>NC_140593.1:239674073-240874073 GCF_964204655.1 Triturus cristatus | reverse complement strand
TGGTAGACACAGGTTGGCTGAAACATGTTGACCCATGAGGACGTGTTCCTATAACGTTTGTGGACACGTTCCCTTTATGATTCCTGCTGTTTTTAGCTTGATGCCATTGGATACTGAATACAATAATTTTCCAATGTTAATCAATTTTAAATCACTTTCCTAACTCACACACTGCATTTAGACTCACCACACTTATGGCAGTCTTTCTCACCCTGAGATAATTTATCCTCCCGATCATAGGAATCAAAACATCCCTGAGCTCCTCCTTGTTACAGTAATCTAAGGAGTTGTAGCTCTATAACCACACCAGGTGTGGTTATGGGAGGTCCCAGATGATGAAGCATGCCACTTCGGTGGGTGATGGGACTTGGCCCTCTTTACGAGGACTTTTTTATGTTTGAACGTGCTGTTGTGTCACTTCTGTTCTTTTGATAGACTGGTTCAGACCCGTGGACTCTACCTGTTGTTTCAGTTCGAGTGATTTGGGGGATTTGTCTGCGCAGGTCTTTAAAATTCCCTGAGACCCTATAACAAATTGTTTTTCTCATCCATTGGAGTCGACGACGAAACCCGACGCAAGTTCACACCTATGCACCCGCAGCCCGTGGGCTAGGTAACTTGAGTACTCCAGTGCTCACAAGGGTATTGACTATCCTAGTGTCTAGTTTCCAAGTCTCTAGCTCCTAGTTCCTTCCGAAGTGTCCTAAAACTCTTAATTTCTAAATACTACTATTTCTATCGACTTTAACGCATTACGCGTGAGTGTTTCCACTCTGCACCTGAATCCTGTGGGCCTCCCACTGCCTGGCAACTGATAGGATAGTGTAGCCCCAGCGATTCCCTAGGCCTAGGCCTAACCTGTGTTCGTGACAGTGGTTCTTATACCACTTACCTAGTATATGGTTTGTGTGGCCTCTAGGGCCTAACTGTATTACTTACCTGTGTGACTTATGTATACTTAAATAAGACTGTGTTGTAATTACCTCGAATCTCATAAAGAGTGCTGAGGGTATTTTGACTAGAATAAATACATTCTATTTTTATAATATATCTGTTGTGGTGTCCTTTCATTTGGTATTCAAGGGATTGCAAATGGTATAACAGCTGGCTTCACATGCCATACAGAGTTTAGCTTAAGACTGCTCTTGTCCATGCTACCACTAGGATAGCTGGTCTATAAGGTTGACTTTACAACCAATCACCATAAGGGTTGTTTGGACTGATACAAGGTGTACACTAGAACTAGTGACATCATATATCAGGCCAACTTCTCACATTGGTGAGCAGCGGTTGGGATCTGAGCTTGCTGTTGTGATACCATTGCAATCTTGAGATATTAAATTGAAAGATCACAAGGATATTTGTAAGGTACATATAACATAGCTTATAAATACTTAAGTTCTACTGAACTTAGTTGTTGTAGGTTGAAGGGCCTAGCACACCCCGACTACAACAACTAGAGAGGTTTTAGTAGATACAACTAGTGTAGGTAGGTGCACACACCACACCCTCACTAGATCATGTCTCTGAGAGGAGACCAAGTTGATTCTCCCTCAGGAGGGGGATATCCTAGAAAGATACCCTCTAGATACGATACCCTAACTTTTCAGGAAAAGAGACAATTGTGTACCTCCAGAAAGTTAAAACAGGGTTCAAACCCTACCCTCATTTATCTAGTGGAGATCTTAGAAGAGTATGATGCTCAGAGAGCCTCCCAGGATGGTGCCTTAGGTACCAATGAGGGTCTACCCTCCACAGAAGATTCCTCTCACAATACTGATCAAGAAGAGTCAGCAGGGACTTCAGAAGATGAGGTAGACAGCCAGGTCCAAGTTAGGAGACTTAGCCAGGCTAACTTAAGCCTACATGGGAGTCTGAATGGGGTCCCCCCATTCAGATCCTCAAGTGGACTTAACCAGAGAAGCAGGAGAGGAAGATCCCCTTCAAGGGAATCTATCCACTCCCATGTCTCTAATAGCTCCAATGCCTCTTCTCACAGGGGAATGACTTCTCCACAGAGAAAAGAGCATCAGGCCAGAATGAGGGAAGTCAATCTGAGGATTGAAAGGGAAGAACTTGCCCTTGCCAAAGAGAGACTTGCTCTGGCCAGAGAGCAAAAGTTAAGTGGGTTAGGACCCACTGGTGGCAGCAATATCACTAAGGATAGAGACAGGGCCTATGATAATAGAAACCTGAGCAAGATTGTCCCTCCCTACAAGTGTGGGGATGACATCCAGAAATGGATAACTGCTTTGGAGAGGGCTTGCAAAGTACAGCAGGTACCCCAAAGTCAGTGGGCAGCTATCTTGTGGCTCTCCTTCTCTGAGAAAGGTAGAGACAAGCTCCTCACAGTTAGTGATGAGGATGCTGACTATTAGACTGTCCTGGAGAGTGCTCTGATTGATGGGTTGGGCCTAACCACTGAACAATACAGGTTGTTGTTCAGGGATACCCAGAAGACACAGACTCAGGACTGGACTGACTTTGTAGATTGTGCCACTAAGGCTTTGGAAGGCTGGTTATTGGGAAGTAAGGTTAAGGACTATACAGGATTGTATAATTTGATCATGAGAGAACAAATCCTTAACAACTGTCAAAACCAGCTGCTGCATCAACACTTGATTGACTCTGACCTAACTTCTCCCCAGGAATTGGGAAAGAAGGCAGATAGGTGGGTCAGGACTAGAGTTAAGCAGAAAAACCAGAACCAGGGGGGTGATCAGAAAAAGGCAGACCAGAAGGGTAATGAGCAGAAATCAAGAGACCAGAAGTCTTCACCAGGCCCCCAAAAGGCTCAGGGGGAGGGTGGTCCCAAAAAGGATAAAAAGAAAGATGGGCAAAAGAAACCTTGGTGTAACTACTGTAAGTACAATTCCCATTGGTTTAGTGAGTGCACCAAAAAGGACAAGCCCCCAACCACCATTGCCCCCAAGGCAACTGTACCCCCTAGTCCAGCTGTAAGTGGTGGTTCCCAGCAAAAGGGTGTAATAGGGTTAACCCTGGGAACTGAAGTGGATTCTGGCCTAGTCAGAATACCCACTCAGGCTGTTCTGATCTGTGATGGGGACATAGCTTTGTCCTCTACTGTGGGTCCCAGTAACCTGGGTAAGTACAGACAGACTCCTTTGATCAACCAGAGAATGGCTCAGGCCTACAGGGACACAGGTGCTAGTGTCACAATGGTGACACCTGCCTTTGTGGACCCTGGACAGATCATGCTAGGTGAGAATTACCTAGTGACCAACGCTAGCAATGCCACTACCTCCCATTGTTAACTTCTCCTGGGGAGGGGTAACTGGCCTCAAGAAAGTTGTGGTGAGTTCAGATCTTCCTGTAGAGTGTCTGTTGGGAAATTATCTTGAAACTTCAGTGTGGGCTGAAGTGGAGTATAGGACCCATGCAGAAATGGGAATAGATGCACATGTCTAGTCACAGGACAAAAAGTGCAACACTGAACAAGTGCTGGATCCTGGGACAATGGACCAGACACAACCCAAGAGAAAGAGCAGTAGGGTTAGGCTGTGCCTTCCCCCCTGCCTCAGGTAGAGAATCAGCCCTCACAGGAGGAGGATTCTGAGAGCCCTGAAGGAACTGTCCTAGAAGAACTGGAACCTGACCAGGTTGAGTTTCTTGGGACGGGGGGACCTTCAAGGGCAGATCTGAGGCAGGCCCAATTAGACTGTCCTTCTCTTGAACCCCTCAGACAGCAGGCTGCTGCTGAGGCTGCAGGGAATGCTCACGGTACCCATAGAGTGTATTGGGATGAAGGACTGCTGTACTCAGAGGCTAGAGACCCCAAGCCTGGTGCGTCCAGGAGGTTGGTCATACCATTGAGTTTCAGAGGCTTCCTTCTTACCTTGGCCCATGATATTCCCCTTGCAGGACACCTAGGCCAGAATAAGACCCGGAACAGACTTGTCCCTCACTTTCACTGGCCTCACATGTCAGAAGATACCAAGGAGTTTTGTTGCTCCTGTGTCACCTGCCAAGCCAGTGGCAAATCAGGTGGCACCACAAAGACCCCACTCATACCACTACCCGTGGTGGGGGTTCCCTTTGAGAGAGTGGGGATAGACATTGTAGGACCAATGGACCCCCAAACAGCATCTGGGCACAGATTCATACTGGTGATAGTAGACCATGCCACCAGGTATCCAGAAGCTATACCCCTAAGGACCACAACAGCTCCTGTTGTGGCAAGGGCCCTACTTGGAGTATTCTCCAGAGTAGGTTTTCCAAAGGAGGTTGTCTCTGACTGAGGTGCCAACTTCATGTCAGGATATTTAACTGCAATGTGGAAGGAGTGTGGTGTGAACTACAAATTCACTACACCCTATCACCCACAATGCAATGGGCTTGTGGAAAGGTTCAACAAGACCCTAAAAGGGATGATAAAAGGTTTACCATACAAGCTTAGGCGAAGATGGGACATCCTTTTACCCTGCCTTCTGTTTGCTTACAGAGAGGTCCCACAAAAGGGGGTTGGCTGCAGCCCTTTTGAGCTTTTGTTTGGGCATCCTGTAAGGGGACCCATGTGTCTAGTAAGGGAAGGATGGGAGAGACCTCTCAGACAACCCAAACTGGACATAGTGGATTATGTACTTGGCCTCCGCTCCAGGATGGCAGAGTATATGAAGAAGGCTTCTAAAAACCTTGAGGCAAGCAAAGAACTCCAAAAAGCTTGCCATGACCAAAAGGCTGTGCTGACTGTGTACCAGCCAGGACAGAAAGTGTGGGTGTGGAGCCAGTGGCCCCAGCAGCACTCCGGGGCAAATGGTCTGGACCCCACACTATTGTTGAACAGAAGGGAGAAGTCACCTACTTGGTGGACCTTGGGACTCCCAGAAGCCCCCACAGGGTGCTTTATGTCAACAGGTTAAAGGCATATGTTGACAGGGCAGACATGGGCTTACTCATGGCTACAGATGAGGGGCAGGAGGAAGAGAGTGACCCTCTCCCAGACCTGCTGACTCAGAACCCTGATGATGGTTCAGTTGATGGTGTGGTCTTTTCTGACAGCCTCACTGACCATCAGCAACAGGACTGCAGACAAGTTCTACAGGCCTACAGACATATGTTCTCTCTGACCCCAAGTCAGACAAACTGGTGCACCCATGAGGTGGACACTGGTGACAGTCTGCCTGTGAAGAGTAAAATCTACAGGCAACCTGACCATGTCAAGGACTGCATAAAGATTGAGGTACAAAAGATGTTGGAGCTGGGAGTCATTGAACCTTCAGAGAGCCCTTGGGCTAGTCCTGTAGTTCTTGTGCCAAAACCTCACACCCAAGATGGTAAGAGAGAGATGAGGTTTTGTGTGGATTATAGAGGTCTCAATGCTGTCACTAGGACAGATGCCCACCCAATACCTAGGGCAGATGAGCTCATTGACAGATTGGCAGCTGCCAAGTTTTTGAGTACATTTGACCTGACAGCAGGCTACTGGCAAATCAGACTAGCTGAGGATGCAAAGGCCAAAACTGCTTTCTCAACCCCAGGAGGACATTATCAATTTGTGGTAATGCCCTGTGGCTTGAAGAATGCACCTGCCACTTTCCAAATGTTGGTGAATCAAGTCCTTACAGGCTTGGATGACTACTGTGCAGCTTATCTTGATGATATTGCTGTCTTTAGCTTCACCTGGGAGGATCACCTGGTCCACCTGAGGAATGTTTTAGAGGCCCTGCAAAAGGCAGGCCTCACTATCAAGGCCACTAAGTGCCAGATAGGGCAGAGCAAGGTTGTGTACCTGGGCCACCTAGTAGGTGGCGGTCAGGTTCAACCACTGGAGAGCAAGATCCAGACCATAAAGAACTGGACTCCTCCAATTACTCAGACTCAGGTCAGAGCGTTCTTGGGCCTGACTGGGTACAACAGAAAGTTTAAGAACTATGGGTCCATTGTGACACCACTTAATGTCTTGACCTCCAAGAAGATGCCAAAGAAAGTTCAGTGGACAGTAAGCTGTCAGAAGGCATTTGATGACCTGAAGCAGGCCATGTGCACTGCACCTATTCTGAAAAGTCCAGACTGTTACAAAGAGTTCATTGTCCAGACAGATGCTTCTGAGTTGGGTGTGGGAGCTGTTCTTTCACAACTGAATATAGATGGTCAAGACCAGCCCATTGCTTTTATTAGTAGAAGGCTGACCCCTAGAGAGAAACGTTGGTCAGCTATTGAGAGGGAGGCCTTTGCTGTGGTTTGGGCCCTGAAGAAGCTGAGGCCATACCTGTCTGGCACTCACTTCAAGATTCAGACAGACCATAAGCCCCTCTTGTGGCTAAATCAGATGAAGGGTGAAAATCCCAAACTTCTTAGGTGGTCCATTTCCCTACAGGGGATGGACCTCACAGTGGAACATAGACCTGGGACTGACCATGCCAATGCAGATGGACTCTCCAGATATTTCCACTTAGAACATGAAGACTCAACTGGTCAAGGTTAGTTTAATGTCCCTAAGTTGGGGGGGGGTGTTGTGTAGGAGAGTAGGGTCTGCTTTCTATGTTCACCCACACTTTTTGCTTTTGCTTCACTGGTTTTCGACTTTGGGCCTGCTAATCAGACCCACAGCCCAGCTGTTCTCTCTCTAAATTCATACTATGTAATTTAGGTACATAACCCAATTGGTAAGGATCACCTTCTAGGGCCCTGTACAGTGTACCTTAGGTACCCAGGGCATAGGTGTACCCTAGGCCTACCAGGGGCTGCAGCATGTATTATGCCACCCCTGGCTGGCCTTCCATTATGACACAACTGGCTGATCACTCAGCTGGGGCAGGGTCGTGTAATCACCCCTTGATTAGGTGTAGTATTCCTATACCTACCTTATATATAGACACATGGGTAACCTATCAGTCACTCCTATGGCAGGCCTTAACAATCCTGAAGGCAGAGTTCTTGGTAACATGTGAGATGGTGCTCTAGCATGAGCTGAGCCTGTCTGCAGCTTTCGGAACCATGTCCTTATAGCTGTTCTATGATATCGCCTACCATATACTCTTAAAGTGCCTTATAATCCTCGCGGTTATGGTAACTATGGTTTGGCTTTATCAAAACATGTCGTGTAAGGTGTCTAACACTTTGGAATACTACCCCCACACCATTTCTGGCGATGAGGATAGTATTCCTCCCTTCTAGAGGGAGAAGACATGTTGAAGACCTACTACCCGGTTAAAGTTAACCAGAGCCCCAGCATCACAAAATGGATGCTGCTGCCACAGACACAAGTCTGACCTCCTGCTGCTGGGAGTCCTTCCAGCGAGGGAGGCTTGGACAATAGGTTTCCTGCCTTGGGAGGTGCTAGCACCACCCTAGACAGGACTTTGTGTATTGGGGCAGGGAGGGATGAATGAAACGAGACACTGCCTGGGGCACACAAGGTGTCCCATGCATAGTCCGGTTCAAACCGGTGCTGGGGCACTCCAGCCCCAGTCCTGGTGCGAAACTGGACAAAGGGAAGGGGGACCTAGCAGGTAACCCAGCCCCCCAGATTAGTATAAGAGTGGGAGCTGAGTCCCTAGGACTTTGGATTATCCTGATAACTGAAACTTGAACAGAAACTCTGGACCTTCGACATTCGACTACGGAAGGAGACTGAAGAATCTCCCTTGTGGCCAAGGAGTGGCCACCCTGTGCAAACAGGCACCATCAAGCGACCTGCCGTTTGCTTTGCCTGAAGTTCTACGAGGAACCGACTGCAGAGCCCGACCAGCGCCTTGACTTCCAGACTTCTCCGACCCTGATCCACATCCACAGCAACGCTGAGATCCGTGGAGGCGACGAGAGACGTGGGGCCGGCTACCTGGGAAAATTGGCTACTAGCTTCCAGCGCAGCTTCTGAGGCATCCTCGAAGTTGTGCTCTGGGGATTGAGAAGCCCCAACCCCGAGCACCATCTGCACCGAAGATCAGCCCTCCACACTCCACGAGTTCTGCGTGGGGCCCTTCTGCATTTTCCTGCTCGACGCGTCTGTCCGGTTGCTTGCCCGTTGGCTAGTGACCTCTGCGACGACGAACCTTTAACTTTCCACTGCTGGTTTGGCTCCTCCAGACTGGCCCTTGCTTCCCTGTGAAAGAGAAGCACCTCAGGCCTTCCTGGTCTGCAACAGAAGCGAATCCTTCATTCTGCGTGGGTTGCGCTTGCCAAGGCTTGTTGTGTCCAAACTCGACATAGACGCCGCCGACAGCAAGAGCCCTCGTGGGACAGCTCGCCTCCTGGTTCTGGTCGTCCTCGACGCCTCCTGGTACCCGTGGCTGCTGCGACAAGCTTCACCTCTTCACCAGCATCTTCACGACATCGCCTGGTTCCTTCCCGGCTCCTGGCTGGTGACCTAGACTCTGTCCCCTCTGCTTGCAGGTATCCTCCTTCTTGATTCCATCCTTGGAATCCAGCGGACACTCTTCACGGACTGCCTGTCAGCATCTTTTCTTAAGGCATCCATAGGAGTCGACGACGAAACCCGACGCAAGTTCACACCTATGCACCCGCAGCCTGTGGGCTAGGTAACTTGAGTACTCCGGTGCTCACAAGGGTATTGACTATCCTAGTGTCTAGTTTCCAAGTCTCTAGCTCCTATACGCGTGAGTGTTTCCACTCTGCACCTGAATCCCGTGGGCCTCCCACTGCCTGGCAACTGATAGGATAGTGTAGCCCCAGCGATTCCCTAGGCCTAGGCCTAACCTGTGTGCGTGACAGTGGTTCTTATACCACTTACTTAGTATATGGTTTGCGTGGCCCCTGGGGCGTAACTGTATGACTTACCTGTGTGACTTATGTATGCTTAAATAAGACTGTGTTGTATTTACCTCGAATCTCATAAAGAGTGCTGAGGGTATTTTGACTAGAATAAATACATTCTATTTTTATAATATATCTGTTGTGGTGTCCTTTCATTTGGTATTCAAGGGATTGCAAATGGTATAACAGCTGGCTTCACATGCCATACAGAGTTTAGCCTAAGACTGCTCTTGTCCATGCTACCACTAGGATAGCTGGTCTATAAGGTTGACTTTACAACCGATCACCATAAGGGTTGTTTGGAATGATACAAGGTGTACACTATAACTAGTGACATCATATATCAGGCCAACTTCTCACAGCTGGCATCCCCCAATTCCTCTGCCCAGTCCTGAGAAAGTTGGGCCTGAGCGGCCATAGGGTCTTCAGACCCCTCCCATGGATAACCACTGGTTTATACAATTTTTGAACCACACTGGAATTTACAACAACTAGAAAGTCAAAACACTACACCCTAATTAAATGTTTATTTTGGGTACGATAGCTTGAAAAAGATGTTTTTCAAATATGGAGATGTTTAATGCAAAAAGTAGGAGAAATAATGAACGTTACTATTTGATTGACTGCAGTTAAAGGAAGATAACAACAGGCAATTATGTAGTTAAGAGAAGAAAATACTCTTCGTGTTGTTCATAAACAACATTCTGTCTGCAGGAAAGAAAGACAGCCGAAGCTGTTCTGTTGAAAGTTTCCATCAAGGTGGAGTCCCCAAAGGACACTAACTGGAATTAGAATAGTTAGGTTTTGTTTACCTTTCATGAATGCACTGTTGCTGCATTGCAAGAGTAGACTATGATTTTATCAAGCAGTGCTAGGCTACAGGCATAATCAAAAACAAGCATTGGCATAGCCAATAGGTCTCGCCTTTGGCACCTTAGAAGTGTTAAGCCATGCAACTGTTGCATAACTAAATACTTATAAGGTCCCAAAAGCGAGGCCTATTGGCTATGCCAAGTGGCCGTGCGGCCGCGAAAGTGAAAGTGATTGCGGCAAAGCGCGGCGCGCGCGCCCGCGCACATGCACTGTAGCTCTAGGCTGGCCTGGTAGCACTTTTTGGAGCCCTCTCAATAAGTCTTGCCAGACCAGCGCATGCGCTGGGTCAGGCGAGACCTAACAACTAAAAGGTAAGGCAAATCTGGAATGAAGAGATAGATAATGGAAGTACGTGTATTCATAAAGAACTGTCTCTTTTTCAGATGTGGGACCCTCATTCATCAATGTGCCATGCCGCATCATTAGGTCCGCTCCTTACTCAGAACAAGTTTCATACCTCTCTGAATGCGCTCCTAATGGAACTAGCTCTCATGGAGATCTTTTTCAATGTGAGACTGATAACTTAAAGAAGAAGGTAGGATTCAAAATGTTATTGAAGTAAAATTACTAGTGGTCAACGAATAGGGTTTTGTTAGGTTTGCTTGCTGCTCGGAAGGTTAAAAATAAATTCAGAGTATAATGCCTAGGAATCCAATCAACCACTACACTCACTGGATACCATGTTTTGGCCAACTTTAAAAGCCCAAATGGGTTTTGGACCTTCTTTAGGACCTCTGTGTCCCTAAAAGTGTCCCTACCCTATGTGAGGGATCAGAAAGTAGATGATGTATGGTGTTCTTAAATGTGTAAAAAAGTTTTGATGGCTTGGAACGGATCATAACTAAAAAACACAGACACCACTCTTTGGTAAATATGGATTATGGGGATAGGGATCCCACCACCTCCCCGCCATGCGGCTTACACCCCAGTTACTATATGGTAACCACTGTAGATGGGTGAATTTAAACTAGAGTATTGGCATTATGTTTATACTGCATTTTAGACATTCCTGGAGTCAGGAGTTCATGTCCCACTGCAGTTGGGCGACAGGCAAATGCCCTTACAATTAGTTAATCTTTTATATGCAGACTCTGAATGCAAAATACATAGTGGGATAACACGTTTTGGATGCACAGCACCAGTGATACAAAAACACATTTCATTGTTTTGGACAAAATCGAAAAAGGAGATAATCTGTACTGCAATAACAGATAACTGAAATTATGGAATACACTTTAGCACACACAGAAATGTGAAGGAAAAACACCCCTGTTATGAAGAAAACCTTACTTTTAGGTTTGTTTACACTGAGTACTACTCAGTGGATTTTGATAGTAGGGGAAACATTAATCTGAACAGAGGGTAATCGGAGTTATGTCAAATAAGTTTAACAAATGGCAAGTGAGAAAAAGAGCACGCCTATCTATCAAATACATGATTTACATGCATCCATTCATATGTAAAGTGTGCTATTGCGTTAACATTTTGAAAAATATATAACTCCAGTTTGCTTCAACCACAAAGTATTAAAAGTTATGCAGATGGAATTATGATGAGGACAAGTTTTTAAGAATTATTAATTTACTGCTTACTACTGACAGAACCTTGAAATTTTTTGAAATACAGTGGTCAATGTTTTGAGAATTCACTACTGAAAATAATGTGTTGTCTTATTTGAAAGATTGGACATTCGTTCCTCAGAGTGTGAGGACAACCCTTACATTGACTTTATTCACTGCTTATTTAGGGAGTGTACTTCCAATATTTGTATGCCACCCTGAACATAAAAGTTAAGCCTCATGAATATTAAAGCCAAATGCCTTCCCCCTCAAACACAACCTCTTAGGGAACTTCGTTTTTTTGCTTTACCCTGCAGTATAGTTACATGTCAATCCTTCTCTGTGGCCTCTGCAGCGCCACAAAGGGGAAACTTCATGTGCTCAAAATTGATATTAATGCAAGAGTCATGACCAGCAGAGGAAGATTCACTCAACTGGTTCGACACCTTCCTCCCTTGCATACTTTTTAGGTCTTGCCTCGCTCTGCGAGAACTTCTTGGAATTGATACGATTTCAGGAGGGGACTTGAAGCCCTGCCCCTCTTTTCCATTGGCTGGCGTCATCGTTTATGTTAAACGATGGCACGTGATTTGAAAGCGGGCTTTTTTGATACCACCTTGTCAAATTTTATGAAGTCCATCTGGACAGGCCGACGCCATCTTGGTTTGCCGTGACGTAGGAGGGTGTGCTCCTAGCTTGTTTACTGGCTCCTGATTGGAAATCCTACCCGCTCCTCCCTCCCCATCCTCCCATCCCAAAGCAAACTACCCAGAGTTGCGCTCTTCATTTTTCATGTGCTAACGAGGCAGAGGGCAATCTAAGCCGCGCTGTGCTTATAAGCTTCATTGCTCCGACTGTAGAGCTAACTGCAGGCTATGAGTCATCCGGGTTCAGACGCCTTCATTTCTGGGTCGCTGGAGCCAGGCCAGAGCAGTGCAGTTTGCTTTATTCATTTACAAAGTACGTGTGTCAAATACCTGAACATGTGTATGAGAAAAAAAAAACTGTAGTAAAATCCTTATTCAGAAAGACAGTATCGGAGAACTGTTCCGTGCAGAAGGGTCAGTTCGGGAAGAAGCGCAGATCATTTCCCGTTGTATAGAAGTGAAAGGTGCTTGTTAAATCCAGGCTGCTAATTATAAGTAATGTCGCTGATCCATGCGTGATTAACTTGCATTGTAGCGCTGCACAACGTGCGTGCCCTCCTCAACCTTGTCGAGGTAATTATGTCTCATTTACAATTCGTATTCCCTTTATATGACGTATGGGACCGGGAGTCTAATTTCAAAACCTTTGCCTTTTATTTTTATTGTCTTTTTTAAACGGATACCTTTTCAAAATTGTTTTTTCATAACCCCTTTCAGTGCCTGCGCGAGTTCGTTAAGAGATTAGCACGTGTCAGGGGCGCAACTAGGTCTTAACTTGGGGGGGGGGGGGGCTAACATGGCAAACAAAGGGGCGTGGTTATTTCTAACCAAGTAATGCCCTTCAGTGGCAAGATTTCTTAAAAATGATAAAAACGGATTGAACATAGAACGGACCAGTCAAGTATTTAAATGAAAGAGTTGCTTTCCGCTCGGCTGCTTGCGCCTTCCGATTAATACTTGGGCCACTGTTGCCAGCTTCTGGTGACAGCGTCACCCCAGGCACCAACTGTAGGCGCTTCCATGCTCCCTACCTCAATATGCCGCTTTCATAGCCAGCACTGTCACCAGTGGCAAAACCCACTAGGCGCTATATCCGTGCTTACGCACATTCACAGCTCCCCTCCACCCCAACATCCTCTTCCAACCAATAAAGGGACCATTGGATGCAATAAGCAGCACTATCCTGCACCCCTATTCACTGTGTTCAGTCAGGAAACTGATAATGCATGTAAACCTGGGATGTACTGTGCGCACAGCGGCGGGCCACACAAAGAATGCCCGTACAGTAACCACAGGACACACGTGTGGTGCTCTTGACACAGCCCTCTAACAATTACCATTGCAATGTGTCTCCTCCCCTCCTGCAGATCTGCGGATTGAGCGCGTGCTGCATTGATCTCATGCGTAGCCTACGCATCACAAGCTTGATTCCCGGCACAGCCACTCAACTTTTTGTACTCCCAACAACAAAACAAGCATTGGCAAAGCCAATAGGTCTCGCCTTTGGGACCTTATAAGTGTTTAGTCAGAGCTATTGGTTTTGCTTATGTGTTTAAGCTTTAGTGTTGAGCAGTGTGGCTGCTGTGCAGCATGTTGGAAAGTTATAATTAAAGTGTTATAAGCATTTTTTTGTTACCTTCTCTACAATTAAGATGAGATTATGTCTAATTAAATGGCCTTATTAAAATAAAAATGTATATAAAAAAATGTTTAGTGTTGGCAACTTTTTCATAACTGTTCTAATGTTTATTATAGTTTTTTTTTTGAGTGGGGGCAGATATAAATAACAGGAGAGTAGAGATTGGGACACGGTAGGTGAATTATAATTTGAGTAACGGACGGATATTAGGGGAGAATTAACAGATGCCAGATTTTGAGGGTACTATGGAGCTATAGCAAGAGGCAGCCCTTACGCAACAAGCATTTGCAATGCAATAGGTCTCGCATTTACGCGAGTTTGAGCTATTGATATTGCTAATAACAATGCCTTTTATTTTTGTTAACGTTTTCAAAACATAAATAAGTCATTGTCATTTACAATATCAATAGCATAAAGTCGTGCAAATACGAGACCAATTTGCATTGCAAATGTTTGTTTAAGATTCTTGGCAGAGAATAAGGTACTTTCAAGGTTAGGAAAAGGGTCTCTGTACACTGGTGTTTTACAAAGCTTTTGGTATTAAAGTTTATTGGACCTGAGACATCTTCCATGTGGTTATTTGGTTTGCCTCTATTAGTAAAGATGTAGGCAAGGAAAATGGACTCCCGAGTAGTGCCTGAATTACTTGCATGTAATCTTCATTACTCATATTATTTCTCAACACAGTCCCTGCATTTCAACTGCCCTCCCCTTGCGTACTCCAAGGATTCGGACCCCAAGTCTTGGGTATCTTCAGGTAGTAAAGAATATATTCTAGTCTACTATGCAGCCTACACAATGCAGTAGACACAGCACGTTTCTTTCAGTAGTGGTACCAAACAGGTTTCCTTCACAGAAGATCACCTTCGTCATTGAAGCCTCTGTGGAGGAAGAGTAGGACTAATAAATAATCAAGGTAGGAGTTGAGCACCTGCAGACACTTCTAAATATCATTGTAAGCATCCAAGAACGTGCATGCCTACGAACGTTTGACTCCCTACGAACTAAACTCTAAAGTGATCTAAATACCTAATGGTGAGACCCTTATTTAATTGAATTAATATTCATGATGCTGCAAAGAGAAATATTTTTCAGACATTGAAGAATTTACCTAAAAAGTATTTGTTCTTTCTGGAATCAACATAAGATGTATAAGGAACTTGAGGAGGTCTAGGAAAGAAGTACAAAATGTTTTTGTGGCTACAAACCCTGCAATTCACAAAATCACAGTTAACAACAACAAAATGAAATTTCGGAATATACTAAACCCCTTTTGCAGCTCAGAAAACTCGAACCAAAATGCAAAAGGAGTTTACTGACATTGTGGTATACCATTATGAAGGGGCATGAAATGGGCCTCCTTTCTTGTATGAACTTCAATGAGATGCATAAATGTTTTGGGACAGAAATCGAATTTTGCAAACCAGTGATTAGTTAAAAACTCCTCAAAGGAAGTGATAACCCAGTGGACCTGACTGTCTACCTCCAACCCCCCACGCCACCAGTGTGTTCCAGATGGGTTAAAGCAGCACAACCCCTGTGTTGGAAGCCAATAGTGGGCAGAGGGGTCGAAACTAGTTTCCTGGGTATTTATCATTCGTTAAGCAAGGTATTCTGCGACTACCTGCGACAGGATATTTTGCAGCAGAACGTATTAGTACATTAGTTGCGCCGTAAACTTACAGGCAAATACCAAGAGTTGGTGTGCAAATTTAAGTTGGGCCACTAGTTTTTAAGCCTAATTATGCATTGGCCATCAGAATGTTATTGTTGAAGCGGTGTCTGTTTGGTATTTGGGTCTGGTAGTTGATCACGTGTTAAAAATAATTAGTTCGCTTCTGAAAGTTTACAGCAAAACCTCAGCTTAATACATTGCATCTTCTACACCCCTCTCCGTACCCATGCAAGCATTTGCTATGTACAACATAAAATATATGAATATTACCTCTTGATTTTTTGAAGTGCGGTATTATTGTTAATTATTTTGGGTTTCATTATTTTTATTCCAAAGTGGGACGCATGTCGCTCAGGATCGTCATTTATAAATGTCTGGAAATTACACCATTTAATTGCTAATAAGTATTATTGAAATATCAAAGTGCATGTCTATCTGCTGTTATTTTATAACATGTCAGTCCTTCAAATCTCATCAGGGATGTAGGGCCATCACGGATAAGGGGTCTTTCCTTTTACGGAATCCATTTCTAATCCACAGGTGAGCACTGGTCCCACCATATATGGAGGAATACAAGAAGGCACCCAGCGTACTTTGCACTCCCATTTCTGCAACATAAGTTCAACGGTTATTTTTGACCCGGGATAGTTTTTTCTTGTCTTGCTGATATTACACTTTAAAAGTAAAAACATATTTGCTTGGGATTTAGCAAAAAAATCACATGCAGCTGCACTTAAAGAAATGAAATGTATATGTTTTACATCAAGGAGAATGCAAGGTGCGAGAAGATGAAGTAAACATTAAACCGCACAAATATCTTTTTGAAAAGTAAGGAATGAACATACTAAGTGGTTTAATCAATATTGTTACTATCAGCAGAAAAAGGGGTACGAACCATGCCTTAGCTTCAGCAGCAGTCAAAAAGATGGTTTTGTGATTGCACCAGTGTTCATTTTCTCTGATATAGCGCCTGGCAAGTGCAGCATGCTAAACTTCCAAGAGCCCATGCACTCCTGGCTGTTGCGAGCCAAAGTTATTCCCGCCGTTTGCAGCTGGGTTGGTAACTTCTCCCCTTACGGCCGAAACCTAAAATATGTCTTTCCCCACAGGGGGCCCAGCATAGTTACAAAGGAAGTGCTAAACACAGGATACAGTACTACAGAGCAACAGAGAAACAATAAGAAGCAAAGAAGGGAAAGGTTATTGTTGTGTTGGCACGTTTGGTATCAAGGGTTCAGTCTCGGCGCTGAATTTGCATTCGCTTCTGACAAGTTATTGTTAGTCAATTACGCTTCGCCTTTAAGGAGAATACACCTAGGGAAGATACACATTGTGAGTGATTAGCACTTCGGGTGAACATATTCAGGATCAAGAGCGCTTTCTTTCAGCACAGGTCAGATCTGTTTTTAGCAAAATTTAGTTCCCGTAGTCTGTCAGCTGACTATTTTTTTCATCCATGCATCCCAAGTTAGCAGTAAAGCGCTTTGCAATCATGTTGGGCTTGTGTTAAAAATACGGGCTTTCTCAATAAAAACAAGCTGTCGCCATTGTGAGGGAAGTGGGATAAGGGAGGGGGTGGCAAATGGTGAGCACTTTCCGGCCGCTTTGATGTTCTGTTCAAAGCGGCCGCGAAATGAGCTTTTGTAAACGGGGGATTTGAAAGTGCAAACTAGTGCTTTCAGGCTGCCAAATGGTGCGCGCGCCCGGCACACATGCACTGTATTTGGAGGCCTGAAAAGCACTAGTTTGCACTTCCAGATCCCCCTTTTACAAAAGCTCTCGCGAGAGCAGCGCTAAAGCGCTGTCTCAGACGAGACCTAAAAAGTGAATAACATAGCCAGCAGTGCACTTTTACCCCATTCTTTACTCTTTTATAGACCCCGCCCTCCTCTTTGTATCCAACAATAGAGCACCGTTATCACCATTGAACACGAAAACATGAAAAGGGAAAATAAAGAGTGGGGGAAAGAAGGAAGGACAGAACGCTAAGATAAGAACAGAACAAGAAAAGAACAGAGGATGAGAAAATTAAAAAAAACTGACGAGCCAGTAATGGCAGGAACAAGAGAAGGAGATTAAAAGAGTCAAGAGGAAGAATAAATAAATAAGAAAGGGGGGCAGAAGAGAAGAAGAAGGGGGAAAGGGCACTATGAGAAAGATAAAGGCGGAAATAAATAAAAAGGTTAAGATGAAAGAAAACAGTGAAAACACCACCATCAGGCAACAATGCCCCTCATCTCTCCATAGCCCCTTTCTCACATCCATTTAATTTGTTTAAAGCGCTGGTAAAGGCTGGCTTTACTAATCCACTCAGCTATCCACATAAAATACAGACCTGTTCTTTGCAGCTGGCATGTTAACCATCTACGCTACTTTAAAGCAAGTAAAAAGTGCCACTAAACAAAACTTCCATCTCTCTCTCTCTGTCTAGCAGGATCATTAATCACAAGAGTTATCTTGACATTTTTGTTGCTGCCTGAAACGTGGACACCCAAGAAACTCTGCGGCAGGTGCTTTTAAATATTAAATTAGGCTAAACACAGCACTCCCCCTCAGGTCAGCCTCCCCCTCCAGGTCAGCACCCAGTGCAGCCACACTGGTTGCATTTCCCTAAAGCCAGCCCTGGAATGTGACTTCTGTAGTTTGCATAAGGGCAATATTTGGGCCCCTGCGCTCTGCACTAAAGTTGAGTCTTCCATGAAGTGTGGGGTGAAGGTTGGTCTCAGCTGCCGTTTGAGGATGAGCCCTCCGTAGTGTGCTTGAGTGTAATTAATGTTTAGACTCTGCAGTGCGAGGTGAGCTTGAGTCCTGGCAGTAGTTCGGGGTGAGGGTTGGTTCCAGCTGCTGTTTGAGGTGAGTGTGAGGATGAGACCCCTGCAGTTTCCATGAGTGTACTAAGGTTTGTACTCTTCAGTGTGCGGTGAACTTGAGTCCTTCATGCAGCGTGGGTGAATGTTGATGCCACCTACATTTTGGGCTGATTGTGAGACTGAGACCCCTGCAGCTTCCATGAGTGTAACATTTGCACCTGTGCAGTGTGAGGAAGAGCACGCTGTAGTTTGCGTTAGTATGATGAATGTTTGAACTCTGCAGTGTGAGGTGGCCTTCAATCCTGGCTGCAGTTTGGAGATTGTTGTGTGACTGAAAAGTCACACCTGTTGTATGATCTTCAGCGCATCTACACATTACGACCCAAAAGTACAGGATCTTGAACTGGATGACACCGCAGACAACAGATATCGCTACGAGACATTATTTATATCAGACTGGGGAAATTCCACACAAGTGCATTTTACGAACAAGGAAACCACTTTCAAGAAACTTCATGCACCAAAAACATCCAGTAAAACAACGCTCCAAGTACAGACTGGATACAAGTAAGGACAGCTCCTGAGAAAAAAATCAGTTGAGGTGTTCTTCGAAAAGCTGTGTCCAAAATGCCCAGGGCAGGCGGGGCCTCACTTGAGAGGTCAGGCATGAAACTCAAGATCACACAACAGGACTCTTGGCGCAGGGAGTGGGAAGATGTGCACAGCAGGGGTAAAGGGATGGCCAGTGCGGGTGACGCTTTTCCTTTGTAAAGGAATTCCTGCTGGCGTCACTTTCCCTGCTGTGCACATCTTCACACTTCATGCTGCACAGCACATCAAACGTAATTACGTGAAATCCCTGCTTCAGGCAAGGATATCACCTCGGTGGCACCCCTCTCAAAGAAAACAAAAGGTGGGGGGCAGGGAGGGATGCTGAAACCTTCAGAGGCTGGCTGCCTCCGGCTGGTTCTGGGCCTCTCAGAAGGGATCATTAAAATCACATTCTCGGATTCTAAAGCATCCGAGAACAAAAGTGGAGGCTTAATACAAATGAAAGTGGGGGAAAGGTTTTCATTCCTTCATTATTTTAGATCACTGCAAATCAAGAAAGTGTGTTGTGCTGTCATCTGAACCTTGGCAGCCCGGGCTGAAGATGACGACGGGGGGGGGGGGGGGGGGCTGAAGCCCGTTCAGCCCAATGGGTGTTGCGCGCCTGGCACGTGTGCCCGGGAAATTGCATGGGGAAAATGCTGCGGAAGTGGAAGTATGTTTGGGAGGCGCGTGGTGCAGGCGCGGGAGGTGCTTTAACCACGTGTGTGGTGGTCACTTGATGTCCTAGTCATCTGCCCCGGCCCCAGCAGCCCAACATGGGAAAAATACACCAACCGTAAGTAGGGCTAACAGGCGACTCCACTTCCGTGTTTTAGTTTGCAACCTATTGCATTCTGGAATTTGCAATCCAGGTTCTCTACAGTTGATCCTGTTGAACTAAACAATTAAAAATAATAATAATGATTAAAAAAAACAAGTCCAGGAATACACCTTGCATGAGATGGTTGATCAATTTTATTATGGGCTACTGGAACGGGAAGCTGTGGGAGTACAGTCCCTACCCACCCACACTGCCAACCAAATGCCAAAAGCAGGGGGGGGGGGTTACAGTGGGCAACCAGAGGGTGTCTTATCTGCCTGGAAGCCCAGCGCAGCGTGTTCGTCGTTTGGAGTCCAATCTCTCTAATCCTGTGCTGCGTGCCGTTTTAGCGCATCGGACTACAGCCTATATCAACGTCACCCCTTGCAGCATGTCCCGCGTGCACTGGCCTCAATTTGCAGAGGGCGCTTGACAAAACATTGACGGGGATGATGCAAGGATTGTTGCTGTTGGCCAAACCCCCTCACATGCACGTGTTTCGGTTTTGCTGACTGCAGAAGTACCTTCGTGCCCTCTGCTGCTCGACCCTTCTTAGAGTCTGTCTTGCCTCACAAGTGCTCGTGTAGGAGTGCCGCACGTAACATATTCTTCTGAACAAGAGGCAGAGTTTGTAAGTTGAGGTTCCTGTGTGGTGTCCCTCGCTCGTAAAAGGAAAGGTGTGGAGCAGCCCGCGTGCGCAATCGCCCACAAAGCTCTCGTTCGTGGCACCTAGGTTCTGTGCTTGCTGACACCATTGGCATGCTTGTGTGCGGGTGTAGTAAAGAATATAGCGCCCACTAAGATACCCACATTTTGGAGCTACTGGACTGGTGAGGTCTCGCATTTACGAGAGTTTAAGCCATTGGCATTGTAAATGACAATGCCTTTTATGTTTTAAAAAACAAAACATAAATAAAACTCATTGTCATTTACAATTCCAATAGCTCAAACTCGCGTAAATGCGAGACCTATTGCATTGCAAATGCTTGTTAAATCCAGAGTGGGTGCTTATAAATGAATAGTACTTTGAGTGTTCTTACCTCCTCCCACAGCTTCAGAGGAAGGAAGCTGTGGAAGGAGGTTATGAAAGACCGTAGACTACGCAGGGTTACGAAAGACTGTAAGGATAACTAGTTCTGTCCTGCGACTACATGACATTAATAAGAAAGTGCTGGACTAGCTACAACGGAGGAAGAGAATTTGCGTGATTATTTTCGTCTCTGATATAAAAAAAAAAATAAAAAAAAATATTAAAGGCTGATTGGTACAAATGTTTTCCCATGCCAGGATAAGAAGTTGTAATGGGCAGCAGCGTGGAAAATAGAACTAAGGGATGGAAACACACTAGAATGTCCTTGCCAAGCTTCACTCATTGCAAGGGTCAGCTGCTTCCACTCTTCTGTTTGGTTTCAACTTAATACCAAGACATACTAGCAGCCTAAATGAAATATTCAACTGAATAATAATTATTATTTCTCTTGCAGGTCAAAGTTCGACTGGTTGAGTGCACATCATTTATTACGTGCACAATTAAAAAAAAATACTTTAGTTTACACATGATTATACGGAGGTTGTGATACACTTCAGTGGATGTAATAACGAATGTACATAAGTTCGAAATGAAACTTTATATAGCACTATTTGTCTCATGCACCAGCAAGGCATTAAAAAATAAAATCTACTTAGTCCACTTATCATTAAATTGATTTACTGCATGAGAAACATATTTTACAACAAAATAATACCTTTCGTTTTCACAATGAAAGAGCAACCAAGGAGAAGCAGAATAGATCTGCTTATATACGGTGTGGGCTGACTAAAGAAATAAAGAAGCATATCTCACTTACAGAGACATGCGCACTAGCACATGTGGCTGCAGAAACCCTGTGGGGAAAAAGATGGAGATTTCAGTACCACTGCCATGGGGCACCCCGTCCGTCCCTCCCTTTTTTCCAAATTCCTCCTTTTGGTAAAACATACTCCACAATGATTAGTTTAAGGAAACAATTAAAATAACCTCCCAAGTCATAGCTCAATACACTCATGCCAATATGGAAAATTAATGTTGTAGAAAATCTCCAGGGTGCCTTTATGCATTATTCTCAAATACAGATACATGTGGGCAATATTTTATGACTCAGAGGACAATATTCAAATATATATACTACTTTATGTAATCTTGCTTACGTATTCAAATATCGACCCAACGGTTTTCCAATTCTTTTAAAATTTGTTAAGAAAAATACCTATGAAAAACATTTTGCCAATTAAATATTCCCTAATTGTATTTTTTCGCCACATGAAAGACTTGGAGTTATCCTTCACTGTATGTGTAGTAGGAATAGTAAATCCTATTGCTTAACATCTCAATGTGGGCTCACAGAGTACCCATCGTTGCAGCTGGTCTTGTAGAGTGCTTTGAACATATGTCAACAGGTCTGCTAAAATACCCACTTCAAGCCAGGGAGCCAGATGGCAAAGCAAGGCACAATTTTCATCCGTGTGGATGAAAACCAACAGCACACCGAACTACTGAGTTATGGTGAGATATTGTCTCCTATCTGGAAAACGTTAGGGGTGACTTGCTCGGAAGTATGTGTAAAGGTCGAAGATGATGTCCAGGAAAAAGCCCTTCGTTGTAGAGATGTCCTTTTCAAATGCTGCTGCATAGCTGCACTGTCTCTGCTGGTACAAGATTTCCTGTAGTATCTAGCTGCATACATTTGCATGTACAGGCAGACACCGGACACTCACTGTGATCCCTGAAAAACATAATGTTGGGCATACACATTAGAGTGAGTAGTGTTGTAGTAGCCTAAACCAAAATTGATTGGTTATTTTCCTATTTTGCTAGATTTAACAGAGCATCCACCGGAAAAAACTTCTTTTCCACAAGGATAGTCAAAGGCCCGTACCAACTTAATGGATCATTTAAAAATTAAAAAAGGTCTACGTACAAGTTTGCAATATTTTAATTCAATTTTATTGAAGCAGTCAAAAACCTGTTAATATTCAATAATTAACTCGACCCATGAACAGTTTATTATTCAAACTAAATTGAGGGCTTAAAGCATAAACAACAATTCATGTTGGAATATTCAGTTCTTATTTTTAGTACAAAAGCCTTCTGAAAACTAAACTTTGTTGGTCGCCCTAAGAGCATTGCAAGGATTATCACAATGCAAATCTCTGTCCCCCTGGATTTGCCAAGGGAGTGGGGGGGGGGGGGGGGGGGGGCTGGTGAATCGCCACCAAACCATTTGCTTACTAAAAGTAACAAAACATGATACTTTGGCTTTTACAAATGCTTTTCTTAACAAATATATCAGACCTACTGCCTTTGCTTTACCTTTTCATAATAATAAGATCAGACCTATGGTATTAGACATAATGCTGTCAATGTACTAATCAGGCCTTTAGCCTTTTAAGTTGACTTGTACCCATAACCAACTCAGGCATGCTGTATTGAGCATTAGCATTCTCACAAGGCAACCCATCAGGCATACAGTCCCACCATTATAAATATGTACAGCATTACAGTAGGTAAACCAATATACAACCCTCCAACAATGCAAATCTGCGGCACGCTGGGTTTGTCAGAGGATGTCACCAAATCCCTTGCCTATTATGGAATTTAGTGAGCTTCCATGTAACAAAATACCGGACTGCAGCCTTAACACAGTGTATTAACAATCCAATTTTAAACGCCTATTGGCTTAACATGTTTTACACAATAAATATACCAGGCCTATTACCGTTGACATAACTTCAAATACAAAACAGATTAGGTCTATAGCGATGACCATGATCATTAGCTTATCACTATCACTAAATCAGTCCTGCTGTACTGAGCATGAGCTTTCCCACTATGCAGAAAGTACATCAAAAACATTCTTTTTTTAGCATAAGTGCACAACTTCTGCCCAATGAAAATCTGTACTCATGGGGTTCGACATGGGGCACAGTCAAGGCCCCTTCTCAGCAGAGCTCCTGAAACCTCTTTTTTGGTTGATCACATATGGCATAGCGACAGCTGTGCTGCCACCTAAAAAGGACAATAACTACATTGAGCAAATGTGGATGGAAACTCCACAGACTAAACAAGGCCATTTGAATGCCAAATGAAGCCACATTTTTTTAGGTTTGGCCAGAAACATCTGTAACTGTCTATGTGCCACAGCTCATGCGATAGGACAAAAAAGGAAAAATAATAGAGAATACTGAAGGCGGGTGGGAGGGGGGGGCTGCCAAGAGTGTCATTAGTAATTTAACAAACACAAGGTGATGATGGACGGAGTGTTGAAACTTTTCAGACACTCACCTCCAGCCAAGCCTTGTCTTCCCTGGACCGGAAACAAGCATCCTGGGACCGGTTTTGGGCTAACAGCCCTCATCAGCCAGGCTAGCTTAAATCCAATGGCAATGTGAGCAAGGGACCTACGTCTGGGAATACCCTGCCAACTTCAGGCGAACAAAGCAAACACAAGGAGATGATGGATGGAACGCTGAATGCTTGTTTCTGGTTCATTTTAGATTGAGCCGGGGCAGCGCATGTGCTGCTATACGAGGCATGCTGTATTAAAGTATAGACTTGAAGCTCTGCCCACTCTCCACCCATATTTTTCATTGGCCTGTTTCATTGTCTGTTGGAAATGCT
Source organism: Triturus cristatus (assembly GCF_964204655.1). Lineage (NCBI taxonomy): Eukaryota > Metazoa > Chordata > Amphibia > Caudata > Salamandridae > Triturus > Triturus cristatus. Next base: position 240,850,066 of record NC_140593.1, on the reverse strand, counting down.
GGCTTCTGATTTGTTAATAGACTTGTTAGTCCCTCCTTAGTACCTCCTTGTCTTCATTTGTAATCCCCCATGAGGACTGGCCCTTTTACTTCTGTTGCTACACGGTATGTCTTATTTATCATGTATTTTTATAATAAACAACAGGAGCATAAACCCATAGACCTCGTTGAGACAGGGGTAATATAAGGAACAACAAGTAATCTCAACTGGTATCATTCAATCTAGACAAATAAAATGCATGTATACAACATTACAGTTAGAAAAAATTATATTGTATTGGATGAATTAAATACAAAGGGACATACAACAATTTAATTAAGCAGAATGATGGAACAGTTGTAACAGCACTGCACGAAAATTCAATATAACAAAGACAACCCGAACTTGTACTTGGTGCTTAAGGTGTACGTGACACGAGGACGGCGACGCAAGTGACAAGGTGCGATCAGCAGGGGACGGCGCAAGGTGAAGTGAAAGTGAATGGTTGAATAATAAACTCGACAGCTTTGCCCTGCTAGAGGAATCAGAGTACCAAAAAGCATGCGATGGTAGAAATTTTAACTGGGCAAAGGTGCCAAAAATAACCCAACCGCGAGGAACCTTTCTTAGGCACAGATTTGAATTTCTCCTGCTCTGAGCTTTCTAGCCAAAAGTTAACGGTTTCACGGAGTCCTCATGGAGCCCTTATCGGCCACAGCCTGCTGCCTTCCACTGCTAAGGATTTTGGACTACCATTTCAGAGACTATGCCAGAAGGTAAAACTCCTGACTGGGACAAACTTGGCCTCTGTATCCAACCCATGCGCCATCACAGTAGGCCTTAAATTGCACCTAGGTACCAGTCAAGCACAACCAGATGACCGCTGTTAGTATCTGAGGGTATTTGGAGCTACTTTTATTAAAAAAATTCTTATCGCCAGCTCCCCTTACTGGATTTTTCACATTCTGGTGTCATTTTGTGCAACAAAATATTCTCTATTCTTGTATATCAGAGTGGGATTTTTATTGTGTTTTGCGTTTTCAAACTTTTAACTGTTTTAGTACTTCTAAGTGCTTTACACATTTTCTTAAGTTAAGCACATCTATTCTGTGCCTTAACTGCCAGGGGGTTCAGCTTGGGTTTATTTAGTGACTTTAGTGGTTCACACTGACAAGGATTGTGGTTATTACTTGAGCTCGGTACTTACCCCCGCTCAATTAATAACTACATTTCTTACAACTATGGTACAAGAGTATACCAGAAACAAAGTCGTATGACTGTAAAGTGCCCCAGAAACTACATAAAATAGTCCAGAAGTGTGACTTAGGCCACTCCTGAGTTTCAACTTTGAAACATGATTATTAATTTTCTGTAGAACATTGTTTTTCTAGGTTAATAAAGGTGCATAGCTGTGGCAAACCTTTTAAATTATCATCTTTAAATAACATTAAAAAAAACATTCAAGGTTTCCCATTAAACATCTAAAAAGAGAACATCTAAATAGAACAGTGTTGAAGTTTGAAGGCTTTTACCTAAACCAACTCAGCATGTGTCCAGCATGACCACCGTGTCTACAGTTATGACACCACGTAAACCAGTTGTTAAACTGGGCTAGTTTCTTGTCTTTGCTGAGATCCACCTTCTCATCAGATTTTGAGGTTCCTAAGAAAACAAAAAGACAACACCAAATATTATATAAAATGGCCAGGTCCCTAGTAGGGATTATATTAACACCACATTTAAGTAAAGTATCTATGTGCTCATGATTCTTAACATAGTCTGCTACTGATATTCCATTTGTTAAGGTTTAATTAATATGCTTTCATCCAATAAAAAAATATATGTCTTTTGAAGAATATTTTTAGTCCCTTATCAAAAATAAACAAACTTGTAAGAAAATTACAAAAAATTGAGTAAGCAATTTGACCAAGTCAATTTATACATTATCCATTCTTTTCACATAGTTTTAGTCTCTCAAAGCATTCCGTAATACACAGAACTTGGCACATCCATTTTTGGAAGTGTAATCAATTTCTTCTGGCATTTCTTTGTGTTTTATATTAAATGGACGTGATCCTAGAGGGCACAGGAGAGAGGTGTAAAAAATTAGCTAGTCTCAAGGATGTGCATGCATATGTGCGTCTGTCTGCATATGTTAAGTAGTGATAAAGTCAGTGTCCCTGGTATATGTGATATTCATTCATAGGAGCCACCAGACATCATGCCAACCTATCCAAGCTGGATGTTGGAATCACTTACACATCTTCAACAACAGAAACTACAGTCCCACCCTCACCTCTACCATCCACCAAATAACAGTAACCAAATAACAGTACTCGGGAAGCATAAACCAACCCTTTGATAACAAAATATTATAGAATCTATAAAGGGGGGCCTTCATCCAAGCTCCTTACTTCAGTTTCTGGTTTTGAACCCTCCAGCCACAGGAATGCGGGAAATACACTTCCACTGGTTGAGGGAGCTGTCCTCTCACTCATTTTGTGCCATGACAAACCAGGGGCATCCAAACAGATCCTACTTTGCTTTTTTAAATAATACTGAAAGTCAAACTTTATTAGGGAGGTTTATAAAGCGCTTGGTAACGCTCGAAAGCGTGTCCCCGCGCTACAGCTGAGAGACTCAGAGCAGTAGTGAGGAGTAGGCACGACTATCTTGAAAAGAGGAGAGTTTTTAAATTCTTCCGGAAGCTGGATTCCGAGGGGTCTAGGCGGAGATTAAGAGGCAGGGCGTTCCAGCGCTTCGCTGCCAAATGGCGAAAAGAGCGTCCACCCATACGAGCCTTTAAGGGTGGCCATCATAAGATATCCACTTCAGAATTTACAGAGGTTTGAATTATTCACCTTGAATATCCTCTCGTGTTGCTATGATCATGAGATTACTGCTCTCTTTGAGTGCAACCTAACGCTCTCTATATTTCCCTATACATGCATCCACCCATTATTTTAAGATTCAACCCCCTGCACTGATCTGCTGTCCTTGCTGAAGCGGTGGTCTAGTGGTTGCCTAGCAGGGGACAGACAGTTCATCAGACTCTAGCCCCTATCAAAGCACCAATACAGCACTAACTCATACACAAACAAGGATTATTTCTTGAGTTTAGCATCCTCAGAAAAAAAGCCTCTTTTATATTCTGAAAACCTTCATGAGGAACTCGCCTGAACTTACAACTTCTAATTGTCCCCTCTCCTTTCCCAATAACTTCTTCTTATTTACCATCCCCTGCATGCTCCATCTCTCTGAGCACAGCTCAGTAACATCCATGTTTGCCTTACTGTATATTACTGTATTTTTGCAAATTACCCTAATTTCATTTCATTATTTCAAGAATCACAACTTCTTCTTTGAAAGCTGTACCGTGCAACCTACTACCCTGTCTCTTCTAGCATATCAATTAATCCCACCAACCACCTGCATACTTTTCCACTAATGGGGGACAACTAACTTCTATTAATTTAGTCCACCACAAAGAAACTAAAGTACATGCACTGAATGATTCTCTTGAGAGGACAAGATTACCCACTAACCTTGGGTTCCGGAGCAGCGTGCGGTCTGCCATTAAGTGCTTTAATGCCTCAGCAGAGGTAGTAAGCACTACATACATGCAATTACAATAATACAGTACAATATGAGCTACAGAGTCAGAGGTTTTTAGGAGAAATGCCAGTGGAAAAACCTATTCCACATTGGTAAGAGTTTATGAGACTTCATGGACAGAGAAGGCAATAAAAGATCTAACAATCAGAAACACGATTAAACATCATAGGCCCTCAGATGTCGGAAAGTTCCCCTTTTTGCATGGTTGACCCCAACTTTCTGACAAATAACGGATGCCAACTTGACTGAGTGTGCCCTGGGTCCCTGCCAATCAGGTTACCAGGGCCTGTGTTCTTTCCCAAAACTGTACCTTTGTCTCCACAATTGGAACCCCTCTGGGCCACCTGTAAGAACCTTGCACTTCTGGTACCAAGGACCTTGTGACCAGAGAGGACTCCGAGGGCTGCAGCATGTATTATGCCACCATCAGAGTGAATCACTTACCCTGAGACGTCTCCCCAGTGATCCTGACCTTGCCTGCACTCGTGACTGAACTCTACAAGACCCCTCCTCGATGCCTGTAGCCTCTGTTCAAAGGGTCCCTCCCTCCACGCACGCACGATCAAATCCAGCTAAGGAAACCTGATAATAAAAGGTACCCATGCATCCCCCACCCCCTGACTTTGGTGAGCCACGCTGACAGTGCCCAGGTGCAACCCAGCTATCCAACTTAACTGTACAGCTGGTGGTCGCCTTCATCTAGCCTCCTGCTCCAAGCCTGCAGCATTTCTTCCAGAGGACGTCCTCCATTGATCTCCACTGGGAGCCAGACTCCTACTTTGCACACTGCCGCCCGTGTGATGCTGGAGGTGCGCTGCTGGTGCCTACTTGTGGCTCCCTTTGTGCTTACCTTTCATCCCTGGGCCCGACACAGAAACCGCAGGTACCTACCTGTGACCGGTGCTCTTCAGAGTGCCCCATGTCTCCATAGCACCGCATTGAGCCTAACCTCTCCTTTGACCTCTGCACCCAGCCGCCTGTGTCTTGGCGGGTGCACTCTTCTTACCTACCTGACCCCTGCCCAGTTTAAGTGCTATCAGCCCGATACTGAACTACAAAACCGTTTACTTACCTGCAAACTTAACACTATGTTTTTCTCCATAGGACTGCATGGTGGGGTTTGGGGTTTTCTCTGAAAAATGTTTCTAAGTGTTGACCCTGTCTTGAACTGCAACAAAGTAACTTAGGGTCTCCAAAAGAGTTAAACTGCTTACTGATGCACTGGGATGCCTAGACTGTATTAATAGTTTGTTTCACCCCAAACTAGAAAAGTAACTACAAAGTAATTACAAGTATTCTGAAGAGCTTATGACCCATTTTCTCTACTGCAAAGTAACTTGTATGCTTCTACAAAACTAGTACACACTGTATCTTGAAAAGTATTATTGTATTGAAAGGATCACTTACCTACTCCTGAGTAAATCTTGGTTCTAGTACTAAAACAAAGTAATAATTTTTGATACAATTGGCTGAATTCAGTCTGTTGAGTGCGTGACATCATTTCTTTTCATAGTGTATACAAAAAATGCTTAACACTATCCTCTGATAAGCCTGACTGCTCAACCACACTACCACAAAAGAGAGTAAGGTAGTACCTACTTTAGCCTCTGCTAAACCTCTGGGGATCCACTGGACTCTGTGCACACTATACCTCACTTTGGTATAGTATATACAAAGCCAACTTCCTACATCAGGCAAAAGTACACTGGGGTCAAAATTCTAAAGAGAGTTTTTGTATGGGCACGTGCCATGGCAGAAAACATACACCCTCTTAAGGAACCAGATACCAAAGGTTCAAAGAAAGATAACAGTCCTCCAAAGACATTTTCAGTCATTCGTGTACACAGAGGGATGGAAACTCTATTGCTGTATTTAATTCCAGAATAGTGGACAGCTAAAAAACATATGCAAGACAAACTGCTGGTCAAGAATGTCAAACATTTTTGGGAATACATCTGGTTTGAAAGATACTCACGGCTGAATATCAATTGGATGAAATCGGTTGTATTCCCACAAACGCTTAGCACTCGAGTAATCTCTAAAGTTTCCATTGGTGTGGAGCACAGACCCTGTTAAAATATCTAGGCATATGGATTCCTAGGGACCCAGACATGGAAATCGGATGCAACTATGGCAGGGCTATCTCCAAACTAGAAGAACAGGTCTCTAGGTGGTTACGTCTACCACTGTCCTTAGCTGATAGGATAGCCGTTCTGAAAATGGTGGTCCTGCCTAAGTTTTTATAACCTTTTGTTAATATACTCATTGCATTACTGCAGCATTTAAAAAAAAAAACGTAGGGGACATTTGCCAACATTAACATGAGCTGGTAAATAGCCGAGAATCAGTTGGAATATACTTACAATGCCATATTCAAAAGGAGGATTTTACACGCCAGACTTCCATTTATATTACATGCTTATTTTGCACATTATTGGCATTTGCCACATGGGTATGTACCGCCCCTTGCGGTGGAATATGACTATGCCCATTCCATCTCACTCCAGGCTATTCCATGGCATAAAAGAGCTGGGATCTCGTGCATAGAAATCAGCATAGTACACTCTACGACGAAGGCATGGCGGGTACTAGGAGAGCGAGCAGGGAAAACCCCCTTATATGAACCGGTGTTACCGCTACAATACCACCCCGTAATCTCGGTCTCCATGGAGAGTACCATGCTGCGATTGCTCAACACGAGCAGGCCTAATAACTATGGGAGATGCCTAGCCCAATGGGACTTTTGTGTCACTTCAAGACATTTCTCACACTCAACGACACATCCCATTACTGACATTTACATACACCCACTCAGAGTTGCACTACGCGAGTTCTACTCACAATTCCCACAAGAGCCACTCACACTTAATGCACTGCAGACATTTCTAACTAGTGCGAGTGATGACGAAATTATGTAATTCAGCACAGACATACCAGCCAAAGGTCCCCGACAAGGTACTAGAGAGTTGGAAGGCTGTGCTTGACAGACCACTAGAGGTGGCAGACTGGAAATTCTGCTGTACTAAGCTGCATACTCACACATCTAATTGTAACTTACGCATTATATACTTGAAATATTTGCACCAAATGTACTACATGCCTGCTAAAGTATGTTAATTTGGTTTGAGAGACTATGCGAACTGTGTGAGATGTACATCGGCAGATGCAGATTTTCTGTGTGGCAATGTGACCCTATTAGAAGATGCTGGACTCGGGAATGGCTGTCAGATCTGACCTACTGCAGGTCCCAAATGGAACTGTACGTGGAGGAATTGCCGCTAGCATCGAGGCTTAAAGACATTTGGAGTCCACTTATGACACACTTGTTGGTTACTTCTGATGAGACATAGGTGCAGATGCGCCTTGGGTACTGGTTACATCACTATGTAGCATATTTATGTCTGCATACGTACTACTGAAAATGCACTGTGGAGCTGTTAAATGTCCTGTCTAAAAGACACCAGTACACATTATGTTCATGTATTTCTTTGATTGTTATGTATCAATAAAAGAAATAATAATTTAAAAAAAGAATGTCAAACGCTTTAAAATGTTCTCATTGAGTTTCAATTATGGACTCCAGAATTTAGTTTAGTATACCGCCCCCATGGAATAATTTGCCAAATTTACCTGAGGACTATGTAATTCCACAAAGGTAGCAGCTGTTCAATTTCAATCAGGACTGGAAGGGGAATTTTGCATAACTGTTGTTACATAAATGTAAAAATGGATAGCCACGTTAGCCAAGACAGACAACATTAATTTGTGCAGGAAATGGCACCAGAAAATAGCAGAACAAAGGATACAATGCTTTATCTTCCCCCATCTCTGGCGTTTACACATACATTTATGACTATAATGAGGTAACAGAAGGTGGGTTAGGTCATTCGCTGTACCACAGCCAGTAAAGACTAAGGAAAATATAATTCAAACCACTTCCTTCCCCCCCTTTCACCTTATGTTTTGTAAGCAAGAAGAGAGAGGAAGGGCCTTTGAGAGATGTGCCTTAGTCTGAATGATCTAGGGTAAAATCAGTCTGTATGCAGCAGAGTTATGACCCTGGAGTAAGCAACCAATGCCTAGGTCAAATGTATCGGGACTGTGGTGTAATAATCTTGCAGCAATTACCTGAAACCAAGAGTATTCAGTACCCAACTCGGTTGGGAGGAGTCATTCAGCAACTAAGGGTGATTTAAGGTCTGAAGAGTATGCGAAGTAGTCCATCTTGGCTTAGTAGGCGTCATTCTCTTCAAAAAGACTACATTAGATTAAGCATCTTTCCACAGCACACTAATGCCTCTAGGTTTGCATGGTGAGCATTGCCTATACATTCCAAACTGATGGACTTTAACTTATGATGAAAGATAGGCTTGTGATGAAGGGCATTGGGAAGGGATTTCCAGAGGTGAGAGCCCTGAAGTCCCAACTGTCAGCCTCCCACAGTTGAGACGTTAGAAAGAAGTACAGAGAGAAGATTCCGGAGTGCATTCTGCAAAAAGTGAGTGGAATTAAAGTATAGATTAAAGTATTTGTTTAGGACCTAGAAGCAGAACCATTAAAGGACTTCTACAAGTGGCAAAGAACAAAGTGAATTCTGGCCTCCACTGCACCTTGTGGCAATAACAGGATGCTTTTTCATTCAGCATTGAGCTAAACAAACAATGACATTCAGGAGACTCTAAGAAAGTCTGTGTGATATGATATTTACCAGCACAAAACTCAACTTCTCAACCACTTAATTGATTATCTTATTGATTTATTGAGAACTAGTACTGTATAAATCAATAGGGATTAGTATTCTACACATTACACTATGCCAGGTTTTTCAATCAGTCAGTTTCTTTTTTACACCGAGTCCACATTGCAAGAGTCTTTTTTCCATATTATTCCCCAAGCATGGGGTAAATGAGGTGTCCTAGTAAGGACTTGATTCTCTTGATATTTATTCTTGTTCCTGTCCAGGACTCTAACTGGCATATAGACGAGAAAAGGGAGCCATCACTCCTCCAGCCAGTCCTGAACCTTCTTTCCTCTTCCCCTCTTTTCTACTAGCCCCTCCAACTGGGTAGGGCCTCTCCTCTTTCTATAACGTATTCCTGCCTGAATAGAAGAACAGGAAAACACGGCTCCACCTGCCAGTCCCGGATCTTCTTTCAAAGTGATTACAGGAACCCTTCTTACTGGGAGGGCCATCTGGGTAGGTCTTCACTTGTAAACATCCTGATTTCCAGCAGGACTGCATACATCTACAGCCAGTCCCTACTTCTTCTCCTTTCCTTGCAGGGGTTTATTGAGGGGGTGTATCACAAAAGATACCATAACCTCTATCTTGAGGCTCCTCCTCATGTCATGCGAGAACCAGATGATGGTGGCCATGTCATGCGATGACAAGATGATGGCGGGGCAAGAGCATAGCAATTTAAGGTTTTGCAATGACATCCTGGGGTTTCCTTGCTCACCCTTCTAGATCCAAGGTCCTGCTGCAGGTTATCGGTATGTGCCCATGCTACAGTAACTCACTGGCCAGTTCCCTTCCCCTTCCGTACACTGTGCCATGAAACTAAGGGAGCCAGGAGTGGCACTGGTGGATTAGGTGTAGCCACAGGCATTGTTCAAAGCTGCTTTCCCATGTCGCAGCAGGGTGTATTGCCTAGAAAGTCTTTGTGCCAGTCACTGCCGCAGGTCATACAAATAGGTATTGCACACTGCTGACAGCTGACAGGACAACTGGAGCTGTAATCCTGACATGGCTCACATGGTGATCCTGACACTGCGCTCATCTATGAACTGATCTTTCTAAAGCAGCTGGCAAGATAGTCAAATGTTGCTGTACACCCTTCAAAACCAATATGTAGATAGGTGTCTTCTGCATAAGAGTGACAATGAAGATGATCAAATTCAATATTCATGAGGGAGTTGCAAATATATGTAAAAATCTGGGTTCTCAGGGGGCCCCCAAAGATAATAGACCAGGGAGAAGACTAAAGGGACCCTACTGTACCTTGATCACACTTCTGACTCAATAATGGAGGAGAAACCCGTTAAGATACAATAGTGGCCAGGTGGTTAATGCAAAAATGGTGACATATGGCAGATTAGTCTCTTAACAGCAAGAATCATCTCTCTCTTTTATTGATGATAGAAACAATGCTATCCACAATATCAATTGGCAGAACAGTGGGAAGAGAAAGGCCCTGTTTAGCCGGAGGAATCTGAAGGATTTTAAGAGATATATGGCAGAAAGAAAATAGTTAACTGGATATTTGGCCAGACTGCCATTCTTGGCCCACATTAGCTCTATGGCACGTTTTAAGATGAGTCTTGCCAGTGATGACATATACAATAGAACAGGCCTTACTCCATTTTCTATCTAGCTTCCAGCACTGCCATTTGAAGATTTTAAGCTTAGGTAAGAACAATTTCCAATCTTTTTCTTGGGTGCCAATGAGTCATGAGAGCAGATGTCAACATTTTTTTACGTAGGTTAGGAGCAGTTAAAGATGCAAGTACACCTAATTTGGATTAATCAAAGGGAAATTAACAGGAAAACCACATAGCATGAAGGCTAGCTGAATATTGAGAGCGTAGTTCTGTTGAACAGCCTGACAAATAAGTTGTTATGCAAACGAGGGCAATACAGGTGAACAAATTTGATAGCTTAGTTAACTGAAAGGGTCAAGGAAATGCTTAGGAGTTCAAAACAACTCAAGGGCAAAATTAACTTGAAGGTTAAACTACCATGAAAATAACTACTCCTTACCATCTAACCTTATTTACTATACTCAATCATATCAAGTTGGAAGGCTGAACAAGAGTTTCTCAAACAGCGTTCGTTGCTTGAAGTTTTCCATTAGAACCTGGAGAATCATTAAAACGCAGAAACATACCAATTAAGTGAGTTCTAAATGTCACCAAAGCAAAATGAGAAAGCCATATGTAGAAAGAAGGTAGTAGTGCTGATGGCATATAGTGCACACTTATGATGTTTTTATAGTAACACTAAAAAGCATATGAAATCAACTTTGATCATGGAATACGAACACTAGATATTTACATTAAAGTGTGTTTAACTGAACTAAATGATTGTACCTATACAGCATTGGCCCTACATGACAACAGACGACCGTCCAACATTAGTGTGGACCACATGCTCAGCATTCACCTTGTTGCATGATCTACATGAGGGAACTGTTGCAGACTAAACAGGCTGAAAATGTTTCTGAGTGACAATATTTGTGGAAGATACCAGAAGGGAATGGCTGGGTTTCATGCTGGCTTAGCTGGTGACTTCAAGCAGCTACCACCGTCGCTGTGCATCACTGAGGACCAAGACCCGACCCACAGAGTTGCACCACAGTTCGCCGAGCCCGGGAGTTTGGTCAGAGAGTCACGGAGACCCGCAGAAGGGAAGTTATCGGCCAGGAAGGATAGGCCTGTGACGGCAACAACAGGCGACTGGACTTTGGTTGGACCAGAGAGGACTTCATGGGACGTTGACCCTGCAACCAAGACCTCCTCACCATCTTCGTGGACCGAGGAATCCCTGCAGGAAGACCCTTGTTGACAGTGTCCCATCCACAGCATCCTTGGAGCCTCTTCCGGCATCCTTATTTCCTTGCATCAGAACCACTCCATAGGAATCCATTGCAACACGGATAAAATGCTTGGAACTGCTGAAGGAATACTTCTCCAGTGAAGGTAACTGTTCTTGAGGACCATGCTGCTCCCCCTAATTAGCTCCCTGCTATAGTAGGTTAACACAAGCACTTCTAACCGACTGCATCAACACCTACCAAAGTTTTCTTTGAAAAGGTTTCAAAGTGTCCAATTTGTTGACTTTGCCAAGGATTGTTCACGGTTGAGTGAAATTTCTTTGATGTATTGTTGCTTGTAAAATTAATATCTCTGAAACCATCCGTTGGATCTTTTTCATTCTAGTGTCTAAATTCTTAGATACAGTCTATTTTTATGAATTGGTGTTGGATTTCTTGAGTGTTGTTACAATTACTTCTTTAACTGTTTTGGTGCCGTTTAAATGCTTTACACTTGTTCTTCTGTATTAGCCTTGCTGCTCAGCGCCATAGCTACCGAGGGTTGAGCTGAGGGTTTTTACAGATGAAAGCTACTGGACCAAAAGGAGTTGGGAAGTGTATTCAACAGTGCGGAAGCACAACCACACCATTTAATACACCCCATTTCCTCACAAACACCGAAAATCCTTTTGTATAACCGGACATCAAAATCGACTTTTTATTCATTTTATTCTCTCTTTTTCTTTTTTTTTTAAATGGGCATAGGTTTCTGTTTTCAGAACTTCAATCTAAATCCCATATTTTGCATGATTGGAGGTGGATCTCAGCAACATTGAAAAGCCTCACTGTAGCACAGCTGAAAAAGTTGTATGAGGAGAGGCGGCTGAAGCCAACAAAAGGCTCCAGAAATCAGAATATAAGCTGGCCCTCAGAGTCTGGGAAGAGGCCCACATGTTGCAGTCAACATCACAGGGGCGGGACGATATTGGTGCACGAGAGGACGATTAAACAGAAGAGGAGGTAGAGAATATCCTGATAATCCCCCCAAGGAGATAGAGGAGGGGCCATGGAAGTGAAATCCCTTTCGCGTCCAGGAGCAGTGTGTCCTCCCACAACCTCACCCCTGAAGACTTTGAGGACAGGCAAGCTGAGTGAGTGTAGGCTGCAACTGGCCACTCTGGCCAAAGAGAAGAAAAAGCTGCCATGGAGAAAAGGAAAACAAATTGCTTCAGCCAGGGCCCTGGAAGAGAAAAGGCAGAAGGTGAGAGAGACTTAGAGGAAAAAATGCTAGCTATGCAGAAGAAAATTGCGCTGGCACATGTGCTAATGCTTCTGCTTAGGCATTGAAATGTTGATTGTGGAAGTATTGCCTAAGATCTAAGTTCTATGACACTTGAATTAAAGGCAACATTGGTTTAGATGTAGCAATTCGCAAACAGTTCCCTCTAGGAGGTGCAAGGTTTTCTTGACCTTGAATGCTTCAAATTCTTATATGTTCTCAAATGCAAGTCCTTGACCCCAACTTTATTATATAAGGTGAAAAAGTGAAAAGTTAACTGGTGAGTCTGACTTCAAAGCTGAATTCCTGCACACAAATCTGTAACGATTTAGCTGGTCTTTTAAGCACAACGGAATTGGCTGAGCATGCTCATTCCCCCTTCGATGTGTACAGCAAGTAACACTTGCCCCTTGTGTCCTAGTCGCACTCTCCTTTGGTGCCAGACACTCTTTTTTCTGCGGAATCGAGTAGATAGTAACTGGTCTCTGGTATGTGGGACTGGAAGATGGAAAGCACATGGACAGAGCACCTATTGCTGCAGGGGGCAGAAACAACACACAGCATGGTTTGCAGTCCCACAGCACTGTACTGCAGAATGCTGAGCTACGGAGTTGTTCCTGAAGCTGCTGTGATGGCATTACTGTCCATGGTTCTCCATCATCTTCCAGCCCTGTAGGAAGATCATTAGTCCACGAGGGAGTTGGTGCCTCGAATGGAGATTGGTGGTGATGGAACATAGATTAATGGCAGACTGCTAGAAGTGGTGCACACTGAAGAAGTAGGAGTAACTGGGCCACTGGTTTAACTACATTAACCAATTTAATTATTATTTAGCTTTCCAACATTGCTCTTTTACTTGCGTCCTGAAAGTATGAATTAGCTGGATAAGTAGAAGCAGGCTGTAACAGAGCATATATTTGGATCCAGACCTTGATCTGCAATTCATAGACCTGTTCGCAAATGCACATTCTGGTTCCATTGCTATGGCAAAAATCATGGGGGGCAGTGTGGGGTAAGAGGGCACCCCTTGATCATAAGATATTAGTTTTGAATAAGTCCCTTTGACCCCGATACAGGCAAGGGAGCAATTGATCTAGTGGCTTTATCCATGCCACATAATGTGCCCAAAATGCATCCTTTCCAGGACCTGAAACAGATAGGCCCATTCTAATGAGTCGAAGGCATTGAAGGCGTCCAACTACACCACCACAGCCCATTCTGCCAGTGCCTCTATGTGAGCCAGACCACCATATTATCTCCTAAGATTCAACCATGTGCTTCTACCTGGGATAAACCCCAAACAGTCCTAGTGAACCAGACATGTAATTACATGTGAAAGCCTAACCGTCAGAACCTTGGTCAGTATCTTAGTTTCAATGTTTAATAATGAAATAAGTCTGTCAGAAGAACAGGCCTCAGGGGGTTTTCCAGGTCTTTGAACAACAAAAATTGTGGCTAACCTCAGAACTACTGATAAGCACCCTTCATCTTGTGCCGCGGTATATATATCCAGCAGCAGACTGTGTACTGCCATGGCTTATATAGATCTCAACCGCCAGGCCATTAGGTTCTGGGGCTTTCCTGGATTACAAGAATTGTAATGTATCTTCAATTTCTGTTACTTATATACAAGCAGCTCTATTTGTATCTGCGATGCTTGGCAGGTCACAGCTGCAAAATGTCTTATATTTCTGCTTTTGAGCACCCACAGCAGGAAGTGTACAGGCCAGGCTGTGGGTGTTAAATTAGGGACTATTCGTGTGGGAGTAGATTTTTGTGTGTTATAGCGAAGGGTTCACTTCCGAAACTCTGGCCTTACATCCGCAAATGAGTAACAAGACCTCTTTCTAAGTGAAAGTCCTCTTTCAAAACTTTGGCTAGTATCCCTAGAGAAGTACCAAGTGCTCCTGTAGCTTGTTTGGGTGTAGAATAGTGCTGGTCGTTGTTTTACTAGAAGTGAAAGAATCTTGTTTGAAGTGAAAAACTCTCTCTTTATTTAGTTGAACAGACAAGGTAGCATTGTTTGTGTTGTTATTAACAAGATTTTGGTTAAGAAAAACCTAGAAAATACATTGCCGTATTATTTTGTAAAGGGAGGGTCAGTAGAAGGAGTAATACTGACGTCAGGAAAAAGCCACACTGGCATTGGTCAGATAGCGGGTGCTTAGAGAGTTGTGATAGGTCTATTCTTGTGAGCTGCATTTGTATTGGTTGAGATATTGCTTACGTAGTGGTGCTCCGATTGGTTGGTTGGTGTCAGTATTGCTGGTATTGGACGATCGTTAACCAATAGCAATTGCAGAAGTACGAAGAGTTTGTTGTAGGTTTATTGAGTTGCGTTTCACGTAGAGTCAGAAAAATGAAGCTGATTACTAAGATAAAGAGTTTCTTTAAAAAGGATAACCCAATAGTGACTAGAGAGGGAATTCTTACCAAAAAGAGTCAGTACATGCATACTATGAAAGGTTGTTACAGGCGTTTAAACAGTACAATGAATTTGAGAATATTGGTGATAAAGATATGGGACATTTTGTACATAGTTTTGTGTTTGGTTTGAGACCAAAGATTAGTAACATGATTCAGCAACATTTAATTTGTTGGCAGAGTAAGACGATTGAGGAGATTCTGAGATATGCTCAATATTGTAGTGAGGATATTGAGTTGAGACATAAAATATTGAAGGAAAAGATGATGTGGGCAGAAGTGAAGATAGCGGAACAGCAAGAAGCAAACAATGGTTCTCAAACAGATTATCAGATGATGGGTCAGAACTAGAATGGTCAAGTATCTGGTGGTGGCAGAGGTAGAGGAAAAATGAATAAAGATGATTTGAAAAAGAATATCCTTGTCATGCGTACGGAAAGTTTGGGCATTGGAAAAACGAGCGTAGAACTGTACAGAAATATAATGGGGTTAATCAAAATTTAAATCCACAGATGCAGAATGAGGTGGTTGTGACTCAACAACAGCAGCAGCAGGTAGTTACTCCACAGTTACAGGTGCCACAAGCTCCTATGCCAAATAATGTGAATGGTCAAGTGCAGGAGGTATAGTGCGAACACTGGATTTCCTACAGGTGAACAAGTTGGTAAGAATCAAAATATGCAAATGGTTTCGCAATATTTGTTGCAATGCAATGAGAGTGATTCAGACTCATCTCAATGACGGTGCCTGAGGGGGGGAGGAAGAGTGCGTGCTTGGCACAAGTCTAAAGGTAGATCAGTCAGGTCCATTTGTTGATGGAAAGTGGAAGGTAATGATATTACATTCCTGGTGGTTACTGGCGCTACCTGTTCTACTGTAAGGGCAGCAACAATCCCTAACCTACCCCTCTCGGGAGAAAATATCCAAGTTGAAGGAGTGTCTAATAAGCATATTATGACTACAATCACAAAGCCAATAGAGGTTCATATTGGAAAATTCAGAGACATGCATTGGTTCGTGGTATGCGATACGAGTCCGATGAATCTTTTAGGGAGAGATTTGCTCTGTAAGATGAATTGTACCATCTATTGTACACCTGATGGTATTGATTTTCAAACACCAGATAAGGATGTGTTTAAGATGATGCTAGCGAAGCAAGGGACAGAAGTGGATGAGTAGTTTTCACTTCTCACTGAACAAGATTTACCTGTAGAGCTGAGAGATTCAGTAAGGTCCGATGTATTGGGACTTTAAAGGAAAGGAAATTGGTTTGATGAAAGGTGTGGATCCTATAGAGGTTACAGTAGAACCTGATGTAACATATCCAAATACACCTCAGTATAAAATGAGTCCCGAGACAATAGCAGGAGTTTCTCCTGTGATTGATCAGATGATTGAGGAGGGTATTCGAAGAGAAATATTGAGCAGTCCTTGTAAATCACCTATTATGGTAATTAAAAAGCAACACGGAAAGTATAGAATAATACAGGATTTACGTAAAATCAATAAAATTGTGGTAACCTGTTGTCCAATAGTGCCAAATCCAGCAGTGATTCTTTATCAAATTCTCTGTGATGCGGAATGGTACACGGTGATTGATCTGTGTCAAGCTTTTTTCTCAATTCCTTACATCCGGATAGCCAGTATTTATTCGCTTTCCGGTTCGGAGACCGTGTTTTGGCATTGTGCAGAGTTCCTCAAGGGTACACAGATTCGCCTTCGATTTTTAACCAGATTTTGAAAAAGTGTTTAGAGACCTTGATCATGCCAGGAAATTTAGTTTCGATTCAGTACATTGATGACCTACTGGTGGCATCAAAAACATGAGAGGCATGTGTGATAGATACAATTGCCTTACTGAATCATTTGGCAGAAGGTGGACATAAAGTATCACCAGCAAAATTACAATTTTGTAAACAGGATGTCCAGTATTTGGGACATAAAATAGAGAAGGGAGTCAGGAAAGTGACACCAGAAAGGATCAGTGTGATTCAGCAAATGAGTCCTCCTAAGACTCAGAAAGAAGTACGAATGTTTTATGGGAATGGTTGGATACTGCAGACCGCGGATCAGTGGTTTTTCACGGATTGCAAAACCTTTACAGAGGATGACACACAAAGATGTGACTGATCCGATTGAGTTTGATGATGAGTATGAACACTTTTATTGAGTTGCGAGACAGTCTTTGTCGAGCACCTGCACTGGGAATGCCAGACTATGGAAAGGATTTTGCATTATACTGTTGTGAGAGAGATGGGTGTGCGTTATCAGTTTTTACTCAAATGCATGGAATGGCACAAAGTCCAGAGGCATATTTTTCTGCTACTTTGGATTCAGTGGCTGCAGCGTTACCAAGTTGTTTGAAAGCAGTTGCTGCAACATGTGAGAGTCTGGAACAGTGAAGCGATTGTGATGGACATCCAGACAAGGTATACGTTCCACATTTTGTTGAGATCCTTTTAACAAGAACACAGACTCAGCCCATGACCTATAGTCGGCTGACTAGGTATGAGAGAGTAATTTTGGGTGCTGAAAATGTGACTGTGGTAAGATGTACAACCCTAAACCTAGCAACCTTGTTGCCTAGTCCACTTTGTGAGGAAGTAAAAGACGAAGCGGATCATGATTGTTTGGATGTGACAGAGTTGTGTACAAAATCAAGGCCGGACATCAAGGACTCGCCATTAGAAGAATCAGATAGTGTGATGTTTGTTGATGGATCGTGTCTGAGAAATTAAAGTGGTGTATTGAGTTCTGCCTATGCAGTATGTACACCAGCTGAAGTTCTAGAAGCTTCCTGTCTAATTGGGGTAAAATCTGCACAAATTGCTGAACTAATCGCTCTGATTAGAGCTTGCAAAATTGCCAAAAATTTGAGAGTAACCGTATTTACGGACAGTCAATATGGTTTTGGGGTGGTTCACGATTTCGGGCAGCTATGGATGCAAAGGGGATTTCTGACTTCTTCAGGTTCTCCTTTAGAAATGGGAAAAATGTGAAAGATTTATTGGATGCCTTACAATTGCCAAAAAGGATTGCAGTAGTCCAATGTTCCGCACATAAGTCAGGAAATGATTATGTGACGAGCGGCAACACATACGCTGATCAAGTAGCGCGTTTGTGCACAAAATTCAATTGACATCAACAGAGGGGTGGAAAAGAAAAATGCCAATTGATATTTTCATCTTTAGAAATATGGGATGAAATTAGGCAGTTGCAGGATGAGGCAAGTGATGAAGAGAAAGAGCTCTGGATAAAATCAGGTTGTACAAAAAGAGCAGAAGATAAGGTATGGGTGTACACAGATGATAGACCAGTCATGCCAGATTGTTTACTTTCCCAAATGGCAAGAGTATACCATGGAATTGCACATGTTGGAAGAGATGCAATGATTAGGCTCTTCAAGCAGTCATGGTATAACCCAAAATTCAGGGTCATTGCAGAGAGTCTGTGCCAGAGGTGCGTCACCTATCAGCAGCAAAATCCAGGAAGAAATACAGTTGTTAGTTGGGGACGAATTGGAAAAGCAGAAGGACCATTTACAAGGCTCCAACTTGATTTTATAGAATTACCCCCCATGTAACGGACTAAAACATGTGTTGGTTGTTGTCTGTTTGTTTCTCATTGGGTAGAGGCTTATCCCACAAGAAGGAATGATAGCCTTACCGTAGCTAAACTGCTTCTGAGAGAATTGATTCCAAGGTATGTATTTCCAGTCACTTTAGAAACAGATAGGGGATCCCATTTCAATAATGAGATAATTCAGATGATTTGTGCAGCATTACAAATTGAGCAAAAGCTGCATTGTGCCTATCGACCAGACACTACTGGAATAGTGGAACAAATTAATGGCACAATAAAATCTAGATTGGGAAAGGTATGTGCATCCACAACACTCAAATGGCCTGACGCTTTACCCCTGGTATTGATGAGTTTTAGAAGTATTCCTGATAAAAAGACTGGATTGAGTCCTCATGAAGCCCTAATGGGAAGAGCAATGAGACAAGCGATTGTACCAGCTAACAAACTGAATATTTCTGATGATCTGGTGCTAGATTATTGCAAAGCATTGGCTGATTTTGTGCGTTTTGTCTCATCAGGTTGGAGAAATTGCAACAACACAGCACATGATCAGAGTCCAGGAGTGTTGATTCTTATCAAGAAACACGTGAGGAAGTCGTGTTTAGAACCCAGGTGGCATGGACCGTATCAGATTATTCTGGTGACAACCACAGCAGTGAAGTGTGGTGGCTTGCCAAACTGGATTCATGCAAGGCATACAAGAAGAGTCCCAAGTCCACTTGAAGAAAGTGAAGAGCAACTGGTCAAAAAGAAAAAGAAACCAGAAGCTGGAGGTTGTGAAGCCAAATAATCTAGATTGAGAGATTGTGGATGATGAACAACCAAGTACAAACCAAGTAAAGTGGGCACCAGCTACTGGGACTAGAAAGACTGCTGTTGAAAAAGAAAAAGAGAAGGTTTCTGAAAACAAAGAGCAAGCACAACAAAGAGAAGGACTGAATAAAAGAACTAGTGAACCTGAAAAAGAAGGCGAAGAAGAGGTTCAAGCTAAGAGAACGAGAAACTGAGACAAATGGCCAAGTGGAGTGAAAAGACTGAAATACAGAAAGAAAGAAAATGGCAATGGTACTGAGCAAGTCAATGAAAGCAAATTGAAGCTGCCTTAAAAAGAACTGTGAAAAGTGAGGTACAACAATTCCAGTCAAAATAAATTGAGAGATCAAGAAGATCTGAAGAAAAAAAAGAGGGGTGTAAAGAAGAAAGCCTTGGAGTGTTTGGATACACTAGTTTGGTGGATTGTTGAGTCTCTAGGAAGTTATTAGAGGTTTTTCTTAGATTTATATATTTTTCTAGTATACGAAATGGCAGAAGCTACAGTGACTGAACATCTATAATCTAGTTTAATACGTAGATGTATTAAAGCTTGCTTATGTAGTGTCCTACTATTAATGTTGATGTGGTTAATACGGTCATTGTCCCTGTTCTAATGGTGACTAATAACAAAAATAATACTAATGATGTAATAAGTGGAAGAGTGAATGTTGTTACTAGAGAAACAGCTAATACTAATATTGTTCAGCTAGATGAAAGTATTTATCATCAGGATAAATCGATTAATGATTTCTCGTTAAATGTCTTTACGAAATTACTCTACGAATAGGTAGACACGATGGATGTGAGCGATTGTTACGTCTGCATGCAATTACCTTTGTCTGTTTCAGAGGGAGTTACTTACCATCACTTACCCTTAATGTATGGTGTGTCGTGTAGTGTACTAACAAGGCTTTTCTATGAGACGGGTTACTAGTAGGACAAAATGCATGTCTAGTTTGATTTTGTATCCTAAATTTGGAGATCACCCTAAGTTGTGTGTTGTTAGTTGCTTTAAGGAGTATGAAAACATGGCGACGATCAATTGTTGATTTCGTATGTGAAGCCTTTTAGACCGGTCACTTCA
This sequence comes from Triturus cristatus, assembly GCF_964204655.1. NCBI lineage: Eukaryota > Metazoa > Chordata > Amphibia > Caudata > Salamandridae > Triturus > Triturus cristatus. The sequence goes on along the minus strand of NC_140593.1, from coordinate 240,829,758 downwards.
GCAACCATTGCTAGATGGGTGAGGTGTTGTATGCTTGAGGTGGGTGTAAGTCTGCAGGATTTTGGAGCCCTGACAGCTCTTTATGTCAGGGGGACGTTTGGAGGAAATTTTGTATGCACCGGATTGGTCTAATGCTGAAGTGTTTGCAAGATTTTATTTGAAACCTTTGGGTCATGTGTCGTCTGTGGTTTTATCACAGCTTTGAACATGCATAATGCTAGCCTCCGGTCTTGTCATGAAATGTAGATTCTCCAGGTTTGTGTAAAGAGAATCTGGATTTCATTAAAGACACGAAGGCTAGCATTATCCCTCCCACGTAAGTGTTTGGAGGGGGAGTGGTTTTATCAAGCACGGTTTAAGTTGTTTAGATGCTTGTTTAAAGACAATTTGCATTCAGATTTCTTGTTTCTTTCAGATAACCAGTAGATGGCAAGAAGATGTTTAACGTTTGGATGAGTTGAAGGTGGAGAGTTTTGGGACCGGAGCAGCCTAAAAAAGAAAGATGGCAGCTGGGATACAGTTTATATAGCTTGGGGACATTCTAAAGTTCTGGAATCTTTTTGTGTTGGCGATATCATTCTTTCAAGTGCTGCAAGGATCTGGCAATAAAAGTTAATGCATGATGCTAGCCTCCGTGACTTTAATGAAATTCAAATTCTCTCTACACAAACTTGGAGAATCTACATTCTACCTCAGCCAATGCTGCGGTTTCCAGGTCATTACCAAGCTGACAGGCAGCTGGAAGCTTTGGAGAGACAACTACCCGTTTCAGGCCAGTAACCCCCCCCCCCCCACCCCTCCCCCCCAGTCTAATGTCACTATAGCCATGGCATGGTTGGTAGCAACACTGTCAGAGCTGGTGACTGGGTAAGTTTTCCCAATCAGGTATTGCCCTGGGGAAACCAGTGTATCTCTCACCATGGTGACACTGGCACCTGTATCCCTCAGGGCTACTATTCTAGTCCCATTAATCCAGGGGTATTGCAAATACTTCTTTGTTGGTTGACCACACAGCTAATGTAGCAAACTCAACTTCACCCTCTGTGACTAGAACTGCTTCAGTGTGAACCCTGATTTGCTCTGGGCACACTGTTGATCTCATCTGGAGACTGACTACATCAGTATGAGTTGTAGGTAGACTAGGGGGCTTCTTGTTAGGACAAGTAGCATCTCCAGTTAAGTGTCCCAACTTCTTACAGTTGTGACAACTGGCCTTTAGGGGATCAAAGTTCTTCCCTTTGTATCGATTATTGGACTGGGAAGCGTTTTGGGACCCATCCCCGTGCAGGTTTTTGGGGCCCTTTTGAAGACTCATACTTTTTATCTTTGAGGTTCTCGCCCAGTTTCCCCTTGGGTGGTTTTGTAATCCCTTTCTTTTGGGCACCCCAAGTGGCTGTTTTTGTTACCCTTGCCTTGACTCAGTGGTCTGCCTTCTTTCCCAATTCTTGGGGAGAAATTAGACCTAGGTCTACCAAATGCTGATGTAACCTTTCATTAGTGCAATTACTTAAAATATGTTCTTTCACAAACAATTGTATAGACCATTGAAATCATGAGCATTGTTTCAGGTTAACCAACCATCTAGTGTCTTAACCCAGGACTGATTTTGGGTTTGTGAGCCCCCCTGAATCTAATTCTATATTCCTCAGTTGTGGGTCCTAAGCCCTCAGAGTATTCTTCATGAGGTCATAAGAGCAAGCATATGCCCCTGTAAGGCCAAGAGTCTGTCCCTGCAGTTACCAGTGAAAAATTCCCAAAGGAGTGCCCCCCAGTGTGACTTCTTCACTTTTCTCATTTCACATGCCCTCTCAAAGGCTGTGAACCATTTTGTGATATTATCACCCTCTTCAAATTTATCATAAGATTGCTCTTTATCCTTATTTTGAAAATTGCTGCCACCACTGATGGGAGCCAAGCCCATCTCTGCTCTCTCTTTCTCTAGAACCAGATGTCTTGTTTTCAGATCCAATCTTTTTGTCAACCTTACTAAAAGGTTGGTCTCCTCATTGAGGCTGCCCTCAATGTCCTCAGAGATGCCTGACCCACCTGTGTGGGATCTAGGTACTGTGAGTTGTATTCTTGGATTGAGGGGCACTGGGGCCCTGCCCCCCCTATGAAGTGGGGGGAGCGGGGTTGGTACTTATCCTCATCTCCTCCCTCTTCTTCTTCATATGAGAGGTCCTTCTCAGAAGGATGGCCCTTAGCATTCCCTGCCAACAGCTCCTGGAGCTTTTGTTTGGAGGGATGGGACCCCATGGTAATATCTTTAAGTTTGCATAGAGGCCTTAACTCACTAACTTTTAAGTGGCGATAAGGGGTGAGGTCGAGCTCTTCAACCTGGCTCTCTATGGCATTGCTATTATCTTCACTAACAGCTGGGTTCTTGTTAAGAGACATTGTAAAAGAAAAACTTCTAACCCCTCTTACCCCTAACCAAAGTGAGCTTTTATTTTTCTAAAATTCTAAAGGGTCTTAACCAAGGCCCTAACAAGACTTTTATTAATTTGGAAAAAATTGTCAAATCCAAAAATCAGGATTCTAAAACAAATTTAAGAGTTCTGTTGTGTGATCGGGTGGTGACCAAGGGCCATATGTAGGAAGCCAAACTGCGATCGCAAATGCTGAAATTCGCCGAATTTCAGCGTTTGCGATCGCAATTTGGGCAGTGTGCTATGTAGCACACACAAACCCACACGTAATTTTTGCGATTCCTTATTTTGCTAATGCATTTAAGGAATCCCAAATTGCGATTCCTTAAATGCAATGTAGGAAGCACCCAAGTTGTGCGATTTTGGCTTAAGGAATCGCATATTACCACCAACTTCAGGTTGGTGGTAATTTGCGATTTCTTTGAAAAATGCACTTTTTTGCATTTTTCAAAGTGCCATGTGGCGCACATACATTCCCTTAGCGCATGTATGTGCGCCACATGTGCACACATGTTTATTTCAGGGGTGCAAAAGGGTGTCCTATTGACACCCTTGAAACCTTGAAAGTGCATTCTCAATTTGCGATTCTCTAATTGAGAATCGCAAATTGAGAATGTCTTCCTATTCATTCCTATGGGCCTTCTAGCCCATAGGAATGAATGGTAAGGTATTCCTTATTTGCGAATCTCAATTTGGGATTGGCAAATAAGGAATAGGTGGGAATCGCAAAATATTTTGCTAATCCTACCTACATTGCGTTTTGCAATTCTCTAATTGCGATTCCCTAAAAATTGCAATTAGAGAATCGCAAAACACGTTTTACCTACATATGGCCCCAAGTCAGTGCAACAAATGCAAAGTTGTATATCTCTTCACTGATCCACCAATGTAGGAAGCTGGCTCTGTATATGGTATACCAAGATGAGGTATAGTGTGCACAGAGTCAAGTGGGACCCCAAAGGTAGGCAGAGGTAAAGCAGATAGCACCTTATTCTCCATTTGTGGTAGAGTGGGCAAGCAGTAAGGCTTTATCAGAGGGCAGTGTTAAGCATTTGTTATTCACACTCTGGCAGCAAATGAGGTCACACACTCAAAGACTGAACGCAGACCAATTTGTTTTTATAATAAATATTATTTAGGTATATTTCTTTTCTAGAACCAAGCAAGCCTATTACTGGTAAGTGTAGATGGTACTTTTCAAGGCAGGTTGAACAATACAAGCAAGCTGAATGGAAAAATGTATTTATTGCAGGTTTAAAAAAAAAAAATGTATTGGCATTTCGTAATACGAAACAAACATTACAACAAACAGCGAGACAGTCACTTTAGTAATACAAGGTGAATAATCCAGACTACCATCATGTGATATACAATTATACACATATAAATAGGTGCTCCTTCGTATAGACCCCATAGCAAGAACAAAAGAAGAATTATTGCCATTATGAACAATAGAATCTACAGTACTACACCATAGCTCTCTGTTAGGCCCAGTATAGCCATATTCAGAAAAATAAAGAATAAGACAAGAGATCAACAAAAAAGAAAGACACAGGAAAGTCTCAGTAACAGTGTACAGTCATATGTATGCCTGCCCCACGGAGAGATCTCCACGTCTCATCCCATATCCTTTCAAGGCAACTCCTGTGATGCAGCCTCTACAGTCGCCTCTTGGTGTTCACGAGCCCACATCATGAATGGTTGCCAAATATCCTTGGGCCTAGATGCAGAAGGCATCATCTCCCAATAGGTGGTCAATTGTGTGAGTCCAAATGTTACATCTTTTAACCAATTAGCTTTAGTGGGAACCCTCCTGCTACCCCAATGAATGGCGACCAGTCTTTTAGCAAAAAGGAGCAATAAGGAGTGCAGTTTCCGGAACTTAAAAGGTGTGCCCTTAACATACCCCAGCAGTCCGTGTATAGGAGTAGGATCCCCGGACAACCCAGTTATTTGGTGGATCACATTCAAAACATCAAGCCAGTACCTTTCCAATCTCAGGCAATCCCAAGCAATGTGTAAAAAACCCACGGAAGCAGTACCACATCTCCAGCAGCCGTCGTCATCTCGGAGACCTATACGGTGTAAAGTGATAGGTGTCCTATAAAATCTATGCAGGAATTTAAAATGGATTAAGCGGAGTTTGTAATTGGGGGAGAGTGCTGTAAGTCGGTTGCAGCAGTACAACCATTGGTCTTCCGTAAGCAGTGGTTGGAGGTCCACATTCCACGCTAACAATGCTCGAGGTGTCATCAGTGGTGCTGATGACTGCATGTTATTATAGATCCTGATGATCAGGTGGCGAGGGGAAGCGGTTTTGAGCACATTTTCTACAGCGTTTAGTGTGGGCGGGGCTTCCGGGAAAGTGTTATGTATAGACCTGCACGCTGTCTCAAGTGTATGATAGGCAAACAATTCAGAAAATGACACCTGCCCATCAGCTGTCGGAGGGGATCGGAACGACCCCTCTGGGTAAAGGTCTGCAAAAGTATGTAGTTTCATTTTGTGTGTCAGTTCTTTTCCAATGCCGCCTCCCGTGGGGAACAGCATTGGATTGTTTGCCAGTGGCATAGCCGGGGCATATAGAATGGGAGCACCGGCTCTCTTCTGCAGCTCGTCCCAGGCCCAGCGTAGGGTTTCTACGGTGTCAATATCGTCCCTTGGGCATTTGTATGTCTGAAACAGGGCGACCCGAAAGGGGAGGGGGGGGGGGGGGGGGGGTTTGCAACAGCCTCCTCCACCGCCACATGGGGCTGAAAAGGAGTAGGATACACCCAGTAGTGTAAAAACTGAGCTTGTGCACTCCATGCATATAATTGCATGTCTGGAGCTCTCAGTGCCCCCTGGCTCAAAGGAAGCGCTAATAATTCCCATGAAATTCTCGCCTGTCCACCCGCCCATACCAGGGGGATCAGCAGGGACCGCAGGGTTTTAGAAAAGGCTTGTGTAAGGACCAAGGGAAGATTAACAAATAAATAAAGGAATTTGGGTAGCACCACCATTTCTACCAGCGCTATTCTCCCGGCCAGAGAATGTGGGAGCCCAGCCCATGCAGTGATCTGGTCTTCCAGCCAGGTCATGGCAGAGGCATAATTCATATTCCACAGGACCAGCATGTCCCTGCTAATCCAAATACCTAAATACTTCATGGGTTCTGTTGTCCAATTAAGAGGGAACTCAGAGGGGCCCTGGACAGTACCATCCGTTAGAGGGAAAATGACAGACTTCTCCCAATTTATTGAGATACCGGAGAGGCCACCAAATTTAACAAATTCTCCCAATAACAGATCCAGATGTGATGATGGATCAGACACAAAGTAACGTCGGCATATAATGAAATTAAAAGACTACGGACACTAAAGCCTATTCCTTTAGCTGTGTGAGGCTGCCAGATACGTGCTGCGAGAGGCTCCATCGCAATCACAAAAAGTAGAGGGTACAGCGGGCCTCCCAGCCTAGTACCCCGTGATATGTTCAAAGGTTCCGAGAGGAGGCCATTCACCCTCATGCGCGCCAGCAGCTGCGTGTAGAGGAGGCGGATTAGATTGTTGAATAACGGACTAAAGCCCATGCGACCCAGTATTGCAAACAGGTATTGCCAAGTATCAAACGCCTTTGTGGCATCTAAAAAAACAACTGCCGCTTGTACCTCGGGATGCAAATAGTGTAACACTGAAATCAAAGTCCTGAGATTCTGAGATGTTGCTCTGCTATGAATAAAGCCTGATTGGTCAGGACGAGCAACCAGGGGGAGCAGAGGTTGCAGCCTATTGGCAATCAATTTTGCAAAACATTTTGCGTCAACGTTAATGAAAGAGAGTAGCCTATAGGAGTCCAACTCATCTTCCGGCTTTCCAGGTTTTAAGAGGGTGATTATTATTGCCTTGCGCATAGACTGGGGGAGGATACCCATTTCACAGACTTCAACAAAGAACTCAAACAGCTGAGGAGCTAGTTCTTCTACATAGGTTTTATAGAAAACGGTTGTCAGCCTGTCGGAGCCAGAGGCCTTGTTGGAAGGCAAACTTTTTATGACCTGTGCCACATCTTCTACCGTAAATGGGAAATGTAGATATTCCCTGCGTCTGTTACTCAACCAGAGCAATTCCAGGGAATCAAAGAACGGCGACAGGCTTTTGTGACTATCGCACTGTGTAGTCGTATAGAGCTTAGAGTAAAAACTCTGGAACTCATCCAATATAGCTCTCTGCCCCCTGATGACCGATTGGTCAGCAGTCTTCAATTCAGTGATGTAAGCAGTAGATAGTGGGGCGCGGAGCATTGCCACTAATATCCGTCCAGGCCCATCACCCTCACCGTATCGTCGAGCCTGGGCGTGCTTGCCTAGGAACTTGACTTCCCTGTGGGCCTCCTCCTCAAATACAAGCAGTTTTTCTTTCAACTTTGCCAATGTTCTGGAATCCCCAGAGGAATAAAATTATGATTCTAGTTCCCTTTTTTTTTTTCAAGTGTGGCAAGGGTCCCCCGGATAGCCTTCAACACCCCCGCTTGTCGGGCTATACCGTGTCCTTTCACCACAGTTTTGAAGGCTTCCCACAGGGTGGCCATGGTGTCCACAGAGCCCCCATTCAGGGAAAAATAGTATTTTATGTCTACTCTAATCTTTTCCTTAAAAGCATCGTCAAGGAGGGCTTCCTGTGGCAACCGCCAAGTATACAGCCGCGGAATGGAGTTGGGTAATGCCAGGAGCAAAAGACAGGGAGCGTGATCTGATAATGACCTGGGAAGATGTAGGACCTCCCCCACCCACGTAGCCACATCCCGGGACACTAACCAGTAATCTAATTTTAACCACGCTTTATGATATTCTGAGATACAGGTCCCTTCCTGAACCGCCGGGTGTGTGCGCCTCCAAATGTCCACCAAGTCCCAATTGGACAATATAGCTTGTAAGGTAGCACTTGCCAAAGGGTGTAATGTTCTAGACACCCCCTTCCTGTCCAATACATCATCAAGGATGGCATTGAAGTCCCCTCCCCAAATAATGGTGTCACAGTTCGTTGCTTTCACCTTTGCCCACATAGATCGGAAAAAGTCGGGTGAGTCAGTGTTTGGGCCGTACACCACCACCAACACCATTGGATTGCCACCCAAGGAACCTTGAATAATCGTATATCTGCCTTCTGTGTCTAGTTGTATCGCACCCTCTTTCCAGTCAAGGCCTCGTCTAATCAACAGAGCCACCCCTCTAGAGTAATTTGAGTAAATAGAGGAGTAAATCGACCCCCATCTGCTATGCCTCAATCTAGAAGATAAGGTAGAACTAAGATGTGTCTCTTGCAACATACAGACGTCAATGTGATGTCGAAGTAAATAGGAGTGCACTAATCTGGCTTTCCTACAATCATTTAACCCATGGATGTTCCAGGTGAGGAAATTCAAAGAAGTCATGGGATACACACGTGTATATAGTGCAGTGAGACAGAAGGAGCCCAACACAATGTCAGAAATGTTCCCAAATGGCAGTCAACTAGAATAATAGAGAGCAAAGGTCTGGCAAACAACAAAACAACCCCAGCCCCCAGCCCCCAACCCACTACCCACCACCCACTCCAACACCCCAATCAGGTTGCAAAAACCCCATCCCAACCATCGTTACAGCTACTAGTAGAGCTCTCCCATGGGGGGCGTAGTACCGACGGCATACTCCCCCGAGTTCTCAGGGTGACCAAGAACATTTCAGCGAGTCTTACCCCGAATCTTATAAAAGTATGAACCAGAACATCCAAACCCACCAAAGTCCAACTAGGGTGTGTAGCCGACCCGCGAAAACAGGGCTATATAAAGAAAAAGAAAAAAATGAGTGAAGAAAAATGCAAGGCAATGGAATGCATAGGCAGGTGCATCACTTAGAGACCCAAGGAACACGTATGGCCGTGTAGCAGATTACTTAACTAATATAGCAGGCACCAGGATAAACCCCATCTCCCAGTTCAGGCCAAACAGAAACCAAATCCTGCCGACAGGGGAAGCTCAGCTCAAACTCAGAAAAGTTCGGGCCCGCAGCATGTTTCAATCATTGTCACTTAAGTTGTCCCTCTGTGACGTGAATTGGGTACCTTACCACCAATATGCTTTGCAAACTTAAGAGCAGATTTAGCATCTGTGAAGAAGTGAGCAGACCCATCATAAGTGACCTTAAGTTTGGTGGGATAAAGAAGTGCATATGGAACCTGGGCCTGCAGGAGGAGACGCTTAGCCTGAAGGAACTCGCGCCGAGCCGCCTGTACAGCTGGCGTAAAGTCCGGGAAAAATGAGATGTTGTTGCCTCCATAGGTAATCGGTTCTCTGCCCCGGGCTAGGTGCCGGACAGTGTCTCGATCTTGATAATTCAGGATTTTGGCCAATATAGTTCTGGGGGTAGCGCTGACAGGCGGCTTAGGGCCTAGAGCACGAATCGCTCTCTCCACTGCGAAGACGTGAGATAGGTCAGGGTCGAATAATTCGAGGAGAATGTCCGCGACATAGGACTCCATCTTTGCAATAGCGGTTGTCTCCGGTACCCCAGTAATACGGAGGTTACTTTGGCAGGACTGGGCTTCCAAATCCTCATTTTTGCACGGACTATACCAAGCACTTTGTCCATTTGTAGGAGCTGTTCCTTTGTCTCCATCTGGATGTCATGGAAATCAGAGACTCGGTTCTCCAGCACATCCAGTCTAGTCTTGTGTGTTCTCACTTGCGATTTGACGGCGTCCAATTGAGAGGTCAGCGCGTCTAATTTGGTGTCAATGTTCCGGAGACTGGACCGCATCTCCAGCATAAGGGTACGTAAATCTTCCCCCTGGTCTTCCGTGTGTGGGTCTAGCGGGCACTCCGCACCCAACTCTGAGTCTTGCTCAGTGAGATGCGTGGTGCGCCGCTAATCGAAGGTCAGTTTCTGCTGTTTTGCGTCTTGCTTGCCCATGGCTCGAGCCGTGATACACATCTGTCAATCTCGAGGCAGGTGGGTGATGACCAGTCCGGGCGCACCCGCCCAGTATCTATTTACAACTAGGGGTGTGAAGTAGAGCCGGCACTCGAGTCGCGCAGTAAGTGAAGGTGATCGGATAGCTAGGCTATCAACAGGCAAGTCTCTCCTCCCTTGAGAGGGATATCCCACGCAGGTACTGCAGCGACAACAATTCGGCATTGGAGGCGGCCGCGCAGAGTCCTCCGGGAACAGACACCACCCAGCAATGAGGCGCAGCAGCGAAGGCTCCGCCAGTCCCAGCATCCAGAGCCACCCGCACTGACACCACGCGCCACACCCGACACCAGAACCGCAGCTAGATGAGTCAGCAGGGGTAGCTTACCATCCAACAATCATAACTAACCCCCCCCTTGGTGTTGCACCTCGCCCACTGGGTTTGTGGAGGTGCTGTATGTGCTGGGGTGGGTAGCGGCGAGGCCACGTGGTGCAAATAAGGCCTTAAGTCCAGTCTCCGCAACCACGTGCAGGGTGGTGAATGCAGGCCGTCAAATGCAGCATGAACATTTATATGCACTTTCCAAGGGGGTATCCCAGGTGGCAAGCAAAGTCACAAAGCCCACATCTGCACCCCTTTTGCACTAGGTCCCGTATGTGCCAGCATGAGAATTGAAAAACAGTCACACTCCAGCTTCATGTACCCCAGGGCAAGACCATCCCATTTCCTCCTATGCGGCGGCCGCCTCTTAGTAGTGATTCCTCAGAAGTCACACAGTCTTCTCAGGACATTGGGCCAGCGTGGAGCGTCCGCAATTTGCCTCCCCGAACACAAGGTCCGCCTCCCCCACGCAGCCTCCTCACTGTTTAGACACTCGCACGGGAATGCGCCTCGCAGCAACCGTCAACAGGGGCAGAGACCACCAGCCTCCAGGCAGCACAGAATAGCGTTCTGCCCTCCGGTGTGGCGGCAAATAGTTCGACAGCTTCTTCTGGAGGTGGCGGCCAACCACCCCACTGCAGTCTCAATTTTCACCGCAGCTGCACGCCCACTCGCTCTTCCGGCAAATAGCTCCTGGCAGCACCAGAACGGGGCCCACACCTCCACCGCAAGAGCACTCCCAGCGCTCAGATTTGGCTCGTTAGACGTCGCACACCTTGGGCTGTGTTTGGAAGAGTTTCAACACAGTAAGTACTCGCCAGTTGTACGGATTATGAAAGGATGTTGTCTCGGCCGGCGGAGCTCGCCTTCGCTAGCGGCCATTTCGCTGCTCAGCCGGCCACACCCCTTTGTTACAGGTTTTTAAATCTTTTCAATACAGTGGAAATTACTGTTAGTTACTTTTGATTACTTTTTCAACTCCGTGTGATATACCCAGATGTCACACTGGGACATTTCCTAGAGAAAAGTAAATTAAAGCAGTTTTTAGTTATTTGCAGTTTTTCAAGTTCTCATACAAAACCAACTTCACACAAAACTATTTTCAAGGAAAAACAGTCAATGTATTCCTATGGAGAAAATGTGGTTATCGATTAACAGGTAAGTACTTGGTTGTGGGAGTTGGTATTCTAGGATTAGAACCAGGGTTCCCCCAGGGTCAAGGATGCACTCCTGAAACACCCTCAGCGGCACTAGGGCGGTCGGGTGCAGAGTGCTGAGGCCCAATTTTATCCAATGGGGAGTAGAGGGCCTCCGGTTTGTGGCTGCTCACCAGCAGGCCACAAGGTTATGGGAGCCAAGCTCCTGATGTTAGGCTCAGGGCAAAGGGGGATCCGAGTTGGCACCCAAATTACACCCACAGGGGCGGCTGGGTGCAGAGTGCTGTTTTGGAGTCGGGTGCCCTGTTGTTTTCAATGGGAATTCTCCAGTTGCAACAAAGACTGCAGGCTCAGGGAAGAAGATCTTCTGGAGGAGACCACTGGTTAGAGAGTTGTGATGGCTGTGGATGCTGGGGCACCGTCGGTTGGGCCACCCAAGGCCGTGAGACGTCGGGTGTCTTTAGGCGTTGGATTTTCTTACCAGAACTGGGTGGGTTCGGGGGGTTCCTCCAGAAAGAGGCTGCAGGCTTCGCTTGGAAATTCGAGACAGGGCAAGAGATCACCAGATCTCAGGTCAGGATTGCAGGGGAGACATCCTCGTGGTGTTGGGCCACTCGAACTTGGGCCGTAGGCGTTGGGTGCAGACTCACTGATATAGCTGGGGCCAGAGTCTGTGGGTGAGCAAATCTTTGACTTGGAAGGCAGGGCAGGTACTCTGGGTTCTTGAGGTTGCTGGCTGCAGGCCACACCAGGATTTCGCAGAAGCAGGTTCGAGGTGGGGACAGGCCGGTAGGGCTGGGGCCAAGTCAGTGTGCGTCCTCCTATTCTTAGTTTCAGCACGGCTTCTTCGGTCCTTCTTCTACTCTTCTTCTTGTCGATTCTTTTCTGAAGAGGCAAGGTTCAGGGCTGCCCCTAAATACTAGATTTAGGGGCGTTACAGGTAAGTAAAAGGTTGGGACCAATGGGTCCCTTCCTTGGGGTGGGTACACCCCCTATTATGCCACCCTCCAGTGGGAGGGGGGCATACGCCTCACTCTGGTTGACTGGGTCCCCTCCATCTGCAAAATGGCGGGGACTGAGAGTTGTGCTTCACCTCGCCTCTCCCACTTGAGGGGTGGGGATGGCAAAGGTGGGCACACCTCCCTTCCTCACTTGGTTTATCCACCGATTCTCCTGCTGAAGTAGTGATCAGAACCGGTGGGGGCCTGTGCTGGAAGCAGCAAAGGCCTGTGGTAGCTCACAAAGGCAGCAAACATTTGAAGCTCCCCCTTCGTGGACCCTGTCTAACCAGGGGGAAGAGGCTTGGCCCCTCGTCCCAGGATGTGCATTGATTCAGACCCCCGAGAGCAGCAGGCTCTCGACTCAGGGGTCGAGAAACACGTCTGGTGGTGGCAGCTGGCAAGCAGGGACTCAGCCTAGACACTAGTGTTAGATCGTTTTTCAGGGAGCATCTCTAAGATGCCCTCGGAGTGCATTTTTAATTAAATACCAAACTGGCATCCATTTGAGTTTAATGTGCTGAGAAGTTTGATGACAAACTTCCCAGTTTTCAGTAAAGCCATTATGATGCTGTGGATCTTGTAATGACAAACTCCCAGCACCCTATACTCTTAATGGCATTACTGCACTTACAATGTCTAAGAATTGGCTTAGACACTGTAGGGGTACAGGGCTAAAGCACCTGTAGCCTCATCACTGGTATAGTGCACCCAGTTAGAGGGGTGGCTGACCTATGCCAGGGCAGTGGGTTGTAGGCAAGGCACACAGGGATGTGTGCCATGTCGACTCTTCACTTTGTTCTGCGCCAAAGCACGCAGCCTGCAATGGCAGTGTGTGTGTTTAAAGGTACAGGGCCTCTAAGGGTGGCACAACAAGTGCTGCAGCCCTTAGAGGTCTTTCATGGCTACAGTGCCCTTGGTACTTGTGGTACCATTTACAAGGGACTGACCCGAGGCCAAAGAGTGCCAATTGTGTTTTGTTTTTAATGTAGTTTAGGGAAAGAACATAGGCCCTGGGTACCGGTCTGGCAGGAACCCAGGGCACACTCAGTCAAAGTACATCAGCAGTTTAGCAAAGAGTGGGGGCAACCATGCAAAAGAGGGCACTTCCTTACAGGTATAGCCAGCGTCAATCAGGTAAACGTTGTTCCATCAGTCATATAGCCCATGCAACTGGATCAGATCCTTAAGTGATGCCCTAATTCAAGGTTTTCGCGGGGTGGCAATACGGTTAGTGGTATCCAAACTGTTGTCAAGTATGCGGTTAAAATTGCCCATTACAATCAGTTCCCCTGCCCAATCAACCAGTTCCATTGACAGCATATCTAGTACTTCTGGGTCGTCAATGTTAGGACTATAGACCATCCACAGAACACATTAAAATGAATTAAGTAGTAGTTGAGTGAGAACCAACCTTCCCCTAGAGTCAGCAGCCATTCTTAGAACTAGGCCACAAATGTTTTTAGCAGAGAGTACAGCAACCCCACGTATTGAAGTGGATTGTGATTTACAAGCGACTATATCATATCCTAGCTGCTTAAATAAGGACCAATCCTTGTATGCTAGGTGGGTCTCGGTCAAAAGATACCAGTTGAGGTTTGTATATACCAATTTCCTCACGGACCAATTGTTGCTTACTCCCCATATTGATTCCATATGGAATACAGCATATACATTTAATATGAGCCATGGGACCTAGAGAATTTTACACCTCTTCTGTACCCTAGTGACCTTTGTAAATCTAGATTATTATTCCAACACGATAGAATGACAAACGCAAGCCCTGACTGCTTTGACCATACTATGACCAGTTTTACCCCCTTACCAACACCCTGTCACAGAGGCATGGTCACAGACAGGAGACCAACTGCTGTTATTCTCCTCCCCAACCCCCCACCACCCAACTCCTCCACCCCTTCCCATATTTATTAGAAGGAATCCCCCCCCCCCCCCCCCACTGGTAGCCACTCAACTACCCTTTGCCAGAAAAATTCGTAATGGTCTATCTAATCAGCTATACAATATTAGCACCGCGGGTCATAGATCAGTCTCTGAAAGAAGCAGACGGCCTCAGAACAGATACGGAAAGAGATGGGAGAATATGGAGACAGGTAATTAAAAAGAGAATGGCATGTTTTCAGCTAAACGTCCAGCCCAGAGACAATATAGAGCATTCTCGGGGTGAGTGTTGCGTAGTATCCTGTTTATCAGGGGCTGGCCCTGGAAGTGGTGCAGATAGGTGGGAGATGAGTGCTTTTACCTCCCCCTTCCCAAGCGGGCTACTCCTGGCACCCTGGTCACTGACCTTGATTGGCTGACTTGAAGATTTGGGTAGTTGGTGCAGCTGAGCCTGGTCTGTGCGTTTCTTCTTGTTTTTGGAGCTGTCCTGTCCCTGCTAAGTGGTATACCGCCCACTCCCCTGAGAAGCTGTAGGAGCTATAGAGGAGCCAATATCAGTTGTACTTAGAGGGATACTGACATTGTTAGAGCACCTAGCCCCAGCCCTTTCATCATATTGTATTTCATTGTCTACCTCACAGCCCGCATCCTCCAGAGCCTCTATGTCCATAATGGCTCCCACACCCTGGGCCCCTGAGGTATTGAAAACAGTAAACGAAGGAAAGATTCCTTCTGCTGGCGTGAGCACTCTTACACGGGCAACTAGATTGCCGTCTTCCAATTTTATATTGCATAAAAAACTTTTAGGGCAAATAATCAATAGTCTTCAAATGGATTTATTTCCAATTTGAGTGCATTTAACTCCATGCAAAATTCATTCTTGCCAAGCTGGGAATATATCATCCAACTGTATAATCAATGTTTGCAAACCCAATGCATTTCGGGTCAAATCAAGACCCTTCATCAGGGGTCTTCGGTGCCATTACTGTAAATGCAAAGAACAAAAGGCATTTCATCATACAGTCCTTACGAGATTCTGGTAGCGTGCTACTATTTAGAGCGTGTTGTGTGAGAAATGAAACCATGCAGGAAGATACAAAGTGCATCAAATAGTGCTGAAAGCTCATTAAAAAAGGTCACGGAAAGATCGTGTCTAGATTTCTAAAAGCTAATGGCCAGTGAACGGAAAAGTGTAATGTTACGGTGAAAGAATTAAGTTTAAATCTTTATAAACAAACCGCTTGCTCACAAGCGTTAAGCGTTCTCCCTGGACCGGAAACAAGCATCCTGGGACCTGTTTCAGAGTATGTCGAGGGCTGAAAGCCCGAAACCGGTCGTAGGATTCTTGTTTCCAGTCCAGGGAGGACCTGGCCTGGCAGTTCGGGCTGGACTGTTCCCATTGGGCGCAGGGTCAAGACTAATTTGCATATGGCTGGGTCCAAACTGTAATAGCATGGTGAGTAAAAAAACGATGGATTTAGGCCCAGATCTCTGTACTGGGGTGAATGTATGACATGGTTCTGCATTCTGTCCATCAATTGTTATTTTTGCATTCAAAACCTATTGCAGCAAAAATATCACAACAGTAAAGTAAATAGTTAAGTATAAATGTACAATAATTAACCCCAGATACCATGATATGTAACCATTTAAGAGAGATGTACATGTGGAGTTAGCAATTTTAAATCTAACATAACCAAAATTCTCGTGGAGGTGAGTATATAAATTTGTTTGCATCACTACTTTTCTAGCACATTCGTTTTTACAAATGATATGGTAACATATAACTAGAAAAGTTTGCAGGCCACGATGGGCTGAGGCCACGAGGAGTGGCAGGTCAGGTGACCTTGTGTCATTCTGCCTTGTGATTGCAATCGGTCTCTGGCATTTAGTTGGCTTTCAACAACTCTGGAGTTGGGAAACACTGGGTGGACCAAGGGTGGCTGTGGTGACTTGCAGACTGAAGTCATGTGACCTGAATTTGACAACTGACTTGTGGGTTACAACTTGGGATTTGTGTGTGGGGACTGGCAAACATTAAACAATTCTTTGGGTGAGAAACGTGGTGAACGCAAAAGCTATTTTAGTATGACTCCTCTCAATGACAAGAAGGTCATTGATGGGGTTCGATTTTAAAATGCCAAAAGTGGTTTTTATACCATCACTGATGAAGGTTTTTTCCCAGCAAGAGAAGGCAACTGGTTCACAGAGGAAGTCTAGGGCAGTTCCGAAATGTTTACAGTTTTCTCGCCTGTGAGCCTTTCTGGAGGCAGAAGCAGCCAGAGCACTCCTGACAAAGTACTCACCAGAGGATTGCATTTTGTTTTTTAGAAGACATTGACTGTATACTACAGTAGGGATTGTATGGCGGTACTGCCTTCCACCACTTCAAGATGGTCAACATGTTACCCTGGTGAGCAGTGAACCAAATTATCTTCTTTATGAAGCTCAGACTGTGTGTGAAATCTACAACCGATTCTTTGGTTGTTAGCAACCAGTTTACTTTGAACAGTGAAATAGAGACAATATGTACCTTCTATGAGGCACTGCATTTACACCGAAAGATGAATTTTACAAAGTAAGATCATACCTGGGCAGCTTGAAACAGGGGTTCCCATGTTTATGAGGCACAATGCACAGCGAGGAAGGGGTTTGCGACATCCAGGACAACTAGTGACCTTTGACTTGGTTGGTGAACCACTGACTCCATATTGGCTAAAGCCTCGACCCTGGTGAGGCACTGCTGAACAACTGTACGAGATGGACTTTCCACAGAAATTGCAACTCACAAACACCTTAGAGAAATGTAAGAACAAGTAATTAAGTAACCAAAAATAACGGCATTCAGATGACTTAAGGCAGTTACAATTAACTGGCAAGCTCAGTTTCAAATACATTACTCAGGATACAGGGGTAAGGATTCCATTATTAATTTGAAATAAAGGAATTGCTAGCACAGAACTACTTATTTTGCAATTATGGCTTAACTCTTCAATTGAAAACAAGAAACCAGGAACTGGACCTCTGCTGTACATGCAACATGCGAAGTTTAAAATCCCTTGCATACAATGCTATGTCAAGAAAGACATTCAGGCCCAATTAATTAGGGACTGGATAGTTCAGATGCTTGAGTAAACCCCTTTTTTGCCCAATTAGTGGAATTAAAAGTGGTGCAGAGTTTACCACACTTCGTAATAATTGCATGCGATAAAGTTTGCACCCCTGAAATCTACTGCAGGGACCTACCAGCAGGTCACACCTGCCAATACAGACCACGGGAAAAAAACAGCTAATTGGCTGGAGGGGACTTACTGCCCGGACGATGAACAGCTTGGCGAGTACGATTTTTAAAATCATTTATGTAGGGGAACTTTGAAGGTTTTAGGGCTCAAGGAAAGGTGGTCTGGGTAGTTTGTAGGGCCATGTTTTAGGGCTTCAGGATGGGGGATAGGGAACTTTTTTCAGCTGGGAGGGGGTAGTTTTAGGGCTCAGGGCGGGGGGCTGGGGTGTTTTTTTTTTAGGTCTGGGGTGAAGGCTTTAGGGTACAGAGCAGGGGGGTCAGGGTCACTTTCAAGGCTGGAGGCCGGGTGTCAGGGCTCAGGGTGACGGGGGCGTTTTTAGAATTGGGTTGGGGTTTGTATTTAGGGCTGGGGTCCGCTTTTAGAATTCAAGGCGAGGGTTGGGGTGTTTTTAGGGTTGGTGTCTTACTCAGGGCTGGAGCCTGGGTTTTAGGACTTTGGGCGGAAGCTAGGGCAGAACCTTAACCACGCACATGCCTTTACCAAATATGCCATTTCAACTAAATTCGTTGTAAAACCATGCGGGGTAAAGGATGAGTGGTTGAGATGTAGTAATTGTTAAGACCACGTTGTTCAGGCAAGCGTGGTTGGGGATTCCGTGGTTGCAACATAAAACACATGCATGAATTACCATGTATGTGCGTAGGGTATGATGCAGGCACCATTTTTTTTTACCTTTTAAGGTGGTGGACACCACTTGATTGTCACATTAAAAAAAAAAAGTTATTTGCGCTAATGCACTTTTGGCAAGTTGAGCAGTCTGGCCGCAAATGAATGCAGCCAGTCCCTCCAGAAACAAAATTCTAATTTAAAAAATAATATATGTATTTGACTGGTGTGATTGTAGGAGAAACAGAGGAATGGGTGGGGACTGGGAGCGCTAACCAACTGGGAGTGGGTGAGTGGGGAGGTGGGAAATAAGCAATGAGGCACGTAAAAGGAGAGAGGTCCATCACGAAATGGCAGCTGCCGAGCCCTCCATAAAAAGCCAATTTAAATTAAAACATTTATTTCAAAGTTTGTGAGGGGTAGGGGAACAAGAAAATAGCAGGAGAAGAGAGGTTGAAGGAGAAGTAACGTGGTGGGGGGTGCTTATTTCAGAGAAGTAAGCACCATCTGAGGGAGAGCAAGAACATATGCACACTCAAGTGTTTCATGAAAAAGCAAAAAAAAATGTTCCATAAATATGAGCTATGGAAGGATACAAGTTAGCCAATCAAAAAGATGGTAAAGGGATGTGCTCCAGGAGAGGGACAAACAAGGAGAGGAGGGCAAGTCATTGAAAAAGCAAGTAAGCAAATGAGAGGGATAAAATACCAATCAGAGTCGCAAGGCGCCAGAGAGCCCGGCAGCAAGAAGGGCACAGTCTAACAAGGGTCTGCCGGTAGAAGAATTAATCTGGCATTAATCAACACATATGGGGCATAATGAGCCTTGCCAAGTGGCTTCCTGCATGTTGACTGCCATCCTTAACAGAGACTGAATACGAGTCGGGCAGTGGGGAGAGGAGAGCCAGCCCTAGGGCCTACCTGTGACCGCCACGTGGATCTGGGCCCGAGATTTGGAGTGTCTGAGAAACGCGTATGGCCTTGCCCGAGCGCCTTGGCCGGTGCTGCGGCATTCCCACTCGCGTTGTGTACTTTTCAGGACGTGTGAGGCTGCCCGGCTAGAAGGACTGTAGATGATGGATGAAGTGTGTGGGGGAGGGGGGATTTGGTAAGGACTAGTCGGCCAGGGACGAAAAGAGGGGAGAGGGAGCGATGACCTATGTGCAGCTGGAAGAAAGCTGGTGACGGGTTGGGGATGTGAACTGCTCCAGCTGCTTTAAGTGCTCCCACAAGAAGCGACGGCCATTAGGTTTGACCAGTTGCTGACATTTGCAGAATGAAGAAGAGATATATAGCATCTTAAGGAGACACTGTTCTTGGGCCACTTTGATCTGGTGAAGACGTAACAGTGAAGAGCCCATACTTCCTTGCCTGTGTAGAATGCATCACAAGACACTGGGTCTGTTCATGCTCCCATGTGCTGTCCACATAGTACGGGTAGTGGCAGGGTCTGGTGGCCCTTGACTTGGGGAGCCCTAACAGCCGCCTGACCCTACTTCGGTGCGGTCTCCCTGCTCGGGAAGCTGCATTGCCTTGTGGGATTTGGAGGTCGACCCCGCCCCCTTTTTTAAGATGGATGTTCGCAAGCTAGGACTGGCCTCTTGGAAGGTACACCTGGTGAGACATTGTAAATTGCTGGGGACGTATCGGTGGGAAGTCCATACCCCTTCACAGACATAACCGAGCCATAAGAACTGGCATTGCATACACTTGTGCCTCACAGTGCTGCTCCAGGGGTGCAGGCAAGTGACTTGCCCTGCCGGCATTTCTGACTGGACTGCTTCTGGAATTGCGATACACCTTGACAGGGCGTGGTGGTCCCAGATTGCTCACCATGGGCAAATAAGGTAATAAGCAGCACAAGTTATCCTTTAACTTCACGAGCCGAACTAGAACAGCAGAACCCAATCATAAGAGCCGCACAAGGGGGCTTCGATATCCATTGATGAAGGTGCAAATCAGGACTTTAAGATTATACTTTTAGAGGTTATAGGAAAGGGTGGACAAGCAAGATGCTGCATTGAGAACATGGAGACCCGTGCTTCAGACATTGATGACACCCTGTCGTTGGCAAATGAGCACCTACTACAGATACAGAAAGTCTTAGAGGTCATAAAGATTAGACAGAAGTCCTGCAAGCACAGTCCTGATGCAACAATCTTTGTATTCTCGGTGTGTCAGAGTCCATCGCCATGGACAAAATGGAAACATATGTGGAGACCATTCTCAGTTCCCTGTTTGGATATGCCCTCTCCCCCGTCTTTATCGTGGATCACCCCCACAGGTCACTGGGACAGCAAGCTCCAACGGGGGAGTCAGCGCGACCACTGTGACCCATTTATTAAACTACAGGGAGTGACTCGGGGAGTTCACAATGGGTTGGCATGTGACAGAATCGATTCACTGCAAGTAAGACGCACACACACCGTTTCTCATATGTACACCGTGACAGTGCCACACACAAAGTTAACAGCGCACAACTTTACTTACATCTTGTTGCGATAACTAGGTGCCTGCATAACTTCAACGCACAATACGTGGTCAATAATTGACTACCGGTTGACTTCCAAGAAAGTAGCTCTCTGGGCCACCAGTATAGATTATCTCCCGAGAACTTTGTCTGATTATGCCCCGGTGCTGCGAGAGTCAAAATCCGAGCAGCCATACTTGACAACGTTACTCACAATGAGCAGTTGAAGTTACATGGGGCTATTGGAAGATGTCAAAGATGTGCGACATCTAACGCTGCCTACTTGCACTCAGCCAGGAGATGCTCTCCCCCACCCCTGTGCCCCATTTCTGGTTCGAGGTTTACCATGCTATTGAGTCCATCACAGAATACAGGCCTCAGTGCACCCCCTTGGTGATCCTCCTGGACGACGTAAAGGACATTCAGGCACGGGTGAGGCGTTAGACTGCCATATTACTACTCCTGGCCAAAAGAAGAGTTGCAATACAGTGGGGGAGGCGCTTAGCGCCCTTGCTGCAAAGTGCAGCATATTGCCAGGAACAGTTGTATGCATACTGGGAGCTAAGTACAGCATGTTCATGCCTCAGCGATATTTGGTACCCACTAGCCTTGGTATCTTGCGTCCCAGACAGAGACTGAACCAAACGAGACTCCAGATACCTTGTGAATAGATCCTCCACCTGGTGCACTATTGGCAGGCATTTACATGGCAAAAGTTAATATGCTGCATGAGCCACCACTTGTAAAGAAATGCTTAATGTGATATAGTGCTGTTCTACATGCGATATATTTGTGCTGTGCAAACTTACCTGTTAATTAATATCTATATTGTTGTTGTGTTGTAAATTTTCCAAAAATAAAGTTAAAAAAAGCCAACCAAAGATAAGCAATGGGCATCCTCCCAAGCCCACTGTAAGATTTTGGTATGTGCACAAGAGGTTATTTGCAAACAGATAGCCACTTCAACGAATTCCATGCCACTACCGGCCTTCTTGCTGGACATCGGAAATTCCTTAGCAGCAACAGGATTTAAGAAGATGTAGGATTTTTCCTGCCTTTCTTGACATGCAGCTTCACTGGCAACCAAACTGGCGCCTCGCTACCTATAGCAGATCATACTTTTTACACTTTTCTTAGATCCAGCGTTGCACGACTCAGGCCTGGAAATGAGAACATACATCCTCTTTAATCAATGCACTTTTCTTGGCTGAGATTTTTTTTGTTGCCATCATTCAGCTCAGGCAGCATAGGAGAACCCTTAACAGGCACGGATATTGCCTGCTGTCCCGCAGGTCGAGAGAATCATCCCACGTCCTCTTAATTTGTAAAATATATAACTATCCCTGTGAGGGAACTGATGGAATTATTTGATGAAAAAAGGTGTCCCACCTTTCCCTATTTTAGTGTCTTTGATGAAACAAACACATTAATGGAATCGGATCTCATTTGTCAGATTTGTCTGCTTGATGTTCCTTTAGCTCGGTAAATGTTAAGTAGGGTATGTAAGCTTGCTGGACTGTCACTTTTCACAAGTGGAATTTCCAACGAAAAATAATCCAAATTCTGTCATAAAAAAACAGAATGTGCGAATTCAGTACTGTTCTTTAAGCTGAACCTTTACATAAAGCTGGCTACTGTAGTCAACTAAACTTTGAATTTGCAAGCAGGACCCCATACCACACACAATGTTGGTTGATGACAAAATAACCTTTTCCAAAATGTAGGTCTAAACACCATTCAAAATGTGCTGGCTACTTGAAAAGATCTCTTAAATTACCTTGAAGTTTGAAAAAGAACAAAGCCTACAACGCAAGCCAAACGTTAGCTGAACCATTTATTTCAATGCCCCATTACTCCAAAGCCAATAAGTTTTGCCTAGGCAAGATCTAAGAGCTTTGTCAATGTTTTTTTTAGACATGCTGCACGTCATAGTGTTTTTTTTCTATATTGTAAGTCATGTTGCACAGCAACACAGGCTGATGTGCAACATGGCTAAAAGCAATGGACAAAAGAGCTATGACACGGTCAACGTTGGCTTTAGTTCAGTTATGATTTAGTTCTACTTGGGTCCCATCCTTTCCTAGATGAATTGCATGCAGAGACTCTGGCATTAAAGGATTATATCCTCACCCTCACCCCTCCTGCTGCACTCAGATGTCAGAAACAACATCACCTGCTTCAGGTACTCAAAGGGAGCTGCTTGCGAATAACGAATAGTTTCTTACCTGTCGGTGTAGTTTTGCAGCTTGAAGATCTTTCTGGATTCACTATGCTGTGCATTATTCCGCGATCTGGTGGTTGGGTCCGGATTAGTAGTCTTTCTTTTGTTTTTTGGTTTTTTTTTGTAGCCCAGGTGGGCGTCGACGTCCCACCATTTGGTGCACCTCTCGTGATGTCGTCGTACTTCCTGCGGAAGTCCCACCTTTGGGGCGCCATCTTCGGGTTCTTTTTTCCTCTCTCTTTTTTTTTTTAACCCTAGGCGAATGATTAACTTTTTTGTCCATTTTTCTGTAGTATTTCATTCCTTCTGTACTTCTCTGTTTTTCCCCCTCTTCCTCCAGCCTCATCTTCCTGGCGGAGGTGGGTGGGTTCGCTAGTGAATCCAGAAAGATCTTCAAGCTGCAAAACTACACCGACAGGTAAGAAACTATTCGTTTTGCAGCGTGAATCTTTCTGGATTCACTATGCTGTGCATAGACTTTGTAGCGGTTTGTTATCTTTGTGGCGGCTGGGTGGTAGATGAGCGTTGGTCGTTGAATATGTGTTGAAGCACCTTCTGTCCTACTTGTGCTTCCTTGTTCATCTGTATGTCCACGCAGTAGTGCTTGGTGAACGTGGGCACCGAAGCCCATGTTGCCGCCAGGCATATGTCTTGAATGGGCGTGTTTGCCAGAAAGGCAATGGTTGCCCCTTTCTTCCTTGTGGAGTGAGCTTGAGGCCCCTCCGTTAGTTCCTGTCCTGCCTGATTGTGGCAAAACTGTATAGTTAGTGCAATCCATCTCGCAATGGTGCCCTTTGTCACTGGTCTCCCCATGAAGCTTGATGCAAAGGACACAAAGAGCTGCTGAGTTTTTCTGTGCTCCTTGGTCCTCTCAATGTAGTGCATCACCGCTCTCCTAGCGTCTAGAGTGTGTAGAGCCCTTTCTGCGTTTGAAGTTGGGTTTTGAAAGAAACTCGGTATCTGAATACTCTGGTTCAAATGGAATGCCGACACGACCTTAGGCATGAAGTGTGGGTCCGTTCTCAGGACAACCCTGTCCTTGTGTATCTGTATGTAGGGCTCTTGTAGCGTTAGTGCTTGCAGTTCGCTCACCCTGCGTAGCGAGGTTATGGCTACCAGAAATGCAGTTTTCATAGTCAACATTTGCATCGATGCCTTGTGTATGGGTTCAAATGGTGCTTTCATCAGCTCCGTCAGGACCACGTTAAGGTTCCATGCCGGCGGCGGCAACCTTTTAGGTGGCGCGATTCGTTTCGCTCCTTCCATGAATCTCTTTACTACCTGCGACGTAAAGAAACTTCCACCCTTCTCCCCTCTTGTGTAGGCTACTATCGCCGCTAGGTGTACCCTTAGGGAGGTGGAGCATAGGTTACTTTTCAGAAGGTGCGGGAGGGATCTCAGCACTGTTGAGTCCTTTGTCATTTTATTCTGCAGGCCTTTTTTGCCACACCATATTGTAAATCTTTTCCATTTTGCACTATAGCATTTGCGTGTAGTTGGTCTCCTTGCCTCTCGCAGCACTCGCATAGTGCTTGCAGGCAATCTAAGGTCCGCAAACTCTAACTCTTCAGGAGCCATGCCGCTAGGCTAAGGCTTTCTGGCTCTGGATGTAGAACCTCTCCGTTCTGCATGGAGAGCAGGTCCTTTCTTCTTGTGAATCTGTGGGGATTCCCTTGAGCCATTTCCAAAATTTGGGAGAACCACGTCTGCCTTGCCCACTGTGGTGCCACCAGGATCAGTGTCATGTTGCTGGTTCTGCATTTCTCGAGCACCCTGTGTAACAGTGGTATCGGCGGAAAGGCGTAGGCAAATGTCCTTGACCAGCTTATCCATAGGGCATTCCCTTGGGATTGCTGATCTGGTTGCCTGGACGCGAAGCTTCGGCATTTTGCATTCTGGCGTGTTGCAAATAGGTCTATTGTGGGAGTTCCCCATTTCTGGAAAAGCTTCTGCGTTTCGTGCCCATTGAGCTCCCACTCGTGTGAAGCTGAGGTCTGCCTGCTTAGCCAGTCTGCCTCCACATTGTCCTTCCCTGGTAGGTGAATTGCCAGCAGGTCTATCTTGAGAGGTATGGCCCATCTCCAAATCTCCTGTGCCAGAGTGGAAAGGGGGAACGACTGTGTCCCACCCTGTTTGTTGATATAAAACATGGTTGTGGTGTTGTCCGTTTGAATCAACACTCTCTGGTTGTACAGGTGCTTCTGGAATGCCTTCAGGGCTAGCAGGACAGTCTTCAATTCCAGGTAATTGATATGTCTGACCGCATCCGCCGGAGCCCACAGACCCCTCACTCTGAGTTGGTCCATGTGTGCTCCCCATCCCCTTTGCGATGCGTCCGTGGTGATGGTCACAGTTGGGCTTGGTGGTGCCAGGCTTTTCCCTGTAGTTATGTTGTCCCTGTTCCACCAAGTTATCTCTTCCTGCACTGCGTGCGTAACAACCACTAGATCTTCCCAACTTCCGCTTGCCTGTGACCATTGCTGTTGTAGCCATTCTTGGAATGGTCTCATGTGAAGTCGTACATTCGGGACCAGGTGGATACATGACGCCATCATCCCCATGATCTTGCTCACTGTTCTCACTGTCAGAACTCGCCCCTTCTGGTAGAGGCTCGTCTCTCTCAGTAGGGCTTCTGCTCTCCTGTCGCTGGGCACGACTTTCTTGTCTATGGTGTTGATTTTTGCTCCCAGGAAAATCTTCACCTGTTCTGGCTTCATTGATGACTTCCCCCAGTGTATGGAGAACCCCAGGTTCGCCAGTGTCTTTGTCACCTGCGCTGTGTGCTCCTCGCACTTTTCTTGGGTGTTTGCTTTGATCAGCCAGTCGTCTAGGTAAGGGTACACATGAATCCCCTTCCTTCATAGGTATGCTGCGACTGCCGACAGGCATTTCGTGAATACCCTTGGTGCCAGATTTTAGCCCGAAGGCCAGGGTCGTGAATTGGTAATGGTCCTGGTTGATGCTGAATCTTAAAAGTCTTTTGTGCCTTCTGTTTATTGGGATGTGCAGGTAGGCATCCTTGAGGTCCATGGTGGACATGAAGTCTCCGTCTCTTATTTGGGGCAGCACCTCCTGTAGTGATGTCATTTTGAACTTTTGTGTTCTGATGTCTTTGTTTAGGTATCGCAGATCCAGGATGGGTCTGAGATTTCCGTCTACTTTTGGTACCACGAAGTAGTTCGAGTAGACCCCTTTGTTCCTTTCCTTGTAAGGCACTGGCTCGATGGCTCTCTTTTCGAGCAGCTTCAGTGTTTCCTCTCCGAGTTGAGCAAGCTCCTGACCTGAGCGTTGCCTTCGTCTTGGTTTTCTGCTTGGAGGTGTCCCCTCCAAGTCCACGCAGTAACCGTGTTGTATGACGTTCAGTATCCACTTGTCCGTGGTTATACGTTGCCATTCCTGTAGGTAGAGACCCAGCCTTCCACCTACGGGTGTTGGATGTTCGTAGGCGATTGGGTCTCTTCTCCCCCTTGTTGTTTTTGCATTGCGCCTCACCCCTGGGGGTATGTTGAGGGTGAGCGTCCCCATGCGTGCCGAGTGACTTCGATGAGGGTTGGTCACTCCCTCGTCTCCTTTGGCCACGTCCGTTTCCTCTCCCGCGAAAGGACTGGCCCCTTGGCTGGTACTGCCAGTTTTGCTTTTGCTGACCTTGCTGGCCGTGACTTTCACCCTGCTGTCCCTGCTGGAACGTCTGGTGCGATGTTCCCTGCTGGTTACCCCCTCTACCGTAGGGCCTTCTAGTTGTAGTGCCTCTTCTCATCCACCTGAACTGTAGGGCCCCCATGGACCTTGCCGTCTCGTTCTCTTTCTTCAGCTGGGTGAGTTTTTCGTCCACTGTCGCCCCGAACAGTGTTTCACCGTTGAAAGGGGTGCTTAAAATGTTGCTCTGCACCTCCTGCTTGAATCCAGAGATTCTCAGCCAGGCCTGTCTCCGTTCGGTGATCCCAATGGCCATGAGTCTGCTGGAAGTTTCCGCCCCGTCCAATGCAGTTTTAATGCATGAGTTGGCTATGTTTTTACCTTCTTCTACAAGGTGGGATGCTCTTTGGCGGTACTCTTCAGGGAGGTGTTTGACTAACTCAACAATCTCGTCCCAGTGCTGGTACTGGTGTCGATTGAGCAGCGCATTGGAGTTTGCCATGCGCCAGTGCATCGCCGCGTTCCTTTCGACCTTCCTTCCAGTGAGGTCCATTCTCCTGCTTTCTTTATCGGGGGGTTGCCCCGAGGTCGCTGGCACGTTGGCCCTTCTCCTGGCCATGGAAGCGATGATGGAGTCGGCAGTGACCGCTCCCTTGATGTAAGGCGGGTCCAGGGAGGAGTGCTTGTATTTCTTCTCCGTCCTGGGCGTGATGGACCGGCATGTTGCTGGCTCCTTAAAGGCTTCCTTCCCCCTGGTTCATTACGCTTTGGAGCATGGGAAGGAACTGGCTCCTTGTCTGAATGGGGAGCAGGGTCTCGAGGAGGAAATCAGCTTTCGGCTTCTCCTCGTCCAGTTTTACCCCAAAGGCTGCTGCAGCACTCCTGACGACCATATTATACACCCCGATGTCGTCTGGCGGCGAAGGCCTCGAAGGATACGTGTCCACGGGCTCTTCGGGATTTTCGGCGTTGATATCTTGCCAATCCAGTTCGGGAGTGGTTGATGGCGCCGAGCCGTAGAACGACTGCTGGTCGGCCTCCTCGTCTTCGCCTTCATAGTAGGTGCCTTCTTCCTCCTCCTCATGATCTCTCGGCAGCCCTTCGGCGTAGAATTCGTCCTGCTCCTCGATCTCGACGACGTCCGTCGACGGAGTCGTTGGAATTCGGAATTCTTTCAATTTGGCGTCGAACTCCTTCTTCCTCTGAAGGATGCTCTCCATCTCCGCTTCGAGTCTTCTCTTCTTCTTCTCCATTTCGGAGATGCTTTCGACGTCGACCGCGGCTGTTTTCGATGGAGCTTGCGTCGACGCTGGCCTGTCTTTCTGCGTCGAACGGCCTGCTTCGTGGGCTGCTTTCGACGAACTCAGCCTTTCGGCGTCCTTCGGCACCAGGGAGTCCTTCTCGCAGGATCCGCTCGGCCTTTTGTCCATGGATCCACCCTTGGTCGTCGAAATGTTCGGCGCCGGTGCTCCTTTTGAGGACTTTGACTCGGATTTTCGAGAGTCTGTCTCAGGTTTTCGAGGCCCTTTCGGGGGTTTTGAACTCGACGATTCTCTTACCTCATCAGGCGTTTTCGTATCGGTCTCTGCGACCGTGAAGCTGTCGGGTCCTTCGGCGATGTTGTCCTCATCGTCGGTGGAGAGGCCCAGATCGTAAAGCGACGGGGCCTTACCTTTGCCTTCCATGCTGAAGTTAGCTCTTCTCTGGCGTTCTCTCACTCGGAGCGTCTTCGGCGCGAAAGCTGAACAGGCGTTGCAGTCCTTGCTCGGGTGGTCAATCGGTAGGCAAAGGTTGAAGACCGGATGCTGGTCCTTCTGCGCGAACTTGTGGTGGCAGTTAGGGCAGAATTTGAATGGTGTCTTGTCCATTGCGCTCAGAGCCTCTGAGTGCGCATCCTCGAAGGGCGTCGAAGAAAATTCCTGGGAATTCTTCCTTCTTCGCGTCCCGGATGTAATTTATTCCGCTCTGTTATCTCAGCTGTTTTTTCTCGATGAAACTCGCGTTTTCTCCTTCTTCCTTCGATTGAAATCCTGGAGCTTCTCGATGACGATCCAGACCCAACGGCGGAAAAAAGAATCTGAAGATGGCGCCCCAAAGGTGGGACTTCCGCAGGAAGCACGACGACGTCACGAGAGGTGCACCAAATGGTGGGACGTCGACGCCCACCTGGGCTACAAAAAAAAAAAAAGAAAGACTACGAATCCGGACCCAACCACCAGATCGTGGAATAATGCACAGCATAGTGAATCCAGAAAGATTCACGCTGCAAAATCCGAATTTCTGCCTGCTTCTGAATAACACAACTTTCTGCCCCTACATTGGATTTGACTCGTTATAAAATTTTGCAACTAACTTGATTAGGTGTAACACGATTTCCTGTTTTTTTCTTTTCTTTTTCTCATCTTGCATACAAATAGGATGCACTTTAAGTCCCTGAGGTGTCTGAGTAAGTTTAACACTCGCAGCTGACAGCTGCTGTGATGTTCCAGTCACTAGCTCAAATGCTGTCAGGGTCGAATAAGCCTCCCTTCCTTTCGAATTTATAACTGAGCACCATTTAATATGGTAATAGTAACACCAGTTACTTTCAGCGCATAGAAAGGAAAGACGTGTCCATGCAGTGCTACATAGTAACACGAAGCACTATATAAAACATGTTAAAATTAAATGCAGCCAAAAGATTCTGAATTTGTCCTACATTATTCGTTTAAATAAACTGGTATTTAGTGCATTGTAACAAACGTGAGGGATAGAATCAATTATTCCTATCTTCTAGTTTTTATTTGAGGCAAATGAATAATGGTCATATCTCAGTATTTTGATAAAGTTTTACTGGCAACTGAGCATGCGCGTGGACATTGCCGGTAACAACACTTAGGGTGGTTTGATAGTACAATGTGCATTTAGTTCTTGTCAAACATGATTTGTACCTATGTTGTGGTGTTCCAATGCAAATGTTTAAGATTTTGTTTTACTCAAGCCACCACTCCAATATGTCCGCCATTATCAATACTGTGGTCCTCTTGTTTTCCACGCTTACTTTCAGGCTATTTAAGTCATTGGTTTTTCGGAGTTTTGCATTCCTGAGAGAGCGCTGAACTGTTGCAGTTAAATTGGTGTGACTGACTGACTGACTGACACACACACTGACACACACACTGACACACACACACACACACACAACCATCCTTGTGGGGACTATGTGTGAACACCTGCCTTGTGGGGACCAACCTTTCCCAATGTTTTTAAAATACTCCAATAACAGAAAAATGTTAAGAAAAAAATCATGATACAGGATCCTGCTTCAAATTTGCAAATATATTGTTATTTAATCGTGCGCACAGCACCATACTTGTGGGGACTTGAACACGTGCTACCATCCTTGTGGGGACCTAGTCCGTAACACTATTTGTGAATGAATACAGTTGAAGGCACATTGTGTATATTGTTGATAAAATAAACATTTAGCCAACAACATTATAATCTATTCATATATGAATTGCTGCATATATACTAGGGGTATACATTATGGACAGATGATGTGAATGTGCCAGAAAATATCATATCACGCTTAAAGAAAGACCCTTAAAGCTGTATTTAACCTATTTATCAGTGCTTAAAATCTTAGGAGATAAGGGAACTAACACAAAGAAATTAACATATGGAACTAAGGAATATGGTCAAGTGGAACCCAGAGCTTGATTAGCTGCTAACATTTTTGCCAAAATAGATGTTCAAGTCCCCACAGAGATAGTGGGTGAAGATCATTGTGTTTAAGTCTCTATAGAAATAGTGTGTACATTCAAAGCTTAAATCCCATTATAGAGTGTGAAGCTAATGATGTTCAAGTCCACATAGAGCCCCCATTCAGCCAATATCTATCAATATAAGTGAGATAGGGAACATCGAGGGACCCATACCGTATTCAGCAGGAAAGTGCCATCATTTTGAACCATGCTTTTAGAAACATCATTTTCATTTGTGCCGTGATTTGGAGGTAAAACCATGTTAAAATACACGTGATACACTACAATTCTAAAATATAGTGGAGTACAGAGTATTTTTGATTTGTAAATTTTTTTAAACATTTTTTTTTATAATTACCGCAGTACTTCCGAGGCTGTACCGTTGTACTGCAACCATTTAAAAAAAATATATAAAAAATGTAGAAATATTTTTCCCTGCCTATTACTACTTTAAAAAAGTGGTAATAGGTAGGGAAAAATATCAAACCTAATCGTTACCTATACCTAAGTGCGGAATGCTGAACACAGCCAAAGAGTACTGGAAACAACATGACTACCTTTAATTTTTGTAAAGGTAGTCATTAGGCAATCACATAATGTCTTGTCATTGCTATGTACGAAGGTAGTTTAGTGAAATACCACTAAATTTTGCAAAAGTACAGCAATTACAGATATCACTAAGTTTAAATTCCTAATAACTTAAGTAATGCTTACCCTACTTAACTGTAGTAACAAGAAGAATCATCTGCACACTATAATCCTGCCAAATTTCATGGAAATCCGTTCAACTGTTTTTATGCTACGTTTGATGCAAGAGTCTATGCCTTTCCTTTGAAATGTCTATCCTTTCTGCTGCTAGTGTCCTTCTGGTAACCAAAGTGTGTTTAAATGCAAAGTGTGTTTAAGACTGCAGTACTGCATCCTGTCTACAGGGGCAGAACACACTTGATGAAACACAAGTCCCCATAAGGCAATTTTTTAAAAAGTTGTAAAAATTGACACAGATGTTCATGAAGCCATTTTTTATCATTTAGAAGACATTGTAGGGACCTGGGTTCAGGTCCCCACAGCGTGAGTGTGTTATCACACCCAAGTCCCCACAAGGATAGTAATAGTAGACAGACAGACACAGACACACACACACACACACACACACACACTTTTTTCTCTAATGTCATTGCTGAGTTTATTTGCTCTTTACACAGCCTTTCTGTTAGTTGGGCAAAGTTTTCTACCTCTGATGTTCACAATCAAAACGGGGGTAAATGGTGCAGGAGAAAGTTGAGAAGGTGCCCTTGAGAAGGTGTGCTACTGTGAGAATCCAGAGGCAGTGAATTACAAAAAAAAAAAAAAAACACACATTGGCTGACCTAGGTCATGAGATGCTGTAGTGATTTTGATTGTGCAGTGGCCACATCTCTATAGTTATTACACTTCTCCTTCATAAAGCTTTCTGGTAAATGTGATTATTTCATATTATTTCTGTGCTGAAGAAAACAAAATACAAGCATTGGCAAAGCCAACATGTTTAGCTTTTGTGAGATGTATTGGTTTTGTGAAGGTTTTCTTAAAATGCTACACAGGGGTGTGAGCTGCAGTGCTACATAGCTTAACGTACAAAAAAAGCAATATGATGTGGCCACACCTCGTCATTTTCCCTATACTTAATATGCAGTTTATATTTTTTAACAAATGCCAATTGCAATTACCAGTGTGTCTTAGTGTAGTTAAATGGAACACTGAGCATGGAGAGACTGCCGTTACGGCAACAGCTGCTAACTTTCGAGCTGGGGAACCAGGTTCAAGTCTCGGCGCCGGTTCAACGTTCTCTAATTCTGGGTAATTCATCTAAATCTCCCTGTGCACGTAAAAATTCAAGTATCCTTGTGTAATGTAACAGGCGCTCATGTAACGTGCTGCAAGGCCTTCAAGTCGAATTTGCGCTGTATAAATCAAGCTATGCGGGATAGGGAAAGGGCATGCAGTGACTGGAGTGAAGTGGTGGGAGAGACAGGCCAGCAATGAACAGCGGAGGGGCATGCAGCAACAGAATTGAGGTGGTGATCGGGACGGGCAAGCAACAAACAGAATGCGGATGCTGGAAAGTAAAAAAAGGGGGTAAAAGCACTGCACATACAAACAAGTTAAAATTATTATTTTTCCTATTCTTTTTTTTTTTAACAAATTTTTTATTATAGTTATCGTCAGGGCACAAATAAATCGGTATTGTATTCAAGTATTAACAGCATTATATCCAAACATCTGTGATGTTATGATAGTTGGCGTATGGATATTACATATAGCACAACAAAAGACAACATTCCATGTATTATATTCCCAACTCCCCGTCATTTTCATTGTCCGATTCTCCCTCCGCCCTTATTTCTGGTGGTTCACAGATGTATCCACTGTATTTATTCCAGGCCCCCCAAACCCTGCTCCATTTCTTAGGGCAGCCACGATTGATAAATACTGCTTTTTCGGACACCATGGCAGCATCGAGATCCCCACACCAGGCGATGAGTGATGGGGACTCTCTCACACCCCACCTTTGTGAGATGTTGCGCTTCGCTATCATTATCCCCAATGTGGCCCACTCCTGTGCTGGGCGGGAAAGATCGTTCAGTTCCCATACATTTAGTACACATCTCCTAGGTTTGCACTGTATAAAAACAAGCTATGACTAGACAAAGGGTGGGGAAGGGGCAAGCAGTGACAGAAGCAAGGTGGTGGGAGGGACAGGTTAGCAACGATCAGAATGTGGTAGCTGGAAAGTAAAAAAATAAATAAATGAAGTATGCTACAAGCGCAAGGTCAGTGGAAGGACACTGGCAGCCAGAAACAGTACTTAAACCAAGTTCTACAAGGATGAAAATCGTGAAGACGAGCAGGAAGCTGGAGGCAGGAAGATGCGCTGACCAATAGGAAGAAAGGAAACTAGAGTGACGTGGGAGCCAACCAGTAGTAAATAAAGGTAAGCAATGGACAGGCTCTAAGCCCCTTTTAAGACTTTATCGTTACAAGAGATTTCACAAGCACAGCGCAAGTGCAGTGTAGGCGAAACCTAAAAAAGCATATTCCTTGAGTTCGTGTTCTTAACAGAATTATGACTTTCAATGATGGCAACTTTGGGAAAAACATTTGTGTTGGAGGTTTCCAAACCCACAGTTAAACCGGCATGTTTTATAGTCTAGGAGTCAGAAGAAAAAAAAAAGGAGTATGAAGGATAAAAAGGCAGAGCCACTGTCATCCACTCAACAGAACAGGCAATCTTAATTCTATCACTAAAGTACCCACAAAACCTTTAAACATGGTATCATTAATGGTATCTGTATATTGGTTTCTAATATAGTGCTGGATAACTTCCAATAAACTATTTCAAGTGAATGCCTGGCACTGTTTCAATACATGTTGTAGGACACATAGTTGTAGCTCACTTAGCGGACAGCATAGTGAGGGTCAACTTATAAAGAACTGCACCATT
Organism: Triturus cristatus; assembly: GCF_964204655.1. Taxonomy (NCBI): domain Eukaryota; kingdom Metazoa; phylum Chordata; class Amphibia; order Caudata; family Salamandridae; genus Triturus; species Triturus cristatus. Next base: position 240,796,501 of record NC_140593.1, on the reverse strand, counting down.
AGTCTCCATTGAGACAAAGCTATAATAGCATACAAATGTGGATTAGTAAGGGAATCTTTCTCCATTATCCTCCATCTTACTCTTACTGTTATGTGGTAAGTAAATGATGAGAAATCTGGGAGACTGCTTATTTTTGTGTAGTACTCCTTTTGTTGCTCCGCAGAGGTTCTCCTATTTTTAGAGGAATAAGGTACTTCATGGCGCTGATTTAAGACATTGTAAGACTACAATGGTAAAAGCCATCCATAAAATTATTCTAGGGGCAATCTGACCCAATGTTTAAAGAGTATTTGAGTATTTTAATGATAGAATTAAGATGGACTATTGTTGCAGTTAGGGTTTTTTGGACTGACGTTTTTATGTTCAGCAAAGTTTCTCAGGTCTAATCCCATTTACTTTGTTTGAGATGAATAGATTCCTAATTGATGTAGCTTTGCTTTAAAATTAATTTTATACCTGTATGATGCCATCTCTTCTTCAAAGTAAAGTTTGGTATTTTCTAGTACACGTACAACTTTTCCAGTTCAACCTTCTTTTGGTTTGGAACAGTGTTTTCCATTATTTTTGTAATTCCAAAGGGTGTTGCAAACAAACATTGTAATAGTATCAAAATCAAGACACTTTACAAATGATAAATATTCACTGAAAACTAATTTACATTCGTTATTTGAGTGGAATATAGATGTATCAAATTCAAATTTATTGTCAGTTCGAATTTAATAGTTCATCGATATGTACAAAAATTAAAAACAATTTGCATAATGAATTCAAATGTTTAAAAAGGCAGAACAACAACATTAATTGACAATATACTATCAATACAACTATAATCACAAAATGTTAAAATGATCTAGCATCCATTACTTTTTAGAAGTCCAATACATCAACAGCAATATTAATTAAGTGAATACTGCCTACACTGCAACAGTACTGACGTCTATACAGAAGGCTGTGATCTTCTGGCGTAGTGACCATGCGGACAATACATTTAGGTACAACGAACACCACTGTTGCCCTAGTGTCACTTTTGCATATTCTTAGGGAGTTCATATAATCACGCAACCCCAAAGCAGGACACATTGCTGTAATCCACCTAGATCTCAATCTGGAATATGTCATGTAGAAAAATGAAAAATGCTCCTCAGACATATGTAGAGTGACAAGCTGGTCAAAGTTTTGATTTGTTAGTTGACGAAGTCCAAGACGAAACGTATGTAGACAATCAAAGAAAGTCAAAGTGAAACTGCAATAGAAGAGAGCGAGCACGGGTCGGAGGGATATAATCCTGGGCTTTTTCAAATTTAAATATATTTTTAGGCTTTGAAAGGCTTTAGTCCTACTACCTAGAGAATCGGAGGATTCATTAGATGTAATAAAGTTTGTTCAATATGCCCGTTTGAAAATACTCTTGGTGGTGCTATTGATGGTTAGGGAGTCGCTCCAGAGACTTCTCAGCTCCAAGGTGTTGAGAGGGAGTTTAAAATATGCCAACCAGGAGATTTTGTACAAGTCATTCAGGGCTATGATCTCACTTAGGCCTTCTCTATCTGGCTTTAGTGCCTCTATTGACCAGCTCAGAAACCAACGCATTAAGGGTAGCAATCCTGCCAGTTCTGTTATGGGCTTGAGGCCAAGGTCCCGTCTGAGAACTCAATGTATCACAGTAAACTGTATGCCTGTGAAAATGTAGTGGCCATTTCAATAAAAAATGTGCTATCTGTCAATGATAGTGTGCTAGCACTAAATGCTTTAGTTACATAAAAAAATGTGTGCCCATCTCATGTTCATTAATGCTACATGGGTCGCAGAAATTTGTCATTCTAAAATTGGGATGTGGTTCTAAAAGGTTTGGGAAGCACTGGTTTAGAGTATAAGCACAATACCAGCTTCAATTACATTTATTGGTTTCCCATTAATGTAAATTCATGAAAATGACTTCTGTCATTTGCCATTAGTGGTACAACACCTCAGAAGCTTCAAGAGTTGTTTTAAGGCAGTCCACCTTTTATTCAAGTCATCAGTTTTTAGCCATAACACAGTATGGTAGAATACCAGAGCCTTAACCATGTAAATCTGCCTGTAGGCAGATGTTTATAAAGTTGTGTGGCCTTAAGTCATGAGCTAATGGTTGTGTGCTTACACGAAGAACTACTTCCAAGGTTCAGCACTTAGTAAGCCAAAAACGTATTATTGGATTTGAACGATTCTCTTGCCCATGCAAAAACTAGATAAAGGGAGTTATGGTAATTTAAATGAGCAGTGTTAACTTTCATTGCTAGAGCCAATGTTGTTCCCATCATCCTTGGTTAGACTCAACTCATTAAAGGCACTCTTGTACCATGACATACATGTTGAACCACACTAAGCTTAGAAATCCTTTTGCTAATATTGGTGATTGGCTATATGCTGTTCATCATTCACAACCAATAGAATTATTCTTTGAGAGCCAACATTAAAACCTGAATACTTACTAGTGAACACTTGCAGGAGTTATCTACCATAATGTACAAAAGAACAAACACCACCTCTGGTGCTGCACAATAGATCGCTTTTTAACGGAATGTTAATATGAAAAAAGATTTTACATACCTGTGCTAATGGCTTAGAACTTGGATCTAGTTTACTTCTGTGGATGTCAAACTCTGCTCGTTTGTGCCAGAATCTCCATGCATCTAGTAAATTTCTATAATTCTCAATCCAATATTGGACTCGCTCATCCCGCAGAACGTCTGATGGAGAACCCTAAGAAAACAGCTTATAGAATCAGAAACACAACAGAGTAAAAAGTCTAATCCAAAGAGCAATGTAAAATTGTACATTTATGCCTACCATACTGTTACCCTCAGTATAATTAAGAGCATAAATATCTCACTTTAGATGTGGTTAAAATCTGATTAAAGGCATTCTACAGCATCACAATCTATAGCAATTATCCCATTGTAGCTTTCACCAAAAAACTCAACTTGTCGAATGCTTCCTGCAAGAAACAGTATAAATGATTTGGTATTTTGGCAGTAACGGGAAAGTGGTTGTAGAAGTGACCTACCTATAACATAATTTATTTGCACGCCTCAGAAATAATACTGCAGTCGGACTTTAATGTAAACATTTGTAAGAGTTCTGTTAAATAAGTGTAATTAAGTACAAATAAAGAGAAAGTAAATTCAAACAAAGGCAATTAGCCCTTAGATTTCATCATGTTATTATACTAAAATCTGTGATAAGCTTTCACAGTATTCTTATCAATGCTGATAGAAACCAGTACAAAGCAAATGAATCCCGTATGGGACTTGGATCATGACTCTGTTATGTGCCATTTGAGAGTTGGAGCAGATATTTTATCTGGCATAAATTGAAGCATGCCTATCCTAATCTCTAATGCACTTAAATGGGAAGTTGAGGGCAGGTCTTCAAAACTGTACAAAATGTCTTTGTATGGGAGGTGAAATGAAGCTCTTTGTGCCAATGGTGTTCAATAATTCTTTATCTGCAAATAATAGAGAACATTCCTTCCCTAGTACTAAAGCATTACCCTATAAATATCACAAAAAGAAGGGTCCCTGTTTTCCTACCCAAAGATAATTTTGTTTACTTGCCAAGGTACCTTAGAGCATGCTGAAACTATGCACGCATCCTGTGCTACTAGTGTGCCTAAATAGGTTTCACCAACTTATCAAGTCACATGTTACTGTATTGTGAGCATTGATTCACCTCAAATTGTTTTACGGGTATTCAGCTTTAAAAAAAATGGGTGCTTTTGCCCTCCTATTTTAATTATTTTGTGTTTTATTCCCCCCAATACACCCAAGTTAACTGGGTTTCTGCAAATCTTGCTGGATAAAATTGGTACTCCATTTATGAACTACTGTAAGAAAAGTAAATAAGAAAGTGGATGTGTTAGACCTGTCAGCCCTTTGGGTGGTCCCTCCTCATCATTATTTATTTTGTCCCACTTTTGCCTCAAACCCTGTTAAGATTTTTCCTTTTTTGGGAACCACCAGACTTTTTAGTGTTGATGCAGTGTCAGGGAGCCATTTTCCCTACCCCTGGAACTTCTGTCTGAGGGCCTGAGATACAAAATGGTGGCCACCCATTGTCACCTGTGACATCACTGGAACCTACTAGTACCTTCCAGAACATTCTAGAACCCTGTGACAGTGTGAGGCAGGTTTGGAATGTTGGGAAGCCAGCTCAGAGTTGGCAGTTGGAATTGGCAGTTGGCACCTGACTAGTGAAGGGAGAGGACAGAGATTCAGAAGGAGGAAGGAGTGAGGCAGCAGGGGTGGAAACCAGTGCTTGGAGTGGGGTTCAGAAACCCACCCTTGATGCTAGTCCCTACTGACCGAGCCCAGCCTAGTACCCTGTGTGGGATAAAGACCAGAAAATCATCTTAAGGACCTGAACAGCCGGAACAGGCCTTAAAGGAGAAGAACAGCAAGTTCCTGACCTGTTTGGTGGAATCCTCCTGGAGACCCAACGTCGAGAAGCCTGGAGACCGAGGTGGAGAAGCGGCGCTGACAGAAGGCAGACGTCGTACCCGGAGCTGCTAGAGGTCGAGTGAGGGCGCCGACGGGGGTCGTGGAGAGACACCGGAGGTCAAGTAGAAGTCACCTGAGGTGAGGCGTCGACGGGGGAGTGAAGTCCGCCCTCCGGAGTCGCCGGAAGCTGAAGTGAAGCGCGCAGGAGGTCGGGAGTGGAGATCGCACTCCGGAGTCGCCTGAGGTCGAGGTGAAGCGTGCAGGAGGTCGGGAGTGGAGATCGCACTCCGGAGTCGCCTGAGGTCGAGGCGAAGTGCGCAGGAGGTCGGGAGTGGAGATCGCACTCCGGAGTCGCCGGAACCCGAAGTGGAGTCGACGGAGGTCGGGAGTGGAGGTCGCACTCCGGAGTCGCCCGGAAGCGGGGAGACCGTGACCCTGTGACGCCGGAACCCGACATCGAGCCGAGGCCGCCCAGCGTCATCGATCCGGAGCCGCCTCACGGCATCGACCCGGCGTCAGGTAAAGCGGATCGACCCGACATCGAACCGAGGCCGCCCAGCGACATCGAACCGGAACCGGCCGACGGCATCGACACGGCGTCAAGTGGAACCGATCGACTCGTCACTGAACCGGAGCCGCCCATCGACGTCGACCCGGCGCCGAGTGGAGCCGAACACCGAGAAAAGGGCAGTAAGTGGTAGAAAGGGCATCTGAGGCCTTGTGGAGCCCTAAAAGACCATTCTAGGGGCTAGAGGGGTGTTAAGACCATTCTAGGTGCTGGGGGGGGGGGGGTGAACTGAGACTGGTGCAGGGACCTGTGTGAGGAACTGTGTAGTTGGTGAGCCAGAACCTTAGGTTACCCTCATTTTACCTCAGCTTAGGCCCCAGCCTTGACCACTCTAGGTGGGACATCCCCAGGCCACCCCAGTGACCACAAGCTGTATTTGGGCATGGTAAAATCAATCTACCTCATAGATGTGATCTGATTTGCAAGTGTTCGACTGCTTATATTATTTATTGAAGGAGTGTTATTTATTGTCTGACTGTATTTATTCCTGCCTGGTATTTATTGTCTGACAGTATTTATTTGCCCTATGTATTTATCGCACCTCTATTTATTCCTTGTGTATTTTTGACCTAAACCTATTTATTGCACCTGTAAAGTGTTATTATTTAATTGTCCTGCTATTTCTGAAGAAAATCCTTTTGTATTTTATTTGTGACATAACCCTGCAACTAAGAGAAAATTAAGATAAACACAAAGAGATTCTTTCATAATTTTTACGGTGTAGTGTCGTTTTTGGAACGGATGAACGCATGGTTATTGTGAGGGTGTGACGTACGCTTAGCACGGTGCCTGACCCCCGACCGCTCGAGCCAAGCTACCCCTTATGCTGGAAAGGCCGGGTGACTGCTAACCCGGTTGCCCGGTTTTCTAACAGGATGGGTCTAAGAGTTTTGCATCTTATGAATTATACTCGGAAATCCCAGTCTGATTTACCAGAGAGCGATCTAAAGTTCTGAAATTGAAATTATGATTTGATCTTCTGGTGTGGCTAATGCTCTAAAATCCATGACTACCTTGCTACTACTTCACATGCTGAAGCAGAATATTTGCTGGACTCCCAGTCTCCTCGCTTCCAACTTGCATATCTAAACATAAGAAATAAGGCAAAGGCAACAATGGGTACAGCTCCTGAGTGCTTAAGGAGACTGTGTTCTAGGAGCTGTGGTTATAATATAAGGCTTTAGGTGCTGAAGAAAGATGTAGAAACAGATGCACAAGTCCACTAAACAGGGAGAATGTGAGAAGATCTCTGGACAAACCTCTACTCTTTGAACTTACTAGTGGGAAAGGGGTTTAAGAATGACCAGCATGCTAGACTAACTGGGCAGATAATTAAATCGTCATTGTCTCAGATTAGGGTGATTGTGTTGAAAAGCGAGAACAGTACCTACAGGTGTTTAGCAGCAATTCACTTAATTTTAGCATTGTACCACCTCAGCAATTTCAACCTGAAAACAAACCAGAAAAAAATGCAACACCAAAAGAGCAGCACTGGTCTCATGTAAAAGGCAGACATAACAGTTGAGTATCCAATGCATAGTGCAAACCTCAATATGGAAGAGACTCCAGTGAGCACAGGAAATTCTAGTCGCTTCCCATAAGCAAAAGCATGGAGCCGCGTTTGGTGAACGTACCACTAGTTCTGGTGATGCAGATGGCATAACCAGTCCCTGGACAAAGATTCAACAGTGTGCAGAAATCACAGTTGGAATTGCTGCCATTGGTCTGTCAGCATGCTAATCAAATTCTGTTAGTCCTTTGTCCAGGTGGTTTATTTCTGTGCCATGTCTGGTAAAACAGGATTGTCAATTTTACAACAATACAGCAGTATGTGTATCCAAGGTCATTTTGGGTTAGGAAACTGGGGTCAGCTCCGGATTTCACAATTCTTTTTCTTAACAAAAATGTAGTAGGTTGCTGAGATTTTAGTGGGCACAGCTTATATAGGTAATATTCAGCGAGAACTCAACTTCTGGGATGTAAAGAACAAATCTATTCAAAAGACACATTTGACCTGGTAGCAGTTTTTGCTAACCTCAGGGTTGTAGTCAATGCTAACATGCACATGCAAAATACATCATCAGTGTGGAAACACTGAAAGTAGGACATTCAGTAGGCACTGTGGACATTAGTAGTCCCTCTGTAGCCCCTCGGATTAACATGAAGAAATACTTTTGTATGCAACATCTTGCATACAAGACAGTGGCACCCTGTAAATCTTGGGAAGCTAAAATACTACAAGTGGAGTCTCCAGAGAGACCTAGCTAACAATCAAATTCGATCTGTTCAAGTGTTCTGCAGCCTGACAATCTGACTGAATCATGTCATGACAAAATGATTGGACCAAGATTTGTGACCATACAATGAAAATATTTAATTTCAGAGTACTATATCATTAACGTTACACAATGTCCACACAAAACAAATGTTTCATAAGGTGCAATACTAAGCAACAACAAAGCAGTGGTCAATCCCCCTGCAAAGCGAATAAATCAGTGAAAACAATAAAGAAATCCAATAAAATTCTGCTTTTAATTAAATGACAGCATGATTATTTGGCTCAACAGATTCTGTCCGGCATTAGATTTTCTTTCTCTTACAGTATTATGCAACTATTTGAAATGGAATCGACAATCATTTTTACCCACCAACAATTATTAAATGAGGCCTTCATCAGAAAAATTGATTTAGAAGAGGTGTCCCGAGCTCACAAATAATTTAGCGACAATGAGCAAATGGAATGGCATAAAAATTTAATTCGAAAAAGCAAAATCACTCAGATAACAGTAACAAGCATACCAAAGAGACACAACTTGAAACCACCTACAAGGACTGGAAATGGCATCAGCCAAAATGTTAGCAAAATAGAAAAAAATATATTAATACCATATAAAAACACAAATAAAACACTTACCTGTAACATACAATAACTGGCTGTTTGGACATCCCCCGTTCTATCAACATAACTTTCCATCAAGTCAACACCATCTTTGGTTAAGCCAGTCAATAAGATTCCTTCCAGATTTCCAGCTTCCTTCATTTCATTGGTCATTTTTTCAATGTACCGGTTTAACTACAAAGTAAAACCAAATTTAATGATTTACCAAGTTAAGTTGGAACAGATCATGAAATAAGACATTTAAAATGTTTTACTGAAGCAGAATTTATTTTTATTAAAAGGTCTAATCCTATGTCTAAAACCTCCATGTAATGGTATATATAAACACTTTTAATCAAAGATCAGTACTTTCACAGATGAGATCAATAAAAGAAGGTTGGTGCATCAGACCACAAGGTAAAGTGCTGCTATTTATTCTACACCTTGTATTTTCTGATGCGGCTTCTCTAGTTTCCTGGTGTTGCACTCAATACGTTCAAAGGTGCTGACATTTTTAGGTCTGACTTCACAGCAAAGCTGTTATCAGACCGTTAGTGATCAACAGAAAAAGAGCTTTAAGAAGCAAATTTAAGAGAGGCGCTTTGACTCCACTCAAACCGATTGCCTTGAGTACAGCATCTGATTTGGGAAGAAGTCGTGTTAGTCAGCATGAAAAACAGTTTCATTGCCTCAGCTATCCCTTGGCGTGCTGTCACATGCTGCTCCAGCACCAGCGAGTGAGAGCAGACCCTTGGCTATTGCAGCAGAGGCTAGTTATGTTTCCTAGTAAACCCTCGAGCTGGAGCACTCCATGACCATTATCAGTATGTTCTGTCCAAATAAGGCAGGATGCCCGACTCAAAATGGACCAGAACCATGAGCAAGCATCGACTTCACATTCGCAACTCTCATCCTTTTAACTGGGGTCATTCAGGGATTACTGGCCCTGCTGGTGGTGGCGAGTGTGGTTCGTTAATTCCATTAAAAGATGAGCACATTTGAAAGTAGGTTTCTGGACTATTTACAAAAAACAAAAGGGAAAAGCGACTCCAAGATAAATCTCCGCGTTACAACACTCCAATTTTAAAATGTTGCATTTACATTGGGTGTAGTAGATTTACTTGTCCCGGTTTGTAGTAGGTTTACATGTCAATGCTGCAACAGACCCAGCTGTCCCAATGACTCACAAAGAGGCAATTTAAAACAAGGCAATAAAATGTGTCAAATTCTGATTTCAAAGAAAAAGAGGTAAAGCTTTGCAAAAATAGGCAACTTACTTGGTAAGTAAAAACCCCTTACCTGAGAGTCATTGAGGAACATGCAGGCAAAGGCTACTCTATCCCGTACAGCCACGTTATGCTCAAACTGAAAAGGAATAAAATATTATTAAATAAAATGATTCGAGGGTAGTTAGAAAGTGCCAAAAGTATTTAATTGTCATCAAGGTATAAAATAGAGCATACAGTCGAGTTAGATATGCGCATTTCCCCAATATTTATTTTGCAAGAAGTCAGTGCATTCTGTTAGTAACTGGACCGGACTTCCGCTCCCCTGGTGGAGGAACATCTGCCATAACTGAAGACCTCCACCCGCTTTGCAGTGATCTCTCTGCTTAAAATCCATCAGCTGGTACAGCGCATGTAAAGTAGGTACAGCAGTTTGCAGAATGGGCACCATGTTTTACTTTGCAAACTTTTCATTAGTCTAAAACAAAATGCCAAAGCAGGAGTTTCTTTTTTGTGAGCAAGGAGTTTTTTTCCCTGTGATTCAGGGTCATGGATTGATTTCCCTGCCCGTGGCTTCCAAGCCGTAAATGGTGATTCAGGGCAGGGAAATCCAGTTAAGGTGGCCGGCACCCAAATAGGGTGTTGGCAGCATCACCTTGACATGGCCTTGCGGTAAATAGGAATTAAGTTCAAGGGTTTCCGACGGCAGATGCAGCTGAGCCTCCATCATTGGAAACTCAATCGTTTCTCCCCCTAAAAATGGAGTAGAGGAACCGCAGGCAGGAATGGTAAATGCCAAACTGACAATGACCCCCAATGTTTTTTTCGGGTATCTGCTAATTTGCACCAGATTAACGGCTTGTAACTCAAGCCCCATAAAACCACCACTAGCATTCACTTAGGAAAAAACCAAACAGTATTCTAGAGCCCTACTAAAAGTTTCAATTAAGAATGAACTGTTCAGGAGGAGCAGCCAAGATGGCGACCGGGACGGCAGCGTAGACTCCCGGCTCCGTGAACCTCCGCATCCCGCACGAATATCCTGCCTGAGATCCTCAACCTGTGCTACGTGGTCGTGTTTCTGAAGGAGAGGGGCTCCCGACTGTGTGACTCCGAGGTTTCTAGCAGTGCTATCGCCGGAGAAAACTGCATCTGAACCTTGCGGCCTGTGCGACCCTGGAGCCGGGACATCGAGTGGACGCCGTGGCCGGGTGGCAGTGCGACAACAGCGGCTGGTGGTGACTGGGTGGAGTCGGCCCACCGGAGCGGTGCCAAACTCGGCCTGCATCTCGGCGTGGTCACTTCTACTGCCCAGTGTGGCTGACCGAGTGCATGACCGGGGGCGCAAATCTTAGATCCTCCGGTGGCTGCCCCTGCCTTGCTGGTGAGCTGCCCGGCCGCCGTCCGTATCCTGCCCCGATCATTGCGGGCCGCCCCCGGATTTCTACGGGAGCTGGTCCGTGGTGGGGACGACTGTTGCCCGTGACCACGGATAGTTTTTTGCCTGCCCCAGGAACCCGGTCACCCGCGACGTGGACATCGCGACGCTTGTCCCGGGGTCCCGGCCCCGGTGAGGGTCGGGCATACTTGGCGGCCATCTTGGGTCGATGAAGCCTACCATCCTGTCCGCGGGGCCGCAGCGGGCCTGTGAGCGTACGATTTTTGAGAGTGTGGCGGCGAGATCACAAAGAGCTGAGCTGGGGTACGGCGACCTCCTCGAGGCTATTGGTACTCTTCACTCCTCCTTGGTTCATGGTTTCGTGATCTTGGGGAGTAAGCTCGATGGTGTGGCGTCGGAGTTGGGGCAGTGGCGGCCCGCCTGTCCGCACGAACACAGAGTCTACCCACACTGCGCGCAGGAGGACGCTGTGGCGGCCACCCCTGAGGTTAGTGTACGACTGGACGCCCCGGCCAGTATGCTACAGTGTGTTCGACCTTCTGAGGGCCTGATCTGTCCCGGAGGCGTCGGACCTGAGTGGGATGTGGTGGCCTCATCCCGTGCATGCCCTCCTGCGACCCAGAGACAACTCCAGCAACTAATGTCTGCTTTGGCTGCTTCTGCCTTCCTGAACCTTGCGTGCAGAGCAGATCCTAGGGCAGCACTGGGAAGCCTGTTTCCTCAAGCGGCGGACTGTGTTGATGCTCAGAGACTTCCACCCCACCTGTGTGCGTCGCTTCTCTGTTGTTGTTGGACATTCCTCTGCCTAGGAACATTGGGTATGGTGCTGGGTCGAGGGGTTGGCATGGGCAGAATTCCAAAGAGTGGTCAGGGATGAGGCTAGCCCCTCGGGGGTGGTCGCCTAGTGGACGGGCGGGCTTGGGGTGGTGTGCTCTCCTGACATGGCTACTGGCACAATAGGTGCATAATGCTCCCCATCGAGGTTTGAGAAGATTGTTTTTGTGCTGTTCCTTGTTCACTTTAGGGGAACCTTACCGTGCGGGAGGGAGAAGCCGGGGGTCTGTTATGAAGGCCCTCCTCCAGTTTATAAATACTTTCTCTACCCCCCCGTCTGGTGGGGGTCCTTTCCTACTTCTTTTTCCCTATTCTCCTACATTTCGGGTCTGGTTCCAGGGCGACAGGCACACTGCTGGGGGGGGGGGCCGTACTCATCTGCAGAGGTGCAGGGTGGGGGGTTGGGGGAGGGGATTCTGTATTCTTTCATCTTTTTTTCCATGGCCTCCTTTTTCTTCTCTGATTCTTTTTGTTTTCTTTTCTGGGATCAGCGTGATACACCTCCTTTTGCTATGCCTCGTTGCCGTTCCATGTGTTCACAACTTCCGGGGTGTTCTTGGGGAGTTCTGGCGGGTGACTGCGGGCGCAACTGTATACTATGTGTTTCCCCATCCTGATGTTCTTGTGTTTGCGCCATTGACCGAATAGATTGCTGTAAATCGCTAACGTTCATTACTCCGCATATCCGTGATCGTTGTTTTTAAAATTGCTTGTCACCTGATCCTTCTGCCTTGTTTCATCATAAAATGAAAACCTCTTTCTCCTGGTGCCCTACTTACGCTGTTCACAGTATTAGCAGTACGATTTTGCTCCCCGAAGTGCTGCCTGTGTTTATACTTGTTGTTATTGCTCTGATTGCTTAGCGGCCGGCCCTGGGGGGTTGTAGGCCCATACTTGTTCTTCTTGAACTGTCAATAAAGGTTTTCAAAAAAAAAAAAAAAAAAAAAAAAAAAAAGAATGAACTGTTCAATACTAATAATTCACAGGATTTTTCACAAAGATCTTAGTACTGAGAATATAATCCGATATATATTTTGAATTAAAACTTAAAACCCGAATTCCCAATTTATGATACAGTCTTCGTTCCTCTACTTTACAATGCTACAACTTGATCGCATAAGGAAAATTGACAGAGGCAGCTCAACCAGCATTACAAACATACTTAATTTGTAAATGTTGAGCGAGTTAATGGGGCTTCCCCTGCCTTCTAAGTGTTATAGTTCCCAAATGTAATATTTACAGACATCCAAGGGTGGATGGTTACCAAAACCTCCTTGTTGGAAATACTATGCAAGGCCCCTGGAAGGGAACCACACCAACATTCTAAATATCAGCATTTCTTCGCCAAAATGTTCCTGGCAGGCAAATAAACTAGCCCAAACAGACTTGCTTTACATTGGTAAAGTATCCATCTGCAACAGTTGTTCCTCTCAGCTCAGCATTATCATGCCGATGGAAGAAACCTATGCTGCTGTGCAGTGTGTTCAATGCATAGCTGAACAATGTTCCTGCATACGCCGAGTTTACTACACACATGTGAAAAAGAAAAATTGTTTCCCCAGTGGTTGTCAACATTTCCACAAAAACCTAAAGCAGTCCATGGATGAGAAGAAAGTATGAACACAACCAAAGATAAATTAATATAGTATTCAACCACTGACATGGAAAGACTTCGGTTCTACATCACCATTATATCGAACTGGGCACCTAAATCTGAAACTGACCAAACCCATATTACCTAAATCTGATACAGAGCAAAGCCATACTACTCTATTTTCAAACAGCAATCAACAAGACTAGAAATAATACTGGCTACCCACCATGAAGCTGAATGGATTCACACCTCAGCACACCATGATAATCAAACAACCTAGATTAACCCTAGAGACAGAAATCCCCTTCGAGACACATTTTGCCAAGAAAGCTAAGAGGAACATTATACAATCTTTTGCTGCTACAGAATGTAAAGACCCACCAGCTTAAAGCAGACTTAATTTCTGGCTATCTCATACATGGATGGCGAAAAGGACACCATATCAGCAATCCCTGCATCCATGGTAGCTTCCAAGCAACAACAGCCTACTGGCTTCTACCCAACTTAAAGGACTGAGATAAGAGAACATGTCACTCCCACCATAAATGACCTGCATTGAGTGCCCTTACAAGAAAATATTAGCTTCAAGATCTGCAGCTTCAACAGCAAAGCAGCAACATATCTGAAGTATATGGGCATACCTGGCTCGAAAAATAACCACTACAGGTGGCCGATATATTACAGTGACGAATGCAAATTTATAACATCCAGCAAACTGTTATAACCTGTCAAAGATCTTATCCTTGCAGTCCTAATAATGTCATGAGCATTTGATATCTTTCCAATTCTCATCAACATCAGTAGTTGGGAGAGCTCATATTTCCCTTAACGTTCATCCTGGAAGATAAATTGTATTGTACATTTAGTGGACTGCATACCTCGCTTTTTGAGGCCTGCAGGCAGTTAAATTTATCTTGAATTAGTTTTTTTCGGGGGGATGGGGGTGGTGGGGAAGTGTGAGACAGGGAATCTTTGCCCCATTATAATACACATACACAAATATTAATATGCATATATCTATTAATTGGTACAGTTGTAACTTTAGTCTCACGACACAATGGCCCACAAGAACTAGCTTATAGAAAAATCTGCCAAGCATGCAACAACATACAGTTGGAGCAGCTTGTGCAATGTTCCACGCATGTGAAGGGGAACATCTTGGACTTGGTCTTTGCGGATAAAAAGTTGGTTGTTATTAATGAGGTCTTGGATCAATGCTGGACAGATCATGCTATGGTTCTCATGTCTATCTTTGTGTCAGGAGAGCAGCGTAGTGTTGATAGCTTGGTTGGGCATAAATTTAGTAGACAGTGGTCCCGTCTGTTAAGGGGGTCAAGTTTACCTTCATTGTTGCCTACAACCTTTGCGGTGCAGGAAACCGTGGGTAAAAGCTATGCTGCCCTTAGTAAACAAATTTTGACATCACTGGATGAACTGATCCCTCTAAAAAGGGTGAAGAACAAACCTCGGAGAGCCAACGCCTGGTTTACTGGTGATCTTAGCCAACAGAAACTTCGCTGTAAACAGGCGGAGCGTGCTTGGAGGAGAGGTTATGAGGAATCGGATCGTGCAGAGTATAGACAGGCTTTGCGGGAGTATAAAGTCCATCTAAAGATGGCTAAGGCGAAGTTTCTGGAAGATTCTTTGGCCAAAGCCACCAATAAATCACAGACCCTCTTTAAACTGGTCAATAACCTGGCAAACCCTGCCTGCGCAGCACCAGTCACCATAGCATCTCAGGAGCTGTGCGACTCCTTGGCCTCTGCATTTGAGGAAAAAATCAGGCTTATTTTGAGTGGCCTCTCGATCTCGAGCCATATGGTCTCGATAGAGTCTTCTCCACTAAAATCTCCCCACCCCGTAGGTGATGAGGAGGTTAAGGGGGAACAACAGCAACTATCCTGCTTTCCTATCCCTTCCTTGGAGGAATTCTATACACTGGCTAACGGTGTATCTTCGGGTTCCCCACTTGACCCTTTGCCACATAGGATATGGAAGGCCTTCCAGACAGAACTGTTACCTCCGCTGTATACCATCTGCTGCCAGTCATTGGCTACAGCTTCGGTTCCTGACAGCTGGAAGCTTGCAATAGTGACACCTCTGCTAAAAAAGGCCTCCTTGGACCCGCTATGTCCAGCCAGCTATAGGCCTATCTCGTTGCTTCCATTTACTATAAAAATTCTAGAGAAATTGGTCACAAGAACCTTATCCAACTTTTTGGAATCCAACGTTTGCCTGGACGCAGCCCAGTTTGGATTCAGGCCAGCACATGGGAATGAGACCGCCTTGATCACCGTGTTGGACGATCTGCGAACGCGTGTCGACACAGGTAAGGCAGCGTTTTTAGTATTGCTGGACATGTCGACCGCGTTCGACACGGTGGATCATGCTGTCCTGCTGGATCGCCTCCAGAAAGCGGGCGTGGCTGGTCTGGCGCTGTGCTGGCTTAAATCCTATTTGGACAATAGGCAACAAGCAGTTGCATTACCACCGTTTCGCTCAGATATACGCCAGGTGAAGCAGGGTGTGCCACAGGGGTCTGCGATTAGTCCGATCCTCTTCAACCTTTACCTCCGACCCCTAATCAGCTTGATAAAATCTTTCGGCATCTCAGTTATCAACTATGCCGATGATACGCAACTGATTTTTTCCTTTGAGGGTAAGGAGGCGGTCTCGAGGGATATTTTCCATCAGTGTATGTCGGAAACAGCAGAGTGGCTTCGCCTTAATTCACTCCAATTTAATGGGGCAAAGACCGAGGTGCTTCATTGCTCCTTGGATCAGCCCTCTCGCCCGTTGCCAGAGGATTTCTGGCCGGCATCCATCTTGGGTACTGTGACAGCTGCTGAGTCGGCCCGTAACTTGGGGATCATGTTTGAACCTAGTCTGCAGCTGGATGCCTCGGTAAATAAGACCATAGCAACGTGCATGAGCTTACTTCGTGCCCTACGGAAAATCTTGCCGTTGCTTCCCCTAGAAGTTCGAGTAGAGGTGGTGCGCAGTACTATACTCAGTAGACTAGACTACTGCAACGCACTACTTCTGGGGGCACCTAAGTCTCTGGTATCTAGGCTGCAGAGGGTTCAAAACATGGCAGCCAAGTTGGCATTAGCTCGATCACGCTCCGCGTCATCCTCAGCAGCATTATCTGACCTTCATTGGCTGCCTGTCCAGCAGCGTATTCTTTTTAAGGCCGCCTGCATTGTGTTTAGAGCGTTGCATGGTCTGGGACCTTTGCCGCTCCAACATCTTTTTTCCTGGTACCAGGCTGTTAGACCCCTAAGATCCTCCTCGGCTTTTTTGATCAAAGTTCCTAAATTTGTCAGAGTGAGGATGGGCGGGCGCGCTTTTGGCTTTGCAGCAGCTAAGCTGTGGAATGCCCTTCCTCTGCTGCTAAGGAGTAAGCAAGAACTAACCTCCTTTAAAAAAGAGTTGAAGACCCATCTCTTTCCAAGAGCAATGTAGCGTATTAGATCTGATGACTCACGGAAGGTCAAGCGCCAGGATACCCTTGGGGTGGCAGAAGCGCTCAATAAGAATTTAATACATACATATATCTATTAATTGGTACAGTTGTAACTTTAGTCTCACGACACAATGAAGAGGCTAACAGGTAACTGTCACTTCTGGGAGGTTGGAATGATGCATATCCGAGACGGAGGCAAAAAGAACAAATGATGGACAGAATGCTGAACAATGTAATACATTAACCCCAGCACAGAGATCTGGGCCTACAGCTTCCCATGCCAGTCCAGTTTAGACCCAGACATATGCAAATCAGTTTTGACCCTGTTCAGTCCAGCTCGAACCGCCAGTCCAGGTCCTCCCTGGACTGGAAACAAGCATCCTAGGGCTGGTTTTGGGGTTTCACCCATCATCGGCCAGGCTAGCTTGACTCCAGTGGCATGGAGAGCAGGGGACCGACGTCTTGGCATACCCGTCACAATCTGGGTGACAAATGCAAAAAGAACATTTGATGCACAGAATGCTGAACAATGTCATACATTCACCCCAGTACAGAGATCTGGGCCTAAATCCAGCGAAACCGGTCCTAGGATGCTTGTTTATGGTCCAGGGAGGACCTGGCCTGGCAGTTCAGGCTGGACTGTTCCCATGGGGAACAGGGTCAAAACTGATTTGCATATGGCTGGGTCTACACTGGAATCATGTGGCGTGCAAAAAAATTGTGCATTTACCCCAGATCTGTGACAGGGGTGAATGTTCGATTGATTCAGTATTCCATCCATCATCTGTTCTTTTTGCATTTATAAGAGACAAGGGGATGTTGAGGAGCGTGGATAAGTTTGTACGATTATATGAGTAATGGCTGGGGTGACACTGAATTGAAATGGTGACTGAACAGTTGGTTTACCTTGATATTTTGTGAAAGCAACTAACATTGGACAGGACTAATCTATTTACTGCCACACTGATTAATTGTATGCTATAACATACAATACTGTACAGCACTCCAATTCTTTGTAGGTCATCACTGCATAAATAGCACACACATGCAAACATGCATACACCCATCCATACATACATACTGAAAACCTCTAGAACTTTAGATCGGAATTCGAGTGTCCCTACTTAGGGACAATAATGACAACATTATTGCAAATCAGCTTCTAGTACTAGACTACTATCAATTCGATTATGTCCCTAATGTAGCAGATAAACTGAAAGACTACAAATTCTAGACGACACACTAAGAGTTCTTGATCAAGGCAGGGTTTGCTGACTTTTGCTCCTTTATCTTTCTGCAATAGTCTCTCCTCTTCGAATGGATTTAGACATAAGATTCTAAACTGCATGCTTTCCTCCTATCAAGATCTTATTTTTTTTAACTAGACTAAAGTAGACCGATCATTTACACTTTTACTGAAGAAAGTGTTGTCCTACCAGGCTCAATTGTCTTGCCCTACCTGCTCAATCTTTATACACAAACATGTTTAGGAAACATAAACCCAGCTTCCCTTCAGCCGATTTTAGGGCTACAGTGGAAGCTTTAGCAACAACTCTTCTCGATGAAGGTAATGTAGTGCCTTCTGGCCTTCCTAAATCCACAATTTCAAATAAGGGGCAGGCAGAAAGCCAAATGATTGACAGTGTTGTAAATGAGATGATACATGTGGTTGTGTTCTGTGGAGGGCGAGCGCCACATGTCGCATTAGAATCGTAATTGTAAACGTTACACAAGAGATGTGGCGTACGTAATCAAGGGTGTGGCTAAATATATGATAAATAGATTCCTTTACTTGACAAATTCATAGAAAATAGTCTTTCGAGACAAAGTCTAACCAAAAATCAACAGGAAACAACATCTTTAATATGGCACAATTATCCTGGGCCAGAAGCGATAACACATATGAAAACTTCAATTTAAAAGTAAGCAGCCAATTGACTGCTGGCTATCATACAATTAATTAAAAAAAATCAAGTGTACAAATAGGACAACGCGATTATTCAAATGGAATGAAATAGCATTTTAGATCTGGAACATTCAATGGTAAATGACAGAATCCACTGCGATTTGTGTCCTGTAAGACCTATTGCCCCGGAATCCAGAAAAAAAGTCTCAGTCTGGACTGAATCTGGATCTGTAACTACAAATATTGTGAGTACTTAAACATAAACTCAATATCAGGCAGCCAATCGTAAAAAAAAAAGAAAAATCTTGACTGGAAACCCAAAAAGGTGGACAGTTTAAGTCCACCAACAGATGCAGTGTAGTACACTAGACATCAAATCCTGGCCTTACAAAAATAGGCCAGATGGGGAAAGAAAGTGAGAAAAATATTGAGTTGGAAAGACCCCAAAAAGTGATATTTCTCTGTGGAACTGCATTTTCATATTTTCCACCAGCAAATGACATTTCTTTCCGTTGCCAAGAGCCTGCATTGGCATGTCTCTTGGCCCACTTTGAGCCCTGATGGGTGCCAAGAAATCACATTACCGCCATATTAAGGGAACAACACTACAAGCAACTAATTTATTAAAAGGATATTTGTTTTCTTTGCCAAGATTATGCATTGGCACGTCTCTTGGCCCACTTAGAGTACTGAGGAGTGCTAAGATATCACATTATAACACTTTTCAAATAAATAAATTACCACTAGTTTGAGGAAATGTCATTTCAAACAACTCATTTATTTAGTTAAAGAAATCAACAAATTGTTAGATGTCCTTGAATTCCTTTCACACTCCTGCTCCATTTTTGACATTGATTAAACAGACTTTTTTGTGCCTTGCTTTTGTCTACATCATTTTTGTTGTCAATTCGGCTTATCGGCTCACAGTTCTCCAGCTCCCTCTTGTTTCCAGGAAATAAAGTTGACTGAATCATGAACACTACATTTGGTGCAGGTCTCTGCACGGCTGGCTACCTTGCAGATTACTGGCTAAGAAAACTAATAGAGTGTCAGTTTGACATTGACCATATGCAGCAGTTTAAAAACCACAGCCTATAGCTCCAGGAGTGAGAGAATAGAGGGGTACAGGCAGGGGCGTAGCTTTGGGAGGGGAGGGGGGGGGCGAGTGGGGAGGTCACACCCCCTCTAATCACTTTCAGTATGGTATGATAAGGTGTCTGTTGGATTTCACCTGGAATTTTTAAATACTCACTCAGACAAAAATATATACACACATACATTCTCGTCTTTGTTTTGAAGATCTTAAAACATGGTTATTTTACAAAATACTGTGTTTTAAGTACACCTCACAATCTGCACTCCTTTTACTTTCCACAGACCCATAAGCCCCCCTTATGCACTGCTTCTCATATAAAGATTGGCGTGATATGCCAGCGTTATTGTTGCATAGTCAGAGCTCCCCCCGTCTAACTGGCCAAGCTATACCCCTGATTACAGGAGACTATAATATTTAATATATTACATTATACTCTAAATAAGCAGCCAATATCAAAGAGCCATTGAACGCATCAGTAGTGGAAATGAGAGGAGAATGGATGTCCATCAGTAAGAAATAAATATGGGAAGGGGGAAGTAGAATAATAAAAATGGGAGACTAACATAACCGTAAAGAAACAAGGTACTGAAAAATGTTGATAAAATGCTAATTAAAATTGTCTTACCAGTACACCATCATACAAACCAGATTCACTGGTTAGGAAGGCAAACATTACGCACAGATAAGGGTTGTTCAACTGTAATCTGAGAGTGCTGCACATTTCTCTCCAAAGGGAATTCTTCTCATCTGTATAACCAGATAACGCCATTGCCACTACATTCAGGTTCAGATCTCCTGTATATAAAATAGAAAAACGTGCATATTAATTAGTTACTGATGTGAGTCAATGGCATGCTATGTTTGGAGTGCACCCTTGAATTGACTATGTTAAGAAAGAAGACCGCACTGATGGATCAGTTTGTTAGAAACCTGAAGGAATACATGGTCCATTAAACTGGGTTGTTTCTCGGTATGCATTCTGTTTTACCATTGATCTGAATGCTTAACTATCACTTTAGTCAACCACTAGCCATTAACTATTGACCATCCGTAGAACCAAGAACTGGCTAGCGGACATTTATCTGTAATTGGCATGTTCTCCAATGTTAAAGTTGCAAGCGAACTAACCTTTCAATCAATCAATCAATCAATCAATCAATCAATCAGTGAATTGTAAGCGCGCTACTCACCTGTGAGGGTCTCAAGGCGCTGAGGCGGGAGGGGGGGGGGGGGGTGGCGGGGGGGAGAGAACTGTTTAGCCAAAGAGCCAGGTCTTGAGGGCCTTCCTGAAAGGTGTTCAGGGAGGGGGCGCATCTGATGTCTGCCGGTAGCTCGTTCCAGGTCTTGGCTGCAATGAGAGAGAAGGATTTTCCACCTGCTCTGGCTCTGTGGATGCACAGGGTTTCGGCCAGTGTGAGGTTGGAAGTTCGGAGGTTTCTTCTGGGTACGTGGAAGTTGATTCTGTCGTTGAGGTATTTGGGTCCGTTGTTGTGTAGGCATTTGTAGGCGTGAGTGAGGAATTTGAAAGTGACTCTTTTCTCCACGGGGAGCCAGTGGAGACTTCGTAGGTGTTGGCTGATGTGTTCGTGTAGGAGGATGCCAAGTACGTGTCTGGAGGCGGTATTCTGTATTGTCTTGAGTTTGCGGAGTAGAGACTTGTTGATGCCGGTGAAGAATGCGTTTCCATAGTCCAGTCTGCTGGTGATGAGTGCATGGGTGACTGTCTTCCTTGACTCAGGGGGGGGGGGGGGGGGGGGGGGGGATCTACTTGAAGGTCATGCGGAGGGTGTTAAAGCAGCTGGAGGTGACGGCGTTGACCTTTCGGTTCATGGTGAGTGATGAGTCGAGTACAATGCCGAGGTTCTTGGTGTGGTCTGAAGGGGTAATTGGGCATCCGAGGGCGGTCGGCCACCAGGTGCTGTCCCATGCAGAAGGAGTGGTACAGAGGACGAGGACTTCTGTCTTCCCGGCGTTGAGCTTCAGGCAGCTGTTGGTCATCCAGATTGCGACGTCTTGCATTCCTTTCTGGAAGTTGAGTTTGGCAGTGGTGGGGACTTTGGTGAGGGAGAGGATGAGCTGGGTGTCGTCGGCGTAGGATACGATGTTGAGGCCGTGTTGTCGGACGATGGCTGCGAGGGGGGCCATGTAGATATTGAAGAGGGTGGGTCTCAGTGATGAACCCTGTGGGACTCCGCAGGTGATTTTCGTGGGGTCGGAGAGGAAGGGTGGGAGTCTGATCCTTTGGCTTCTTCTGGTGAGGAATGATCGGATCCAGTCCAGGGCTGTTCCTTGTATGCTTGCGTCGTGTAGTCTTGCGACTAGTGTGCGGTGGGAGACTGTGTCGAAGGCCGCTGATAGGTCGAGTAGGAAGAGGGCTGAGGAGTGGCCTTGGTCCAGGAGGGTGCACATGTCGTCTGTGGTGGCGAGTAAGGCTACTCTGTGCTGTGGTTGCTTCGGAATCCGGATTGGGACGGGTGGAGGACGGCGTTCTCTTCAATGAATCGTGTCAGTTTCCTGTTGACTGTTTTCTCCGCAACTTTGGCTGCGAAGGGGAGGAGCGAGAAGGGCCTATAGTTCTTGAGGTTGGTGGGGTCAGCTGTGGGCTTCTTGAGCAGGGGTCTGACTTCTGAGCGCTTCCAGTCGTTTGGGAAGGTGCCTGTTTTGAAGGTGGTGTTGATGGTGCGGTGTAGTTCGGGTGCCATGGCGGCCGCGGCTCTGTGGTAGATGTGAGGGGGGCAGGGGTCGGTGGGGGCCCCCCCGAGTGAGTGGATGCTGGTCGAGGCGGTGTCTTCGGCCGTGATCGGTGTCCAGTTGGAGAATGTAGGCTGGCTGGTGTTTCTGGGGGGCGTGGGGCCATCTGTGGCTCCTGGTGGATGGTCGATGAAGTTGTCGTAGAGGTTTTTGATCTTGAGGTGGAAATAGGTTCCAAGCTTGTTGCAGAGGTCTTGGGATGGGGTGATGTCTGTGGCTTCGCTGCATGGGTTGGTGACTTCTTGAATGACACTGAAAAGTTCCTTGGAGTTTGTGGAGTTGGCCCGGATTTTGTTGTGGATGAAGTTCCTCTTGGTGTTTCTGATTTGGTTGTGGTAGTTTGTAATGGCGTCCTTGTAGGTGGATGGTTTTCGGTTGTCTTGGTGTTTCTCCAGTCCTTGAACAGGCATCTGCAGGTGCATCTGGCTTCTTGGAGAGCGGTGGTGAACCAGGCGGCTTTCCTGGGGCATTGTCTGTCAGGGTTGCATAGCGGGGCAAGCTCGTCTGCACAGTTGGAGATCCAGATGTGGAGTTCTCTGGCTGTGTCATTTGCGTGGTTTGCATCGAGTGCCCAGGTGTGGTTGTCTCGGGTGAGAGTGGAGTTAAGTTGCTCGTCAGTAACCTTGCTCCAGTTCCTTTGTGGTAGGCGTGGGGCAGGCTTGGGTGCCTTGGGTTTGTTGATTGCGAAGTGTATGCAGTGGTGGAAGGGTCCATGGCGGCTGCGCTGTGTTGACAAAACTAGTAATTTTGTCAACCATTAGTCAATACCATTTTATCAGTTAGATGTAAATACAAAATACAATCAAAAAGCAAATATTTATTTTCAGTTCTGTTACGGAGACACATAATAAAATTAACATACCTTAATCCAGTTCCAGTAACTCACTCTTTAGTACAATTACTCAATTCTTTTTTACTCAAATCTGTTTATTACCTTTACCAACACTCTTGCACCCTTTGAAAAAGTATCAGTTGGCAACATAGATGTACACAGAGTGCGTAATGCAACCCAAGATTTTACATACTTGAACAGAGGCATATTAAAATAGTGAAGCCAGATCTACATAGCATGCATAATGTCCCTTGCATAGTGCCGAGAAGGAACATTCCCCCAAATAAAAATATAAGCACGAACGTCTATAGGAAGCGAAGGAGATAGAAGAGGAAAGCCCTGCCCACCATTTCCAAACGTATTCCCTTCAACACAGAAAAGAAATGATAATATACTCAATTTTAAGACGGCTTTACCATTACTGAGCACACCAAATTACGTCTTACTTAAGTAAAACAGGCTAAAATACCTTGGTGGAATGTTGACCCTTTATCAACAATTAATGATGCTCATAAGTTACCTTAGATTTACATAATTACTTTATCCTCTAAATGTAAGGCTATATGAGTAATCAATTAACATCACTCCTGTACCTCCAATCTCTGATCTTCTTCAAACATGAGCTCTGTTCATATATTCCTACTAGCAGTGGGAAGATCTGTACATCTTTTTATTTGTACTTTACCGTGCAAAGACTGGAGTTTGCTTTAGATGGAGAATATCTTTATCAACCAGCATATTGTTAGATTAGGAGGTCTAGGTTACCCTGTCACTTCTTTGCACATCAACTGTTTTCTTTTGGAGTGAGATTAATCTCTTTGTCAGCTTGGCTTGGTGGAGCAGGAAGATGATGTACCACTGGTGGGAAAGGAGTGAGGGTATGCTTCAATCGCTTCACTGTTTAGTGACCTCTCCTCTCATAAGCCATCAGCTGCCCTTATTTCTGCTCCAGGACTCAAGTGCATGTACTCCTCACCCAACCAGTTTGCCCAGACACAAACACTCCACCCAAGTAGTCATGAAGTAGATGAAAAAGAGAAAACCATGTGTGGCCATGACAAGATTGCTACGAGTCAGTGTACACTACACAAAGCATGGCATCAATTGGAGTCCATGGAACCTGCAAAGAGATGTTCACTCATCTGCAGAACAGAGACCAATGTAGAACAATGAAAGGGGCAAAAGCAGAGATCACCCACACGCCGGGCACAAGCCTTGACTGCCTAGAACCATGCAGAAAGGGCCAAATAAATCCAAGGAAAAAAATGGTACTCGAAGGGGCAAAGCTAATTGAGCGCAGAGATCCTTCTGCTGGTTGGAGGCATGACACACTGATGGAAGGGCATATCTAAACACAAATTTAGCCGCCTCTGTGTCAATGACAAAGACTAAAGTAGCAGACTACAAGGAAAAGAGTTGT
The DNA here is from genome assembly GCF_964204655.1 of Triturus cristatus. Taxonomy (NCBI): domain Eukaryota; kingdom Metazoa; phylum Chordata; class Amphibia; order Caudata; family Salamandridae; genus Triturus; species Triturus cristatus. The sequence continues at coordinate 240,772,053 of NC_140593.1, read as the reverse complement.
GATGATTCTCCATCACCCCAAATGCATAAACAAATATAGAGCAAAAGACCATACCTGCAGCTTTCAGTGTCACCTTTACATCCACTCTCTCACTTCCAGAAACTCATGAACTGGTCGGCTCTGGAATTACAGTGGTTACTCCAGGGCCGGTTTGGGTTCCCAGTCCGGCCCTGCATGGGCACATAACCCAGGAACTAATACTGGTACATCAAGCCTCCCCTTTCAGACCTGCACCATCCCAACACGAGAGAGAGGAGAAATTAGGAAAGAGAGAGAGAGAGAGAGAGAGAGAGAGAGAGAGAAAGAGAAAGAGAGAGAAAGAGAGAAAGAAAGAAAGAGAAAGAAAGAGAGAGAGAAAGAAAGAAAGAGAGAGAAAGAGAGAGAGAAAGAAAGAGAGAGAGAGAGAGAAAGAGAGAAAGAGAGAGAAAGAGAGAGAAAGAGAGAGAAAGAGAGAGAAAGAGAGAGAAAGAGAGAGAAAGAGAGAGAAAGAGAGAGAAAGAGAGAGAAAGAGAGAGAGAGAGAAAGAGAGAGAAAGAGAGAGAAAGAGAGAAAGAGAGAGAGAGAGAAGAAATGAGGAAAGAGAGAGGAGGAGAGAGGAGAAGAGAGAAGAGAGGAGAGAGGGAGAGAGGGAGAATGAGAGAATTAAAACAAAAGTCATAGGCACCGAGATATTGGATGCAGCATCCGGCACAGCTACATAGCCACCTCCAAATTTGCGATCTGGTTATATGCATCTCCTGTCCATCCCTTCATTCAGGCTAAAACGCGCTGGGCGGACAAGGTTCGCCACCCTAGGCCCCAAATACTGGAAGTCCCGACCTCTGGAGATTAGATCCTGCACAGACCTCATGAGCTTTCGCAAACTACAAAAAACATGTGTATTTAAACAGGCATACTAGTAACACCTTAGTCTAACACCTTCAGAGCAGCGCCAAGAAACCAACCTGGTGTACGTGCGCTCTTCAAATAAAGTTTAACATAACATAACATTTAACAACAGGGAAGAGTAATTCAGAAGATTTTCTAGAGAGATATTAATTGAATTGAAAGGGAAAGACTATAAACATGAGAGCCGGCAAATTCAAGTATGGTGTGCTATAGGAGAAATTTACAGAGTTGATTAAACTTAATATATTAGTAAATATATGTTTATGTTAAATATTAATGATGTAAATTATTTTTATATATGTATTTTAAATGTAGAGCTAAATATTAAAATGCTACACCACTATTAACTTAATTTTAAATCTTTAATTTCAATATAATAAATTAAATAAAATTAATTTTTCCGGAATTGAAATTAAATAATGAATACCCACCTAAATTAAAAATATTTTACTATGCACTAATGAGTAAAAGTGCTGTATATAATTAAAAGTAATTTCATGATATTTTATAAAATATTACTGTTAAATTAATGTGTACATTCAAAAAAGGTTAAAATGTTTTATAATTAAATAATAAAAGGTTTTATTTTTAGATGCATTTTAACATGACATTATATTTGTAACTATTTTAAATTATTTCATTTAACAATATTTCCTATGGAGTTCTTTTTTAGGTCCCTACCTCCATTTTTTTTTATATGGGAGAGTGATGCAGTATTAGAGGTTGGCCATATGAAAGTGTACACCTTTGAGTAAATTTAAACTCTGTATTGGGAAAATCCTAAAGCAATAAATTTACTCAAAATTGTAAACTACACATGTAAATTACTCACAAGTGTAAGTTACCTTTGTGAACGGCCCCGCATAAACGACTGGGGTAATATTTAGATCAATTCGATTGTGGTCATTGAGGCTCTAAGATATTAACTGAAAATGTGTCACTCTGTTGATGTTATCATAAGACACCAAAACACAGGAAATGGTAGACTCAGGAGACCACTACAGTAAGTAGGAATACCCAGATATAGCAGTCTACACACAAGTGTTCATGACTGCATCATTTCACTTCAATTCCCAATTTTAGAAAACATCTTCCCTTTTCACATGATAGTGTTATATATAGATGGAGGAGCAAGCCCCCCATATGTCACCTAATTTTGTTAAAGATGATTCAGCATATAAAGTTGATGCTATACAAGCATTAAATTTACCCACTGAAAGTACCGGGAGATCCAGATAGATATATATTATGTTAAAAATTGCAAACATCATCCCCTCCAAGTTGAAATTACAACTTCTACAGGGAGGTCGATGATATTCAATAATAATCCAGATTTCATATTCCCAACAAATCATAGAGGTATACATTTTCAAAACAATCAAAGATTTGAAATCTAAAGTATAGCTTTTATAGTTCCAGCTGACCTGGCGTCAGCTATAGTGGCTTCCAGAAGTAGGGAAGGTGCAGTGTAACCAATGTTACCTCCATGTACACCAGAAATTGAATATCTAATGTTGAAACTATTCAAGTGCAGTCAATCAAATGACCAGATCATAGTACATGTCACTGTATGGGTAAATGTAACTCGAGCACTGTGTTAAATTTAATCTACGGGGATCATATTTCATCACTTTTACAAGTACAAAGTGGGCTGGCTGAATTACTCTTAAAGTGGGAACTGCATGACAAACTTCCAAGACAAATGCTCTATTCATGGGATGGCAGCCGTCTTCATCAGGAAATAAGTAAGCCAAATTTGGAACCTGGCAAATATTGGTATGCCCTGCATCCTTGAGTGACCTTATGGACCCTTGATCAATTTTTCTATTCTCAATTGGTGCAAAAGATTTATACTGTCTTTTTTGTTATTAAACATTTTTGGGGATAAAAATGAAGACACCTTTGTTAGACTAGTATCGGTGTCGTTAGATAATGTATGTCAATTGCAACATGGAGTGCATACTTGAGAAACTAAAATGGCTTGATTTCATTTTGTACTATTCAAGAGTTTATCCTCAATTTGTACAAACCGAGACATGTTTAAATATCAATGCATTTGGCTTAAATGGTCTCTTTTCCTAGTAAGAATTCTGAGAATAGAGGTAAGCATTTCAAGTGAATCATCCTGGGTTGTAAGCTTTTTAACTAAAGGTTTCACCATGGAAGCCAATGCATTTTAGATGACAATCATCATGGCCAATATAAAGAGGGGGGTAATAAATTACAGGTTGTGGTAAATTTGATTCTGGGGATTTTTTAGTTACTCTTCCATATTTGGAAGTACACTACTCATATAAGCCAGTCTGAGGCTTGAATTTGAATTAAACTGTACTTCCTGCGGTTTTGAGTCAGACATATTCTCAACACAATTCATCAGTTGATGTATTTGATTCATCTCATCCAGACACATTTGGGGTCAACCCCAAATCATATGGAAGAAGTTACCCTCTGCTTTCCTACGTCTGAAACAATACAGGGTTGGCGCCCTACCCATTGCTTGCAAGCTGCGTCTATCATAGTACACTCTACATAATATTTTAAATTTAACTAATCGGAGTTAGGCCTTTATTGCAACTTCCCGTGGGTGTATCAGGGCTGCCTCCCAATCAATGTCTTCAAGCGCTCCCACGTCTTCTTCCCACTTTCCCCGTAGATTACGCAGGTTATCAGGCATGTTGTTATTGAGAGTTTTATATGTTAGGGAAATCCCTTTCCTATCTCATTTGTCAGGCGCTGTCCTTCCAAGTGAGGCTTATTCTGGAATACCCTCTCCAGGAAGCCCCTCAGCCATCCATGTGTGTTGCATTGGTGTGTATTTTAGGAACTGGTTAGAACTCATCCCAAAATCTCGGTGGAGTGAAGAGAATGGTATGATGTCCCCCCCTCAAGGGGATCTCCTACCTTAGATATTCCAATCAGATCACATGCCTCAAATCCATGTAATGTTCGTATCTCAGGGAGCCACTCCCCCACCCACTGTGGGGTTTCTCTAGTGAGTTTCCTGTGCCACCCAATAGTTTTCCTGGCCTTGTTCCGTGCAGTTTCTGTAGCCTGTGTGGCCAGGAGGAGACATCCAATCCTCCCACGTCCCATATAAATAGAGGATACAAGATCTGTCTCCCTGACGAGCATGTTCAAGCCGAAAAGTGAAGTGATCCAAGGGTGTAAAAGGCCAGTCATAAATGTTGATAAGGTGTGCGGCCCAGTAGTAGGTCTGTATATCTGGCAGCGAAAGTCCGCCATTATATTGGTTATGGTGCTAAGTTTTTCAGAGCAATTCTAGGGTGCTTACTTTTCCACAGTAGAGTTCGCTATCACTGACAATCGGCTGGAAGGTCTTGGGTTCAATCTTATATTAAATATTCTGCAGGACAAAGTAATTTGGGCAGGGAGATCATTTTAAAACATGGTTGCCCTTCCCATCAGTGTGAGGGGCAACCGCCTCCATCTTTCGATGTCCTCTTGACAAGCTTGCACCACCCTCCCAAGGCTATGCGTGTAGCAAGTTTTCCTTTCCAGAGGGCAGCGAGAGTCAAGCAGCGCAGGTGTGAATGTATCTCCGGCCCGCGCTGTGGGAGGAAAAGCACAGACTTATCCCAATTGATGCTATAGCCCGAATAGCTCCTATATTCCTCAAAGAGTTGGAAGGGACAATAAAGGGTCAGTCAGATAAAGCAGGATATCATGTACGTAAATCAAGATCTTTTCTCCAATCTCGGGTTCTGCCTTAATCTTAAAGCCTCTGGTTCAATGGTGGATATGCACAGTACAGGCAAGGGACTCTGTAGTGACAGCGTAGAGAAGATGGGACAGAGGGCATCCCTGCCTGGTGCCTCTACTGATGGGGAACCGTGCTGACAACACCCCGTTAACTCGGACTATTGCTGTTGGGGCTTGATACAATAATTCGATCCATCTCATGTAGCGGGGACCAAAGCCAAATGTAAGAAGGGTACCATCAAGAAAAGGCCAGTGCACCACATCAAACGCCTTTTTAACGCCAAGTGCAAGATATGTGGATCTGAATGATACTTTATCTCTTTCGGCCAGTTGTGTGTTGTACGAAGACTATACTGGGTCGATCTCCCAGTCATGAAGCCTGATTGGTCCCTATGGATCAAATGTGTAATAATCTGTAGGAGTCTGGAGGCCAGTATAGTAGCCAGGATTTGGACTTCCATATGAAGTAAAGATATCGGACGATATGAGTCACAATGCTCTTAAGGCTTACCATTTTTGGGAATCACCACTATTTTCTGTCCGTTTAAGGTCGGGAGGAAGGATACCTCCGATTATCCGCTTTCTATAAATAAGTTCAATAGATGAGGACCCGGTAACCCAGAGTATCGTTTGTAGAATTCTGTGGGAATCCCATTAGGTCCCGGGGTTTTATTAGATTTAAGTTTAGCTATGGCAGCTTGGACCTCTGCTAGAGTAAGTTCAGCATTGAGAGCCTCATTGGTCTCATCATCCGAAACTGTGGTATTTATAGACTCCAGATAATGTTCAATGTGAGGCAATCTGTAGTGGTTGGACTTTGCAACAGCCCTCATAGTAGCAATCAAAAGCTTCAGCTATAACCTCGCCCATTACAACACAATCTCCGTTAGGGAACACTATACGATGTACCCGCTGAGCTTCTGTTTTCCGCCTATCCAGCCACGCAAGGAGTTTTCCAGACTTTTTCCCGGTGTCATATAAACAACATAAGGAGGCCACCATTTACGTTTTGGCTTCACCTTGTGCTAAAGTTCGATACTCATCTCTTAGGAGACTTAATGTGAGGGTGAGGGGAATCTGGGTCTTAGCCCAAGGTCTCCTCCAACCCCAGCAGTTTATTCTCGAACTCCTCCATGGAACCTATCATGTTTCTTTTCTTTCAGGTTCTGGGCACTACCCAGAAGGACGTTTCATAAGCTTCCCAGAGGACTATTTTAGATGTAAGGGATTACTCGTTTTCCTGAAAATTAATTCAGAGTCCACCTTCAGGCAGATTGCCACGTCCCGATCTTTCAAGTCCTACACATTTAGTTTCCAACCTGACCCTTCCCTACCCTTACGGCCCAGTTTCATGAGCAATGGGGAGTGGTCAGAAAGACCCAGAGCCAAATATTCCGCTTGGTTTACAATTCCAACCTTCCAAGCTGGAGCAAAGACATAGTACAAGCAGGAGAACACCTTATGAGCTCCAAAGTAATAGGAATATATCAGCTCATTAGGATGCGCTCTTCCAGAGGTCGGAAAGACTCAAAGAAGCCACATAGAGCGATAGAGGAGTGGGATGGATGGACAAACCTCGGGAGCTCATCCTATTCATTTCTGGTGTTACAGCATCATTAAAGTCCCCTCCCATGATGTGGAGCGGAGAATCTGCCTCCAATAATACATCCACTAACTTCTTTAATGGGGGGGGGGGGGGCTGTAGACGGCGAGGTACATAAACACTGATTAACGTAACATTTGTTCTGTCCCAAAGCCCTCATACACCCACCTACTTCCTGAGTGGGTCTGTCCATATTTTAGACACTTGTAAGTGTGGATCCTTCTTGATCAGGATAGCTACTCCCCTTGAACTGGAAGTGTATCCCGCATGGGCGAGTGCAACGTAGGAACCCCTCCCTAACAATTTACATTGAATTCCCTTAAGAGGAGTCTCCTGTAGGAGGATCACACCAGGTTGTATGGGTTTGATACACTGGGCCACTAGGTCCATCTTAATTTTGTCCCTGAGGCCATTAACATTCCAAGAAAGGACTGACAGATTCCTGGTTTCAAACAGTTTTGTACCCATCAGATCTTATTGCAATAACATAGGGAATTGCTGTCCAATTGCTAGTTCTCAATCGTAACGGTGTATGTTGCCTGTACTGGGGCCAAGCGCGGGATGATGCATTTGTGGGGTCTTTCCCCAAACTTTAACCTTGTAACCCCCCTGAACATGTCCCACCTCCCCCCTACCCCTAAGACCACCTGTGAGTGTAGAAACCCACAACATAACAATAACTGACTCAACAGGGATTTTAACCCCTTCAGTGCCCGCCCCTTTCCCCGCCCTGTGCCGGCCGTTTCATTAGCGGGCGGGGTTTGTGACGAGCTGGTCTCGTCATGGGCACAGCGCAACCGCGGCCCATGACGAGACCAGCTCGTCACGGGCATTGAAGAGGTTAAGAGGTTTGTAGCCTCTCTCCCCTACCCAACAATTCAGTCCCCAGTAACGCTATAAAAAAAAAATCACAGTAATTCACACACCCTCCGCTCGAAGGAACAGCTGTGAGTCTGAGGGCATGCGGTAAAGGCTTCAGGAACCACCTAAATTTACAACATTAAGTCTATGCCACCTTTTCAGTTGCCGGGATCATCTGCATCTTTGGCTAGTGGATGTGGGTCATCCATGTCTGAGGATTGCTCTAAGTGGGGCGGATAGTCTGACTGCTGAGTCCTCCAGCGGATTTGGACTTTTTGCATAGCAAAGGTGTACCTCCTTCAGTGTCGGAGGACAAACCCGGCCTCTGCTCCTGTCATTTAACCACCAGTGGGGTTCCACTACAGCTAGGGGTCTCCAACCAGTAGGTCGTGAGCTACTGTGGCTCTCCAGCTACCTCTGAGTAGCTCACCTGTGTGCAGCCCAGCTTATTAAATTAAAATGTTTTTGCTTGATTGAATTATTACATATATAACAACATTGAAATTATACAGCACTAATAATATTAGTAACTCTCAATGCATTTCATTGAACATAAGTAGCTCTCAGTACATAAAAGTTTGGAGAAGGCCCATCGGCTCGACCCCGCCTCCTTCTCCCATATCCACAGGTCTTAGGCCTCGCCCCTTCTGGATATGAAGTACTTCCGCCGTTATGTCCATTTTCGGTGTTCAGCCACGGAGGACGCTCCTCCAGCCAGGTACAAGCCTCCCCTGGGGAGTGAAAGTTAAAAGATTTTCCCTCAAATACAACCTTAAGCTTTGCGGGAAACAACAATTTGTATTTCAGGTGGAGGGCTCTCAATTTAATCTTAACAGAGTCAAAAGTACGCCACTGTCTTACACCTTTCATATCGGAACTCCCCCAGGTGACGGACCGCTCTTAGAATCATGTATCTATCCAGAAAATTACAAGAACGAGCTATCACTGGGCGGGGAGAAGCCCCTGGGGGCAGCTTGGGATTTAAGGCCCTGTGGGCTCATTCAATAACGAAACATGAGGAGAACTGTTCTAACAGGAGTAAGGCATGCAGCCAATCAGACAGAAAAGCCCCAATGTTGGAGCCCTCGACCCCCTCCGTAAAGCCCAAAAAGCACAGGTTATTTCTTCTAGCTCGGTTTTCCACGTGGTCCACTCTTCAATTGAGGTTTTCACCACAGCTCCAAGTTCCGAGACTTTCATCTGCAGTCTGAGATCCTGGTCTCTGTCGTTGTGACCCTCGACGACAGATTTCATACGTTTTAGCGCAAGAGACACATCTTAGGCTGTACCTCACCGATGTGTCCCTCAATGGCCTCCCGCGAGGACTGAATAGATAATAGCAGGGCTGCATTGTCCGGAATGGTTGGGTTATTTTATTCCGTCTCCACCAAGGGGGTCACCGCTTTAGTATAGCGGCCTAGTTTGCCTGGTCTTTGAGGCTTAGGATCTTCATCTTTAGTCAGGATGGCTTGCGCTGAAGATGCCACTTGCTGGGAACCAAGAGGCACGTTCAAGTCCAGTAGCAATTATAGGGACCTCTTGCGCCACCCTGGAGTCGTAGGCCTCCTCTACACCAACCCAATTGTTCAGTACAACAGCTGCAGAGTGAGGCCAGGGAGGTTCCAGGGTGCGCTTGCGCACTCTAAGTGACGCAGCACGAGCAACCCCCAGTGAGTCAGGAGGATCCAAAGTTAGATGCTTTCCCCCACTTTTAAGCCAGGAGAGCATATCTCAATTAACTGGAATCCACAAGTAACAGTTAGAGGGAAAGGATCTGTCAGAGGTCGAAGGAGAGCAGAATTTTGCCAGAAGGCCAAGGGTGATGTGGGAGTCACAGATTATGGTGAATGCATGGACTCAGATGAGGCGGTCTTAACTTGGGTCTATAGGACTGCACCAGCACTCCGAACATAGGGTAAAAGGGACCGCTTGCACTCACAAAAGACTCCTAATGTGTAGGGCAGTACGAGCAGCGCCTGTAGGAAGTCTAGATGATGTTGGGCATTCGGGTCTATAATCTATGATGGGCGATGGTTGTGGCTTTTCTACATGTAATGGAAATAGTCAAAGAGAAGCCAGACAAGTATGGCCCCTCCACTGCAGCGCCAGCCAGGGAGTACTGTCCAGAATTGCTCTCAGTATCATCTCTTAGCTTTCTGGAGCTCCACTGTTGGTCAGGGTTGAGGAGTGGCCCATCGGGCCGGAGAGTCATCGGTGAGAGGGAGCCCGGACCTATGGGACAGGTAACGGCCCAATCCACCCCTCAGGCACAGCTCCCCACTGCAGCAGCCCCACCAATGCAGCAGGAGGGCACCCCACACCGATTTGTGACAGAGGGGCAAGGGTAGGGGCCGGCCCGTCCTCCCCTCCTAATATGCCACTATCCACTGGCACTACCCTGATGCTGGTGACCCAACCAGCTCTTTTCCTCTGCACTCAAGGGGTGTCCCCAGACTCACGAGCTGGGACGTCACGCCTCCTCCAGGATGCAAGCACCTGTTGTGGCGAGCTGGTGCCTCCTCCACTCCGGGGCAGCGCTACAGCAGCTGCGCAATCCCAGGGGGCCCCCTCCTCTGCCAACAAGGCAGAAGCTGCGGCAGAGCCACAGCCGAACGGAAGGCCAGCAACGACCAGTCTGTGCTGTGCCAGGCACAAGGACCACGTTTGGAGACCCACACAGTCTGCAGCAGTGAGGGCAACCCAACCCCTACCCCAGCAGGGGTCAGGATGTGTGACAGCAGGCGGTGGGGATCGTAGAGGTGGTCTGCCTTGCACAACAGCCACCCTGGGCTCCTCCAGTGCTCCGCAGCAGAGGCAGCAACCGCTGAACGTTGTCTCTCTTCCAGTCCGCGCGGCCCGTCCAGCCTTGCACCAGTCTATGGGGCACCATGATAGTCGGGGGACTTCAGCTCCGAGGCGACTCCCCCTTCCCTATTGCGCAGGTTCAGGGATCTGGAATTGGCGGCCAGTGGTATAGAGGGTAAATGCAGGATAAACGGGGTTTCAATGTGAATCTCTGTTACAGAGCATCAGCCATGCAGGCCTCTCAAGCCACGCCCAGTTTTAAATTAATTGTTAATATATTAACTATGCTTTTTTTTACTGTGTACTTGTATGGTTTTCCTTGAGGAATCAGAATAACGAATAATGACTGAATAAATTCTGAATGACATCCAGTCCGAGGCAGAAGACCAACATAGAAAAAGGTTGATCATTTTCAACAATTGAAACACTGGTCCAAATTAGGGCACATTATTAGTCTCAGGACATTACAGGATACCGATATGGAGGAAAAGCACAGCAAATATGCTTGGTGTGCATAAAAAGTAGGTTTTCTGGTCTTAAAGGAGAAAACGTAATTATGAGAACGACAGATAATGTAAAGATTTGAAAATGTGTTGGTCAAGTTGTTTGAGAAGTGCAAAAATATTAAAGTTGGAAGAATTTGCGAAGCTGAAATGCTTACAAATTAGGCTGTGGATGCTGTAAACATTAAACAGTAAGGTTGCTACTAGGGATCGGTCTGACTCAGCGATTCATCAGACCATGATAGGGTTAATCTAATCATGTATAAATTGCAGAGTCCATCAAAAATGGAGAGACAACTCTGGGTAACGGTTCTTGAAAAAGAAGGCATGGCAGAGGCTTTGACAAAAGCCCACATGGTATACTGCATCAGATGACGCTACAATCACATGTAATCAACATCAGAGTCAAGAAAACTAGGCAACATGTTCACAGAAACCACTGATACCTGTTGGAGGGGATGTGGAGCACAGAGGGAGTCTATATTTCTTTTTTGGTGGGAATGTCTTCAATTCAATTCAATTCAATCCACCTAAAAATGGCATGCATCACTCACAAAGCGCTTCACCACAATACTCCCCAGGACCTATCCCAAAAACTGACCTTATCCGGAGGAATCAGACATTCAAGGAGTGCTGATAATTTACCCTCATGCTTTAGAAAGAAAAAAACCTCGGACAGAGCATTCTCTGGAGCAGCACCAAGAATATGGAACTCGCTTCCTCCCTACATCAGAAAAATCCCCTCTACTCTTCTATTCAAAAAAGAAGCAAAATCTTTCCTTATGTGTAAATTCCTCCTGTAAAGGATCTCTCGGACCTTTCCAGATATACACCCTAAAAACTTGCTCCTGTTGTCCTCCGACAGACACCTTCGCTGCTCCCGACCCTTTTGCTTAAAGTTGATTTTATGTTATGCTATTCTTCTTTGCAAATTGTTTTTATTCGTATGGTGTTTACAGTGTAAAGCGCTCCGATACCCTTCCCTGGGTCTGGTCCGTGCTATAGAAAACTCTAAAATAAAAATTGAGCACTTAATAGAACGAGGTGCTGGAAGAGTTTTAAAAAGTACTAAGGTTTCCAATCCAATGTCAACCCGAGAGGACTTCGTTTTGGTGAACATGTAATAAATACATTAATGTAAGACTATAATGGTAAGATAACTCTCTCAACACTCATTGACAGCAAATATGGCAATGATGCCACGCTGCAATGGAATGGGAGCACAATTGCAAAAAGAAAAACAAAACGTTAGTGCATTTTTTCCATCATAGTACACTACAGGAGAACTCCATATCATCAGTAAAGCTGTGAGCCGGCACATACCTTTCCCTGACGAAGCACCTTTATTTAGGATCTGGATAGCTCGCCTGATGTCCAAATTGAAAAGTGCCACTGCAGCTGCTCGCTCCCATTCACCGTCCAGCTCCAAAGAGTTCAGGAATGGTCCCACGTCAACCTCGGTCCCCTTCTTTATCCAGCCGCAGAGCTGAAGCGCCAAGCTTCGCTCGTCACTACGATACCGAATGACATCGGCCTGCTTTTCAGACCCACTCCAGCTGTGCCTGTAGTTTTCAGTTGTTCCTGTTGAAAGGAAGAAGATCTGGTGTGCATTGTGTGTGTAAGTTGTAAAGTATTATGAGGAGAAACAAGTGCTAATATTTGTTAACCCCCGTGACCATTCTTTATATGGAAATACTTGTGAATCACTGGACAAGAGGACCCTTAAGCATGTGAAATACCAGAACCAACCAACAATTAGAGGACATGATACTAATAATGGGGATTTTTCACCGATTTCAATGAATATCTCAACTCATGTGCGGAGTCCCAGAAAGGTTCTAAGACTATCTCTTATTTTGATAGATCATTCCATCTATGGGCACATTTTTTTTAAACGCTAGCTCATTAGACCCCAAGATTAATAACTCAAAACGCAGAGGACTTTAAATTACCTTTCCAAACACATCTTCTCTTTATTTTTAAATCGCTGAATGGACAGAGGTGTGGTGGACATAGCTATACTGAGCATCTATCCCCCCCAAACGGATTCTGGTAACCCCAAAGCACACCGCTCTGGCAGCTGATTGGCAGTTGACTTTGCTTGTTATTAAAAGGGTGTCCATTTGATTCTCTGTTAGCTCGAGTACCATAGCAAACGTAGCTTCCCACCCTACAGTAAAGCAACGTAAAAAGAAAACACACATGGAAACAAAGGACAGAAATGCTCTTTACTCAACCCTTTTCACAAAGGTGCCTGGCCCAGCACTGTATCCGTTGTTAAATTTAAATCTCGGTAAAGGTGTTTTGACCTCTAAGCAGCTGCCCTGCACATTTCAGCAAGAGACGTTTCAGACGTTCTTTGACCATTGTTGGTGGGTACTTTTTTTGTTTCTGGCAGAAGAATGGTTTGCATTCTCGTATCATGTTAAAGTTCAAGATCCCATCCAGCAAACCATGGCTCCTTTAGATGCTACCATTCTAATGCGGATGCGCTCACAGATGAGAAACAGTCATTTACACTTCCCAATCTCGCTTAATGTATCCATACATTAGCAGGGGGCGGGGGTTCTAAACTGAGGATGTGAAAAGCTTTCTTTGGTCATCTCGAATAATTTGTGAAGAATGATGGCAAATAAATACTTTATTCACACTGAAATCTGGAATGAAATTAAGGAAGAAACCTAGGAAGGGCTTTTAATCCACTTTTCTTCAAAACTGGTAACGGTGTATAGTTTAAAACAGAACTTGCAGCTAGCAATGCTGCAACAGGCTTCATGGGGGAGGGGGGTGGGGGGGCTAGAAAAGAAACTTTCTAGCATATATTTTGTGCTGTATCTGCATTTATCAAATAGGGATTTATGCAGCAGGTGATAGAAAAAGTAGTGATAACTGGAGTTACTTCTGTCACCAAACTGCCAGAACTATCACGTTTTTAAAGTGAAGTTTCATATGCTATTTGCAGCTCACTGCCATATTATGGCTCATACCAGATGACCAGAATGAATGATTATGAAATGCATTCTGCAAAATAAATCATTCAACCACTAGCATGTACATTACTTATTTACTTGTCGGGTGAGGGTCTGGAATAGGCTCCACGGAACACAAGATCTTCCAGCATGCAGACAATGTTCTTGTATGTGTAAGGGCTCCATCAACAGTGGACAGTTTCTTATAGACTCTAGACAGATTTGGGAGATTCTTGAAGCTGAAAGTTACCTGGGACACATCGAAACACTATAAACTATTTTTGTTATGTCCAACATCACTACGACCTACTATAAAAGCCTTCTTGCTAATTCACTGTTTAGCAAGTCTTCAGTCTCAAATTTAGACCTGTTCACAAATAAATAGACCATTAATTACTGCAGGTGCAGGCAATTGTAATGAGGAATGTTTCCAGGTGAAAAATTACATAATCAAAAAATGAAGAAATGCTCATATTATAGCAGGAGTTGGATTCTAGCAATGCCCTGGTTTTGCCACCTTCCTGTAAAAATACATACTTAAGCTCGAAGTACAGAGAAGTGTCAGTTCCAGTGTTGAAATACCCTTTGGAGTCTGTGCACACCTACAAATGTGCCTGTTTGAGGGTTTTCACCATCGCTTTCCAAACTGGGTAAGGTTGGAAATTAACACCTTTAAAAAGAAAAGAAATCTTTACTGGGTAAAAAAACGCAACACACTATATGCAGTTCTTGACAGACGGAGGCAGGAGCCAGGACCACTGGTTATTAGAAAATTCTGCCACTAGAGGGCAGAATGCTCTAACAAATAGGGCAAAGCCCTCAGTGAGCACGAGGGGATTTCCTCCGGCTCAATGAAGCCTTTGTTCACAGCAACACCTAGGAAGGCCAAACATTGGAATGTTGGAGCTCCCGCTTTTACCAGCCATTAGAAACCCGGAGCACTGCATTCTCTTCAATGGATCTCCCAACATTACAATGTTCTAATGACCCACAAACCCAGGTTCGAACAGTACAAACATATTGATACAAATTGTACCTTAACTGCAGGCGCTGTTTTACTGGTCCATAATGTGGTACTGTGAGGAGGCTGCCAACGGGTTAGCGCTGAAGGGGTTTGGGCCTCCTTGTCCAAAAGTCAAAATAATATCTTGAAAAGAGCTGGGACCCCTGTATCTAGGATAAACTAGCCCTGACAGGGAATATTCAATAATTTGTAACGACACACCTGGGCACAGTGAATTGCAATTAAAGTAGGCACATCAATTCTAGAAATTCAACATTATAACATTGATTTATCAAAAACAAATCTTAAACCAGTATAGGTTTACTTCATTTATTTTTTTCCATTTTTTTAAATTATAAAATATATCAAAATTCTTCCATGATGCTTTTTTATATCTCAATAAATGTACATATTTGCTACAAATTAGTGATCTGTTGACGGAGCGTAGATCTGCTATAAGAACTCATAAGATTGCAGCCCCAATAGTTCAACATTACATTGACAATAACCATACTCCTGAAGATATACAATGGTACATCTTAGACAAAATCCACAGTAAACCAGGAGTAACTAATGAAGAGATACGTAAACGCAGGGCGGTATACTGGATCTTTATGTTGGGAACAGCTAAAACAGGGTTGAATCAGGAAATACCATGGGATCAGGCAATAAAGTATAATGGCTAATTTAGTCGCCTGTGAGCACCTTCAGGCACTCACGGTTCAGGGACAGATGATCATCTCCCATTTCAACTTGATCTGGAAATAGTTACAGAAAGATAATAAGTACATTTAGAGTTTCTATGTACAGGCATAGCATCCATCCATCTTCATGAGTCTCTTAACAATAAACACAGGAACTCTCGTGCAGGTCTTTAGCATTCCGTACCATTACAGGAAACATCATAGCCAACCAACGTATCTGTTGGCCGGTCTGCCCTTTTGACCCTCGCAACATAATTAGTTAATGACATAAACTTTTTTAAATAGTCATTTCCTCATGTTTTCTTTATATCGACCCAATACGGTCTATTGTACTGGACGTATAAGTAACCATTTAAATATGGCGCCCATGAATATGGCGCCCAGGAATATAGCCATTTAGACTATCCCACATCGTACGAACTGGAAGTAGATAACATAGGGGGACTATGGAAAAGCGGCAATATAAAATGGCAGGAAGAAAAAAAATATTTTTCATTATAAATTTTTCAAATAGTCATGTTTTTATGTTTTCTTTACATCCATCCGATACGGTCTATTGTACTGGACTCAACCCCCCCCCCCCCCACCTATTGATATGCTAGATGAACAGCTAGCCATAATTAAATCAAAGGCTTGCATAGATTTAAGTATTTCTAGCTGGAGTGTAGCAGATCTCCAGCCTAGAATTGGAGACCCGGATGGGCTATGTCTAATAAATGAACAGGACACAGCCACGCCCCAAGAGAGCTTAGATGCACCATTGGTAACCGGGCCCTGCGAACAAGTGGTTGCATTTGAATTATATCCGTCATTATATAATAACGTAATGTGCCCTCCCGATTCTGTCAATAAACACTATGTAGTTCAGGGAACTCGGACTGAGATGGAAACTGTACTTAATCAGGGAACAAGGGAAAACCGGCAACTATAAATACGACTTGCATCATGGAACATAGCGGGGCTGAAAAGGAACCTAAGGGATGCAGAATGGCAAGAATACATTGAACAAAGCGATATATGTATTTTACAAGAAACTTGGGCTTTAGAAACTCCTCACAAGGTCGGGTTCAAAACATATAGTGTTAATGCTACCCCCTCGGTTAGAGGTTGGCCCTTGGGTGGCCTTGTTATATGGGTAAAAATCACCCTTTGTATTGACATAACCCTGTTGGATTTTACATCACAGGATATAGTTGGTGTGAAGATTTGTACATGGGACAAAACTGAAATATACTTAATAAATATCTACAGGAGACCTAGCCCATCCAGCAAGGTATCTTTGGTGATAGACCAGCTATATCAGTTTTTAGGTTCAATTGACCCGAGGGCAATGGTAATTGTGAGGGATGACTTTAATCGCAAATTTGAACCAGTTGTGGGACTTGAAAACATTTTTGAAGAGGAAGATATGGAAAATAATATCCCGCTCTGGAAAGTAGTTCGGCAGTACCCTGCTCAGTTGCAGTTGCCCAACTTATAAGATTGGTGTCAGGGCATGGACTCAGATCTTGCAACGGTCGATTGCCTTCTGATAGTCCAAATGCCGCTACATTTAAACAAGGGTAATTGTAAGAGTAGCATTGACCACATATTGACAGCCATTGGCTTTTGGCCAAATGTACATGACTTGTAGTTGAATTGCAAACTTTTTTCTTTTATGTAAATGGTCTAAAGTGGTACCTTAGAAAGGCACAACTCTTTCGTATGTTTTTATCAATATGGTGTGTTACTTTTTACTGTGTATCTTTTATGGTTTAAAATAAACCAAAATAAATATTGAATTGAATTTTTTCAAATAGTCATGTTTTTATGTTTTCTTGACATCCAGCCGAGACGGTCTATTGTGCTGGACAAGTAACCATTTAAATATGGCACCCATGAATACAGCCAATTAAACCATCCCACATCGTGAGAATCCGGAAACAGACAACATGGGCGGATCTCGGAAGAGTGGTAATATAAAATGGCAGGAATTTAGCCCAGATACGAACCAGTGTTTCCTGAGAGAGGTACTGCCATCGTTACGGACGGTAAGCCCAGTACTTTAGACCGTAAATTAGAGGGAGATATATGTGAAAGTGTTCATGTAGCCTCTGCTATCAAACGGATATGCACCTGCCAACAGATGATTAACATTAACTCTTCTGGAGGACATACAGCTTGTATTAATGAGTCCCTGCCACAGAGTTTCTCAAGTATAAAGAAAGGCAAAGATACAGAAGACAAGTCCTTATATACGAGTTCGAGCATTGGGCGGTTACAGATACTAATTCATCGAGCAAGTTGACGTGATTCGCTTGAAAGATAAAGGGCACTAAGAATACTTCGAGTCATCATCGAGGGCCACTGACACATAAAGTTGAACTTATGGTTATAGATATAAATCGCTTTCACTAGTCATGGCCAGGAGACCCATTGTCTCATATTGTACAACCCTCCTCTAGTATGGTAACACTTCAGCAGGACACAGAAGGAGGTAGTCGAGTGCCTTTGGCACATCAGGTCATCCACAAAATACCTTTCCAGCATGCTGTAGATAACCGTAGATAGTTCAGAATATTTAATTCCTGTTGGAAGTATCTCCCACAACAGCGTAACAGGAAGCCATTGTTTAATCTATCATCAATTGACTATCTTGTCACTGATTTATTCATTTCAGCTAGATCGTGGAGACGGAGAACATTGGGAGACTATTAGAAGAACACATACTCCAGGCCAATAGTATACCGATTGATGGCCACGAATACAAGAAAAATGTTTTACCCTATGGTTAGTATATAGACACATTTAGAATTTATAATCAGGGAAATGGATGTACAAGGGGGCTTATCCTTTATTTTTATCCATCTACAGGGTACTGCAGCCCATGATATTTTCTAGGATACGACTAGACCCTCTGCTTCACACCATTAGCTTTCTACGCTGTATACCTGGGCCATTAAAAGACAGGTAAAGACTACACTATTTACCTTCATGACCTCATATATGGTATCTAGCTTGACCAGGCAGAACTGTGTTAGCTAATGTATACAAAAATGTATTTTTCTTTCTCCCAACTCTATGTACGTCACTTACCAACTAGTGGCCAAAACGTCCATATTCATCGGTGGACTTCATCCTGACACGAGAGAAAATATAGGGGCTCACCCTCTCCTTAAGCACACTAAGAATTGAAAGGTAATGTTTGACTCTAAGTGGCCATTTGCCTATCAAGCTAGCGGGCCTTTTAAAAATAATCAGGACATATCTCAAAATTCTTTTTCTATACCCATACAGGGAAAACCTTTTGTTGCCAGAACCCTCATCCATAAGAAACAGTAGCACACATTCCTTGGTTACAATCTGAATATTGACCAAATAATAGGTATGCTATTTACAATCACTATGCTTATAATGAAGGCACAACTAGGTTGGCCTCAAGAAGGGCTATAAGGAACGTTCTATTCCATTTATTCCACCTAACGTTGAGGAAGTCACAATATCTTTCTTCATCTTTGAGATGTGTATGCAATGACTTTTTTTAAAATCACGAAGGATCGCGTTCACCACATTGGCACATTTCACAATAAAATCTTGTGGTCTATTTGGGCTTTATATGGCTAGCCTTTCGGGTACTGCATCAACGAGACACAATGGTTCTAAAAAGCACAAAATCTTCTATGTTAACCTGACATTTTAGTGTAAAATGAAGAAATGCCAGTATAGCAAGCTACAGTTTTTATGTAGATCCATCAACCACTGTTCAGAACAGCGTTGTACTATGAGTGCAAAGAGTTTGCTTATAAGAAGAGGAATGAGATGGTTATGCACAGATCTCTAGAGGTGATCAGAATTGGAGAGAGGATGTAGCCTAACGCTAGAGCAGTCGACCTCGATTATGAGGAACCGGGTTTGAGTCTCGGCAACGACGCTCAACATCCTGTGATTCTGGGCAAATCATTCAATCTCCCCATGCCCAACAAAAAAAATGAATGTGCCCCTCTGTAACGCAACTGGTGCTCATGTAAAGCGCTCTGATACCTTCGGATCGAGTTTGCGCTATATAAACTCTAAAAAAAAAAAATGTTTTGATCTAAGTGGACTCATTAATACTGGACATTATGGTTGTCTATTTCATTTAGTAATCACTGTGACGGAGTCCTGACTAAGGCCTAGCCGAAACGCGCGTAGTTTGTCAACATTCCGCCAGTCTCTGCACATCACCATCTTCATGTTCGGTTTTAATTATTGATTATCTATAAATTTATTTTGCAAACAAAGGAATATTGAATCTGTATGAATGTTTATATTGTAATAATGACATGAAATATGGCAACTATAAATGAGTTTTGACAACAGTTCATTAATTTGTAACAAATATGCACATTTATTGCGATATATTGAGATATAAAACCAGAATTATAGAATTGATGTGCCTACTTTAATTGCAATTCACCATGCCCAGGTGTGTCGTTACATATTACCAAAAGTCAAAACAAACATGAACACTGGTTGTCCTTGACCCCAAACTATGTGTCTTGAGCTTGGTTGGTAGGACTTCTACACCCCGCCTACTATTAGACCAGACTATGCTTGCCAGAAGAGTTCAGCTAATACTATCTTTAACATGCAATGGACTTTGCTTTGCAGCAACTGCAGATTCTTTCCCTTGGATGTAATTTAATTATCTGTGGAAGGCCACTTGGCTACTTTAAGCATGTTTATATTTTCAGATAGTAGGTCAAAACACCCATATTGCAAGAACTTGGGAGTCAGGGTGCTAAATGTAACTATTTTAAAATATGTGGTAGGATGTGCCAGAAGGTCTGAGCAGCAAGGTTGACCTGCACGAAAAATCTAGGCAGTTGATCTGACAGGTGAAGCAGATCTATAAATCATTGGCTAAGTGTCCTCTGTGTAAACTGCATTTTTAGGTTTGGCATTAGCCAAGACCTTTTGATTTTACTAAAATAATATGCATAAACTGCTTACTTACAGAGGATTTGAGCCAGCCCTAGTCATCAGTTGGTCTGTTGCTGTATCATTCACTTGTTGCTTCCTCCCACTACAACATACAGCATGGGGCAATGGGTCAGCCTACTTAAACCACAAGTTAACTTCACTTTGAGTGACTGCACTTTGCTCTTCCACAATGAGCACACCCACATGCAAATTAGTGCCACCATTTTAGTTTTATTATTACTTTAATGTTGTTTTTCTGTTAGTATAATGCTTTCTACCAGATCTTCATGTGAGCACAGGACATATCTCAGCTTTCAGTTTCTTTCTCGTGCCAATACTGTTGTACATTCCTTTGGAAATGGCCTTTGTTATTTATCGGACTGCTTCTATTTCACAACATTGCTATTGTGTTCCTGGACTCGGTTTCACCAATAGTTCATTATTAAACTTTGCCCAGGAAGAACACCAAACTTCATAGTGTTTAATTTGCAGCACACTAGTATCACTTATTTAAACATAGGCAGTGTGTAATTTGGGTTTAGTATACAATATTTTATACTGTGAACCCTCTTTCTTTCCATTGCCTTTATTTCTTCCCTTCTTTTGCCATCTTTCCTTTTTTCTTTTCTTCTTTCTTGTAATCTTTCCTTTTTTGCCTTCTTTCCTTTCTCTTTTGTCTTTAAATGCATTTTCTCTTTTTTTCCTTCTCTCTTTTTGCCTTTATTCCCTTCTTTGTTGCCTTTAAAACAACTTCTCTCAATTATTTTATCCCTTCTTTCCTTCTATATTGGTCTCTTTCCTTCCTTCCTTTTTACCCTCTTTCTTTCAGTCTTTCCTTCCTTCATACCTTTTGTTTTTGCCTTTTCTTCACTTTTTGTCTTTTCATTTTTCTTTCCTTCTTCCTTTTGCCCTCCTTCTGTTTCTGCCTATTCTTTTTCATTCATTTTATTTTGTCTATCTTTCCTTTACCTTCCTTCTTTGCCTGCCTTGCCCTCTTCCTTCTCTGCTTCCTTTCTTTCTTTCCTTCTTTCTGAAAGGCAAGAAGAGTCTGGGAGCCAATACCAAATAGACTGTTTTTTTATAGGTCTGTTAGCCAAGACCTTTCGATTTTTCTTGGGTCATTCACATTTTCTTTCAGCCACTGAGGCATACATCAAGGGGCAATGTGACAGCTCACTTCACTATGAGTTATGGTAAATTGTCTTTTCAAAACGAGTACATTCACACACAAAGTAGTTCCCTTTAGTGCAAGGGATAACTATGGTAATGTGACCCAATTTTTCTTTTTTTGACTTTAGCCAATTAAAAAAAAAAAATGTTTATATAGATTTGATGAGGGCCCAGTAGCTTCCATAACAATAAAGCTTTGCAAAAACCATGACAAAGCAAGTATTTCCAAAAGGCTGCCGGCCAACGCCAGACCTACTGTCTTTGCAAATGCTCGTTTTAATATGCACCTAATGTAGGTGACCCATGTGTTTGTACAATTTAGCCCTAGGCAGGCAGTGAAAGTGTGACCTGGTTTGAGTGGCTGACTTTACTCACATCTAAGGGACATACAGAAGCTCAATTTCGTAGGGACAGTTAATCGCAATATGTGGAAGGCTGATCCATCTTTATCATTTTCACCTTTTTAGGTCTCGCCTACAATACAGCACAAGCTTTCTGTTGGCGAAAAGACATATGGACAGTTTACAGTAGGCTTAAAGAAGGCCCATTGCTTGGGTTCATGTCACTCTCAATTGCTTGCTTTTACATTGGCTAGCTTCTGTGGGCTTTCCTATCTCTTCTTGTGGTTGTTCCTACCCCGGAGCGTAGACACATTACTTGTGTCCTTCCATTGCATGATTTTCAGACACTACGTTTTTAGGTCGAGCCTAGACCAGCGCGCATGCGCGGCTTGCGAGACTTTATGTAAGGGGGTTCAGAAAGCTCACCACACGCTCGTGCGTGTGGTCAGCTTTTGTTACAGGCTATTGGGCTTTGCGTGCGTCTTTCTAAGAAAGACAGCACGTAATTGGGCAAAGGTGGGTGCATGTCCCACCTTTGCTCCGTCCACGGCCTATTGCTTGCGGTTACCCGCACGGGTGACATCTGTTTGCAATTATCGTGCACAGACGCTTGCCCGATAATTGAAAACAGATGTCTAGCTGTGGAGCGCGCACTACTCATTCCCAGAGCGTTTGATTAAGGGCTGTCTTCAAGACAAACCACTCTTACCCACTGAGGCCGGATTTACTCATTTTTCAAGCGCGCATTATCAAATTTGCCGCGTTGTGCACTGGAGAAAACAGAGCCCAGATCCGTTACTAAAAAGATTGGCCTTCTGCGGGTGTCATCGCCTGCACTGGCTGCAAACAGGGCTTCTGTGTGCCACGCAAAACCTCGCACCACCATGGTGCATAGTTGTGAATGATATCATATTTGTTGTTTGTAGAGAGCACCTACGATGAACATTCGTGGCGCTATAGATAAAAGAGATAGAACTATGCATTGGATGTGTGCTGTGCGCTGTAATCCACATGGAAAGCGCCATTTTTTTTTTAAAGAAATGGACACATTTCCCCTTGTTTGCGCCTGCTTGAAGTTGGTATTAGTTTTTGACACAAAGCTCGGTCTATTGTAAAAAAAAGCTTTGCGTCACCTCTGGGTTTTCAAGTTGATTACTAAATTGCGAGCCTCATTCTACACTGTGTTGCATGCTACAAAAATAGTTTTAAACTGGCTCAGAGCCGCCGCTACAATACCCTGCACATGGTTTACCGCCTAACACATTAGCTTTTAAAACCATCGGTTGGCTTGTTAGGCGCTATGCACCCCACTACACCCCCGCCTAAACAAGGCCTTTGACATGAGCATCACAGCTTTTCCTAACTTTTCTTTGGGAACTTTATCACAGATAGACTGATACTTTTCTAACCCTGCCACCCCAGTAGCCTACTTGCAGGCGATCACTTTGTTTAAACATACCCAGGGGCTCAAATTAATTTTGAATGGGAAATCAGGCATCATACTAACTCACGAAGTACCCATGTGAAAATAAAAATCTCCTTGAAGTTGATCTTTTTTTTATTAACTCTTTATTTTTTAATTTATACAGCAAGAGGAAACCAACAAGCATTACACGTATTAGTAAAAGGAGACACTGCAATTTCACCATTTCACATATTACATTACATTGGAGGCAGTCTTTAGATCTTAGTAGTCCCTTAGTCCAGAGAAAATTACAAGAACTCCCAGGGTCCCTGCGGTCCGTAATCTCACCAGATGGGTACCTCAGCACACTCACCATGCCACACACAAGCATCCGACACTATCCCTCGGCGACACTAGGATGCGCATCCTGGTCCTCATGAGCGGAGAGGTATCTCGTCAGAGGGGCCCAAATGTCTGGGGGCCGTGACACAGGCGGCAACAATTCAGCATACAGTAGAACATTCTCCTGACAGGTAAGCATATCCCGCAACCACTCCTTAAACTTAGGGCTTCTCCCCTGCCCCCATCGACATGCCACACGTCTCTTGGCTAGCAACAACGCACAGGTAACAAAGCGCCGATCCGCCTTGGGTATATCTCGGGTGTATCCCAGCAAAGCCTGAAGAGGGGAGGGATGCAGCGGGTTTCCAAGCATTTCGCCCAAGGCAGCATAGACTTGGTTCCAATAGTCGTCTATACTCGGGCAGGTCCAAGCCAGGTGTAAAAAATCAGACCCCGGGGAGTGACACCTATCGCATCGATCATCGTCGCGGAGATGAAACCTATGCATCTGGACTGGGGTGCAATAGAGGCGGTGTAGGAATTTGTAGTGAATAATGCGGAACCTACTACTCGAGGAGATCATCTCGGTTTGCAGACAGCAGTACTCCCACTGTTTATCCGTGAACTCTGCGCCAATCTCAGTCTCCCAGCCGGCCCGAGACCTCAGAATGTCCCCACGTCCGTGAGAGTAGAGGCGCCGGTAAAGCAAGGAGACCATGTGCGACGGGGAGGTGGAGTCGAGAAGGTAATGGAACGGCTCCAGGATTGCAGGCTCTGTCGGATATGCCGGCAGTATTTTTTGCAGGCCACTGCGCAGCCGAATAAACGCAAAGACCTCCAGGGGAGTTGGGACAGCCGCCCCAAATAGGAGGGGGAGGTCGCGAAACCTACCCTCATGGAATAAGTCCCCCCCACCGCGCGATCCCCGTTTTAAGTTTGATGCGCTGGAACAGACCTTCCTCAAGGAGTGGAAGAGCCGGATGGTAGACCAGAGGCATCAGTGGGGAATAAAGAAACGATACACCCACATGGCCAGCCAGAACACTCCAAGCATGCGCCGTGGCCTGAACGGGATTCCGATCAGCCCGAGACGAGGGGGTCTCCGCGAGGGCCACGCCCTCCAGCGGGATAGGGTCCGCCAACCAGTGTTCTACCGCAATCTGTGGCATGTAAGGGGTAGGGTGGTACCAATAATACGCGTAGTGCGCCTGAGCGCAGTTGTAGTAGAGCTCAAAATCCGGGATATCGAGGCCCCCCTGTATGTACGGGCGCGTGAGCACAGACCATCGGAGCCGCGGCCTCCTTCCCCACCAAACAAGACGGATGAGTTCCGTCCGCAGAGCCCTAAAAAAATAGCCCCCCGGATGAAACGGTATATTAAGGAATAAATAGAGTAGTTTGGGAAGTATAACCATTTTGATAAGTGAAACGCGCCCAGCCATGGTCAGCGGTAAGGTCAGCCACCGAACTATACTTGTACGTATGTCCTCCAGAGTCTTGCCATAGTTCATACGCATAACCTCCTGTCGGTCCCTGGAGACCCACACCCCCAAATACTTCACGTCAGTGTCACACCACTCCAAAGGGAAGTCAAGTGGGAATTTGTCAACCCCCGCAGTTAAGGGGAAGACCGCTGATTTGCCCCAGTTGATGTGTATTCCCGAATACAACGAGAACCGGACAAGCTCTCTGAGAATGGGGTTCAAGTGTTCCCGGGGGTGTTTGATGTACAGCGTGAGGTCGTCCGCGTAGAGCGACACCAAGATTTGCCTCCGTTGACAGCGCAAGGAAGCCGCGAGATAGTTTTGACGGAGCCGGGACGCCAGGGGTTCTATTGCCAAGGCAAAAAGGAGCGGCGATAGTGGGCATCCCTGCCGAGTGCCCCTAGTGACCAGGAAAGGTTCAGAGACCCGCCCATTAATAAGAACTCTTGCCATGGGGCGGTGATACAGGATTTGGATCCATCTGGAGAAGGCTATGGGCATGCCCATGTTACGCAGAATCAAATGGAGGTAGTCCCACTCGACCGAGTCGAACGCCTTGGTGGCATCCAAGAACACCGCCACCAAAGCGAGAGAGGGATCCGCATTATTCAGGACCGAGAACAGGGTCCGCAGATTGTGGGAGGTAGACCTGCCTGGGACGAACCCCGACTGATCCGGCAGGATCAAGTCTCCAATCAGGAGGTTAACACGGTTCGCCAGAACCTTGGCTAGTATCTTCACGTCGCTGTTGAGGAGAGAAAGGGGCCTGTAGGAGTCGCAGGAATCCGGGGGTTTCCCTGGCTTAAGGAGCGAGACTATCCGGGTCTCTGACATACTGGGTGGCAACGAGCCAGTCTCGTTCGCCTCCTCGAACACCTCCCGCAGGACCGCCGCAAGCGGGTCAATGAAGGCTTTATAGTAATCAATAGGGAAGCCGTCCAGGCCAGGCGCCTTCCCGGAGGAGGTCTGCATTATGGCTTCCTTGATTTCAGCTAGGCCTATAGGGGCCGCTAAGAGGTCCCGCTGGGCATTGGATAACCATCCGAGAGTGAGCTCCGAGAGATAGTCAGACATCTCCAGCGGCGACTCCCGTCTGGATGTGTACAATCCCGAATAGTGTGAGACAAAGGAGGAGAGTATAGAGGGGGTATCCCGGCATATGGAACCATCCGAGGCTCTGACCTCCAGTATGTGATTAGAGCCCTGCGGAGGGCGAAGAACCCCCGCAAGGAATCTGCCGGGTCGCTCCCCTTCCCCATATGCCCGCGCCGTGAAGTGTTTCCCTCTGAAATGAACCTCCCTCTCCGCGGTGCGCTTATATTCCGAGAGCTTAGTGCGATATTCTAGCTGCGCTCCGGGGTCCTCCAGGAAATCTGGGGCAGTTTCCAACGCCCCCAGGTCCCGCTCCAGGGAAGCCAGAGTGGCGCGAAGAAAGCGCAGTACCCCCGAACCCTTCGAGATGCACACCCCTCGCATAGTGGCCTTGAACGCCTCCCATATCGTCGCAGCGCTATCCACCGACCCTCTGTTGCGATATATGAAGTCCGTGATTTCCTGGGACATTTCGTGCTGGAATAGCCCATCCCGGAGGATGTTAGGTTGCATGCGCCATGGGAGCAGTGCACCGACCATCCCCGTCCTGGCCAGAGTGATCAGTACCGGTGCGTGATCTGAAAAAGTACGAGGTAAGTGCCTCGCCGCCAGCAGAGAGGACCCCAAGCCCCTAGAAAGCAGTATGTAGTCCAAACGAGCCCACGTGGAGTGCAGCGCCGACCAGTGCGTACCCTCCCGCGCATCCGGGTGTATCCGGCGCCAAGCGTCTATCAGCAAATGATGGGTCAGCAGGTCAGAGATATATGCCTGAGAGCGGGGGTGGTGTGGAGTATCTACATTGGAACGGTCAAGAGACGGATTCAAGGTAACATTGAAATCACCCCCCCAGAGCAGGTGAGTGGATCCTACCCCCAGTATAACTTCCCATAGGGAGATGAAGTGGGTGGGCTCATCCAGATTGGGCCCGTAGGAGGACACGATAGTGATCGTGGCGTTGCCCATGCGGCCCCACGCGACACAGAAACGTCCCTCGGCATCCGTTTTTTTTCCTAGGGGCACAAAGGGGGTGTGCTTCTTGACCAGAATGGCCGTTCCTATAGAATAGGTAGAATAAGAGGAGAATAGGCTATAAGACGCCCAGCGGGACGCAAAGGGAGGTATGCCCCGGGGGTCCGTATGCGTTTCCTGCAGCAGCGCTATATGTATTTGATGGCGATCGAGATACCCCAGAACCTGGCGGCGCTTGCGCGGGTCACCCAGCCCCCGTACATTCCAGGCCAGAACATTCACTCTACTATGCGGGTCGCGCGGCGCCGTATCTCCCTCCTGTGCAGTCACACCAACTGACGCCAGATGCCCACTTGCGGATCGGCTCTCAGCCATGCCCGAACTGCCAGTCGCCCATCCACCTCTAGACCAACGAGGCGGCACACTACCGACTTCACGCACCACCACATGTATCGCCGTATCATCAACTCCAATGTATATGTGTGATTGGTCCAATGGATCAGTGTAATGCTGTATATACATTCCCTCCCCTCACCCGCTCCTTCCGACTCAACAAACTCGTCAGAGGAAAACTTATCAATCAACAGTCCCCTCAACAACCCGTCCCTCCCACACCCCACCCCCTCCCACCACGACAGCCCAATCCTGCCGGGACCCATACCCCCCCCGACCCCCCCGTCAAACAAAGCCATTCGCATGGGGTATTCCCTCTTTGGGTAGCACCAGTGAGCTGGACCTACCCTCCCCTATCCCGATATTTCACCCACTATATCGCCGCCGCCAAAGGGCTGGGAGCGAAAGTGGGGTGGGAGTGCCAAGGCAAATAGCAGCCACATCGACCTCGCCAGCTCCTCCTGAATAACAAATGGCGATATGAGTGGGACACTCAAATTCCATATTCTCCCCCCATCCTCCCCCAATTCGGACAGGAATCAAAGGTCTGGACACACTTTCCCGTGTAGCCAAACAGTCCAGCTCGTGGAGTCCGCCAGTCCATTCTTACAGTCAGAAAGGGAGCGTGAGTAAATTTGGTGAAGAGGTAAGGGGGAGCAGCCAAGAGTGGAGAGGGAGGAGTGAGAGGGACACAGAGGAGAGAAGACAGAAGTGGACATTATGACAACATGGTGTAATACTCATCAGTCCGGAGCTGACGTCGGGGACCGGGGTCCAGATCTCGCCCCGGGGCTGCGCCTCGGAGACGCGGAGGACCCACGGTCTCGTAGGAAGTCTTCCACTTGTTGTGGGTTACCGAAAAAGTGGACTTTGCCATGATGCGTGACCTTGAGCTTAGCGGGATAAAGCATTGAGTATGGGATGTTGCGTTGTTGCAGCTTTTTCTTTACTCCCACAAACTTGCGACGGGCCTCCTGCACCATCTGGGTGAAGTCCGGGAAGAAAGAGAGTGTAGTGTTCTCGTGCTGGATCGGTTGTTGCTCTCGTGCCAGGCGCAGCAGGGTGTCCCGGTCTCTGTAGTTGAGGAACTTGATAATCACCGGGCGCGGCGGAGCTCCCGGGACCGGTCGAGGACCCAAGGATCTGTGGGCCCGTTCCACCACCAGCTGAGGCGAAAAGGCGTCCCGTCCAAATTTATCTGTCAGTAGGCGCTCTATGAACTCCTCCATGCGGCCACCGCCACTGGATTCCGCCAGACCAACCAGGCGAACGTTATTTCTCCGGGAACGCGCCTCCAAATCTTCGTTTTTCTCCGCTATGATTTTGAGTAGGCGGTCCATCTGGGAGAGTTTGGTGGCGTTAGTCCCGGCTCCATCTTCCAACTCCGAGATCCGACCCTCCGCCTCCTCGAGCCGCTCCCCGTGCTGATCCAGTCGCTGCACCACCGTGTCCAGCCTGGCATTCATAGTATCAATCTTTGTGTCGATGGAGGTTAGGCTCCGCTGCATGCCCACGAGCAAGGACTTCCAGTCCAAATCATCCTCCACGCCGGGGCCCGTCTCCCCGCAATCCGCATTCTGTGCGCGTGTTTTTTTCCCCTTCGCGGAGCTGAAAGGTAGCGTTGATTGTTTCGTGTCCGTCTTACCCATAGTAGCCGCCACCGCTGGGGTCAGTTCAAGCGGGGAGTGGGTTGGACGATGCACGCTGTCGGCACCGAGCCCAGGCCGCGCACACTCCCCTCCGCGTCACTACTCCACGCCAGCCCGCTGGGACCAAATGGCGCAGCCAGACGGGGAATAGCCACCAAGTGATCAGTTCTGACCCCCAGTTAGTAGGGAACGCAGCGTCTTCCGCACCTTTCCAGCCCCCGTATAATCGGCCACACACCCGTCAGGTCCGCTGCTGAGGCAGGAAAGCGCGCACTCAGGGTAGGGTTGTGGTGTCACACTGCGGAGGCCTCCTACAAGCACGTCCAGTTCAGGGCACCTCTCCCCAGATCGGGCGCTCGCCCAGCCCCGCGCCAGCCAACACAGTCATCACCGGGGTAGACGAGGGGCCGTCAGAGGCGCAGCCGGGACTCAGCGCGGGCAGCAGCGCTCCAGCAGCACCAGAGCTTGGTGGATCCGGCGCGACCGCGTCACCAATGGCCGCCCCGGCCCACGCAGCAGGCTTCTTCCCGGCAGCTCGTGGGGAGCGATCTCGCCGCCTCCGAGGCTCCGCGCCCCCCAGCACTTGCACCAGACTGTCCGGTAATGTCGGCCCGCTCACCGGTGCGTCCACAGCCGTCACAGCATCAGAGTACGGCACCAGCTCCGTGGCCCAACAGTCGCCGAAGATCCCCGGCCTGTAGCAGTGTCAGAGTCCGCCACGTCGCTCCGCCCCTCTCAACGGTCCCGTCGCCGCGGGCCTGCTGGAGCCGATTTCTCCTCCTCCCGGCTGCCGTTCTCCACCAAACTGGCCCAGAAGAGGCTTAAGGTGTCCCTTCTCTCGCCGGTATGGTCATCGGGTCATTTGCTGGCCTGTAGGATGGGCTTACCGGATCGTTATTTGCCTGGCCGGCTGGAGCCTCACAGAAGTGCGGCCATGTCGGTCCAGCGCCACCTAGCGCCCCCTCCTTGAAGTTGATCTTGACTAAGCTTGCTCGACTGGGAAAACGAGCGTGGGGTCTAGTCACTACCCTATGCGACACATTTCGAGCAATGACTTTAAGTCGCATTAGATAAAGTTCTAATATGAATATTATGCATTTTCCATTACATATAGCTTTCCCCATTTATTTTTACAGAGTGAAGAAATACAATAATATACCTAGGAGTACGACTTTAGAATACTCCTAAGAAGGTAATAAACACGTACTTGATAGCCGGCTCGCAGCTGTAAAGTTTGCATGTCATTATTCAAGCGCTTGGCTATAGGGTTATTGATGTTTTCAACAGGGGGCCCGTCTGGAGCGCCGCCTCTGAGCCCTGGTGCACAGCACCCGCCGCCTGGACCACCGGAAGGTGCTCGTCTGTAAGTGATGAGCTTTTCTGCCTTGTTCAAAGTCGGCACGTTATCTTTGTGTGTGTAAACCTCCAAATGTA
Source organism: Triturus cristatus (assembly GCF_964204655.1). Classification (NCBI taxonomy): domain Eukaryota; kingdom Metazoa; phylum Chordata; class Amphibia; order Caudata; family Salamandridae; genus Triturus; species Triturus cristatus. The sequence goes on along the minus strand of NC_140593.1, from coordinate 240,741,777 downwards.
GAAACACGTGTTGAGACTCAGAAGAACTACTTGTAGTATTTAATCTTCCAGACAGTACTTCTAGTGACACTTTTTAATATGTTTTTCACATTTCGCATAGGTTGGATCGTATCAGTGAGACGTTATAGCGCTGTGTATACGGAGTGTAAAATATGTATGGCATTTGTAGCCTTCCATATACGTTCATATTTAAATGTACATCCCCTTAAGTTGGCTGCTGAAGCACGTTTTCGGATGGCTTGAGTTACACCGTGGTGGAGTGCGTTGGTTGGCATAGTGCTGTATATGTTATGATGCTATGTGTGAAGCCCTTTGGTGTTGTGCCGAGCGACCAGAGAGCTGCTTTTGTCTCTTGGCGCAGTGTTTAGTAGCGCGATAGTCAGGGAATACCACTGTATTTATATGATGCCACATATTCCATCATTTGTTGCAGCTCTTTATATAAAGGCACAGGACGTGACACAAGTTGAAAGGATGAAATGTATTTTATGAAGAGTTCACCCGTCACTCTTATTCAGAACCGTAGCAAATCGAAAAGCAGTTGTTTTGTGCGAAAACGAATCTGTTACGATTGTTTTTAGGAAGGGATATTTATGCCAGCGGCTACTTGTGAAGGGCTGATAATATGGTCTTCTCACTTTATATCCTCGGTCTTCTCTTGATGGCATTAGTTTTGGCCTACTTGCGAATACATCCTAGCGATTGTTAAAAACATGGGCTTTTGTAATTGCAATCGCCTTTAGTCTGACCGGCCAGCACTGCTTTGGGATACCTACTTGTCTTCCGACTCCTGAAAGAACTGTTTTTTATCAAACTGACCAAAAGCGAATCGACGCGTTCTACAGAGGTCCTGCAGCTTTAAATCTTCACCAAAAGCGCGCCAGTTCTACTGCCCTGACATGTGATTACGACGGCGCCTGTGATGGATCAGTGAGCCGAAGGTATGAATTTTCTTCATTCCCCCTGACGCTGCTAGTTTCGCATCTCTTGTGGTCCACAGATTACATAGAGAAAAAAAAAAAAGCATTGACATAGCCAATAGGTCTCGCTTTTGGGACCTTATAAGTATTTCGTTATGCAGCACAATATCCTTGCATGGCTAAATACTTATAAGGTCCCAAAGGCGAAACCTTTTGGCGATGCCAATGCTTGTTCTTTTCAGTTAGGCACTCCATGAGTGTGCATGCATTTTCCAGCTGTCTCCTTTGTGAACTTCTGTGTTGCTGTGCGATTCTCCTCTAGTGTTGCTCTCTCATCTGAGTGCTTCTTACTTGCCTACTCCACATTGCTCTCTCGTGCCCACCCTCCACCCAACCCTGTCTGATTTGCTTCCGTTCTGCCACTCTGTGTTGCTTTCCCCAACTGCATCCCCTGTTTTTCTTTTGCCAAAACGTACCCTCATTGTTGTTTCCCCCACCTCCATCTTTTTTTTGGTGCTCCCCCCCCACCCAAACATCATAAAAATAAATCAAACAGCACACTGCAAACATTTAAAAAAAATATTCCAAATCAACTCAGTAAATAACAAAAAAGAGCGATCTTCATTTTGTTGGTGCTAAACCAACAAAATGTTGCAGCTGTTACATGATAGCACCTTTTTAGGTCTCGGCTCGAAGGCTGCGCTTGCGCAGTCTCACTCCGAGATTTAATGTTTAAGAGTGGGGCTTTAACCCGCCCCGTTTTTTTACCTCTTCTCCATTGGCTGGCCTCTAAAATACTGGTCAGCCATTGGAGAAGAGCATTGTCTCTCCAAACAAGCCCCGTCTTTTTCGGATTCGGGGGTGTGTTTTTTCGTTTCTTTCTCTCCTCTGGAATGTAAACATTCCAGCCAATGGCAAGAGGAGAGAAAGAAAAACACGCCCCTGAATCCGAAAACGCCACTGTGTTTCTCCGAGGCATTTCTGCTTGACCTCGGAGAAAGGCGGTGGTGTTTTCCGGTGCCCTCGGCTTGTAAACAGACTCCGTGTCACTTTCCCTTGCTCGGACATCACAGGGACTCCCCCGCTGCGGGCTCTGCTAATAGACTCCTTCCTGCTCTGTATCCACTTCTGCAAGCCCCGGGAGGGAGGAAGGGGGCCTCTCTCCACTCCGGTGCAACAAGCCACCTTCCCTCTACACTGAGCCCCTATAGCCTGTTTTGTCAGCTTTGTTTGGAGTTGCTATTTTACGCATGTTTTTAGTATATAGCAAACGTCCTCCATTGTGGCGGCCTGTGTCTGCGTTTTGTTTCCCTCCACAGGGGCTGAGGGGATTTACAAAGGCGGCAGCAGCAGCACGTGGAGTTTATGGTCTAAAACGGGCTGTTCCTAAAGTAAGGGCAGTGTTTGGAATGCGTCGTGCCCAGTGCCCTCTGCTGCTCTCAGAAGCGGTGCCTGGAACTTACAATGATGAAAGGCCGCCCTGCTTAAGTATAAATATTATTTTGCCTGTAAAGAGTTAAATGACGCTCTCACCACCCTTGTTGCCGATGTACATTTTTCCTACTTTTTGGAGGCGTGGATTGCATAGGAATTGGGGTGAGGGTATCTAATTAACAAAACCCCCCTGCTCGCACACTCAGGGGCCTACTAGAAGTGTTAAAACAAATATAATGTTGCAACCAATCTAGGGTCTTCAGGGAGCTGGCTGGTTTGGCTACACATTTCAGTCATTTCCTTCCCTCGGGGTCTTTACTTCTTGGCATATCTGCTAACGAGTAATCAACGTCGTGGCCTTGTTGTAAAGCGCCGCGTAAGCCTCTCATGCGCCTCTTGGCCCCGGAAACGGTTAACGGTGAAATGTATAACAAGAGTATGTATACCGGTGTAGAAACAGGCGGGTCTCGAGGGTCTTCCGAAAAAGTCAGATTTCATTCATGCGCTTTAACGGACGGGGCGCTTGAATAGCGCCAAGAGGAGGCGGGGCGCTTAAACCACGCCAGGCTGGCTTGAATTGGACACATTCTTGCAGACTTCGCCCACACCCCGGCCCGTGTCTTAAGAGGGCCCTGAGGTCCTGTCCTGTCTTCTTTTATTTTTTTTTTTAGATCTGGCAGACGAGTGCAGGACGGCAGAAACCCGCCCTGGCCCGGGGGGGGGGGGGCTTGTTTCACCGGGCACGGGACACTTGCAGGAAGACCCCTCTGCCCAGGGTCCCTTATCCGAGCTCCGCAGAGTGGGCTGGACCTAGGGTGAGTGGTAAGGGCCCGAGTGCATTTCAGACTCCGTGGGGCAGGTGGTTGCGTTGGAGTGGAGGGTGAAGGCCTGGTCATTGGGGACGGGGAGACAACTATATTGTCTTAGCTGAGACGGCTTGCTTAGAAGGTAGCACTCCCTGCTGCTTGCAGTATCTCTTTTCATTTCTGGCGTCACTGCCCCGCCTCTACAATCGGGATCTGCCCTCTTGTCTCTCTCACCCTCTTTGGTTATTTTTCTCCGTCCTTGCCCTCTCTTTATTCCCCTTTCTCTCCCCACTCCTTTTATTCCTCTCTGTTGCCCTCCCCCAGTCTTTCTTTTCTCTCCCCTTTCTCGCCACTCATCCCCTTACTCTCTTCACCATGCATTTCTTTGCCTCCTTCTGCTTTATCTCTTTCCTCCCTCTCTGTGCCACACAGGCCTGTGCCTCCTAGAAAGGGCCCTGCTTGACACACGGTTCTTCCGGTTGCAACACACAAAACCTTCCCCTTTCAGTGGCAAAGACTTCGGTTTTGTTCCTGAAGCAGAGGTCTTGGGGGAGGGAGTGTTTGGGGGGGTGGGGTGTTTGTGTGTGTGTTTGTGTCTCCAATCTGTATTATGTCGCTTTTATTTTCTTCAAGCTCTTCGAGCCAGCGGTGTGCGGAGACGCCGGCATCCTAAAAACGGGCCCTGAAATGATAGCTATAGAATACCTCTAACTTTAACAATGCCGAGACCATTGCATTGTAAATGCTTGTTTATTTGTTTTGCTTAGCAATGCTGTACAGCATGGCTAATAACCAGTAGCAAACTCAATAGGTCCCAAAGGAGAGACCTTTTGGCCTTTCCAATACTGCTTTTTAACTTACCCGGAGTGTTTCCTTCAGTGCACTCAACATCATATTGTATTATCTTGCTGGTGATTAAACAGTTGCAACTAAATAAAGCATTGCAAAATTTAAGAGTTTGCATGCAAAGTCTAATAAAAGATTAACTCTAATTTAAAATGTACTTGAAAAATATACCAAAATAAAAATAATCATAACAATCATCACCATAGTAGCAACCACTGCAACCACAATATAATAATTAAAGTCTCCAAATGAGGCTTGTCGATTTTGTTTTGCTTCAAATTTCAAGGGCGATGTGCAACAATTAGAACCAATACATTTTTGCATCTGTTTCCATACATAAATGAAGATTCCAAAAAGCAAAGTAGTACAAAAAGTAGACATGTTAAAAAGTTCAAAATAATTGTCAAGTTTTAGATTTAGAAAACATTGAAGGTAGACATTACCACCTTAAAAGAAAGAAAAATAACATTTAGTAGTTAACTATACTGTATTAACTTTGCTTATTTGCAGGCATTTGAGTATCTATACATTGTTACTTTCTGCTGCACTTTTAAGCCACATTCTTTCAAATTAGCACATAGCTGTAAATGTGTACATAACTACAAAAATACAGTTTATTCTAGTAAGTGTACTGTAGCAGTGAAATATCTATCACATAATCCAGAACAGGACTAGAAATGTAAAGGTTCTTACCCAGAGATGACTTAACAATTGATTTGATGCCAGCATACACCAAGAGACCTTTATTCCCAGATGGCTTTGGGTCTGTGTCTTCTGTGTATTGCTTCATAAGTATTTCAATGTAAAGAAAACATGACTGCTAGAGGTGAAAATTTACAACACGGACAAGATATATTTTTCTATTAAACACCAAATTAATTTAGACCATGTGTCTGGCAAAATAAAACTGGGGAAGGATGCAAATATGTGCTTTACTAGGCTGGAGGAGGGAGCTCGGGGATGGCTACGACCTATACATGCAAACATGAATTGCATACAGTCTTTAAAGTCCCCCTAAGAAGAATATAAATGGGACAAAACTAATTATAATTAGATGGTATTCCAGTGTGTGAAATACTTTAGCATGTTTTCTTGCACTTTACTTTGGGATCTCCAAATTAAAACAAAATTGGTAGCTTCTTACAAACGGAATATTGGGCCAGATATACGAAAGCCTTTTGCATTTCTTAATGGCCGAATAGCAATTTCGGCCCGTTCAGAAATGAAAACAGCTTTTTCATATGTACAAAGACCAAAAACTGGTCACAATTTAGGATTTCTCCCCAGTAGAAATGGCAAATAGGGATTCCTAAAGCACATGTACAAAGCATTTGAGAATTGGTCATTTAGGAAATGCTATTACCATCAACTCAAAGTCGATGGTGACCATGTGCAAAATTAAAAAAGCATTTACGAATGCATTTTTTAATTGACATGAAGTGCATATATGCCGCTAAGGCATATGTGCACTTACATGAGCACTATGAATTTTGGGGGTGCCTCCAGTGGACCTTAAGCCCAGAGGCACCTTTGGGTTTGGATTTCCTATTTGGCCCATGAGGTGGGAATGCAAGAGCTTTTCCTATTTTCGATTTCCTAATAGCGATTCCTACTCCGCAGTTGGCAAGTAGAATACACAAAGATACTACCGCCCCATGAAGCTTTCTTGAGTCTTGGAACAGATGCTGAATGTAGCACGGTGGATCTCAACAGTCTTTTTGGCCGGTACCAACTTAATTTCCTTGAAAGAAATTCTGGTCCAACTCCATAGAGAGCTTTGTGTGCCAGACGGAGCGCCTTAAATGCAACTCTATTCTTCACTGAGAGCCAAAGGAGTTCCACCAGTGCATTTGAAACAGACTTCTACTTGGGAGTTTTTTAAGGAGGCGAGCAGCTGCGTTCTGCAGTGTCTGAAGCTTATCCAATGCCGTTTGTTTAAGGCCTAAATAGAGGGCATTACAATAATCGATCCTGGATAATACCAAAGCGATAATAGATTTTCGAAGTTGGAAAGGAATAAAAAGCAACACCATCCTCAGAGATCTCAACATTAGAAAACAAGAAGACGCCCATTTATTGATCTGTTCAGCAAAAGATAGCCTGGCATCTAATACTACTGCAAGATTCCTAGCCTTCGGAACTGGCTTAGGAAGAGAACCAAGGGCCTGCGGCCACCAAGAGTAATTCCAAAAAGACATCTACTTCCTAAATAGGAAAACCTCTGTTTTGTGTGAATTTAACTTGAAAAAATTGCATGACATCCAGCCAACAATAGCTCCCATGCACCTGTTAAATCGAGCGGCTACATCAGCTACATTACTGGAAACTGAAACCACAATTTGGGTGTCACCAGCATATGCCACTGTAGGACATCCAAAAGAGTGCATCAGCTTGGTCAGGGTAGCCACATAGATGCTATAAAGCGTTGGGCTAAATGGGACCCGTCAAGGACCCACAAGGCAAAGAAAATGTTTTGGAGTTAAACTCCTTAGGGGCCACCGACTGCTCCCTATCTATCAAAAATGAAGAAAGGAGGTCATGAGCTGAAACAGCAATCCTGATTTCAGTCAGACGCTCAAGCAGTACAACGTGGCTTACTGTGTCGAAGGCTGCTTAAAGATATAAAAGAACCACCTCAGCCCTCCCACCATTGTCCATAATCAGTCTGATCTCTTCCGAAACAGCCACCAGGGCTGGCTCTGTGCTATAGCCTAATCTAAAGCAACCTGTGCGTCATTCAGAAGTTCCTTCTCCTCCATTTAACCTGAAAAACGTGTATTGAGATGTTTCTCAAGGATCTTTGCTGCATAAGGTAACCGTGAGATTGAACAATAATTTTTCTCTTCCTTATGATCAAGCAAAGGCTTTTTTTAGAAGGGGATGAATTGAAGATTTTTTCCAGTCTGATGGAATCCGAGCAAATGTAATCAGACAAAACTCTGGTCATCTTTTGTCTGATTACATTTGCTCGGATTCCATCAGACTGGAGGCAAGAGCACCACTCCATGACACCTGCTGGATCAAATCAGGAGTGGAAGGTTGAACATTAGCAGATGATAACAAGCAAAGTGACTTGGCGTTTTCCCCTTCAGCGGTACAAGCACGTCTGTGCTCCTTTAGGTTTCCCTTCGGAATAGACAGAAGATGGACAAAGAAAGGGGGAGGAGCAACCCGTTCCCAGTACTATTACGTGTTATAGGTAGAATCATCCTTGCCTAGATGCAGCAATTTCAGTTACCTTACATAGTCCAAGTATTCTTTCGGTACATACTTCTTCTTGTACACGGATAGAGAAATGAACTGTTTTTCAATATCCTTGGACAAATTTCACTATCAAAAGACACAAACACTTTTGGGCCTGGCCTTTGCAGCAATCGCACCGTATTACAGGTTTTCCCCAAAATCCATATATAATATGCATAGGTCCTTACTCCTGCTCTCCCTGCTGCTGCTTCCAGCCTCCGACCCATTTTGCCCATGACTGACCGTGCTGTTCTGCCTGCCAAATTTAGTGCTTCTGTATTGGACATTTAGCAGTTTCTTCGTTCTGACAGATTGTTTTCTTGTGTTGCCAAAGTTTCTTCCAGTTTTCCTTTTAGCGCCGGATCGCACTATCACCACTCTCCCACCCATTATGCTCTGGCAGTTTACCTCCTGCACCCTCCCCCCCTCCCAAAACCTACACAGGCAAGGCCATCTGTGCCCGTCCACACCAGGACTGTGCCCTGCGCCAGGAACCCTGGCTCTTCCATCCCGTGCAGCTATACCATCACAGACCTCCGAGCCCTGGATGCTGAGTACATCAACTACAACTGCTGCCGCACAGTTCCATGCACCACCAGATGACTGTTCTCCTGCCAGCTCTGCCACTCCTCCAACAACACTGAAGTGACCAACAACGCTAGGGACTCGCAAACACGGCCATGTACTCCACGCTGACCGAGGCCACAGCTACATAACAAGTTCGTTCTATTCAACGCAAGATCGCTCGGCAAAACGCCATGGAGATCTGGGACATGAGCTCATCCCTCACCCCAAACCTCATCTTCCTCACAGAGACCTGGCTAAACCCAGTCTCCACGCTGGACATAGCCATCGTCACCCCGGAAGACTACAAGATAACACACCAGAACCGAACCAACAAACACGAAGGTGGAACTGCCTTCATTTATAAGGACACCATCCGATGCACGACCTTGATAATGGAGCATCTCAACTTCTGTATCGACATTGACCACAAGCATTACATCTTCCTAGGAAATCTTAACTTCCACCTAGACAACCCCAGCGACAAATACTACTGACCTCCTGGGAAGCATGAGCAACATCGACCTCAAGCAACTGGTCACTAACCGCACCCACATAGCAGGGCACACGCTTGACCCTATTTTTACATCAAGAAGTACACTCACTTCTAACAGCTCCCCTGGACCGACCTCTACAGCATCCACTTCACCATCTCAAGACCCACCAACACCGGAACCATGCCCCTCAGCTCCACATACAGAAACTGGAAAAAGTTATCAGAAGACCAGTGTAACAACACTGAACTCCCACCTCTCAAGCACGACATCAAACCCAGATCAGGCTGCGAAGAACTTCCTCCAGTAGATCACAGAATGTGCCAACACTCACTCGCCCCCGACTAACCAGCCAAATCCAAAGGACATACCAGAAGAGTCAGCTGGTTCACAGCAGGGTTGAAATCCACCAAACACTACAACAGACAACTAGAAAAGAAATGGTGCACCAGTAAAGAGACAGGAGACCGCACCACCTTCAAGACAGCACTAAACCAGTACCACCGCCTCCTGAAAGAAACAAAGAATGCCCTTTAAAACCGCTTAGAAGCCAGCACAAACCGCAGCAAGGAGCTCTTCGCCATCGTGAAAGAGTACTCCATACATCAAGCTAACCGGGACAAAATCACCCCCTCCCAAGAACAGTGTGACAGCCTAACAAACCTTTTCCAAACCAAGATCGCAGCCATCTACAAAAACTTAAAACCCCAACCCTCCACCACCGACAGCATCAGCCTGCTCACACCAATGCACACTAAACCTGAATACCTGCTAACCCACTTGGAACAACTAACTACTCAAACCACTATCTCCATCATGAACTCCATGCACTCAGGAGCACCCACAGAACCCTGTCCCCAACACATCTTGAAACCCAGGAGTGAAATGATTGCCAATGAGCTCAAGAAATTCTTGAAACACTCCATTACCTCAGCCTCCTTCCCTGAACACTGGAAACAGGTTGGAGCGAGGCCCCTCCTCAAGAAACCTTCTGCCGAACCAGCAAAACAAAAGAACTACTGGCTCATTTCCCTTCTCCCTTTCAAGCAAAGGTTGCAGAGAAGGCAATCAATCAGCAACTCACCACACACAAAAACCTCCCGGACCCCTCTCAATCAGGTTTCAGAGTCAACCAGAGCACCAAGACAGCCCTGTTTGCAGCCACTGATGACATTAGGGCCCGCCTGGACCAGGGCAAAACAGCACTCTCAGCCTTGTGGACTGTCAGACGCCTTCAACACCATCTCCCATCACACCTTGAACAACAGACTCCACTACATCGGAATCCAGGAAGACTACCTCAAATGGATCACCTCATACCTCACCTTGGAACCCCGAGAATCCGTCTCCCACCATTCAGCTAGGAACCCAGGAAAATCATCTGCTGCATCCCCCAAGGATCGTCCCTCAGCCCCACCCTCTTCAACACATACATGACCTCCCCTGGCCAACACTGTCAGATTGCGTGGACTGAACATCATCTCCTATACCGACGCCACCTAGCTCATCCTCTCACTGTCTGAAGACTCTCTACTTCCACAGGTGCATGATGAACGTCGCCGATTGGATGAAGCACAACTGTCTCAAACTCAACATGGACAAGACAGAAGTACTCATATTTGGGAACAACACCTTGCCATTGAACGATGCATGGTGGCCTGCTGAACTCAGCCCTTCCCCCACCCCGACAGACTACGCCCGCAACCTCTGCATCATCCTAAGCAGCAAGCTATCCATTAAGAAACTGGTAAAGGCAGTCTCATCTGCCTGCTGCAACACCCTACGTATGCTCCGGAAGATCTTCAAGTGGCTCCTAGTCAACAACAGAAGGACAGTCACGCAGGCCCTTGTCACCAGCCGGCTGGACTACGGGAACACACTTTACGTAAGAATCACCGCACGCCTTCAAAAGAGACTACAAACAATCCAAACCTCAGCCGCAAGACTCCTCCTCGACTTCCCCAGACAGACCCATGCCACACCTCAAGAAGCTACACTGGCTCCCGACCCAGAAGAGTTGCCAATTCAAGATGTTGACCCACACATACAAGGACCTGCACAATGAGGGATCAACAAACGCATGACCTTCCACTAACCAACCAGACACCTATGATCCGCCTCCCTCCACCTCACAGACACCCCCGAATCTGTCGAGCCAACAGCGGAGGACACTCCTTCTCACACCTGGTGGCCAAAGTCTGGAACAACCTTCCCCTGCACCTCAGGACCACCCAATGCTCCAGAAATTCAGGAAAGGACTCAAGACCAGGTTGTTTCAATGAACAAGATCACCATGAAGCAGCTAGAATCCCCAAAACCTTGAAACCCTCATGGGTGGGATTTGCTGCGCTTTATAAATACGTAATTGATTATTACACATGAAGAGGAGCTTTTGGTCAGCAGGTTTATTCTACTCTTCTGTTGAATCATCATTCTCATTATACCGGCGCCCACTGCAGCATACAGCATGAGGCAATGGATCAGTCCACCTTACCGACTTATTCCCTTAACTTTGAGCAACTGTACAAACCAGGTACACATTGTTAACATCTTCCGAAAGTTACTTACTCTTCAGTAATAACCATTGCTCAGATTGTGCTTTTATTCATTGATTTACTTTTCCCCTTTAATCCCTTAACTGTGGAGGGTTTTTCACCCCAATGCTAAGTCCTTCTTTGGCTATTTAGGGTAGTTTGTACGTTGGCCTCCATAACGTTTTTCCTACATCAGGTATACACACCAAATTTGCATTCTTTTTTTCCCTCTCAAATTCTTGTGGATTCTAAAAATATCCAGGGTTTGTGGATTCCCCTGGAAAGGACAAAGAAAGTACCCAAAATATATTTTGAGTTTGGGGGAAAAATAGGAAAAAAGTGCCCTGCAAAAAGTCTGTTTTTTCCTAGAAATGGCATTAACAAAAGGGTTGCAGTGCGAAAGCCACCATCTTCCCAGCACTCGTGGAACATGCAGGGTGGAATGAAAAAAAAAAAAAAAAAATTAACAACAGTTTTGGAATTTTTCATAGAGGAATCCCACTTTTTCTAATTTTCAGGCTTTCAACCTACTTCCAGGTTGTGGTAGAAACTGGTGTGAAACAAATGCCGATCTTGGGAAGCTACAGATTTCTGAAAAGCAGATAGAATTCTTAAATCAGCAAGGGGTCATTTGTGTAGATCCCTCAACATCTTCCCAAAAAACTGTTGAAATAAAGAACAACTTAAAAACGAATGGGATATACAGACATTTATTGACAACGTTTTCACCTATAACTTCAGGTCACAATGGGAGATTTACAAATGTTAACTGCGAGGACTACCATTGACCTTGGTTTGATCCATTCTTGTTGTGGACACTAAGCCCAGCCACACAAGTGAGGCAGAGTTTTCTCAGAACAAGTGAGGTATCGCTTGGTGGTATGAATTTTCTGGAGGTGTGCAGGGCACTGTGGGTAAGAAAGTGTTGTGGAATCAATGCGCAGCACACCACCCTGGACTCCCTCAGGAGTCTAGTTTTCAGAAATATCTATTTCTGGTAAGTTTCCCCAGGTGGCGGCCTAGCCAAGTCCAAAAAGTGCAGCCATTCACTATGGCAAGTGGGAAAATAATGGAATTTACCCTCTCTTTTCTGGGCCATATGTAAAAACACTCAAACAAATCAAATGTCCTCTTGCTTGCCATTCGAATGGCATGTTTTTGTCTGAGGGGGAGCAGAAAGGCTGCTGGGGGTTTAGGGGAGGCTTGATGTTCGGATGGGAGAGATCCACTCAATATTTCATTAAAAAAAAATTAAAAAACATCCCTGCCTCCCAATGGGCTTTCTGCCCCTCGGAGCAAACCCCTCTTTGCCCCGTTTCGGGTGAGGTTGTGGCCATTGCTAGAGTGCAATCCCATACCACTTTCTTTTGCCCCAAATGCCAAATCTCTAGCGCCTAATGGGCTTTCTACCTGCTGGGGGAGAGGAAAAATTTGCAGTAACCTCTCCAAGTGGGACAAACCTCCTATATGACCCGGGGGAAGGTGGCAGAAAGACTGCTGAACCCTTTTGTGGGATGAAGCATTGGTTATGGCATGGCCAAGCTATCGAATATGCTTCCAATGTACATCAGGTCTCCAAGTTCACTAGCCTCATTTAGAAAGAGTCTTAAGACTTGGTTATTCCAGAATTAATGCAAGATCTTTTGGCTTACTTTAGTTCTTTAGCGACAAGACACCTCCGGGTATTCGTGTGCTCAATAAGTTACATTAACATAACATGCCCATGGTGAGCTGCCCCCCTCGCCCCTATGTTTTGTTTAAAGACATACTCTGGTGTCTAGTGGGCTTTCTGCCCTTCTCCCCCCGGGGGTCGCAGATAAGGGCATACACAAATTCAGGATTTGTTTAGGTTTTAAGCCTTCTTGGTGTTTTATGTCAAGCACTGAAAAAGCACGTTATAACTGTAAACCCATATGCTATCCATAAATGTGCTTTCGCTTATTTCATTATTTTGTGGACTTGTGATTAAGACCAAACTGCTGCATGTTCAACTTCGAGTACGACTGTGAACTTCTGTTAAAACTCCCATATGCTTATAACAATATATATATATATATATATATATATATATATATATATATAATTCTATTTTTTTTTAAAAGGCACCACAGTTCTGTTTTCACTTTCAAGGGAATGAAAGTTATGTCATGCCGTAGATCCTTCTCTGTGCAGAAAAGTATGGCACTGAGTAACATATTTCATGCATTTGTCGTGTTGGCTGTGCTCCATCATTTATTAGCATTGCTGAATCAAATCCACTTCTTCTGCGTGATCACCCCTGATTTTTTGCCCTTCGTTACTTCAAATATTTCTGTCTTTAGAACTCTGTGTACTTTATCTCTGCTAACCAGTAAAAAGTGCCTGTACTCCTCGTGAACCATGGTTAAATTGCTTATTCCAGACTGGTACATTTAATTTGCCTTTAAGTCCCTACTATAGCCAGTAAAATGGGCACCCATGGCCTAAAAGTTAAATGCCACTGGAGGACTGCAGCACCTACTGTGGCGTTCCACTATAGTGGCAGTGTAAACACCTACCCTGTATGTCTGACTGGTGTAGTGCAAACATACACTGTAATCTATCAAAATAGACCTTTTTTGATCAATAAAAATCTCTCTTAAATATTAAGTCACCCCTATACAAGCCTTGTAACTCATGGGGTAAGGTGCATTGCATTTAAAAGTAGGTCAAGTAAAACGTTACTGTTTCCATGTCCCTTCAGTGACAAGGCCCTAAAAGCTATGGTCACTGTGGCAGACCTAGCTGTCCCATGAAGAAAACCAGAGTACAGATTGAAATACTAACACTGTAGCTCAGGAATGGAACTAGTTAGAAAATTAATGAAAATACTATTTAATAGTTCTTAAAATAAAATTCAATTATTAGGTCAGACTTTTAATAAATATTCAGGAAATGTTACTTTAAGAAAGCTACCCTTTACCTGCAAAAAGAGTCAGAAGGCTAATTAGTATAAGTCCCTGCCAGCTCTCTGCCGGTGTTCAGTATTGAATAGGTGTGAAAAGCATTAAATGCCTCCCATGAGCAAACAATAGGCTGACCTGAATGGGCAAAGAGGACTTCTCTTAAGAATATGCATGATTGTGGTTGTGTACATCCTTTTGACAGCACAGTGTCAAATCCTGCTTGACAGGTCTGTTGAGCCACACGTAACACTTGAATGGGAGATAACAGCATGCCAGGACAATTCTTGTGTATTCGCCGTTTGATTGCTGGAGGACCTTGCTTTTTAGGTCTCGCCTGAGACAGCGCTTTAGCGCTGTTCTGGCGAGACTTATAGTAAGCACTTTTGGAAGTGCAAACGAGTGCTTTCAGGCCGCCAACTACTGTGCATGTGTGCCGGGCGCGCGCACCATTTGGCAGCCTGAAAGCACTCGTCTTTCACTTTCGCCTGTCACACAGCCGCGCTTTGAAGTGTGATCGCGATTGCGATCACTTACATTTCGCGGGCGCTTTGATGTTTTCAGTGAGCCGCGCGGCCACTGAGGACATCAAAGCGCCCGTGAACACCATTTGCCACCCCCACCTCTTCAGCCAACTTACTCGCCATGTCTGCTCTGGCTTCTTGTGCCTCTTTTTGAAACTCAGGAGCAGTAACATTGTCGTGGTGTCACTAGGGCTTCAAGTGGATGCTTTTTCAATATTATATACAAGCCACAGTTACTGCTAATTTATCTTATGCAACTAACAACGATTGACAAAGCCAATAGTCCTAACTTGTTTTTTTTGCATTTGTCAGATTTTAATTTTTAAACAGCTGTTTCCATTTCCCGTTTTGTTTCCCTTCCAAACTGCTTGTGTTTGTCGCTTTCTTGTGTGCTCTTTGTTTTTTTTTCACTTCGTTAGTCTAGCACTCGTTTAAACCGCTGCTCCTGTATGTGTCCTTCGATACCATCTTTGCACACTAACAGCTGGTGCACTGCATCATCATTGCGCGTTTCACGTAACATTAAGGGTAAAAAATCCCTCTATGCAACCTAACCGTACACAAACAGAGCATAGGACCATAACACAAAGCAGGGCGCGTGGGGCTCCGGCAGTGCTCGTCACCTCACAGCTCTCTCTGAGAGCCCAACCGAGCCGCAGCCATGTCGGACCAGAGCCCCTTGGGTAGGTGTGGCGTGTTTCCCGTCCTTATGGGTGTTGCAGCACTACAAAATAAATGTACATGCACCTGCCCCAGAGTAGTGGTTTCCGCATGCACTTTATGCGACGTGTCTTCTCTGGGTGATTATCTGTCGTGAAAAAAACCAGTTTTCCACGAACGGTCTGCAGTACCACACAGCAACCACTCACCATTATTTGATATGCTTAGGCATCCAGCCAATTTCTCCATCACTACGAATGCTCCAGCAAGAGTGGCAATTTGAAAGCGAATCTGATAATCTACAACCCCTTCCTAGCATCGAGGCATTCGTCCTAAAATAACAGTGACTGACAGATAACAGGTGGTAAGCCCAAGTACGTGTTCTCAGTCACCTGAGGCGAGGTTAAACACTGGGTTCGCTGGCGTGTAACCCAAAAGGGGTGATTTGGCAGAGTAGATGGTGCTGATCCACTACCACAACAAGAATGCTGAACACTTGGTACATAGTTTACAAGGCAGCAACCACGGAAGCCAGTCGTAACATAAACTGAGGAGTTACTTGCTACAGGCAAACTAAACCAATAACGGGGATCTTGAACACGTTTTGAAAGGAGTTGGGAAACCATAACCTTGTGAGTAACATAAAACTGCTCGTGGGCTAAGACATGCACACGAGTAAGCCATTCGAGCCAGGGAGATCAGAACACCAGTGTGCAACGGAGACGCCTGGGGGTTGCGTTGTTCGTACCACCCTTCCCCCACTGGGGGTGAAAAACGCTCTTCTAGAGCCTCCGAGGGTCACGTTTCCCAAGCTGTTATGCAAGTTCTCCCAATCGAAACCCGACGAATGCAATGCTACACAACACTACACCATAGGTCCTCGCCAGGCCTGCGCTCGGGTTCTTTCCCGGCCAGGGTTTAACACATTTGGGCTGCATTCAGGGACTGGGGGGGGGGGGTGGAGTAATCCTAATGGGCCTCATCGGACATATGTTATTTACTTCCATATAACAATCAGGCGTTTGAGCTGCACGCCCCCACAGTCAGTGGTGCCACAAAATTCTCGCATTTCCCTCATAAAATGGAGCACCGGTGATCGTCGAGCTGTTCTGCTTATACAGTCGGTCGGCGGGTGTGCAGCGCTATGCTCCCTACTTCCTCGAGCGAACACTAAAGGCCGGTAACCCGTTCCTTTGTGAGAGAAAGACAAGTAGCCTTCTCAGCAGATGCCTGGGCCCGCCTCATCTGTTCCAGCGGCCTCACAAAGACCTACGCGGAAAAGACAGCGAGATGGACCTCCGACTACAAAGCCCGCCAGGCGCCTGGAGGGGGCCGGTGGACATTGATACAAAACCTACCCACTTCCTGCTCTCACAGCACAAACAGACAGCACACCTCACTCACACACAGGCACAATCACCACAGACGGACACTGCAGCCAGGCTGACTCGAAACTTAGAATGCGGGCGAAAAGTTCCAGGTACCGCGCATGCCCAGGCAGCTCTTGCCCTCCCAGGTCTCCTCCCGGCCCGGATGTGGAGCTGCTTTTAAAGAGGTGCAGGGCGCGTGGGGCTCTGGCAGTGCTCGTCACCTCACAACTCTCTCTGACAGCCCCACCGAGCCGCAGCCATGTTGGACCAGGCCCCCTTGGGTGGGTGTGGCGTGTTTCCCCTCTTGGGTGGGTGTGGCGTGTTTTCCGTCCTGGGTGGGTGTGGCGTATTTCCCCTCTCCGCCCACTTTTTTTTTTTTTTTTTTTGGGAAAACCTTTATTGACATTGCAAATAAAGACAAGTATGGGCCTACAACCCTCGGGGCCGGCCGCTAAGCAGTGAAAATAACAGCAAACAGATTTTAATCACATGTAGCACCTCGGGAAGCAGATTTTCCATGCTAGTATTCTCTTGTCCACCGAATAGCCCAAGAGGCTATAAAAGGTTTTCATTTTACAATAAGGGATAGAAGGATCAGGTGCCAATCAAGTTCTCAGCAGCGAAAAAAGGCAAGCAGAATAATGAACGTCAACAATAAATGGCAAGCTATCAAGTCAATGGCGCAGAAACAGAAGGTTCAGGATGTGGAGGAATATCACGAGCCGTTTGCGCCTGCAGTCTCCTGCCCTAGGACCCAGAAAACCCCACTGAAGTGAGGCACAACTGAAAAAACAATGATTGGCCACGAAGGACACCTACCGCACTGACCCCAGAAAAAGACAAAGAAGAATAAGAAAAGAAAAAGGAGGCCATAGAAACAAAGTAAAGGACTAAAGAAGCCCCTCCCCCACCCCCCCACCCTGCACCTCTGCAGATGACTACGGCCCCCCCCCGCAGCGTGCCTGTCGCCCCAGAACCAGACCCGAAATATAGAAGAAACAGAGAAAAAGGGGAAAGAGAGGAAACCCCCCCTAACAGAAAAGGGGAGAGAGTAATAATAAACTGGAGGAGGGCCTTCAACCATGCCCCCGGCTTCTCCCTCCCGCACAATATATTCCTCCCCAGCGCAAACAGTAAACAGCAAAAATTCGGCCATATCTAAGAGAAATGGGGAGCATTATGCACTGGCTACACTATTAGTTACGTCGTGAAAGCACACAACCCCCCAGCCCGCCCGTCTATTGATTGACCACCTCGGAAGGATCAGCCTTATCCTTGGCCACTCTTTGCGAATCCACCAGTGCATACCCATCGACCCACCATCATGCCCAAAGTTACAAGGAAGAGGAGCGTCCAGAGAAGACTAGGAAGGGACACACACATGTGGGGAGGACGTTCCGAAACATCAGCACAGTCATCGTCATGGAAGATCACCTTTCCCAGTACTGCCCCAGGGCCCGCGCCGCACACAAGGTCCAGGAAGGAGAAATCGGCCAGAGCAGGCGATCGTTGCGTGAAGATTGCCTGGGTCGCCGGAGGCCGCGCATGGGACAAAGTCACCACCGTCTGCTCAAGTCCAAAACCTCCGGAACAGACCGACCCCACAGCCAGCCGACCACACGCTGCCGCAATGTCCAAAGTTTCCATCCGTCCCTCACCCACAGAGGCGGTCACGGTACTTTCCTCCTGTGGAAGGTGAGACAGAGCCTTATGTACCTGGGGACAGGCAGACCGCAACTTTTCCGACGCAGACGCAATACCATCCAGCTTCCTCCCCAATACCAGGGCGCCGTGGACCTGGGTGGAATGAAGGGCTCCGAGAGCATCTAGAAGGTCACCGTACCCCAGCACGGTCCCCCGCGCTCGCTCCGCCACGTTCCTTTGCGCCACACACTCCCAATCTTGCTGTGACCCAGTGTACAGGATGACAGAGTCCATCCCATCAAGATGGCCGCAGGGCAGGGCCATCCCAGATGGGGACCGGGTCTCAGGCACGGGCGCAGCAAGTTCCATATCCCTGCAAACAAGGTCCGGAGGCAGGCAAAATGTGTATACAGTGTGCGGCCACAGGTAACAGTCGTTCTCCCCCTGGGCCAGTGTCCGCGAAAACCGGGAGCAGCCCGCGCAAATCGGGACGAGCCACAGGCCGCGTCCAATCAGTTCACTGGCGAGGGTCCAGGCGATCGCCGATAAACCCCTGGAATCGTCACCCCGGGTATGCACCCGTCACGCTACTCTCGGTGATAGGAGCGACCACTGCGAGATTCAGGCCAATATTCGCGCCGCTTCGGCAGTCCCGACTCCACCCGGTCACCAATGGCCGCTGTTGTTAAACTGCCGCCCGGCCATGTTGTCCACCCGAGGTCCCGGCTCCAGGGCTGCACAGGCCGCAAACTTCAAATGAGCATTTCTCGGGCGGTACCGCCGCTGGAAGCTTCAGGATCACACGATCGGTTGCCGCTCTCGATCACCAACACGGGCATGTAGCGCAGGCTGAGGATCACATGCAGGATATCTGTGCGGGATGTGGAGGTTCACGGAGCCGGGAGCCTACGCTGCCGTCCCGGTCGCCATCTTGGCTCCTCCCTCTCCGCCCACATTTTTAATTGGCTTGTGTCATTGTCCACTGTAGACTGTGGCTGTTCTTTGCTCAATAGGCTTAGTAGTCCCTCCTTAGTACCACCTTGTCTCAATTTGTAACTTCCCATGGTGACACCCCCTGTTAGGAGTGTTGTTACTTGGTAGGCTTTGCTTTAATTACAGGCTCCCAGCACAGCAGGCAGGACATGCTCTCTCCTAATGCTTTTTAATTTTTTTTATAGCATGGGCGCTGGCATTTGCAATACAATCAGCCTCACATTTGCGAGAGTTTAAGCTATTGGCATTGTAAATGACAATGCCTTTTATTTATCTGTTTAAAAAACAACACATAAATAAAAGGCATTGTCATTTACAATGCCAATAGCCCAAACTCTCGTAAATGCGAGACCTATTGCATTGCAAATGCTTGTTTTCTACTAGACTTCGGTCTCTGGGTTTGTTATGGGTACAGTGCCTGCTTCAAACTGGACTTTTCTGTTAGATGTGGGAGGACACTAGGATTGCCATAGTACAATCCACACACAACCCCAGTACTCAAAGTCCATGTTTAGTGTGGCCAAAGAGTTTTCCTATTTTTAAAGTGTTGTGATACAAAGCATTCTGGTCCCGTTTGCAGAAAGGCAAATAGGAACTACTGAAAAAGTGGGTAAGGTGGGCCCCAGGCATAAATGGGGCACCTCCAGGACCCCACTTTAGAACAGTTTCTTGACATGCAGAATATCAGAAAAGGACTTGACCTGCTCTCAGTGACCTGAGAAGAATCCTGAAGGTCTTAACATGCTCCCTCTTGTACCCAGGACAAAGAATTGGACTTCAAGTTTCAGTTAGCTGCCTCCTGTGTGCCTACAGTTAGACAACACGCTGCAAGAGGACTATCTAGGAATTACCCAGCTGAGCACAGCCAACTGGACCTGGACTGGACCCTGCTGTTGGCCTCTCCCTGACACCGTGTGATTCTCCAAGTGCCTCGCCTGAGGTCCTGGGGGAACTTTAGATATGTACTTCTGTGGTGGAGTAGGACTGAAGACCAAGTCAAAAGGTAAAATCTTTTAACAGGAAGAACATTGTTGGTGTATCCGACTCATGCTCCAACACAGTCAGTTTGAAATTGCACCTAGGTCCTGGTCTCCTGCAATCCATTGATAACCATTTGTGCTTTGTAGCCCTATTCCTAGTTAAACCTTTAAAAATTCCTATCTCCGATTTCCCTTATTGGACTTTTGTCATTTTATTTATTAAATTGTACTCACATTTTCTAATTTGATTTAGAAATGTTATTGTTTTACATCTTGACTTTATTACTGTTAGGGCAATGGGTAAAGTATTTATGCAGTACCCAAAGTTAAGCCTGTCTGCTCTGTGCCATAGCTACCAGGAAGTTGAGCGCCTGTCAATATAGTGACTTGAGGATTCACCCGAACAAGGGTTATCATTATTACTTGGAGTGGGTAGTCACCCACCCCAAATGTGAATATAATTTCTTACAATAGCCTTATGCATTTAAAAAGTAAGTTTTGCCCAGGTTTATACCTCATTATTGCACCAGTGCGTGCTGCTCACTAAATTGTTTCATGGCTACGTTCATTATGTCCACTTAGCAAATAACAGCTAAGGTCCATTGTGCCAGATTAACAGATGGGTGGAATTTTAAAATTTTATTTATTATGCTCAGTTTTCACAGAAAGACCAATTTTTCTAATTCCCACCTAGCACATCGTGTTCAACACCCACTTGTACCAAACAGCACAACTAGACCAAGTACCGTTATGTCATGTTGCTATACTATCACCAGATACCACAATGCTAATTTAGCACATCACTAATACTTTCATTAAACCTAGTTAAAACATCAATTACTATGTACTGTGTTCATTTAGCACATCATGGCCTGGTTTCCTCATAACCAGATAATACATTACCACATTCCATTGTGCCTCATTATCACATCACACTCTGTTTTCAGTAAGACATTAGTATATCTTGAGCTGTTTGTATTAACCCGCAATTTAAAAAATATGATCATTTGCAACTACACTAAGTTACCTCCAAATGACCAGCTATAATTGTGTAAACAGAACAAAAGCAATAAAATTTGCCACTGGAGTAAGTTACCACACAATTGAAAGTTTCCACCGAGTTAGCATATCATGCTGCACTAACGCACCATGGCCAGTTTCAATTATACCAAATCACCCAATCATGCCCAGTTTTCATAATGTCAATGAAGCACATCATGACCAGTCACCATTATACCCAATTTACACTAGGACTTGTCCTTACTATATCAAGCTGCCATGCCGTAACCACTTTCTGTTGTGCATATTTATAACACCCTGACCCAGTGTTTCTCAAGTACGGCCCAGGGGCCACATGCGGTCCTCCTGACCTTTACATGCGGCCACCTGGGCCGCAGCAGCACTGGGCTGCTGTTTCCTCGACTCAGCACTAACATAAAAAAAAATGTTTAACAAACAGCAAGCACTAATTTAAAGGTTAACTGCAGTCAACGAAAGGAAGTAACTAGACCCTTAACTTTAGGAGAGCCTTCATTTTTAAAGACGGCAAACATGTGAAAATATGATAGTCTTTTCAAAATTCAAAAAGTGTATTTCATTAAATTGTAGTACAATTTCAGCTCAGTAAATCAGATTATAGAAATGCATTCAAAAGTATTTTTTTTTAAGTGATGGTTTTCAAACATGAATTTAGAAGCGTTCATGCTTCCCACCCCCCAAACCTGACAACAATGACATTAGAGATTACATCCAAACACAGAAGAAGGTTTTGCATAGCAGGCATCCTGAAGTTATATTTTGAGGTCCTCTTACATGTGATAATGAAGAAAAAGGAGGGAAATAGAAATAAAATAATTACACTGGATCACACAATTTGGTCGAGTGGAGAAGCTGGGATTCATCCCAAGTTTTCTGGTTTCACATTGTGCAATTGAGTTCAACCACTAGATGTACATGCATCGCTTCCCCTACACTCACTTTACGCCCCACCGCGGTGGTATTAGTGCAGCCCTCAGTCACACCAAAGACCAAACAGTTTGGCTCCTGGGAAAATGTTTGCGAGTACCCATGCCCCGACCAATAAACATCAGATTCAGTTAACAAGCAACAACCAAATGCAGTTCTGCCAAGTAACCAGAGAACTCTATTACTATATCATGATCAATGTCATTAATCCCAGTTAGAACATGAAACACATCTGCCTCTACCCACGATGCCTAGTTAGTGCATTATAACCAAAAGAAAATATACTTTATTACTACTACATGGCCATTTTTCATGATGCTCAGCTGTCACAGCTTACCTACATTTTGCCTAGTCCACAAATTACTGCCACATGTTACTCTGATAACATGAAAAGTTCTAATTATGTCAGAGGTAGAACATCCTATCACATAAATGGAGAGGTGTACTACCAAAAGTACGTATGGGGGCAGCGCCAAACTGGATTTCTGTGAAAAAAGCCCAGAAGTTAAATACATTTTTGTTAACTTATATTTGTTTTCAAACAATAAAAAAAACAAGTAGTGTAGTTCTGTTTTCACAATGTTGGGACAGAAAAGTTTCCCAAATGTAATGATGTCTATATCCCTGATGGTGATTTTTAGTTATGGGCGAACACGGACAATGCATGTGCATCATTACGTAGGCCTGTCCCATGGACTGAAGTCTTTTTGGACTGGGAGGGGAACCCAAAGCACTATTCTCATAGTGGTGGAAAGGCTACGGTCTCTATCAAGAGTTGAGCAGCATGAGCATAGTAGTGGCAGCATACCGCGTAGTGATCAGCACAAGTGAAGAGGTCCTTTTTTCACTATCATTGGAGTGAGGCGTACCAACTCACTCATTTTAAATTCTGCTGCCAAATGCTTAAATCACCCTTAGCCTACATTGGTTTTGTGTGAATTGCGGGTCAGTGCACGTGTTGGATGTATGTGTGCAAAAGTGCAATACTGAGCAGTGGGCGTATGTTTATGCATGTGCTGGGTGTATACCTGCCCGACAATGGCAAAATACATGGAAGATTCTGGGTTCCATTTTGGGCGTTCCAGGGCTAACTGGAGGAACATGAGAAGGTAGAGAAATCCTCCTGTACAGATTTGTAAATTGCTGTGTTCCTAGGAGCGAAACACTGGGAGGAAGGGAGAGCCAGGCTCTTCAGTATGTGCACTTTTATTCAGAAAGAGATTGCACGGAAGGGGCCTGGGCACATCTCAGGAAGGAGCGATGGGGCTGATAAGAGAATCATAAAGAGTAGTGGTGAGGCCTTGGGGGTAACCCTTGTGATACACATATCACTGTGGCTAACATCCATTGTGTGAACCCCTAGTCACTCCCATGGCATGTCTGCAGGGGCTATCAGGTTTAGAGTTGTTCCTGCTGTGACAGACTGTTTTCTGGAGGAAGAGCAGAGCAGAAGAGAGGGCAATTCAAAAGGCAGCGGACACCCAACATAAACTTCAAAGACTCAGACGCTAAATCACATTTGGTTCTGGAAATGGGACTATAAGAAAAGGCCCTCAAAATTGTCAACTGTCAAAAAGTGAGTCGGGCTGTGCGAGGAGCTGAAGCTCCGCAAGACTTCTGTCTGTGACCAGGACAGGGGGCCAAGGCCTCTTCAAGACCACCTGCTTTTGGAGTCTCGAGCACGACAGCCTTTCTGCCTGCCAAGCCCAGTCTGCCCACTGAGGAAGAGAAGGGTGCTGAAGGGAGCAAGATCCAGTCGGGGATCCGGTTGACTGGATCACAGTAGTGAGGTGTGAGGATGCGGCTGCTGCACCAATCGGGTTCTCATATGCAGGGAAACGTCCGCGACAACCCCCCCACGCCGAAGTAAGGCAGCCGTGAAGTGATCCGTGACTGCACTGATCGAGTCATCACCAGTGTGCAGGTTGTACATATGTGACCCCGTATGCCAGGTGTGGCCAAAAGAAGAGCGCTTATGTGTGGATCGAGCCATAGCCGGTGTGCAGAGCACAGAGAGTGACCCTATATGTCAGAGGGGGTCACTAAGACCAGTCAAGAAACATGGTCTGGTCGAGACCATCATCGAGAGGAGGACGCCACTGTAGTGACCCAAGCACCAACTGTGGACCAGCAGCAGGAACGTCACAACCCAACCGGTGGGGAGAATGAAAAAATACTTATCAGCATTGAAGGGTCATCAACGACCCCCTCAGCCTTTGCCCCCGCAGGACCATGTGTGAGGAACTCAAGGACACCCAACCGCTGTTCTTGCCGGGCTGTGTGTGATAAAGTTACCGGAGATTGCCACTGCAGCTTCAGCAGCAGCATAGGGCTGCACTCGAAGATCCTGCCTGTGTGGGCAACATTGATTTACGGGCCAGACTGCCCCAGGGGAACTTGACTGCAATTTAGCACTTGAACACTTTTGAAAACTTTTGAAATAAGGATTTACAGTGGGACTCCTGAGACTTGGACTGCTCATGGGGTTCAACCTGAATGTCGCCTATACCGATTGAGGAATAACCACTACTGCTAGAGAAGGGGGGGGGGGGGTGGAACTCGGGGACCCGCTTATAAAACACTGGAGCCCTGAACTCAGGGACTATGTATACTGTTTGTGAATGTCATTTTAGTTGTGTTTGTATATAAATGCTTATTTTTTCACAAAAGCAAGTATTTGATTGGCCAATCATTTATTGGTGCTGCTGACCGTATTTTGAGTTTGCCCATCATCACCACCCATTCTGCAAGGCCTTCTGTTTCTCAGCTCGTCCACTACAGTTCATCTGCTCCTCTTCGCATCTGCCCATTCAAGCATGTCTCTGATCGAAATCTGTATTCGTGGACAATGTGATGGGACAACAGTGATTTACTATTTTTCTCCTCACAAGTATCGTCTCAAGCATATTAAACTTATGTTTCTTTATCCCCTTATTGAGCTTTGACACAACTCCCAATAAGCACAGCCTTGGTGCTCAGGAATACCACCTGGGACGGATCTATCACCCGTATTTCCATCTACAAACTTTCTACAATTTTGCAGATTGATCCATCTGCAGGCAATCTGCCTCTAATCCTTTCCATCAAAGGTATGCAGTCGCCTCCTCTCAGGGACATTTTTATCAATTTTGGTGGGGTGTGATACGACCTGTGTAGATGCATACATGTACGGGTCTCTGTCGCTCTTAGGGTCTATATTTACCAGTGGTCTACAAACTGTGTGTTGTAACCTGTATTGTATTCATCTGGTCACTTTCTCCCTAGCTGCTCAGCCAGTGTGAATGTATTGCATGGAATGTTGGTGTGAGAGTCTTGAATGGAATGTTTGGGTCATTCTTGGGATGCTTGGGTGTGTCAGTTGGAGTATGGGCTGAGCAGCAGGCAGACTGCTCCTGGTGAGGCTGAATCTCTACAATTCAACTACCTGTAACTGAACTTAATAAATCTACATGAAACTAGATCTTGGCTACAGACCTCTTCACCTCAGATTTTTGCGATGATTCTTAAAACGAAACTACACGTGTTTTTAAAAAGGACTTACTGAAACAAGAAATCGCTATAGAATACCTCCACAACTAAGATAGCCTTCCTCTGAGGTACAAGGCGTGCTAGCCCAACCAGTGTGCTTTACACCAGACAGCCCTAGCCTGCGCGTACTTCATTGGCTACAAGGATTGGGTACTCCTGCTACCTACTATGACAACTTGTGTGATCCTCAGCACTACACCAGTGTCTTTATCAGCAGACAGCCCTGATCATGCTTCATTGGTCTATAATATTTTAATTTCAAGCAACTGATTTCTGGTTGTTCGACATGTCTCATTTGTGGTTCATTCATTGCTGTGGAGTAAGCCTGCAAGTTGCTGTCAACAAGAAAGGGTGGAATAGTATTCTAGAGATTTCACATATTCTACCCGCTATGTTGGGATCACAAGTTAAGTTTTTGTGAAGTTGCAGAGGATAAAGAATTGTGTGTCCCGATAAGGTGCGAAAGCGGCATAAGAATACATTTGTTCGCGGCATAAGAATACATTTGTTCGTTTGTGTGAGAGGTCGACTGCAGCATCTATCTCACATCTGTGTCATCTCAGCGTGGGTGCAATAAAACATTAATTCATGAGTATTTTATTGTTGTACAAATCAGCGGTGATGTTTTCTGAATTTTAAATTGCACCGTAAAATCTAAGTTTTTTGGCAGCACGGTTACTCACATCTTTAAACCAGTGTGAGTGCCTCGGAACATGTTTCAGCCGAGCACGAGAGGAGTTCCAACCCTTGGATTATGACTACGCTGTGTCCTGTGTTAGTAATGTGTCCTGAACAATGGTTCAAGGCACGTACGATCCTGGAGCCACCTGGCAGGGTTTCTCTAATGTGCCGCCATCTTGTCAGTATCCTACACTCCTTCAGCATCCCATGCTGGAGAGCCTCCATGCTGTCTTGCTGCCGATAACGCCAGAGGGCTTTCAAGCGTTCCAGATTCTCGCGCTCCTTTAAGGAAAGTCCCTAGGGTCCCGTGAGGAGACTGCTGCCCATCGTTTCCAAGTCTTTGCTCTGGCTGTGTAAGAAGCGCCGTTTCTTCTCCTTTGGGAGGTGCTACAGACGTTTGAACTGATCAATTTAGAGAGATTGCAAGCGAATGAGTTTCTCCCGCATGATAAGTGCTACCTCTTCAGCTGTTTACACCCCAGCAATGTTTGTAGAACTTGTATCTGTGTATGTTTATCTACACCAGCATTGAACCCTTTTGTTGGGTACCACCATCTCGTTTGGACTGTGCTAATGGATCTTCATCCAGGGCAGAGGTTAACTTGCTAATTTTCATGTTATCCACTGTGACAGTACTCGGGTGAAAGATCGCTCACTGGGTCAATGTTCTGTTTATTGGTAAATTCATGTTTTTTTTTACCTTGCCCTGCTATTCATTACTGTTGCCTGTTTTAATGTCATTCTGTGCTTGATATGGGTTTTATGCCTTTGTGTTTTATGAACGATATGCTTCCACTCGGTTTGTGTGGTTTCTTTTATGAATTTTCACGCAGTAATTTCACTACTCTTACTTTAGGCATGTTTATTTGTTGTTTGACCCTTATATTCTGGGCAGGGAATGGGTTTTAGTCCCATTTCAATTAGTTCACATATTTACCTCTACACAGGGGTGTCTAATGGGTACAAGTCCCATTTCTATTAGTTCAAATTTTACCTCTACACAGGGGTGTCTAATGGGTATAAGTTCCATGTATTTAATTTACATGGATGTAAATTGTGTGTTCACTACAAACCTCTACACAGGGGTGTCTTATGGGTACCAGTCCCATACTATTGTTTTGCTCACGCTTCTAACTGCCACATTTAGGTTCTAATGGGTACGAGCCCCATGTGTTCTATTGTTCTGTTTACGTTTCTAACCTTCACATAGAGGTGCGAATGGGTATGAGTACCATGTGTTCTGCTGTTCTGCTCATGCTACTAACCTCCAAGTAGGGGTTCTAATGGGTACGAGCCCCATGTGTTCTATTGTTCCGTTAACATTTCTAACTTTCACATAGAGGTTCTAATGGGTATGAGTCCCATGTGTTCTGTTCAGGCTACTAACCTCTAAGTAGGGGGTTCTAATGGGTACGAGTCCCATGTGTACAATTGTTTGGGCGCACTAATGTGCACACTCGTGGTTGTCTGCCATTAAGCCTTTTTGGCTGCATCGTCAGCAGTCAACCTTCTATTCTTTCTTACCCTTCTATTTTCTTCGGTTTATGTTGGATGTAGATGTTCCATGTTTATGGTTCATTTATTCACATGTATTTTGGGGAAAGTCATTCCGGGTGTCCTTCACCCATTTCTAATGTGTCTTTAAAAAAATTATAGGAGGATGATGGGTGGGCAATATATATTTTATGTATATTTATTTTTGCATCGCCTCTACATTGTTTATTTTTCTTACATGTACTTATTGTACATCTCTTCCATATTTTTTCTTACATGTACATCTCTTTTATATTTTCTCTGAATTTTCTTTACATTTCTCTTGTACTTCGTTCTTAAGCTTTCATTTTCTCTTGTACTTACTCTTGCATATCTCCAGTGTATTTTCTTCCTTGCTCACGCTTGATTTTTCTTGGCATATTTGCTATGATCCCTTCATGTTTGGGTTTACTTTCTTCTTGCTTTTTCTCTACTTTCCTATTTTTCGGGGTTCTCCTGGTTTGAACCTTTTTCTTCTTTGTGGTTTCTATTTTTGTTTTGCGGAAGAAGGGAAGGTATGTTGTACCCTGTATTGTATTTATCTGGTTACTTTCTCCCTAACTGCTCAGCCAGTGTGAATGTACTGCATGGAATGTTGGTGTGAGAGTCTTGAATGGAATGTTTGGGTGCCTGGATGCTTGAGTGTCTTTTGGAGTGTGGGCTGAGCAGCAGGCAGACTGCTCCTGGTGGGGCTGTATCTCTACAATTCAACTACCTGTAACTGAACTTAATAAATCTACATGAAACTACATCTTGGCTACGGACCTCTTCACTACACTGTTTATACAGGACGAACTGACGAGGTCACACTCTGATGTTCTCCTGTGCTTCTTCAAATATAATGAGCCAGTGGGGTATAGAGCTTATGCCTTGCATCTGCCTTGTATCCATCACACCACTGATATCTTGGGTCATTTGAACAAACAGCAGTAAACTCCTCAAATCCATCTCCTTTCAAAACCGGGACCTTTTCATCAAGTTTCTCAACATTCTTTCCTATAAATGCCCTACTTTCCTGACGACACAAGAATAACCATGTGGTATGCTTCCTTCCATCACGAGTGGCTCTTTCAAAGGAGTCTGATCCAATTCTGTGGTTGATGATCATGTGATGATACACCAGTGAATTACTATTATTCTCCTGACAAGTATCATCCTAAGCATATTACATTCATGTTTCTTTTTACTCATTTTTAGCTTTGATACTACTTCCAGTAAGCACTGCCTGGGTGCTCAGGAATACCACCTGGGACGGATCAAACCCAGTGTTTGCGTCTTATACCTTTCTACAGTTTAACAGCTCGATCCAGGTGCAGGAAATCGGATTCCAATTTCCAATCTTCTTCCATTTTGTCCCCCGATTACCCTCAGTGTCAAACCATCCAAAGGCATGCTGGAGCTGTTACACAATATTTTCCAGGTCGGGCAAGCCCAGGCATCAGCTTTCTCAACTTTGCCGCTACACTTTAAGTTTAACTCTGATGCACTCTCAAGGTCACCAAAACTAAATGGGGAGGTTAATCCCTCGCTCCTTGGAAAGACGTTGTTCTCATAATTGAGAGTGTTAGCATAGTCCAGAATTACACTAAGCCCTCACGCGCATGTCAGTTTGTATGGAAACACATCTTAACTTTTTCATTACTATTCCTCCCTTCCTCAATGCTAATCTCACTTAGCAGCCCAACGGTTCCACAACCAAGACAATAGCAGCGACGTCAGAGGGACGCCTTGGCTTTCTCCCCTTTTTATCATCTCTCCAACATTACTCGTCCTGACTTCAACCTAGCCGTTGACTATATAGTAGCTGTATCCAGCCACAAAAATTACCCAAATCTCACGTTTTTCCAGTACATGCCACATGCATTGCCACTCTAACATATCAAAGACATTTCTATATCTAAAACAGCCAAACCCCCTGTCTAGGGAGTGGATCACATCTGAAAGTCTTCTTAAATTATGGATAGTGCTTCTATGTGGTATAAAACCACACTTATTCGGATGTATTAAGGACTACACATTTTCTGCAGCCTAGCAGCATCAGCTCAATACAGGTGTGCATTTGCAATGGCCAACTGTAAATAAAGTCGAAGCTATCACTGTACTCCACACAACATGGTCATATAGCACTAGCAGATGGATTATTATTTATGAAATACGACCTTCACATGCTGAAAGATGACAAATGTAGCAAAACGTAGCAAATGGTATGTTACTAAAACCTACAAAGCAATATATTAACATATATACTAGTGACCCACATACAGTCTTTGCCCAATAACACTAAACAGCCTGCTTCAACTATTCCTTTAACTACTACCAACAGTTTGAGGGTGGAAGCTTCATTGTAGATACATACAAGTTATTTAGACACTGGCAGTAGGGGAAAATAGATGTGTGCTACGAGTACATTTGCTAAGAAACATATGAATAATAAAATGTTGACAAAAATTGATGGCTACAGACTACATTATGAGGTTTTCTGTATACCGTAAGAAAATAGGTATGTAAAGTGCCGATCAAATAATCGACAGCAATGTTGTGTTTCTCAAGTTTGCATCTCTCACACAAAATTAAGCATAAGAAAATGCAGTGATGGAATCAATATATCATTAACATTGTATGCGATTGTTAATGCTTCTGGAATGAAGCACAATATCTTGTAAATGTAAGAATGACAAGAATATATATATTTTTAAAACCTACTTACCATCTGTAATACAAAACCATATTCCACTTTTTCGAGAACTGCCTACAAAACCCTACACAATACTCAACTGTAAAAGCCAGAACAATATCACCCATTCCTTATCAGCTTAAAGTTAAAACCATAGACCACAATAATCCATACTAAGATCACCCACTTATCTACCACCTCCATTCGGCAATAGTGGTAAAACCTTCCTTTCTCAATAACAAAAGGAAAAAGTAATACGCAGTAGGAACTATTCTCCAGTGACAGGACACATGTTCCAAGTTAGCGATTGATTTACTCTGTTTGAGACAGCAAGTGTAAGTCACTTTAGTCATATTCACTACCCAGAGTAAGACAAGCAGCTCTTGAATAAATGCTGTGTACTTGGTATACAGGATAGTATGCCAGATGTGTTAGATTTACATACATGCCAGCATTTTAGAATAGGAAAGTGGGAGATTTTAGAAAAATAATGGGGAGATTGGTTTTTCCCCCCATTGACTTCTATTGAGGCCTGAATCGAGTCTACTGTCATGTATGGGACTTAGTGTGCCGCTGCAGGTTCGGATATCAGATACATTTTCTTTTTCCCCTTACCTGTCAGGAGCACAGAGAAACTGCAGGCACAGCGTCGATGACAAAACTGCTTTGCACTGGCCCGCAGGAGCAGGCTACTGGCAGTGCATACTACAAGTCTCACTAGACCAGGCTTCTCCAACAAGTAGCTTGTGAACTACTGGTAGCTCTACAGCTACCTGTGAGTAGCTCTCTTGTGTGCAGCTCAGTCTACGAAATTAGAAGCTTTAGTTTGTTGAATTAATATAGGTATACCAAAATTTAAAAGAGTGCGTTTGATCTGAAAATGTGTGTCTTTTCGGAACACATAATTTCCTTAATCTTTTTAATACCGATATTTAAATGATAAATCATGCAGCCTTGAGAGCTTTTTACTAATAGTATTACCTTGGTGCCAAGAGTCATTACAGCTGTGGCTGTTTTGTATTACTGTTGTGGAGGCATTCCAAATTGACTAAGCCTTTTTTAATTACTTCTAGCAATCCTGCAGTGAAGTGATCATGGCTGGTAACCTTGCATGAGAGGCCACTAATATAATCTTGTTTGACAGGTGCAACACTCATAATATTAGCAGCTCGGGATGACTTCCATTGAACATAACTAGCTCTTGTGAGTGAAAATTTTGGAGACCCCTGCAGGCCAGTCCCAGCTGCAGCCGACTGAGGAATTGGGTATTTGAATGTAGGAATCGGGAGGTGGGAGACTAGCCTTGAAAATCGTTAGTCTCCAGTCTGATTTTGGAGGGTTGGCATGTATGGATTTAATGCGTAGAGTAATCACTTTTAAGAGCTAGGGTAATTTTTATCCTCTCATTCTAGGTCATTTTTATATGACCCACCAATGCAGCAACATGGTGATCTACTCAAATACATTCGTTTTTTATATACCTTTAATTTATTTAATTTCGAATGTAGTCAACTAAAAGGCTCATTTGTGGTTGTTATTTTTGAAACAGAAATAAAAGCTTTAGGGTCAAAATACATATTTTTCTCAGTTCCTGAAGCTGCGTATAGACCACATTCTATACATGGCCCAGACATTTATTAGTCTGGCAGTTGCTGAAGCAGCGTTCATCGGCCTCGACTTATATGGATATCTAAATTATTCCTTTGGTGAGCTGGAAGTAACTATCAAGAAGACCCTGACCTGTATTGGTAGCATCTAGTAACATCAAATGTGCCAGTACCAAGATTTTTACTTAAATTATTGTAACTCTCTTGATAAACGTAGGTTCAAAATACTATTGCAAAGGATATAGTGAAGTGTATACCAAAGTGACTTCAGCTGAAGATCTTCATAGCCAGCAAGTAGGTGATTTCTCCAGACCTGTTCCGTGTCAAGGCCATACCTGGAAAGCGCACGAAGGCGCATCTTGGTAGCAATATCCTTTTCCAATGAGCCAGTCTTCACTTCTTCTGTGCACTCATACAAGTGCCTGCCACATGCCCACATCAAAGACGTAGTGGGACTCCAAGCAAGAGAAATCCTCTCAAAGACAGTGAAGTCCGACATGGATCTTGTAGGTGTCACAACTACCATTCTGTTCTGGCTGGTTGGATGCCATGCAAATGAAGCAATATAGTTCTCACAGGGCTGAACACTTCTTTCAATTATAGTAGGCTCAGTTTCATCTCCAATGGGAGTCGGCGTGTGCTGCATATCATACAGTCGAATAATGTTACTGTCCCTGGTTAAGGTAGCTAGCAGACCAGTTCTGGTTGGACACCATGCCACCTTGGTTAAGGGTTTAGGTTGCTCTGTCAGAGTTAAAACAGGTTTTTCGAATTTTCGAAGGTCCCATATTGCAACCTGCCCTTCAAAGAAAGATGCAACTCGATCATGGAAGTAGGGGTCCACAGTCACTCCTTGAACCGCTTTCGTATTAACAAACATCTTTTGGCTTGTATTTCTCAAGTCAAATATTGCCAGATTTCGATGCATACCAGCTAAAAGTAACTTTTGGTCCCGTGGAAGCCAGCAAAGAGAGAGACAGGCATCATTCTGACCTAGTTCATAGAGGGGTTTGGTTACAACCAACCCTGCTTCAGACTCACCAGCTGCAAGCCTCACTTTCTCCAAAGGAACAGCGGCATCAGGCACATATTTGCTGCTGATATCCCATATCAAAACTGAAAAGTCTGCTCGATGCTTATCAAGGCCTGCGGCAAGCCAATTACTGTCCAGTGGGTTCCATGCTAAGGTATTACATTGTCGAGCATGCTTTGGAACAAACTCTTTCCCAATCAAGTCTTTGCATTTAGAGTTATGATCTTGGCCAAGGCTGGTCAGAACAACTCGGCCATTTGCTTGTCCAACTGCCAAGAGGCACTCTGGGTCATACTTTGGGTACCATGCCACACATTTCATGTAAGGAGTGTCTGAATTTATTGCCAGCAGCGTCGCTGTTGTTTCTTCCGAAAGTCGAAGGGATCCCGCTTTTAGTTCTGAATTGGAACTTGTAGCTGCCTCAATGTGATAAAGGCTCAGCTCAGAATCACAAACAACAAATCTGTCCACATGATGCGGTGCCCAGAGGATATCAGGCTTGGAGCCACTCATTTCTGCAGCTGAAGAGTTGAGGAAGAGTGTGATCCACGGGATTTAGGAAGTGTTCTGTAAAGAAATGAAATAGAAACTAAGTCTCTGAAAAAACTTGAAAGACTTCAAATCCACAAGTCATTTTAATAATTTTATTAACTTTGAGTATACAGCATTAACACCACCACAACGACACAGAGGTTTGAAGCGTATTGCAGGTTTACACAGAACAATTCCCATTTGCATCTTAGTCGCAGAACCACATTTGCCAAGACCCTCCCTAGG
The DNA here is from genome assembly GCF_964204655.1 of Triturus cristatus. Taxonomy (NCBI): domain Eukaryota; kingdom Metazoa; phylum Chordata; class Amphibia; order Caudata; family Salamandridae; genus Triturus; species Triturus cristatus. Next base: position 240,708,046 of record NC_140593.1, on the reverse strand, counting down.
TTTGAAAACATATTTCATTTTCAGGGGTTAAAATAAATCTGCCCTTTTTAGTTTATTTGGTGGAATTGTTTTTTTTTTTTAGCACAAACTACAAAACTGGCAGTACATGTTTCTCCTACCAACGAGTAAACGGACACATCTATCACCCGATTCAAAGGAAAAAAGTTTTACAAATAAGAGTCTTCGCATGAAAAGAAATAGTGTTTTTTTTCAATTCATAAACAAATCCACTGGAATGGCTAGGAAGTTCAGCACAGGTTTTCAGGTATATTACTGGGAATGTCTTGTGACATATGCCATGGGCGCCTATTCTTCCAGTGCATTAATCTACATAGCAAAGGGGGAATGGAGGCAGCTGTGTAAATGAACATATACATTTCCTTTCTTGTACATGGGAAAATATGTTTCCCCATGGAGGAAGCCTTCCCATAGAACTCGAACACGTCTGAAGTGATCTGGAAATTATACCAGACTGTCCGGAGTAAATGTCATACTATTTTCAGAGTGGGAAGTGGTCAGATTGGAGTTTGTGAATGTTCACAAATGAAAGAATTACAACCCGTTGCATGGGATATACTACTGGGGATTTCTTTACACTCATACCAGAGAAATACACAGTAGTAAATCAATTTACGCATGCTAGAAATTATTTTGTCAATTGTTGTCAGGCCCAGATGGAGGTATTTTCAGCTGTAAATATATACTTACGGCTGAAAATATCTTTGTGGATTTGGCCCCTGGTTTCTAAACAAATGGTAAATAGTAACATTCAATAAATCAACCCAAAGAAATCCAATATGCATTTTCAGCCTTTAATTTGGACACAGCAGGCAAAAATATGAACACACTTCACCAGTGATTAGCTTCATAACAAAGCTTTCACTAAGTTTACATTCATTTATTTATATTTAATGATATAGGAATATGCGCCATGGATCATACACCAAGAATAGTTACATTGAAATGATGGTGGGTTATGAAACAAGCATTGGCATAGCCAATAGGTCTCGCCTTTGGGACCTTATAAGTGTTTAGTTATCCAACACAATATCTTTGGTGCAACAACATCAAGTGTTGCATGGCTAAACACTTATAAGGTCCCAAAGGCTAGACCTATTGGCTATGCCAATGCTTGTTTTGAGTGAGTGGCTCGTGCAGGAAGAGGTGTGGCGCAGCGGCCAGGGTGACTGACTCCGGAACCGGGGGGCTCACGGTTCGATCCCCGGCACTGGCGGTAGATTAGCCCAGCACCATGTGACTCTGGGCAATAGCTTGTTTCATCTTCCCGACGGCCCCCAGCGCCTAGAGACCCTTACGGGTGATTGTTCACGCTTTGCAAATGTGGATTAATATTATTATTACTGTAAGGTAGAGATGCTGCGAGTGCTTTTACAGGAGCCCCAGTGACATTGCACCTCTTCAAAATGTATCTTGGGTCAGGTGTAATACTTCTAGCCCCTATTCCCGTCTTCTCGCACCCAACGCATCCTTAAATGTCCCAGGTACAGCAGGGGTTGACACTCCTATTACCCCTGCCCTTCAGTGATACTTTACCTGTCACGGGTGGTGGTGGTGGTCGTGGTGGTGGAGGTGGTGGACGTGGTGGTGGTGGACGTGGTGAACGTGGTGGGGGTGATGGACGTGGTGGGGGTGGTGGACTTGGTGGGGTGGTGGTGGATGACGTGGTGGTGGTGAATGGAGTGGTGGTGGTGGACGTGGTGGTGGTGGACGACGACTATTGGGTAGGAGGGTGCTGGCAGAATGCGGATGGAGAGGAGGATCTCAAAGGGGGCACATGGGAGAGCAGAAAGAGGCGGAATATTAGATACAACAAGCCCTCGGCTGAAAAAGAAGGCGAGGTTGTTTTGAAAACAGCCTTGTACTGAAAAGAAAAAAAGAGCAGCACTCATGAAAACGGGCGCTGCAAGAGCATTGAAAGCACGGTGTACTGCACTGGAACTGCTTGGCGGCACATAAAAAAAAATAATGAAAAGTGGGCTCTCGAAAGAAGTTCTTGGCGGCACATGAAAATAATGAACAGCGTGAGAGAGCGTGGTGCAACCCCGCGGCCGCGAATGAGCAGGCAAATGCACTCGTGCTGGCATCCGCCTTGCGGGAGCAAGCAGCGGAAGCGGCAGCGCGAGAGCCATAGGTTTTCAATTACCACGCGCGCCGCTGCTTGCTCCCGCAAGGTGGATGCCAGCACAAGCACGAGTGTGCTTGAAAAGGAGCAGACCGATGGCTAAAGGCCCTCCTAGAGCAGCGCATGAGTGCTGCCTAGGCGAGACCTAAATATTGTTGCAGGATATTTAGAGCGGTTTTTATACCTTTTTGCAACAAGAAAGGTGTATGTTGTTCTTTGTTAGTTTGTTTAATGTGAAATACACAGGTTACTCCGAAACTCGTAATACACAAATGCATTTGCACCTCTTCTGTGCAATTTTTATTAGGCTCTGGTATCAAACAGGAAAAGTGTGCAGATTACAAACAGTTTTGTATTATTTTTCTACAGACTGGATATAGCGCCTCTTCTAGGTGCGAGTTGCATCAGGAAATGTTATTCACATACAGTGAACTTTTAGGGGCACTATTACTAACCCATTTGACCTTAAATCCATCCAAATAGGCTTCAATTGAAGCACTTTGGGCAACAGAGCATAATCTTGAACGTATTCCGAATCATTATTACATAAATGATGTCAAAATACATTATTGAAATGCATACAGTCAGTGTATCAGGCATGTGTGTATCAACCACAGTGCCATGGTAACACATTTAAACAAGCATTTGCAATGCAATAGGTCTCGCATTTACAAGCGTTTGAGCTATTAACATTGCAAATAACAAGGCCTTTTATTTTTGTTTTCGTTTTTTGAAACATAAATAACAGGAATTGTCATTTACAATGCCAATAGCTTAAACTTGCGTAAATGCGAGACCTATTGCATTGCAAATGCTTGTTATTTCCGATTCTTGATGTACTGCGTCTCCTGTGGAGTTTAGTGGACGGGTTGTGCGGTTTTAGCTTTTGTATTTGGGGCACAGCATTCTAGGTCCGCTTAAATCATGCACAAGGCCTCGATTATTTCCTCAGCAGGAGTCGCTGGGGATGAGGCGGCCAGGCATAGTCTAGGCCTCCTGCAAGGGTGCCTCCTTTGGCCAGCCCTGACCATTAGCTGACAGTTTTCATGCTGAGATGTTTATGCAAAAACCAGTGGCATAACACAATATGATGCCCCCCCCCCCAAAGAATGTGATATGGGGGAAGAAACCCCATAGGTCACAGATGTACATTGGCCTTACCGAGGCCCCCTTGAAGGGTTGCCCCTCCCCACGCTCTTGGAGCAAACGTGTATGGTTAGAGTGAAACTTCAAGTACCAGAATGCACAGCACCACTGGCTAAAGATGTACAGCCTGGCCGAAGTCGTCCGTGGATGGCAGCTGTCGGTTTGCTAAGCTGTTTAAGAAAGTTATCAGCCCCCAACCAACTCCAGGCCTCGAGCTGATTAAGTAGATGTTACGAGATGACGACAGATGAACAGGAGGAGACGCGCACTCGGTCATTTAAGCGCCCAAAGTGGGGCAGGGGTGACAAACCCACCCGCCCCCCATGACGGAACAGGTGCACAGGTCACCCCAATATCCACCCCACCCCCCTTCAACCCGGAAAACTACAAAGGGGAGAGCCCTAACATCTCTAGTACTGCAAAGTGTGACCGATTCACCGTAGGTGAGGCGAGCAACTCCCCATAAATCAGATGTGGAGGAGGCTCGTGATAGCAGCCAGACGGTCAGCAGGTGCGCTCACAGCCCGCTAGCGGTTCGAGGTATCTAGCCCCCCTCTTCCCACATCTGCATCATCGCACTTTATGGGAACAGCAAACGATTAACCACGGCCAAATCCTATGTTTAAGTGTTATCAGAACACCACTTTACCCTTAAAAGAATCGCTTAGTTTGTAATCCGCAGTGACCTCTGTGACGTGTAGCTCTATATTTTTTTTATTTTTTTAAGCAAAGCTACATAAGTAAAACGAAGAATCAGCAACAATAAAAAAAAAAACGAAAGACACCAACTAACTTGTTTTTTAAGCTAGTGTTCTTTGAACTATAAAGGTAAAACGAAGCAATCCTCAATGTCAAATCGATCAAACAACCACTTCCATGACGCATCACGCCTTTAAAACTTATTCTACCATCGACTAAATGAAGAAAGAATAAAAAAGCCTGCAGCATGCACTCCGCTAATGCTCCATCAAGAACCCCGCTCACATCCTACAAATCATCGACATTTACAATAACAATAACAAGCATTGGCATAGCCAATAGGTCTCGCCTTTGGGACCTTATAAGTGTTTAGCCATGCAACAGTTGATGTTGTGGCACCAAGGATATTGTGCTGCATAACTAAATACTTATAAGGTCCCAAAAGCGAGACCTATTGGCTATGTCAATGCTTGTCTTGTATGTTTACTTGGTGCGCCCTGCTGAGGCTTTCCTTTCAATCCATGTGTACCAGCCTCCAGTTGTCTGTGTTCTTGCCCGACGTGTAATCGCCAATCTGCAATCTTTGCTGTGCCAATGCATTGACATAGTCAAAGCCCACACAATGGCAAGATGTACCTCTCTACAGCAGTTCCCGGCATTGCTAAACAATGCTTGAGCACTGTGAGCTCACAAAAGCATGCACAGACTTGGGAATCTTGTCACTTAAATGCCTAGAAGGAGTAAGCCTTTTTGAAGCAGCGTCCATGGTGCCCTTTTAGAGGTTCTTGTAAACTGTTCCTCTGCACATCCTGCAATAAATCACTTAGTGTGTGCAGTTTTAACAAAAGGACACGGGAAAGAGGGTGGGAGGGAAAAAAGCAACAGGACAGCAGAAAACGCTGTGATGCGGCCAGCTCTGGGCATCTCATTTTTTTTTTTTTTTGTTGAAACATTTTTTATTATTTTCCAAATCAACAATGTTCATTACATCACGGGTCCCCGTGTTCATTAAGAGTATCTTCCCTCCCAACCCCAACTCGTCCCCTACCCCCCCCACCCTCATGTCAGTGCGCCTCTGCCCCCTACTTCTCCCCCGATGTGCCCCCCCTTCCAAGGAGTTCAGCTCTGGGCATCTCATATCGCTTTTTTCATTTAGGAATGTCTAATACGGACAAAGGGAGGGTGAGGGTTAAGAGGGGAAGAAGTAACATGGTTGGAGTAGAGTAGTGGGGAGAAAAAACACGGCCGACTGATATTCGCCCTCCCACTTACCCCCTCAAGTAAACGTCTTCTGACAATGGAAAGTAGGCTGCTCTAACCCATATTAGAGCATTCCCTAATGCAGCCTCCCCGGCTGTTGACACTCACCCTGCAAGCCCCACGAAAATGAGGTAGACGAGTAAATGACAGAGTGTGCACCGAGAATGTGGAGACATCCTGGCTGTCCTGCAGCCTGTGTCTTCTACGGTTCGGGGTACAGTTTCTGGAATTCACTAGGCTCCCGTGTTTTCAGGTCGGTTCCTAGATCTCTTCCTCTGGCCGGCACCGTGGGTCGCCAGCAGTTGTAATGTACTGCTTAGTCTTCTTCCTGCCGGTAAGCGATTGACAAATGCCTGGTCTGCTGTCAAATGTTGGCAACGGCTACAGCCATCTTGGAAAGGGAATTGCATATTACATATTGTAAAGAAAACTCGCAAAGTTAAGAACCAGACATAAAATGTAGGATTAATGACAAGTTGCTACAATGTGTCGAAAATGTTTCACCAGTGAAGACATTTTTGGAACAAAAATGTACTTGACATTTCTTTCTAACATTATAGTTTGCTAGAGGTAACTGTATTCATGTAAACAAACAAATAAAGCAATATTTGATTCTCATGAATATATTAACTTCACAGGATTCAGAATAGTACAAGAAAAAAATAATAAGATGGCTCCTAGTTGACGTGAGTTTAGGAGGGGATTTAGTCATATTTAGTTTCTCATTCATTTTTGGCCAATGGGGTGTAGTAACGTCTCCATCATCGTTCCCAATCGAGCGAGTCACAGTCAAGATCATTACCCTTGACCTAGTCAGCTCAAGCCAATGAATACCCTACAAAAACCATCTAGCTCGTGAAACTCGACCAATCACTGCCGTGGACATGGCAAATTACAAAACAAAGTGGAAGTGGGGTGTTTATAATGTGCTGGCGCGCATTTTAAACAACACACCACTTCAACTGTTGAAGAAACTATGGTGGCTAGTATTTGGTTGGTGATTTCCTTCACACTAAACAAAGCACTACGTGTGTGCACATCCCCTCCCATTCGAGAAATATGGTCAAGAGCTGTGACTGCCGAGGCATTACCTGCTTCGCTTGGTATTCCTTCGCAAAACGTAAAACCCGTGTGCAGTGGGAAAACGAATGTATCATGTGATTGAACAAATAACGCACTTTGGTAAACACAGCTCATGCCTGCCGATTGCTTCTCCCAAACTTCCAGGTCCCATCTCTATCATGGAGACCACGCTGACGGAGGGCGGTTATGGCGCTGAGGTGAGTGCTCGAGTTCGAGGAAGGTGTGGCTGGGAGAGGAGGGGGGGCGGGGTACAGGATTTAGAAGGGGACACTGGTGGAGGGCTGCGGTGAAGCGGACCCCGTTTTTCTTTCACCCTCTGATGTGGCTGCAGTTGCTGGGAATATGAACCGGCGGGCGCAATCTACAAAGCGGTGGTGTGTGCACGCGCACCTGAATTAGAGCCTCTTCATGAAAAATAACAAGCATTGGCCAATGCTTTCCAAAAAAACAAGGAGGCCACGAAAGTGATCACGATCGCTGTGAAAGCGAAAGTGATCGCGATGACGTGCTAAAGGCGTTCCCAAGTGCTGCTGGCTGGCCTAGTGCATCGCGGCTGCGCGCGTGCACGCTCACGTGCACGCAAGCGCTAGGCCAGCCAGCAGCACTTTGAAAACTCACATACAAAATGTCTCTCCGAGCAACGCATGCGCGCTGACTCAGCGAGACCTAAAAACTATCACCCTGCATCCGCTTGAGACCAGAGCGACAGCTCGCTCGAACAAGCATTTGCAACGCAATAGGACTCGCATTTACACAAGACCTATTTTACTGCAAACGGGACTATGGGCGGGCAAGAAGGCACGAACAACGGAGTGAGGGGGGCGAGAAGGCACAGACTGCGGGAGCGGGGGGAGGCACAGGAAGAAAATAGTGCTCACAATCTAAGTAAAACATACTGTGCAACACCCGAAAGTAAAGGGGCCAGTAGCCATGGAAGGATACAAATGACGACATGGCCGTCATAAGGAGGGAATAACAAGCCTAAAACCAATTGGAAGGCAGCATTTAGGAACGACAAAGACACACGCCAATGAAAAAGATGGGCGGAGAGTGGGCGGAGCTTTCACGGAGCTTCCACTCCATACTGAATACTGCATGCCTCGCAAAGCGAGCAGCGTATGCGTGCTGCCGCTATAGGCTCAACCTATAAAGAAAGAGAGAGCAAAGTAACCCTTTTTTCAGACCAGTCAGGATAATATGAGTCTATCTCTAAGCTTTAAACAATTATAGTCCCTCTCCTTTCAAAATCACTCATGAGCTGAAAGTTTAACGGGTGTCAATATGTTGTACATTAGATTTGAGAGTCTTACTGGGATAGGGGTCAACATGTTGCAAGTATTCAAATATAAGTTGTATTGAACGGTGATTATTTTCTTTAGCAAGAAACAGAAGACTTGGTTTTGGTCACAATATACCTACAAGGAGGTACAATATGAAAGTCATAAGGGAAATACAGTTGAAAGGAAATAAAGACTTTAAGGGCAAAGGTCTAAGTTGAAGTAACAGAAGAGGTCACAGGAGAAGGAAAAGCAAGAAGTTAATTGGAAACAAAATGGAAACCATGAATGATATAATACAGAGGAAATTAGGTAAACAGTGAGAGGACAGAATGCAAGGGAAAGAAAACATGAGAATAAAGGTAAATTATACATAAGGAAAAGGGAATAAGATAAGGTAACATAACTTTGAGAACACAAATGGAAAAAAATTGATAAAATACCTGAGAAAGTGAAGGAAAATGAATGAAAAATAGAAGAAAAAGAAAATACTTGGGCAGAAAGTGAAGAATATATGGGAGGATACAAGGAAATGATATGGTGATAGGAATGAACAAGAGAAAGTAATAACGAGAGGGAATAAGAAATTAAATGGAAATGTATAACAGGAAAATTGAAATAGAAGGGAAGACAGTATAAGATGAAAGAAAAGGAGTGGAAAAGAAACAAAACATATGGCGGAAGAGAATGGTGAACTAAACGTGAGTGAAGTGCAAAAAAAAATATGTGGGCAAAATAAAGATTTAAAAAAGGAGCAAAATGTAGAAAAATATTCCATGATCATACTGATGTTAAGAGAATGGAAAAGAAAGAAAGGTGACTCGCAGTAAAGGAACAGAGGGGACGGAGGTACGAGAGGCATAGCTCTTGAATTGCACAGGTCTATGCATGCGTAGTTAACCCAGTGCAAGCCATTTGTGTGAATTTTGGGACTGTAATCCTGACTTTATAATAGGATCAAAAAGATACAATAATCCCAGAATGCAAAGAAAAAAAGCGGACTTGATAAGCTACTCAAGCATGGAGTTGGAAACTTGAGAGTTCTGGAGAGGGAAGTAATTGAAAACAAAAGTACTAGATGAAAAGGGAATCAAATGAAATAAATACATAAATAATGAGAAGCATACAATGAAAGAGTGCATGAGACGGCAGAATGGGGAGAAAAAAACATCAGAAGAGAGAGGAAGTAAACAATGTTTGTTAAGCAGCTGCTAGAAGGGAACGTGATTAGAACAAACAGGTAGCAAATGAAAACAAATAAGGGGATATGCGTGTAGATAAAAAAAGGAGAGTGAAATTTAAGAGAATCTATAGCAGCTGAGATAAAGGAATGGAAGGACAAGGATGGTAGGTCCCTCAACCAGTCCCAAACCCCCAATACGACCACTGTAGTTACGCAGAGTTGCAACATCAGAACTTACATTGATCAATACTCAACAAGGTTGCCACCAGTACTGAGCAAACAGTAGTAAAAGATCCCCAAGAAGCAATAGAATGAACACAGCAACTGTAACACCTTCAAGAGAAAACTAGCATATCCCTCTACAAGAACACTACACTAACACACACATCTGCTGTCTGGCCTGCCTGACATACCCCAAGGCTTGGTTCTCGTAGTCCTGTCTCTATGTCTATGCTACAATGTAGTATATTGCCACCATCTGTAACGATGCTCACCTTCAAAGTACCTGTCATCCGATCTCTGGTTTTCATCTGTTTAGTTACCCCCTTTTATTTCATCAGCCACTATTGTCTGTAATCTGCAGTCACTCTCGGTGACCACCTGTCCATTACTTACAAGGGACGATATCAGGCTGTCCGTTGTCGCTCTTTTTTTACGGATGTCATTTGCCAATATGTTCAGCACTTCCGGGTTGAATAACAACAGGTCAAACAGCTGAACTTGTGTGTTTAGTTTGGTAGTAGGCGGGACTAGTAATGTGTAGCGCGACCTAGGATTGGTGTTACCCCAGCCACTCTTAATGCGCAGCACAATAATTCCGAAGTGTCTATTGGCTGTAGAATCGCAATGTGTGCCTGCACTAGCCGTCCTCCGACAGAGCCATTTGACGTTTCCAGTTTGGTGAAGGCTCGGCTAGTCGGCTTGATTAAAGGCGCGCGTTGGGTGTATGAGCTACCGACCTGGTAGTGACTGGCTTCATTTATTTTCGGACAGAGTGGGCTGTTGCTGCCCTCCGTTCTGCATTCGAATATGGGAGGAGAAAGGGGCGGCAGCTTTTTAGAGCGAAGTAGGGCTGACCTCGCCTGGTCAAAGTGCGCACAGTTAGTATTTTATCTTATAGTTTTATAGAGCGCGAACCAGACCCGTGAGGGTATCAGAGCGCTTTACAGTATGCAGGGTGGTGTATAAAGCGTTGGGAAGGAATGTAAATAAATGTAAATATCCAGTATTTGTAAAGCGCGAACAATTATCCGAAGGTGTCAAGGCGCTGGGGGCCGTGGGGAAGATTAAGCGAGCTATCGCCCAGAGTCACATGGTGCTGGGCAGATCCCTGCTGCCGGAGTCGGGGATCGAACCGTGATCCCCAGCGTCAGTCGCCCTGGTTGCTGCGCCACACCTCTTTCAGCAAGGGATTAATTGGGTAAAAATAGGGGATACATAATGCAAGAAAACACGCAGTCTAAAATCCCGGCTACATGTGGGAAAGAAATTAAAGCAGGTAGAATTATACAAGAGGGCACATAGTCTCAACTCTTGGGGGGATGCCCAGGAGTGCAACGATCGGTATCGTCCATAGAATAATAATAATGTAACGTGTTCATTAGATGAGGTACTTACCCATTAAGAAGGTTTTGGTCTCCTTAAATTGTGCCAAGGACGGAAGTCTTCTGATGGCGGGTGGGAGAGAGTTCCAAATCCTTGGCGCGGCCCCAGTGAAGGCCCGATTGTAGGTTTTTTTCTTCCGGAAACGTGCTGGTTGCAGAAGTAGGTCTTTGACAGATCGGGAGTTTCTGGCTCCTCCTGATATCACACGTTTTTGTGCGTGAAATGAAGGGGAGTTGTTAGAAAGAGCTTTGTGAGTAATGCAGGCCAGTTTAAATTGGATTCAGGCCTCTAGGGGAAGCCAGTTCAGAGCTTTGAGGTGGGGAGAGATGAGGTAAAATTTCTTTGAGCCGGTTAGTAGTCTGGCGGCGGTGTTGAAGCAGGCTTTCAATGGGCTGAAAAAAAGAACCAAAAAAGGGAGTAGAGAGGTATCTGGATAGAATCTACCTCCTGTATAACTTTTAATAAACAATGTGATTCTACCCTAAACAAAATAAAGACTATTTAGTATTTTTGTTGTTTTGTTTATAGTGATGTGGAATAAGGCATGTTTAGTGATCCATGGGATGCCATGGAAAGACACTAAGTGTTTTTAAAATACCCCTCACACACTATGAATCCCATAGTGTCATTCTTCATCAGAGGGGTCTTCCCGTCCCTCTACGGGGCGGGGCGTGCTACAACCTGCGAATACGGGCGAGCACTGTTATGAAAGAATAGGCTATGTGTGGTGAGGGGGTGAGAGTGGTAGGGTTAGTGAAGATTACAAAAAAATAAATTAAAAAATTCCCTGGCTGGTAGAAAAAACTACTTTATTTATTTCTCCGGCTGGAAATATTAAAAAGGGGATAAAGTGTAGGGGTGTGTCTTAATGCGATACCCCCTACTGGGTCAACGAGATGGCCATCCACGGAGCAGCACGGAGGTACATAAAGGCAAGGAAAGAATCCTGAATCATTGTTTATTCGAGGCATCCTTCCCTCCAGTGCAAGCTCATGAAGCCCGTGTATCACTCCAAATAGTATACCAAGTCGGTTATTGAATACAGGGATCAATGTACCCCTAAGAAACTTTCTCCAGACCAGCACATTTTTTGTGGTCTGTTTTTTTTTATAATAGGCATACATACATATAAACCAGTTTGATAATCTGAGTGTAGTAGGGATCACATTCGGTCCTGATAAGTAAAGCAGTGGGGACTGCTTATGAAACATGTTGACCCAGTAGGGGGTATTGCATTAAGACACACCCCCTACACTTTATCCCCTTTTTAATGTTCCCAGCCGGAGAAATAAATAAAGTAGTTTTTTCTACCAGCCAGGGAATTTTTTTATTTTTTTTTTTGTAATCTTCACTAACCTTACCACTCTCACTTCCTCACCACACATTGCCTATTCTTTCATAAAAACAGTGCTCCACGTATTCGCAGGTTGTAGCACGCCCTGCCCCGTAGAGGGACGGGAAGACCCCTATGATGAAGCATGACACTATGGGATTCATAGTGTGTGAGGGGTATTTTAAAAACATTTAGTGTCTTTCCATGGCATCTCATGGATCACTAAACACGCCTTATTCCCCATCACTATAAACAAAAATACTAAATAGTCTTTATTTTGTTTAGGGTAGAATCACATTGTTTATAAAAAGGCTTTCAATGGGGCCAGAAATTTCTTGGGTAGTCCTGCAAGAGTAGAGCATCCATATTCTAGTCTGGAAATGACTAGGGCCTGTACTGCCGTTTTAAGGTCGGACACATCGAGGAAGGGTTTTAGGTTTCTTAGGTAACTTAAGGTGGAATCTTGTCGTTTTGGCCATCGAGTTTATATGGCCACGCATGTTCAGGCTGCCGTCCAGGGTTATTCCAAGGGATTTTGCCGAGTCAACAATGGTAGGAGGGCAGTTTAGTGCTGTGATGGTCTTGATCCATTCCTGGATGTCTGGATTGGTTTTGGGTGGGGAGATCAGAAGAAATGCAGTTTTATTTGTGTTGAGTTTAAGCTGGTTGGCGGTGAGCCAGTGGACTGTCAGCTTCAGGGCCTCATTCAGGGAGAAAATGTCCTCGGGGGAAGAGATTTTTATATAGATTTGTGAATCGGCGGCGTACATAAGGTAGGAGATATTGGCGGCACGTAGAACCTCGGTGAGAGGTTCAAGGTAAAGGTTGAAGAGGGTAGGGGAGAGGGTTGATCTTTGGAGGACTCCAACCGGAGAGGGGGCGGATAGATTACCATTGATGAGGACTCTCTGTGAGCGGTTTTGGAGGAAAGATCTAAACCATTCAAGGACGGTGCCATCCAACCCCATCCTGAGTTTGAGGCGTTCAAGGAGAAATTGATGGTTAACCGTATCGAAGGCAGAGGAAAGGTCAAGGAGGATTAGGAGGCTTTGCCTTGGTCGAGGGCTTGGAGAGCGTCATCTACAATGTGGAGGAGGGTGGTTTCCGTGTTGTGTCCCGATCTGACACAACACAATTTCACCTGTTAGATGACTTTCAATCCGGATTGAAAGTCATCTAACAGGTGAAATTTGTTGATGTGTAGGCTCAGTTGCTGTTGCACACATTTTTCCAGAACTTTGGCTAGGAGTGGGATGTTGGATATGGGTCTATAGTTCTCAGCGGAAGCAGGGTCCAGCGTGGTTTTTTTTAGGATGGGGACAACTTGGCCAGCCTTGAGTGTATCCGGAATTGAGCCCTGTAGGAGGGAGGCGTTGATTATTGAGGTCCAGGAAGGGATGATAGCCTGAGAGGCAGCAGCTAGGCAGTTAGATGGGAGAGGATCATTGAAGTGATTGTTCGGGTTTAAGGAGGCGAGAATTTTCGAGATAGATTGTTCGTCATAGATTTTAAAATTGGACCAGTGCGCTAGGTTTTTGGGTGAGGTTTAGGAGAACAACACGGAGAGAAGAAGTAGAGCTGGCAGATTTTGATTTTGGTGGTGAGTTGCGGATTTGAGTTCATTACCTAGGGCAGAGATTTTGTCGCAGAAGAAGGAAGATAATTCCTTGCTTGTTATTAGGGGTTTAGGTGTTTCTTTGGAGGTTTTCGCTAGTTTGTTGGATTAGTGTTTGACCAAGTCGAACAGCTTGCTAGGTCGATTTTAGGCGTTCTCCAGTTCAGTTCTGAAGAATTCTTTTTTTGAGTTGAGGATTTTCTTATTGTAGGCATTTCTGGCCTGGCGGCGAAGTTTTAGATGTGCTGCTGAAGGGTGTTGTTTCCAGTTACGTTCAGTCTGTCGAAGGGATCTCTTCTCCTTGTTGAGGGATTCGCTGAACCAGGGATTTCTGTCTTTGATCTGGGTTCTTTTTATTTTTAGTGGTGCCAGGTCATCGAGAATGTTGGATATGGTTGAAGAGTAATGATCCGCTAGGTTGTCGACCGAAGTGCACTGAGGGGGTGGGGGGGAGGTCGGTCTCACAACGCGCTGCCAGTTTCTCGTGATCGAGGTTCTTGGTGTCTCTAACCCATCGTTTGGGAATCACGGGTTGAGGTGTCCATGTCTTGTGGGTGCTGGGCAGGAGGAAGGTGATGGCGTGGCGGTCAGACCAATCACAAGTGTCAATAGAGATAAGTTTGACCGATGATTCTTTAGCAATGATCCAGTCTAGGGTGGCGCCTTTCGAATGAGTAGGGAGGGAGCAGGCTTGGGTAAGGGCTTGATCGGCCAAGAAGTCTCTAATGGCATTGGCCTAAGGATCCTTAGGATCGTTCCAATGCAAGTTGAAGTCACCAAGGAAAATGTCATTAGAGTTTGGAGAAACCTTAGCTGTGATGATTTCCATGAGGAGGTCCGTAAAAGTGTCATTCTTGCATGGAGGGTGGTAAAAGATGTGAAGTTTGCACAGTTGTGAAGTGTTGTTTGAGATGGAGAATGCAAGGTATTCGTAGGAGTCTGTAGGGTCCACCGGCAGTTCCGTAACAAGGAGGTTGGAGCGGTAGATGCAGACAATGCCACCCCCTTTTTTCTTTGAATGCCTGTCCATCCTTACGATGTTATAGTTAGGTGGGACTAAGAGGTCTAGGTAGGGCGATGAGGATTTCTTGAGCCAAGATTCAGTCAGGATCGCTAGGTCCGATTTATGTCTCAGGATGAGGTCGGCGACATCAGATGCATGTTTTACAGCTGACCGGCAGTTTATTAGGAAGCCGGCTAGGGAGGGGCTGGCGTGAGTGTCAAGGGTAGAAGCAGAGATGGTAATTCTAGCTAGGTTGCTATTAACCACCCCTCTGATGCGGAGGGTAGCAGATCTGTTAGGGTTGGATGCAACCGTGCCGATAGGGAGTTCTTCCTTCAGGTCTGAGGGGCATGGGGTTGTCAAAGCAGAGTCGTAGCCACTGAGGAGGTCAGCCACTTCTTCCTCCGAGAGTTCTGACTGATTAAGCGTGCCAGGGGTGGGTTTGGAGGTATGGAGGAGAGCAAGAATTTCCTTCTCCGAGAGGTGGCAGGGTTGCTTGCGGGGGCGCAGGTGTCTCAGGGATAGTGGTAGTGGGTGAAGGAGGGGCTTTGTGATGGGGATGTGGGTCGCGTTCAGCGAGAACCAGAGATTAGAGAAGGAGAGGTCGGTGATGTGAAGAAGGTGCTTTAGGTCCAGAATGGACTTGTGGATGCCTAGTGTTAATTTGGTAGCTCTGCGGTGAAGATTATCAATCTCTCTAAGAGAGGTAGGTTCTGGAAGATTATCAATATCTCTAAGAGAGGTAGGTTCTGGCAGGCAGGGGGCCAGTTGCAAGGGAGCGGTCCTGCTAGTGTGTGCTGGTAGCCTAGAGGTTGGTTTAGGCGGGCTGAGGGCCGGTTGCAGGCGAGCCATTCGGATGGATTGAGGGGGGCTAGGATGATCAGTGTCATTATGAGAGGGAAGATCTTGCGGGCAGGGGGCCGGAAGGGAGGGAGCGATTTCGTCTGACTGAGTGTGTAGCCTAGTGGTGGGGCTAACTCGACCAGAGTTCTGGGCCCTATTAGGCGTTTCCATACCAGTGTGGTGGGCCCTAGTAGGAGTTTCCGTATCCCAGAGTGCAGGAAGATTACGCGGGCAGGAGCTTGAGGGTTTAGGGGCACTTCTGAGGGTATGTGCTGGATGCGTGATAGTGGGGCTGGGTTGGCATGTGAAGTGGGCCCTAGGGGGAGTTTCGTAAGCCAACGGAGTGGGGATCACTTGAAGGTCTAGGTTCAGTGGTGTGAGCGCGCAGTGGTTGGCATGCATTGGTGACAGGGTGTCAGGGCCGGGACGCCCAGTGACAAGGTTCATGGCAGGAGTGTTTGGTGCGAGGCAAGGTACACTAGGCGGATTGGGTGAGAGGTGGAGCGTCAGGAGCGTGGACTGAGACGGGTTGTGAACAGGTCTGCAAATTTGATGAGGTTTTTGGGAGGCCCTTGAATTAGGATAATGCCGCTGTTGTATAAGGTGATGGTAAGGTCAGCACACAGGGTTGCGGATGGAGTGATTGTGAGGTTTTTACCGTGAGGGATGTTCCTGGCTTCCTGTACTTTGAGGAGGCTCTAAAAGGCATTGCGCCAGAGAGACTTATTCCTGGAATGGAAGATGAGGTCGTTGATGACAGTGCCCTGGTTAACGCAGAAACGATGGTCAGATATCAGTGTCTCGGGATGACTTTTCAGGATGGAGTGTTTGAGGGATTTGGAGGTGGATTTAGAGAGATTAGGAGGATAGATAACAGTGTAGTAATTATCTTCCGTGTAGGTCAAGCAGGGCTCTGCCATGCTGGGGCGAGTGATGGGATTACTGCCCCAGCGTTCGGTTTGCATCATGAAATATATCCACAGGTCTGCCCTACTATCAAGGTTTGCTTACGGAAATTGCAACCGAGTCCAGATGGCCCATCTTAAATGGGAAGCTAAAAGCAAGTGCAAGGGCTGTTAGACATATGCCCATGCCCGGGTGGGAGTTTACCAGGTCACATTCAGTAGATTAGGTTGAGATGGCTGAAGAACAAAGCGCATACTAAGATGGCCACTGTAAAGGTCTTCTTTCTGTTATTGTAGGTAGCTTCTGGCCCAGTCCTCTTTCTATTTTTTTTAAAGCATGGATCCGTCCTCATTCACTTATTATGAGTAGGGCAAGTGAGGACAGCTTCTATTGTGTGATGCAATCGTCATCAAAGTGGATGAACCAGCACATAACGGTTAAGACAGTTACAATCCTAGGGTGTATACAGAGCCAGCGTCTCTCAAGTGGCGCACAAAAGGACGATCACCCCTACAGTCATGGTAGCCAGCGTGGCGCTCACCATCTGTTAGGTCGGGCAGGCTGTGACAAAAACAAAGCAAGCCTCTCTCAAGTGGCAAATACAGAGATCACCCTTGCAATCATAGTAGCCAGCGTGGCGCTCACCATCCGTTAGATCAGGCAGGCTGTTGGCGGTTTTGTCAAGCAGGCAAGCCGGGATCTGAAGTCAGGGACTCAGGTGAGACGCCCTGCAAGGCGCTCCCCGCTTCCAATTAGCAATTAGGGTCCGGGCGGTCCGCCGAGAGATATAAAGCGTAGGACTCGCTCATCGGGAACCACGCCGCAACCAATGCCGTCATGGTCCTCCTTCAGCGCCTTGCAAAATGAAATGACCTGTTTGCAGCTGATGGAGGACACGATGTTGCACCAACAGGCCCTGTTGGATGCTGATTCTTTGTTGTGGCTTGTGCGTGGTCCCCGCAACACCAAACACCAAAAAGAGACACACTGCACACCAGTATATGTCCATAGCTGCCAAGGTTTCAGATTGCTTATGTGCGATATTTTCATAATTTCAGTGTAATGAGCGACTTTCAACGACCATGAGAGACACTTTCTCGCGAACAGTATAATGTCACCCACAATTAGTAGTAGAATGGCACAGCCTAGATTGGACACCTATTGTCGAGAGAGGCTGCAGAGAAACAATACATTTAACAGAGATTCCCAGCCTGTGCCTTCCTGGCTGGCAATCAAACAAATTATTTGCATAATCAGATCTGCTCAAGTGGCAGAGTTTATGCAGGCTCTCTGTCACGTGGGACCCGTGGCTGACGTCAAGATATGGGAGGGGCCCCAGCATAGAGCTCTCAGTACAGCTCTCCAATTAGGCCTCTCTTTTACTGCAGTTTAGACTGACCCAGTTTTTGGCATGCATTTAGAAGCTTCGTTTTGCGGCTGGACGTCCACCTCTGTTTGATACAATGGCTTGAACAGGAGGTGTTTTTTTGCACATTTATTAGGCAGGTGTGTGGTTTTGTGTTTTGGTCTTGAAATCTCTGAAGTTCATTTGGCTTACTGTGATAGCAGGATAATTCCACATCATAATATACTGAGAATAAAAAAATAAAAAATTCTAGCTGACGCAACAAGAATTTTCAATTCTATTAAGGACACGGAGGCGAGGATTATGCTTCTCCTAACGTTACGGGCATTCACAGCAGCCAATAAACTTTAAAATTGCATAATCCCGAAGGACAACCCCCTCCATTGTATGCACCAATCACCTATGAGTCCCATATATAACAGTCCTTGCATGACCTTCCTCTTCCTCTTTCTTTGTGAAAAAACCTTTAAATTCAGTCTTGAACTCGACTGCTGAACCGGAGCGGCGCAGACCACGCCTCCAACTGTAACTAACTTTAACCGTAGCGCTTCCTTACGAGCGAGACTTCCAATGAGTTCTATCCTGATCGTTCAGATTTGCTTGCCTTGATCCCCTGCAAAGACAATAGTAGTCGTAATACGCCATTCATAATCCATATATCTTTCATAACAATCATGTTATTCAATAGTCACAGTCTTTATATTTCCAATATCAAAAAACGGGTGGGAAGAAAAACCAAATCATCACCATGAACAGTACATGACATTTTTTACCAATTTTGCAATGACTAAGCTATCACATAGAGTACCATCCTCATATTGCCTGGGTGGGATAATCCTCGCCTCCGTGTCCTTAATAGAATTGAAAATTCTTGTCGCGTCAGCAAGAATTAATTTTATTCTATGTCAGTCCACGGAGGCTCAGATTATGCTAGTTTAAAGTTGTTCCATAACCGTCGAGGCCACACCTACAATAGGTTTATGATAAAATATCTTAAACGTTGAGTCAGAGGACCAGTCTGCCTCAGTCGTAATATCTGGTAAATGGGAGCCAGTATAAAAGACCTTGGAAGACATCGCTCCTCTAACAGAATGTGCTCCAAACATTGCAGTATCAACACCTGCTAGCTTTAATAATCAAGTAACCCACCTGGCTAAAGTTGCTGCAGTGACTGGGCGGAAAGATCTCTGTAATGAAATTAACAATTGCCCTGCAACATCATTCCTGAATTCTCTAGTACAATCCTCATAACATTTTAAACATTCTACCACACATAACTTGCTGTGATGGGGAAAGGCAGGGTATGAAATACATCTGGAATGTGTTTTTGTCCTCTTTGAAATTGTGAAAGAGATTCCAGAAGGAGTAAATACTCTACCTGCTATATCCAAAGCTCGCACATCCGAGACACGTCAGCAGGATACAAGACATAGTAGCATCGTAAGTTTAGCCGACAATTGCTTACGCAATAATCCCTCATTAGCTGGCCAAACCTTAAGGAAATGTAACACTACGGTAACGTCCCACAAAACAGAATACTTGGGTTTCGGAGGGTTAACCAAACGGATGCCCCTCACCACCTTACATACCAGGGGGTGTTCCCCCACCGGTTTACCATCCACGTGTGGATGTCCTGCTGAAATTACTGAACGAAAGTTGTTAATTGTCCGATATGCCATGCCTGAATTCGCCAGTTCTGAAAGAAAATTAACTATCAGATGGACACCGGATCCCAAGGGATCTCCTTGCCATTCAGAACACCAACTAACCCATCTACGCCGAGCTGATTCATATTGTTTGTGCGTAGCGGGTGCCCACAATTGTGATAAGAAGAACAGAGCCTCTTGTGAAACTCCCAGCATTTGCCATCGTTGCCTGAAAGTCTCCACGCCATGAGTGACAGTTGGCCTTGCAGTGCCAACAGGTGAGGTAACCCCAGAGGGTCCTCCAGAATCTCTGGAAATGACCGTAGTTGCAGTGGAAGTGCGCACGACAAGGTTAGAGCCACTGGAAACCACGCTTGCACTTTCCAACATGGTGAGACCAGTATCACCTCCGCCTTCTGTCGATGGACCTGAGCCAATACCCTCGGTATCATGGCGAAAGGTGGAAAGGCATATAGAATGCCCATCGTCCATGACTGAAGGAATGAGTCTGAGCTGATCGCCAACTGTAAAACTACGGTAGTTGTGCATTGAGTCTGGACGCAGAAAGATCCACTGAACATGGACCCCACTTGTTCAGTTGCCTGAATATTCTAGGATGCAGTCTCCAGTCGCTGGCATCCCGCAGAAGCCGAGAGTTCCAATCCGCTACCACATTGGAAGAGCCCGGAATGTGTTTCGCTGTTACAGCTAAATGATGGTCCAGGCAATAATGCCGAAAGTCTTTGGCTATCTCTACCAGAAGGCGAGACCTCGCGCCCCCCAAATGATTGATGTATCGTACTGCTGACACATTGTGTATTCGCAGTAGAATACAGCAACTCGCCCGTTGTAGTGAGAGTGTCCGAATCGCAAACGAGCCTGCAAGAAGCTCCAGACAGTTTATATGGAGTTTCAGTTCCTACTGAGACCACCGACCCCCAGTCTCCACCGAGCCGCATCGGGCTCCCCAGCCCCATCTGCTGGCATCTGATTCAATGACTATCTCCGGACTGGCTCCGAAAATGGCCTTGCCATTCCATGCATCCATGTAATCCAGCCACCAAGTCATTTCGGTCCGGGCCTTTCTGGAGATCGAGATCTGCTCTGCATAACTCAGACCTGTGCTTAAATGCAGAATCTTCAAACGTTGAAGTGCCCTGTAATGTAAGGGTCCCGGGAACATCGCCGGAATTGATGCGGCAAGAAGCCCCACCAATCTGGCCAGCGTCCTCTAAGATATAGTCGGAGAGGCAATTGCTCGCCTCAACTCCTTCTTGATAGCTACTCTCTTTCTCAATGGTAATAGTAATTGAGCCATAATCTAGTCTACCTGAAACCCCAGGAATTCCATTGACTGCGTTGGGATCAGAATGGACTTCTGTGCGTTGATGACGAATCCCAATTCTTGTAGGAGTTGGACCGTCCAGTTCAGATGAAGAAGAACCGTGTCCATATTCTGTGCCATAATCAGAATATCGTCTAAATGAATTATTAGTCTCACCCCTCGTTCCCTCAGATACTGAACCACTGGTTTTAATAACTTGGTGAAACACCAAGGGGCGGATGAGAGACCAGGGCATGGCTGAAAACTCGAACCACTGATCTCTCCACTGGAACTGCAGAAACCTCCGGTGAGAAGGAAAAATGGGCACCGCCAGGTACGCGTCCTTCAAATCCAGACACACCATCCAATCCTTTTCCAATAGTCTGAAACCTTTGTCCTTTTTTGGCACTAGAAAGATTGTACTTACAAAACCCAGCGGATGAGGAATTGCTTGCACGATTGCCCCTTTTTCCAACAGTGACTGAATCTCGTCGTCTATGAAAGACATCTCTGCATGGGAAAAATGTAGGGGAGGAGGAATATGAACCTGATGGGGCGAGGCATAAAACTCTATCTGAAACTCTCTTTTAAAAAAAAAAATCCTTTTTATTAAACAGCTTGCACATGTAGATTATACGAAGCCCCAGAACCGGGGTAAATAAGGCACTGAGTACAATATCCTGATACAAGCTAACGTTTCCGTATTGTGACATATCAGAACCCCCATAAAACCCCATCAAACAACCCGTCACCCATCCCCACCCAAATCCCGGCATGGTTTCCTATAATGAATACACCTAATGGCAGTACATTGTTCCATATGACATTACTCACATTCTAGTCCAAAAGTCCCAGCACACCAGTGTATCTCAAATCGCACAATAACTCACTGCAGGTCTGGATTCCCGAGAAGGTACCCCTCCAGAGGCGCCCAAAAGTCTTTGGGACGTGAGACCTCAGGCAGCTCCTCAGCGTATATACCCAACTGATCCCTGCTGTATATCAAGTCATGAATCCACCTCTGTACAGTCGGAACTGTTTTCGCTCTCCAACATTGTGCCACAGCCCACTTGGCGAACAAAGTAGAAATGGCTATCAGCCGTCTATTACAGGGTTTGAGCTTCTGCACCCAACCCAACAAGCACACCACCGGCTCACACTCAACAGTTTCCAGTACAATGGCAGTAAGTATGCGCGTGACCTTCGCCCAGAATTTAGAGATACCCATGCAGCTCCAGGCAAGATGCATAAAGTCCGCATCCGCCTGCCCACAACGCACACAACATGCATCATCCCGCAACCCAAACCTCAGCTGTAGTGGTGTATAATAAAGCTGGTGTATATATTTAAAATGAATTATGCGAAGATTACAGTTCGCCGTTAAGCGCCCCATTAATGTACAACAAGATTTCCAAGTTTCTAAAAGGAACGCATAGCCCAAAATTGCCTTCCATTTATTGTAGGAAGGGGAGTCGCTAAGATCAGTTTCCCTTAGAGACGCATTGTACAATTTGGTGATCAGACCCCCACGTGCCGCACACGCCAGCACCGCCCGCAGTGCCAACAGTGTGTGTGGCTCAGTCGGGTATGCCGGGTACACTGCGCGAATAGCCTGTCGCACCTGCACATACGTGAATCGCAGCATCATTCCAGCCTCACACCCACCCTGGCGATCTGGCAATGAGCGGGAGCGACCCTGACTATACAAGTCTCCCAGATGCTTAATCCCCGCGTCACTCAGCGCCTTCAGAGCTGCCGGCTCTCGCGCCGCCGATATGCCAGGATGTGCAGCGAGGGGCAGCGAGGGGCATTTAAATATTCCAGAATCACTCTCTTGGCCAGAGTTTTCCACGCCCAGGCTGTGCAATGTACAGGACTAATTTCTGCACGCGAACACCCCACTCCACCTGTCAAGGTCGCAGCAACCAGAGGTAATGGGAGCACCGAATCCGCCTCCACAGCCGTATGTGGCTGAAACCTCTGTGGATAGTACCAAAAATGCACATATTGCACCTGCGGCATAGGTAATAGAGGCGCATGTTAGGGGCCTCGAAACCGCCGCGCTCAGACGGCTGAACCAGCACACTCCAACTACACAGGGCTTCTTACCCCCCCCCAAACAAATGACAACACGGTCGACTGCAGCGTATTAAACTGCGCGCTTCAAGCGAATGGGAATATTAACAAATAAACAAAGCACCTTGGGTAAGAAGGTCATTTTTATGACCGCTATGCGGTACACAAGAGAGAGAGGGAGTTTAGCCCAGCTCTCAGCCTGTTTGGTAATCGTGGTGACTACTCTACCATAATTAGCGGTGATCACAACTTCCTGATCCCTGTGCAGCCACACAGCCAGGTACTTCACCGGATCATTCGACCACTTCGGGGGAAATTCAAGATCTATTTCCCTGGTGCCAGCTGTAAGCCGGAACACATTTGATTTAGCCCAGTTAATACCCAGGCCAGAGTATCTTTCAAACCGGATATACTCTTGCAACAGTTACGATAAATGTGTAGCAGGGTCGCGGACGTAAAGTAACATATCATCTGCATACAGCGACATACTAGGGGCCGCTGTCTAAACCACAGTGCAGCCCCAGCATGTCTCTGACGTAACTTACATGCCAGCGGCTCAAGAGCTAACGCAAATAGCATTGGCGACAAGGGGCACCCCTGTCGCGTGCCACAGTGGATAGAAAAGGCATCAGACACCCAGCCATTTACACGGACACGGGTCATTGGCGCAGTATACAAAAGATAGATCCACTTTAAAAAGAATGGTGACAGGCCCATTCGTAACAAGATAGCAAACATATATTCCCACTGGAGAGAATTGAACGCCTTGGCGGCATCTAAAAGCACCGCCACTGCCTGAAGGTCATGCTCGAAATAGTGTAATGTAGAAAAAACAGTCCGGAGTTTATGCGATGTGGATCTAGAGGGCACAAACCCCGACTGGTCCGGGAGCACAAGTTTAGGAACTAATGGCTGGAGTCTAGTAGCTATCATTTTCGCCAAAATTTTGGCATCAATGTTTATGATAGAGAGCGGTCGGTAAGAGTCACAAGCGTTGGGGGGCGGAGCTTGGCTCGCAACGAAGATGGCTGCTTGAGCTCGGAGCTCCGGCGAGCCACGCCATATATTCGCCAATAATCCTGATCCCAACGTCTCCCAGAACAACGGTTGGCCCCAGCGGAACATCCTGAGGTGCTGGGCAGTCGGCCGGCGTAATTTCCAGCCCGCTCGAGCGAAGGGGCGACCTCCGGAGCCGGCGACTCGGGAAGCGTCCTAGGCCGCAGATCCCCAGCCTCGAGTGAGGAGGACGGCCGACGACGTGGGGCAACGTGCGGCCGGCGGCGGCCGCGAGGGGCGGACCCGAGGCGCATAGTGGCGGACAGCAGAGATCGGATGTGATGACCCGCGGCGTGCACAGAGGCAGCAGATAGCGCCGTGAGCGGGGCGCCGAGAAGGAGCGAGCGAGATCGGCGGAGAGCACGCTGGGAGGCCCTGGGTGAGCCCCGCGGCGCTCGGAGCGCGGAAGGTCAGCAGCACCCCCTTCAAACCCCGAGGCGAGCAGGATAAGTGGCAGAGCGGCTTGGAGTGAGGAACGTTGGGGGCATTTCCGGGCCTCGTTGAAGTGGCGGCCTGGGCTGGGGGCACCGGTGTACCCGGCGGCGGCAGTGCGGAGGAGGCAACAGGATAGGAGAAACCACGGGCGAGGTGCCTCCGGGGTAGAGCTGGGCGCGAACGCCACGAGCAGGGAGTGAGAGAAGCTGAGGCAGAGCGGGCGGCCTAACAGCAGCACGGTGAAGACTACAGACGGCTGGTGCGCCAGGTGGTGCCAACGGGTGCTGAGCAAGCCACCAGGACGCCCGCGGAGGGCTGCCTGCGATTGCGCCACAGCTACGTGGCGGCGGGAGCGTGCCCAGGCCGAACGGCATCGCGCTGAACGGTGTGTGGGTACAAGATGGGTAAATCCGACAAAACCCAGTCAAAACTGAAGTTCGAGCAGCGGCGCCCCCAGACGCAAACACCGCAGGAGGATGCTACGGGAGGCGGATCTGAGCCCGCGGAGGACGACCGGGACTTGAGGGGCCTCTTGTTGTCCATGGAGAAGGGGTTGCAGAGCGGCATCACCGCCCTGGGCGCTAAGATTGATGCGCTCTCCTACCGAATGGACCGCATGGGGGAGCGCCTGGACAAGCACTCGGAGCGCCTGGACCAAGCTGACAGTCGCATATCGGAGGTGGAGGGCGCGCAGACGACACTGGATCGCGACCACAAGAAGCTCGAGCGCCAAATGCAGATGCTGCAGGACAAAACGGAGGACTTAGAGGCCCGTTCTCGGCGGTGCAACTTGCGAATCACTGGCCTGCCGGAGTCCACTGCCACGGGCCGAATGGAGACCTTCGTGGAAACACTGCTGATTGCGCTGCTGGGGAAAGATGTGTTCTCCGGGATGTTCGTGGTAGAGAGAGCGCACAGGTCCCTGGGCCCAAGGCCCCCGCCGGGTGCACCGCCCCGACCGGTTATAGCTAAACTATTGAACTACAGGGACCGGGATGCAGCGCTGAGAGTTGCCCGGGAAAAGAAGACATTGTCCTACGAAGGGTCGCCCATCTCGCTCTACCCGGACTTCACGGCCCGGGTGCAGGAGGCCAGGCGACAGTTTGCCCCTGCCAAAAAGCAGCTCCGGGAACTAGGAGTGGACTATGCAATGCTGTACCCGGCTAAGCTGCGAGTTAACCGGCAGGGCAAGTCGCACATCTTCCAAGACCCTAAAGCACTCCAAAAGGCGCTGAAGGACTGGGCGAAGGAGCAGCGCCGGAGCCCAGCGACGTCACCGCGGGGGGACGAGAGAGACGGCGACCTGGACGCACAGGACTGACCATGAGGGCAGGACTCACCTAGTTGGTATTATTGGCGGGACATGCTTGGCTGAAGGGATGTAGGCTTTGGGGGGCGCGGGTGGGGGGCGTTTGGACGATATCGTTATGGGGTACAGTACATTGTGAGATGCACCCCCCCCCTGACTAGGCGCAAAAGGGAGGCACATGGACAGTGACTCATCCCCCAATTGCTCCAATCCTTTATATGGTTATCGAGGACGCTGCTGGGGCCTACCATCTGAGAGGGCCGCTGAGTTGTGATAACAGTGCGCTGGGAGGGGACGGGAGACACAATAGTGGCTCGCTGGGCCGGGCGGCGGCAGTTAGGTACTAGGCGCTTCCACACTAGTGTGTGAGCGCTGAGCGACCTCCGCCCGCGTGTGCGTCCCACACCTTTGAGGGTTCAAAAGTTATGGGTGGGGTGGCGGGAGGTATGGGGTGCCCAAGTTTGGGAATCTGTAAGGCCGAGTTGGGGTGGGATGGTTAATCCCCGCGTCACTCAGCGCCTTCAGAGCTGCCGGCTCTCGCGCCGCCGATATGCCAGGATGTGCAGCGAGGGGCAGCGAGGGGCATTTAAATATTCCAGAATCACTCTCTTGGCCAGAGTTTTCCACGCCCAGGCTGTGCAATGTACAGGACTAATTTCTGCACGCGAACACCCCACTCCACCTGTCAAGGTCGCAGCAACCAGAGGTAATGGGAGCACCGAATCCGCCTCCACAGCCGTATGTGGCTGAAACCTCTGTGGATAGTACCAAAAATGCACATATTGCACCTGCGGCATAGGTAATAGAGGCGCATGTTAGGGGCCTCGAAACCGCCGCGCTCAGACGGCTGAACCAGCACACTCCAACTACACAGGGCTTCTTACCCCCCCCAAACAAATGACAACACGGTCGACTGCAGCGTATTAAACTGCGCGCTTCAAGCGAATGGGAATATTAACAAATAAACAAAGCACCTTGGGTAAGAAGGTCATTTTTATGACCGCTATGCGGTACACAAGAGAGAGAGGGAGTTTAGCCCAGCTCTCAGCCTGTTTGGTAATCGTGGTGACTACTCTACCATAATTAGCGGTGATCACAACTTCCTGATCCCTGTGCAGCCACACAGCCAGGTACTTCACCGGATCATTCGACCACTTCGGGGGAAATTCAAGATCTATTTCCCTGGTGCCAGCTGTAAGCCGGAACACATTTGATTTAGCCCAGTTAATACCCAGGCCAGAGTATCTTTCAAACCGGATATACTCTTGCAACAGTTACGATAAATGTGTAGCAGGGTCGCGGACGTAAAGTAACATATCATCTGCATACAGCGACATACTAGGGGCCGCTGTCTAAACCACAGTGCAGCCCCAGCATGTCTCTGACGTAACTTACATGCCAGCGGCTCAAGAGCTAACGCAAATAGCATAGGCGACAAGGGGCACCCCTGTCGCGTGCCACAGTGGATAGAAAAGGCATCAGACACCCAGCCATTTACACGGACACGGGTCATTGGCGCAGTATACAAAAGATAGATCCACTTTAAAAAGAATGGTGACAGGCCCATTCGTAACAAGATAGCAAACATATATTCCCACTGGAGAGAATTGAACGCCTTGGCGGCATCTAAAAGCACCGCCACTGCCTGAAGGTCATGCTCGAAATAGTGTAATGTAGAAAAAACAGTCTGGAGTTTATGCGATGTGGATCTAGAGGGCACAAACCCCGACTGGTCCGGGAGCACAAGTTTAGGAACTAATGGCTGGAGTCTAGTAGCTATCATTTTCGCCAACATTTTGGCATCAATGTTTATGATAGAGAGCGGTCGGTAAGAGTCACAAGCGTTGGGGGGCGGAGCTTGGCTCGCAACGAAGATGGCAGCTTGAGCTCGGAGCTCCGGCGAGCCACGCCATATATTCGCCAATAATCCTGATCCCAACGTCTCCCAGAACAACGGTTGGCCCCAGCGGAACATCCTGAGGTGCTGGGCAGTCGGCCGGCGTAATTTCCAGCCCGCTCGAGCAAAGGGGCGACCTCCGGAGCCGGCGACTCGGGAAGCGTCCTAGGCCGCAGATCCCCAGCCTCGAGTGAGGAGGACGGCCGACGACGTGGGGCAACGTGCGGCCGGCGGCGGCCGCGAGGGGCGGACCCGAGGCGCATAGTGGCGGACAGCAGAGATCGGATGTGATGACCCGCGGCGTGCACAGAGGCAGCAGATAGCGCCGTGAGCGGGGCGCAGAGAAGGAGCGAGCGAGATCGGCGGAGAGCACGCTGGGAGGCCCTGGGTGAGCCCCGCGGCGCTCGGAGCGCGGAAGGTCAGCAGCACCCCCTTCAAACCCCGAGGCGAGCAGGATAAGTGGCAGAGCGGCTTGGAGTGAGGAACGTTGGGGGCATTTCCGGGCCTCGTTGAAGTGGCGGCCTGGGCTGGGGGCACCGGTGTACCCGGCGGCGGCAGTGCGGAGGAGGCAACAGGATAGGAGAAACCACGGGCGAGGTGCCTCCGGGGTAGAGCTGGGCGCGAACGCCACGAGCAGGGAGTGAGAGAAGCTGAGGCAGAGCGGGCGGCCTAACAGCAGCACGGTGAAGACTACAGACGGCTGGTGCGCCAGGTGGTGCCAACGGGTGCTGAGCAAGCCACCAGGACACCCGCGGAGGGCTGCCTGCGATTGCGCCACAGCTACGTGGCGGCGGGAGCGTGCCCAGGCCGAACGGCATCGCGCTGAACGGTGTGTGGGTACAAGATGGGTAAATCCGACAAAACCCAGTCAAAACTGAAGTTCGAGCAGCGGCGCCCCCAGACGCAAACACCGCAGGAGGATGCTACGGGAGGCGGATCTGAGCCCGCGGAGGACGACCGGGACTTGAGGGGCCTCTTGTTGTCCATGGAGAAGGGGTTGCAGAGCGGCATCACCGCCCTGGGCGCTAAGATTGACTCGCTCTCCTACCGAATGGACCGCATGGGGGAGCGCCTGGACAAGCACTCGGAGCGCCTGGACCAAGCTGACAGTCGCATATCGGAGGTGGAGGGCGCGCAGACGACACTGGATCGCGACCACAAGAAGCTCGAGCGCCAAATGCAGATGCTGCAGGACAAAACGGAGGACTTAGAGGCCCGTTCTCGGCGGTGCAACTTGCGAATCACTGGCCTGCCGGAGTCCACTGCCACGGGCCGAATGGAGACCTTCGTGGAAACACTGCTGATTGCGCTGCTGGGGAAAGATGTGTTCTCCGGGATGTTCGTGGTAGAGAGAGCGCACAGGTCCCTGGGCCCAAGGCCCCCGCCGGGTGCACCGCCCCGACCGGTTATAGCTAAACTATTGAACTACAGGGACCGGGATGCAGCGCTGAGAGTTGCCCGGGAAAAGAAGACATTGTCCTACGAAGGGTCGCCCATCTCGCTCTACCCGGACTTCACGGCCCGGGTGCAGGAGGCCAGGCGACAGTTTGCCCCTGCCAAAAAGCAGCTCCGGGAACTAGGAGTGGACTATGCAATGCTGTACCCGGCTAAGCTGCGAGTTAACCGGCAGGGCAAGTCACACATCTTCCAAGACCCTAAAGCACTCCAAAAGGCGCTGAAGGACTGGGCGAAGGAGCAGCGCCGGAGCCCAGCGACGTCACCGCGGGGGGACGAGAGAGACGGCGACCTGGACGCACAGGACTGACCATGAGGGCAGGACTCACCTAGTTGGTATTATTGGCGGGACATGCTTGGCTGAAGGGATGTAGGCTTTGGGGGGCGCGGGTGGGGGGCGTTTGGACGATATCGTTATGGGGTACAGTACATTGTGAGATGCACCCCCCCCCCTGACTAGGCGCAAAAGGGAGGCACATGGACAGTGACTCATCCCCCAATTGCTCCAATCCTTTATATGGTTATCGAGGACGCTGCTGGGGCCTACCATCTGAGAGGGCCGCTGAGTTGTGATAACAGTGCGCTGGGAGGGGACGGGAGACACAATAGTGGCTCGCTGGGCCGGGCGGCGGCAGTTAGGTACTAGGCGCTTCCACACTAGTGTGTGAGCGCTGAGCGACCTCCGCCCGCGTATGCGTCCCACACCTTTGAGGGTTCAAAAGTTATGGGTGGGGTGGCGGGAGGTATGGGGTGCCCAAGTTTGGGAATCTGTAAGGCCGAGTTGGGGTGGGTCTTCAGTGGGTGGGGGGGAGGGAGGGGTTTGGGTTACGGGGGTTTGAGGTCACTAGGTCGGGGTGCGCGGTTTGATCTGCTAGTATGCTCCTGCGCTTGGAGACGCGCTCAGTTGAGGGATTTGCACCCTAGAGCAAGCTATGGCGAACACCGAAGCGGCCATACCTGAGAGGCACGACACACTAAGAATCCTCACTTGGAATGTAAGGGGACTTAATGATTACCGCAAAGCCCGTAAAGTAATGCACTATCTTAAGAGGCATAAGATAGATATTGCTTTCCTACAGGAGACGCATCTTCCTAATAACAGCCCTATCCTACGCACTAGGGACCTGCGGGAGGCACATGCGGCGGGGTTCACTACACACTCTAGAGGGGTGCTGACATGGGTAAGCGCGCGGGTGGAGCACAGATTGCAGTGCATTGCCACAGACAACGCGGGCAGGTTTGCGCTCACGCGCTTCCAGGGAAAGGGCATGGATTTACTCCTGGTTAATTGTTATGGGCCGAACTATGACTGCCCTGAGTTTTTCACAGCGCTGACAGGAGCGGTGGGGGATGCAGGCGCGCGGCATGTGCTTTGGGGCGGCGACTTTAATGTAGTGTTAGACCCGGAGCTGGATAGATCAGGCGGCCCGAAACGAGCGCAACCAGCGGCAGCGAAGGCGATTGCTCGAGGTATGCTTTGTTTGGATCTCGTGGATTTGTGGAGAACTCGTAACCCGGCAATAGGGGGCTACACACATTACTCAGCATACCATAACCTGCATACGCGGATAGATTACTGGCTACTATCTGCGCCCCTCCTACCGCAGATACGCGAGTGCGCGGTACTCCCGCGCACGCTTTCCGACCATTCGCCGATACTGGTCTCCCTGGCGGCGCCCAGAAAGGTCCCCCCGCCGTTTCTTTGGCGATTTCCCCCTTACTCGCTGCTGGATCCCCTATTTAAGGAGGAGCTGACGGCTGCTATCGAGCTATTCTTTGCCACCAATCTGGGCTCCGTGGAGGATTTCCAGACTGTCTGGGAGTCCTTTAAGGTCTACATTCGCGGAGTGGCGATGGCCAAACACTCGGGGGTACTCCGGGATATCCGGCGGCGCCTTGCGATGCAGGAGCGCAATCTGACTGCACTGGAGACCAGACTGCTAGAGGCGGGCGGAGAGGACGCTACTGAGGAGATAAAAACTCTCCTGGCAGAGTACCACGAAACTGCTGATGCAGAGGTGCTGCATCTAGGGAAGTACGCTACGGCCAGGGTTTATGGTGAGGGTGACAGACCGGGGTCGGTGTTAGCTAATCTGCTCAAGGCTCGCAGACGCAGAACCGCCGTCACGCAGATCAAGTCGGGGGATGGCTCGCTGCTCACGGCGGAGGAGGAGGTGGTGGAGCGATTTAGGTCGTATTACGCCAGGCTCTACGCTTCTCAGCAAGCCGGGATGGAAGACAGCATAGGGGACTATCTGGACTATATAAAGTTGCCGTTCCTAGCGAACGAACACAGGGAGTTTCTATCCCTGCCTATCGAGAGGGATGAAATTCTAGAGGCCCTTGCGAGCATGAAGGCGCAGAGCGCCCCTGGAGCTGATGGCCTCACTGTCGCGTTCTACCGCGCTTTTATAGACCAGCTTTTGCCGCACGTGTCGACGCTGTTCGACGATATGTGCATCAAGGGACATATGCCGCCGTCCATGCGCGAGGCGCTCTTGGTCGCTATACCGAAGCCGGGCAAACCACCCGATGAGTGCAGCTCCTATCGACCATTATCGCTGCTCAACGTGGATGCGAAATTATATGCCAAGGTCCTGGCCACGCGGTTAGCCCTTCTCGCTCCCGAACTGGTCGCCCCAGAGCAGGCGGGGTTCATGCCGGGCAGGAACCTCACATACAATTTGCGGACAGTGTTTGGCGTCATGCAACATGTTCGCCCTGACGTGCGCGCGCTCGCTGTCTTCCTCGACATGGAAAAGGCCTTTGACTCTGTCGAGTGGCCATTCATGCGATAGGTCCTGACGAGAATGGGGCTAGGCCCGATCTTCCTTCAAATGATAGGGGTGCTGTATAGTGGCCCCACGGCGAGAATACGATTGGGCGATCGAGTCACGGAACCGATAACAATCTCGAGGGGCACGAGGCAGGGCTGCCCCCTATCGCCTCTGCTGTACGCCCTGGTGGCGGAACCGCTGGCGTGCGCTATGCGTGAATACCACAGCCTACGAGGTATTAATTTTCCGACTTACAGGATAACGGTATCCACGTATGCAGATGACACCCTGCTGTATGTCAGGGACACAGAAAATAACCTGGCCCCAGTGTTGAGGGAGGTTGTTCAATTTGGAGCGCTCTCCGGGCTGAAGGTTAACTGGGACAAGTCTATCGTGTTCCCGCTGACACCGGTAACGACCCCATTTGATATGGAATATCCGTTGCAATGGTCGGAGGAACCGGTCCGATACCTGGGGATCCAGCTCCATAGGGACTCAGAGGTGGTGCTGTCTGAGAATTACGGAAGGGCCATCAGTAAACTGGAGGACGACGTGGAGACCTGGATCAAGCTGCCCCTTTCGTTATTGGGGCGCATATCCATCATGAAGATGGTGGTACTCCCTCGGTTTCTGTTTCTGTTTGCGAACATCCCCATGGTGCTGTCACGTGCTTTCTTCGCGCGGCTACAGGCGTCAATGCTAAGGCTGGCGTGGGCTGGCAAGCAGGCGCGGACCAGCTGGAGAGTACTGACGCTACCTTACCAGATGGGTGGCCTGGGGGCACCCGACATGGAGCTGTACTATCGGGTGGCGCAGGGGGCTCAGGCGCTTAGCTGGATACACGGGGTGAGACTGTCCCGTATCTCAAGTTAGAGACATTGTTTGCGGCGCCGCTGCCGCTCCCCGCGGTCATTTTTGAGCATCCGGACCGTCGCACGGGATTTCTTGATTCCTTGAACTCCACTAGGCATGCCTGGAACTGTATACTACAGCGCGAGTCGGGGGCGCAGCTATATTCACCGGCAATGTCAATTGCTTGGGCGGTGTGGCTGGCCCCTTGTAATGAGGAAGCAGTGCGGCGATCGCTTAACGAGATAGGTGTACACACCATGGGTGACATGTTTGCTGACGGCCAAGTCAAGACGTGGGAGGCGGTGGCAACCTCGGGCATGGAGGGCACGCAGTTGCAGCGTTTTCAGTATCACAGAGTTAGGCATGCCTGGAAACAGTTGTTGGGGTGTGACATGGAGGAGCCGGCGGAGGTTCAGGAACTGACATACATAATTAAGAATGACAACCCCCGCTGGCTGATCTCTAAGCTGTACCGAATGGCGCAATCTCATAGGGTGCACGAGTTTGCAAAATGCAGATTGGACTGGCAAAGAGACTTAGGGATCACCATTGACGATGCTATGTGGGCGTACTGCTGCACGGGGATCAAACGCATCTCTCTGCATGGCAGACATCGACTCGTTCATTTCAAGTTCCTCAACAGGTACTACTACACACCAGAGCGCTTACATAGATATGGGCTGCGTGAAGACCCTGTATGTGAACGGTGCAAACACCCGGCGGCGGACTTCCTTCACCTAGCGTGGCAATGCCCGGGCATATACAACTACTGGGAAGCGGTATACCACCAGATAGTAGGGGTGACGGGGGTAGTGTTGGCTCCGGACCCGGCAGTGGCGTTATTGGGGCATTCCAGAGTGGTGCCGAAGGCGGCCCGACGCCTGGTGGATATGGGGATGCTCGTTGCGAAACGACGAGTTGCGATGAGCTGGATGCGTGGCCCCTTGCCCACGGTGGAGCAGTGGAAGCGAGATGTGCTATACTGCTGCACCCAAGCGGAGAGGTTCAGCGAGTTGCTGCCACCGCGTAGCCGGCCTAAAAACTTCTGGGAATTGTACGTAGACTACCTGAGCGGGCGGGAGACTGCAGCGGGGAGCCCCGATGGGGGTCCTGATACGGAGATTGCAGTAGAGGAGGCTCCCGGGAGAGGTGTTTGTGTGGGGGACGCATGATGAAGATGAGTGGCGGCTGAGTGCGGGAAGCGAATGGGGCTGCGACTGACTTAGGACCTCAATTGTTTAGTTGGGGTGGGTGGGTTAGGGGAGTTGGGGGGAATCGTGGGGGGAGGAAGGGGGTTTGGAGTTTATGGCCATAAAATGTGTGACTGTGCCCTACGTTCTGGGGGAAGGAACACGCTAGAGCCTGGCCGCCGACAGGGGGTCTGCCCCGCACATGAGCGTCGAGATGGAGGGACACTCGAGAAGCAGTGGGTATTAAATCAGTCATGGTGGGATAGCCGATACAGTTGGTTGCGATATGAGAAAAAGTGGCGGGCCTCCGGTTGGTGGCGCATGGATATGTACATTACTGTGCCTTGTTTGCAGTCAATAAAAACATTTAAACAAAAAGAGTCACAAGCGTTCCCCGCCTTGTCGGGCTTCAGAAGAAGAGAGGGAGGCAGGGTACCAGAATCATACGCCTCCGCATAGACCTCCAGCAACCACGGCGCAAGTTCATCGACATGCCTTATAAAACTCGCTGGGGAGGCCATCCAATCCCGCCGCCTTACACGTGGGGAGCGACATAATAGCTAATTTACCATCATCAACATCAAATGGCTGCGTGATATAGTCGCACTGTGTTGTGGACAACCACCCCAGGGAGACATCCTCCAGATATGCATTAATTTCAGCGGCAGGCGGAGAAGCTCGCTTCCCATACAGGTCAGAATAAAAGTCCAGCACCACCCTACTTATCCCTAAGGTGTCATAATATGCCACTCCCTCCCTGTCCAGCAGTTCGGTGATGTGAGCCTGGCATCGCGGAGCCGCCAATTTTTGAGCCAACGAGCGGCTAGGATGTCCCCCCTCCCCATAATATCGAGCAGTGCTCCGACGGGATCTATGCACCATTTCTTGGTCCACCGTTTCGTTGTGTTCCGATACAAGCTCACATATCTTAGATAAGAGTTCAGGGGGTAGGAGTCTGAACTATTTCCGCAGCAAGCTTACCAATTCTACGTCGCAAATCTTTTAAAACCCCAGCCTGCGCTCCAATACATACCCCTCAGATCGTGACCTTAAAGGCCTCCCACAAGACACCCTTATTTTCAACCGTATCGACATTTTCCTTGAAGTAGTTGTTTATGGCGTCACCAACAGTTTAAACACCGGATCGGTCAGAGACGAAGGCTGCAACCGCCATAAAAAAGGGGGCCTAGCATAACCGGGAACCTGTATCTCAAGGAGTACTGTCGTAAATAAAGTATTACGCACTCATAATTTCTATAGGTATCAATAGGATCATGCATAAAGCAAGAGGCTGAGTCCGTGGTATCAGGTTCAAAAGGGCTTTATTCCAATAACTCGAGTTATAGGGAGAATGGTTCCATCACCACAAGGGATCAGGAAGGGTCTTCTGAAACTTTATTCACAGAGTACAGTATATATACATTCAATATTATACGTAAGCAGGAGCGCTTCAGGCAGAGCAAGAGAGAATGAGATAAGAGCATGTGGGCGTGTAAGTAGGCGTGAAGGTGGGTGTCCATGTGGGCGTCCACTTGATGAGTCATAGGTGAGTGTCATAGGTGGGTGGGTACCTGGAGGGGGTTGCGTGATCAGCTGGAACTTTACTGGAACTTTGCCTTACTTGTGCTCAACTCGAGCATGACGTGTAACTGACGTGTAACTGGGGGAAGGTTGCTGTGCAGTCGGGGAGTCTGGAAGAGAGGCCTTCAGTGTCAGGACGATCAGCACATCTTGTATTATCTGATATCTAAAGTCCAGAGCAGGAACTGATCTGTGACATAGGTTGCCCATCACCAAGAGCCGATGTGGCTTCTATTTCTTTATTCACTGCGTGGGCCGTACATGGGGGCTATGGGTTTTTCACTGACGTGAGCTTTGCAATCACTGAAAGGGAGACAGAAAGGCTAGGCTCTATCCTTTGCAGGCGGGTTTTGTTTATTCCTCCTTTTCCAGGCAGGAATGTGATTCAGTAGGAGTAAGCAGATAATCGTGCTCAATACCTTCTCGGCACCCCGGACTGGGCCCTTTTGGCTGAGGCCCAAGTGTGCGAGGCCAAGGCTACGCAGCTGCAGCTCTCAGAGCGTCTGAGGCCTGAAACCTCTTTTCGGGCTCCGGCTGAGCCACAAATTGGGCTTTCATGAAAATGGCACGAGTGCAGGAAAACATGATGCAAAACGTGTAGGCCTCAGTGCAGATTTGTCGTTTCTCTCATGGGAGACTTGATGGCAGGCCACGTTATAGCATAGGCATCATGGTTGACAGGCCATGGAGGGAAAATGCATGGCGTACATGCATGTACACGAAACGTTGGGGAACACATAGGGGACACATAGGCCTTGTCATAATCTTTATTTTCTCATTCTCTCCTTGTCCCCTAGTGGACCCTTCATGTCACATCTATTCTCATGAGACAGTCGATCTGTTCTTGCAGCATTATTTTTCCATTTTCAATGCTTTGTATATGGGGACGTGGAACACATGCAGTAGCACACAGGCCGCAAATGGCCGGGCCACACTGCAGACATAGACAACAACTGAATACCATTAGTAGTATTAACCCACAGACGGTCAACACTTTCCATCCCCATGCCGATATTACTCCCCAGAGCCAACTGGACCAAGTCCACGTGCCTGGGTCTTGATGTATGCTTTGGGCAATCTTGTGGAGCCTTGTTATTGCTTTGTATACAGATGGTGCGTTATTAGGAATAAAAACGCAACAGCTGGAGCCGATGATTCTACAAGCCCCGCCCCTATCCGCCAGGATGACGTCAAGAACAAGGCGGTTCTGAAGAACGACCATTCTCATAGCAGACTGTTCCTGGGTCAAGTTCCCCAGGGCTGATGCAGTCTCATTTACAACTGTTTCTAGAATCCTTGTTAGCCTGCGGATAAGTTTACTATTCTGGACGGGACCTATGAAGAAAAAGAATCCTTTGTTGAAATCTGTATATTGCTCCCAAGCTGTCTCGGTCTGGTCAATGCCGGAGGCATCGAGCCCTCGTCTGTGTCTGATAAGTGCTAGTTGGGGATCTTGATGATAGTTCGATGGGGCCAAGAAAACGGGTGGTAAAAGAAATGATATGTAGCACGTCCCACCCCAGTCTAAGGGCAGCTGTACATAGGCTGTCTGGCCACAAATAAAGTAGGTGTGTCGTGATGCTCTGAAATAGGACTTTCCTTTGTCTTTAAACTCTATTATAGTATTACACTCGCTGTGCCCCAAATGTACTGAGCCTTCTTTTCTGACACACAAGTCCCCTTTTACTGGCAGGATTGTAATTGAGGATGGACCTACATTGTGTATGGGCTTGACATTCAACATTATAAAGTCGAGGGTCGCATTTCCTTGCTGATACTCTTCATTTTCTAGATCTGTACCTTTTCTTTGGGGAAGACCTTCTTCATCTGGGAAACATGCTTCATTCATGACTTTATTCAAGTTACCCCATACCCAGTCACCCCTACACTCCTTGTCTTGACATTCTTTGGCATCACCGTTGATGGATGTCATTAAGGCAAACCATGCTCCGCAAGAACCATTATGGGGGAGAACGGAAAAGGGAAAAGAGACAACACTCCCTTCACCTTCTGATACGGGGGAAGTCGGCCACAGACCCAGCAGTCTGTAGCATTGCTAGTCTGATGTGAATGGTGCAGCATCTGAATAAAGGTATTGTTGCGCAGGGCAAGTCGATAGGATAGCTCATAGGATGGCAGATCACTAAATGTGTGCTTTATGGTATCATTAGTGGAGGAGTGTAAGAGTGAGGCAATAGGAGGAAAAATAGCATGTAGTATTAAGCTGATACATATTATCGTGATGCACAGAAGAGATAGAAAAATCAAAGTCACTATACATCTACCACGTGATATTTTACAGTATTTGCTTTTCATCTTGCTCTTTTTATGATTATCATTGTCCGAGATCTTATGCAAGTCAGAATACATGTTCAACCGATTCACCACCTAGTGGACTTAATTGATCAAACGGGGTCTGGCTTTCTAGATCTAAGTTTAGCTTTGTACTCCTGCTGAGGAGTCTCCTCTAGTAAAGGGGGCTCAAAGTCTGAAAAGTTTGTTTCCTTTTTAAAAGAGTCGTTATTCCCGAAGTAGCGCTTGCAGTGATGTATATGCAGCCATCCTTTCCGTCCTTCGACTTTAACGGCTGTCCTTGTGGTCAATAGCACTAACTTCGGCGCCTTCCACCTCGGCTCAAGAGGGCTCGTCCTGTCAAAGTTCCTTATTAAAATATAATCCCCAGGAGCGATGGAGTGTTCCTTGACCTGGGTGTTGTCAGGGAAGGCGGCGGCAACCTGCGAACGACAAGAGAGTAGTGCAGACATCAAGGAAGCCAGGTAATCTGTCAGCATGTTACTATCAACATCAGTAATCTTTTTAGGCATCGGAGTGCCCCACATATTCGGTGGCCTACCAAAGACCACTTCGTAAGGAGATAAGCCAGTTCTAGAATGGGCTACCATTCTCATGTAAAAGAGGGCAACCGGCAGGGCTACCATCCAATCTACACCTTTTTCTGCACAAATCTTTGCTAGTTTTGTCTTTAAGGTCTGATTGTGCCTTTCTACAAGGCCTGCTGCTTCAGGATGTCGCACACAATGAAACTTCCAGGTATACCCTAACAGAAGGGACACCTGCTTAATGAGTTCAGAGGAGAAAGGCTGACCGTTGTCGGAATATACGACACGCGGTAATCCCTAACGTGGGAAAAACTCTTGCACCAATTGTCTGGCGGTAGTTACAGCAGTATAATCAGGGACTGGATAGGCTTCTGTCCATCTTGTGAGTGAACATACAACTACCAGGACATATTTGTAACCTCTACATCTGTTCATTTGGATATAATCCATTTGGAGGACTTCAAAAGGATGGTCAGGTGGAGAGAATCCACCTTGTTCCACCGGAATGCCTTTACCTGGATTGAATTGGCAACAGATCATACATGTTCCGACTTTTTGTTTCGCTGCTGCACGCAGGTGCTTGTTGAACCAGATATTCTGTAAGCTGTCTAGCATTGCTTTCTCTCCTAAGTGTGCAGGACTATGTGCGGTATTTATGATCACTTGTACCATCGAATCAGGAAGAAACCTGTTGCCTTGCCCTTAGTCATCCAACCCTGATCAGTCAGTACCCCTCCTTGTTCCGACCATTTCTTTAATTCGTCTACAGTAGCATGTGTCTGTATATCTTGTACATCCCTGGAAGGATCCCTGACTGTCATGGCTTTGGTCATTGATGGTATCTGTGAGTTCGTCATGTCTAGTGGGGTCTGAGCTGTCTGTTTAGCAGTTCGGTCTGCCAGATCATTGCCTTGAGAAATGGTATCTGTGGCTTTAGTATGTGCTTTGCATTTCATTATAGCTATGGCTGTCGGTAAATGTATCGCTTCCAGAAGGGCTTGTATAAGGGGGCCATGCTGTATCTTGGCCCCGTGAGAGGTCAAGAAACCTCTTTCTCTCCATAGTACTCCAAAATCGTGAACTACCCCGAATGCATATTGTGAATCGGTGTAAATGTTTACTCTCAAGTGCTTAGCTCTTATGCATGCTTGTGTCAGAGCGATGAGCTCTGCTGCTTGTGCTGACAGTATGTCTATTCTTTTAGTCTCTATGATTTCAGTAGCAGTGGTCACTGCATACGCTGCCACTAATTCTCCCGCCCCCGTCCTCATGCATGAGCCGTCAACATAGAGTGTTAGGTCAGGGTCTGGGAGTGCAACATCTGTCAAGTCTTGTCTTGGTTTAGTCACGGTATGTATCACTTCAACACAGTCATGTGGTGGAACGTTGTCTGTACTAGAGGGCAAAAGAGTAGCAGGATTCAGTATGTTGCATCGTCTGATCTCTATGTGTGGTTGAAATAACGTCAGCTCATATCCTGTCAGTCTCGCTACAGTCAGGTGTTGGGTTTGTGTCCGGTTCAAGAGAACCTCCACTGCGTGCGGTACTTGTACTGTCAGGGGGTGGCCCAGCACTATCGAGTCACTTTGTCTTATGGCTAAGGCCGTTGCTG
The DNA here is from genome assembly GCF_964204655.1 of Triturus cristatus. Classification (NCBI taxonomy): domain Eukaryota; kingdom Metazoa; phylum Chordata; class Amphibia; order Caudata; family Salamandridae; genus Triturus; species Triturus cristatus. The sequence continues at coordinate 240,668,534 of NC_140593.1, read as the reverse complement.
CAACAGATTTTAGGCACGCAGGCAAAGCCTGGGCTACTGGGTCCAATGTACTAGAAAAATAAGCACAGGGCTTGTGTTTTCCTGCATGATCTTGTGTGAGGACAGATAGTGCTGTTCCATCCTGCTCTGTCACAAAAAGCATAAAAGATTTGTTGTAATCAGGGGTCGCTAAAACTGGTGCTTGACATAAAGCTCTTTTTAATTCTTCAAATGCCACAGTGTGTTCTTGTGTCCAAGGGAGGACATTAGTAGAAGCTGCCTCCTGTGTCGTCAACTGTCTTAGGGGCTTGGCTATGTAAGCATACTGGGGAATCCACTGCCTGCAATATGAAGTGAGGCCAATTAATGCACGTACCTCCTTTTGTGTCTTGGGCTGTGAAAGGCCAGAAATCAATTGAATACGTTCCGGTGTCAGTCGCCTACCGTCCTTGGACAGCAAGTGCCCAAGGTACGCCACTTGCTGTTCACAGAATTGTAACTTCGAAGGGGACACTTTGTGCCCCTTGTCAGCCAGAAAGTGTAAAACCGTGAGTGATGCATCTTCGCAGTCAGTTTCTGATCTTGCTGTGATGAGAATGTCATCTACGTACTGTATCAGCGCTGTAGTGGTAGGCATATGAATACTGTCTAGTTGTCGTTTGAGTGCCTGACTGTAGATGCTAGGACTCTCTGTGTAGCCCTGTGGTGCTCTTGTGAATCTGAAGCTGCGGCCTTTTAAACTGAAGCCAAAAAGATATTGGCTGTCTGGATGTATTGGGATACTGAAAAATGCGTTCTTCAGATCGATAACTGTAAAGAACGTAGCCTCTGCGTCAATAGCAGTCAATAATGAAGAAATGTCCGGGACCACCGGGTACTGTGGGACTACACATTTGTTCAATTCTCGCAGGTCCACAACTAATCTATAGACAGGTGGTGCTTTGCGATCAGTTCGCTTAAGAATAGGAAGAACAGGTGAGTTGCATATGTTTGAATCAGTCTCCACCACCACCCCTTGTGTAATGAGTTTGTCGATTAATTTCAGTAACCCTACTTCAGCCTCAGGTGGGATCTTGTATTGTCGTATCCGTGGCAGCGCTACTCCTGCTTTGAGGGAGACCTGGTGTGGTGTAATGTTCATGAAACCTACGTCAGTCGGACCTTGTGCCCATAGGTGCTGTGGTACATTTTGGAGCCTGATGTCAAAATCTTTTATTACAAAATGTCCCTTGAAATCACGTAAATACAGTCGCACTCCTTCTGGCGAGCAACAGATAATTGCTCCCAGTTCCTTTAATGTCTTTATACCAAGTAAGTTTTCTGGACATGATTTAGTAAGCAGTAAGTCTGTTGTATGTATCAGTGAACCAACTCCTAAAGAGACTGGTTCCGAAACCTCATTAATAATTGGCTTTCCTGAAAAACCCAGGGATATGCTCTTTGAGCCCGAGAGGGGTGCCCCTGGAACCTCGGAATGACTGATGGTAGTTCTACTCGCCCCAGTGTCAATCAAAAACTTTTTATCCTGTCCCAGTAAACGTGCATGTACATAGGGACCCTCTTGGTCCACAGGAACTGGAATAAGGGGCAAGTCGAATTCCCTCTCTAGGCTGCTTTATGAATATGCTTGGTATTCTGGATAGTTAGGTTGAGCGTGCTGATACATTTGTGCTGTTGCGTGGGTGGGTGCAGGTGCATGGACTGGCGGTGGCGGCGGTGGAAACGTATCTGATGTCTGATGCGTGTTATTTTCCTTGGGAGGATATGGACGTGGCTTTGTTTTACCTGTAGCTATATTGTGTTTCAGTACTGCACATTCATTTACGTAGTGGCCTGGCTTCTTGCAATAATTACAGTTCCCTTTAACTGGTGTCGCGCTACTTTTGTTCGTGTTTGTGTTTGCCGGTGCCGATTGGGCCACCAGCATCTTCATCTTTGTGTCTTTCATGCGTCTCTTTTCCTGCTCGTGTTCTTCTCTAATTCTGTTCTGGTGATATTGTAACATTTGTATCATTTGTGAAGGGCTGTTTGCTTGCCAAGTACTCTCAACCTTCAGTACCCTATACTTAATCTCGGGTAGGGAATTTTCTACTAGTTTGCTCACGAAAAGATGGGGATATGATTCGCTACCGGGCTTAAGGCCACTATTGATAGTAAAACATTTCTCAAACCTAGAGTAAAAATCGCTTGTGTCCTCGTCTGGTTTCTGCTTACAGGCTGAAATAGCATCCCAGTCTTCCTTTTTAGTAACTAATAATCTAGGCAACACTTGTACAAGGAGTTCAGGTAATTCTTTAGCTCGGGGACCCAGACCAACCCCCGGGGCTCTGGCTGCATCCTCTCTTTCCAACACATCCCAGCTAATCTTTTTCTCTCCCACCTCCCAGTCCTTTTCTTTAAGCTTCTCGTAAATACCAGCAGGCAATAGTACTTTCAATAATTTTAGAATGTCAGCATATGTATACTCTCCTAAGCGGAGAATGTCTTTTAGTTCTCGGTGAAAACCCCCCGGGTCTTTATCATGGGAGGGCAACATCTTTTTCATTTCCAGTCTCTCTAATTTCGACAAGGGGGTGTAGACATACACCCGTTGTAGCACATTGTTTGTATCTTTTACAGGATGAACCTCTCGTAGGGGGTTCAGCTTGTCGTATAACTGTCGCCTATCATGGGGTGGAGCGGGAAGCAGGGACCTAGTCACGAATTCTATATATTTGTGTCGCTGATCTAGGATGACATTAATCAATTCAGTACCCAAGTTCGTCCACCTGTCTAATACTATGTCGTCTAGCAACTTATACAATAGACCGGGATCAGAATATTGACTCTCATACAATGTAATCAAATGTTGGACCATGTAAACACCAGCTATGCGCTGTTCATTTGGTGGGAGGCTCAAGAACGTTTGGGCTACTATATCATTATTATATGTATCATATTGGGACACCCACAGGGTGGCTGACCGTGCTAGTCCTTTTTCGGTCGGGGTGAGGGGCTGGTCGTTACCTATCCATCTATTCAGGGCCTTTTCGGTAGTTTGGAATAAACTCTCAAGGGAATATCTTTCTTTTATAGCCGTTCCCTGTTTACGGTAATTGAGGCCCTTGGGCCTCTCGAACCGTCGGGCATGGCCCACGTATAGTACTTTGTCTTTGTCCCCGGCTTCATCATCAGAGGATGACTCAGCCTTTCCGTCCGGTCCTGCTTCGTGTGAGGCTATTATTGCCTTTCGGATTTTGGTCAACATGCTGTCTGTCTGTCCTGATTTATCATGCTGACCGGCATCTATGTGATCACTCCAACCTATATAACAAGGGTGTACGTCCCCGTCACCTTCATCTTTTTCCCTGATCAGACAGTTAATTAGGAAACGAAGGATATAGTTCTTAATAATTACTTTTCTGTTTTGTGTGGCCTCTGCTATGCACTCAGGACCTTCCCCTGTTCTTATGAAATTGTACATTTTCTTTAGGTTTTTATCCATATCTGGTAATTTTTCCAAATATGCGACTGCTTGTCTAAGTCTTAGTGAAATCACGAGCATATTGCCCTTTCCTGGATCTGGATCGTATATACATTCGGAGATGTCTACTTTTACAGTCGGCCCCCCTCCTGATGCTGTCCCGGATCCCTCCCCGCCGTCCTCGAGTGCCTGGAGCTGGGCCTGTGTTGGGGGTGCAGGGAAAGATTCGTCTAGGTATGCTGGTGGGGATTCCTCTAGGTAGGCGGTAACAAACGCTTCGGATGCTGTTGGTCTTATTTTTCGGGGTACTTGTGGTGGCACTCTAAAGGGTCTTTCTACTGGGGCCACTCTTGCTAGTTCCTCTGAAAGGACCGGATAAATACCAGCAACAACAGTATTTCTTTCTCTTTCAGCCTGTTCTCTTTTTACCCGCTCCCCTTCCTCCTGTAACTTCTTTTCTTTGGCTTTTTCAGACTCCTGTCTACTTCTCTCTGCTTTGTGGAACTCTTTCTCTGTTCTTCTATGTGACTCCTTGCGCCAAAACTCAATGGCATCCTTCTGAGCAGGCCTACATTTTCTCTTCCATAGCTCTTCCTCTACCTTCATAATGCATTCCGCATCCCACGTTCCTGTGATAGGCCATCTATACTGTGTCTCTAAATCCTTCGTGTAATCCACCCATAGCTCTAAAAACAACACGGCCTCTAAACCATGTTTACAGTACATGAAATGTCCAGGTGTGTCTCTAGGCGGAATGTTAACTGATTCCTCTAATACACCTTTCCTAGTACCTACTTTACGCAGTTTCGAAAACAACGGCATGCTGAAATGTAACCTAAAACAAAATCACAATGAAACAATCTTATATACAAACCTGACACATTCAAACCTAACTGAACCTGACTAAGACAATAACATTCATACAGTTGAATCGGTGCACCTGAATACTTGAATACTTGAATTTCTCTATGCATGCACTTGTATACTTGAATACTTGAAAACTCTGTGCACTGGAATACAGCACAACCATACCGGTCTCACGAGTGAGACATGTCTTTACCGTGTTCATTAAATGAACCAGTCTTTATGCAACCCCCATGAAACTCACCGGGAAGCAGAACTTGAAGGCCTCGGACACTCGACGCTGCGCATGCGCGGGAATGGCGTATCTTTGGCGGATCTCTAGAAACCTTGGACACAGCTCTCTCGCAGGGTGGGCTCTGGGTCGGGACGATCCGCAATCCTCACCGCCTCGTATGGATGCCTGGTCGCAGTCCGTCTCCTCCGTTGGCCTGAGGGAGTTGGCGGGAAAACCCGCGACGTGTACACTTGAAGTCCGTCACGGCTGTAGAAGGGGGCAAAACTGGACCTTCATCTCCGGCGCGTGGGGAAGGGGATTCGTCCCTTTTCGGGCGCCATATAAATGTCGTAAATAAAGTATTACGCACTCATAATTTCTATAGGTATCAATAGGATCATGCATAAAGTAAGAGGCTGAGTCCGTGGTATCAGGTTCAAAAGGGCTTTATTCCAATAACTCGAGTTATAGGGAGAATGGTTCCATCACCACAAGGGATCAGGAAGGGTCTTCTGAAACTTTATTCACAGAGTACAGTATATATACATTCAATATTATACGTAAGCAGGAGCGCTTCAGGCAGAGCAAGAGAGAATGAGATAAGAGCATGTGGGCGTGTAAGTAGGCGTGAAGGTGGGTGTCCATGTGGGCGTCCACTTGATGAGTCATAGGTGAGTGTCATAGGTGGGTGGGTACCTGGAGGGGGTTGCGTGATCAGCTGGAACTTTACTGGAACTTTGCCTTACTTGTGCTCAACTCGAGCATGACGTGTAACTGACGTGTAACTGGGGGAAGGTTGCTGTGCAGTCGGGGAGTCTGGAAGAGAGGCCTTCAGTGTCAGGACGACCAGCACATCTTGTATTATCTGATATCTAAAGTCCGGAGCAGGAACTGATCTGTGACATAGGTTGCCCATCACCAAGAGCCGATGTGGCTTCTATTTCTTTATTCACTGCGTGGGCCTTACATGGGGGCTATGGGTTTTTCACTGACGTGAGCTTTGCAATCACTGAAAGGGAGACAGAAAGGCTCTATCCTTTGCAGGCGGGTTTTGTTTATTCCTCCTTTTCCAGGCAGGAATGTGATTCAGTAGGAGTAAGCAGATAATCGTGCTCAATACTATCTCGGCACCCCGGACTGGGCCCTTTTGGCTGAGGCCCAAGTGTGCGAGGCCAAGGCTACGCAGCTGCAGCTCTCAGAGCGTCTGAGGCCTGAAACCTCTTTTCGGGCTCCGGCTGAGCCACAAATTGGGCTTTCATGAAAATGGCACGAGTGCAGGAAAACATGATGCAAAACGTGTAGGCCTCAGTGCAGATTTGTCGTTTCTCTCATGGGAGACTTGATGGCAGGCCACGTTATAGCATAGGCATCATGGTTGACAGGCCATGGAGGGAAAATGCATGGCGTACATGCATGTACACGAAACGTTGGGGAACACATAGGGGACACATAGGCCTTGTCATAATCTTTATTTTCTCAGTACAGGAGAGTGATCAGACAGAGTTTTGGCCAAGTGTTGAACTTCGACCACATAGGGACACACCGTTTCTGACAAAATCCAGTAATCCAGGCGGGATCAAGTACCATGTTCAGTGGAGATAAAGTTATTTTCCCTGGTACCAGGATGCCGCGTTCGCCAGATATCATGCAAATTGCCAGCCTCCATTATTCCCAGGAGGGCGTCAGTAGATAACCTGTGTCTCGCCACCCCAGAGGCCTCCCTATCCACAGCCACATGCAAGCAAGTATTAAACCCCCCCCCCCAAATAATGTCTGCAGCAGGAAAAGCGGAGACTCTGTGCCATACATCATCAAAAAAGGAGTGATCGTCCACATTGGGGCCATAAACATTTACCAAAAGGACACTCATGCCTCCAATCGTCCCATGCACAATAGCCAGTCAACCCTGCTCATCTACATCTGTGCCATGCACGTGAAATGGAATACCCTTCTTAACAAGGATCATCACCCCCCGTGAGTAAGAAGAATATGAAGAGGCTACCCTCAACCCAGCCCATCTCATACCTACGTTCTTCTCAGAGATCCTAGTGAGGTGGGTCTCCTGCAGCAACAGTACATTTAACCTATCTAAGCAAGCAATCACAGTGCGAATCTTCTTAGGACCATTAAGACCACGTACATTCCAAGTAAGGAACCTTAATTTACTGCCCATATATCATAATATCTGCTATCAGGATAAAAAAGAATTTTTGATAGCGCAAACATATCCCGTCTTCAAGATGTACACATATTACTTTCAACACATGCCACAAGGTCCCCACCCCCCCACAGACCCTCCACCCACTTCGGCTCCCCCAACTTGCCAAAGCCATCCCAGGAGTGTTCAAACAAACCCCAAGAAAACCAGAACAAACTAGCATAGTGTGGGGAACTCCCATACAGGGGGCGTCGGAGTGCTACTACCCTCCCACGTCGTAGGGGGTGGCTGATCAGGTCTAATACCTGTGTTAGAATTCACGAACGAATACTAAATCATAAGGCATCCCCCAGCATACATATATCAATGTAAGACTAGCCATGCCATCAATGTAAGCAGCAATACACATATAAATTTTCAAACAGACGAATCCCACCAAAAGGAGGAGGCACAGAAAAAACACAATGACAGCCCGCACTTATTATCATCAGTCCTCCTCCCCATGTTCATTGTCGGCCTCACGCCGTTGTCTCTTCAATTGTTTTGCGTGTTCCATTGCTGCCTTTGGGGTGGAAAAAACCTTGAAATTCCCCTCTGTCCCCACACGGAGACGTGCGGGATACAGCATAGCGTAAGGAATGCTTTCGGCCTGAAGAACTTTTTTGACAGCACCATACTCATGCTGGGCAGCCTGAACTGCGACAGTTAAATCGGGAAAAAAAGACAGAGTGTTCCCCTGATGACTGATGGTGCCCTTCTCCCTGGCAAGCCGTAAGATAACATCTCTATCCCGATAGTTCAATAGCCTAGCTATTATGGGACGAGGGGGAGCACCAGGGAACCGGGCGCGCTGCCAAGGAGCGGTATGCACGCTCCACTACAAACATGGAGGACAGGTGCTCAGGGCCAAAGATGTCCGTGAGGAGAGTCTCAATGAAGTGCTCCATTCTTCCTGTGTTCGTCGACTCAGGGAGTCCCATAATGCGAATATTATTCCTCCTAGACCGAGCCTCCAAGTCCTCATTCTTGGCCTGTATGAGGGCTAGCACCTTTTCCATATTGAGGGCCTTACTAGTTACCTCACTGAGTCCATCTTTAGTATTAGAGACCCTCTGCTCAACCTCCCCCACCCTCGCAGACTGCTTTTCCAGTTGTGAGGACATATGATCCAGTCTATGATTAATAGTCGCCATGCTCCCCTCTATAGCCTGGAGACTTTTTTGCATCGCCAGCAGCGTGGACTCTAGATTAGGCGGGCTGTCTCCTAGTCCAACAGCCTCAGAGTCTGATGCCGCTTTTTGTTGGGCCCTACCTGACTTTCGCGCCTCAAACGTGAGGCAGGGTGCGACTTATCTGGTTTCCCCATAGTAACTGAGAAGGAGGGCAGGTGGGTGGCAATAACCCAGGCAATATTCCAGAGCAGCAGTCTCCCCCTACAGAACAGGAAATGTATGCCTTCGCAGACACGTCAACAGTCGGGAACAAGGCAGCGGAACACCTCATGAGCAGAAAGCGTGGCAGGGCAGGACAACAATGCTACGCTACTCAGTCGTTCCCAGCAGGCCCCTTTACTCGAGTAGGAAACACTGTACTAAGCTCCCAAGACGTGAAGGGACCAGAAGTCAAATGCAGGCCCAAACGTAGACCCACCCCTGATCAGCGACTCCCTGGTGCGTTGGTGATACCAATTCCCAATCAGCAGGCAAAAATATGAGTACGAAGCAACCCCATACAGCAGGCTATATACTACGTGATCGACCGAAACACAGCTGTCGCCATAGCGATAGCAGCACACAGGCATCTCCAAGGGTGGGGGGTGCCCCCCCCCACCCTGGTAGCAGGGAAACGCAGGCAGCCCCACGCGCGCTGCGCACACGAACCGCAGCCGGCAGGCCACGACCCAGAGCCCCGGCCCACCGCCACTTCCGCAGCCGTGGACCAAAGCCTGGGCCGCACCCACCTACCGCAGCCCACGACGGGCGCCAACAGCTGTCCTCCGCAGGGCCCAGGGACCGCACACAGGCCCCCGCAGTGACTTCCAAGCTCCACAAGATCTTCAAGCCCGCGTCAGGGCAGCAAGCAGGCCGCAACTAGGTGAGGACGCGGGGCCGTCCAGAAGCAGGATGCAGTCCTGATCGAGCCAGAAGCAGAGCGAAGCTCAACCCGCCAGAGGGGCACAGGATCCAGGCACAGGTACCGTGGGATCGCGGCTCTTGTCATCTCCGGGCGCTGGTCTTCAGGCAATCTCCACTCACATACAGCTCAGGCCGCCATCTTGACCGCATGGCGAGCAGAGCGATCCTCGCCGGTTTGCAATGCACTACAGACGCCCTTTCGGACCCAAACTGCAGCAGGGCTGGCATTCCACACAGGGCAGCAGACAGGTAGCTTGGATGCCTCTAGAAATGTCCGATATTAGGTGGATAAGGGATCAGCCGGGCGGAGCTGCATAAAGGGCGGCCATCTTGCCTGGCGCCCTCTAGCGCCCCCCATCTGAAACTCTCTTACCGTCTGAAGGATCCAAGGATCTTGTGTGAGAGTCTCCCTAATTTGGTGGAACAAAGCAATCTGACCTCCCACCTTGGTGTCCACAGTTTGCATTAGGCTTACCTGAATAAGAGGTGTCTCCGGAGGAATTATTCTGTCCTAACCTCTGTGTTGTCTCCCTCTGTCACCCCGAATGTGGGTAGGGTAGAATTTTGAGCGCTGTGCACCACCTCTACCACGTTGCTCGAAGCCTCGAGAGGTTTGATTAAATCCTCGGCCGTTCGCTCGACCCCTGAAGCGGCCGGCCCAGTAAAAAAGGCCAGTATGGAATACTTTTTTGATGTTCGCCTGAGCCTTATCTAGGGCGGAGAATGTGTTCACATATTTCCCCATCTCCTTCACAAATTTGTCCCCGAAAAGCATGCCACTGGCAAGCTTGCCTGGTTCTGTCTTCGCCATTTCCACAAGTTGCGGATCAATGCGCAAAAGGAAAGACCTTCTTCGTTCCGCCGAAAGGGCGCAGATCGCGTTCCCTAGAAAACACATAGCTTGATGCCCCCACTCCAGAACCTCCGTGGGGTCCAATGTAGTGTTGGAGTCTTTGGAGGTGACCGCGGCATCCAATATCTTTGTCAGGGGTCCGGTAACGTCAAAGAGTTTATCCTGACAGCCCCTCCAAGCCCAGTTGAGTCCCTTTTTGGGATCCTTGGCGAACTTTTTCGTAAAAGTGGCCATGTTCGGATCTATTTCTGGTGTGTCCGCCACTTTTCCCATTAAAGATGGTCTGGGACATTCGGAACATAAGGTAGACCTGACTTCCTTCTCGAAACCTCTCCAGAGATTCTCCTGCACACAGTGTGCCACCTCGACACAGGGAACCCACTCGGTGAACCTCGGGTGAATGATGTTTCTGGGGTCAAACAAAAGATTTTAATTGACCGGCTTGTCCTCATCGTTGTGGGACTTACGTTTCCGTTTCGTTGCCTTCCACGAGGCCTGCGACTCCCTATCCGAATCAGATGTGTCAGGCCCGGTAGGAGAAGACTCCTCCGCCTCCCCCGTCTTTAGTAGACTTGGAGGACCCCATGTAGCCATGGTCATTCATAACATTGCGGGCCATCCGAGTAAGGACCTCAGCCGAGGTATGACCTGAGGATTCCCCCTGCGAAGCACCAAACTTTCGTTTGCCATAGTTCTTTAATGGCTTGGTAAATGGCGGTAAGGCCTTAATTAATGCCCTGTTTACAGAGCCCTGGACGTGGGTATCCAGGGCCTCAAACAATTGCTCCTCCATATGGTGCTCTTCAGGTTCATCATATTCTGCGTATTCATTAAACTCAACCAACTGATCTTCCTCCTCGGCGTAGTATGCCATCGTGCTGCAGGAGGTCTGAAGGAGCTTCAGGGTGGGGAGAAACCCTGGGGTGTTCTTGCATGTGCAGGCACTGGTTAACACTGTCCCTGTCACAATCAACTTTCCCTAAACCAGTTCACCACAGAATTAAACTGTAAAGTGCCACCAATTGTAGTTGTTGTGGAGGGAGCCACCCCTATTCTCCCTTAAGGCAGAGCCTTAATCCAGAAATACGCTCCGGTCAGCGTTAGAATGGGACCGGAGATAGAGCATTCTGTTGGAAGCTGATGCGTGAAGAGCCGATCGGTAATTTCACTTGCATCGGCTTTTCACGCATGTGCAGAGCATGGGCAAGAAAAGAGGACTGCTCCCCGAGTGTGTGAAGCGCTCCACATGAAATCAGCCCAAAGGGCGCCGGAGCGCCTAAATGCCACAAAGAAAACAATCAGCACAAAAATCCTGACAATATCAAGTCTAACACCACAAAGTCATAAAGGGCGAGAATATCGGCAAATATAAGTAGCGCGAAAGCGTGCGTCTGCTGACGCAAGGCCTTGCGGCGTGAAAACGCTTAATTATACCAATCTGTGCAAATAAAGATACCCCCAAGTTCCCCACGATAGAGAAACGAAAAGGTACTTATCTTGCTGCTGCAGCAGCAAAGAAAGAGGATGAGGAAGGTCATGCAAGGGCTGTTATGTATGGGACTCATAGGTGATTGGTGCATACAATGGAGGGGGTTGTCCTTCCGGGATAATGCAGATTTAAAGTTTATTGGCTGCTGTGAATGTCAGTAAAGTTAAGAGAAGCATAATCTGAGCCTCCGTGGACTGATATAGAATCCTATACCTCCCGTTGTACACTAGTGCCATCTTGTGGCATTTGAAAAACGGCACTCGGAGCTCAGCTTTTATGCCTTACATCCCAGCAAAGCGAGAAACTGGAACTGCTGCACTGCAAGACACGGTTGTTTTGTGTGACAATCTCAGGTAATGAGGGAAAATTACGGGGAATGCGTTATTACAAAGCGAGATGCGTGGCACTGGGCAGAGCTGTATGTCTGGTGGGAAAGACCCCGATCAGTCTTATTCCCATTTATTTATATCATCGGCCGCGTCCGGCATTACATTCTGGACCCACGGCCACGCCGTAGTGGCCGGGTGGCTCACTACAGTCCCTTCCCACTTTGCTTCAAAAGAACCAATCACAATTCACACACAAAGTCCTTCAACCTCTGGCTCCGTTGAGTTTTAAGGCTCGGACTGTATCTGGCTTTGTGACTCGCCAACGTGGAACCCATCACTACGTTCATGTGATGGCCGGAAACTAGGTCCTTCGGGACCCACCCTGGATCACTTCTTTGGGGAGGTGTGCCACTCGTGTCAGCATCATAACTGCCTCCACATTCATCCAAGTCACTCCCTTCTGCGACTTTCTCACTTGAGGGATCAGTCACTCTTTTGAACCATGACACGTTCCTCATTACTGTTTCATCTCCATGTTCAGTTTTCACCATTGTGCTTTCCACTAATGTCATCTTCCACATCCCAGCTTCATACAGAGTACAGAATTTCCAACCTGGATGGCGATCTTTCACGAGTACCACATCTCCAGAAACCACATCTTCCACATATGCTCAACACCACCTGCTAGCATTGTCATTGTTGCTCTTCCTCCAGCCCTGCGTCCCGTCCTGGTCATAATCAGGCGGCGATCCCTCAGGTTGGACAGGAATGTTGTCCCTCCAATGTCCTTTCATCATCATCATTCATGGGGAGCATCTCGTGGTCCAGTGCAGAGTGCCCTTGAATTTCGGCAAGAAATTTGTTGGGGTAGTCTCAGGGTTGGACCCCTTGGCACTGCAAATCTCATGGCTTTGTTTAGAGTTCTCATGAAGCTTTCTGCATTTCCGTTTGCCTGTTGTTACTGGGGAGTGATGCGTCCGTGATATGTCCCAAGATGTTGCAAGAATTCCCCACATTCTGCTCTCTCAAACGGCGGCCTATTATCCGCCCTGATCTCCTCTGGTAGCACATATGTCGCCAGGACGTTATTGAGCGCAGAACACACATTGCTGAAAGCAGTTGAGTTCACTAATTCCACGATCAGATATTTGGAATGGCTGTCAACCAATGCTATGGTTAAGCGCCCATCGGGAAAACTGCGAAATCCAGACTTACCCTCTGCCAGGGAATGTTGCTTCTTCCTTCTGGAATTACTGGTGCAGGGGCTTCAGGACTGCTAGTTATCTAGCATGCTTCACAGTTGGGAACCACCTCGTCGACAGCTACCTCCGGGCCCGGGAACCACACTTTCTCCCCAAGACGGCTTTTGGCTTTGGCAGCCTCTTGATGGCCTCCATGCGCCAGCCCTGCCACATGACGGCCCGATTTGGCTGGCACCACATTGTGGCACCCTCTCAGTACCATACCTTAAGGGGTAGAGCAGAGTCCATGTCGGACCCTCCATAGTTGCATCAGCCTCTCTTTGTCCATGCCACCCCTTTTGTTCTTATCCTGCAAAAACAAGTTTCATGTCCCACTATGCAGCGTCTAGCTGACTCTTATCAACACGGCATTCTTTTTGGTAGCTTGACTGATGTCCTTGAAACTCAGAGCCCTTGGGCATGCCCATGTGTCACTAGCCTTAGGTAACCATCTGCTGACCATCAGTCACGTCCTGTGTTGTCATTACCACTCAGCTGGTGCTGGGAGAAGAAATCAGCGGAATTCCGTGATCCGTGCCGTTAGGCCACTTCGAGCTGGTATTGCGCAGTTGGGTCAATCACTGCTCATATCCTGGGAGGAGTGTGAGGCGCAGAGCCTTTGAAAAAGTGTTTGAGTGGTTGATGGTCAGTCCGGACTCTTAATGGACGCCCACACAAATACAGGTTAAATGCCCACACACCTATTAGATGGCCAGGGCTTCACGTTCAATCTGGGTGTACCTCGTCTCCGTCAGTGTGAGTGCCTTGTTTGCAAAGGCTACGGGCGCCCATCTGCCAGGCTCCATCTCCTGCGTTAGGGCAGCATCCAATCCTACCGGGCTGGCATCCACCAGTACCTCGGTCTTTTGCTTGGGTCAACGTAGGCCATTGTGGATTTGCTCAGAAGCACCAGTATAATCTTTTGAAACGAGTCTTCTTCTGGCCCCCAAACCCATCGAGCATCCGCTTCCGTCAAGACCCTAAGCGGCTCTGCAATGTTTGCCAGATTTGCGATAAGTTATCCACAGTAGGTTGCCGTCCCCAGGAAACTGCGAACCTTGGTGACAGTGCAGGGCGCCTGAGCCTGCTGTATGGCCTCTGAATTTCTGGGGCCAACTGGATGCCATCCTTGATGAACACACACTCAAAGAAGTCAATGGTAGACTCAAAAAACGAACACTTCTATGAAGGGTAAGACCATGGTCAAACAGCCATTTCAGAGTGTCTTTCAGGCGCTGGTAATTTTCTTCATGGATATATGTCATTACATCGCATACCAATATCACGCATGCCTTTACAACGCTGGTATTACTACGCGATGTCAATGAAAACAACATGCCATTACATCGCAAAATTTTACCACGACTATGCTTTTACCACGCATGCCATTACAACGCAAAGGCATGCATGGTAAAGCTATACTCGTGGTTAAAGTTTGCAAGGTAAGTGACTCTACCCTACCCCTGCACAACCCTCCCCCGACCCCCAGTCCTCTCCCTACAATAACACTACACTACCCTGCACGACCCCCTGACACTACCCTAAAACACTCCACAAACACTACAACACTACCCTAAACCCTAAAACACTACACTGCAAAACACTACAACACTACCCTAAACCCAAAATCACTACACTACACAAACACTACAACACTACCTAAACGCTAAAACGCTACACTACAGAAACACTACAATACTACCCTAAACGCTAAAACACTACACTACACAAACACTACAACACTGCCCTAAACCCTAAAACACTACACAAACACTACAACACTACCCTAAACCCTAAACCACTACACTACACAAACACTACAACACTACCCTAAACCCAAAATCACTACACTACACAAACACTACAACACTACCTAAACGCTAAAACGCTATACTACAGAAACACTACAATACTACCCTAAACCCTAAATCACTACACTACACAAACACTACAACACTACCCTAAACCCTAAAATACTACACTACACAAACACTACAACACTACCTAAACCACTACACTACACAAACACTACAACACTACCCTAAAACCTAAAACACTACACTACACAAACACTACAACAGTACCCTAAACCCTAAAACACTACACTACACAAACACTACAACACTACCCTAAACACTACACAAATACTACAACACTACCCTAAACCCTAAAACACTACACTACAACACTACCCTAAACCCTAAAACACTACACTACACAAACACTACAATACTACCCTAAATCCTAAAACACTACACTACACAAACACTACAACACTACCCTAAAACCTAAAACACTACACAAACACTACAACACTACCCTAAAACCTAAAACACTACACTACACAAATACTACAACACTACCCTAAACCCTAAAACACTACACAAACACTACAACACTACCCTAAAACCTAAAACACTACACAAACACTACAACACTACCCCAAACCGTAAAACACTACACAAACAAACACTACAACACTACCCTAAACCCTAAAACACTACACAAACACTACAACACTACCCTAAACCCTAAAACACTACACAAACACTACAACACTACCCTAAACCCTAAACCACTACACTACACAAACACTACAACACTACCCTAAACCACTACCCACACTACTCCGACCCCATACACTACCCAAACACCACTACACCACCCTAAACCCTAAAACACTACAACACCACAACACTACCCTAAACCACTACCCACACTACTCCCACACCTACACTACCCCTAACCCTAAAACACTACCCCTAGCACGACCCCCTACACTACCCAAACACCACTACACTACCCTGAACCCTAAAACATTACAACACTACAACACTACCCTAAACCACTACCCACACTACTCCCACCCCAAGAACAATCACCCTTACCTCTCTTTCCTCATGGTTCCTCTCCAGCGTCGACATCTCTGCTCCCGGTTCCTGCTTCACGTCGAGGAGCAGTGCACATCGTTGTGAGGAAACGGAAAAGCCTCTGTTTCCTCACAACGAGATGGATGGGCATTACATCGCATGTGTTGTAACAGCGCATGCGATGTAAAAACACGCGTAGTAATGGCTACGCTTTGTTACATCGCATGCGTTGTTACGCTTGCGATGTAATGGCATTGTGGGGAAACAGCCGCGTTGTAATGGCTGTTTCCTGTTCTTCAGCTGTAGTGGAACGCATAAGTCCCTGACATTCATTATGCCTTGTAGGCCAGACAAGACCTCATGGATAATGTTTTGAAATACCTCAGCTGCCGGCAATATGCTAAAGCTAAGGTGTAGTACCTGCGAAAAGCTAGGTGTGTCGAAAATGTTGTAATATATCGGCTGCCCTCATCCAGCTGAAGTTGTTGGTAGCCGGCATTAGGTCAAGCTTTGAGAACCAACTGGCACCGTTTAGATCAGCCATGATATGGTCCATTGTTGGAGTGATGAGCCTTTCATGCTTGATGGCTTTATTTGGTGGGCGCATATCCACGCAAATCCAGATCTCGTGAGGTTGCTTTGGTTTTTCGGCAGTGACCACACGGACACCCAGGCTGTGGGTCCGAACACTTTCTTAATCACATCCAGCTGCTCTAGTTTTTATATGGTTCTTCCTCAACCTGCGGTGGCATTTGAAATGGTACCCTACTGTGTCTGAGGGCCACCGGTTTGATGGATCTATCAATATGCATTTTTATCGGCGACGCTCAGAGGCAGGCCAGTCCTTGAAATAAGCTTGGGAACTGGTGCAGTAGCTCATCCATATTGAAACCCTAGGTCCTCCACCATGTGACATCCAACAAGCATTTACACGTTTGGGTCAATGATGTGGGATTTTGCTGGCTGTTCCATTCCATTGGAGCAGACTCGCACCTCCATGAAACCTCTCAGTTGCAGAGGGGTCTGCCCCCAGTAAGTGTAAATATTAGTATTAGGGGGATAAGCTCTGGTCTTGGATAAAGACAGAAGCACTGCTGATAACACATTACATTTACTGAGACTCCTGTATCTATTATAGACAGTCATGCCAGCGATCACCACGGCACATGCGGTACACCACCTTACACCACCAAACCCAAGGATATCGTCCACAGTGTACCCCAGAGCTCAACCCCATGCTCTTCAATGCATATAAGACCCTATTAGCCAACATCGTCAGATGTCACTGTCTCAACATAATATCTTGCGCAGATGACACCCAACTCATCCTCTCACTCACTGATGACCCTACCACCACCAGGACCAACTTCCACAGATGCATGAAAAGCATCTCCTACTGGATGAGAAACAACTGCCTTAAGCTGAACATGGAAAAAATGGTACTAAACTTTGGCAAGAACAAAAGCCCATAGAACGACTCCTGGTGTTCATTAGACCTGGGACCCTCACCCATACCCGCAGACCATGTCAGAAACCTTGGGATCATCATTGATAAGCTCACAATGAAATCACAGATCAATGCCGTCTCCTCTGCCTGCATCCTGACTCTGCGCATGCCACGCAAGATCTTCAAGTGGCTACCCTGTACACGAGATGCACTGTGACACAGGCCCTCATCACTAGCCGAGTGGACTATGGTAACACTCTAAGTAGGAATTGCCGCACACCTCCTACAGAGACATCAAAACCATACAGAACGCTCCAGCCAGACTCAGCCTCGACATCCCCTGACTAGCCCACATCACACCCCACCTCAAGCAACTCCACTGGCTCCCCGTACAGAAGAGATTACAATTCAAAGTGCTTTCCCAAACACAAGGCTCTACACAACGAAGGAACCACCTATATTAACCATCTCCTGAACTTCCACCAACCGTCGAGAAGACTACGCTCCGCCTCCCTGTCACTTGCTCACTCTACCCGCATCTACCGAAGCAGTAGTGGAGGACACTCCTTCTCCTATATCACAGCAGAGAACTTAAACAGCCTCCCCACACTCTCCGGATTTCAGATCACTAATGTGCCCTTCTCAACTGTAATGATATGCTGTGGTGTTCATTGCTCTCTAGACTTGGGTGATTTTTAAGAACTGTACACACACACACACATCTTCTTTAACCTTAGTGTTCAGACCCAGTTGTGTCTCCGGCATGTGTGGTCAGTGTTCAATGGAACCTGAAGCCACGGGGTAATGTGCCTGGTAGGTGAATATTCATTACCTTTCAAGTTTGATAATATACCCTCTATTGCTTACAATGTAAATAGAGTTGCTTTGTGTTTGCCCTTATTCTACCATTGGATTTCTTGGTCCAGCCTTTTTGAGCTATTGGCTTGAGACTTTGTCATTCACTTCTTGGCACAGCACAGTGGAGGATTCATCTCTTACCTAATGCTATTGGTTTCTTGAGTGTATTCTTCCACCTTCACTCAAGTGCTTGCTTTGAACTGCAAGAGTGGCTACATGACCACTATAGCCCTCTTTGCCCACCCTACTGACGTTACAAGCTTATGCTGCATTTGTTACAACATCAAACCCAAACTTATTGGTTTGCCAATGCTCTTTTTCCTTTTCCCTACTCTTCTTTTTTCTGCCCTTTCTCTTAATTTCTCCCATTTTGATTTCTCCTCGGTCAGTGTTTAAACTGATCTTTGTTCCTCCATATACGTCATGTAGCAGAGAAGACATTTTTAAATAGGACTTACATTTTATATCTGTTTCTATACACTGTCATTTAAATACATACAAACAGTAGACATTACCAGAATACAATTTGTTACAATTGACTCTGTCCATGGGATGGAATGCACAATAGTAACCTTTTGGTCTCCATCTGTGGTAGCACAGTTACTTCAAGATAAAAGATTTTGCACAGTGGGTTATTGCCATCTAAAACAGAGAGCCAAAGAGATAGCCCTTAGTCCTAATTAAGCCTAAGGATGTTGGTCTCATGTAATACACTTAGGCACAAGCAATGCCACTGAAATCATTCATATCCACCTAATTAATAAGAACCCAATGAATTGTACAGTTATTGCCCCTTTAGGCACAGAGAATGAGGCAGATTGGATGTGGTTGGCCTCTACTTTAAGCAGGCAGGATCTGGTAAATATGCCCCCATTAAACACCGTCATCTCATAAAGCACACTAACTCTGGCTTGCTGAAGATTCTTCTACCAGAGATATACATGGCCCATTACGACCCGTGGTCTGTATACTTAGCAATAGCTAATAAAGATCTATAATTGACTAGGGTTACAGAAAGCTAATTTTTATGTTTCACCTACAGAGCACATGCACTGTGCTGAAAGATGTATAGTTTAAAATTTAGTGGGCTTCCACCCTGCCCACAGCACACCATTAAGTTGTTTTATTTGCCACTCTCATCTGTAATCTTTTGATTGCTTAGCTCCCATAGGCTTCCCTTCCTTTCTTGTATTAGCTCCTCCCTGGAGCATGAACCGGGTACATGTGTTTTTCAACATATTTTCTTTTATTTTATGAGCATTTCGGTCCTATTCCTGGACATGGAATGTGCTTTTCTACTTCTAACACAGACAAACATTTTCTTATTTATGTTGCTTTCACCCTATCTGCTGTCCATTTTGATGCTTTATGTACTTTTACCAACAACTGTACTACTCAGCGCTGCTCCACTCTATGTCACTCTACGCCACTCAATCCCACTCCACACAATGCCACTCTACACCATTGTAGTTTAGATCATGGCACTCTACTCTGTAGTGTCTTACCCAGCCCTGGAGTATGCAAACAGATTACACCACACACGGAAGCTGTGGTTGAACATGTCTTCATTCTCCAACCTCCATTCATACTCTACCCATTACATCATACTTCCAAAACCACACCCGAACACCTGCCCCGCACATCATGTAATTCCTATTCAGAGTCTGTCCAGAACCACCAGGGTCCAAGTCCGCATAGCATCAATATGCTACATCTCCTTCATTAAATAAAAAGTGACAGGCATCACTTAAATCACATTTCCTCAGTTAGTCTGCGAGAAGCTTGCACTTGTCTGTCAGCTCAGGTGATCGTGATCTACCCTCATCAAGCAATGGAGGTTTAGGCTCGGAAGCTGGACCTGAAGGTGCGGTCACCTCCAAAGTAGTTTCCGTAGCTGGTGAGTGTTGAGTAACGTGTTTAAAGTGTGATGTGTCCTGAGTGATGAACTTCCCAGGACAATGTGCTGTCACCTTATATTCCTTGCACAACACCACCTGTGAAGGATCAGTGGCGAATCGGGTGTCCATTTTTTGTTTCTGTCTCTGTTTTACCAGTACCCAGTCTAATTTGGGCGCATATCAGCATATACTTTCATTTTACTCTTACGAGTAGTGTCGATGTCACGAAGTCTTTCAGCGTTCACTGACCCATCTGTGTCCATTGAGGTAGTTTTGTTCTGAATGCTCTCCCAAACAGCAGGGTAGCCGGACTCTCACCCGCTTTGGAATGGGCAGTTGATCGATAGGCACATAGGGCCTGACACATAGCTTGGTTCAAGTCAATTCTATCCATGGACACTCTTTGAATTACCGTCTTGAGGGTGCCCATAAATCTTTCAATTACCCCATTGGCTTAGAGCAGAGGGGTGTACTTTTTTGGTGTTTGACGTTGAGTTGTGCAAGAAACTCTACTGTTGAAGGGCAGGCCATTTATGGACTTGAGGGTCTCGAGGGAAACCCCAGGTTGCAAAGATGTAATCAAGATTTTCTATGACTTTATTATGAGTTGTGGATGACAGTGTTTCCACCAAAGGGAAACATGAATATTCGTCTATAGCTACTATTAAATGTTGTCCATTTCCTAATGGTCCAAAGAAGTCAACTGTGATTCTCTCCCAGGCATGGGCAGAAAGGTGAGACATTGTCACTGGCTGCTGAGTCATCTTGGGGGACAGGCAATTGCAGATGTGGCATGTTTTCAATTCATTTTCTACTCATCTAGTCGAGGGAACCACACTCTGTCCCTCAGTGCTCTTTTGGTGGCTACAATGCCAAAATGTCCTTCATGGAACCGCTGTCTCAGGCTCTCAGGTATGATGATCCTTGAGCCTCTCAGTATTATGCCTTCTTGTGTGACAGCTAACTCATCCTGTACGTCTTTGAACTTTTGGAATTCAGTATCATCAGCCGGAGGCTCTATGCTTCGTCTCCGTGAGTGTGTCTCAGTGAGTTCTTTGACTATAGTCATTTCATTGTTTGTGTTGTTGGCAACAATGATTTGATCTACAGCCAGAGCTGCAGGTGTACTGAACCTCACAAGAAAGTTGAGATATTTTTCCGCCATCCTGGATGTCGAGCTTGAAAAATGTAGCGCTTCTCATGAAAAGTAATCCACTGTGTTCTGATCCTTCCCAGGTTTGTGCACAATCTCATAGTCGTACTCTTGCAGCCTTAACCCCCACCTTTAATGCAAGGTAGCATCTTAGCCTTCTTGTTTCCAAAAATAGTGAGCAAGGCCTGGTGATCCGTGATGACAGTGAATCGTTTTCCATAGAGGAATACATGAAAAGGTTTGCAGGCCCACAGCCAGACTCTCCTTATCAGGCCAAGAGTAGGCACTTTCCGTTTCAGACAGGCTTTGACTGGCATAGGCCACAATATGCTTCTGAGCATTTGGGTGGCCGCTGTGTTGAGGCATCGTGCCCTCCAGCCCCACCGGGCTCGCATCTACCATGACTTCGGTGTATAGCCTGGGATGGAAGTAGGCCATTTCAATTGCATTGTCAATTTTGTGTTTTTTTCTTTGTAAATTTGATCACACTCAGGAGGCCATTGAATTGGAACATTCCACTTTGTCAAGTCTTATCTTATCTTATCTTATTGTTTTGGTAAAGCGCTACAGCTGCCCCGGCAATGAGGCGTTCCGGCGCTGGAACCCAGATCAGATCCTAAGCGTGGAGAGTCCATGGACAGAGGAAGGGTTACAGGCAAGGGAATAGAAAAGTTTTCACTGCTTTCCGGAAAGCTGATAAGTTGTCTATCGAGCGAATATGATGTGGTAGTTCATTCCACATCTTGGCTCCCAGGAACCTAAAGGAGCGGCCGCCCATGCGGCAGAGTTTTATGCGTGGGACGCATAGAAGGTTTTGGTTGGAAGATCTTAGGTTCCGTGACGGCGCGTAGGGAGTGAGAAGGGGTTGAAGCAGAGGGGGGGTATTGAGTTTGAGGATTTTGAAGGTCATAATGAGGGTCTTGAACTTGATTCTGGAGTCAACAGGGAGCCAGTGCAGTTTTCTGATGGTCGCTCTGGCTGAACATCTGCGGGGAAGGCCGACCAAAGTTCTAGCCGCAGAGTTCTGCACGCGTTGGAGTCGTGCTAACTCACATTTGTTGGCACCAAGAAGGAGCACATTGGCATAGTCTAGACGCGAGAGGATGGTGGCTTGGATGATGAGTTGGCGGGTCTTTGCGTCGAAGAAGCCTAGTATGTGGCTGAGGCTTCTCAGTAGGCCAATGCAGGTGCCGGCAACTTTTTTGGTGTGGGCTCGAAAATTGAGTGAGTCGTCCATCCAGACACCCAAGTTTTTCACTAGGGTTTTGGGGGGAGGGATGGTACCAAGGGAGGGCGGCCACCAGTGCTCATTCCAAAGGCTGGTGTTTTTGCCAAGGAGAAGCACCTCTGTTTTTCCGCCATTAAGTTGTAAACAGTTCGTTGTCATCCATTGGGCGACCGCAGAGAGTCCGTTTTTGAAATTAGAGGAAAAGTTGGAAGGACCATCTGAGAGAGCGATGGCCAGTTGTGTATCGTCAGCATACGATACTAATGTCAAGCCCCATTCTTTGGCCACTGCCGCCAGAGGCTGAACATAAAGATTAAAAAGAGAGGGGCTTAACGCAGAGCCCTGCGGGACTCCCTGTTCAATAGGGTGGGGTTTAGATAGAAAGGGGGGGGCAGAGACTCGAAAAGACCTGTTCTCGAGAAAGGATCTGAACCACTCCAAGGCATGACCAGTTACTCCAAAAGTCTCCAGACGTTTAAGAAGGATGACATGGGATACCGTGTCAAATGCCGCGCTGAGATCCAGAAGGATCAGCGCAGCACTTTGACCGGCATCTAAGATCGTGCGGAGGTGCTCTGTGGTGGCTAAGAGAGCAGACTCAGTGCTATGGCCTGGTCTGAACCCATTTTGTGATGGGTCCAGAATGTTGTTTTTGACCATATGCTGGGATAGAGTGCTGTTGACATGCGCTTCAGCGAGTTTGGATAGCCATGGGAGCAGGGAGATTGGACGAAAATTCCCCGGTTTAGATGGATCTAGGGTGGGTTTCTTGATGATAGGCGAAACCCACGCTTGCTTCCAGGCAGAAGGTACACACGCTGAAGTGAAGGAGAGGTTCAGGATGGCGGTTAATGCTGGTAGGAAGAAGTTGAGTGACTCTAGGAATTGAGCCGGGCGCATGGGGTCTGCGGGGGAGCCAGATTTGACTTTATTGCCTAGTCTGATGAGGGTGTCTTTGGAGATTTCTGGGATGTGGGTCAAGGTCGAGTAGCTAGGAGAAACAGAAGGATTACTGATAGTACTAGGGGCGTGCTGGGGGAAGGAGGTGTAGATTTTCCGTACCTTGTCAACGAAGAACCTGGCAAGTTCTTCGCATTGTTGCTCGGAGGAAATAGTAGGGAGGGGTGTTTTGTTGCTCTGCAGTTCTTGTACAAGTTTGAAGATTTCTTTAGCGGGGGTGGGACTAGATTCGATTTTGTCGGCGTAGAAAGCGGTCCGTGCAGCACGGATGGCTTTGTGATAAGTTTTCTGTAACAGAAGGTATTTAGCTTTATCTTCTTTGTTATATTCCCTACGCCAGAGGCGTTCTGCCTTTTTGCACTCTTTCCGTAGATTTTTGAGTGTGTCGTTGTACCAGGGGTTGGATGGAGAGTTACGACCTTTTGTCCATTTTGCTGGGATGAGACTGTCTAGTCCGCCCGTAATCCACTCATGAAACGTGCTGTAGTTAGCGTTGATGTCAGAGTTGTTGTCAAAGTAGAAATCCCCTAGGGTCTTGTGAAAGTCCTCTTGAGACAGTTTATGCCATGGTCTTTTTAGGCGGCTGGTCGATGCCGTATTGAGCCTGCTTTTATTGACCGGAATGGCCAGTTTAATAAGGGAGTGATCTGTCCATCCCATAGGAAGGGGTGGCTCTGAGGTGAGTTCTTCTAAGTTTGAAAAAACTGGGTCTAGGATGTGGCCAGCTAGGTGAGTTGGAGTGGAGATGAGGGGGTTGAGTTGCAGTGCGGAGAGGTCTGCAAGGAGTGTTTTGATCGTAGGGTCATTAAGTAGATCAAAATGAAGATTAAGGTCTCCCAGAATGGTAAAATTGGGGCTTTTGGTTATTAGAGAGGTTGTTGACTCAAGGAGGGCCTCAATGAATTTTGAAGAGGGGCCAGGTGGGCGGTAGATGTAGAGACCCGACACGGTGAAGTTAGGATTTATGATGATTTTGAAGTGGGCGCTTTCGGAGTCTGACAGATCTTCCTTGACAAAAGAACAGGAGAGCGTTTTTTTGTAGATTATAGCGAGACCGCCTCCTCTTCCCTCTCTGTTGATGGCCGACATCAAATAGTCGTCTGGTAGCGTAAGGTTGGGAATGGTGGAGGTGCCATCGCGAAGCCATGTTTCACAGAGGAAGAGGATATCTGGATTTTCATCCAGGATTAGGGTATTAACCTCAAGGTGATGTTTGGCTAGTGATCTTACATTGAGGTGAAGTATCGTGATGGAGGTGGTTTTGTCCGGACCTAAGAGCTGTCGAATGGCGTGGGGTTTAGTAGAGGAGAAATTGCAGGTTTGGCATTGTAGGCAGGTGAAGCCGGGCTTACCTGTAATGTTAGCGCAAGTTCTTCCGGGGTTCCAGCTATGAAGTGTCTCACTATCGTAGGCAAGGGGCGGTGACGGAAAAAGGCCAGGGGGTCTGGCGAGAGGCGATGACTTGGCGATGACGGGCGCAGACGGGCTTGCCTTTGGCGCGCCTTCGGCGCGCTGACGGCGCGCCCGCTGCGCCCGTCCGCTGCGCGTCCGGTGGTTGCACATTTTTTAAGGGGGAGGAAAGGGGCGGTGGGCGTGGCCTAGGATAGGCGTGGCCTCGTGTCCTCGCCGTCAATGGCGGCAGGCAAGTGATTCTGCCAAGTATTTGTTGCAGCGAGATGCGCTGTTTAAGGGGTTTCTGTCGCTCGATTCTGGAGAAGCCAGGCAGGTGAGTGGGGCTTTAAAATCAGTTATTTCAGCGAAAGGTGACACAGAAAATACAATAATTTTTAAAAAGGTGGACTCCCGGCTTCCGCCTCAGGAGTAATCAGGTTCTGTTTCCGTGGCGCCGCGAGCGGCGTTTTATACTAGATTGGGCGGTGGGCGTGGCCTAGGGTAGGCGTGGCCTCGTGTCCTCGCCGTCAATGGCGGCAGGCAAGTGATTCTGCCAAGTATTTGTTGCAGCGAGATGCGCTGTTTAAGGGGTTTCTGTCGCTCGTTTCTGGAGAAGCCAGGCAGGTGAGTGGGGCTTTAAAATCAGTTATTTCAGCGAAAGGTGACACAGAAAATACAATAATTTTTAAAAAGGTGGACTCCCGGCTTCCGCCTCAGGAGTAATCAGGTTCTGTTTCCGTGGCGCTGCGAGCGGCGTTTTATACTAGATTGGGCGGTGGGCGTGGCCTAGGGTAGGCGTGGCCTCGTGTCCTCGCCGTCAATGGCGGCAGGCAAGTGATTCTGCCAAGTATTTGTTGCAGCGAGATGCGCTGTTTAAGGGGTTTCTGTCGCTCGTTTCTGGAGAAGCCAGGCAGGTGAGTGGGGCTTTAAAATCAGTTATTTCAGCGAAAGGTGACACAGAAAATACAATAATTTTTAAAAAGGTGGACTCCCGGCTTCCGCCTCAGGAGTAATCAGTCTCTCAATGGAGCTCTCACTGTGGTGAAATTGCTAATGTATTGTGAGCAATAACTGGCTATGCCTAGAAAGGATCCCAGCGTGGTAACATCTTGGGGGGCGCAAATGAATGTCAGTTCTTGGATCTGGAGTAATTCTTCCATTAAAGAATATGTGCTCAAAAAACTTCAGTTTGGTGTTGTGGAATTCACATTTTGCTGCATTCAAATTGAGGCCTGCTTCAGCAAGTAACTAACACACTTGAGTCAGGGCTTTGTCGTGTTCTCTTTGAGTGCTTCAATAAACCAGTATGTTGTCACTGTAATTGAAAGCATGTGCAATAGAGGCCATTTTACGGAAGTGCCCCACTTTGCGCTTGGGGCATTTTGGTATTACAGAATGGGCCGCAGACGCTTGTGCGGCCCCTTCTGTAATACAGATACTGCTGGTGCAAATATAGCACCTGCGCTATCACCAGAGGATATTCCTCATTTTCATGAGGGCATGGCACCATTCAAATGAGGGAATCCCTTTGCCGCTGCAACCATGCCGTATTATAGACGCAGGCACAGAGACAAAGAAGCTGTCAAGAGGTGCACTGTCAGTGCGCCCCCTGATTCCAGCCCTCTGGAGGGGGGAACTGGGGTCCTATGGACCCCCCAGACACCCCATTGCAGGCAAGTGCAGTCACTCACTGCACCCGCCTGCAAGGGGATCTCTCTCCCCTCTTAAAAGTGCAGGCCGGTTGTTGCCTGCACAGTGAGTAGAAGCGGTTGCTTCAAAGGCACTCTGTTTTTCACTTGAATGCACCACCTCATGGGCAATTCGCGGCTGACCTTGGGGCAGTGCATTTAATGTAATAGGGCACATTTTCCCTGTTTGCACCACGGTGCATCTGTTTTAAGGAGCGCCGTGGCGCAAACAGGGAAAGTGCACCCATCCCATAATGCAGCCCCAGGTCAGATTACTCTGCGGATGATATTCTGAAATATCTCAGCAGTCAAAGATACCCCAAAGCTCAGTCTCTTATATCTGAACAAACCAAAGTGAGTGGAAAAAGTGGCTATATATCTGCAGTACTCTTCTAGCTCAAGTAGGTGATACTCTTTGTTTAGGTCAAGATGGAAAAAAACTTTAGCTCCGTTCACCTGCATGATCATGTCATGGGGACCAGGTTGTCTCATCCTCTCGATGGCTTTGTTTGGCTAGCACATATCAACACAAATGCGCACCGCTTTGCTGTCTTTCTTTGGTACTACTACTATCGGCAAAACCCATGGCGTGGGGCATGTGGACTGTCCAATGATGTCATGTTTTAACAGCATTGCCAACGTGTTCTCTACCGCTTCTTGCAACTGATAAGCGACTATATGATGCCGCTGGGCAACAGGACAAACGTCTTCATTGATGGGAATTGCCGCGTAATATGAGATTGAGCACAGATGTTATAGTTGAGGGATATTAACCCCATGTCAGATGCTGTGGCAAAACTGAGCGAGCATGTACTAGACAAAGTTCCTTGTAGAACATGAATGGTAGCTCCTACTGACGTTGCTTTGTGTTGTATTGTCGCTGTAAATGCCCCTTGGCTTTGTAATGGTTTAGAAACCGCCTAGGTGTATATCATGTCTGAAGTAGTGAGGCGTGGCACAGGCGAGAGGCAGTTGAACTTTTCCACTGGCATGATATTAATCGACACTTCACTGTCGTTGATGAACGTTATGGGGTGGCAGTTTACTTTCAATGTAATTCTGGGACAGTGTCTGAATGAAGTTCGATGTTTTGTTTGGTGAGCTTTTCCTAAACTTCGGTCTTCTTCGCAAGCAGCTAGCCCCACATGTGCATGGCATCTTTTGGTGGACATCATAAGCAAGCACCCTTCCTGTTCACCAGTACTTGATAATGATTTTGAACAATTGTTATGTGATAAATTTGACGAAGATTGACTTTGATGGGTCTCTAATTGGCACAGTTGATGTTGCGTCTTGGTTTTGTGAGAGTAGTGAGAGTGTTTCTGGCTCACTCTTGCATCGATCTTTTCTTTCTGTACTGATGACCTTGACATTTCATTAGCTCGACACACAATTATGAAATGATTCTCTTTTTCACAACCTTTGCAGATTTCTCCTAGAGTTGGACATTTGCCGTTAATGGGGAAACAAAAATCCACATCGGAAGCATAGTTTTGGTTTCTTCAAAGAGGTCGACTTATGTGCATCCATTTTGTGCTTACTTTTCATAGTCAATGTTCATTCATTGTGCGCCATCCCAGCTTCAATGTCATCAGCTTGTCGTTCTGCTTCTTCCTCTGCTCTATCAGCTATCAGCATTTGTTCTAGATTAATTGTCTCTCTCAACATGCGCCTTTTAAAAGAATCTGAAAGGCAGCCATCAATGACTCTGAGGTGCATGGCTTCTTCAACAGTAAAGTCACAGAATGTGCTATATTTAATAAGTGCGTGAAGTCTTTCAACAAACTCATCTATTGTTTCACCAGTCTGTTCTCTCGCCTTGTAGAAAACATACCTTTCAAAGTCAACATTTGGCATTGGATTGAACTTGACTTCCTGCGCTTTCACTTTTCGGTACGATGTTACGTCAGTCTATGAAACCTTCGTTAGTCCTTCTTTCACTCCATCACCTGCAAGGTTTTTCAAATACTTTATGATTTTCTTGTCATCCTCCACTTCAGGGGCATCTATAAAGTCTTCAAATGTTTCAATCAATGCAGTCCATCTGGCACCAATGTTTTATTTCATGGTTGTGTCGAATGGCAGTGGTGGCTTTAAGAACACTGCTGCATTGTAGTTCACGCTCCCTTCCTCTGCCATTGTGTTAGCACATGACTTTCAACTGATTACTGCGCACAGTGACTCACACAACTATAGCGAGCATCAGCCATGTGTAAGAGCATGTGTCACAGTACACTCCAATCGCTTATGAATGTGAGTGCTCTCTTTGCTTTCTGTTTCTTGTATTTTATTAGCGTTATAGTCAATTTCCTACGTCATCTGAATAGTTGCTCCCTTGGTCTGTGCAGATACTCTAGCTAGTGATTGGTCATTGCCCTTCGCAGGCGTGCATCGCACCTTCTTCGATCTACTCCATTTCTCAGTACGGACATGCGCGCAACACCATGCGTAGTTCAGGCCATTTCTGTAACTTTGGCGCGTTCAGAGCAATGTGTTGTTTCAGTTCGCTCCCTAATTGCTCTATGTTTGGGGCACAGCACAGCGTCCTTACCAACAAGCTCACCAGCAGTATTGGCAGTCGTTTTGAACAAGCTGCTTTGCAGGGCCTCTGATTGCTTCTGTGGCCGTGTATGGGCTGGAGCGGAGCTTTGACTCCGCATGTGCCGGCCGCAAACTGCTTTACATCGATTGTGGCACACACGGTACCGTAGCCAACTCTCAGGGAGTGCAGCCTTGTTTTCCAAGGGCACGTACCCCCTACTCGTTGAGAGATGTAATGTCTTCCCCAGCCCTGGAGCATGCGAACAGATAACTCCATACACTGGACCTGCTGTTGAACATGTCTTTATTCACCAGCCTTCATTCATACTCTACACATTACTTCATACTTCGCAAACCACATCCTAACATCTACCCAGCATATCATGTAGTTCTTGTTCAGTCTGCCCAGACCACCAGGGTCCTAGTGCACATAGCATCAATTCTGCTACATACTCCCGTCCACTCTAAGCCACTAGATTTGACACAACTCTACTCTATGCTGCTCCATTCTTCTGTTTGCCACTCTACAACACTCTGCTCTCCTCTATGCCACTTTCCTATACGCCACGCCCCTAACCTTTAGCCATGCTGAACAGCAGCCACACCACTGTACAACATGGCTAAAAGACATTGGCAAAGCCCATAGGTCTCACATAGGTGAGACCTATGGGCTTTGCCAATGCTTGTTAATCAAAGCCCCTTCTTAACCTGAATTGAAACTCATTTTAAAGAGGCAATTATTGATAATATCGAAGAAAACAGATCAAGAAAAGCTTGAATCTTATGCCCATTTTAATAGGAAACAAGTCAAATGCAGTATTATTTAACGGCGCCGGTTTGAAGGTCCTGCAGATATGATATTTTGTCCGTAATTGTTATGGTCCTGCCAATCAACATTTATAGACACAACTGGAGGAGTGCTCAGACCGCCAATCCTCATTGCAGATCCTGGAAGAGTAAAAAAAATGTTTTAATCCATCTTGCGCTTACAATACCTACAAAGCCTACTCTCGACCCTCTGACTCCTGGGAACTATCGCCCGATTTCTCTCCTCCCCAGTCTGTGAGAAGGTGGTCACCAGACAACTCACTGAGTTTGTGGATAAATCTGATGCTTTGCATCCGATGCAGTCTGGGTTTCGAGCCTCTTACAGCACGGAGACAGCGCTAGTTGAGATCTCTGAAGCCATTCGTGACTGCTTAGATGCTGGTGGTAGAGCAGCTTTGGTTTTGCTCGATCTGTCGGCTGCTTTCGACACGGTCCCGCACTCCAAGCTGCTCACCCGCCTCACGGAGATTGGTGTCTCTGGCCTGGCTTTGGCCTGGCTGAGGTCTTTCCTGTAAGGGCGGGTCCAACAGGTTTGGCTGCCACCTGCTGCCTCTTCTTCGCAGGAGGTCACTACGGGTGTACCTCAGGGGTCTTCCCTTAGCCCCCTTCTTTTTAATATCTATGTTACTCCTTTGGTCTCTTTGGCTGAGGAGTTGGGGGCTAAGGTGATAGCATATGCTGACGACACCCAGCTCCTCTTCACATGGGGTAAGGATGCGGACTCAGTAATGCCCGTACAGAAGTGTTTGTCTTCGGTATTTGGGTGGCTTGCTAGGGCTCAACTCAAGTGTAACGAAGACAAATCTGAGATCCTTCTCTACGGCAACTTTCCCCTGGACTTCAGAAATATGATTTGGCCTCCTGGATTTCCCCTTCCTTCCTCTAATGGGAAATCCGAAAAAAATCCAGGAGTATGGTTTGAGGATAACCTCTCCTTTTCTGTTCAGGTGAATAAGATTTCAGGTTGCTGTTTTGGTCTCCTCAAAACACTCAGGAGTTTTCTCCCTCTCCTCCCTAGGTCTGCCAAAGAGACGGTTATTCGGGCATTAGTCTTGTCTCGTTTGGATTATGCTAATGCCCTGTATATTGGTATCCTTGGCTACTCTATGAATAAACGGCAGGTGATCCAGAATGCGGCTGCCAGGCTGCTTTCGGGAATCGCTAGGAGGAGAAGTGTGCGTGTTCATCTCCGCGCCCTGCACTGGTTGCCCGTGGCGGAGAGGGTCAAATTTAAATCATTGGTAATCGCTCACAGGGCACTTTATGCTCATGAATCCATCTCTTTGTGTGTCCCGTCCAGACTATTGCGTTCTTCTGCCCTTTGGTTGGCGACAGTGGCTCGCTTCTCCCGCTCCAAATTGGGCGGTTGCTCTCTTGCTGTTAAAGCCTCTCAGGCTTGGAAAGCTCTTTCATTCTTTTTGTGTAACACTCAAGACCCGTTTGTATTTAAGAAACTATTGAAAACTCACCTGTTTCCGTAATTGTTGGCCCTATGCTGAAACTCCTCTTGGCTCCGCGCTGGGACACTCTTTGGAGTAGCTATTGCGCGTTATAAAAGGATTTAACATAACATAACAATGCTGCTGTCCAGAATTATTTAGATCGCCAAACTCTTTATAAACCAATGTTTAAAAAAATATGATATCAATTTGCAAAGAAGCTTTACAATTCTGCTCCTTTAATGCCTGTACTATAACAGTGCTAGTCTAGCTCTGTTTGGCAAAATCTAAAGAGAGTTCTTGATTGATTTGCGATGTTCACAATAGCACTTTTATAATTTACCTATTAAGTTAACAAAGCAGTTAAAGCAGCAGTTGAATAAGACATTTTTATACATAAACCGGCTAGAATTTTCAATTGTTTTAAGGGCTCTTTCTTCACTATATATTACATTTGTTTTTCTCAGCACCCATTCACATTAAAGATTTAAAAAACAAACTACATTCCCTGTAGTTCTTGTATGACATCATGCCATTTGCTCTAGTCAGCATGTCCCTGATGACTTAAAAGTCATCAATACCATTTTAGTGCCTCTTTCTTTGAAACTTGCAAACCATACTTAGAGTAAACCTTTATAGAAGACGTTCCAGAACTCTAGACTCCAGAGTGAGAAGGGAACCCAAACGTATCCGGCAGAAGAATAACTGCTGTGGATTTGTCTTCATTCAAGACCTGAACTGTTTAAATGTCTTTTCAGGAATGTTTCCATCTTGTCTCCTATTCTTGTATTTGATCAGCACCTAAAAATAAAACAAAGGATATGCATGTGACCTCTCTATGGAGTTTGGATTTTTTTTTTTTTATGTTTGAAATGCTTTATTGAAGAAAAAGTATAGTAAACAACAAAATACAGATCATATAAAGAACATTGTCATACAGAATCAAAAAGAGAAAAAATAGAGGATCATCATGTGTTAACATAAGAAACCTGAGGGAAAATTAAAAAGCATTTTGTAAAATTTTAAAGGCAACCAGGAGGAAAAGGGGGAAAGAGGAGAAAAAAGAAGGAGAAGGGAAGGAAGGGAAAGGAGAAAGAGAAAGGTAAATACGAGGCGTTAGGAGAAGAATAGATAAAGAGATCAGAGAAAAACTAGGTAGAATAGAAAGAGCAAATAAGCCAAGGGTAGGGAATAGTTGAAAGGCAGGAAAGAGAAATGCAAAATGTAAAAGATATAAGAGGGGTAGAGGAAGAAGAAGAAGAAGAAGGACAGAGAAAGAGTCACTTATGGGGGTTTGAAATTCTCAGAGGATAAAGGAGAGATAGATTTCAGAGCCATGCGGTCAAGATATGCTGTGAGAGGTAACCAGAATAAATCTCTATTGAGGGTAGGAGTGGAGGCAGCAGCAAAACGAACATCAAGCCTGTGATAGTGACAGAGAGAATTCCACCAACATTGTATAGAGAGCTTAGAGAGATCCTTCCAATTAGAAGAAATATGTTGGAAAGCCAGAGCCAACATAAGATCTAATAGACCAGAGGAGCGAGAAGGAATATCAAGAGTGTCAGAGATACTACCTAAAAAAAGAAGAGGGATAGAGTATGGAATAGAGATAGAAAATAGACGAGAGATATGAGACCACACCTGATCCCAAAGTGCTAGAACAGAAGGACACAGAAAAAGTAAATGAAAAAGATCAGCATTAGGGGCAGAGCAGGTCCAACAGGTAGAGTTCTTATCAGGGGAAAAACGAGAAATAGAAACAGGAGAGAGATAAAGTCTATGATATAGAAAGAACATAGATTGAGTTAGTGAGGCGGAACGGGAAATTTTTAAGGACCTGGCCCAAACTTTGTCCCAAACAGCTATAGACCAGTCACAGCCCAAATCAAGCTCCCAAGCAAGTTCCAATTTAGATTTCGGGCGGGTCGGATTGGGGGAGGAGAAGAATTTATAAATAAGAGAGGCTTTAGGGAGAGTAGACAGGATCTGAAGAAGTGGGGAATGGGATACGGAAGAGGATGACAAGGGAAGTGAATAATAAACATCAAGTATGATGGCCATGAGGACAGTGAATCCGCGGAAAAAAGACTGGGGGCAGTGAAACAGAAGTCGGAATCGAGGAAAAGAACATGGGAGAAAACCATCGAAAAGTTGGTTAACCCACATCAGACCCTTTGATCTCCACACAGTCCAACAAATAGGACGATTATTGAGGAGAATAAGCGAATTGTACCAGATAGGGGAGGCCAAAAAGGATTCACGAGAGACCGGGTCAGGACGGACCAGAGCGTGTAGAAGAGAAGAAGTGTGCTTGAACAGGGGTAGAGGAGTGGTTAAGTTCTTAGCAGAGAAATGTACAATTTCAGATAGAGAGAAAGGAGAGAGGAGTGAGCGTTCAATAGAGAGCCAAAGAGGAGCAAGAG
This sequence comes from Triturus cristatus, assembly GCF_964204655.1. NCBI lineage: Eukaryota > Metazoa > Chordata > Amphibia > Caudata > Salamandridae > Triturus > Triturus cristatus. The sequence goes on along the minus strand of NC_140593.1, from coordinate 240,635,081 downwards.
GGGAGTGTGCAAGAACAAGCCAATTAGAAGCCTGACGGAGAGAAAAAGATTTATGATAGAGACGGAAATCCGGAAAGTTGACTCCGCCATTGGATTTCGGTTTACGAAGAGCAACTAGAGCAACTCTCGATTTTTAATTATTCCAGAGAAACTTAGAGAGACAGGAATCAATGCGTTTGAAATAGATATCAGGGATATGAATGGGGAGCATGGAAAGGATGTATATAAGAATGGGAGATATCATCATTTTGATCGAATCCAGCCGACCCCACCATGAGAGAAAGAGAGGATTCCAAGAAGAGAACAACTTATCGATACGGGATAATACAGCAGACATGTTCAACCGAATAGATGAAGAGATGGAGTTAGAGAACAAAATTCCAAGGTACTTAATTTTAGAGGAATTCCATGCAAAACCAGTGGTCGAAAACTGATGAGGGAGACAAAATTTAGTAAGAGGAAGAATCTCAGTTTTATCAGAGTTAATCTTGTAACCAGAAACTTGGGAAAAGGAGTCAAACTCAAGTAGTAAGGCCGGAATGGATTGGTCAGGGTCAGAAATAAACAAAAGAATGTCATCCGCATACGCAGAGAGTTTCAAATGAGTCTTGTCATAAGGGAAGCCAGAAATAGAAATGTTGTTTCTAATAGACGTAAGAAATGGCTCTAAAGCTAGGACAAAAAGTAGAGGGGACAAAGGGCAGCTCTGACGGACGCCACGCTGCAAGGGAAAATAAGGGGATAGCTGGCCGTTAACTAAAACAGACGCTTTAGGGGAGGAATAAAGTAAAGAAACAAGAGAAATAAAATTAGGACCAAAACCGTGCCAACGCAGGGAGGCAAACAGAAAGGACCAATCTACTCTATCAAAAGCCTTCTCAGCATCAACCGAGATGGCAGCTAGAGAAATGTTGAGAGAAGGTACCTTATTGAGAACATTGAGAAAAAGGCGGGAATTATCCGAGGTGAGTCTGCCCTTTACGAATCCACATTGTTCCTTACCTATGAGATGTGGGAGGAAAGGATCTAAGCGCCGGGCAAGAAGTTTAGCAAATAATTTATAGTCTACATTAACAAGGGATATTGGGCGATAATTTTTACAAAATTGGGGGTCGCGACCCTCTTTAGGTATTAGGCAGATCATAGCCTCGTGAAAGGTACCGGCAGCTGTGCCAGAGGTAAAGAAGGATTGGAAGAGGGAGAGAAGTTTAGGAAGCAGAAGATCTGAGAAATGCAGGTAGAATTCCACAGAGAAACCGTCCGGACCCAGAGATTTACCTTTGGTTAGAGATGTTAAGGCGCTATCCAGTTCGGTAATAGAAAGGTCAAGTTCAAGATCAGGGAAGTTAAGATGAGAAGTGGAGGGGGCAGGAATTTTATCCAAGTAGGATTGAATAAGAGCCGCCGAAGGGGGGGACTCAGGAGTATAAAGAGATTGGTAGAACTGTTGAAATTGGGCGAGTATATCCTGCTCCTTATGCAAGAGAAGATTATCGGTGGAATATATCGAATCAATCAGGTTACGCTCCTTGCGAGACTTAAGGTAGTTGGCCAAAAGTTTACCTGACTTGTTGCGACCTCCGTAGTAGCGGGCGCTGCTGCGAAGTAATATTGAGGAAGCGTTATCAGTGGTGATTTTGTTAAAATCGAGTTTGGCGCGTATAAGGTCTGGTAAAACCGTTTTAGTAGAAGAGGTGTAGAATTTATGCTCCAGGGATTTAATATGGGAGAGAAGGTCTTTCTGTTTCTTAAGGTAAGACTTCTTTTTCTTTGAGACAAAATCAATCACAAAACCGCGAGCGGTAGCCTTAAAAGAGTCCCAAATAACATGAGGGGGTAAAGAGGGATCAGAATTGAGTAGAAAAAATTCCGTAGCAAAGGAAAGAAAAGAAGAGGAAAAGAGGGGATCCAGGAGGAGAGAGTTATTGAAACGCCAGCGGGAGGATTTGGGATGAGGAGGAAGAAGATCAAGAACTGTGACAATGGGAGCATGGTCTGAGATAACTATCGGCTCTATAGAAGAGGAAAGAAGATTTTGAGAAAGAGACTGAGAAAGGAAGATGTAGTCAATCCGAGAGAAAGAGGCATGAGGAGGTGAAAAGAAAGAATAGTCCAAAGAGTCAGGATGGGACAGTCTCCATGAGTCAAGAAGGTGAGATTTAGAAATAGTGTCAAGGAATTGTGTATGTGATTTATGGGGGGTAAAGCGGGCAGAGGATTTGCGATCAAGAAACGGGTCAACAATTTGATTACAATCCCCCCCCAGAATGAACAGAGAATCACTGTATTGAAAACACTTAGAAGTTATTAGAGGCCAAAAATTACAATCAGGATGAGTGGGGCCATATACGTTAAAAACAGTCAAGGATACAGAATTGATTAACAGCTTAACTAAGACCCAACGACCCTCAGTATCATTTTCTTGAGAAAGAACTTTACATTTGAGCTTCTTGTGACACAAAATGGCCACACCATTCTTTTTATTAGATGTAGGAGAAAATAAAACCGTTCCCACCCAGCCTCTCTTTAATTTAAAAGACTCCGCCTCAGAAAGATGAGTTTCTTGTAAAAGAACTAAATCAGGAGTATAAGAGGCTAGATGGGAAAGCACTCGCTGTCGTTTAATAGGGCTAACAAAACCTTTCACATTCCATGAGATAACTTTGAATTAAATAACAATAAAATGTGCAAGGAACAGAGAAAAGGTATAAAACCAAGAACGCCATAAAGGACAACAACAAGTGAATGAGAGAAAAGAGCAAGACAAAGGAAAGTCAGGAGATACAGTAAGAGAAGAACAAAGAAAAAGGAAAGAGAGGAAAAGGGAGGAAAAGAGAAATAGAAGAAGAGACAGTACATATCCAAAACGGATGACTGAGGAAAACATACCTGAAGGGGGAAGGGAGATGACAAGATGACGATGGGGTATGGGAGGATTCGACAAGAACGGCCTCCTAAGCCGGAGAGCAACACACCGCACCAGGACGGAATATGAGGAAGACGAATCATATGATACGGAGAGGGATACAAGAGGGTTTATCGAATAAAAATCTAAGGGAGGGAAAAAGAAAAACGTGTTATGCAGAAGTCATGGTGATATAACAGTGCAAAAGCAGACATTATATGCAAAACAGGAAACCCAAACAACAACCAATATATAATCACATCAAGCAGAAGAAGAATCAAACCAAGGAGGGAAAAATTTCAGCAAAAACCTGTAAAGAGAAAAAACCAAACAGATAAATAATCAACCAGTAGGGGGATTGGATGTGTCCATGCCAGCATTGGTCTGAATGTGAATAAAATTCTTAAGTTCAGCCGGATCTTGGAAAGTCCAGGTGTTGTTTTGATGAGTTACCTTGAAGGTACAGGGGTGAAAGAGGCCATATCTAGCTCCAATAGAGCGCAGAGGGGCACGAAGAGATAAGAATTCTTTTCTTCTGGCAGCAGTGACATTAGAGACATCCTGAGAGAGAAAAACTCTCTGACCCATCCAGGACACTTGGCGCTTCGCTCGAGCTGAAGAGAGGACCAGAAGGAGATCAGTAAACTTGAGGAAGAGGATGATGACCCCTCGCGGTTTGGTTGAGGAGGAGGAGCGAGGGCCAAGTCTATGGGCTCGTTGGATACTGAGAGAGGTAGTAGCGGGAAGGTCCAGGAGTTTCAGGAGGAAAGAGGAGAAAAACGTGACAGGATCATCTCCTTCCAGGGATTCCGGCAGGCCGTAAACGCGTAGGTTGTTCCTCCTATTCCTGTTTTCCAAGTCTTCAGTGTGCTGTTGAAGGGCGAGAAGAGACTTTTCCAGAGAGGAGATGCGTTGAGAGTTTGACTGAATTTCTGGAACCTGCTGATCCACAGAAGAAACACGAGCTTCCATAGTTGACCATTTAGCCTCAAAAAGCTGCATCTTAGTATTAGTCTCCTCCACGAACGGGCGCAAAGCGCGAATCTCCTCAAGTATCAACTCCATAGATATAGGGGGTGGAGATGACTCGGATGGAGGAGGAGAGGAGTCCTGCTTCAAGCGCTTAGGTAAGGAGGCAGGAGGAGAAGACTTGCTGGAGGAAAGTTGTGATGGAGAAGAACGGGTGGAGGACATTGTCGCCATTTGATCTGTGGAAGGAGGATGAGGAGAATGACCTGTTGATGAGGAAGAGGCGGAGGAAGGTGGAGTCTTCGAGGGCACAAAGACAAACTTTGGGTTGCGTAGCTTGCCCATAGAAGCCTAAACGTGCCAGTGACAGGAAGGCAAAGAAGCAAACCAACACAACGACCTGCACTCAAAAAGCAGAGAATGTCAATATGTCTGGTCTGAAGAGCCCAGCGGTCAGCAGAAGTAGTGAAGGACACCAGAAAAAATCATGAAGAAACCCCGGACCCAGAGGTAATGCAAGCAGATGTCAAAGAGTGTTTCCAGTAATAACAAGGAGGTCACCAGTGAGCGCGAAAGCCATGCGCACTAAGACTTGGTGAACATAATTGCAACAAAAAGGAACCAGCATAAAGACGCAATGATGATGGTATGAGTCTTACGCCTTGAAACTGAAGAAAGTTATCATTGAAGAGCACAGCGCATGTGGTAGGCTGTGAGGGGAGCATGAAGGCAGAGGTCCCACAGGAAGGAGCGTCAACATGAGGAGTAAGTTGGAAGCATAGCGCACTGACAGGGCGCAAAACACAAAGGAGAGGTCCTTAGTTGCTTAGAGTAAAGTCCAGTGACTGGAGGGAGAGCAGGAAGAGCATGTCTGTAGTCACCTCAGCGACGCGCGCACATCGCGCATATTACAAAATGGCGGTCGCGCTGAGGGACTTACATCGAGAGGCAGGAATGGGCGAATAACTGCAGGAAAACGAAGTCTGGCAGTCACATCTTCAGCACGAAGTCATCCGGTTATAGGAGCCACAAGAAATCTGCCGAAATGATCGCGGATAACGGCAAAGAGATGAAAAGTCCGCCGCGGTACGGGAGAGCTCCGGTCTCAGGCGGCCATCTTGTTCGGCGTCCAAGCCACGCCCCTGGATTTTAAAGTACTAAAATACAATAATACATGAGAATTGTCAGGGTGGGCAGTAAAAGTCATTCAATCAAACAATTAATCATTAAACTGTTTCTGAAGGTGGGATAATCCTCTCCTCAAGTCCTTAACAGAAGTGATAATTCTAGATGTGTAAGCTAGAAAATGTTTAATTCTATGTAAAGGCTGGAGGCTTTGACTTATGCTTGTTTTAACATTCTCCATCACCACTGAAGTGATATCTAGTATTGGTTTGTATTAGAAAGATTTAAAATGGAGTCTGTAAACCAGTCTGCAGCTCTCATGTGATCGCCCAACTAGGCAACTAGTAGAAAGGATTTGAAATTCATTGCTTCCTTTACTGAGTGGACAGTAAATCTGGTCATGTCTATACCTGCTTCTGACATTAACCATTTTACCCATCTCGCTAAAGTCGCAGGTGAAACAAGATTGTAAAGTTTCTGTAGGGCGAGCTATAATTGGCTCCCATTGGTTTGCCTGAACTTTCTTTTATTTTTTTTTTTAAAAACCTTTATTGACATTTCAATCAATAACAAGTATGGGCCTACAACCCCCCGGGGCCGGCCGCTAAGCAATCAGAGCAACAAAGATCAAGTGTGAACACAGGCAGCACCTCGGGGAGCAGAATCTTCATGCTAATATAGTCTGGCCAGTGAACAGCGCAGGTAGGACACCAGGATAAAAAGGGTTTTCATTTTATAATGGAAAAAGACAGAAGGATCAGGTGCCGAACAATTTCCCAACAGCGATAAGAGGCAGGCAGAATAATGACATAAGCAATAATCAGCAATCTATTGGATCAATGGCGCAGACACAGGAAATTCAGGATGGGGAAGAATATCATGAGCAGTTGCGCCTGCAGTCCCCTGCCCTAAAGCCCAGGGAACACCCCGGAAATTGTGGCACACATGAAAAGGCGACGATTCACAACAAAGGAGGTGTACCACGCTGATCCCAGAAAAGAAAAAACAAGAAGAATCAGAGAAGAAAAAGGAGGCCATGGAAAAAGGAGATGAAAGACTAAAGAACCCCTTCCCCCAACCCCCCACCCTGCACCTCTGCAGATGAGTACGGCCCCCCCCCCCAGCAGTGTGCCTGTCGCCCCGGAACCAGACCCGAAATATAGAAGAAACAGGGAAAAAAGGAGTAAGAAAAGAACCCCACCAGACGGGGGGGTAGAGAAAGTATTAATAAACTGGAGGAGGGCCTTCAAAACATACCCCCGGCTTCCCCCTCCCGCACGGTAAGTTTTCCCCAAAGCAAACAGTAAACAGCACAAAATTGACCATGTCAAAGAAAGATGGGGAGCATTATGCACCGATTATGCTAATAGCTATACCATGAGAGCACGCAACCCCTGAGCCCGCCCGTCTACTAGATGACCACCCCTGAAGGATCAGCCTTATCCTTGACCACTCTTTGCAATTCTGCCCATGCCTACCCCTCGACCCAGCGCCATGTCCGATGTTCCAAGGTAAAGGAGTGTCCAAAAACGACCGGGAAGCGACACACACAGGTGGGGTGGAAGTCTCTGAGTACCAACACAGTCCACATCATGGAGGGACGGCCTTCCCAGTGCTGCCCCAGAGTCTGCACTGCACACAGGGTCCAGAAAGGCGGAAGCAGCCAAAGTAGACAACTGTTGCTTGAATTGTCCCTGGGTCACCGGAGGCCGTGCACGGAACGAGGCCACCACCTCCCACTCAGGTCCAATACCTCCGGAACAGATCAGACCCACAGCCAGCCGATCACACTGTAGCATACTGTCCGGAGTGTCCAGCTGTGCACTAATCTCAGGGGTGGCCGCGACTTTGTCCTCCGGTGTGCAGTGTGGGAAGTCCCTGTGTACCTGAGGACAGGAAGGCCGCCACTGTCCCAACGCTGATGCCACACCATCGAGCTTACTCCCCAAGACCCCGACGCCATGAACCAAGGAGGAATGAAGGGCACCGAGGGCCTCGAGGAGGTCGCCGTACCCCAGCATAGCTCTCTGCGATAGCTCCGCCACACTCCCAAAAGTCACACACTCCCAATCCTGGTGTGACCCAGTGGACAGGATGGTAGGCTTCATCGCAACAAAATGGCCGCCGGGTAGGCCCGACCCGTATGGGGGTCGGGACCCAGGAACAAGCGCCTCGAGGCCCACGGCGCTGGAAACAGGGTCCGGGGGCAGGCAAAAATTTATCCGTTGCGTGGTCACGGGCAACAGTCGTCCCCACCACGGACCAGCTCCCGCGAAAATCCGGGAGCTGCCCACAAGAATCAGGGCGAGTTACGGGCGGCGTCCGGACAGCTCGCCGCCAAGGGCAGGGGCTATCACCGGGGAATCTGAGAGTTGTACCCCCGGGCAGGCACTCGGTCCGCTTCGCTTAGCGGCAGGAACGACCACGGCGAAATGTAGGCCGAGGTTGGCACCGCTCCGGTGGACCGACTCCACCCAGTCACCACAGGCCGCTGTTGTTGAACTGCCACCCGGCCAAGGCGTCCACTCGAGGTCCTGGCTCCAGGGCTGCACGGGCCGCAAATTTAAAATGCACTTTTCTCCGGCGGTACCGCAGCCAGAAACCTCGGAGTCACACGATCGGTTGCCACTCTCATTCACAAACACGATCGCATCGCGCAGGCTGAGGATCTCATGCAGGATATCCGTGCGGGATGCGGAGGTTCACGGAGCCGGGAGTCTACGCTGCCGTCTCGGTCGCCATCTTGGCTCCTCCCCTGCCTGAACTTTCTTGTGCAGTCCTCATACTCTTTCAGATAATGAACAATACACCATTATGAATTGTCTGCGATACATAACGTGTTTTGAGAATGTTTTTGTTCTTCTAGATATGTTAAATGAAACCACATGTAGGGGAAAAACTCCTACCAGATAGATCCAGGGCTTTGAAGTCTGATACTCTTCTGCAGGATTCCTGGCAAAGTAGCATTGTTAGTTTTGCGGAAAGCTGTTCCGTAGATAAATGAGAGTTTGCTGGCCACCTCTAAAGGAATCAGAACACAGTATTCACATTCCATAGGTGTGTGTATTTTGGGTTTGGAGGATTAGCGAGGCAAATGCCTTGCATCACTACATACCTGAGGGTGGTCCCTTACCAAGGAATGACCTGACGATATGGCTGGGCTGTAGTTTACTGAAGTATATGCTAGACCTTCTGAAGCTAGTTTTGCCATTAAGTTAATCACAAAAAAAGTCTGGGCCCCCAAGGTATCCATCTTCTGTTAGTCGTTTCAACCCAGTCACCTCTGCCATGCTGATTAATATTGTTTATGGGCAGCCTTGGACCAGGATTGTGAGATGAAGGATGTAGACTGTCTCGGTACGCCTAGCAAAAACCAGCAACTCCTGCAATTTTCCAGGCCATGAGGTGTAACTGGCTTTGCAGTAACAAGGGGTTTTGGAACCTCTGTGTGTCCTACAGGAGGTCTAGGAACATAGGAAGTTTGACTAGAGAGATGCACGACATCTCTAGAAGTACAGGAAACCATGACTGAGCTCTCCAAAGAGGAGTTACTAGGATCAGTTCTGCTTGTTGGTTATGTTCATGAGCTGGAACTCTGGGAATCATTGGACAAGATGAGATGGTGCGGGTGAAACCTTACTCTCCCCTCCAATGGACTCTGATTTATCCCACGAAGACAGATGCTACAGAGCGGCAAAGACTCCAGCGAAACATCATAACAGATCACATTCCTGATGGAGGAACTCCCGGCGGACCGAAGACACTCCAGCTGCCGAGAGTAGAGCCCACAGATGCAACAGAGCGGCAAAGACCCCAGCAAAACATCATAACAGATCACATTCCTGATGGAGGAACTCCCGGCGGACCGAAGACACTCCAGCTGCCGAGAGTAGAGCCCACAACACCCTGGCATTGACCACAGTAACCTCCAACTAACATTGATGGGAAATCTAAATCCTTGGGGTCAGTGGCATAACGAAATTTGAGGGGGGCCTACAGCAAAGTACTTGGAGGGCCCCCTACACTCTGGACCCAGTCATGAGCTCTTAGCCTCCGCCTGTGCAGAGTGCCAGAGGGGGCCTCCTGGTGCTCGATGTCCCCTGCCCCGCAGGGGCTGCAGGGCCTTTTGTTATGCCATTGCTTGGGGTGCTTCCTCTGAACTCCAGTGTACTCTCCTCTATGTGTGGCCATAATACATTTGGAGTGGTTGGTTACTTTCCCCCACTGTTCTTTCCTTTTTCTATTGGGTACGGGGAATCATTGGGTCAGACTTGACTGGGCTCCCCATTGGGGATCAGGTGTGGTCTGCCTTGCGACAGGTACTTCCTGTTTCCAAATTATGGGTGGGGGATTGAGGGTTAGTTGTTCTTGAAAGTTTGGATATAATTTTCGAGGGGTATTTCTTGGTTTTATCATTGTGTTACATGCCTGCCGCACACCTGACATCCCACATGCCTCATCTGTCGACACTCACACCCTCCTTCTTTATGAGTGACCATCTTCCCACTGTTCAAATAGACCACTTGCAGGTAGTATCATGGAACGTAAATGGCCTACTTGATAGGGTTAAGAGAGGGGTGGTACTAAGGCATGCCAAGAGGGTGGGTGTAGATGTCCTCCTCCTCTGAGAGACACACCTCATTGGTAACAAAGTGTCATGGCTGGCTAGGTTCAGTTATTCTGAAGTCTTCTGCTCTAGGTTCATGAGGGGGACCAGGGGTACAGGTATCCTGATTAAAAATACTGTCCCATATCAACATATCAAATTATGGTCGGACCGACAGGGCCTATACCTTACAGTTACAGGCACACTGTTTAGGGAATCCCTCACATTTATATGTGTTTATGCCCCTGCCGCCTTGGTCCTACCTTCATGGCACTAATGACGAATTTATGGGGAGATCTGCTTGGGGTACTAATGGTGTTGGGTGGGGACTGGAATGGGGTGATGAACCCTACAATGGATTGATGGCGCCCTAGTGGAGCACTCCCGAAGTCTGGAGCGACAACATTGTCCTTCTTCATCTCCTCTTTGGGCTTGGCTGACGTATGGAGGGCCCATCATAAGGCTGAAGGGAGCTACACATTCTTCTAAGTTGCCTAGGGCTCATTATCCCATCTAGATTATTTCTTTGTCCCACCGCCCTACCAACATAGAGTTTCTGACATCACGGTTTTGGCCAGAGTACTGTCCGATCACTTCCTGATTGATATGCAGCTCCAGGTGAGCTTCCGTCGCCCAGCCTTCCGCTGGCACCTATTGCCCAGGTACCTGAAGAACCTGGAACGCTGTGGGAAGCACTGAAACCCACATTAAGGGGGTAGACATTAGCTATTGCATAGAGTTGCGGCAGCGTAAGACACTTGACTTGGTGTACCTCAAAACTCAAATAACAGCATTGGACGAGCGAAGTTGTGAGGCAGATGAACAGGTGGCATGCAGGCAACTGGGTCTCTTAAAGTAACAATACCAACAAGTCATGCAAGATGAGGCCAAACAATCCTGACATGTGACTCAGATTGGCATTTATCAATGGGGGGATACATCTAGTAAAATACTCCATAGACTATGTCAGAGTGTTCTCCACTCCTTGTTCCCCTAATTCAGAACTCCTCTGGCACGTTGCTCACAGATCCTCAGAAGATAGCACGCAGCCTTGCTCTTCATTTCAAGGGCGTATAGGCTGTTATGGAGGTCCCATCCCGGGGGCAGATTGTAGATTTTGTACAGTCCCTCCACCTCAAGATTTTTTCCACAACGGACTGTGAGTTTCTGGATAGTGCCCTTACCGTGGATGAACTCTCATCTGCTCTAGCGGGCTTGAATACTAGGAAGAACCAGAGCCCAACAAGTTCCCATGCAAGTTTTATAAAGCTTATATGTCCAAACTGCAGGACCATATGCTCAGAGTAGTATACTCTGCGGCCTGGGCTGCCATCCTCCCACTCGATTGGCGCCATGCAGAGATTGTGGTTTTCCCCAAGCCTGGCCGGCTGGCAGATAAGCATTCCTTATATTGCCCAACTTCTCTGTTAAATCTAGAGGTACAGATTGTGGCAAGGCACTTGCGAACAGGCTGATGCGCTTGATCCCCGATTTGGTCCATTCGGACCAGACGGGCTTTGTGACTCGTCGCGCCACTCGCCACAATATTCAACGCCTATTCAGCACGCTGGCACTTGCCAAAAGGCTGGGAGGTCTAGCGGCAATTCTTTTAGCTGACATCGACAAAGCCTTTGACCCCATGATTTGGGATTACCTGTTCGTTCTTCTTTAACGTCTTCATTTTGGGTCCCGATTTCTTTCTTACCTTAAACTATTGTATTCTGAATTAACAGTATCGGTCCTAGTGGTAGGTGCTCAGTCATTCCCGGGACATCGGAGAGGTGTGGCTCACTGGTTAGAGGCGGCAGATCTGTAAGCAGAGAATCGGCCAGGGACCAGGGTTCAATTCCCGACGCGGCAGGGTCATGGACCAGGGTCAAAATGGACTCGATAATTCTCGCCTCGGTACCTACTCTAACCAGGAACACACTCGGCAACTCTGGGCATTAGCTTGCCTCATCTCCACAACGGCCCCCCACATTCGCCGGGGATGCCTGGTTTCACCTTGGAGATACCCTGGAGGGACCATCTCACAGGGATAGCCAGGACGGGTTCCCCAGCGGTCTACAGCGCCAGGATGCCTCAGGGCAGCAGTGCGCTTTACAAGACACATACATTTACATTTACATTTACACAGCAGGTTTGTCTCCTATCTCCCGTACTGTTCTCTCTTGCTATGAAGTCGTTGGCAGTGTGGGTGAGAAAGGACTCCCAGGTGCTGGGCTTCGAATGGGGAGAGGGACTGTTGAATAGCATATTGTTATATGCAGATTATGTACTTTTCTTCCTCTCCACCCCTGAAGTCTCGGGCCCTGCGTGCTACAGAACCTGCATATTTTTTGGGAAACCTCGTTCCTCTACATCAACATATCTTAATCTGCGGTGTTCCTGTGGTGGGTGGTTGTCGGGATCTGACTGGGCATCCGGCTTGCAGGTGGTGGTGAATGGGTTTAAATATTTTGGCATATATATATCCTGATGAGACTCTAACGTGTTCAGTAATCTGGAACCGGATTTGGCTTGTCTGTGGGAGGATGTTCAGATATGGTCCATCTTTCCACTGTCACTGACAGGCCGCTATCCCATTTTTAAATGGTGTCCTTACCTCAGTTCCAATATCAACTGCAGAACTTCCCATATGACATTCCAAGACGATGTATCTGGAAATTGAATTACCTTCTTACTGCCTTTCTTTGGGACAGGGGGGCCCCATGTATTGCTCAGAGTAAATGTTTCCAATCCACCTACTGTGGGGGAATCACTGCACAGATATCAAGTCATATTATTGTGCATCCCATCTTTTGCTTAGCAACGATTGGTGGTACGACGTCCAGGTTACCCTGCTTATGTATCTGAAAGGTGGGCAATGAGGGACACTCAGACCCTTACTTATCTGTATGGTGGTGGTGGAGACAAGTGTTTTCTCTAACTGACGACAAGGGCAGCATTTAGTCTATGGCACGCCTCACTACAACAAATGAAGTGGTGGGGCAAATTGACAGAATAGACACCTCTGTGAAGAGGTAGCCAGCTCTCACAGGTAGCCACACTGGAAGGTTTCCGTAAGTGGGACCTCTTCGGGATCTGTACCTTAAAAGATGTAATGCCCTGGATGCCCTGGACAGTCTTTTTTTTTTTTTTTTTTTTTAAACCGTTTATTGCAATCTCAAGTATATACAAGTATGGGCCTACAACCTTCCGGCCGGCCGCTAGAGTGACAGGAGCACCTGACAAACGTACAAAAAGGCACTTGGCGTTGCAGAGAAGTAAATCAGGAGGTATCAACGACGTAGGCCACATGACTCTAAGCCCACAGTACGGTTTCATTTTATACAAACACAACAACACAGAAAAACCACACCCGCAAGGCAACCCGCAATCAAAAGTAACCGCACGTGCTCCTCAAATGAGGGACCCCGACCATCCACAGGAATCTAAAGAGGGGGAAGGGAAACAAATCCAGGACTGGGGGAACTCTGTGCCCGGGGCTGGGGGAGGGGGTCAACTAGGGGGACGGAGCCGGTGAGGCAGCAGGCAGCAGTGGTGGCTCGCAGATACCCCCACGGTAGGCGTTCCAGGGGCCCCATACTTTCACCCACGCCCCAGGCTTACCCCTCGCCACATACACCACCTTTTCTCGGAACATGCACCAATCCATATGTTCTTTCCAGGCCGACACCGCCGGGGGCCGCTGGGATCCCCACAGTTGAGCGATGTCGCGCTTAGCTATCATATATCCCAGAGTCACCCATCGCGTCTGCGGAACCGAGTAATCAGTTGGTTCCCACACATTCAGCAAGCATCTCCTCGCTTCAGGCAACAGCGCGACATGCGTAACCAGTCGCAGGACCTCATGCGCCCTGGACAGTCTTAAAGTTTTTCCATACTTTACAAACGGAATATCAATTTATCATAGCCAGTTTCATAGGTACCTCCAACTCAGCCATGCACTGACCCCCTACATAGCTGCCCTGACTGACCTCCCCGAAGGTAATCTGTTGAAGGACAAGCGTCTTATGGGCAACCTGGGAGACTAAGTTGCACAGATCTATCACAAACATATTCAGTCACCCAGACACGTTTCTTTCCCTCAGGGAGGCAGATGTTGGGGTTCTTGAGAACGAGGATTGGAAGGAGGCACTAGAGGCACCCCGTACTGCTGCCATAGTGGCCTGGCTCAGGCTGATCCAGCTTAAGTGTCTCCACAGAATATATTTTACACAATATAGCCTCTGCCGCATGGGTGTGATAGCCTCCCTGACCTGGCTCTGGTGTGGCGCTGGGGAGGGCACATTTATTCATACTGTGCGGAGCTGCCCTGATCTTCAGAGATTCTGGCATGGGGTGACAATCTGTCTAGGCAGAGTTCTCGCTTGGTCGATCCCAATGGACCCAAAAATCACCCTTCTATAGCTCAACAATGATTTGGGTGGAAATAGAAACCAATTGTCTCTCTTGTATTTGGGTCTGACGTTAGTAAAGAGGAACAGCATGGGAGTCGGAGGCTGTGACTCCCCCGTCCTTGGCAGTGTGGAAGAAAGGTATGGAACCCTTTTATGGGTTTGGAAGTGGCAGTATTTAAAGCATGGATTGCCCCCAGAAGCACCCCCAAAATAAGGCAGGTGTGGGTAGACTACCGGGGCATATAATTGGAACCTGTCCATCCAGTGTGCCAGTCGATTGATGATGAAATCCGGGCATTTGTGGATTGAGGGTGGCAAGGGTGAATGTGAGACATCGACTGCTACATGTGGATTTTCGTTATGTTCTTTTGATGGATGTCAAATTAAGGAGAGGAGGGATACGTGCGTGCAGGCATTTGAGTTTTTCTTTGTAAATCTTGTTGGTAAAAAATGTAATACAGGATTCAAAGAAAGAGCTAACCCTGCAAGTCCTAAGATTAGTACTCTAAGAGGAAATGGGTAATAAAGTCATTCTTAAACAATCACGCAGGGTTGAGGATTACTCAGATTAATTTATCCTTGTCAGACAGGCCTTGATAGGTGCAAATAGATTGGTGGGATTCAGTAGCAGCAACTGAAAAATCACCCTAACACTAAGCAGACAGGGCTGGCAAAATTAAAATTCAGTCTTTAATAACTGTAATGTGTGCTTAAGGCTTTATTAGGAAGTAGATTATGCAAGTTTAAGTGATATTGACTAGGAAGCAGGGTGCCATGATAACCTACAGGTCTATTCCTGGAATTCCTATGGACTCAGTTGGTTTTATAAGCTCATAATATATTTTTTTAAAGTGTTAGATGAAAAGGTAATACACCGTCTCCAAAAGATGTGGCAATCTGGTGATGAATGGTTCGCCCAAATTTACACAGAAGCAAGAAGATTGGCCATGGGGCGTCCCCCTGGTGGTTTCATTACATTCAACCAAGATCGCAAAAGGAATTACAGAAAGAAGAACTGAATATGAATGACTACAAGCATGTTTTATAAACCTATATGCAAATTCTGTTTTTATTGAAACCCTAATTATGATGAATGCATATGTTTCTTTGGGTGAGAATTTAATATGAATCAGGTTAAATTGCTGAACACTATTTGTTCTTTGTATCAAAACACCCCGTCTTAATACTGGGCGATTCAAACCTATGCCTCAGCCCATTCGAGGAGGACAGATGGGAGAGATATAATGTATCCTTCACTGAATTCCCCAAATCTGCCAAAGCAAAATTTGCAAGTGAAATGCCAGACTGTCGGGCTGAACCGGGTTTTATCTGTCTGAATGGATGATTCGTGGATGATATCCCTGCTGCTCAAACGATCAAACAAGGTAATCAGAAGTACCCTATTGATTATATGTTTATTTCGTTTTGCTACTTTGAGTTGTGTAAAATGTTTGAGGTGGTTAATGTAAGAGGGCGTAATGATCTTCCGCTAAATGTGGCAGTACATATGGAAATGAGTCCAAAGAAACGCGTGCTTTCCTTGAAAGTTAGTTTTTCAAAGCGCTTGGTAGCCCGGATAGATGACAAACAGCAGTACTTGTGCAGATGCAAATGCCACTGACATTTGATAGTATAGTTGTCAACCAAGGTGATATAATTAACTAGTATACCCAGATTATGAGGATATTGTGTACTGTTTAGTAGTTAATCCTAATGAAAATAAAGCTCATAAATCCCAGGAGGTGCTCAAGGCTAATAAAACACCTCTCTGGTTCAGTGCACAGTTCTGAGAAAACTTAGGCAAAAAAGTGGTCAATTTTGAAATGATAGCTGGCATAAGAACATCAGAGAAAATAGAGCAGAACATACCGCACTGATCAAAAGGAATAACATCATCTACTATAAATCTAAGTGGGAAGAAATTAGTAATGTGATCTCTTCAAAGCATTTAAGAAAGATTTAGGGCCTTATGTAGGTGGGCTGGCATTTACCACTTCATAAATACCGAATCATACCGATTCGGTATTTATGAAGTGGTAAATGCAATGTAGGTAATGAGTCGGTAAATATTACCGATTCGGAAAAATTCGGTAATTACCGAATCGGTAATGAGGCATACCTTCCCATTGATGGGAAGGTATGCCTCATTACCGAATCGGTAAATACCGATTCGGTAATGGGGGAGCACATGCAAGGGTGGCAGGGTGTCACATTGACACCCTGTTGCACCCCTGATTCGGCCATGTGTGCACATGGGGCGAACATACATGCCCTAAGGGCATGTATGTCTGCCACATTGCACACTTAAACGTGCACAGAAATGCTTTTTTACACATATTCGTCATTTACCACCAACCTTTAGTTGGTGGTAAATAACGAATCCCCACACCCACCACACACTCCCCCTACATCTCATTTCATGATTCGGTATTTACCGAATCGGTAAATTTACCGAATCGGTAATATTACCGATTCGGTAGTTTTACCGATTCGGTAAATACCGAATCATGAAATTCTCCCCCTACATCTCAAAAGCCAAAATACCGGTCGGTAACGGTATAATTACCGAAAATCGGCCGTTACCGACCGGTATTTGGCTTCCTACATGAGGCCCTTAGACACTTGCCCAAAAAGGGAAAAATGCAGACAGTAGTGTACCATAGTGTATTTTGCAAGAAGAATGTTTGGTCAAATATTTAAGTGAAATATATGTTAATAAAAATAACCATATTCAATATGAGTTGACATATTTCAGAGAAACTCGTTAAGAAAGATTAGAACGTTAGCCTTTGGAGCAATGGAAAAACAAGGAAACGCATTCTGTTGCTTTGCTGATTTCGCTCTGCCTTTGACCTAACTGACTGGGAGACTTTGGAAAAAATATAGAGGGAGGAATATACCCTTGACCATGGTGGAGTTAGACAATAGCAGAGCCATATCTCACTAAAGTTCAATAGAAAATGGTCTTCGGCGCGTTTGCATAATAGCCCCTCCTGGTTTACACAGTGCCTTGCAAAACTTCTCGTGACCCTACAGACTTTGCATTAATTTTCCCCATGGACGGAGACGTGTTCTGTGTTTACCATATGCTGATGATTTAACAATTTTGGACATGATGCAAGTAGAGCACCTAAGGAAACTTTATACCTTTCAAATACATTGTGAGTCAAGTTATTTAACAAATAATAATGGAGAAAATAATAATTTTGTTGATAGGAAAAATATGTAAACCTTTTAGTGGCTCAATTGGGAAGAAGAGGAAACCCCTCTTATATGTATTTCAGGTATGATTTTCAATAACGAATTAAAGTGGAAAATACATTTAGACACTTTGAAAACTCGACCGCTAACATCTGTAGGAGGGCTAAGGAAATTCCAATTGGACTTTGGTGGTTCCTCTCTACATTCAGTGATTACCCGATTTAAAGCTATGGTACCTGCAAAAATGCTAAACGGGGTTGAGATTATGTGCCTCAACTCAAAGTATGATTGTGTTAAGACAGCAGGAAAATTCCTTAAAAATCTGTTGGTCGAGGAGCGTGGCTTGGCAAGCCAGCAAGGCGGACGTGTACTGAGCGAGCTCCGTCCAGCCCGCCATATATCCTTCAATTATCCTGATTCCCCTGAAGCTCAAGTGACCACTACGACGACTCTGCAGCATCGACATATCTGCAGTGTCGCTCGGTGAGGTTTTGGGGTGCCTACCGTGGTTGGTGATGGAGTGATCGTGCCTTGGCCGGTGCGTGGCCTTGAGGGGTCACAGCCTAGCTGCCGGCGGTGGAGCCGGGACATCGCGCTCGAGACTGCTGGAAGTGGCTGGAGTGAGAGGGGCAGCCTTGGCTCCGTCTACTGGTGCGGAGAGCTGAACGACGTGCCCCGGAAACATCTGAAGGGCTGAGAAAGCTGGTGGGGAATTGACCGCCGCTCTGCGACGCGGCCTGCGACGGTGCCCGACTAGGGGGCCCGGCGGCTGGATCGAGCCGTGAAGGTGAGGTGTGGCGCTGGGGAGCGGGAACTGCGGCCCCCGATCGGATCCCCCGGCCATTTTGACGCGCCCACTTCATGTTGCTCCGGCGGTGAGTGCTTTGGAAGCGGTGGAGGTCACCTGTGGGTTGGATATGGCCGGGCTTGCTCTTCTTGACGTTCCCCTCCCCCTGTACTGCAGCCGGGGATCGGCGGCACAATCGGGCCGCGCAGGGGGTGGCCAAATGAGCAGCAGGGAGTCAGTGTGATACCTGGGGGGCTTCCAGACCCGCCTGGGGCCTCAGCGGATGTGAGCCTTCTTCCCTCCCCTCTGAATCTTCCCGGGCCTTGGGTGTGCTCATATCGGCAGCCGATCGGACCGCGTGGGTGCCTCTCAGGTCCCTGAGTCTGGTGATTTTCATTACATGCCGTGGGGGTGCTCAGCTTGGGGAAGTGTGCCCCGCGGAGGCCACGGACTTGGGGGACTGCAGGCGTGTGAGGGCTCTTCATATTGACCCAGAACGCTGTCACTTCGGCGGTCAGTCAGACCGCGCGTGCGCTGCTGGGAGCCTCTGGCTTGGTCTTGCACAGCGCGGCCCCTGGGGTGGCTCGCTGGCCCTAGTTCCGGGGTAGCTCCTCACAGGCTCCTGTTCGACAGTCAGGTCGGGCCGTGAGAGCTCGTCGCTGGGTGATTTCCACTTTTGCACCCTCCCCGGTTCTTCCCAGGCCTGCGTGGGGAGTCCAGAGGGCAGTCATGACAAGGGACAAAGGTCGCAGTGGCTAGACCAAGCAAGGCCCCATAGATAAATTCACAGGTCCGGGGGCCAGCCGGGGGCTATGCCGGGCAATACAGCACTCATGGCCGCTATCACCCAATCCAGGGACATGTTGGATGCCAAAATTGGGGCAGTGGGGTCAGACGTCATGCTGTTGCGGCAAGATTTGCGCAATGCAGTGTCACGCATCACCGAAGCTGAGACCCGTATCTCTGGAGTAGAGGATGATGTCATTTTGCTGAAGCAGAAGGTGGCTACTATGGAGTCTGTTCAGAAAGGGCTTGCACTGCGAGTGGAGGATGCGGAGTGACGGGCCCGACGCAATGATCTTCGATTTGTTGGGTTTCCGGAGGGCTGCGAGGAGGGCAACATGGAACGCTTTCTTACGCAATGGCTGGAGAGCTGGCTACCTCCGGAGGCCATGTCCCGATGTTTTGTTGTGGAGCCATTTATAGCAAAACATTTGAATTACCTTGATCGCGACGCAATATTGAAGCAGGCTCGGGCCCCTGGTCTATGACAATGTATGCATTCTTATTTTCCCTGATTACACGTGGCAGGTGCAGCAATAGCGCCAATCGTTCATGGCTGCGAAGGCCCGCCTGAGGGACCCCAAGCTCCCATACGCCCTCCTGTTTCCGGCCCACCTGCAGGTGGTGTATCGCTCCCGCACTCACTTCTTTGACACCCAAGAGGAGGTCTTCAAATGGACAGATGAAACGGTGTGGGTGAGGGCACACACGCCACCTGGAAGAGAGTCGGACTTCTCATCGAGCGAGATGTCCCGAAGGGGCCCCGGGGACAGCAGCAGAAGGGTAACAGACGGTCGCGTTCCTGGCGGCCCTCCTTGTCCTGTGGCGCCTCCTCTCGGGGGGAGGGGGGGGCCCTACCTCTGGGCGACAGACATTGGAAATCTAACGTACAGGCCCGCGAGGTACTGTAGAGTCCTGGACTGTTGAATGTTTACCGGGAGAGTCCTGATGTGGGCTGGTTTCTTCATCAGGCCAGTGCTGACGGGGGACGCGCCCAGTGGCCATGGGCTGTAAGTTGGGGATCCATTGGTTGGGGCGGTCCCTGTCCCCCCGTTGGGGATTGAAGACCAGCCCCGCCGCAACAGTTGCTTCAGTCTTTTTGAGGTGTGTGGTGGGGGGTTTGTTGGGTGTGGGTTGTTTATGTTCACAAGTCGCACTTCCGCTAGGGGTCCGCTGTTCTCCACACATACACCGACACAGCCTACTGCCTGTTATGCTGGTAGATGCGCTCCCTCATGGCTAGTATGCCCAACAGAGGACAGGTAACCCCGGGTACTCTCTGGCCAGGGATAGGTGTAGAGCTTGGGGTAGCTCCGAGAGTAGCCATCCCACGAAACTGCATTCTTTGGTGACGGGACTTGACTGGGTTGATGTATGGCGGCGCTTTCACGGTGATAGCCGAGAATTCACCTACCTTTCGGCGGCTCATGAGTCATTTTCTATAATTGACTACATCTTTGTTCCCCGGGCGGCGGTTGGTAGGGTGGTGTCGGTGGAGATTCTGCACCGCGGCCTTTCGGATCATTCCCCGGTGGCTCTAGAGCTCCATATAGGCAGGTGGAAGCAACCATTCCGGTGGCGCCTCTCTGTATGGCATTTACAGAATGATGATTACGGGGCTCATATGAGCGAAGCAATTGATCACTACTTGACGTCTAATGTGGGGTCTGTCTCTAGCGCTGACATTCTGTGGGAGGCGCTGAAACCCACACTGAGGGGAGTAGATAGATCCTGGTGCGTAGCATCGCGTAGGAAGCGCAGGGAGGAACTGACTCGTGCAGAAGCGGACATAGAGGCACTCGAACGTCGGCGTCAGGAGGCGGGAGGGTCAGCTTAGGAGACAACTACTCCTGGCTCAACAGAATTGTGCTGCCCTTCTGATGGACGAAGCCCGTCAAGTCTGGCTGGCGATGCATAGCAGGGTCTACCAATGGGGAGACGAGTCCAGCAAGATGCTGCACCGACTTTGCCAGGGCACCTTCCATTCACAGGCCCCCCGCGGGTATTCTGGATTGAGCAGGAACACCGATCACGGATGCCCCGGCCATAGTGGAGAGCTTCGCCGCATACTATGCGGATCTTTATGCCCCCCAGGAATGTCTGTCAGCGGCCCCAATAGATAAATTCATTACTGACTTACCACCCAAAACAGTGTCGGATGAGGTGCGGGACCAGTTGGAGATACCCCTGACAGATGAGGAGTTGGGCACGGCCCTGGGAGAGCTCAATCCCAGGAAGGCGCCGGGACCCAATGTGTTCCCAAGTGAATTTTTCCGGTGCTACTCGGTGCAGCTGGCCCCACATTATCGGGCGGTGGTGGGAGAGGCTCGAGAGAGGGGCTTGCTCCCCCCAGACTGGAGGCATGCGGAGGTGGTGGTGTTTCCTAAGCCCAGCCGGCCCCCGGAGCAACATGCCTCGTATCGCCCCATCTCTCTCCTAAATGTAGAGGAAAAAAGTTTGGCCAAAGCATTGGCCAATCGCCTTCTGCCCCACATCTCTGCCCTTATACACCCCGATCAGGCTTGGTTCATGCCCCAGAGGGCGACCAGACACAACATTAGGTGGGCGCACGTGGCGGTGGCGGCTATTCGGCAGATGGGGGAACCAGCGGCACTTCTCTTGGCTGACATAGATAGAGCGTTTGATTCCCTGAGTTGAGTATACTTATTTGCATTGCTACGCAGGCTCAATCTCGGCTCACGCTTCCCCTCTTATCTCACACTCCTGTACACGGATCTGACGGCGTCGGTGCAGGTAGCAGGTGCGGCCTCATCCACCTTTTCCATCGGACGGGGCACGCGGCAGGGCTGTCCCCTGTCTCCATACTTGTTCGCTCTAGCCATGGAGCCGTTGGCGGCATGGATGCGCATTGATGCACAGTTCCGGGGTTTTTAGTGGGCTCTGGGCCTGTCTGACAGGATCGCACTATACGCGGACAATGTGCTCTTCTTCCTTATAGCAGTTGACAGGACGGGGCCACGGCTCCAGCACATCATGCAAGTCTTTGGGGAGACATCAGGGCTTTATATGAACCCCCACAAATCCACATTGTGGGCTTTGGGGGATCGGACGAGAATGGGCAGGTGGGTTTCCTCAGTTCAGTTGGCGGTGGGCTGACTGAAGTATTTGGGCGTGTTTCTCTCGGATGTGCCGGCATTCTCCTGGGAGCGTAACTTGGCCCCAGTGTGGGAGCGGGTTCGTGCAGACTTCAAGTCCTGGTCCCGTATTCCCCTGACATTGTATGTTAGATTGGCGATATTCAAGATGGTGGCACTTCCCCGGCTTCTTTACCAGTTACAGAATCACCCTTTTCCCGATCCCTCCCCGATGGTTCTGGCAGGTGAATGCTGCGCTTGGGCAATTCTTGTGGGACGGGGGGAAAGGAGCGTGTGGCTCTACGTGCTTCCTGTCCACTTACTGTGGAGGCTCGCGTCCTCGGACATTCTCTCTTACTACCAGGCCTTGCCCCTGCTGGTCCTTAATGAATGGTTGTGTGGCGATAGGGGAGACCCGGCATATGCGCTCGAGCGGCAACTCATAGGGTGCCACTCGCTACATGCAATTTTTTATTCAGTGCCGGTGCGGTGCGCGTTGCCGTCGTCGCGCGGGTAGTGTTCCTGATTTGGAAATAGGCATTACGACGAATGGGATGGTGGAATACTCTGACTCGTGAAACTCCCATCTGGAATAATGGCTGCCTACCCCAATTGGCGGCCCTGCAAGGTTTCCGGGGATGGGACGATATCGGTATTTCAGTTCTGGGGGATGTTATGAGGGGCTCAACGCTCAAATCTTTCCAAGACCTCCAGGGGGAATTCCTTCTGCCACGGTCCCAGTTGTATCGCTATCTTCAATTTCGTCATGCCCTATCCCCTAGCTTAGAGGTTCTGGAGTCTCTCCCCGAGTTTAGTCCACTCGAAGCAAAAGTGTTGATGGGGGATCTGAAGGAAAAGAAAATTTCCCGATCTATCAATCCCTGGTTACTCATTGCTCCCGCAGACTTCAGAGGCTTCGGGGGGACTAGGAAGAGGATGTGGGCACACTGGAGGAGGAAGACTGGAGGGAGGCCTTGGGGCCTCCGTTGGGAGCAGCCATAGCGATGCTACTCCCCCTCTTCCAGTTAAAGTATCTACACAGGCTCTACTTTACTCGGGTGCGCTTGTGGCGGGCGGGACTGATCACTTCCTCGGAATGTCTTTGATGTGGTCGGGAGGAGGGCACATTCATACATACCGTTTGGCATTGCCCTTCCCTGGATTGCTTTTGGAGGGGGATATTTGTCTGCCTCTCGGAGGTCCAGGGGTGGGAGCTTCCCCGTATGCTGCAGCTGGCCCTGCTTCATGTCATGGAAGGGATAGGGGGTAATGTCTACAAGCAACACCTCATGCAATTGGGTTTCACACTGGCGAAACGGGACATCGTCAAGGCGTTGAAGGCACCGCGGGCCCCATCGGTGGCCGCATGCAAGAATGGATTAGATTTCTGTATGGGGCTAGAACAACCTACTTTTGTAGCCAGGGGGTGCCAACGCAAGCATTACAAAATTTGGAAAAGGTGGGCGGATTATCGGGGCTTATGGTTGGACCCGCCAGCTGTAGCAGAGATTCATCCATTGGGGTAATTTATCTGTGTATATTTGGTTTGTGGAGATGCTGTGTGGAGGGGGCCCGGGGGGGGGGTGTACTCTAGTATTCTAGGATTCTTCTGTTCTATATATAGGCTGTGGACAGGACTATGTGGACTTGGTGCGATCAAGGGGGAGGGGCCAGGGTGGGAGGGATTTGGGGGCGTTTTTTTTTCTATAATTTTTTGTACTGTTTGTATGTCTTCTTTACGTATATTGATCTTGTTCACAAAAGTCGATTGCCCTTATGTCTATATGGTTTGATTCTGCAGATGTCTCTGGTATACAGAGCCCTGCGATGTATGCGCAACTTGACAAATAAAATATGCTTTAAAAAAAACAAATTCTGTTGGTCCTCCCTTTATGTGCAATGTTTTAAACTCCAAAAATAGATGCCAATATAAAATCTTGGAACAATATAGTGAACTTTTGCTCATGGTTTTGGAATAAGCAGGTAACGATTATGGAATTCAAAGTGCCATAACACTGTTTTAAGGAAATATGCTAAAGTGAACTACAGTGGGCAAGATACCTGAAGGAACGCCTTCACTAGATTGCACATGATTTTACTATACACAAGTTTAGGATTGAAGGCCGTCTTCTTCTAACAAAAATGAATTAAAGAATGGAAACTCTATGGAATCCAGGTTAAAAGAACCTAAGTTACCTGGCCACAAAGCGCTCTCCCGTTTGCGTGAGAGAGTCCTGGTAGGATTTTAATATATACCCTCACCTCATAGAGCTTCCCAATCCCTCCATGCCTAGTGCACTATTGAAATTTTGAATAAGGTTGAACCTAGTTTACACATGTAGAGATGGAGTGAAAGCTGTTCAAGATGGAGATGGGAATTATGGGTGTAGGCTATGGGTTTGTTGTTCTAATGTACATGTACACATGGATTGTACATACTTTATAACTTTAAGATGTCTACTTTTAAAACCTGTTCTTGTTAAATATGGGAGAAAGGCCAGGATGGATGTGATAAGGTTTTTATATGCCATGCAGTTTTTTAAGTAATATGTGCAGTGGGTGGGTTGTTATTGCCTGTAATGCCACAGAAAGATTTTACATGATTTACATTTTTAATGTAAATGAAATAACATATTTTCAGTTTAAAGGATCATGGTCTTAATACCCATTTCTTTTCCACTACTCAATCTTAGGTACGCTTATTTGGTGTTCACCTCTAAATGGGAATCTAAGGCTGTGTCTTCATAGAATAAGTACTTTGCACTTTGTGTAGATTAAGGATAGAGGTAGGTAAGTAAAATAGTCAGCACTTTTTATTTTTCCGTTTTACAATATGTTCAGGTTGTACTTTATACATAGGTTAAGGCGTTTCTAAACAGGGTAATGATTCTATTAACACCTATAAATAACGCCAACCTGGTAGCAGAGATTCTGGAAACAACTTTGTTACAGGTAAGTTTATCATGATGTTAATCTCTGTGAGTATACAATCACACAAATAGTTTACACATGTAATGTTGTCCTGTTGTTCAGAGCTGTCAGGGAAGTAAGACCTTGGGCCATTTGTACGACCATACTAAATTACGACTCACAAATTGCCCTCGTTTGCGAGTAGCAAATTGCGAGT
The DNA here is from genome assembly GCF_964204655.1 of Triturus cristatus. NCBI lineage: Eukaryota > Metazoa > Chordata > Amphibia > Caudata > Salamandridae > Triturus > Triturus cristatus. Next base: position 240,610,080 of record NC_140593.1, on the reverse strand, counting down.
CACAATTTAGTATGTACGGCAGTGTCAGAGACACTGATTGCGAATTCCCAATGGGGTCGCAAAATGGGAGGCTCGCGAATATTAATGAGCACTCGCATTTTGTGACCCCATTTGGAATGGCTGGCCCTCCCAGGGATGGTGGCCTGCTGGGCTCAGCAGACCACCATGTCTGGGACTGCTTTTAGATAAAGCAGCTTTTTATTTTTTTAAATGCATCCCGTTTCTCTTTAAGGAAAACGGGATGCATTTAAACACAACATGTGCCCCCCAACGCATGCACCCCCAGGGTCACCTTACCTGCATGTCCGCCACCCTTTTCATGACAGAGTCCCTGCCATGAAAAGGGCGGAAGATATTCAGGTTCGAATATGCTCAGCACTGCCAGCATATTCAGGCGGTTGTCAGACTGCCACCGCTGAGGGATCCTTGATCCTGGCAAAGGCTGCGTGCTTGTGACAGTCCCACCGACACAATTGTATGAGGGAGGACGGCGGGTTGTGGTGGTCGAACTACCACCACATGTATGGTGGTCCCAGGACCGTAATAAGGCCCATAGACTTATTTTAGTTTCATTTAGTGACCAATTCGTTTTACCACCACCTTCTATTTTATAGTCTGTTTGTGTCATTTTAGTCTATTTTCTGGGATTAATATCGCAGTAAGGTCCTGCTGTTCCTCGGAAAGTCCTTTTAAAGGATTTTTTAAGGGTTTTGAGAGTGGGGGAATACAGGAGGAAGGTGTAGAGGTTAATTATAGTGTTGTTTCTGTTTTTATTTACATTTAGGGTCCTATTACGAGTTTCCTCGGACTGACACCGTGGCGGAAACGGGACCGACCCTTCGTCCGGTCGGCGGTGCCGACCGCCTGATTATGATGCGACTGCACATGGTGCGGTCGCATTCCCACATTTCTCTATAGGAGCATGTGTTACGACCATAAACTGGCAGTAGTACATGCTCCCATAGGGAAAAGTGAGGTTGTGTTAATCCCTGCCCGCGTGGCAGGCACCTCAAGGTGCCTGCCACAAGTTGCTGGGATTAACAGGGGAAAAATCAAAGGAAATGATGGACGGAGTGTTGAACATTGCAAGCACTCACCCCCAGTCAACTGATGTGGGTTTAATCCATCACTGTTCTTTAGCCCACTCTGCCACCCTAGTTCAGACATGGCCATATGCAAATCAGTCTGACCCTGTGCCTCATGGGAACAGTCCAGCTCGAACTGCCAAGCCATGTCTTCCCTGGACCGGAAACAAGCTTCCTAGGACCGGTTTCTGGCATTTCAGCCGTCTTCAGCCAGGCTTGCTTGAATCCAGTGGCAAAGTGAGCAAGGGACTCACGTCTCAGCATACCCTGCCAACTTATGGCGAACAAAGCAAAAACCAAAGGAAATGATGGACGGAGTGTTGAACATTGCAAGCACTCACCCCCAGTCAACTGATCTGGGTTTAATCCATCACCGTTCTTTAGCCCACACTGCCACCCCAGTTCAGACATGGCCATATGCAAATCAGTCTGACCCTGTGCCTCATGGGAACAGTCCAACCCGAACTGCCAAGCCATGTCTTCCCTGGACCGGAAACAAGCTTCCTAGGACCGGTTTCTGGCATTTCAGCCGTCTTCAGCCCGGCTTGCTTGAATCCAGTAGCAAGGGACTCACGTCTGAGCATACCCTGACAACTTATGGCGAACAAAGCAAAAACCAAAGGAAATGATGGACGGAGTGTTGAACATTGCAAGCACTCACCCCCAGTCAACTGATCTGGGTTTAATCCATCACCGTTCTTTAGCCCACTCTGCCACCCCAGTTCAGACATGGCCATATGCAAATCAGTCTGACCCTGTGCCTCATGGGAACAGTCCAGCCCGAACTGCCAAGCCATGTCTTCCCTGGACCGGAAACAAGCTTCCTAGGACCGGTTTCTGGCATTTCAGCCGTCTTCAGCCAGGCTTGCTTGAATCCAGTGACAAAGTGAGCAAGGGACTCACGTCTGAGCATACCCTGCCAACTTATGGCGAACAAAGCAAAAACCAAAGGAAATGATGGACGGAGTGTTGAACATTGCAAGCACTCACCCCCAGTCAACTGATCTGGGTTTAATCCATCACCGTTCTTTAGCCCACTCTGCCACCGAAGTTCAGACATGGCCATACGCAAATCAGTCTGACCCTGTGCCTCATGGGAACAGTCCAGCCCGAACTGCCAAGCCATGTCTTCCCTGGACCGGAAACAAGCTTCCTAGGACCGGTTTCTGGCATTTCAGCCGTCTTCAGCCAGGCTTGCTTGAATCCAGGGGCAAAGTGAGCAAGGGACTCACGTCTGACCATACCCTGCCAACTTATGGCGAACAAAGCAAAAACCAAAGGAAATGATGGACGGAGTGTTGAACATTGCAAGCACTCACCCCCAGTCAACTGATCTGGGTTTAATCCATCACCGTTCTTTAGCCCACTCTGCCACCCCAGTTCAGACATGGTGGCCATATGCAAATCAGTCTGACCCTGTGCCTCATGGGAACAGTCCAGCCCGAACTGCCAAGCCATGTCTTCCCTGGACCGGAAACAAGCTTCCTAGGACCGGTTTCTGGCATTTCAGCCGTCTTCAGCCAGGCTTGCTTGAATCCAGTGGCAAAGTGAGTAAGGGACTCACGTCTGAGCATACCCTGCCAACTTATGGCGAACAAAGCAAAGACCAAAGGAAATGATGGACGGAGTGTTGAACATTGCAAGCACTCACCCCCAGTTAACTGATCTGGGTTTAATCCATCACCGTTCTTTAGCCCACTCTGCCACCCCAGTTCAGACTTGGCCATATGCAAATCAGTCTGACCCTGTGCCTCATGGGAACAGTCCAGCCCGAACTGCCAAGCCATGTCTTCCCTGGACCGGAAACATGCTTCCTAGGACCGGTTTCTGGCATTTCAGCCGTCTTCAGCCAGGCTTGCTTGAATCCAGTGGCAAAGTGAGCAAGGGACTCACGTCTGAGCATACCCTGCCAACTTATGGCGAACAAAGTAAAAACCAAAGGAAATGATGGACGGAGTGTTGAACATTGCAAGCACTCACCCCCAGTCAACTGATCTGGGTTTAATCCATCACCGTTCTTTAGCCCACTCTGCCACCCCAGTTCAGACATGGCCATATGCAAATCAGTCTGACCCTGTGCCTCATGGGAACAGTCCAACCCGAACTGCCAAGCCATGTCTTCCCTGGACCGGAAACTAACTTCCTAGGACCGGTTTCTGGAATTTCAGCCGTCTTCAGCCCGGCTTGCTTGAATCCAGTGGCAAAGTGAGCAAGGGACTCACGTCTGAGCATACCCTGCCAACTTATGGCGAACAAAGCAAAAACCAAAGGAAATGATGGACGGAGTGTTGAACATTGCAAGCACTCACCCCCAGTCAACTGATCTGGGTTTAATCCATCACCGTTCTTTAGCCCACTCTGCCACCCCAGTTGAATCCAGTGGCAAAGTGAGCAAGGGACTCACGTCTGAGCATACCCTGCCAACAGGGGGGCACTCGGCAGGACGCCACAAGGGAAATGGGGCCATGCTTTCTGACAGGGTTTCCTGTAATCCAGATGGCATAAACCGCCATCCATTGGGATTATGGGCTGGTTCAGACTGGTCGATGGGCTCCTTGAGCCCATCAGAAGCCAGCCGGAATGACCATCCACTTTGAGTTCCGAACGACTGTATCGTAATCAGCCGCTCAGTATTGAAACCGATTGTAATCGGCCCCTTAGTTGTATTAATAGTATTTTTTTACTAGTTTGTAGTTTGGGGTTTTCATACACTGTTTTAGTAATGTATTGCTATGTTATATTGTATTATGTTACTTATTTTATGATGATTAAGTGTAATGTATGTGTATTTTTGGGAATGTAATGTGTTTTGCGGGTGAGTCTTCGTCTTTACTTTACAGGTTTTTGCCTACAATAAAGATCTGCTCCAGAAAATATTAGGATTTGTTTATCATTATTTAGGTTGTCTTATAACAGGAAAGGTTACTCAATTATGTGTCATTGTAAAATGTTCAGAGATTTCTATGTCTTGGTATCTTCTAGTTGCGGGAGGAGTATTGCTGGTGGCTTTTTTAGTTTGTGCAATTAAATGTTTTAAAATGGGTATTGGTGGTAGTTGGCCTTTGATGTGTTTGGGGACTGTAGGGAGCATATCTTTTAGGATTTTGGTTGTGGGTTCCTAGGAGCTTGCTCCCCTTATCTCCTGCAATACCTCCCTTACTTCTATTTTTTTCACATTTGGGGGGGGGGTTTCCTTACATTAATTACATCATCTTTTGTTGTGGCTCTTCCATAGAATGCATTAGAATAATATTTGGTAAATATCCAATTCAATTTTTCTGCCAATGTAGGTTATATATTTAGCTCTCCATCATTGTATCTGAAAGTAGTGTGATACTAGAAATAAATACCACTTTTTAAAGTTATACGTTTGTTATTACGTATAAATTCTGCAAATATTTCTATTATTTATACATACATGTATGTTCATTTTAGATATTTCACACTGTTTTGCAGCTTTTCTGTTTATGGTGTTGTAATGTGGAGCAAGTGCATTCTTTTACGTCAGGTTATTTGCTGGTAGTTTGTAGAGGTTGAGGTTATTAGCTTTATTTTTACTCGTTTTTGAGGTGAGTTTATATTTTCTAATAATTTATGCATAGTGCATAGTTACTTTATTACATCTTTTTGCTGGTTTGTGAAAGCTGTTTCTTTCTGGCAGCTTATCACTTTTCGAAGATGTAGTGTTTTCTTTCTGGAAGTGCATGTAAAGATATAGAAGTTGGAGAGTGTTTTGTTAAATATTTGCTATGTTACATTTTTTATTTACATGGTTAGGTAGTTGTTGAGATGTATGTACTTCTTCTTTAAGTGTCTGATCAGCAAATCCTGCATTTATCATTTTTGAAGTATTTAGTTGATAAAATTAATGTGCATTTTATATTGTTGATTTAATTGTTTGTCTGGTTTCATTGGTTAATGTTGTTTATAGTTTCATTTTATTGGTCAGTTTAGTTTTATTTTTTTTAAAATCAGTTATGTTCTTTTATGGTAAATGCAGTTTTGTACATGTTTGATATATATATAGTTTGATAGTTTTGAATATAATTATATATATTTTATGAATTTAGTTGTACATTTTATTAGGGTGAATTATAACTATTTTGGTGATGTACTATATTTATTTTTAATTAAAATATATGCATACAATATTTTATGTTTATCTTAAATACTTGTTTTACGTAAAAGTGTCGTATTTATATTTATTAAGGATAATATAATTTTCTGTAATATTATTGTAGTTGATGTTGTGTAAATCGATATTTTTGACATATATATTTCATTAAAGGTGATATTTTTGTTTCCGATATTTGTGTTTTCGATGTAAGTAAAAATGTATATTTTTAAAACAATATTTTGTTCTTGATATTTGTTCTTTTGTTAGTTAAGTTTAAGAAGGCAATACTTTTGTTACCAATATTTAGTTTCCAATATTTTCGTGTTTTGATATTGTATGCATCAATATTATGTCAGTGATCCCAGCCATGCCTAGGGTATGTTGGTTAAATAAAAAAAAACAGTTCTTCAGCTTCTTGGAGAACTCGAGAAGAAAGGAGGAGGCTCTGATGTGAAGTGGTAAGTAGTATCCAGCTTTAGGAGCAATATAAGAAAACTCCTGTCCTCCTGAACTGTTTCGCTGCATGGTTGATAATTATGCAAGTAGGAGTCATGTGAAGCACAGCTTTCTGAATGGCTGGTGGAAGGAGATGTGACTGTTCAGGTAGGTGGGGCCTAAGTTGTGTAGTGGCCTGAAGGTGTGTGTGAGGAATTTGAAATGAGTTCCTTTGTGTATAGAGAGCCAGTGGAGCTCCCTTAGGTTTGGTGTATTGTGAGTTCTGTGAGGTTGAGGTTGAGAATGCATCTGGCTGCCGGGTTCTGGATAGTTTGCAGTCTTTTGGTGAGATACTTGGCAATCCCAATGTAGAGGATGTTCCCATAGTCAAACTTGCTGGTGACAAGGGTGGGCATGAGGGACAGTTTTTCTTTGTTGCTTGGGAGTCATTTGAAGATTTTCCTCAGCATATGCAGAGTATGGAAGCAGCATGCAGTAAAAGGATTGAATTGTGTAGTCATTTCCAAATTGCTGCTGCTGATGATTTTGAGGTTATTGGCCTGGGCAGTGGGTATGGGCGTGGGTCCTTGTTTGTTTAGCTACCAGTTGGGGTCCCATGGTGAGCTGATCTAGCCAAAGATCTGTCTTGTTTGCGTTGAGCTTGCGACAGTTTGCTTTAATCCAGTTAATGGCTTAGGTCATGCAGGCAGTGAACATCTTTCTTGTGTTGTTGGTCTTGTCTGAGAGGGAGAGTATTAGTTGCTTGTTGCAGGTGTAGCAGAGGATGTTGATGTTGTGTGTGCAGATGACGTTGGCCAGAGGGATCAAGTACACATTGAAGTGGATGAGGCTAATTGATGATCCTTGATGAGTGTGCCGGCTTCTGAGGAGTAAGATGCCAGACTGACAGTTCTGTTCTGTCCGTTAAGAAAGAACAAATCCAGTAGAGAGTGGATCCTTGTATGCCAATCTCATGCAAGTGTCTGATAAGGATGGGTAATGAGACTGTATCAAGTGCTGCAGAGACCTCCAGGAGGATGAGGGCTGCTGCGTCTCCTCTAACAAGGATCCTGCGTAGCGTCTGTGGTGGTGAGGAGTGTTGTTTCTGTACTGTGGTTTGGCCTGAATATAGACTGCATGGCCTTGAGTCGTGACTGTTGAGGTAGTCAGTTAGGGATCAGTTGATAAGTTTCTCTAAGATATTGGCTGGGAATGGAGATGGGTCTGTACTTGGTGAGAATGGCTGTGTTAGTTGATGGTTTCTTGAACAGGCACATGATAGTGGCATATATATAGGTGCCCGGAATGTGTCAATTGAGGCACTGAGGATCGGTGTTGGTGCTCTGCTGATCGGTAGGAGTCCCTTGATGAAGGCGTGGTGGGGGCAAAGGTTAGATGGGGCTCCAGAGTGGATGGTTAATGGTAGTAGCTGTTTTGATGGTGATGACTGCTCGCCTTGAGGTCCGGGTTCTTTCTTCGGCCATGATAGGAAGTTGAGTTGCGATAATGATGGGGTCCAATTAAGAGTTAAAGCTGCTGTATATTTATGTGATTTTGTTGCAGAAGAATTCTGAGAGCTTGTTGCAAAGGTTTTGCGAGGAATGGTGTTCCTAGAGGTGGCAGGAGGCACAGTAAAGTCTTTGATGATGGATTTAGGCCCAGATCTCTGTACTGGGGTGAATGTTTGACAATGTTCAGCATTCCGCCCACCATCTTTTTTTGTGCTACTTTTAGAAAGTTGGAATTTTTCTGCCCTTAGCCTCTTTGTACCTGCAGCCTGGCCTAGGTCACATGGTTGAGTGTAACTGACAGTTAGACTTTGTGAATTCTTCCCAGACAGTCACACAATAAAGGGACTAGGTGTGCTTGGATGGCCATCTCTTGGCAGGATGGGGGGTGGAGCTGAGCACAACCCATTTGCAACTGACTAGGGAGTACTGTGCCTTCACACCAAGTACCTCACACCACCACATTGACACTGCAGTCATCTTAGAGCCACAACAGGGGAGTCAGAAAATTCAATGCACTTAAAAGCCATTATCTAGAAGCTTCTCTCACCTTCTAGATGGAAGGCATCGGGGTATAAAAAAAGGACTTCAGACATCAACTCTTCAGTACACTTCTGGATCTCAGGATAATCTGCCAAGAAGAAGGACTGCTGTGCCGCTGAAGGGGCCAACACTCTGCTAGACTGCTGACCTGCTGCTACCTTGCTGAATTGCTGCCTTTCTTGCTTGGGGAAGAAGGACTGGACTTTCAGTTTAAACCCAGGACCACCAGAATGACTCCAAAGCTCTAATTTGTTGGCATCCTAATCTGAGCCACAGGGACACAAAAGGCTCCCATCACCTTGGACCTACAACTGAACCTTGCCGAAGTGAGTCCTGACCCTCCAGGTGTTCCCCACCAGTCCTGGACCCATGGAAGTGATGCAGAAGGGGACCAGTGAGTCAATACTCAAAAGTGGGTACTTAGAAAAGATTTGGCTAAAAACTGCTCTGAAACCAGGAGGAGACTAAGACCAACCTGCTCGCCTATCTGCCCCGTCGGATTGACTTTGTAGCTTCTCCCGCTACGTTGTTCTCCGCAGCAGCAAATCCTTTACAGCTATACTTCGCCAAAGAGGTATCTGGCCTCGTGGAACTGTCTTTGGCTACAGCCCTCTGCCTTGTCCTCCTGGAGATTTTTGAATTTCATTTCAGAGACTAAGGTGCCGATTAGGATGCCATAGGAAACGGCTCCCACCCCCTGTTGAAGCCGTTCCTACTGCATTGTAATTGGCTGTTCGGATTCCTTTCCGACCGACCCATTTTGGTGGGTTCAGTCGCATCCTAATTTCTGGGTTGGGACTGATGACAGGAGATTGTTCTGTCCCAGTTCCGATCCGTCCGACATCATAATCGGGGGCCTAAGTCTGAATGTAGAAATCTTCACAGAGGCTTTGACCCAAGGTTATCTGACGGTGATGCTCCCTTCTTGGGCATGTCCTGCAGTCTTGCCCCGCTGAACCTTACCTTCTCAGAACATTTTCCTAAGAAATTCTTCTAAGTCTGAAGGTAAACAATGACTGGGCCTAATCCACTTCTTGTATCTGAAAAGCGCCCCATAGCGGTCGGTCATATTTTTCTACTTTGAGACGTTCTCGTGCGACTAGATGTCCCTGGTAGGCGCTTTGGTTTTTAAGGTGCTAGTTTTTACTAAAAACTTTAGAAATCCATAACTCCAGTTCTACTGATCGGATTTTTGTCATTTTGGTGTCAAATAATTAAATAACATTTACTCTAGTTATCTAAATTGGAATGGGAATTTTCTTATGTTGTGTTTTCCCTTTATCACTGTTTGTGTGCTGCATAAATACTTTACTTATTGCCTCTAAATTAAGCCTGTCTGCTTTTTGTGCCAAGCAGGATGAAGCACAGGTTAACTAAGTGACTTTTTGTGGTTCACCCTACAAGGGATTGTGGCTGTTGCTTCACCAGGACTCCCACCCCAGTCAATCAACAACCCAATTCCTCGTGACAATGTTTTGATTATTTGTGTATTTAGATGAAAGGAAGTTAAACACTTTTTAGCAAAATGGATTCCTAGGCCTGTGAACAAGAGTACAGGGGTATATTACAGTTATTGAGTAAAATGTTAAAACTGGACATGAAGTCCTGGTCCCATTTTTGATTTAACCTTTTTGTGAGTGCAATATTCTAGACTATGTTTTGGCATTGAATACTTTGACATGTTCTGTTGAAGTATTTTTGATTTGTCATGTATCATATTCTTCCATTTAAGTGTAGTGTGTTGTGGGTCGTGATGGGTTTCTGCTCTTTTTATTATTTAAAAGTCATCACATTCAGAGACATCTGCTGCAGACATAAATGTATAGACAACAATATAGCTAAAACCCATTGAATGAAGTGTGGAGGGCCTGGCAGGAGAGTTTTAATCTTCTATTTAAGAATTGAAAACCTAGATAACCAAGGAAGTATAGATGATTTTCCCAGCCTTTTTAGATCTTGTGTTAAATGTAACTTATGGAAAGTTGCAGTGAAATTTAAGAGAATATTCCTGTACAGCTTGAGATGTATAGCACCTCTGAGTACGTCCCCAGTGGTTAATGCAGACGTGTTTACATGACTTCTCATAAGATACTCAGTTTCTTCTAAAATGTAATTAGTTCCCATACTATTTTTAATGATCATACATACAGACATTATTAATAGCTCATTTTATTGTAGGCTTTTAGAAGTATTGCAAAGAGACACTTAGGGCCTCATGTAGGAAGCCAAATACCGGTCGGTAACGGCTGATTTTCGGTAATTATACCGTTACCGACCGGTATTTTGGCTTTTGAGATGTAGGGGGAGAATTTCATGATTCGGTATTTACCGAATCGGTAAAATTACCGAATCGGTAAAATTACCGATTCGGTAATATTACCGATTCGGTAAATACTGAATCATGAAATGAGATGTAGGGGGAGTGTGTGGTGGGTGTGGGGATTCGTTATTTACCACCAACTAAAGGTTGGTGGTAAATGACGAATATGTGTAAAAAAGCATTTTTGTGCACGTTTAAGTGTGCAATGTGGCAGACATACATGCCCTTAGGGCATGTATGTGCGCCACATGTGCACACATGGCCGAATCAGGGGTGCAACAGGGTGTCAATGTGACACCCTGCCACCCTTGCATGTGCTCCCCCATTACCGAATCGGTATTTACCGATTCGGTAATGAGGCATACCTTCCCATCAATGGGAAGGTATGCCTCATTACCGAATCGGTAAATACCGATTCGGTAATTACCGAATTTTTCCGAGTTGGTAATATTTACCGACTCATTACCTACATTGCATTTACCACTTCATAAATACCGAATCGGTATGATTCGGTATTTATGAAGTGGTAAATGCCAGCCCACCTACATAAGGCCCCTAGAGTTTAAATGAAGGTTTTATCCCTTCTATTCTTGGTTTAGTGTTAACCAAAATTAGTAGACTACTGCTTGGCCTTCTTATTGAGCTTTTGATGCCAGTATTTCCTAACTACAAAAAGCACTATGATAAAAACTTGAAGTTTTCCAGGATTATTGTAGATAGATGATAGGATTTAAAAAATTAGATCAAATTTGGACCACTTTGCTTTTTTTTTCTTTTCAATTCCAGCTATATTCTTTGTGCAAATTAGAATTTTGGCAGTGAGAGTACAATCATAATGTATTTGCTCGTCATATATCCTATGACTGTGACCGTATCAGGGACTTGATAATCCAGTCCCCTTCTATCCAAATTGTCTTCTTGATGTTCTTCTGACCCCACATTGTTTAACTTGTCTTTATGAAGAAAATATCTTGTAAATGCAGATTTAAGTTGTCGACGTTGTTGGAAGTACTTACCTCAGGGCCTTTAAAGTTTTTGTTCATACTGTGCATGGGGGGCATTAGGGATAGTTGTATCCAATCTTTGCTTTTCTTAAGGATATACAGCTGTGGGGGATAGTTTTGAGTAGAATGCCCCAGGCAGCTGATTTTGGTTGCCTATCCTATATTTTAGTTGTCCACGAGTTGATCAACCTGTTTTGTTAGTTACAGCTTTGGTGTAATCTCTACAAGGTGTGCTTTCACACCCACGGGTGACATGGGTGAACTTGGTTTAAATGCACCAGTGATGAATGTGAAAGACAGATTATTGTAGCCCCACAAGACTCTATTCAATGTATAACTGACATAGAAGTATTGCTTTTGGGTTACTAAGGCAATTTGGTAACAATTACGAACCTTATTTTTTTATTCATTGTATCAATCAATCAGGATCTATAAAGCGCAGCAAATCACCGTGACACACACTGTACTAAGAATTAACACTTTTAAGTTAAAAGCATGTATTACTACTTAGTACATATAAAACAACTGCACAGAATATTATAAAAACAGCAAGAAGACATGTTATAAATAAGGAGAATGAAATGAACATTTCTAGCATGGTTCAAAATGTCATCTAAAACTCAAAATCCTAATGCCTGTTTCTATGTGCTATACTAGGAGAGCATGGAAGACAGAGCAACATGCATTGTAGAGTTTCTTAGGAAAAAGAGATGCACTGCATACCTTGTTGACAGCAAAGGCTTCCTTTATCAGCGGAGGCATGAAGACAGTGTTCCCCACAAAGGGCAAACACATGCTGTGGTAGCGTTCTTGTCTTCCTCTGGGACTCAACTTTATCTGCTTCAGGAAAATGAGCATCTGCGAAGTGCACAGTGTGCTGGCAGTAGCTGAGACTGTCTCTGGCAGAATCTTGGGTGATAATTTGGGCGAAGTGCCTCTCCTGACAAGGGGTCAAGCTGATGCCCTTATATACGAAATCCTACCAGAAATTGAAATTTCTGACATGTTTAGAAATGTCTGACATAGATTATGTGTATCAAGGTGTGCGTCCCAGAAGCTTCCTTATGAACATATAAGTTGGAAGGACGTCAATTCAGACTACACTATTTTGGCTATATGTCTGTTTGTGTTCCTAATTAACCTTGACATGGTGAAAAGTAGACATTTGAACCAGGTGAATGTTGCATCAAGTGTTGTATCTGTGTCATTGATCAGATTAGTTGATGCTTTCACAATTCTTAGAAAGATAAGGTCAGGCGACATCTGTGTTTAATGGCAGACATGACAATAATTCTGCATAAATTGGGAAAGATGGCAACTTCTATTGTTTAAGAATGAGAAGATGGCGACCTCCATTAATCAAGATGGAGTCGGGCCTAGATAAGATGGAGTTGGACCTTGGGACTTTACGTCATTCCCAGCTTGTACGTCTGAATGTGATGTTATAGGGGCGTGTATAACCATAAAGGATTTAAAAACCTTGAATAAAATCCACACTTAATCAAACTATGTGCTTACCAGGTAATAAATGGCATTCAAATATCACAACTTATAGATGAAGCATTAATACATCATAGAGATACATGGAAAATACATATAAGTAATATAGTGAAGCACAAATACTTTTAAGCCCTGTGTTGTTTCAAATAATCAGTATATATATATTGTAATCTATCTGGAATGTTTCTTGCATGTTAGCGATAAAATATGCGATAAAAGAATGAAAAATAGGAGAAAATGAATCTAAATGAGTCTTATATAAAGAGTATAGATGATTCAGATATTTGCGGTATATTTCTTGAATTATTTTCGTTGGTCGAACTTAACTTGAGGAATTCATTCCTAGACAGAGGACATGTTAGCCTCATCAGGTGCACTAGCAGCATACATGTGATCTTTACGGAAACGATACAGAGCATGTTCATATTCAATATCTTGTGCGTTTCATGGACCAACAGTTGGTTTTTCGCCATAGCGGCTGGTGTTATGGAAGAGTGGCAGGGCAGGCGGGGGAAGGGGTTGGGGGCAACAAAATAAAAAAAATAAGTAAAAAACGTACCTGCAGCGGGCCGTGTCGTGCTCTCCTGATTGTCTTCACACATACACAGGCTCCCAGACTCCACTGCGGCCAATCCCAACGCTGCTAGAGCAGCCTTAGGATTGGCCTGAGTGCTCTGAATTTACGTTCCCAGTGAAACTGAGAACCTGTGCCTGCTCTCTCCAACGCTGCTCGGGTTAGAGACAGCTTCAGTGCGCATGACAGTTTGGCTGCCTGAGACAACCAATAAGACCATCATGCACATTAAAAAAGTGCCCATCAGTCCTTTGCAGCCTGTCCTTCTCCCATGCCCCCCTAAAGACTATTCAGGAAAGGAAAAATAAAACAATAATAAAACGTGCTTATTGTCGTTTTATTTTCCTTTCCTGATGGTTTGAGGCAGCTGGCAGGGGGGGGGGGGGGGTGACGTTCCTTGCCATAGCGGAGGAGCCACCGCTGGTTGCTTGTCTTGGACATTCAATGGTATTTGCGGCTCCTAACCAGGGGGCTCTAAAGATGACAGCGAGTCAAGCAATTCATCAAGAGTTGGGTCGAAATGCGCCATTGGTAATATTGCTCTGTCATAGATAGCATCCTGTAGAAGGGACAGATGCATTGCTCGGCATTATTTCTGGTGCTCATGTAGGGGAGAATAAGTGCTTCTGCATCACGATAAAACACCAGGGGTTGCTCCAGATGACTTCAGTTGGACAGTTTATGCACCAGAACTGCTTCTGTAGCATGTATTTTGCGAAAGCTGAGCATCCAATGCTCACTGAGTTCAGATAGCCAAGCATGTCCCTTTTAGAATGCTAGAGTCTATCTGCAGCCTTGTTCAGCTGGACTTGTGTCCTGCATGTTGTTGATTTCCCTTTCAAAACAGGAAAAAGATGATGATATCACAACCAATTAGCAGTATGATGATTGGAAATCCTCCAAAAAGACTTAAGAACACAGAATGAAGAAATGATGGAATCAGTCACCAGACCAGATCTAATGTTCTTAAAAAGATGCACAACACTATTTGTCACAGACAAATGAAATATCGTTTGTACGATATCTGTAAAATGTGTGGGGTATTGTCTGTGTAACTGCCTCTGAATTTTGAAGCAGTTCTGGTTGCCTGCAATATATAAACTTCAACCACTGTAATTAAAGAGACTTCTTTTTGTAATAGTACAGACAATAGTCTGTTCAGATTGCCAAAACACATAGATTTCATACTTATGCTGGGCCAAGGGGTGTTCCTATTGATATTTCGAGGTGGAGGATACAAGGTCCTTCACAACATCGCATTGTTTATGAAACTATTATGAAGTATGGCTGGCCAGGTTTCAACTCTCAGCAAGTATCATTTTTTTAAATAAATGAGAACTGTTATTCAGAAGATTATGATGTGTGGGAGTGGATACAAAGGGGAGAGGATGTAGTCTAACCGCTAGGGCGGTCAACCTAAAACCTGGGGAACTGGGTTTGAATCTCGGCAAGGACACCCAACATCCTGTGATTCTGGGCACATCACTTAATCTCCCCGTGCCTACCAAAAATTAATGTGTCTTAATGTAACGCAACTTATGCTAGTGCAAAGCGCTCTGATGCCTGATACATTCGGGTCAAGTTCCCGCTATATCAAACTCAGTAAAAAAAAGAACGGGGAAAACAGATAAAACACAGCTTAACCCTGCCCTAGGCCCACCTCTGTCGTACTGCTGCGCCGCTCTCCTTCTCCCCCATTTTTCTGAGTGTTTTCTCTTGCTTTTCCGTAGTTATTTACTGTTATCTCCTTCCTTTTTCCCATTGTTCTGAGTGCTTTCGCCTGCATTTGCTTTGTTTGTTACTAATTTCTCCTTCTTTTCCTCCATTTTTGAGTGCTTTCTCCTGCTTTTTCCTAGTTTTTTACTGGTTTTTCCTTCCTCTCCCCCATTTTTCCGAGTGCTTTCTCCTGCCTTTGCCTCTTTTTTTTATTGCTTTCTCCTTCCTCTCCTTGTTCTTCTGAGTGCTTTCTCCTGCTTTTGCCTCCCCAGGAAGCATGATTGATTGATCATAGCTCTACACATTCTGTTCAATGAAATAGTATCACACACAGAAGGGAGTGTCTAAGGGGTTTTGTACAATTTGCTGTACTGATATACACAGGGTCATCTTCATCATGGAAAGACATGTTTTCATGTTTATTTTGTCCTTGGAACAAGTAGGCCCAACCCCCTGCAGCACAAACTCTTTGGCTGCCATTTACAGTATCACATTATGGATCAGGGAAGGGCAATGTCTGCTGTTAAGGCAATATTTTTGTCCAGATTTAAATGCTATTTGAACTTGTATTTATGGTTCATTGATGCAAAGCCTTTATTATTAGAGTGAGCACTCTGATAAAATGAAAGCTCACACTGCAGTACTGACAATGGTTGCAGTATAAAAATGTGTACAAATATTTGTAAAGTTTAACAATATGAGGCTGTGTATAATGCTCCCAGAATGCTTTCTGATTAGATGGAAATATTTGCAGAAGCTTGAAAGCAAGATTGGTGGTTCTTTGCTTTCAAGATAAAAAGTTTTAAACAAATGCAACTAGGAATAAAATGTTATGCTAAACTACTGTGAAATGTTAGGTACCATATCTTTGAAGCATCATTTTGTAAAAGGTGCATGCTAGTATTATTTCCCAAAAATATTCATAATGGAAAATCAGTGCAAGCAGTTTCAAGATGATTATGGGAAACATGAAAATAACAAGCATTGGCAAAGTCAACAGGTCTTACATTTATGGTCAGCCTTTTACCTTTGTCAATGCTTGTCTTGTTTTGACATGAGTTTTGTAAAACTTTATTGTTCTGGGAGGTACTGGGCCCTCACCATTAAAACAAACATTGGCAAAAACCCAAAATATTTTATGGTCTCAAAAAGCACACATTGCCTTAGTAGTTCGTGACACTGAACAAAACTACTTTGTGTGCCGATAGGCTTCTTGTGAAAGAGCAAAATGCTGTAACTCACAATGAAGCAAGCCAATAGATAGCGAAAGAATTGTAACAAAAAATAAGGTGTTGGTTAACACTAGACCTAATTAGGGGCCCAATTGTTAAAGAAAGTCATGAAAGTGCACCCATGGTATATGTCCTTGCATTAGTGTAGATTTACGGCTTTCATTAATTCACAAGAATTTAAGAAGTAGGCCATGAAATCGTACTCCTAGAAAATGTTTGTGAACTGCATATTTGATAGAGACTTCCAGCCATAGGTTCCTTACCTTAGAATTTTCCCCAGGTGTCAGACAGGATCTGGATATTTTTCTTGAGCAGTACCCCTGCACGCTGGTAGGTGGTGTCGTTCGGCTCTGCGTGCCATCGTCCATGCCGGAGTGACGTGCACGGTGTCAATATTAGTGCCACCCCAGCATGCTGACGTCAATTCCTTCCTGTCCACACCAGTCAGTGCCGATCCGGGAAGATGTTTTATTGACTTTTTTTGATGTTTGTCTAAGGTTTTTGAGGTTTTTTTCTCTCGGTGTGGAAATGTCATTGATTATGTATAGGGCTCCCAGTTTTCCGTTTAAACGGATTTTTACATATAAATACAGACGGAAAACAATTTTTCCTTTGTCTGTATTTATATGTAAAAACGGCAAAATACTAGAAAAGTTTGCATACGTTTAGAAATGTTGGATTTTGGCCTTTTTACTGTTCTCCCCAGGCGCGCAACACCCATTACGCTCAAAGAGCTTCAGCCCCCTCCCCTTCGTGTATGTCAGCCTGGCGGAGACAGTTTACCAGGCTCACACACAGCCGACCCGAGTATTTCACAGGTCTTTAAAAGACCATTCACTTGCTAACGAGGCTTTGTTCTTTCACTCCTTAGAGCCCCTGCATATTCACTCTGCCAATTGCTTGGAAGAATCAGCCACCCCCCACCCCCCTCCCCCGAAATTGTGATTAGCCGCTCCCAAAATGTCACTCTAGTTGTGCCTCTGGTACTCCCCACGGGATACATTAATGTTTTGTCTGCGGAGTTGATTTTAGAGGCATTGTGTATATTGTTGTGGAAAGAAATTGGAAAATAAAGATGTTAATAAAAGAGAACACTGGTACCATTATACATCAATGTTATACTAATTTTCATGGGCACAGTATTTCCTCATTCTATTCTTTACATTGACCTCGGTTGCTCGTGCTCGGCACCCTAGTTCCAGACCACCCGACATCTTGCGCATGCCCATTCACCCCTGTGGCCTCTTACTTACCCTGCAGTCAAACAGCAATTTGAAATGTTGCCTTACTTTATTTTATCATGGGCCCCCTGATAGAGCCAGCTCTGTTCTGCAGTCTTGCCCTAATGACCTTCAATATGTCTTTAAAAGAGTGCTTAACTACAGTTTTCATGTAATTTCTTTTTAATATGGAACCAGCATGTGTTTCAGCTTTTCGTGCCCTCTTTTGCCAGGTCATTAGAGTGCACAGGAACACTCCTTCAAATTCTAAATGTGTTTACATGGATTATTCTGGGATAGTGAGGTGTGTTTTTAATATTGTTGTAACACAACAGCAGCTTATTTATATATATTACCGAAAATAATCAAGCATTGTCAATTTAAATAAATGTGGAAAAATACAAGCTGTAGCGTCGTCTTTTGCTTATAGCCAAAATAAATGTGGATAAATACAGAAAAAATGCCCCAAAAATAAATATGGATAAATACACACCTCGCACAGAAAGTTCTCTCGATAGGCCTCAACACTAGACCTCACTCCGTCAAACGCTGTCCTCTTTCCGATGGGTCAGACTGGTCTTGGTGCTACAGCCTGCAAGGCAGGTGGTCTTAGTTTCCCTGTATGATGCCCCCTCATCCAGCAGGGAGACTAGGAGGCCTTGGCCCCCAGTCTTGGTCACAGGCAGTAGTCTGGCTGAGCTTACGCTTCTCACACAGCTCGTATGGCTTCTTAGCAGATGACAAATTCTTGGGTCTCCACCTACACTTCTTTTAGTTCATTTCCA
The DNA here is from genome assembly GCF_964204655.1 of Triturus cristatus. Taxonomy (NCBI): domain Eukaryota; kingdom Metazoa; phylum Chordata; class Amphibia; order Caudata; family Salamandridae; genus Triturus; species Triturus cristatus. The sequence continues at coordinate 240,592,041 of NC_140593.1, read as the reverse complement.
GATACCAAATGTAATTCTTTTGAAGTGTACATTTTTCTTTCTCTTCTTTCTTCTTGGAAGGCTGTCTGTCAGAGCAGGAGAGACTCTGAAGCTGATAGCTCCCAACACCAACCATGGGAGCGACTAGAGTTCACATCTGGATGTCAGCCACAGTAATATGTGCATCAAAAGGTTGATCCAGGGCTTCCAGCCATACTTTTTTTGATTCTCTTATCAGCCCCATCTACTTCCTGACATGTTTCCAGGCCCCTTCCTTGTGATCTATCACCAAATCAAAGAACAACCTTTTGAAGTGAAAAGAGGGAGTCATTCTCTTTGTACCTCCAATGTGTACCATCCAGTTCACAGGAATGGAGCAATACACAAATCTGTGTGGGGGATGCCTCTACTCCTCAAGTCTTATCCAGGCAGGTCCGGGCTTCTCAAAATGGAAACCAGAGTCCTCCATGTAATGTACCATTGCAGGCATACTTGCAATCAGTGTACATATACAGCACACAAACTGTCCAGTGCTGTCACCTCAATGTATTGTGCCTTCACAGAGACACATATATTCAGCCCACACATTCAATTTGATCGCATTGTTCAGTCCTGTAGACTTTCTGTATAGTAACAGGATGTACTATTTGCAAACCCACACACTACAAGCACACACCCCATGTGCGCTCTGCACAACACTTCACCCTTTATGTATTGTACTTGTCGCAAGAACACATACACCCACCAAATGCCTTTTTTTGCACACACACACTGCACAGCACTACATCTCTCATGTAATGTATTCCTCGCAGGCAAAGATACACTCAATACATGAACTAACCATGCATGTACTGCACAGTACTGCTCTATCCCTGTACTGTACCCTTCCCAGGCACACATACATCCAGTGCAGAGTCACAACTTTTTTGTAAATATTTGTATTGAGTTTGTGCAAAACAAAGGCATGTATACACCAAAATAAAATTAACAGCAGATATTAGGTGATATCTAGTGAAATATGCAACACAATAGTGCCGACATGCACTTGTTAACATCCTGTTATATGAATGAGTACATGCATATACAATATCGTATAAAATACAGTGGCACATATGCCGAAAAGAACAATAAGAAACCAAGAAAAAAAAGTGAAAAGAAAACAACAAATCAAATCATACAATACAACTAAGCTCAATATCGCCATTCCCACATGTTACCCCCTTCCACCGTTCCACATCAGCAGCTACACAGTGTGAAATTCTCTATAGGTTCAGCGATCTCTTGTGGATACCCAGTCAAACCCCAGGATGTCGACCAGGAGGTGACAACAGATCATTAAGCACTTCAATGTAGTAATCCACCCACTGCTCCAGGAGGTTACATCTCCCGTCCCTAGCATGTGCATCTGTCCTAATGGAAAGTTCTGCTGAGGCCCAACGAACCACATCCGACTGCCATGCCAAAAGTAAAGGAGCTGACGTTGCCTTCCATGACATGGCTATACTTCGCTGCAGAGTCACTACTTCTGCGCAGCACTGTACATCTACCTGATGTAGGCCAAGAGTGAGTTAAGCAACCAGTAGAGGAACTTTTAAAAAGGTGATTGAACCCGTATGCCTTATACTATTGACACGGTATAAAAAAGACCTATTCACTCCTACTGAACACTGCACTGCACTCTTGGTAAAATTGGCAGCCCTCCACCACTATGAGAGTAGCGCTTTGGGGTACACTCCTGTTCCAACAAGACCACAATCTTTTAAATAGGCCTATGTCATAGCACATAACCATGCTTGCCTATAACAACAAAAATCAGCATTAGGGATCCAAACAACAGTGCTGTTTGGCACTCAGGGTAGGGGTAAACTTCTTCTTTGTACGTGCAGGGAACCTTTCCATCCCAACAGCATTCATGTTGTCCTTCTATGGTGACCCATTTCAAGTCCTGATAGATAACACAAACACGATCTGAAATGCCTCCTGTGCTTGGATGCACTGAAACTGTGGTCTTGGGCTCATGATCATAATATCTGGCTGGTCATATCAATCTGATGGGCTTCATGAACATGCAAGCGGCGATCTCAGTCAGGGCCCTCACGCCACATGCAAGTGGTGTCTTCACCTAGAGGTATTAGAGCCCATCTCTGCCCTCAGTGGCAACCCTCTGGAGGATCTCTTTGCCACTCACAAGAAAATACACTGTATGCAGTTACGTGCCCTACAAGTCCCACTTCTGGGAGCTATGGGAAACATGTTCCACCTGAGGTGGAATATCCATCTCCATTATGCATTTCATCCGTACCCTCCGATTCCTCAAGCTTTAAAGAAGCTACATCAGACTGTGCGCAGATGATCTTAATCACGCAGGACTGGCAAAGATTGGTGTGATACTCTGCTTCATCTGTCCATGTGCTCTTCTCTTCCATTTCCGCTTAGGGTGGAGCTCCTCCCGCAATGGGAGGGCAGGCTCTGCATACAAACCTCTAGAGCCTTCACCTTCATGCCTTGAGCTTGAGCAGGGCAAACTGAGCTCCTAAGAACTGCCTAGATAGGTGGTGAATGTCATCTTGCCAGCGCATTGCCCCTCTAAAAAATAGGTTTGTTCTTGGTGCACTGAGGAGGAAATTGACCCCCTTCAAAGCGTGCATATCTCATGTGTTGCATGTTGCTTTTTCCTTGCCCAGCAAGGTTTTGCTGCGGGCACTTTTAAGGGTCTGTCTGCCCTTTCGTTTGACAAATCAACTGTCACTGTTTAAGGTCACTATTGATATGTATTTTCTGAAGGGTATGACCCATTTGTTTATTTCTTTTCATTTTGTCATGTCCTTCAGCCTAGGGCTTCATTTCTGCCAGTGGTGGCTAGCCTGTTTCACATAGGTCAGTGCATCACTCTAGCAACATTCTACCCATATCCCGCCATGGAGGTGGAGAGACTGCACAACCTAGATACTCACAGAACCCTCAGTTTCTACATTGACAGGACCCATGAGTACCTGATTGATGATCAGCTTCTCCTTCTGGATTGCACTGAGAATCAAAATCTGCTATTATCTTGTCAAGTAGGATCCTTCTGAGGACATCAGGGCCTGTTTTACCAAGACAAAGGCTGCTTCTTCATCAATATATGTTCCTTACCTGGCTAATTGCCCAGCTGCAATGTGGGCTTTTGTTCACACCTTCTGGGATGGCCATTTTGTGTGATATGTGTTGAGGTACTACATGTAAACCTACCCTGTCTGGCAACTATGTTGGGTATAGCATGTGAGGTAAATAAAGGAGGATCAGTGCATGGGCTTTCTCCTAAACCATCCACCAGAGTGTGATGTGTCTCTTCTATGCCTTGTTGCATCACCTAGTCACACTCGCGACTATCTTCAGAGATTCATCTATAAATGATAGCTAACTATGAATCATTCATGTTAGTAATTGCCCAGGCTTGAGCATAATTAATGCATTGTTTCACTGAGAATTAAATAACTATGTATTAATGATCCAATGCGTCCTTATTCGTATTCTTATCATTGTCTTCCATGAATACCAATTAAAAAAATCTTTTGTGCAGTCAACTGACTTGTGTTGATTTTGTAATTGGGAGCCAAAGTCAAACATGTTTCCTATGTGACTTTTATAGCTTGATGTGCCTTTAAAATGGACTGTTCGGGTGTGACGTCAATAAAGTGGCAAAAACAACAGGCATTCCGATTTCCATGCAGCAGACACCAAATGTAATAATGCCGTTTATGCGCTGTAACAAACAAACATAGCCACATAGAGCTGGAAGTACTAATATTAGGATTTGCTATGTCCAAATTACGATTCTCCCCAAATGAATTTGGAAAATGCAATTCCTAATGTACCCACAAATTCTTTTTAAAGTAGCCTTTCCTAGTATGGTTGCAAATAGACCTAACTCATGAATATTAATGAGGTAGGTCGCATACTTTAAAAGAAAAATGCAGCCTGTATTCCTTAAAGGAAAACAGATGCGTTAAAAAAAAAAAGGCATTCAAATTTTAAGTTTAATTGTTTAATTGTAGGCAGTGGTCCGTTTGAGCCCTGCGTGCTCTTAAAAATAATTTTTTTACATTCTCAAAGAGGACGGAGTCTCTTGGGAACCCCTTCCCATTTGCAAATGGGTTACCACCTCCTTTGAGGTGTTGGTGAAATAATAATGTTTTGTGACTTGACAAGTCGCATAACATTAATCCATACTAATGTGAAAAGAATTTGGAAGGGATGCCCTAAAAACCTTCCTTCCAAATACTGAATCGTAAATGCAAATTGTGATTCTGTAACAATTTTACAGTTTCACAATGTGTCTTTTGTACATCAAGAAAGCCTTTTTAGGGTGACTAGCAGCCCAATCCTGAATTTTAGGCCGTATACACCCTCAAAAAAGCTTTGTACATGTGGTCATAATCTTTATTTATGGGCAGGGTCTTATTGATCCGTATACAGGGGTGGATGGAGGATCAGGGAATTTTGAACCCCTACCAGGTCGGCTTCAGATCAAGTATGTCCACCGTGGACCAGATATTCAGATTACAGCTACTTTTCTGGAAAACGGTGAGGATGGAGGGTGGCAGCCTCTATCTCATATTTGTTGACCTGAAGTCCGCCTTCCATCTTGTCCCTAGAAAGAAGCTGCGGGAGGCGCTTGGTGAGCTTGGGATTCCATCATACCTTCTCAATGTGCTGGTGAGGCTACACACAGATAATTATGCACCTGTTAGATGCGGTAAATATGGGGAACTTTCCTCGCGCTTCTCTGTCAGAAAGTGGGTTAGACAGGGCTGTGTTTTAGCCCCTACATTATTTTGTCTTTACATCAATGGGCTTATTGCTTTTTTAAACAACATAAAAGATACTGATGCACCAAAACTGGCCACCGGTAAAATACCTGCGTTGATGTTTGCGGACAACACTTTGCTGTTGTCCAAGTCACCCCTAGGCATTCAACGCATCCTCGATGGGTTTGCACAGTTCTGTAATATGAGAGGTTTGGAAGTAAATTTATCTAAGACCCAATTTATGGTCTTCAACCCTCCAAAGAGCACACGCCCAAACCCCTCTCTCAATGGCATCTACCTTGACAAAGTAAGGACATTTGATTATCTTGGCATAACATTGTCCGAGCAATTCGGGTGGGGCCCTCAGATGAACAAAGCATGGCTTAGGCTCACCCAGTCAGTAGGGGGGATAATGAAAATGCTCAGAACATCTGCTTTCAAGCCAGCAGCCCCTGTGGTGGAGATATACAAGGCTCAAGCAAGAGGGGCCACATTATATGGGGCGGAGCTTTGGGGGCATAGTTCTACTATGGATTTTGTGAAGCTAGAAAATAACTTCATGAGACAGCTCTTAGGTCTACCACGCAGCACCCCACTGGTTCCCCTCCGCATGGACTTGGGCATGAGGCCAATCGATCAAGAGATTGCCCTCAGGCCCTTGACATTTTGGCAGAGGTTATGGGTAACACCCGAGCTGAATGCGTTTAAAGAAGAGCTGAAGGAGCTCCTCCCCAGACTCAAGCCTAGTAAAACACCCTGGTTGGCCCATATTAGAAGCCTTTCGAATAGGCTTGGGAGACCAGAGCTTTGGACATCACCTGAGCTATCCTGTCCCATGATTTCTAGGGTGGACCTTGTAAAACATTTTAGGCAATTCAACCTGCTGTCTTTACAGGAGAACGCTAAAGAGGGCAGGTTGACAAGGGAGTTTTTGCAAGTAAAGGAGGTGTACATGAAGGAACCCTTTCTGGATGCAATCCAGCCACCTATGGCGAGGAAACTGTACGCGCTATTTAGATGGGAGAATTTACCTTTGGCAGAGTACACTAGTTCATGGGCTCCGGAGAATTCGAGTGAGTGCCCTAGTTGTAAACTAACGGCTGAAAATGATCTGCATGTGCTGTTTTTCTGCCCGGCATATGTGCTACCCCCCAAACGCTGGGTAACCCATTTATGTAAAAACGTAGAATTTATTCGTTGTGCCGAGGCTTTTAGAGTTTTAAAATATGATACTGATCCTCCAATTGTATTCTTGGTATCTCGGTTTTTAAATGCCATGTGGCATATTAGGAGAGGACTTTTAAAGCATCTATAGGGGAGGATCAACTGGAGGCACCCCTTGTCTATTCTTAAAGTGTATTTAATGATTATCCGGCTCTTTTTTTTTTAAAACTGAACTTGGTAGTATGTGTTTTTAATTGTGCTTACACTATGAAAATGTAATTGTTGTATAAACTTGGGAATTGCTTTTTTTTGCAACTTTATGGCCTGATCGGCCGAAATAAAGTTTTTACAACAACATAATCTTTATTTGTTTTTTAATTTTAATATAGGATAGGGCGGTATATTCTAACTTATAGACAAGCACAAATATAGTTTAAGAAGCTCTAAATACATGCTGCTTCATTTCAACAAGAAGGCTAATGCTGGTGACCAAGCACTTTCAGAGTGCCCACCTGTGCACAATCAAGGAAGGGGAAGATAGGAAATGCAAAGCACTAAATTGTGAATCATGTGAACTATTTAAAACCTCATAGAAAAATAAAAGTGTTATTAGTGGTTTATTATTGTAAGACGATCAGAACAGTGGCGTAGCAAGAGTATCATGGGCTCTACTGCAAGGAAGAAAATGTGCACCCGAGCTGCTGTTTAAATTCTAAATACTGCAATAATCAGGGAATGGAAGCCACACCCCTTGATCGTAACAATAAAAAACCATTAGAAGCACCCATTTGTGGAGATGGCTCATACTGCCCTGTGAAGCCGATTGCTTGGAGCAGACCCTCCTGAGAGCAGAGAGCATGCCTTAGTGACACAACTCCAAAAATTACTGTACTGTACCCCTAACCATAAGACACCCATTTTTGTTAATTAAAGAAACTTGCTTTGAGTATAAAATTTAACTGAAAACCCCTATTTTGGGGCCTTATGTACTAACATTAGGAATACTGATGACCTAATTGTGATTACATGCAATAGAACCGAATCAGGTGGGAGACTCCTGATTTGTTAAGCCAAAAATAGCTTCGTTTTGGCGGTCTTCTGCCTGAAATTGCCTCTGCTTCAATAGAAGTCAATGGGAGAAATACATTCTCCTGATTACTTTTTTTTTAATTCTCCCACTTTTCTCTTCTAAAATGGTGGCATGTATGAGAATATATCAGAATCACAATTAGTAAATCAGTACTTCTAATGTGCAAACCGTTTTATTACTAAATAGCGATCCCCAGTAGGTTACAAATGTACCTACATTAATGAATATTAATGAGGTAGGTCAAAATTTGCGACCCATTAGGAACGCTGCCATCACAGGGACATCACAGCTGAGCTCAGCAGACCACCATTTCTGTGATTGCTTTTTAATAAAGCAATCTTTTTTTTTAATGCAACCCGTTTTCCTTAAAGGAAAATTAGATACGCTTAAAAAGAAAAACATGATACTTTGAAGTTTCATTTCTTACTCAACATTCTCATTTGTGAATGGGTTACCACTACTTTTTAAAATGGTGGTGAAGTATTACTGTTCTGTGATCTGAATTTGGTCACAAAATAGTACTACATACCATTATCACCCCCCTACCAAATATCAAATGCAAATTGTAATTCAGTAAGAAGTTACCAAATTGCATTTTACAATTTGTGCATTTGCAAAAGATTCTTTGGATCGGGACGTTTGTGACTAGAAAAATGCTTTGGACATCTGGACCTTGGTTCATATGGATTTTCACAGTGCAGTTCTCTGATTAAAACATTACTGTGACCTGTACAAGTTCATATAGTTTAACAAATAAAGTGTGGTATGGCAATTTTACCAGATGCCTTTCTGTTAAGTCTGGGATACGATTTCTTGGAGCACACCTGGCTGGGTAGAGGGTCACATTGTGAGTCTGTGAAGCTGATCTCTTTAAGCACACCTCCCTGGGGCGATGGCTCTCACTGCACATCAGAGAAGATGATCTAGTGCTTAGCAGATAACACAGGCAAACGTTGTGGTTCAAAAACGTATTGCACCTAACTAAACAAGCATTGGCATAGTGTGGGAGAGCAGGTTTGATATGCAGACGAGGAGGCTGTATATATTTTCCAAACGAAAGAATTTTATTTTCTTTAGTTGCAGTGATATGTCTAGAAAACACAGTTCCTTCTGGTTGTCCTCCTGCTGCTCCCTGAGCTGGACCCAAAGGGGACGTTGAAGCTGATGTGCCGGGCTCCTCGTCGTCGCTTGTATCGCTGTCTTCCCGGAGGCTCATAGGAGGAAAGAGAGAAGGAGCCGTCAGTTACGAATTTTGTTACACTCCTTTGTGTATTTCATATGACCTCCACCACACCATGAAGTGCTCGTTCTGGTTCTCTTTTGTTAGGGGTTGTGAGGGGAGGGGGAATACGTAAATAAACAAAGGGGCAACAGAAAATAACTGCGACACTATTTTTATGTGTCAATGAGGTCCCTTGTTCGTCTTACAATCCTGAGACGGGTTCGGGTTTTTTCTTTAGGAGGTTTCTCAGGGTCGGAGAAAACCGGGACTACCCGTGTCACACTCAGTTATATACTTAAGGGTGCGCTGAGGTCTTTATTCTCTATGGTCAAGACACGTTCCACTCAGTCCGAGCCTAGGGAGGAATATCTACACGTATCACCCCCTTTTATTTCAGGCCCTCCCCATTCCCCTTTCGTCCCCCCCTGGATCCCTTGGGACGGTTGTACTCACCGGCTCCGCCGCAACTCTCCAGAGTTGCGGCCGCTCCCCAGCATCCTCCGTCGGACACCACCACTCTTCACACCACTGCTCTTCCGGTTCTACGACATCGCCGCCTTCCGTCCAAATGACCTGCTTCTTGGCTTCACCTTCTGCTACCTCCGTATCGGGTCCGCCTTCTTTCTTGTGCTCGTCTCGCCGTCCTCCTTCCACTCTACCGCTGTTCTGGCACACCATCTCTCCGCTACTGCCTTCTTTCATTGGGTCATGGATAACACTTCCGAGGTCAACCCCGCCTACTTCCGGGTGCTCCTCTATCTCCTTCTGTGGAGACACAGGAGGTTTGCATGGGAAATGTAGTCCTTGGCAGTCCCGTTCTCCCGGAACACAGGGATGACCGCTTCGGCTACGAGAAGAACCCTCCCATAGCGCTCCACGGGTAGGTCCGTCCTGCGTTTCCTCACACATAGCCAATAGGTCTCGCTTTTGGGACCATGTAAGTATTTAGATATGCAGCAAAATATCCTTGGTGCAACAACATCAACTGTTGCATGGCTAAACACTTATAAGGTCCCAAAGGCGAGACCTATTGGCTATGCCAATGCTTGTTTTTATAAGATGGAGCAACAGTACTGGAGAAACTTCTCTTCATAAACCAGGCACACCTTGGGCAGCAACAGAACAAGCTTCCTTCTTCTGAGGAAAGGTGAAGCTAGGGCAGCATCAGCACATGCTTTTCCCATCACAGGACCGGTGAAATCCAACAGCAGCAGTGCAAGCTTTACTTTCTCATAGAACAGGAACAGCATGGCAGTAACAAAACAAGCTTCCCTCTCAAACAGAAGGTGATACAGTAAATATTCCATTTTCCACATATAAACTTCAGCATGGGACACTATTACAAGCCTTAATATCTTATCGAACATGTAGTTAAGGCATGAGTGACGTGCAGGTTACAGACAGATCTCCAGAGCCGGTGCTTCACAAAATTAGAGGAATGTATAGGTGGGAGAGTGAGTGAGTGAAAATCACACAGTAGAAGCGGTAACTGGTGTTTGTTTTGGGATCTACTTCAAATACTGGCAGTGTCCTGGTGTTAAGCAAAGGTGTAAGTACACTGAGCTACTTTCTTATTGATGAAAATTCCCGTTATTCGGATCGCAGCGATACACATGTAAACACATTCTGAAAACTAAATGATGCAAAGATAAAAGTTATGCAGATCTCAGACATTTTTTCGTTGTACATGTCATCTCAGTAGTAAAAACTCAGACTGCACCAAAGATGTCATCATCGACCCACAATTACAACCATTTTCGTTGACATAAAAAAGTTGTGAACAAAATTTCTAAACTGGTGAAGACATAATTGGTATTTGGAGCCTCTTACAAAAGTCACGATCCGCACATACTTATTAGTAAAAAAAAAAAACTACAAAAGTCCCTGTTTATTCCCTACAATTGTGTTAAAACCTTAATGATAAATAAATGCATTTGTTTTGTAAGCACCAACGCCAAACATATAATGCCCCAAAAAGATTAATTTATTTTTCGATAGAACTAACTCGTTTTGCTAAGGAAACGAGGAAGTGTTATCGAGATAACCAAGAAAAAGTAAAATGAAATAAACAGTACAGCAAACAAAAAGAAGGGGGAGAGAAAGGAAACAGTTAAGAATAACAAGGGCGCGTGCTCCTCGCGCTAAAAGTGGGAGGGGTGGGGGGAGTGCAACAGCACCCAAAGCATTTCCCTTGCGGGAGCGAGCCAGGGGCACCATGTGTTTGTAAGTTAATTATAAACATATGGTGTCAAGCTCGCTCCCGCAAGGCAATCGCCACACGTGCACGCATTGCCATTGAAGGCAATGGAACGCGTGCACGTTTTCAGCTGAAAAGCAGAAGCGATTGCATAGGTCTTTTTGCCTATGCAGCGCATGCGCGCTGTGTAGGCGAGACCTAAAAAGGAGATGCTACTTCCAAAAATATTAAATAAATAATGCTGCACACATGAAATTAACAAAAATAAAGAAGTACCTTTTACCCCATCACTACTTGCATTTAAATAAATGTACAAATTTGCAATATACTGATGGAGTGGAGATCCTTGGACCTCAATCACTGATCGTATAGACCTTTAGTTGTCATCTGAAATCATAAGTAAGGAACTAGCAGCAGCAATACATTGCAATCACAGTGAAACCAATGTAGCTCCACAGAAACAACAAAGAGGATGGTGTCCAGACCATAATGGTTTTATTAGCAGTTTAGTCAAGGTTACTCTTCAATCAATTAGCAGTAATTAATCAATTTATCATGTAAGAGTATTTATTCAAAATAATCATGCAATCTTAATTTGTATATTATAAGGAAGAAGATGCAAAATATGAAGACACATAGAAGACAAAATGTAAGATACTTTTAAGATTCAGGGGATAAGCACGGGTGCTCAAGCATACCGCTCCACACCCCGAGCAGGGGAAATCAGCTGAGTTGAGAATAGGTCTTCTCTCAGTGAAGTCAGAACAGGATCTGCTCAACTAATCTAAAGAACACATCATTAATATATCGAAGACATTTCTGGATGCCTCTCCACATCAGTTTCCACCAAACGGTCCAAGTGGATGAAGTCTGGGAGAAGGTATACTCCCTAGTTTCCCATCCTAGGGCAAAGAGCCACACACCTTCATGACCTTGAAGTAAGCAACAGTCCGGTCTACCTGGTAAAGGATGATCTCGCTCATCCCCACTCTCTACTTATCCACAGCCAGGTTCCCATTATCTCGAGCTGGCTTACAGTCTCAAAACAATAATAGTGAGGCTATTCTATCTAACGAGTATGTTGAGAAGACACCAGTGGAGAGAGAAAAACATGAAGCTTACAGGGCATTTTATGAATGAGCAATTTGTGTGACTCAGGCCTGGTTACAAGTTAGACCAACTTTAGAAAAACATGGCTTCCAAGCAAATGTAGTTAACATAAGCAAACACATTGATTACATTTAGAATATATATGTGGCTCTCACTTCGAGTAAATCCAGCTACATACTGTTAATCTGTTAAGTGCGACCATCATGAGGTGTATAAAGGACCCAGACGGGTCCCTCTACATTTATCTCGGAAGGCTTGGGAAGAGCGTTTTTCTTTTTTTATTGTAATGACGATCAGTGCACAGGGGGGGGCTAATTTCATCACATAAAGTGAAAGTATAATGAGCTGATTGCCTTGTTTTACTTTCACTGCATCAGTGCTCGGGCATATCTCAGCCCCGAGCACTGATTCTCTTGGGAGTGGTATCATTAGAAAGACGAGAATCTTCCCTTTTCAATTACATCTGTGCCCAGTGGGTCCCTGCTTGGTGATCGCAACAGGAGAGAGATTGCGAAGCAGCGATCCGCCCACTAGATGCCAGGGATTTGGGGGTAGCAGGCACATGGCTTGTCCAGGGGCTTGTGCTTCCCTTCCACCCTCCATAAAAAATGCAGTCTTTCGGCCCTCTGGGAGGCAGATGAGGGTAATTACCCCCGATCTGCCCCCTTCTCCCCCGGGGCAGAAAGCCCAAGAGAACCCAGGGAATATTACAAAAAGAAACATAGGGATGGGACTGACTGCCGTTAGCATGGCCATGCCCCCACCCCAAAGAAATGTGCGGACTGTCTTTCTGCACCCCATGCTGGTAGAAGGAGGTTATTACCCCCAAAATGCCCCTCTGGCATGGCCGAAAGCCCACTACACACCAGAGAAAAAAGCACCAGAGAAAATAGCATAAGGGTGGGGGCTGTCCACCATGGGCATGTCATGTCCCCACCCCAAAAAAGACTCAAAAGACTTCCTGTATCCCCGGGAGGCAGATGAGGCAATTCACCCCAAAGCCCATTAAACACCAGGGATTTTTAAAAATAAAAGAATATGGAGGTGGGATCTGACCACTATGGACATGGCCATTCCTCCAACCCAGCTAGGGCACAGACAGTCCTTCTTTCCCCCCAGGGTAGCGAATGGGGGCCGATTAGCCCCAATCGGCTCCTTGGAGGGACAAAACGGGCACTAGACAAAAGGGCAAAAAAACATAGTAGTGGGGCTGCCCACCATTGGAATGGCCATGCCACTATTCCCAAAAAAGGGCTGAACAGTCTTTCTGTCCCCCGGGAGGCAGGTGGGATAATTACCCCTGATTTGCAGCATAGATCCCACTAGACACCAGGGACTAAATTTATGCTGTAATTGTTTGGGTGGGGCTACCTAACTGGGCATAGTCCTATGTCCACCTCCACCTTGGGCCCAATAGACTTTCTCCTTCCACTGTGGGTAGATAGGGGTATTCACCCCAATCTGCCTCCTGGGGGCGAGTGGCAGAAAGTGCACTAAACAACAGGGATTTTAAGATGGTTGCAAAACAAACAAAGGGAAAGGGTGGCCCACCCTGTCATAGAGACATACCCATGCCCCAGAAGCTTCAATAGTGTTGTTCAGCCCTCCTGGGGGAAGATAGAGGTTTGTCCAATTGGGGAGGTTCCCCAAATCTGCTCCCAGGGTGAGTAGAAAGCCTACTAGACACTGGGAATTTTAAATGAGGGGCATAGAAATGAGCGTGGAGTTGCAATCTGGTGATGGCCACACCTTGACTTCATAAGGGGCAAACCAGCCTTCCTACCCCCCCTCCCCCCTCCAGAGGCAGACGGGTATTTTTCCCAGGTTGCCCCAGTTGATAGCATAAATCTCACTAGAACCTAGGGAATTCAAAGTGGTGTCAAAACAAACAAAAGGAGGGCCGGCCTACCCTGTTTTTGATCCATACCCCCAGCCTAGAAAGGGGAATAGTCTTTCTGCCCACTGGACAGAAATAGGAATTTTGTCTCATGGGGAGCGATTGCTCCAAATCTGCCCCCAGGGGGGTATAAAGACCATTAGACACCGGACATTTTGCATTTGGAGTAAAAGAAAGAGGCACAAGCGTTGCACTCTGGCACTGCCCAAACCCTCACCCCAAAAGGGACAAACCAGTCTTCCTGACCCCCCTCCGGGAACAAACAATGGGGTTTGTTTCTCATTTGCCCCTGTTCAGGGGGGACAGAAAGCCCACTAGACATCAGGGAATTCAAAATTGCACCACAGCAAACAAAAGGAGATAGAGGCCTACCATGACATTGAGCCATACCCTTACCCCAGAAAGGGCAATAGTGTCTCCCGCGAGGACAAATAGGAAGTTTGGCCCAATTGGAGAGGTTGCTACAAATATGCCCCCCCCAAGGGAATAGAAAGCCCACTAGACACCAGGAATTTTGCATGTGGGCTTAGGCAAGGCTGCAGGCATTGCTTTCTGACATTAGGCCATACTCCCATCCCAAATGTGGCAAGCTAGTATTTGAGCCACCTCAGAGGGCAGAGAGGAAGTTTGCCCTCAATATACCCCTGGGGCAAAAATCCTAAAGGATGACAGGACTATTTAAAAATAATAATAATAATAATAATGTGGTGGGTCTGGCCCATCCTGACATCAGGCCCCACCCTCACCTCAACAGTCTTTCTGCTCTCCTGCAGACTATAGAATTGCTTCCCACTGGCAAGTGAGAGGACATTTGATTCTTCTGAGTGTTGTTTTTAAATATATGCCAGGAGGGTGGTGCTAAATCCCAATATTGTCTGACTTGGCATGGCGATTGGCTGTACGTTTTGGTCTTGGGTAGGCTGCCCTCTGGAGAAAACTATATCACAAAAGGTATGGGGCTGGTAACAAAGTAAAGGAGTGAAAACACGTAGAGAAGTGAGGCAAATAAAGGGCTAGGAAGCACACAAGATAGTTGTTAGACCTGGCACCATTGGCGTGGGTCTCCCTTCCATTTTGTGCTGTTGCCTCTGATGTTTTTGCTGGTTTTAGATGCTTTGGGCACTGTGCCACTGCTATTCAGGGGCACGGTGCAAGTGCTCCCTATGTTAAATTGATGTATGGATTAGTAACTCCATGATTGGATTATTTGGTTTACTTGTCAGACCCTAGTACGGTGCACTGTGTGTGCCCAGGGCTTGTAAATCAAATGCTGCTGGTGGGCTTGCAGCACTGATTGTGCCACCCACCGAGGCAGCTTGTAAAGTGTGTCTCAGGTCTGCTTTGCAGAGCCTGAGTGCAGTCTGGTACTGCCATGTTGACTTGTCAAATGCACCCACTTGCCAGTCCCCAAACCTTCCCTTTTCCACATATCAGACACCCCTAAGGTAGGCCCAAGAGCAGGGTGCATTGTAGGTAAAAGGTAGGACATGCCCTGATGTGTGTGACATGTCCTGATAGTGAATTTTAGCCTTTTTTCGTTTTTCACTATTGCAAGGCTACCTGTCCCCATAGGCCAGAATGGGCAGTTTGATTATAACACCTTATAATCATAACTAACCCAGGGAACATGGTAGAGAAACAAATTTAGTATGCCTGAACTCAGAATGATAAAATACATCTTTTAGTGAAGTTGGTTTTAACATTCTGTGTTTGAAAATACCACTTTTAGAAAGTAGGTATTTTCTTGCCTAAGTATCCAAGCCTGCCTCTGCTAGGTTGTGTATTCCATGTCTGGTTTCTGAGTGACAGGGGCTGGGGGGCTCCAGGAGACAGGGTGAGTCAGCACAAGGCTGAATGGACCTATTCGCATGAGGAATGGTGGGAGGAGTAGCACCTGGGCCTGAATAGGGCTGTGCCTGCCTTCCACAATGCTGGCTCTACCTCCTGTGGTGTGTCTAAAGACCCTGTCCCACACTGACAAAGGAAGAAGGTGTACAGTGGCAGGGTGCACCCAGAACTGGTTTGGACTAGGTACAGACACTCTCTGCCTTCAGCGACAAAGGATTTGTGTGTATAAAAAGGGGGACCCAGACCCCAGAACTTCAGATTATTTCTGGCAATCAAGACAAACCTTTGCTGAGGAGAAGAACCTGGAAGCTGAAGGAGGAGACTGACTGCCCCTGTGCTGTGTGTTTGGGGGTTGGCCTGCAGTGGTTGCTTCATTGCCAAAGAAAGGAGAAGAGGACTGAGTGTCCTTTTCATCAACTTGAAGAAGAATCTCCAAGGGCCTGAACTTTGAGCATGCCTCCTGCCTGAAGTCTCAGGATACAAGACTTCACCAACCAGCTCCCCCCTGAATTCCCTTGCTGGGAATTGAAGTGCCTGCTGTTGTGCTGGCCTTCTAAGAGACTGCGTGCCGCTGGGAGCTGGAAGCGCGATTCAACGACGAGAAGCTTGTCGACGCCGCAGCAGTTGCCGTCGCATCGCCAAGGAAGTGTGCCGCCGCTGTCACCATCGCATTAACGAAGCGCGTCGCATCACCGGAGAAGCGTGCCGCCGCAGAGGTCGCCATCGCATCACTGGAGAAGCATGTCTCAGGGCCTGTCGGGGCTCAGAAGATTATCGAGTCGCCGCTCGGCCGTCGGGCATGCATGCATCGCATCAACGTTGTCGCATCGTAACCAAGACGCCATTTTGCCGCATCGCACCAGAGAGGGGTATCGCATCGAGGCGCCATCTTGTTGCATCATACCGGAGAGCAGTAATAAACCAGCGCATCACCTCCCCACACAGTAAGGAAGCGAGCATCAACTCCTCAGCACAGCAGTAAGGAACCGACGCATCCACTCCCCTGAGTGTAAGGAACCGATGCATCACCTTCCCTGCGACCCTTTTGTTTGCTTGGCATTATGCATCCAAGGTACTTTCAGAGTAAAGAGTCGCATTTACAATCTTAAGAGAACTTAGCTATTTCCTAACATTTTAAAGTCTATTTTTGAGTACAGTATTGTGGATTTTTGTCGTTTGGTCTTGTGATAAATCTATATAAAAATACTTATTTTTATAATACAACCTGTGTGGTGTTCATCTGTAGTGTTATCACTGTATTACTGTATGGGTTCACAAATGCTGTACACACTGCCTCTGAGATAAGCCTGCCTGCTCGTGCCAAGCTACCAAGGGGGTGAGCAGGGGTTGTTTTAGGAGTGTAGCCCCTTACCCTGACTAAACGCAAGGGTCCCTATTTGGCCAAAGGTACCTACCTCTGCCAACTAGAGACCCCCAAATCTAACAATAGTTTTAACTCGCAAAAAAAAAATTGTTTGCACTCTGCCCCTCCCTCACCTACAGATTCTAAAGTAGGGATGACAAAAGAAAACTCCCTGCTCTTCTCCTACGGGGAAATTGTAGCCTGCACTGGGTACCTTGCGGTCCCAGTGTGAAGAGGGGACCCTTTGAGGAAGCATGTCACCCTAGGGTGAGTGAGGGTTCTCATCTTAAAACAGCAGTGCTTCCTAGCCCCCTATTGTCCTCTCTCCTCTATGTGTTTTTGCTCCTTCACTTTGTTACCAGCCCTGTACCTTTTGTGAGATAGGGACTTAGGAGTAGTACGGTGGGTGGTGCTAAATACTCCAATTAGACTCTTTCCTGTGAGATACCCCTCTGGAGAAAACTACCAGACCCAGGCATTTCGGAAACTAGACATCGAGCGAAGTTCATGGTGGTATTCCTTGCATGGATTCCATGACGTTTTCATACCCACAATGCTCTGCGTACCTCAGACTCTGCCTAAAATCACACATTTTCTTTGCATTTCTGTGATGTAAACTTCCGGAATATACAGGGATACACACAATTTCTAATGTCCATCTTTTTCTCCCAATTGTTCCGATAAAAACACTACCTTCTTCAATGAGTGGGCCTAGTGTCCACAACAGGAAAAGCCCCTAAACGTACTGTAAAAACATTAACATTTCCTGGCAAAAAACCTGATTTGGCAATAGGGGTAGCTGTGTTAACTGGGCTCGGGCTCCACGTTGGAAAACCCACCAAACCCACACATTTATGAAAAGTAGACACCAGGGGGAGTCCTGGGTGGTGTGCTTTGTGTGGATTCCATTATGTTTTTTTTTACCTACAATGCCCTGTAAAACTCAAACATTGGCTAAAATAACACATTTTCCTTGCATTTCCCACAATTGTCCAATAAAAACACTACCCCACTTGTGTGGCTGGGCCTTGGATCGGTCCGGTCCTGTCAATGGCACTAGGCCCAGCCCCATGAGTGGGGCAGCATTTTTATCGGGACAATCAGGGGAAAGCTGGATGGTAGGAATTTTGTGAACACAAGGCATGCCACTGTGGAATCTCATGGGTGTGTACTTTTCATAAATGTCCGTGGTTGGTAGGTTTCCATGGGTAGGTGTAGCTAAATTTTGTTTTTAGAGGGGAAACACATGAAAAAAGTTTTGGGCAAGAAGTGTATTATTTTTCAAAAAATGGAATCGATGAAAGATTTGCTATGCTAAGATCACCATTTTCCCAGCTTTCAAGAACAAACAAAGCTGTTTCAAAAAATGTTTTGACAGTTTTGGTATTTTTCTAAGAAGCAGTCAATTTTTCCTAATTTATGTGATTTTAGCCTACTTGCAGTTTGTGTTGGAAACAAGTGTGAAATCTATGGGCTAGCACAGAAGGCTATGCATTTCTGAAAGAGTAGATACAATTCTGAATTTAGGAAGGGGTCATTTGTGTAGCTCCCTGAACTTTTTGCCAAAACAACAAATCAATGAAATATAAAATTAATGAAATTGAGTAAGACGAAATAGCCATTGTTGACAACATTTCCACTTGTAATTTTTTGTCTTGAAGGCCGATTTATGAAAGCAATACACCATAACATCTGTTAGACACTTCTGGTCAAAACCCTATACATGATTTCTAGGTTTTTCGAACAACACCCGAAACCCAGAGCCAACAACTGAGCTACAGCTTATAATTATTTTTCATCGTACACCAATAATGCAGCTATTCATATGGTAAACTCTAGTAAAAGAAAAATGGGTATGAAGAAAACCTATGTATTTCTAAAATGTTTACAAGATACTGAGTTTACGAATAGTAGTTATTTGCACACTCTGAATTTGGGGTTACCCATACTATCGTGTGATGGAGAGGGCGTTCTGCAAAATGTGTTCTTTCTTGCACACTGACTTACATTTGAAGGTCATAAATGCAGAGAAATCCAACTGGTAATAGCAAATGTTCTAATATTCAGTGTTCCCATGCTTCTCTCGATAAAACGGTATCGAACTTGTGTGGCTGTGTCTGGTGTCCAGCATACAACACACCTCAAAACTCGACCTGTAGACATCACATTTCACTTAGCGTGATCAACACATATTTATTACATTGTGGGTAGCTGCAGAATTTCCGCCCTAACTTAGCCACCACCCAGCGAAAGCCACTGAAACCAGACATTTCTGAAATTTAGACACTCTGGGAAGTCCAGAGGGATATGGCTGCATTGATCCCCCTACCTTTTCTTAGAAACAATGCCCTTCAAGCCTCAAACTTTGGCAAAAACGCACATCTTTCTCACATTCATATAATACTAAATTCCAGAAGCTGCAGGGATTCACCAAATTCCTACCACCCAGCATCCTCATGCCCCTCCGAATAAAAATGGTGCCCCATTTGTGTAAGTGGGCCCAACAGCCACAACACGAATGGCCCCAAATGCAACATGAACAGTTAAACCTTTTTCCACTTAAAACCAACCAATTTGTAGGTCGAGCCTAGAGCCAGCACGCATGCACTACTCTGCGAGATTTGTTGTAGTGGATTATGGAATAGAAGCCCTGCCCACTCGCCGCCCATATTTGTCATTGGCTTGTGTCATTGTCCTTTGTAAAGGCTGGATTCTGATTCATAAATAGGGTTGTTAGCCCCTCCTTAGTACCCGCTTGTCTTTTTTTGTAACCTCCCATGGCGACTGGCCCTTTTAATGCGGTTGTTACACGGTACGTGTTATTTAGTCACGTAAGCACTATTTTCTTTATTGAGTTTCTCTTATTGCAGGCAGCACATGGACGCCCGCTTTCAATAAAAACACGGGCCCCCACTTTCACTGTAACACGGGTGCCCGCTTTCTCTGTAACATGGGCCCCTGGTATTATAACAATCCCCACCCGCCCCGTCCCGGATAAATACCGCCCTCCTGTCTGTTTCCCCCCCCCCCACCAACCAGACCTAAAGCCTTGCCTCCTCCACGAGACCCTCTACGTTGCCCATACCCTAGTTTGTTTATTTTTACCTGCCCAGATATAGTACTGATCGAAAATATCTAGAAAAATGTAAGCGTTGTCTGAAGCCATTAAATGTGCTGACTCACACACAATGTACAGCGGGGGCAGGTCTGAGTATTGAACACGTCTATTTAGCTAAGTAAACTTTACAGGCATAGTTCAGCGTGGGCCTGCTTTCCAGGGGCGGGCCTTCATCCTGATAATTAGGCCTCACTTTACCACTTGCTATTGACGTTAAGCTGCCAATGAAATGAGACGCTCTCCCATGCAAGGGACACCGCATAACTCCTGTGGAAACGCTTCGGTTTACTTTCCACACAGTTACGGAGGCGTTGTTTTAAAGTTGCTAATTATTATCGGTGCATCGCACCCTCGTTTTTGTTTATCTGTCAGTTATTGTTCTTGATGGTGCTTTTGCAATTGTAGTTTGTGATGATTGACAGGTTGTTGTACCAGCTCTGTAGTTTTTAATGTTTTGTTTTTATAGCATCAGTATTCATATTTTTTGCAGCTCGATCAAAATGAGGCTTAGAACCTCATCCCACGCATTGAGAGAGGCCATAGGTCTATGTTGAAGGTGAGGGATGAAAACTCAGACCCCTTCCAAAATTATCCCTTCTCAGTCTCACTTGCTTTTTCTCAAGGAAAGTTCTGGATATCTGTGAATTCAAAGATTCAGCACCCCTGGGAGTCCAACAGACAAGTCTTTGCAATGCCCTGCTAGGTCGCTCCCCAGCCACTGCGCTGCCCCGCTGAGTGCCGCTCTGGTTCGCCCGCTACCTGATCGCCCGATCACCGATTCCCGCCGATTCCCACTGTTGTTTTTCCCCGCCCCCCTCCCCTCGCTGCCTGGTTCCCGCCGCTGCTCCCCTGCGGCCCCGCCAGACTCAGATACGACGCCGACTCCCTCCACTCACTCAACGCCGGCCGACACAACACCTACTTCCAGGCCACCCCGAAACGGACCCACGGACCCTTCTCCTGCCGCACCTGCAGCTTCACCTGCGACAGACCCACCAAACCTCCAAGAACTGG
Organism: Triturus cristatus; assembly: GCF_964204655.1. Taxonomy (NCBI): domain Eukaryota; kingdom Metazoa; phylum Chordata; class Amphibia; order Caudata; family Salamandridae; genus Triturus; species Triturus cristatus. The sequence goes on along the minus strand of NC_140593.1, from coordinate 240,571,249 downwards.
ACCCAACCACCTCCGCTGCATTCTACTCAACACCCGCTCCGCACGCAAACACGCCGTCGAGCTCTGGGACCTGCTCGACACCTTCGCCCCAGACGTGGCCTTCCTCACCGAGACCTGGTGGAACGACTCCTCGGCACCCGGCATCGCCATAGCCATCCCGGACGGCTACAAGATCACCCGCAGGGACCGCGCCAATGGAATCGGAGGAGGAATAGCCATCGTCTACAAGTCCACCCTCAAGGTCACCACCCACGCAGACGACACCCTCAACACCGCCGAACACCTGCTCTTCCGGATCCACATCGACCCCAACACCACCCTCAGAGGAACCCTCATCTACAGACCCCCCGGACCACGAGCACAGTTCAACGACTCCATCGCCGGCCTCGCCAGCACCCATGCACTCGCCTCCATGGACTACATCCTCCTCGGGGACCTGAATTTCCACCTTGAGAACAACTACGACACCAACTCCGCCACTCTGAACGGAAACCTCGCCAACCTCGGCCTCAGACAATTCGTCACCGCACCCACCCACGCCGCAGGCCACACGCTGGACGCCGTCTTCTCCACAAGCACCCACGTCGCCTTCGACCACACCTCCGAACCCCACTGGACCGACCACCGCTGCATCCACTTCACCTTCAAAAAACCAACCATGCACCATTGCACCCAACAGCTGCCGCGCCGCAGCCCGCAACCTCAGACAGTGGATCGACGACTGCGCCAACACCCTCGCCCCACTCAAGAGACCATCCAACAGCCACGCCAGCAGGAGAGCCACCTGGTTCACCGACGAGCTCCTGACCTCCAAACGCACCTGCCGTAAGCTGGAGAAGAAATGGCTCCACAAACAAACACCAGAAAACCACGCAGCCCACAAGGATGCCACCCGCAGACATCACCACCTCATCAGACTTGCCAAGAGATCCTCCTTCAAAGTCCGCCTGGATAACATCGCACACGACAGCAAAGAGCTCTTCCGCATCGTGAAAGAACTCTCCAATCCCGACGCCAGCGCCAACGACATCCCGCCCTCACAAGAACTGTGCGACTCACTGGCCATCTTCTTCCACCGCAAGATCGCTGACATCCACGACAGCTTCAACTCCACGACCGCACCAACGATGCACGACTCCTCCCGCCCCGCGATCACCAACAGCGCCAACCGCCTGACCTCCTGGGCCAACAGCAACGACGACGGGACATGTAAGATCATGAACTCCATCCACTCAGGATCTCCGTCAGACCCATGCCCACACCACGTATTCAACAAAGCAGACGCGGCCATCGCACCCCAACTACGGAAGGTCATCAACATCTCCTTCGAAAAAGCGACATTTCCGGAAAGCTGGAAGCACACTGAAATCAACGCCCTCCTCAAAAAGCCCAAGGCGGACCCCACGGACCTCAAGAACTTCCGACCCATCTCCCTGGTCCCGTTCCCGGCAAAGGTCATCGAGAAAATCATCAACATTCAACTGACCCACCACCTCGAAGACAACAACATCCTGGACCCGTCCAAATCCGGATTCAGACGTAACCACAGCACCGAGACAGCCCTTATCGCCGCCACAGACGACATCAGACGCCAACTGGACAACGGCGAAACATCAGTCCTCATCCTCCTGGACCTGTCAGCCACATTCGACACGATCTGCCACCGCACCCTACAGACACGCCTCCAAGAAGCCGGAATCCAAGAGAAGGCCCTTGACTGGACCACGTCCTTCCTCTCCGATAGAACACAGAGCGTCCGCCTCCCACCTTTCCGGTCAGAAGCCACCGACATCATCTGCGGCATCCCCCAGGGCTCATCCCTCAGCCCGACGCTGTTCAACATCTACATGGCCCCCCTCGCACAAGTGGCCTCAACATCATCTCCTACGCCGACGACACCCAGCTCATCCTCTCCCTCACCAAGGACCCTCACACCGCCAAAACCAACATTCACGAGGGCATGAAGGCCATCGCCGACTGGATGAGGAGCAGCCGTCTGAAACTGAACTCGGACAAGACAGAGGTCCTCATCCTAGGACCCACCCCCTCAGCCTGGGACGACTCCTGGTGGCCGACCGCCCTGGGGACAGCACTGATACCAACCGACCACGCACGCAACCTAGGATTCATCCTCGACTCCTCCCTCTCCATGTCCAAGCAAGTCAACGCCGTCTCCTCCTCCTGCTACAACACTCTACGCATGCTCCGCCGGATCTACAAATGGATCCCAACCGAAACAAGAAGAACAGAGACACAGGCCCTTGTCAGCAGCAGACTGGACTACGGCAACGCACTCTACGCAGGAATCCCAGCCAAACACCAACGGCGGCTACAACGCATCCAAAACGCCTCCGCCCAACTGATCGTCAACGCCCCCTGCCGCAGCCACATCACCCCCGTCCTGAGAGACCTGCACTGGCTCCCCATCGACAAGAGGATCACCTTGAAGCTCCTCACCCACGCACACAAAGCATTCCACAACGCCGGACCAGCCTACCTGAACAGCAGACTCAGCTTCTACACCCCCACCCGCCAGCTCCGCTCCGCCAACCTCGCCCTCGCAGATGTCCCCCGCATCCACCGTACGACCGCCGGTGGCAGATCCTTCTCTTACCTCGCCGCCAAAACCTGGAACACCCTCCCAACCCACCTGCGACAGACCCAAGACCTACTCGCCTTCAGAAGACTCCTCAAGACCTGGCTCTTCGAGCAGTAGCGGCACCCACCCCCCCCACCCCGCAGCGCCTTGGGACCCTCACGGGTAAGTAGCGCGCTTTACAAGTACCCTGATTGATTGATTGATTGATTGATAACTCTCGCATTTGCTAGAGTTTGAGCTATTGACATTGTAAATGACGATGCCTTTTATTTATGACTTGGTTTTTAAAACATAAATAAAAGGCATTGTCATTTACAATGCCAATAGCTTAAACTCTTGCAAAGGCGAGACCTATTGCATTGCAAATGCTTGTTTTTCAATGTGAGTAACTGGATTTTGGGCCTGGGATTGGTCATCACTCAGAGAAACCTACCAAACTCAGACATTTCAGAAAACTAGATGCTCAGGAGAGTCCAGTTATGTGCCATTTACACATCCTTCATGTCCCACACACAATGTCGTTCATACCGCCAGCCACCGACCCAACTCAACGGTCCATGGCTGGTGCGTGACTCAGGGTCCTTGTTTTACAAGGACCGTAAATGATTGTTGAGAATTTGCTGCAAAGGGCTGTGCTGTTATTGTGTTTGTTGATAAACTTGTTGATCACTATTTATCACTTGAGTGTATCACCTCTAAAGAGAGCACTGAGCACATATAATTTGGAACAATATTCACTGCGCCACTATGTGCCATGACATTCTTTTTCATAATCTCCTTTGAATACATTTTATTTGCCATTTATTTCTTTGCACTAGAATATCGCTATGAGGGACCAGTGTGTTTTTTGTTATAGTTATTACCCCAGGTTCCCAGTGATGCTTGGGTCTCCCCTGTTGAAATAATATTACCAAGTTCCCTAAAGAACACTTCCATAACTAATAAGGGCTTTAGGTTTTGGAGCACAGTGTATTCTGTATCAACGTGGCTTATGTCCCCGTTCACCTTTTTGTGCACTGCTGTGACTGTAATGCACGTGTCATACAGCAATCAAATATCTACCACATTCTGACGGAGGATGTATATGACAAGCAGGCCACAAAAATGACCCATTTGTGTAGTGCTTGGTACATTGTTTTGTGTGTCTGTTGTATCATGGCCATCCGCCTTCTACCTACATGGTATCCTTATGAAAACATGCCTAGGCTAAGCTTTTCTGTATCTGTTCAGATCTCTGTATCCTTCAAAGTCCTGGCTAATCTTGTATATGTGGCAAGCGAACCTTTATTAACACCTGCCTCTTTCATCAACCTGAGGTTCAAGAATATGTGTCTTTCATGCACTTTTAGCACATTTGCTGTTCTAAAATGAACTCCTTACAGTTGTGGATCTAAGTTGGGGAGGGTGCAAGAGTACCTTTGGGACTTGACCTACATTGCTCAGACTTTGTGAGCATATTTAACTTTGAAACTAATGTAAGCATGCCGGATTAGACTGTCCTAAGTTCCCTAAAGGGCACTTCCAAACTCCTAAGGGCATTAGGTTTAGGTGCTCAGGGTACTCTGAGATAATGTGACATATATCTATCCCGTTCATTGTAATGTCTAGTGCGTTGACTGTAATGCACTTGTCATTCGGTGAATAGAACCTGAGCTACATTCTGATGGAGGATGAAGGTGGCAGGCAAGGCATAAGCAAGATAAAGTTGTAAGGATTTGCTCAACTGGAGGAAACATTTTGAAAGGCTGCTAGCCTAGTCAAGTAGGGGCCCATGAAAGATATGTATCCATGCACAACCACTGAAAGATGTAGAAACAACTAGAGAGTAAGGAAATAGTTGACTTGTCCTTTTCCCTGCGTAGCATATGAATAAACAAAATGGACAAGTACTTTTTTGAGGTTTTTATGTCAATGGTCCTGGCCAGAACATTCAAAAGAAAGGAGTGCAAACAACTGAAAGTAGTTTTAGGAAACCCCTCACCCACCTACCTAGTAGGTGGCATGCTTCATCATCGGGTCCCAGCTGGATCACATAATGCAATCCAGCTGTGCTTCAACGCCTGAGTTACAGCGGAGCAGGTTGTTTGTGTAGAAAAGTGAAGTGCTATGTGAAGTGCAGTTATGGGTTAAAAATGCCTCTAGGAATAACCCTTGTAAAAGTTTTAATAAAAGGGTCCTAGGACATAGGTAAAAAACATCATCGGGATCTGCATGAGGTTTTATATGTACCTCGGTATCCCTTCAAAGATTTAGGTCTACTAGTTTCAGCCTTTAGGTTAGTTCAAGAGGCTTTCGTCAGGACCAAATTAAAGTGAGTGATCAAAAAGAGAGAAAAATGGTCACGTGGGTGAAGATATCAGCACACACCCTAAAGTGTGCTGTGAGTGTAGTGGATTGTAGTTACTTACAAATCCTCTGTTTGGAGTACTTAAACTCTGAGTGTATTATGCCTCATGGATCCGATCGGTCTCTGCTACTCCCCATGCTATTCCCCATGCTGACCGTTTGACAGGGGAAAATAAGACGGTATGACCTACGCAGATGATCGGGTGGTATGCACCCGATCATCTGCGTAGGTCATACCGTCTTATTTTCCCCTGACAAACGGTCAGCATGGGTAATAGCAGAGACCGATCGGATCCATGAGGCATAATACACTCAGAAATATAGGCTAACAGTACACCCAAAAATACTCATTAAAATATTTTGACAATTTTATGTAACTAGAAAAAAAGTATATTTCAAGTAAATGTATTAAAATTTTAATAAAACATTTCAATATTTAAATGTTACTAATAAATAATATTTGTAAATATTAATTTCAAAAACGCAATTATATCACTGTCTTTAAAAGTAATACCTGTCAAGCCCTCACAAAATTCATAAATAAATAAAAATAATAAAAATAACTTTCTAATAATTTAAAACCAATTACATAACAAAATATTATATGTACTTATTTAAAAATAAGAATTATTATTAATTACTATTTCTTTAAAATAAATGACTACCCATAAATGGCCCCATTAGACCACACAACAGGAAAAACAATTCAATCATTTAAAATTATTTAAACATATTAATAAATAATTACCAGTTCATAAGTTTACAGAAATATTATATTCAATAAATAACAGGGTATATATATCTTTAAAAATAATTAAAACAATATTAAACATATAAACACATAATTTTGAAAAAATAAAACATGTAAATCTTTACTAATTAAAAAAATAACATACTTATTATAATAATTACCTCAACCAATATATATTATAAATAAAATACCCTCCCAATTGCTGAATAATCCCTATAATCAGAAAAATACAGTAAATAAAAAATTGAAAATAATCAAACATTTAACAATGTAGATATGTACATGAATAACATATTAATGAATTTACATTAATGTATACTTTAAAATAACACCACTCACCCACTCCCCCTATAAAGCCAACAACCAAAAAAAATAAACATTATTACAATTTTATTAAATAAAAATGAAAAATAAATGTCACAATAAAATAATTCAAGAAATGAAAACATAATACTACGTATTAAAACCATATAATAAAAAAAGCAACATTATTGTAAACAATATTTCAAACTTCGATTTTATCGTAACAAATTCAAAAAACGTATACTTGCATTCAGTATTTTGGTCTGAAATATGTTTGTAGTCATGAATCAATATTTTGGTGGAATAACTCAAGGGTGTCTAAGAATTCCACAAGAGATTCAAGATATAAGTTAAACAGGATGGGGAGGGTCAATATTTTTTCTTGTGAGAAATCAAATTGTGTTTTCATGTGGTGGGAGTATGATTCATTTATTTTCCCTATCTGTAAGTGATCATGTTTATGTTATTTGAATCACATAAGAATAATTTTAGCAAAACCAGTACGTGAGGAGAATATGTTAAGCAGTCTGTCAAGGTTAATTGTATCAAATGCTGCTGTAAGTCAAGCATGATCAACAGGTTTCATTGTTATTAAGCATTTAGGGCCTTATTACGAGTACAGCGGTCCATAGGACCACCTTATTTACGATGGCGGTCCGACCACCGCCACACTGCGGGCAAGCCGCATTACGAGTGTAGCGGTTGGACCACCACAGGACCGCTGCGTCCACGGGGGATCCATGAACCTGCGGTGGTCACGCAGCAGTCGGGAGCAGTAGTATGCTGGCGGTGCCGCTTCTGCACCACTGAGCATATTCTGAGTTGCATGTCCAACGCCCTTTTCATGGCAGTGAGCTGGCCATGGAATGGGTGGTAGAGAGGCAACTAAGGGGGCCTTAAAAGGACCCCCGTGCTGCTCCTGGGCCTGTGGGGTATGCAGGGGGGACATGTAGTGCCCTCGTGGAATTGCAGACTTTGACCTGCACAGTGTGGCATGCATGCCACACTGTGTAGGAACGTGCTGCAGGTGCTGTCACAGCAGTGGGCTGCATGTTAAGCTCTCCTATGAGCCAAACAGCCCTCCGCCGTGAGACCACCTCAGCACCGCTCATCCGCCATGGATTACAATTATAATCCGGCAGGCAGACACACCATGGCTTTGACGGTCCTGCCATGGATGTCATGGTGGTGGCGCCGCAGGAGAACCACCAAACTCGTAATAAGGCCCTTAGTATGTGTCTAAGATGTTAAGTGTAGGTATTTCAGTGATGTGGCTGTCAATGCAGTGCAGATGCAATCATTAATCTTAGTATGGAGCACTGATGGGGATTGCTACTCTTCCATCTCTCCCCAATGACCAATGGAACTAAACACTGAGAGGGGCTGAGGGTAAGACTGGTAAGGAAGAAGGTATAGGGATGATTCCTCTTGAGACTTGTTGTGATTTGGAGCTTTGTTATGCTTCACATGCTTGACTCATGCTGTCTGAAAAACATGTAATGCACACATGGTTCTTTATAGCGTTCTGAGTGTTTCTATCTCTTTGGTTCCCTCACTCACTTCTTACACCTATGTTCCTCCCCGTCCTTGAGCATAACCTACCTGTGACTGGTCTTGATTTTTAGATCGGCTGAAGTTAATGGGAAGAACTGATATAAAAGGGTTTAGTGAAGGTATAGAAGCTTGAAAAAGCAAAAGATAAAGGTTTGTAGACATTCACATGAATCATAACCACAAAGTTTTTCAAGTTGCCTTTAGTTCTTCAACTTGCCTTTAGCTGGATCAAGTCTCTTTATGACTGAAAGTGTAAGTCATACGACATGCGATTTGCAGTTCTTGATGAGTTGGGGTTAGCTGCTGCACTAAGCTGACTGAGGCTCCTGCATTGATTCCGATTCCCGACCGAGCAGGAGCAGTGGAGGCTCAGGCTTCAGTTCTGCCTTCTTCTACCTGATCAGCAGAGTGTGCGAGCAGGTAGAGAAAGCGAAGGCAGTGGCGGCTAGAAAAGACTGGTGGCCAGGCTGCGCCGCCACTGATAGCCGCCAGCCAACCAATGAGGCTATGGTATGGTCAGGAGGCCTTACCATGCAGGGGGTGCAGTTACTCCAGTAACTCCCAGCAATTCGCTGAGTAAAACTCTGCAAATACTGCCCAGGCTTAGTTGAAAGGTTATCTTTCTGCCATTTTAGCATTTCTGTGGTTGCTACAACAGCTGTCCCTTTTTAAATCCCCTATTGTACATAGGTTCTTGAAAGTTCTCCGACATATGTTTCAACCAACGTCTTTTATTATGCCCCAGTGGGACTTGAATTTGGTTGTTATGTTTCTGATGTGCGCTCCCTTGGAGCCGCTTCACAACTGCCCACTCAAACTGCTAACCATCAAAACGGCCAATCTATTGACGATAACATCTGCCAGGAGGGTCAGTGAGGTACAGGCACTGTCTGCAAAACCTCAGTATTATACCATTCATTTAGATAAGCTGGTCCTTCGGCATACTTTTTACCAAAGGGGAAATTTCTTTCCATGTAGGCTAGTCTATCACTCTGCCTACCTTAGTCCCTCCCCTAATCCATCTAAAGAAGAGGAAAGACTCCAGTGGCTGAACCCAAAAACAGCGCACAAAAAAGCTCTGGGTGGATGATCAACTCTTAATGGGGTACGTCGAGCGAAAAAGGGAAGGCAGTGCAGAAATGGACCATCCTGCAATGGATAGTGTTCTGCATCAAAATCTGGTTAGCATTGGCAAAAAAGCAGCCCTCTAAGGGCTTGTTTGCTCACTCTTTCAGAGCCAAGGCAGCGACCTCTGCATTTGCTCGCGGTGTTCCTGTCTTGGAAATCTATCAGGTAGCAACGTGGTCTTCTTTGCATACATTTATGAAGCACTGTTGCCCATTCAGCCCTACAGGACCTTATCTGGTTGAGACTCCATCTAGCTATAGATTCTTACCAACCCTCCCATCCTTCCTGCTCTGCAAACAGATTATAGTGTTTCAGGGCGGTTACCTCTTCTATGGGACCTAGCTTCAGAAATCAGTGGTCAGTGTTCCACGGGGCACAGCGCTTTTGTCATGGAAAGTCACAAAATGTAACTGATGTCAGTGCTCTTGGGTGGCACCTATATAGGCACTGTGCACATAATTCCCAGTGCGCCCGATGACGCCATGTGGAGAAAGACACCACCTACAGGCGCGCAGGGGTACTGCTTATCAAAGGTTTCCGGATCCAGTCTAATGCCTGGGGAATATTCTAAGGTAAGGAGTTTGCAGCTAGATAGAGTCTCATCAAATAAGGCATTACCAAATAAGTAACGTGTTCTTTATTTTCTTTCCTTCCATTACCATGTGCTGTTTTATTTACACGTATGAATACTGCAGTGCAGTCGCTCTAGCTGCAGAAACAGAGGAAGCTGCATTGCACAGATGACGCATAAATCAGTTCAGGGTTTCCCAGAAAGGGGTGTCTTGTCCAATATAAACGAGACTCATGGGCACAGCTGCATTATTAATTTAAAGGGGATCGTAAATTTTGCTTCTCTGGTTATGACAATTTGTGGTCTCTGCTACGTGTTTTGAACGGCTTAACAATAGTACCAGTTGAAATTCCTGCTCATGTTTGCAGTTTCGTAGGAGTAGGTTGTATGCTCAGCAGACCCTGTATTTCTTAATTGTAAGCATAGACACTTTTTTCCAATGTTAAACTTTTCGACGCCCTTTCATTCGCACGCTTCTCATAGCTGTAACAAATATTTCTGAAGTCTAATGTACAGAAAGAGTGTGCAGAATGTAGCTACGCTGCATAAGCTGCAACACATATTCGCTGGAATCTATTTGGGAAAATGATCCTTTGCAATTGATTCCGCCCAAAAATACTTTGAAACAACAGCACCTCCTGCACTCTATCGTGGGGATAATATTTGCACGAGAGCCTTGGTGTTAAGCTTCTGCGGAACCTGTGTCCTCTCTTTGTGATGCAAACGAGGTGTAAATGCCATGTCTGGTAAGGAATGTGAGGTGCCACGTCCGCAGTCGGGCCAGTAAGGTGCCCCATGCAAATGCTCCACATATTCTCAGTCAATAAGCATTGCTGTCCTCGTGGAATGACGTACCCAGAAGATTGAGTCAAAACATGGTCCAGATTTCAACCACGTACCTTTTAGCAGTGGCAACGTTGTAGTCATGGCTGTAGTGGCTTTCCCAGAATGTATTTTAGTTGAAGCGTCACAATTATAATATGAAAATTAAACACACTGAGGTTCCACGCTTATTGTCAACTGGGTACTTTAATGCCACTGATTCTCCCAATGCCTTGCTCATGGCCTCACAACTAAAATCACCGTTGGCATCAGAAATGACGTCATCGATAGCCATGCCCAAAAGTCCTCCGGGCACAGGTGGATGACCTATTCCGTTCCTCTCTACCCTCAGACTCCACCAGGCAGAGTGCATGGGCCACAGTCATGCCATTGTCACATTTTGCATGCCCCCAGAGTTAGGCCCTCTAACAGGCCTATTAGTCAAAACTCCTTGCCTTTTTTTTTTTTACCATTTTATCGCTTTTCAGTGTTGTGTTTTATGGTATGGCGCAGCGGCCAGAGCAGCTGACGCAGGAGTGCGGTGTTCACGGTTCGATCACCAGTGGCAGCTCAGCTCAGCATCATGTGACTCTGGGCAAAAGCTCACTTAATCTCCCCGACAGACCCCAGCACCTCGAAACCCTTAAGGGGTGCCATGTTTGCGCTTTACCAATAGGAATTATTATCATCATGGTATACCCTTGCGGGTGATAGTGCGCTTGATAAATCACATATCATAAAGTCACATAGCATAACATAACATGCAAATACAGACTCGCGCAAATGCTATTTATCTGCATTAGCACATTTTTGCCAGTGTTTGCTTAGGGAAGAGTGACTAATGTTTTGTTAAAGGGCGATATTTATCTTGCTCTGTCATATAAGAGGAAAGGAGGTAATTACTAAATTTCCTAGATTAAGCAGCACTGGGCTCAGTTCCTGAATGTTGTTTCAGGTGAGGTTAAAGTCGGCAAGTAGAAGGTCGTTGTCCTACAACACTGATGTAGTGTTTCCGAAGTCAATCGGTACCTCCTAGAAGGTTTTTCTATTTCCTGGAGGAGTGGTGGGATAAAAGCATGGTGATGTTTATTAAGCAAAATTGAGATCTGCATGTTAAATTTCAAGTAGTCCAAGAGTAGGGTGGGAGAGCTACAAACTAGGTGAATCTAACATGATCCATGTGAATAATAGCTATTCCACCTCCTGGTCTAGTTTCTCTATATTTCCCCAATATTTTTATCCTTTTGGGATCATCATGTCCATTTGTTTGGGTGCTAAGTGCACAAGCCATGTCTGCATTAGAAAGAGGCTGTCAGGCTCGTATGCTATCATGCCTGCAGTAGATGGGGCGTGAGTATTACAGACCAGCATTTTTTAAGAATGGACCTTAGTAGCAGGTCTTTCTTGTTTGTTCTTCATTTCTGTTTTATAAGAAAAGGGTCACTAAGACATTCTCTTCATCGAATAGTGGTTGTGATCACATTTATTTTATTTTTTCTGTGTGTAATTCTGATGGAAGGGTGGGCATTTTGGGTTGCTGCTGGCCCCTGGGTTGTGCCATCCAGACACAGGCCGCAATGTAGGGCCACCAATAATAATAGCACACACCACACCCTGGATCTCTGGTACTAAAGTGGCCCTGAGTGACCCGCACCCTTTTTAGGTCTCGCCTAGGCAGCGCTTGTGCTGTCTGTTCGAGACATGTTCTATTCAGGATATGTGTGCTGCGCAAACAAATGATGGACGTAATGCTGAATAAATCATACATTCACCCCCAGTCAAAAGATCTGGGTTAAATCCATCGTTCTTTTGCTCACCATGCCACCCCAGTTTAGACCCAGCCATATGCAAATCCGTCTTGACCCTGTGCCTTATGGGAACAGCCCAGACCAAACTGCCAAGCCAGGTCCTCCCTGGACCGGAAACAAGCATCCTGGGACCGGTTTCTGGGTATTACCCTTCATCAGCCAGGCAAGCTTGAATCCAGTGGCACAGTAAGCAAGGGATCCACGTCTGGGCATTCCCATCCCACTTAGGGTGAAAAATGCTATGCAAACAAATGATGGACGGAATGCTGAATAAATCATACATTCACCTCCAGTCAAGAGATCTGGGTTAAATCAATTGTTCTTTTGCTCTCCATGCCACCCCAGTTTAGACCCAGCCATATGGAAATCAGTCTTGACCCTGTGCCTCATGGGAACAGTCCAGACCATAATGCCAAGCCAGGTTCTCCCTAGACCGGAAACAAGCATCCTGGGACCGCTTTTAGGGTATTACCCTTCATTAGCCAGGCTAGCTTGAATCCAGTGGCACAGTGAGCAAGGGACCCACGTCTGGGCATACCCATTCCACTTAGGATGAAAAGTGCTACGCAAACAAATGATGGACGGGATGCTGAATAAATCAAACATTCACCCCCAGTCAAGAGATCTGGGTTAAATCCATTGTTCTTTTGCTCACTATGCCACCTCAGTTTAGACCCAGCCATATGCAAATCAGTCTTGACCCTGTGCCTCATGGGAAGAGGCCAGACCGAACTGCAAAGCCAGGGCCTCCCTGGACCAGAAACAAGCATCCTGGGACCAGGTTCTGGGTATTACCTTTCATCAGCCAGGATAGCTTGAATCCAGTGGCACAGTGAGCAAGGGACCCACGTCTGGGCATAACCCTCCCACTTAGGGTGAAAATTGCTATGCAAACAAATAATGGACGGAATGCTGAATAAATCATACATTCACCCCAGTCAAGAGATCTGGGTTAAATCAATCGTTCTTTTGCTCACTGTGCCACCCCAGGTTAGACCCAGCCATATGCAAATCAATCTTGACACTGTGCTTAATGGGAACAGTCTAGACCGAACTGCCAAGCCAGGTCCTCTCTGGACCGTAAACAAGCATCCTGGGGCCATTTCAGGGCATTACCCTTAATTTGCCAGGCTAGCTTGAATCCAGTGGCACAGTGAACAAGGGACCCACGTCTGGGCATACCCATCCCACTTAGGGTGAAAAGTGCTACGCAAACAAATGATGGACGGGATGCTGAATAAATCAAACATTCACCCCCAGTCAAGAGATCTGGGTTAAATCCATCGTTCTTTTGCTCACTATGCCACCTCAGTTTAGACCCAGCCATATGCAAATCAGTCTTGACCCTGTGCCTCATGGGAACAGTCCAGGCCGAACTGCCTAGTCAGGTCCTCCCTGGACCGGAACAGGCATCCTGGGACCGGTTTCTGGGTATTGCCCTTCATCAGCCAGGCTAGCTTTAATCCAGTGGCACAGTGAGCAAGGGACCCATATCTTGGCATACCCATCCCACTTAGGGTGAAAAGTGCTACGCAAACAAATGATGGAAGGAATGCTGAATAAATCATACATTCACCCCCAGTCAAGAGATCTGGGTTAAAGCCATTGTTATGTTGCTCACCATGCCTTGAACACTGTGGGCCTGCTTCACAAAGGTCCTTCGCACTAGTCATGGCAGAGACCCTGCAGCCGTGTGAGAGTCTCAGCGCTCAGGATGGAATCTCGGCAATGAGAATTATCATTGCGGGGATTCCACCGCGAGTGCGCAGACTCCCCCACTACTTCGGGGCCTCTGCCATGACTAGTATGGAGACCCTATGTAAATCAAGCCCTGTGGGTGTGTGTCCAACTTGCACTCAGAGCCAAATAGACATGAACTTTTAAACGTTCAAATGTGTTTAAAAGTGACATATATTCGTATTAAAATACTTAATTTACTGAGTCGATGATTATGGAGAGGTGCACCACTAGATTGTCTTTTCCAATGATATAGACGGACAAAATTCCTTTATGTTTAGGTTTCCTTTATTTTAATAATATCATATAATAGGCTCCAGCCAACGCGTTTCGTTCACTGAGGATTGAACTTCATCAGGGCTAAAAGCAACAATATAAAAGAACATAAATATGCATGTACGCTGAAGTAAACACGATGTGACAATATACATGACGTAGGAGTCATGTGATCTGGAAAGAAGTACACAATACAATCATACAATAATCCATTGGACAACAAAAATGCAAAACTAGCATCAGGAGACAACGAAGACAGAAGTAACCATGGTCACAAATAACATACAATATAAACAACATACAATATAAAAATCATTTTCATGTTGTGCTACACATAAATATTTACAACACCAGCATAGTAACACACAAACCCGTGAAATTGTTTGTTAAAAAGAGGCCTAGCACTTACCACATAATTGTATTTAACAATTAGTGATGATTGAAGGGCATCAGAAATGAAAAATGTATATATATGTATTCCAGTGAGGGGCTATTAATCCCATTTTATTGTGTCCTTTATGTGTTTATTCCATTACTGCTTTGCCCTGCATTCAGTTTTACTACATACTGAAGCCTGCACGATCATTTAATATTGTATGCTATAACATTTTTATATATATATATATATATATATATATATATATATATATATATATATATATATATATATATATATATATATTCACTGAAAAAACCATAGGTTTCACACACGTTATAGTTAGGAATTAGCATTTAAAAAACCTTGCAAATTCACTGAAAAAACCATAGGTTTCACACATGTTATAGTTAGCGGAAATGTTACTGATAAAAAACCAATGAAATTCCCCCGTTATAGTTAGTGCAGGCAACTATAACTCACGCGACCGCAATCCTCTGCTGATGCTAATACTGTATTTAGACACTTATTTGCCCATGTCTTCTTCCATACATTTTTAGCTATACATATATTACAAATATTTTTTTTTCATAAAGACACATATGTCATCAGCAGAAGATTGCGGTCGCGTGAGTTATAGTTGCCTGCACTAACTATAACGGGGGAATTTCATTGGTTTTTTATCAGTAAAATTTCCGCTAACTATAACATGTGTGAAACCTATGGTTTTTTCAGTGAATTTGCAAGGTTTTTTAAATGCTAATTCCTAACTATAACGTGTGTGAAACCTATGGTTTTTTCAGTGAATTTGTACGGTTTTTTAAATGCTAAGTTACTTTACGCCACTCGTGGCGTGCGCGCACACTTAACGCAGTTCGTTCCGTGCGCGCACGGTGCGCTTCGCGCACCGTGCGCGCACAGTAAGCACGCGGTGCGCTTCGCGCACCGCACGCCCACTTTACGCAGTTAGTGCCGTGCACGCACGGTGGGCACGCGGTGCGCGCGCTAGATGGGCCATGTACGCACGATGCGCTTCGCGCACCGTGCGCACATGGAGGACATATGATGCACTTCGTTTTGAAAGGTAATATTTTAATTTTTCGTAATTTTTATAAGCCATGCACAAATGGTGCCCTTCGGGCACCATTTGCACACAGGGTGGACAGAGTGTGGATAATTTTTTTTTTAATTTTTTTTTTTTAAAATATTATAGTTTATCTCATCTGTTATAAGCTATGCACAAATGGTGCCCTTCGGCCACCAATTGCACACGGGGTGGGGAGAGTGTGGATAATTTTTTTTTTTATATCATTTTTTACCGTACGCGTACGGTAAGCGTAATCGGCGAAATTAGCGAAAAAAAAAAAAATCCGTTTTTGGCCTTGGGGGATCTTTGGGGACTCCCTCAACATGGCTATGTGTGTGGGAGCTGTCTAAACAGCCCCTTTACATGTTTTTGTGCTTTGTATTTTCATCATCACTCTCAGTGCGAGAGAGAAAATGGCGGCCGCCGCTTCCTGGTTTCGGCCAATTCGAATGTTTACTAAGATCTAAGAGCCAATCAGAATCGCGCTCGCGCACGCCACCGTACGCGTACGGTAAGCGTACCGTAAGCGCACCGTAAGCTGGCTCAGATATCTATATTGATTTAAAGGCTATTTTCTCAGAATCTACTGAACAGATTTACACCAAACCTACAAAAGGCACTTCCTTGACCTGAGGACTACATCTCTGCCAAATTTCAAGTAATTCTGTTCAGCCGTTCGGGCTGTAGCCCTGTCTAAAGGTCCTATGGAAAAATGCATGGGAAAAACGCGTTTTGGGACCCCCCTTTCATCTCAGCCCCCGCTTGACGAATCCCCCCGAGACTTTCAGGGTAGGAGCGGAGCGTAGCGCCCCACCTATTTTGAAAAATTCGCGAGGATTCGTCGACCGGCGCCAAAGTTATTCAAAATAGAATGTTGCGGATTTCTTATGGAAACGTGGTCCTA
The DNA here is from genome assembly GCF_964204655.1 of Triturus cristatus. Classification (NCBI taxonomy): domain Eukaryota; kingdom Metazoa; phylum Chordata; class Amphibia; order Caudata; family Salamandridae; genus Triturus; species Triturus cristatus. The sequence goes on along the minus strand of NC_140593.1, from coordinate 240,554,987 downwards.
ACTATAACTACCTACTGGCGACCGCCAGTAGGTAATATATATATATATATATATATATATATATATATATATATATATAAATAATCTACTGGCGGTCACCAGTAGATAGTTATAGTTAGGACCGTCTTTCCATAGGAAATCTGAAAATTCTATTTTGAATAACTTTGGCGCCGGTTGACGAATCCTCGCAAAATTTTCAAAACTAATGGGGCGCTCCACTCAGCTCCTACCCTGAAAGTCTCGGGGGGATTTGTCAAGCGGGGGCCGAGAAAAAAGGGGGGTCCCAAAACGCGTTTTCCCCATGCATTTTCCCATAGGACCTTTAGTCGAAGGTACAGCCCGAACGGCTGAACAGAATTACTTGAAATTTGGCAAAAAGGTAGTCCTCAGGTCAGGCATGTGCCTTTTGCATATATGGTGTCAATCTGTTCAGTAGTTCCTGAGAAAATTGCATTTAAAAGCACATACATATCTATAGCCGCGCAACGTGCGCAAGCGTAATTCTGATTGGTGGATTCATGACAGTCAACATTCGAATCGGTCGAAATCAGGAAGTGTCAGCCGCCATTTTGTGTGTTGTGTGTGTGGCAGGGAAAAAGAAAGGACCCTTAAGGGTGAAAAAAACATTTTATTTTTTTTGAAAAAATCGCGGGGTGCCGCCATTTTGAGTTTTAGAGGTAGAAGAGAGCTAAAAACACAAGTGGAGAACGTGAAAAGGGGGCAGGGTAGAGAGTCCCTGACCCCCTAGGCTTTCTCAGGGGGACCATAAAAGACCTCTTAGGTCTCAAAAAAATAAAATAAAAAAAAATATCGCGGGGTGCGCGCACGGTGCGCGCACGATGGCAAAAAAACATTAAGAAAATAGATTACCTACAAGTAAGTACCGATGCAGAGTCTAAAGTTCAAGAGGAAGACTCTGTTCCCTTCATCTGTGAAATGAACACCGTCGTTGTTGTGGTATATAGAACCCATACCATAGTCTCTGAGGAAAGCAGAAACAGACTTATTGACGTGCTTTCTTGCTTTGTCAATCTGTGGACAATATTGGTTGGACCAGTTCCACTTTTGCCTTTGGCATATATTAGAATATACAAAGGTAGTTTGTGGAAAAAGTGACATCAATTGCACAAAGGTGTCCTTAACAAGCATTTCCAGACCTACCCCAGTTAAAGTGCCTAGGTCATTTCCACCACAGTGCACAATTATAAGGTCAGGCTGTGGAAGATGTAGAAAGGATTTCACCAAAGGCATTAATTGGTGCCACTTTAACCCTCTCTGATCAATCCATTTAATGTCTACATTTGGCAAAGCAAGGTCTTTGAAAATACCTCTTTTTTCTGCATACTTTTCACTCCAGAAGACATAGCTGTAACCTACAATCCACACTGTGAACATCTTTCAAGGAGATCTGGATGCACTCAGAAGGTGTCTTTCAGTAGAATGTCAATATGAAAAGAAAGATAGTTGTAAAATGGAGGCCTACAAACTTTTTTTAATAAAAAGAGCTCATTGGCTGTTTCAGATCATTCTACACTAAAAACTAGGCTGTAAGTTTAAATTTTAAAAAGCATGTTTTGTATTGGTTCAGAAAAATGTGTTCCCACAGAACATTACTTTGGATTTGCTGTTAGGTTTGAAAAGTCAAACACTCTTGCTCTTTGGATTAGAAACATTGTGTGCTGAACTTCTGACCTCTCTGCTCACACCAGTGTTCCATGACCTGTTGCTATGGTAGGAGGCAGAAGTCATGTTGGGGGTAGGGATCATTTGGAAAGGGTTGAAATTTGCAACCAATAGAAATGTGTGTTTCCATTTGAAAAAATGTGGGAAGCACTGTGATTTGAAGTTAACATGTATATGTGTGAAAAAAGAGAGGGAAACATTGCCATTTACTGGTCCTGCTGAGAGGTGTACAGTTCAGAGATTCTGGCTCTGATAATCTGCTGTGTGAGTCCCACATTTCTTTCTCAACTAACTACTTTTAAAGGTGAGTTATGAATTTGAGAGGGGATGTATGTGGTGCATTTTGATAAAAAAAATGTAAATGAGATTCTTGTTTTAAAGTTGTGTTTTACATTTTATGTTTTGGAAGATATTTAACTGCCTTGAACTTGTCAGATATTATGGAGTATGTCTTCACCATAAGTAAAGGTGTACTGGTATCACCCAGGAATATTGTTTTCTGCCTAGAATCACACCATGAGTCTGTGTGCAAAAAGGAATTTGTTGTCAGAGATTTAATTTGTGGTGGTCTGGTTCTGTAAGACTTGCATTCGTAGGAAAGGGGCAGCTTGTTTTCTTGAACTGTGATGGTTTGCATTCAGCAGAAATCACTATCTCACAAATGAGAGGCAAATGCTAACACATTTGAAAACAACAGGGTAGATTTTCTTTCAACTCCTGCCATGGGTGAGGTAGATTCTACATGTTCAAAACTGCAATTAACCCTTACCCCACATGTACTCTTACATACATCTGTGCAGTCTTCATGCAGTTCTGCAAGCGTCCATGCAGATCTCTCTTGCACCTGACAATACACAGTCCCAGAAGCACGCTCTTATCACACAGGCAGTTGCTTCTCCTGCACTCCCATGCTAAGTATTCAGCACTGTGTGGTATTTAGATAGCAGTGTGTAACGCTAACACATTCAATGTCAACAAGGCTCATTTCCTTTGCTCTAGTCTAACCACTCACCCAGGTTCCACATGCTCATGCTCTCAAGTAGCTGTTAGGACATGTGCTCTTTTCTGCCTCTCTTAACTATAAGGAAAATGTGTCAGGCTATTACAGTAATTATCACTTGCAAAACCACAGCTGTAAATGTGCTTTGAAATTGCAAATGAAAAATCGTTTTCTGTCTAGAATCACACCATGAGTCTGTGTGCACACAGGAATTTGTTGTCAGAGATTTAATTCATGTTGGTCTGGTTCTGTAAGACTTGCATTCGTAGGAAAGGGGCAGCTTGTTTTCTTGAACTGTGATTGTTTGCATTCAGCCGAAATCACTATCTCACAAATGAGAGGCAAATGCTAACACATTTGAAAACAACAGGGTAGATTTTCCTTCCACTCCTGCCATGGGTGAGGTAGATCCTACATGTTCAAAACTGCAATTAACCCTTACCCCACATGTACTCTTACATACATCTCTGTAGTCTTCATGCAGTTGTGGAAGCGTCCATGCAGATCTCTCTTGCACCTGACAATACACAGTCTCCAGAAGCACACTCTTATCACACAGGCAGTAGCTTCTCCTGCACTCCCATGCTAAGTATTCAGCACTGTGTGGTATTTTAGATAGTAGTGTGTAACGCTAACACATTCAATGTCACCAAGGCTCATTTCCTTTGCTCTAGTCTAATCACTCACTCAGGTTCCACATGCTCATGCTCTCAAGTAGCAGTTAGGACATGTGCTCTTTTCTGCCTCTCTAAACTATAAGGAAAATGTGTCAGGCTCCTACAGTAATTATCACTTGCAAAACCACAGTGGTAAATGTGCTTTGAAATTGCCAATGAAAAATCTTTTTCTGCCTAGAATCACACCATGAGTCTGTGTGCACACAGGAATTTGTTGTCAGAGATTTAATTTGTGTTGGTCTGGTTCTGTAAGACTTTCATTCGTAGGAAAGGGGCAGCTTATTTTCTTGAACTGTGATGGTTTGCATTCAGCAGAAATCACTATCTCACAAATGAGAGGCAAATGCTAACACATTTGAAAACAACAGGGTAGATTTTCCTTCCACTCCTGCCATGGGTGAGGTAGATCCTACATGTTCAAAACTGCAATTAACCCTTACCCCACATGTACTCTTACATACATCTCTGTAGTCTTCATGCAGTTGTGGAAGCGTCCATGCAGATCTCTCTTGCACCTGACAATACACAGTCTCCAGAAGCACACTCTTATTACACAGGCAGTAGCTTCTCCTGCACTCCCATGCTAAGTATTCAGCACTGTGTGGTATTTTAGATAGTAGTGTGTAACGCTAACACATTCAATGTCACCAAGGCTCATTTCCTTTGCTCTGGTCTAATCACTCACTCAGGTTCCACATGCTCATGCTCTCAAGTAGCAGTTAGGACATGTGCTCTTTTCTGCCTCTCTAAACTATAAGGAAAATGTGTCAGGCTCCTACAGTAATTATCACTTGCAAAACCACAGTGGTAAATGTGCTTTGAAATTGCCAATGAAAAATCGTTTTCTGCCTAGAATCACACCATGAGTCTGTGTGCACACAGGAATTTGTTGTCAGAGATTTAATTTGTGTTGGTCTGGTTCTGTAAGACTTGCATTCGTAGGAAAGGGGCAGCTTGTTTTCTTGATCTGTGATGGTTTGCATTCAGCAGAAATCGCTATCTCACAAATGAGAGGCAAATGCTAACACATTTGAAAACAACAGGGTAGATTTTCCTTCCACACCTGCCATGGGTGAGGTAGATCCTACATGTTCAAAACTGCAATTAACCCTTACCCCACATGTACTCTTACATACATCTGTGCAGTCTTCATGCAGTTGTGGAAGTGTCCATGCAGATCTCTCTTGCACCTGACAATACACAGTCTCCAGAAGCACGCTCTTATCACACAGGCAGTAGCTTCTCCTGCACTCCCATGCTAAGTATTCAGCACTGTGTGGTATTTTAGATAGTAGTGTGTAACGCTACCACATTCAACATCACCAAGGCTCATTTCCTTTGCTCTAGTCTAATCACTCACCCAGGTTCCACATGCTCATGCTCTCAAGTAGCTGTTAGGACATGTGCTCTTTTCTGCCTCTCTAAACTATAAGGAAAATGTGTCAGGCTCTTACAGTAATTATCACTTGCAAAACCACATCGGTAAATGTGCTTTGAAATTGCCAATGAAAAATCGTTTTCTGCCTAGAATCACATCATGAGTCTGTGTGCACACAGGAAATAGTTGTCAGAGATTTAATTCGTGTTGGTCTGGTTCTTTAAGACTTGCATTCGTAGGAAAGGGCAGCTTGTTTTCTTGAACTGTAATGGTTTGCATTCAGCAGAAATCACTATCTCACAAATGAGAGGCAAATGCTAACACATTTGAAAACAACAGGGTAGATTTTCCTTCCACTCCTGCCATGGGTGAGGTAGATCCTACATGTTCAAAACTGCAATTAACCCTTACCCCACATGTACTCTTACATACATCTCTGCAGTCTTCATGCAGTAGTGGAAGCGTCCATGCAGATCTCTCTTGCACCTGACAATACACAGTCTCCAGAAGCACGCTCTTATCACACCGGCAGTAGCTTCTCCTGCACTCCCATGCTAAGTATTCAGCACTGTGTGGTATTTTAGATAGTAGTGTGTAACGCTACCACATTCAACATCACCAAGGCTCATTTCCTTTGCTCTAGTCTAATCACTCACCCAGGTTCCACATGCTCATGCTCTCAAGTAGCTGTTAGGACATGTGCTCTTTTCTGCCTCTCTAAACTATAAGGAAAATGTGTCAGGCTCTTACAGTAATTATCACTTGCAAAACCACAGCGGTAAATGTGCTTTGAAATTGCCAATGAAAAATCGTTTTCTGCCTAGAATCACACCATGAGTCTGTGTGCACACAGGAATTTGTTGTCAGAGATTTAATTTGTGTTGGCCTGGTTCTGTAAGACTTGCATTCGCAGGAAAGGGGCAGCTTGTTTTCTTGAACTGTGATGGCTAGCATTCAGCACAAATCAATATCTCACAAATGAGAAGTAAATGCTAACACATTTGAAAACAACAGGGTAGATTTTCCTTACACTCCTGCAATGGTTGAGGTAGATCCTACGTGTTCAAAACTCCAATTAACCCTTACGCCACATGTACTCTTACATACAACTCTGCAGTCTTCATGCAGTTGTGCAAGCGTCCATGCAGATCTCTCTTGCACCTGACAATACACAGTCTCCAGAAGCATGCTCTTAGCACACAGGCAGTAGCTTCTCCTGCACTCCCATGCTAAGTATTCAGCACTGTGTGGTATTTCAGATAGTAGTGTGTAACGCTACGACATTCAACATCACCAAGGCTCATTTCTTTTGCTCTAGTCTAACCACTCACTCAGGTTCCACATGCTCATGCTCTCAAGTAGCTGTTAGGACATGTTCTCTTTTCTGCCTCTCTAAACTATAAGGAAAATGTGTCAGGCTCTTACAGTAATTATCACTTGCTCAACCACAGTAGTAAATGTGCTTTGAAATTGCCAATCAAATATTGTTTTCTGCCTAGAATCACACCATGAGTCTGTGTGCACACAGGAAATGTTGTCAGAGATTTAATTTGTGTAGCTTTTATTGTGTAAGACTTGCAGTCGTAGGAAAGGGATAGCTCATATGATATGTTTTGAAAAGCTCATAAAAAATATAGTAATATATATAAATTACATAAAGGTATTTTTTTTAGTTTCTTTCAGGTATTGCTGAACAAGACTGAAATAAATTAAAGATGCCTATAAAATCAAGAAAGAGAAAAGAACAGCAACAACATCTATATTTGAAGACAACTGGACAAAAAAATTAGTTGAAGAACCTCATGTTGGAAAAAAGAAAAAACCTTCTGGTAAGCAGACTAAGGATTTTTTTTTAAATATCCTCAAGCAAAGAAAAAATGTAAAAAATATATCCACTGGAAATAGTGTTTCAAGTAGAAAACAACAAGACAATCGACAGAATATACTAAATGCTAATGTACAAACAGAAGTAAGAAAGAATGACTTAAAAAGAAAATAGATTTTAAAAACATTCGTAGAAAAATGTTTGAGAGAAGAGTGATGTTCAATTTGCTAAAGGATGTGAAAAAATATAGGAAGAAAGCCAAATTTTATAAGAAAAAGAAACATATTGAAACAATTGTTGCCAAGGCTTTGGAGTTAAAAAGGAAACTATTCATTTTTATTTTGATCAGGATCCGTACATTAGATAAATTAGTGAATGTAATGAAGTCAAAAAGCAAAAGAAAAAGAGAAGTAAAAAAAAAAACTTTTGTAAAGTGTTCTTAGGAGAATGGAAGCATAGTTCAAGTACTGAACCATTTTTTAATGAAGAGAGTTATCTTCAAAGTAATAGTTTGCTGCATGCAGTTGACACCAGTGGTCGAGCATATGAAGTTAAGGATGGTTGTGTAATGGAAAAGGAGAAAATGGTTCCAAGAAATGAGGAAGAAGTGTTAGCTGATGAGGTTATGGGGAGACGTCCTAAAGCCCCAGTGTACACTTGGAATTGTAGTAGTATTTGTACTGTACGACAGGAATCTATTGATAAATTTTGTGACTTTCTAAGAGAATATAGTAAAAAAAGTGTTAAACAGAAGATTAAGGTGCTTCAAAGACTAGATCCATGCAGAGTGAGAGAGAATACTGGTTGGCAAGGACATTCTCTGGCCTGTCTTTCTAGGAAAGTTTGTCAAAGTGTTTTTCACCATTTTAGGATGCTGGCAGTTCATCATACTGAAATGAGAAAGTTTGTGAGAAGATTGTATTTTGCTAAAAGTCCAGCACTAAAGTTACATGAATTGAATAGTGCTCTGTTCCGTGGATCTGTAACAGATGTGAAGAAGGTTTGTGAGGAGATTGAGTTTTGTTACTTTGGTCCAGAGCAAGAAAGTGCAGGAAATGACACAGTTATTGAAGAAAATGTGGAAGAGAATGTAGAACCCACTGTTAGTAAAACATTTGAAGATCAAATGACAAAATTTACTATCATCTCTAATGAAAGACCAAATATTTGTTGTATTTGTTGCCGGAGAAGCCATGACAAAAATCAAACAAGGAATGTTGATCTCTATAAAAAAAGTGAAAAAGAAAATAATTCTAAGTGGAAGGATTTTGCTACATATTTGTTTCTGGAAAATTGTTTTGATTTGGGTGAAGATCAGCGTATTTGTAAATACTGTTATAACAAGTTAGAAGAAAATAAAATGCCTGCTAGAGCTGTACATAATAATTTAGAATTGGTTGATATTCCTGCAGAACTTAGTGATTTAAATATGTATGAGTCTATACTCATTCAATGTGTGCATCCGTTTCCGACTATAGTTCGTATGGAGCCCAAAACAGGCAAATTACCTCCTACAGATTTACAAAGAGGTTTAAAAGGAAGAGTTGTCTATTTGCCATTAGATTTGAAAAAAAATATTGAAACAATTAATGCAGATAGTTTGGAAACTGAACCATTAGTTATTCTGGTTAATGGTGTACCTACAAAGAATAAGAAAATTTGGCAGTAGCTGGTGGATGTACGAAAAGTACAAAGAGCAAATTTATATTTGAAAAGAAATAATAAATGGTATGAATCAATTTATATGGATGAAGATGAAGAAGATTTACTAGCAGGCACAGGAATACCAACTGGGCAAATTGAAAAAGTGGATAAGTCAAAAGAAGAAGAAATTTATGAACATTTCAGCATACATCCTCTTCATTCTAAAGAAGTTATGGGAAACACTATTGATCTCTTTCAGATGAAAAAAGCAAAAGGAACTCCCGTGAGTGTATGGGAGGAGAGCTTGGAAGCTCGTTGTTTTCCCCAGCTGTTTCCTACAGGAAAAGGTGGACGATATGATGAACGTCCAGTACAGATTCCTGCTTCTGAGTATCAGACTACAAGATTATATGCAGAAGATCCAAGATTTCGTCAAAGTATTCCTTATTTGTTCCATCTTTTATTTGAAAGTGACTTATCAGCACTATCTTATGTAGTAAATCACATTTTGAAAACTGGATTACATCTACATAATGGGTCTGCAAAGGATTTTCTGAACAAAGTGCAACAGCGAGATGATCATTTGGAATCTCAATTGATTAATCTAATGGCTTGTCAGCGTGGGACTAATGAATATTGGTACCGACGCCATGGAATTGAAATGTATGTTACGGAATTTAGGAACTCCTACATGGTTCCTTACCCTAAGCTGTGCAGAGTACGCTTGGGATGATTTACTGGATTTTCTTCGAGAGGCAAATTCAAATATTGAAAACATCCAATACAAGACAGCAGGAGAATTGTGCTCATTGGATCCGGTTAATGTTTGCAGATATTTCAATCATAGATTTGAGGCTATGATGTCCTTCATCTGCAATAAAAAAAATCCACCTCTTGGAGAAGTTGTGGATTTCTTTTGGAGAAAAGAGTACCAAGCAAGAGGTGCTCCTCAACTTCATATGCTGTTGTGGATCAAGGATGCCCCAAAATTTGGAACAGATTCTGATGATGCAGTTTTATCTTTCATTGAAGAATATGCAACATGTGCTATACCTAAAAGCACAGAAGAAAAAAATTTAAAAGAGCAAGTTTTACGTTTCCAAAGTCAGCGGTGTGGAAAATACTGTTGACGAAAGTACAAGAGTAAAGATAAATTCGACACAAAATGTCGATTTGGATTTCCACGACCTGTTCTTTCAAAAGGAAGAGTAAACAGTTTTATGTCAGCTGTGCAACATACTATTACAAGAAAATCACCTAAGAATACCTACAACCTACGAAGAAAAGAAGAGTCAAAATATATAAATGACTACAACCCAGTCATGTTATCCATGTGGAATGCTAACATGGATATTCAGTATGTAGCTGACAATTTTATTGCTGTTGCTCGGTATGTCACATCTTACATCACTAAATCTGAGAAAACGGAATTGAAAGAAATGTGGGAAGAGATTTCTTACGAGAAGACTGTCAGTAAAAAGCTATACAGTTTCAGTTTAAAGATGTTATCACATCGAGAAATTGGCTCTTACGAATGCTCAGATAGGTTATCATCTGCAAGTCTGTACTCCAAATCCAGTAGAATAATTTGGGTAAGTTTAGGCCTTGCAGGAATGCGAAATCGGGTACTGAAATCTATTCGAGAAATTGAATATTTAGCAGAGTACGAACCTGAAAGTACAGACATTTAAAGAACAAACATGTTGGACACATATTACCCAAAGAGAAGTCATCATCTTGAGAACATGTGTCTCTATGAAGTGCTGCAGAACTACATTTATAAACGGAATGCCACAGAAGACATCAACAATGGAAAATATAAAGTCATTGGTGAGGAAGGATGTTTGGTAAAACAAACAAAAGGAAGTTTGATTAATCACAGAAAGCTGAGTTGCGACACTACTGACAAGAAGGAATTTTACCACTTAGCACTTTTACAGTTGTGTAAACCATGGCGCTCAGAGGATGAATTACTTGGACATTTTTAAAGCTATGAAGATTCCTTTAATGCATGCAAAGATACCGTAGAATGCAATACTTTCACAACTTATGTACAAATGTTAAATGAAGAAATTGAACAAGAAGCAACAATTGCAGCTGAAGTAGCTAGAGACAGTTCTCAAGACAGTCAAAGCTCTGGGACGCTCAGTCAAGATCCCCTAGGACAACCAATCGTAGAAAATGAAGCTGCAATAGCCATGACTGAAGTGGAAACAGCTATGAATCAAGCTCAGGAAGATTTAATAGACTTACCAAGTTTGGAACAGCAACTGAATGATGAACAACAACAAATTTATGAGGAAGTCAAAAAACAAATTGATCATGGATTACTACATGAAAATAAAGAGTGCTCATGCACATCATTTGAACCAATCAGAATGTATGTGAGTGGACAAGCTGGAACTGGAAAAAGTTTCTTGATTAAAGTAATTAGAAGCTACCTACAGAAAAAATCTGATTCAATTTTGTCTTGTGTTGTTACTGCTCCAACTGTGTTAGCAGCATATAACATAAAAGGAATCACCCTCCATCGTTTGCTAATGTTACCAGTAGAGCATGAGAACAAAATACAATACCACAAGCTAACAGGAGAAGCATGTTTTGAAGTTGCAAGAGTATTGAAAAAAATGAAAGTTCTCATTATTGATGAGGTAAGCATGGTATCAAACTTAATGCTTGCCTTTGTGCATTTAAGAATGCAGCAAATTCTAAAGACAAACTATGACATGCTATTTGGAGGAAAACATGTTATAGTTTTTGAGGATCTACTGCAGCTCACTCCAGTTAAAAGACAACCAGTATTTCATACTCTTACACATGAAGACAAGAAAAAGTCGTTAGGAAGTATAGGTAATATGAATATTTGGACATACTTTGAGTATAAAGAACTCATTACCAATATGCGGCAAGCAAATGATGATGATTATGCAAGTATTCTCAAAGATATCAGAATTGGACTACTCACAGAACATGGCAGAAAAGCTTTACAGAGTCGATTGCTATGTAATTTGTTTCCAACAGAACAAATTGTTCCAGAGAAAATATACAAGAAAATTGCTGGAAAAAATACTGTAATCTGCTTAATGCCAACACTACATGAATGCTCTATATTCAATCAAGAACTTTTGAAATTGGAAAATGAAGAGATTGTAAAACTGAAAGCTGTGGATAAAATACAACATGAAGGAATAACTTTAATATTGACAAGCAAATTGACAACTAAATTGGATTCTCTAGAGAAAACATATCGAAAACAGCTGGTTTAGAAAAAAATCTTTATGTATGTATGAACTGTCGAGTAATTTTAAGACGTAATTTGGATGTAGAAAAAGGTTTAGTGAATGGAGCTATGGGTAAAGTTGTGGGTTTTGTTAAATACCAGAAAAAAATGGAATTGAATTTTTAAAAATAAAATTTGATCAGATTGAAGAGGTTAAAGACATTTGTCGTTGTTCAGTTCGTTTCTTGCTTGTGAAAGACTTCTATGTACGTAGGAAGCAGTTTCCATTTTCTCTAGCATATGCTGTAACTATTCACAAATCTCAAGGATTAACTGTAGATAGTGCTTTTGTAAACATTGGATCTACTGTGTTTAAAGAAGGTATGGCATATGTTGCTTTGTCACGTGTGAAACAAATATCTGGTATATTCATGATAGACTTTGATGAGTCAAAAGTTAGTGCTGATGCAAACTGTGTAAAGGAATATAATAGATTAAGAAGAAGCTATGCTCCTCATTTAGGTCAGTATCCTGTGTTTGAAAAACGTGTTGTTTGCCGGAAAAGGAGAATTGAGAATATCTGTAATGAGGATGTACAGAAGAGAAAACAAAAGGAGAGTGATGTGATTCCAAGCAAAAAGAAAAAGGAAAATGTTGAAAAGGTTGTTGGTTGTCCTTTTGAAAATAGCTCTGGTGTCAACTGCTACGTTATGTAGTGCTGAATGTTGTATTTTATCTTGAAAGTTTGCAAGAGCAGATAATACTAAATCATGAAAAAAGATTCTGTTCTTTGCTGAGTTTTCTTTTTGAGAAGCTGAGTAATGATAAAACTAAAATAGAAAGTGCTTCTGATGTTAGAAATCTTTTAGATGTATGTTCAGGATGTACACAGTTTACTCAAAATGTCCAGCAAGATGCACAGGAATTCTTAATGTATATGCTTATGGTACTGGAAGATGAAGGGGTAGAAATAGAAAATATGTTTGGTCTCTCTTATAAATGGGAACATAGTTGTGAAAACTGTTTGAACACATGCAGCTCTAATGTTGATTCTGAAAGGTTCATATATTTAACATTACCAGAGAGTAAATCAGTGACTTTTAGTAAATTAGTTAAAGATGCAAATCACAACATGGAATGTTCTCAATGTAAATCAGACATGTTATCAACGTTATTTTTAAATAAATATGGACAGTATGTAATTTTAATGATGCAACGTTGTAGAGCTGATGGAACAAAATTGCACACTTTAATAAAGAAGTTTACAGGACATCAATTATCAATATCAGGAAAAACTTTTGTTGCACTTGCAATAATTTTCCATGATGGACTTTCTATAACTTCTGGTCATTACACAGTTTATCTAAAATGTGAAAGAGGCTGGACACTGTGTAATGATTCTCAATTGATTTTCAAGCAACGTTTGCCTGCAGAGTTACCAAATTCCTACTTAATTTTTCTAAAACCAAAATTTTAGATACAAATTGCAGTATCTGAAGAAACCATTATGTCGATTTTATTGGATTACCATTGGATATTTCACCAAAAAAGTATTTTAAAATTACCATTTGGCCTCATGGAAAGGTAAAAATTTTCTATTGTGGACTTCTTTGACAGATATTATTTGGGTGTATGAGCTTAAGCAACAAGATTTACAGACGTTATTTATTGCAAATAGTTATTGTTCTTTGAAGATATTTGTAATATATATGTTACATTTCTATCAAGGTATGTTTTACTGAGAAGAGATTCAGGGCTTTTTTTTAAACAATCTTTCAGATTGTTAATTTTTTTGCCCGCTGTTAAGTGATGAATGCAATTGATTTCACAATTTGCAGTGAAATTCAATATATTCTGAAAACAGCAAAAAAAGGGCAAAAAATTACTTTGTTAAATATGAAAATATGTGTACTGTATTCTAAAATGTATTGTTAAATATTAATACTTTTTTTCTTTTTTTTCAGATCGAGAAAGAAAATTTAGGAAATGTAATCCTTTTTTCTAGCAATTAAAAAAAAACATTTATTTATAATTAAGTTATTTTGTTGGTCAGGTAAGTTTGAAATATCTGTATTTCTCACCCCTTCACTTTCATGCTCCCTTTTCTTCACTAACTCCCTCATTCCTTCTATACTACTCCCCTAGGTTTACTGCCTCCATCACTACTTTTTCAACCATGTATCTCTCCCTGTCTCCATGTGTCTCAGTCATTCTAACTGCCTTACTCCTTCTCAGTTCCTTGCTCTCTGTCTCTGTCTCTCTCCCTTTGTCTGTCTTACCCTTAATTTCCTTTACATCTCTGGGGCAGATTAACAAGGCCTCTGCGCCACCACTACGTCACTTTTCATAACGTACTGGTGGCGCAGGGAGCTCCTTCATATTTACAAGGAGAGGAAAAGCCACCCTGCGTGACTTTTCCTCTCCACATAAATACAGCCACTTCACACGCAGCCCTGTGTGTAGAAGGGGCGTTCCATGGGTGTTGTTGTGGGTGTTCCTACGCACCACACAAAGAACTAGATACATCTCCAGGTTTACGAGAAATCGTAACTCTGGAGATGCGTGAGAATGCTAAGCCACCCTAGAGGTGGTGTTGCGAGGCACAACAAGGAGAAATGTTTTTATTTCTCCTCGTTTTTTCCTCTTTTAGTGCGTCCTCCATTCTACAGCACGCATTGAAAGAGGAAAAAGCCTCTTGTGATTGTTTTTGTGCAGGAAGGTGTCCCTTCCTGCAAAAGAACAATCTCCCCACCACGCAGGCATCCTTGTACCATGGTGCAAGGGAGCCTGCGCTGGCGCATGGCTGCAGTTTGTACGCCTGCGCAGGGGAAGCATAGAGATGCGACAAAAAAATCTTTAAAAAAATAGAATTAAAAAAAAGTTTAAGTGTTTGGGTGTTGGTTGGCTCTAAAAAGAGCCATTGTGTTAATTGAGTGTTTTTTGGTACCTATAAGTAAGTATCGATCCAGTGTCTAAAGATCAAGAGGAAGACTCTGTTCCTTCATCTGTGAAATGTACTCTTGCTCTTTGGATTAGAAACATTATGTGCTGAACTTCTGACGTCTCTGCACACACAACTGTTACATGATCTAATGCTATGCTAGCAGGCAGAAGTTATGTTGGGGGTAGAAATCATTTAGAAAGGGTTAAAATATGCTTAAAAAAGAAATGTGTGTTTCCATTTAAAAAAAAGGTGGAGAACGTGAAAAGGGGGCAGGGTACAGAGTTCCTGACCCCCTACCTTTTGACAGGAGGTCCCTGAAGGACCATGAAGGGTGAAAAAGACATTTTATTTTATTTAAAAAAACAAGGGGTGCGCGTACCGTGCGGGCACCGTGCGCGCACGGCGGGGGGAAAAAAAAAATGATTTACATTTTTTTTTCTCAGATGCTAGGTGGCTCTAAAAAGAGCCGTTGTGTTAATTGAGGGACAGAGGAAGGAAAGAATGGCAAAAAATATAGGGTGCCGCACGTGTGCTGCTGTATCTTGATATCTATTAGGGGAATGCTGGTCTCCCCCAAAGCAAGAAAAGCATTACACGTATTGCACCGTATATGCACCCTCTCAAACAGAGGGTGAATGTCCAGAGGAGCAGAAGAAGGTGAAGCTGCCACCGCAGATGAAGTGCTCGGCTGAGTTGCCGATGATGTACTCGGCTGAGCTGCTGCGGATGTGTTCGGCTGAGCTGCGGGAGGGTTTTCTCTAGCAGCTCGAGCATAAGCCACAGGATGTACATCCCTAACGTGCCTGATCATAGTGAAGATACTAAAAGAGTATTTCTTATTAGGATCTCCTCTTGATAAGACACGACTACAAAGACTGCAGGTGACTTTGGGAGCATTGACTTTCTTCTGCCCCTCTGGAAATGTAAAATATTGACAGATAAAAGAATCTTTCTGTTTCCTCTGTCTCACAAGAGTCTCCTGCTCACTCCCAGAAGATGACGGCTGCTCTGCCATTGTATCACAAAAACAGTTCAGCTGCTTCTCCCAGGGAATCAGAAGAAATAATGAGGGGAGTTGGTGTGGTGTTGGAAGTTTCTGGAACTGAAACTACTATAAACCAATGAAAAGTGTTGTTTCTTGATCACATGACTTACCGTGCGCGCACCGTACGCTTACGGTGCGCGCACGGTACAAGCACGCATGCGCGTACGTAAGACGCGCACATGCGCGTACGGAGCACACGCGTACACCGCACGCGGGCATGCGCGTACGGAGCACGTGCATACGGAGCACGTGCGCATGCGCAAAAAGAACATGCGCGCATGTGCATACGGAGCACGCGCGTACGCATCGTGGACGAAGTATGCATGCGTACGTAAATCACATACGCATGCGCACACGGAGCACGTACGCATGTAAACCACATGCGTGCACCGTACGCGTACCGTACCGTGCACGCACCGTAAGCGTACGGTGCGCGCACGGTCAAAATCCCTTAAAAAAAAAACCAATGTTTAGAGGTTTGTAGAAGATATTAACTATGCTGTTCAACTATATCTAAAACATTTTTTAAAAAGGTGAGCCATACCATATTGCAGGATGCAGTAAATCTATAATTATATACATAGGTAGCATATTGTAAAATAAATAAATAAATAATATAATAATACGTTCATAAATTAGCATTTAAAAAAACCTTTGAAATTCACAGAAAAAAACATAGGTTTCACACACATTATAGTTAGGAATTAGCATTTAAAAAACCTTGCAAATTCACTGAAAAAACCATAGGTTTCACACACGTTATAGTTAGCTGGACATTTCACTCGTACAAAACCAATGAAATTCCCCCGTTATAGTTAGTTCAGCTAACTATAACTCGCATGCCCGCAATCCACTGCTGATGACATCACATATTACATCACTCATGACATGGTCAGTGACATCACTCATGACATCACTGATGACATCTCAAATGACATCACTGATGACATCATCCATGTGATAAATTAGTGCATCTTCTCACACCCTAATATAACCTTTGATACACCGACTCAAAATTACAGAGTTCAGTTTTCAAAACCATACATACTCTAATACCAATAACTACATACCCACTTATTAACTGTTAGGTCTACATACACCTCCACTCATTCACCTGTACAGTCACTCATATTTACAGTCACTCCATACAAGACTATCATATGCATTTATACACGTATATAGACACTCACACACCGCCAATCAACCATTGAGGTACTGACACACCTAGTCAGTCGTACAAGTAATTAAACACAGTCCAATTTACTCACCTATACAGTTAAACACACTCAAATTCACTTACTCATAAAAATAGTAACACATTCTTACACTCTTATAGAATCATTGATACAAGCACACAATCATCCATACAGTCACTGTCATAATCACACACTCTCACATCTACCCACTTATATACTCTTACACGCATATACACTGCCTTTCACATATGTAGTTACTCACAAATGTACCACTGAGATATACATTCAATCCCTAACACACCCATACATACACTCACTCATACATACAGTCCATCACAGATACACTCTTAAAACCATGCACCCATAGAATCACCCACTCACACATCTAGTCACAGAGTCACACACACCCTACCCACACAAACACTCAGGAACCCATACAGATACTCAGATAAGCAATCAATAACTCATATAGACACTCATATAGCTATTCACAAAACCATGCAGCCACTTATACACCAACATAAAGACACAAACAGACATTTACACAGTTTAGTCAGAAGTCTGCAGTAAGATACATTTAATGACTCACTTATAGAGTCAAGTCAAGTCAAGTCAAGTCACAAAACTTATATAGCGCACTACATACCCATAGGGTTTCAAGGCGCTTAGGAAGGGGAGGAGGATTACCTTTCAAATATCCAGGTTTTAAGTTGCTTTCTGAATGCTAGGTGGTTCTGGGTGAGGCGAAGGTATGCGGGGAGAGAGTTCCATGTTTTAGCAGCCAGGTAAGAAAAGGATCTGCCTCCCATGGTGGTCTTGTTGATGCGAGGGATAGTGGCGAGGGCTTGGCTGGAAGAGCGTAGTTGGCGGGAGGGGGTGTAAAAGGACAGACGTGAGTTGAGGCATTCTGGTCCGATGTCGTAGAGTGATTTGTGTGCGTGGGTAAGCAGTCTGAAAGTGATCCTCTTATTGACGGGTAGCCAGTGGAGGTCTTTGAGGTGACCAGAGATGTGTTCGTTGCGTGGGATGTCTAATATGATTCTGGCTGAGGCGTTTTGGATTCGTTGGAGTTTCTTCTGGAGTTTTGCGGTAGTACCTGCGTAGAGGGTGTTTCCGTAGTCCAGTCGGCTCGTGACCAGAGCGTGGGTGACAGTTTTCCTTGTTTCGGTGGGGATCCAGCGAAATGTTTTTCTGAGCATGCGAAGAATGTTGAAGCAGGAAGAGGATACGGCGCTGACTTGTCTGTTCATTGAGAGTGAGGAATCCAGGATGACGCCTAGGTTCCGTGCGTGGTCCGTCGGGATGGGTGCTTTTCCGAGGGCTTCCGGCCACCAGGAGTCGTCCCATGAAGAGGGGGACGTACCTAGAATGAGTACTTCAGTTTTGTCTGAGTTCAGTTTCAGACGGCTGTGTTTCATCCATTCGGCAACTTCTTTCATTCCTTCGTGTAGGTTAGTTTTGGCGGTGCTGGGGTCATTGGTGAGAGAAAGGATAAGTTGGGTGTCATCCGCGTAAGAGATGATGTTGAGGTTGTGATGGCGTGCGATGGCCGCGAGGGGGCTCATGTATACGTTGAAGAGGGTGGGACTGAGTGAGGATCCTTGTGGTACGCCGCAGATGACTTCATAGGCCTCGGACTTGAATGGTGGAAGGCGGACTCTCTGGGTTCTTCCGGTGAGGAACGAGGTGATCCAATCAAGTGCTTTTCCTTGGATCCCGATGTTTCTGAGGCGCTGTAAAAGGGTGCTGTGGCAGACTGTGTCGAATGCTGCAGAGAGGTCAAGGAGGATGAGGGCGACTGTGTCTCCATTGTCCAGTAGAGTTCGAATGTCGTCTGTTGCTGCGATGAGGGCGGTCTCAGTGCTGTGTTTTGCTCGGAAGCCAGATTGTGAGGGGTCGAGGGATTTGTTGGCTTCGAGGAAGGCGGCGAGCTGGTTGTTGACAGCTTTCTCGATGACTTTGGCCGGAAATGGAAGAAGCGAGATGGGGCGGTAATTTTTGAGTTCGGTGGGGTCTGCTGTGGGTTTTTTCAGGAGGGCAGTGAGTTCAGCGTGTTTCCAGTCTTCTGGGAAGGTAGCGGAGTTGAAGGAGCAGTTGATGACGTCTCGGAGGTGCGGTGCTATGACGGAGTCTGCTTTGTTGAAGACGTGGTGAGGGCATGGGTCTGTGGGGGATCCTGAGTGGATGGAATTCATCAGGCGGATGGTGTCCTCAGTGGAGATTGGGTTCCAGGCGTTAAGGGTGTTCACGGGGGGAAGGTGTACAGCAGATGGTGGGGTGGGTTGGTTTCCGGGTTGGTTGTCAAAGCTGTTGTGGATGTCTGCAATCTTGTTGTGGAAAAATGAGGCTAGGGAGTCGCAGAGGGTTTGAGAGGGGGTGATGTCGTTGGAGTTGGCCGAGGGATTGGAGAATTCCTTGACGATGTTGAAAAGTTCCTTGCTGTTGTGGGCGTTGTTGTCAAGTCGATCCTTGAATGCTGTTTTCTTGGCTTTTCGGATTAGTTGGTGGTGAGTACGGGTGGCGTTTTTGAAGGCGTCCTTGGTGCTGGTGGTAGGGTCTTTTTTCCAGGCCTTTTCGAGGGAGCGGCAGAGTTTCTTGGATTTCTTAAGCTCATCGTTGAACCATGAGGCCTTCTTGTTGCCGGGTTTGTTTTGACGTTTTTTCAGTGGAGCTAAGGTATCAGCGGTGTTGGATAGCCATAGGGTGAGGTTGGCGGCGGCTTCGTTAACGTTAGAAGAGAGGGCTGGGGTGTTTTGAAGGAGTAATGCGGAGATTTGGTCCGTGGTGATTTTGTTCCAGTTTCTTTGCAGAGTTGGTTGGAGGTGGTTGGTGGGTTTGGGCTTGTTGTAGGTGAAGTGGACGCAGCTGTGGTCAGTCCAGATGAGATCCGTAGTGTGGCTGAAGGAGACATGATTGCTGGAGGTGAAGATGGGGTCGAGTGTGTGACCTGCGATGTGGGTGGGGGAAGTGACCAGTTGTTTAAGTCCGAGGTTGGCGAGGTTGTCCACGAGGGTGGCGGTGTTGTGGTCGTTGATCTTTTCGAGGTGAAAGTTTAGGTCTCCCAGAAGGATGTATTCTTTGGAGGGGAGCGCGTGTGGGGTGATGAAGTCCGTGATGTCTTCACTGAATTTTGCGCGGGGTCCTGGTGGCCTGTAGAGGAGTGTGCCTCTGAGTGTGGTCTTGGGGTCGGTGTGGATCTGGAAGTGAAGGTGTTCGGAGTTGGCGAGGTTGGCGTCGGAGCTGGTTGAGATGCGGATGGATTTCTTATGGACGATGGCGATTCCTCCTCCTGTGTGGCTGGTACGGTCTTTGCGAGTGATCTTATAGTCTTCAGGGATGGCAATGGTGATGTCTGGTGCGGAGGAAGCGTTCATCCATGTTTCCGTAAGGAAGGCGATGTCCGGAGAAGTGGTGTCTAGTAGATTCCATAGGTCGATGGCGTGCCTGTGGACCGATCGGGTGTTGAGCAAGATGCATTGTAGGTGGTTGGGGTCGGGTATCTGTGGTGTGGTCGTAGTGGAGATGTTGTTGGTGCCGCTGAATTTGCAGGAGAAGCAGGAGAAAGGACCGTGAGTTTGTCCAGGGGCGGCTTGGACGCAGTTGGGGGCGCGACCGGGGTTAAGGGCTAGGAGGGAGGCGGCATCGTAGGTAATGCGGGGGGGCTGGGCAGCGCGAGGGGCAGGGGGTCTGGCGCTGGGCGCGGTCCAGGCGCGGACGGGCGTAGACGGGCTTACCTTTGGCGCACCTTCGGCGCGGGTTGGGCGCGGGCGCTGCGCGTGAACGCTGCGCGCGGGAACAACTGTCATATATGGATAGTGGAGGGGGAGGGGCGAGGGCGGCTCAGCTGGGAGGCGTGGCGGGCTCAAGGGAACAACAACAACAGTAACAGAGCCAAAATGGAGGGGAGGGCAGAGCAGGGCGCCGATAGCACACGATGTCAATTACACAATGCAGGAAAGTAATGGAGCGACCAAGCAAGCATCCGGTGAAGCAGTGACCAGGCGGTGGGAAATGATAATGATTCCTGGCGCTGTTTAAATAAATAATTAAATGCTCACACGCTCTAAAATCTTTTCGCTATGCAAATATAAAGTACCGCAACTCTGAAACGCTGAAACGCTATGGCGCTATTACAATCAATGAATCACTCAGCTTTGTAGCACAATACCGCCTTTCAGCAGCAAGCAGGCAGGGGAGCGACCACTCGAGGCAGGAGCAAGGAGTGGATCACGGAGCACAAAGGTCAGAGGGCGCTCTATATTGTTAGTGGGAGGGCGGCTCAGCTGGGAGGCGTGGCGGGCTCAAGGGAACAACAACAACAGTAACAGAGCCAAAATGGAGGGGAGGGCAGAGCAGGGCGCCGATAGCACACGATGTCAATTACACAATGCAGGAAAGTAATGGAGCGACCAAGCAAGCATCCGGTGAAGCAGTGACCAGGCGGTGGGAAATGATAATGATTCCTGGCGCTGTTTAAATAAATAATTAAATGCTCACACGCTCTAAAATCTTTTCGCTATGCAAATATAAAGTACCGCAACTCTGAAGCGCTGAAACGCTATGGCGCTATTACAATCAATGAATCACTCAGCTTTGTAGCACAATACCGCCTTTCAGCAGCAAGCAGGCAGGGGAGCGACCACTCGAGGCAGGAGCAAGGAGTGGATCACGGAGCACAAAGGTCAGAGGGCGCTCTATATTGTTAGTGGGAGGGCGGCTCAGCTGGGAGGCGTGGCGGGCTCAAGGGAACAACAACAACAGTAACAGAGCCAAAATGGAGGGGAGGGCAGAGCAGGGCGCCGATAGCACACGATGTCAATTACACAATGCAGGAAAGTAATGGAGCGACCAAGCAAGCATCCGGTGAAGCAGTGACCAGGCGGTGGGAAATGATAATGATTCCTGGCGCTGTTTAAATAAATAATTAAATGCTCACACGCTCTAAAATCTTTTCGCTATGCAAATATAAAGTACCGCAACTCTGAAACGCTGAAACGCTATGGCGCTATTACAATCAATGAATCACTCAGCTTTGTAGCACAATACCGCCTTTCAGCAGCAAGCAGGCAGGGGAGCGACCACTCGAGGCAGGAGCAAGGAGTGGATCACTACGCACCACAGAAAATCATCCATTTACACACTTGTACACCCACTTATTCTTCAACAGGCCTTTCCCTTTAAATATTAAACCCATTAAAATTGTTCAGAAACACGTACTCAATGGATGATGTCATCAGTGATGTCATGAGTGATGTCATTTGAGATGTCATCAGTGATGTCATGAGTGATGTCACTGACCATGTCATGAGTGATGTAATATGTGACGTCATCAGCAGTGGATTGCGGGCGCGCAAGTTATAGTTAGCTGAACTAACTATAACGGGGGAATTTCATTGGTTTTGTACGAGTGAAATGTCCAGCTAACTATAACGTGTGTGAAACCTATGGTTTTTTCAGTAAATATATATATATATATATATATATATATATATATATATATATATATATATATATTACCTACTGGCGGTCGCCAGTAGGTAGTTATAGTTAGGACCTATTTTCCATAGGAAATCCGCAACATTCTATTCCCAATAAGTCTGGCGCAAGTTGACGAATCCTCGCGAAATTTTCCAAACTTTTGGCCAGCTCCGCTCCGCTCCGCTCCTACCCTTAAAGTTTCGTGGTGATTCGTCAAGCGGGGGCCGAGAAAAAAGGGGGGTCCCAAAACACGTTTTCCCCATGCAATTTCCCATAGGATCTGTTGTCGCAGCTACAGCCCGAACCGCTGAACGGAATGACACCAAATTCGGCAAAGAGGTAGTCTTCAGTTCAGACTCGTGGCTTTTGCACAAATAGTGAGAATCCATTCAGTAGTTCCTGAGAAAATTAGAGTTAAAAGTACATAAATATCTATGGCCGCGGAGGATCCGTGGACCCTACACGCACTGCAAGCGCACCCATCCTGAAGCGAGCGCGCACCCTCCCGATCGCGTGCTGAATGCTAATTGGCTGTCGAGTGTCTCTCTACATTCGAAACCAGGAACTGTTGGCGGCCATTTTCTGCCTCTGTAGAAGCGAGGCTGAAGAAGCAAGGGGAAAAAGTGTGTAAAACATATAAAGGGGGCAGAGTGGAAATATTCTGACCCTCTAGAGGTGCTTAGGGGGTCCCAGAAGGACCCCCTGGGGCCCCCCTTTTTAAAAAAAAAATGGCAAAATGCGCGCACGGTGCGCGCATCCTATCGCGTTGGATGCACGGATTCTCTCGCGGTGGGTTCGCGGATCCAAGGAAAAAAAAAATGAAATTGTTGGGAGATAAAGATTAAGCTTAAGGGTTTTGTTCTTGAGTGGCTCTAAAAGGAGCCGTTGTGTTCATTGAGTGTTTTTGGTACTTATAAGTAAGTCCCTATACAGAGTCTAAAGTTGTTGAGGAAGACTCTGTTTCCTTCATCAGTAAAGTGTACTCCATCTCTCCTATACATCTCTTGCATATGAAAGCGCAGATTGTTATTGTAAATGGACCCCATTCTGTAGTCTCGGAGAAAAGCAGAAACAGATTTATTCACATGTTTCCTAGCTTTCTCAATCTGTGGACAAAAATGATCGGACCAGTTCCATTTCTGCCTTTGGCATATGTTAGAATACACAAAAGCAGTTTTAGGGAAAAGTGAAACCAGCTCTGCAAAGGTGTCCTTCATAAGCATTTCCAGACCTACCCCAGTCAAAGTGCCTAGGTCATTGCCACCACAGTGCACTATTATGAGGTCAGGGTGTTGGATTTGCATGAAGGATTTCACCAATGGCATCAATTGGTGCCACTTTAACCCTCTCTGTCCAATCCATTTAATGTCTACATTTGGCAAACCTAGGCCTTTGTGAATGCCTTTGTTTTCTGCATACCTTTGGCTCCAGAAAATGTAGCTGTGTCCCACAATCCACACTCTAAGCATCTTGTAAGGAGGTCTGGATGCACTCAGATGGTCTCTGTAAATGAAATGGCAGTTTGGAAAGTAAGATGTTTCTAAAATGGTGGCTAAGATGCAATTTTGAAAAAAGACAAGAAATCATTGGTTGTTTGACAACCTTCTACACTGAAAGGTAGGGTGCATATTTCTGTTTTTTAAACGCATGATTCTTATTGGTTAACAAAAACTGATTGTAAGGAACATTATATATGATAAGCTGATATGTTGAGAAGTCAAGCACACTTGCTGTCTTGATTAGCAACATGGTGTGTGCTGAACTTGTGACCTGTGTGCTCAGTACAGTGTTCCATGACCTGTTTCTATGGTAACGGGCAGAAGGCAGATTGGGAGAAGGGTTGAAGTTAATGACATTTGGAAAGGGTTGAAATGTTTAACCAATAGAAATGTGTGTTGGCTTTTGAATTTATGTGGGAAGGAATGTGATTTGATGTTTACATGTATATGTGTGGAAAATGAGAGGGACACTTTGCCATTCTTTGGTTCTGCTGACAGGTGCACAGTGCAGAGATTCTGTATAAGAATATCTGGCGTGAGACTGATATCTGGTGGGTGACGGATATACCTCTTAATCTACAAAACATCTTGAAAGGTGAGTTATTTAATTGTGAGGGGATGTATGTAGACTATTTTTATTTTAATCAGACTAATGTATTTGTTCTGCTAAAGTGTAGGGAGTACTTTTTTTCTCTACAATCTTATTGACAGTGTGTGTGCATGTAGAAACCATTTTGTGATAAGGATTTGTTTTTTTCATGTGTTTGTAGACAGATAACTATGCAGTTTTTATATTTTGGTAGAATTAGAATCCAGTCATTGTTTATGAATTTGTGAAATGAGTTATGTTTCTGCACTAAAATGTAGTACTCCTTGTAGATGAAGAAATGTGTTTTGGTATAGTGCAAGGGATAGTGTTGTTTGTCTAGAATCACACAGAGAGCCTGTGTGCATTTGGGAACCACTGTGAGAGAAGCATTTAGTAACATTGTGTATTTGCTGACAGATAACTCTTTTAAAAGCTGTCATGTTGTCAAGTTTTAGTAGCATTAGAAGCCAGTCTTTGCTTATGCATTGATTAAATGAGTCAGGCTTTGACACAAAAGTGCACTCTTGAAATATGCACATTGTGTGCAGTTCCCTTACCACTTCCATAGTAGTAAATATGTTTTGGTAAACTCCTAGGGATAGTGGTTGTTGTCTAGAATCACACTGTGAGTCTGTGTGCATTTGGGAACCACTGTGAGAGAAGCATTTGGTAACATTGTGTATTTGGTGACAGATAACTGTTTTAAAACCTGTCATGTTGTGAAGTTTTAGTAGCATTAGAATCCAGTCTTTACTTATGCGTTGATTAAATGAGTGAGGCCTTGACACAAAAGTGCAGACCTGAAATATGTAGATTGTGTGCAGTTCCCTTACCACTTCTACTGTAGTGAATGCGTTTTGGTAAACTCCTAGGGATAGTGGTGCTTGTCTAGAATCACACTGTGAGTCTGTGTGCATTTTGAAACCACAGTGAGAGAAGCATTTGGTAACATTGTGTATTTTCTGACAGATAACTCTTTTAAAACGTGTCATGTTGTCAAGTTTCAGTAGTATTAGAAACCAGTCTTTGCTTATGCGTTGATTAAATGAGTCAGGCTTTGACACAAAAGTGCAGTCTTGAAATATGTACATTGTGTGCAGTTCCCTTACCACTTCCATAGTAGTGAATACGTTTTGGTAAACTCCTAGGGATAGTGGTGCTTGTCTAGAATCACACTGTGAGTCTGTGTGCATTTGGGAACCACTGTGAGAGAAGTGTTTGGTAACATCGTGTATTTGCTGACAGATAACTATTTTAAAACCTGTCATGTTGTCAAGTTTTAGTAGCATTAGAAGCCAGTCTTTGCTTATGCGTTGATTAAATGAGTCAGGCATTGACACTAAAGTGCAGTCGTGAAATATGTAGATTGTGTGCAGTTCCCTTACCACTTCCACTGTAGTGAATTCGTTTTGGTAAACTCCTAGGGATAGTGGTGCTTGTCTAGAATCACACAATGAGTCTGTGTGCATTTGGGAACCTCTGTGAGAGAAGTGTTTGGTAACATCGTGTATTTGCTGACAGATAACTGTTTTAAAACCTGTCATGTTGTCAAGTTTTAGTAGCATTAGAAGTCAGTCTTTGCTTATGCGTTGATTAAATGAGTCAGGCATTGACAGTAAAGTGCAGTCGTGAAATATGTAGATTGTGTGCAGTTCCCTTACCACTTCCACTGTAGTGAATGAGTTTTGGTAAACTCCTAGGGATAGTGGTGCTTGTCTAGAATCACACTGTGAGTCTGTGTGCATTTGGGAACCACTGTGAGAGAAGTGTTTGGTAACATCGTGTATTTGCTGACAGATGACTGTTTTAAAACATGTCATGTTGTCAAGATTTAGTAGCATTAGAAGACAGTTATGGCTTATGCTTTCATTAAATGAGTCAGGCATTGACACTAAAGTGCAGTCGTGAAATATGTAGATTGTGTGCAGTTCCCTTACCACTTCCACTGTAGTGAATTAGTTTTGGTAAACTCCTAGGGATAGTGGTGCTTGTCTAGAATCACACAATGAGTCTGTGTGCATTTGGGAACCTCTGTGAGAGAAGTGTTTGGTAACATTGTGTATTTGCTGACAGATAACTGTTTTAAAACCTGTCATGTTGTCAAGTTTTAGTAGCATTAGAAGCCAGTCATTGCTTATGCGTTGATGAAATGAGTCAGGCATTGACACTAAAGTGCAGTCGTGAAATATGTAGATTGTGTGCAGTTCCCTTACCACTTCCACTGTAGTGAATGAGTTTTGGTAAACTCCTAGGGATAGTGGCACTTGTCTAGAATCACACTGTGAGTCTGTTTGCATTTGGGAACCACTGTGAGAGAAGCGTTTGGTAACATCGTATATTTGCTGACAGATAACTGTTTTAAAACCTGTCATGTTGTCAAGTTTTAGTAGCATTAGGAGCCAGTCTTTGCTTATGCGTTGATTAAATGAGTCAGGCATTGACAGTAAAGTGCAGTCGTGAAATATGTAGATTGTGTGCAGTTCCCTTACCACTTCCACTGTAGTGAATGAGTTTTGGTAAACTCCTAGGGATAGTGGTGCTTGTCTATAATCACACTGTGAGTCTGTGTGCATTTGGGAACCACTGTGAGGGAAGTGTTTGGTAACATCGTGTATTTGCTGACAGATAACTGTTTTAAAACATGTCATGTTGTCAAGTTTTAGTAGCATTAGAAGACAGTTATGGCTTATGCTTTCATTAAATGAGTCAGGTATTGACACTAAAGTGTAGTCGTGAAATATGTAGATTGTGTGCAGTTCCCTTACCACTTCCACTGTAGTGAATGAGTTTTGGTAAACTCCGAGGGATAGTGTTGGTTGTCTAGAATCACACTGTGAGTCTGTGTGCATTTGGGAACCACTGTGAGAGAAGTGTTTGGTAACATCATGTATTTGCTGACAGATAAGTCTTTTAAAAACGATCATGTTGTCAAGTTTTAGTAGCATTAGAAGCCATTCTTTGCTTATGCGTTGATTAAATGAGTCAGGCTTTGACACAATAGTGCAGTCTTGAAATATGTACATTGTGTGCAGTTTCGTTAACACTTTCATAGTAGTGAATCAGTTTTGGTAAACTCCTAGGGATAGTGGTTGTTGTCTAGAATCACACTGTGAGTCTGTGTGCATTTGGGAACCACTGTGAGAGAAGCATTTGGTAAAATTGTGTATTTGGTGGCAGATAAGTGTTTGAAAACCTGTCATGTTGTCAAGTTTTAGTAGCATTAGAAGCCAGTGTTTGCTTATGCATTGATAAAATGAGTCATGCTTTGACACTAAAGTGCAGTACCATGTAGTATTGTCTTCACTGCACCAGAACTGAAAATTTAAAAGTTTTACCCAGGCACTGTCCTAGAAGTAGTCTGATGATTTAGTCAGTTTCTAAGTACTTATGTTGTGAACCATTCATTATTGTGAACCATTCATTACCAAATAGACTGCTTCAAATGTCTATGCAGTATGCATGTAGTTCTCTAACCACCTACACAGTTGTTTTTCGCACCTTCAATTCCCTAGTCAGTATCCATACACTTCCAGGAAACACCCTGTCACTCCCTTTGCAGTCCTCTAGTGACCCATTCAGCACCATGTACTAATCCATTCACTGTGCCAAAACTAAGGGTGGGCGTAGTGGGCGTAGTGGGGCTACGTGAAGCAGCACGTAGTGTGCCCGAATCTACGCACACTACGTGCTTCGCGTAGCCCCACTACGCGCCACCCGCCACCCGCCTCCCGCCCACCCTCCTTTTAAAAGATAACATAAATTTATAATAAAGGAAATTAAAAGGCACTTACCTGAAGCGCGGCGTCTCTGGGGCTCCCTCTTTCTGGTTTTCAACTTTTCTGACAAATGCACATGCATGGACGCCCGCGCATGCGCATTTGCCTACTTCGAAAACTGCGAAGCAGGCAGCGCTACGCACACTACGTGGGCGAAGCGTAGTGTCGCGCCCAGGGTTAGCCAAAACCCAAACACTTATAAATTCACCAAGACACTCTCTTTCCAGTACTCTAATGATTCAGTCACTGCCTAAGTATTCATGCACTGAGCCAGGCCTTAGCACATGGACTGCTTCAAACCCCTATGCACTATGCATGCAGTCTTCTAACCACCTAGACACTTGTCTTTCACACTTTCAATTCCCCAGTCAGTATCCATACAGTCCAGCAAACATCCTGTCACTCCCTTTGCACTCTTCTAGTGACCCATTTAGTACCAAGTACTAATCCATTCCCTGCGCCAAAAGCCTACCACTTATAAATTCACCCCGGCACTCTCCTTGCTGTAGTCTAATCATTCAGTCAGTACCCAAGTACTCATGCAGTGAGCCAGGCCTTAGCACATGGACTGCTTTAAATGCCTATCCAGTATGCATTCAGTCCTCTAATCAACTACACAGTTGTCTTTCACACCTTCAATTCCCCAGTTAGTATTCATACACTTCTAGCAAACACCCTGTTACTCACCCAGTGTGTCTCCTTTTAGTACTGTAATCATTCAGTCAGTTAGCATGTAGTCTTTTAGTGAGGTAGGCTTTAGGGCATGAACTGCTTCAAAGTAGTATGCACTATGTATGTAGTGTTTTAACCATCGTCACACTTGTGGTTCATGGCTATAGTTTCTTAGTCAGTTTTTATATAAAATGTGTTTGTACAGTAATGGAATACTGTAAATTTCAAAGTTATTAATATATATTTATTTGTGATTCTTTTTTGCAGATACTATTTTTCAACGTTAAAATAGAGAAATTATGCCAGAAAAAAAAAGAAAAAGAAAAGAACAGAGACAGGAGGATTATTTGAAGAAACATCAACCTCAAGCATTGAATGAACAAGATAATGTGGCTAAAAGGACAAAATCTTCTGGTAAGATCACAAAGCAATTTATTAAAAATGTTTGTAGGAGCAAACAGAATGTAGATAATGCTGCAACTTCTGAGAATTTTTCAAGTAAGAAAAAAATTCAAAATAAGAGGAAAAGTAAAAAAGCAAATGTTCAGTCAAAGGAGATAAAGTATGGTAAAAGAAGACAAAATCAGTATAAGGAATTACGCAAAAAAATATTTTACAAGAGAGTAGTGCATAATTTGCTGAAAGATGTGAAGAAATATAAAAAGTGAGCTTTATTTTATATAAAGAAGAAGCATATTGAAAGCATTGTGGAAAAGGCTTTTGAAGTAAAAAGGAAACTGTTTATTTTAGTGTTAAACAGAATTCGATCACTAGATAAACCAATATATGTAATGAAGGCCAAAAGTAGGAGGAAAAGAGTTATTAATAAAAAAAAAAAATTGTCATTTTTTTGGGAGAATGGAAACACAGTTCTAGTTCAGAGCCTTTTTTTAATGAAGAGAGTTATTCACTGAGTGAAAAATTATTGTATGCAGTTGACACCAGTGGTAGAGGTTATGAGGTTAGTGATGGTTGTCCAATGGAGAAAGAGAAAATGGTTGAAAGAAATGCAGAAGAAGTGATAGCTGATGAAGTTTTAGGGAGACGTGCTAAAAACCCTGTGTACACTTGGGATTGCAGTAGTGTTTGTAGTGTACGACAGGAATCTATTGAAAAATTATGTCGTTTTTTACGAGCCTATACTAAAAAAAGGGTAAAACAAAAGATTAAGCTGTTGCAAGGACTAGACCCTTGCAGAGTGAGAAAACATACTGGTTTGCAAGGTCATTCTCTGGCTTGTCTTCCTTGGAAAGTTTGTGAAAGTGTTTTTCACCATTTCAGAATGCTGGCAGTACATCATACTCAAATGCGGAAGTTAGTGAGAAGGTTGTATTATGCAAAAAGTCCAGCACTAAAGTTAAGTGAGTTGAACAGTGCTCTTTTACGTGGGTCAGTTTCAGATGTGAAGCAGGTCTGTGATGATATTGAGTTTTGTTACTTTGGGCCTCAGCAAGAGAGTGAATAAACTGACACATTAGTAGAACAAAATGTTGAAGACAATGTAGAACCTGTAATTACAGAAAAATTTGAGGATGAAATCACAAAGTTTAAGGTAATTTCAGGTGAAAGACCAAATGTTTCTTGTATTTGTTGTCGGCGAAGTCACTATAAGAATCAGACTAGGGGTGTCAATCTGTATTTAAAAAGTGAAATAGAAGATAATGATAAGTGGATGGAATTTGCAACTTATTTGTTGCTAGAGGATTGTTTTGATTTGGGATGTGAGCAGCGTATTTGCAAATATTGTTATAAGAAATTAGATGAGAATAAAATGCCTTCTAGAGCTGTTCATAATAATCTAGAGTTGGTTGCTATTCCTCCAGAGCTGATAGATTTAAATACGTATGAGTCTATTCTGATACAATGTGTTCACCCGTTTCAGGCTATTGTTCGTATGGAGCCCAAAACAAGTAAATTACCTCCATCAGAGTTGCAAAGAGGATTGAAAGGAAGAGTTGTGTATTTACCATTTGATTTAAGGAAAAATATTGAAACTATTGGTGTAGATCATGCAGAAAATGAGCCACTAGTCATTCTAGTTAATGGTGTTCCTACTAAGAATAAGAAAATCTGGCAAGAGTTAGTGGATGTTAGAAAAGTGCAAAAGGCATCATTGTATCTGTTAAAAAATAATGAGTACTATAGAAATGTGTTTGTTGGAGAAGAAGAAATAGATTTAGCAGAAGATAGTGAAACATTAAGTGGACAAATTGAAAAAGTGGACATGTCCAGATGTGAAGAGATCTATGAACATTACAGTGTACATCCACTTCATTCCAAAGAGGTGATGGGGAATACGATAGAGTTGTTTCAAATGAAAAAAGCAACAGGAAGTCCCATGAGTGTATGGGAAGAGAGCTTGGAAGCTCGTTGTTTCCCGCAGTTGTTTCCAACAGGAAAAGGTGGAAGATATGATGAACGTCCTGTGCAGATTCCTGCATCTGAATACCGGACAACAAGATTATATGCTGAAGATCCAAGATTTCGACAATGTATCCCTTATATGTTTCATCTTCTGTTTGAAAGTGACTTGTCTGGACTTTCATATGCAATAAATCACATTTTAAAAACTGGAATGCATCTTCAAAATGTAACGACAAAGGATTTTATGGATAAAGTGCATCAGAGAGATGATCATTTAGAATCTCAGTTGATTAATCTGATGGCATGTCAGCGTGGGACTAATGAATATTGGTACCGTCGACATGGAGAACTGAAATGTATGCTACGGAACTTGGGAACTCCTACATGGTTCGTTACACTAAGCTGTGCTGAGTATGCTTGGGATGATTTACTTGAATTTCTTCGAGAGGCAAATTCCAATATAAAAAATATTGAATACAAGACACCTGGAGAATTGTGCTCTTTGGATCCTGTCAATGTATGCAGATATTTCAATCATAGATTTGAAGCTATGATGTCTTTCATCTGCAATAAAAAGAATCCTCCTGTTGGAGAAGTTGTGGATTTCTTTTGGAGAAAGGAGTATCAAGCAAGAGGTGCTCCTCACATACATATGTTGTTATGGGTCAAGGACGCCCCCAAATTTGGAACAGATTCAGATGAAACAATTTTGTCTTTCATTGAAGATTATGCTACATAATAGCAGAGAAGAGAAAAACTTAAAACAACAAGTCTTACGATTTCAAAGCCACAGGTGTGGAAAATACTGTCGACGAAAGCACAGGTCAAAGGATAAGTTCTATACCAAATGTCGTTTTGGATTTCCACATCCTGTATTATCCAAAGGAAGAGTGAACAGTTTTATGTCTGCTGTACGACATACCATCACAAGAAAGTCTCAGAAAAACACCTACAACTTAAGAAGAAGCGAAGAATCAAAATACATAAATGACTACAATCCAGTTATTTTATCCATGTGGAACGCTAACATGGATATTCAGTATGTTGCGGACAATTCCATTGCTGTTGCTCGATATGTAACGTCTTACATTACTAAATCAGAAAAGACTGAATTGAAAGAAATGTGGGAAGAGATTTCTCACGAGAAGACTCTAAGTAAGAAATTATACAGTTTCACTTTGAAGATGTTATCGCATCGTGAAATTGGAGCATATGAATGTTCAGATCGGTTATCATCTCAAGTCTATATTCCAAAAGTAGAAGAATCATTTGGGTGAGTCTAGGTCTTGCAGGAATGCGAAATCGGGTATTGAAATCTGTTCAAGAAATTGGATATTTAGCAGAAAATGACCCTGAAAGTACAGATATTTTGAAAACCAATATGTTGGACCCATACTATCCAAATCAAAGTCATCATCTTGAGAACATGTGTCTCTATGAAGTGCTGCAAAACTACACTTTTAAACGGAATATTATAGAGAACATCAACGATGGAAAATATGGAGTGATTGGTTCTGAAGGATGTCTGGTGAAACAAAGGAAAGGAAATTTAATTAATCACAGAAAACTGAGTTGCGACACTGCTGACAAAAGGGAATTTTACTATTTAGCCCTTTTGCAAATGTTCAAACCATGGCGTTCTGAACTGGAATTACTTGGAGATTTTCCCAGCTATGAAGATTCATTTAATGCTTGTAAAGATAGCATACAATGCAGTGCTTTAGCAAATTATGTCAAAATGTTGAATGATGAAATTGATCAAGAAGCTATAATTGCAGCTGAGATTGCTAGAGACAGTTCTCAAGACAGTCAAAGTTCTGCTGCACTGAGTCAAGATCCACTAGGACAACCAATTGTTGAAAATGAAGCAGCGATTGCAATGAATGAGGTGGAAGCAGCAATGTATCAAGCACAAGAAGATGCAATACAGTTAGGAAACTTGGAAGAGCAACTAAATGTTGAACAGAAACAAATATATCAGCAAGTGAAAGAGCAGATTGACCATGGATTACTTCATGAAAAGAGAGTGTGCTCATGTTCATCATTTCAACCTATCCGAATGTATGTGAGTGGTGAAGCTGGAACAGGAAAAAGTTTCTTAATTAAAGTAATTACTACCAGTAGAGCATGAGAACAAATTGGAATACCACAAGCTATCTGGAGAAGCTTGTTGTGAAGTTTCAAGAGTCCTGAAGAAAATGAAACTTCTCATTCTTGATGAGGTGAGCATGGTTTCAAACTTGATGCTTGCCTTTGTGCATTTAAGAATGCAGCAAATTCTTAAAACAGAGTATGACGTGTTATTTGGAGGAAAACATGTCATAGTTTTTGGAGATCTACTGCAACTGACACTGGTAAAAGGACAACCGGTATTTAAAACACTTGCCCATGAAGATACCAGAAAGTCTCTTGGCAGTGTTGGTAATGTGAACATTTGGAGTAATTTTGAATACAAAGAACTGACAACACATATGCGACAGGCAAATGATGCTGAATATGGAAGTATTCTTCAAGATATAACAATTGGAATTCTTTCAAAACAAGGGAAAGAAGCTTTGGAGAGTCAATTACTTTGCAATGTCTTTCCAAATGAAAATGCAGTTCCTGCAAAAGTGTACGTGGAAATTGCTAAAAATAAGTCAGTGATTTGCTTAATGCCAACACTGCGTGAGTGTTCAATATTCAATGAAGAATTATTAAAATTGGAACATGAAGAAATTGTAAAAATGGAAGCCGTTGATAAAATACTGCATGAAGGAATCACTATTATTTTGACGGGTAAGTTGAGATCAAAACTGGATTGTTTAGAAAAAAAAAATCGAAAATTGCTGGTTTGGAAAAAACACTGTATGCGTGTCGGGTAATTTTAAGGCGTAATTTGGATATAGAGAAAGGTTTAGTTAATGGTGCAATGGGCAAAGTGGTGGATTTTGTGAATTGTCAGAAAAAAGAAGGAATTGAATTTTTAAAAATTAAATTTGATCAGATTGATGAAGTTAAAAAAATTGGTCGTTGTTCAGTTCGTTTTTTGCTTGTTAAAGATTTATATGTCCGTAGGAAACAATTTCCATTTTCTCTGGCATATGCAGTGACTATTCATAAATCGCAAGGATTAAGTGTAGACAGTGCATTCATGAACATTGGATCTACCGTATTTAAAGAGGGTATGGCATATGTTGCTTTGTCGCGAGTCAGAACATTATCTGGTTTGTTTTTGATTGATTTTGATGAGACAAAGGTTACTGCAGAGGCAAACTGTGTAAAAGAGTATAATAGGTTAAGAAGGGTGTATGCTCCAAATTTAGGTCAATATCCTGTATTTGAAAAGCGTATGGTTGGTCGAAAAAGAAGGTTAGAGAATATCTGTTCTGAAGGTATCAAGAAAAGAAAAGAACAAGATAATGTTGTGATTGCAGGTAAAAAGAAATTGGACACTGTTGGAGAGATTGTTGGTTATCAGTTTGAAAATAGTTCTGGTGTCAACTGCTATGCTAATGTAGTGGTCAATGTTGTTTTTTATCTTGAAGGTTTGCAAGAACAAATTATGTAGAATCGGCAAAAAAGATTTTGTTCTCTGTTGTATTCTGTTTATGAAAAATTGACAACAGATAGAAGTAAAATACAATCTGTTTCAGATGTTCGTAGTCTTTTGGATGTGTGTTCTGGTTTTACACAATTTACACAAAATATCCAACAAGATGCTCAGGAATTTTTTTTTTATTTTTATTTTTTAAAACCTTTATTCTTGAAAACATGGACACAGCTATTTAGCCGACATCCCGGAGGTTCGGCAGCTTTGAGAAAGCAACAAGGAAACGTCCACAGAGCATAGAGGAGAATCAAAAAGGTTCTATTTTAAATAAATACAAACTCACACAAAACCCCAGCAAGGCGAATAACACTGAAAACCACTGGTGATTGCCCCTCAGGGGAGAGCAGACCCCCGTCGTCTAACAGTCACAACTCTGTGTTAAGAGGAAAAAGGGGGGAAAAGCAGAGGCCCAAAAAGTCAATTATCAATCAGATACATATACAGATGCTGGAAAGAATGTTAAGGAGAGAGCTGTTCATCGGGGAGATCCAAATCAGGGGCAAGACATATGCCACCCCTATACTGGTTCCACCTCCCCCAAATGGCATGCCACTTCCGGGGGCGCCCTCTAGCACAATATACTGTCTTTTCCCTCAGCATGCTCCAGTCCATGTTTTCTTTCCACGCAGTCAATGTGGGGGGAGCCGCTGAGCCCCAAAGGCGCGCGATGTCTCGCTTAGCCACCATATTACCCAGGGTCACCCACTGGGTCTGTCCCACATCGTGATCGGTAGGCCCCCAAACATTCAGGAGACAGCACCGTGCCTCCGGCTGCATAACAATGCCCGTCACCTCCCCCATCACCGTATGGACTCTCCTCCAGAATTCCCTGATAACGTCACATTCCCAAATGATATGCATAAAGGTACCCACCATCCCGCATCCCCTCCTACATAAACCCTCCTCCGAGAATCCCATACGAACCAGCCTAGGCCCCGTGACATAGATTCTGTGGAGTATTTTGAGCTGCACCAGCCTCAGTCGTGATGGGATCGCGACCTCCTTAGGAGAGGAGACCGCAGACTGCCAATCCTCGTCATCCAGTTCGAGCCCGTCCCTAGTCCACTGGTCCCTCAGCCCCAACAGCAGGTCCGCCCGAACGTTTATCAATTTCTTATATATGAGAGAAATCGTACTCTCCGGCATATGGCCGTCGAGGATCCGATCCTCCAATGGAGAGGACTCAGGCACCTTCTCTCCGTCTACGAGAACTGATCGCAGGGCATGACGCACTTGAATGTAGCGGAAGAACTCAGATTTCCCCAACTCATACTCCTGCTGCAGCTCTTCAAAGGACTTCACCCTCCCCTTACTCAGCAAATCTCCAACCCTGGAGATTCCAATCAAGTCCCATTTATCAAAACCTTTCGTATGCCAGAGCTTCCCCAATCTGTCAGATTCAAACAACGGGGTAGCTAGGGTGAGCCTATCCTTCCAGCCCAACGAGTCAGTCGCCAACCTCCACACGCGCACCGCCACCCCCGTGGGCCCCGTGAGGGACGAGTCCAGCGCCCGAGAGTACAGCGCTCTATGATAATTACCGCCGCGCAGCAACCATCGGTCCATGGCATAACCGGGGCTTAGAGCCGGACCATAGAAACCATGATTAATCGCGCTCAACTGGGTGGCCCAATGATAGCGTCGAATGTCCGGAAGCGCAATACCCCCGTCGTACCACGGAAGCGTCAACTTAGCAATCGCTATGCGAGGCCTACCATCCCACAGCAATGATCGTTGGAGGCTTTCAACCTCCCGAAAGTAACTGGCCGGTACCCAATCAAGGGTATTCTGCAAAGCATAGAGGAACCGGGGGAGAGAGATCATTTTAAACAAAGCGGCGCGCCCAACGAGGGAGAGCGGCAGCTTCCGCCAGCCCGCAACATCCCGCCGCAAGCGCGCCAATGGGGGGAGCAGGTTTCTCTCATACCGCAGGGTGGAGTCAGTGGAGATAAAGATCCCCAGGTACACAAAGCCCTGCTGGGCAATCTGGATCGAACACGTTCGCGGGACAGGCGGAACCTCGCCGCTCAGAACATACAAATACGATTTACTCCAATTGATGACGAGACCCGAGTTCCTACCAAAGGACGTCAGAACGTCACAAACCACTATAAGCGAGTTCTTGGGCGAGGCGAGATATAGCAGGATGTCATCGGCATAGAGCGAGATACGGTCCTCGTGCTCGGGCGACCACCTAAGTCCACGTATATCCGGATGCCAGCGTATCCACGCCGCCAGCGGCTCGAGGGCAAGGGCGAACAACAAAGGCGACAAGGGGCATCCCTGCCGAGTTCCCCTCCCAAGCTGGAACGGAGTCGACGCCCGCCCGTTTACTACAACACTCGCAAGGGGACCCTCATACAGCAACCTCACCCAGCTCAAAAAACCAGGGCCAAAACCGAACTTAGCAAGCACTGCCCACAGATATGCCCATTCCACCGTATCAAAAGCCATCGCGGCATCAAGAGATGCCACAATAGCTGGTTCTCGGATCGTGCCCGCCCTGGCAATCACTCCATGGAGGCGCCGAAGGTTCAAAGCGGTGTTACGGTGCGGGATAAAGCCGGATTGATCCGGATGGATCAAGTCTCCGAGCACCCTGACCAAGCGGCCTGCCAGAATTTTAGCCAGAATTTTCGGCTCAGCATTAAGGAGTGATATTGGCCGATAGGAGGAACACTTATCTCGGGGTTTACCCTCCTTGTGTATTACAACAATCGTCGCCAGTCTCTGGTCCAACGGAAGGGCCCCTCCCCCCCGCGCCTCCACAAACATGGCGCGCAGGTGAGGGGCAACCCTATCCGGGAACAGCTTATACAAGTCAATCGGCAAACCATTAGGGCCTGAGGCCTTACCCGAGTTCAGCGCACGGATGGCACCCGCCACCTCATCGACCGTTATGTCTCCATCGAGGTCGTCCCTATCTACGTCAGACAGGCAGGGCAGATCAATGTCCCGCAGGAG
Source organism: Triturus cristatus (assembly GCF_964204655.1). Taxonomy (NCBI): domain Eukaryota; kingdom Metazoa; phylum Chordata; class Amphibia; order Caudata; family Salamandridae; genus Triturus; species Triturus cristatus. The sequence goes on along the minus strand of NC_140593.1, from coordinate 240,517,441 downwards.
GTCAAGCGAGTCCTCGGTCGGCCTATCCGAAACTGCGGCATAAACCATACTGAAATAATCCGAAAAACACTGTACTATCCCCTCAGGGTCAACAACTACCTCTCCCCCCTCTCTCGTCAGTTCCGGCACTACTCTATTAACCCATTCTTTTTTGTCCAGCCAAGCTAGGAGCTTCCCGGCCTTATCCCCAACATCATACAAGCGGCCCTGCTGTTCCCTACTGAGGGTCTTGGCGGCATTAGTCACCAGGTCCTTATATTCGGCTTGCTTCAGGCTCAGCTCATGCAGTGAGGCCTCTGTAACCTCCTCCTCCAAGGCCACCTCTAAAGCCGCGATCTCCTCCTCAACCTGCATAACCTCGCCATCTCTCCGCCGCTTGGCCGCCACTACCAGGGAGAGGGCCTCTCCCCTCAGCACAGTCTTAAATGCTTCCCACAACGACACGGCCGAGTCAACAGACCCCTGGTTGTCCTTAAAAAAGTGATCAACTGTCTTCAACAGCGCACTGCGCATCTTGGGGTCCCGAAAGTACCAGGGGTTTATAGGAGCAACCCTGCCCCCTCCCTCACGCCCGACATCCAGCCGAACCCACACTGGCGAATGATCCGATATGCCCCGCGCCATATGCCTGGCCTCAGATACCAACGAGGCATGCGCAGCCAGGGTAAGCAGGTAATCTATCCTAGAGAGGCTACCATGCGCCCCGGAGTGGAAGGTGTATTGGCTCTGTGTGGGGTGCCGGAGCCTCCAGCAGTCTACCAGGCCGAGTGTGTCTAGGAAGTCTGGAAGCCACTTCTGAGCCCCCCCGGTATCCCTGGGCGGGTACCTATCCAGCAGCCCAGAGCCGACAGCATTGAAATCGCCCCCCACCACTACCATACCCTCCGGGAGGTCCAACAAGGCCCTACCCAGATCTGTGAACGTGGAGGACTGCAGGGCAGGAGGGACATAGACCGAAACCAAAACCAAAGTTCTGCCTTCCCACCTCCCCGCCACCGCCACAAACCTCCCCCTATCATCAACAATGGTGGAGTTCACCTCAAACGGTAGTGAAGCTCTAACTAGGATGCCCACACCCCTGGATCCAGAGGAGAATCCCGAGTGAGCTATGAATTTGTAACCTTTCCTATTAAGAGCATGGCAAGTATTACCTATAAGGTGTGTCTCCTGCAGTAGGACGACATCCGGCAAAGACCGTTTCAAGAACTGCAGGACTATCCCCCGCTTAATGCGATCCCCCAAACCATTAACATTCCAGCTAAGAACATTTAAACCCCTACCCCCCATCCCCACACCACAAGAGACCCACCCCACACCCGAAGAGCCACCATGATAAAATCCTGACAATGATTACTGCGCCTTGCAAAAACAAACCCCCCAACAACAAACCCAAAATCCCAACTATCCCCCCCACCCTGCACCCCTGCTGCAGCTTACAAAGCCCCCCCAACTTGCAGTGTGCCTGTCGCCCTACCAATGCCCAAATCTACAAAAAGTACCCTGAGGGAGGAAAGAGCTCCCATCGTCCTCCCGCAACCCTCCGTATTGTACTGCAATGGTTCAAGTCATCATCCGGAACCAAATCAAGTCAGTCCGGCTCCAAAGGCATCAACCCTGCTCATCCCGGCCACTGTCCCCGTCTGTGGCGGCATCCTCACCAGTCCGTCGTCGGGGCAAAGCGTCCAGCCATTCACCGGCCATAGCAGGCGACTCAAAGAAGAAAGTTCGGTCTTCATACACCACCCGTAATCTGGCAGGGAAAAGCATGGCATACTTCAGGTCCCTCTCCCGAAGCCGTCTCTTCACCCCCAGGAAGCTTAGCCTTTGCTTTTGCACCAGCTGGGTGAAGTCAGGATAGAAACTCACCGACGCGTTCTGAAAAGGGACCGGGCCCGTCACCCGAGATGCTTGCAGGATAGCGTCCCGATCTCGGAAGTGAAAGAGCCTGGCGACAATCGATCTCGGTGGAGCTCCCACCCTGGGCCTCCCGCCTGGCACTCTGTGGGCTCGCTCAACTGCGAAGAACTTCCCAAGGCCCTTAGGCTTCAGATGGTTAAGCACCAAGTCCTCAACGAGAAGGTCCACAGAAACCTCGTCCGAGGATTCCGGGACCCCGATAATGCGCACGTTGTTGCGCCTGGCCCGGCTCTCGAAGTCCTTGAGCCGACGGGCGGAGAGGTCACTCTCGGCCCGCAGCTTACGAACCTCAGTTTGAAGTTCCGAGACATCGTCAGCGAGGCCCGTGGTCTTAAGATCAAGGGTTTTTACCCGTTCATTGGTTTTGCCCAAGTCCGCGCGGATCAGGTTAACGTCCACCAAGATGGTATCCACTTTATGCGCCAGGGCATCAAACTGTCTCCCAATCGAGGCCTGCATCCCTTCGAGTGCGCCCATGATGTCCTGCAACGAGAGCTCCGAGGACGGGGGTGAGGCAGTCTTCTGTCCGTCCAGGGACTGGCTCGATCCACCGGGCGACCCCTTCTGCTGGGCATACCGGTCCATGTTATCAGCTTGAGTATAAGCTCCCCGCCTGGTAGCCTTGGGTTTCAGACGATCCACCTCTGGTTTACCCGACATGTCTGGCTCCAAGCAGTCCGGTGCCAAAAGACGGCCCTCTCTCAGGTAGAGGGAGCAGGAGAAGTCAGTACTGCAGTAGCCCGCCTGGGTAGGGCGCAGAGCGTCCAAAGGATAAGAAATCAGGCGAGAGCACTCCCAGGCCAAGGCAGACAAAGGGCGAGAAAGTGAAAGTGAAAGGACGGGATCTTCCGTCCGACAGTTCACACCTCGCCTGGCCGCTGTTGTTCAATTAGAGGTCGGGCATCCAGCCAACGCCAGCCCCTGGCATCCCTCGGAGACAGGCCTCAATCTTCCGCCGTGCACAACTCCGGTTCCTGGTGGGCGATCCGAACTCGGGCGGCATCAATCGCCTCCATAGCGAGTCAGCTGCAAGATGCCGTGCATATAAAACAGGATTGAAGACAGGATAGTCGATGGAGGGCGCGTGGGTCTCGGGAGCTCAAAGCTCACGCGGCCATCTTGGTCCGGCGCTAGGCTCCTCCCTGCTCAGGAATTTTTAATGTACATGCTTACCATTTTTGAAAATGAAGGTGTAGAAATAGAAAATATTTTTGGCCTTTCTTACAAATGGGAACATTATTGTGAAAATTGCTTGTATACATGTAGCACCAATGTAGACACTGAGAGATTTCTGTATTTAACATTACCAGACTGTAAATCAGTGTCTTTCAATAAATTAGTGAAAGGTGCAATTCAAAACATGAAGTGTAGCCAATGTAAATCAGAAATGTTATCCACATTATTCTTAACAAAATATGGAAAATACATAATTTTAATGATGCAACGTTGTACAGCTGACGGAAGAAAATTGGATACTTTAATAAAACAATTTGTAGCAGCACAACTATCAATATCAGGAAGGACTTTTGTAGCAATTGCAATAATTTTCCATGATGGACCTTCCACCACATCTGGACATTACACTGCCTATCTAAAATGTGACAAAGGCTGGACACTTTGTAATGATGCCCAGTTGGTTTTCAAACAACGTTTGCCTAGTGAATTACCAAATTCCTACCTAATATTTTTAAAGCCAAAGTTTTAGGAAGATAATGCACTCTCTGAGGAATTTATTATTATAATTTAATAGGACTACCATTGGACAATTTACATAAAGAAGAAGTGCAAAAATACCATTTGGACTCAAGGAAAGGTATATTTTGAATTTTTAATGCGGCAACATTTACAGTTTTTATAAGTTAAAGTTATAAAACTTTGTAATCTGTAAGCATTTCATATATGTATGATTTGTATTTTCTGGTATTTTACTGACAGTAGTATGTTGTTTTTTTTTTTAACAATCTTTCTGATTTTTTTTTTTTTGCCCGCTGTTAAGTGATGAGTACGATTGAAATCACTATTTCTAATGATATTCAATATATTCTGAGAACAGCGAAAAAGGCAAACAAATTAATTTGTGAAAATTATAAGCAATTTTTAAGAATTTAGATTTGAATGAAAATGTGAAAAAAATGTGTACCATTTTTTATTCCTATTACTGTGAAGGTAAGTTTAACTAAGTCTCAATATGCAGAATGAGGAGGTCTGCAAGAAGCTACAAAGTGGAAACATGTTTCTAAAAACACTCTGTTTATACCTATGTTGTTTTGAAATCTGACCATAATCAGATATCGTGTGACCTGCAAAAAAAGAGATTTGAGGGGTTCATATTATTTCCTATTTTAGCTATTGAAGGACCGCAATTATTTCAACCATTCTTCTTTGAACATCTTTGCAGACAAAACTCTGTGCTTACCTTTTATCATTCGCAAGGAATTTTAAAAACGGAAATATGTCACTTTTTGTAACATAGTTATTGTGTAAGATACTGTTTCATATTTACAAAGAGAGGAAAAGGCACTCTGTGCACTTTTTATACTCCATGTAAATACAACCTCATCATGCAGACCACTTTGCGTTGATAGGGTGTTCTATAAGTGTTGTTGTGCATGATTGCACTGAATACTCATAGAACAAGACACATGTCTAGATTTATCAGAAATCATAAATCTCGATATGTGTGTGAATGGTGCACCATTCTAAAATTGGTGTAGGAAAACACAACAAGGAGAATTGTTTTCATTTCTCCACATTTTTATATCTTCAATGCATGCTGAAATGTTCAGCATACATTGAAGGAGAAAAATGCATTTTCTCATTGTTTTTGTGCAGGAAGGTGTGTCTTCCTGCAGAAAAAAAACAGCACATGACACAGATGTCCTTGCACTACGGTGCAAGGGTGCCTGTGTCACCACATGGCTGCAGTTTAAGCAGCCGTGCAGACAGAAGCATAGATTTGCAACATATTTATGTACATATGTTGCATCCCTGTGCTTCGGAAGTACTACAGCACACTGCAGTTAAAGAGGTTACTGTGTGATGCTGCAGCACTTCCTCATACTTCTGCACTTATACATTCACCATATGCTACTAATGCATTCATTCAGTCAATTACGTACTACACATACATTCATCTAAACTAACACTAACAAAGAAATTTAGCTCTTTTTTTAAACCAGGAAAGTTAGTTCTTACAAGAACTTTTTTTTTTCTTCTTTCTTCTTTTATAATTTTTTGGGGGTTTCTGAACAATTTTTAATTTTTTTTGGTTTTTCTGCAAAAAAACAAACAAAAAAAAAAACAAGAGAAACCAAACAATGAACTTCAGGGAACAATAAAATAAAAATAAAAACTAGCAAATGTGACTTTCTTGGCGGCGGCAGATCAGATCGATCTACTGCTCACCATAGCACAAAGTTGCATTGCACTTTTACAAATTGAAATTGAGGACGGATGTCCAAGGTTTGGGCTGATGGATGCACTCTTGATGTGCTCGGCTGCGATGAGGTGGATGGCGCAGGAGCAGGAGTGTTTCTCATCCGTCGGCAATCTTCTCTTGCAAGATTGTTTGGATGAAGGGTCCTCATGTGCTTCATCATACTTGCTGTGCCGCAAGAGTATTTCTTGTTAGGATCCCCTCGCGACAGGACTCTTTTGCAAATCTTGCATGTGACCAAGGTGGCATTGGTCTTATTCTGCCCCTCGGGAAAAGTAAAAAATTTCCACACCACTGAAGAAAAACGTTCTTTGGGTGGTGCCTCCGGCAAAAATTCATCTTCAGAAGTATGAGGTGATGCAGGTGATGCCTGCTGCCCTGAAGCCATTTTTGGTTGAAAAAAGTTAGAGCTAAGTGTAAACTTAGTCTAAAAAATCTTCTTCTCTCCAAAGAGATGGTGCTCTAAAGAAGGTCAAAGAAGAATGATTGAAATGGGTGGGGTCTTTCAATAGTTAGAAGAGGAAGTGTAATGAACCAATCAAATCTCTTTTTTTGCAGGTCACATGGGATCCGCGCACCCTGCGCGTACGCAGCACGCACCCAGCGCGCATCTGCGAAATTGAATAAAAAAAATTATGGTATAAGATGTAAAAATATTTTAGTTTTAAGACTAGTTTAGAGTTTGTCTTCAATTAATATTCACATGAAATACATACATATGTTTTTTTAAATGTTAAATACTTCGCATTATCCGTGCACCTACCGCGTCAAAGATGCAGATGACGCATCGCGGAAGCGCGTAAACGTCGCGTTACGTACATCGAACGTGTCGCGTATAGGCTGGGAGCCGCGTACCGGTCGCATTGGAATCGCGCAATAGCCACGTACCCGACGCATACCATGCGCGGATGCAATCGCGTAGGGATCGAGAACAGTGCACATAGGGTCTGCGGATCCAAAAACATTGAAAAAAATATATAAAATACAGTTTTGAACATATAGTTAAAAAAATATTTTGAAAAATATAAAAAAATATGTTTGAAAAACCCATTAAGTTCAAATAATATTTTTTAATTTTTAAAAGAATTAATTGAAAAAATAAGTTAAAATGGTGATAAAAAAGTATTTTTAAAAAAAAAGATAATTAATGAAATTGACACACTGAATTTGAAAAATATAGAAATCCAATCAAAATCATTAAACATGATATCTTCAGAGATAAGTTATAGATAGGAATTAGCATTTAAAAAACCTTTGAAATTCACTGAAAAAACCATAGGTTTCATACTCGTTATAGTTAGGAATAGGCATTTAAAAAACCTTAGAAATTCACTGAAAAAACCATAGGTTTCAGGGGCGTTATAGTTAGCTGGACTTTTCACTCGTACAAAACCCTAGAAATTCCCCTGTTATAGTTAGTTCAGCTAACTATAACTTGCGCCCCCGCAATGCACTGCTGATGACGTCACATATTACATCACTCATGACATGGTCAGTGACATCACTGATGACATCTCAAATGACATCACTGATGACGTCATCCAGTGAATGTGTGTTTTTCTTAAAAGTTTAAATATGTTTTATATATTTATAGTGAAAGGCCTATGGAAGAATGAGTGTATAAGTGTATAAGTGTGTGAATGGGTGATTTTCTAGGTGCGTAACTGGCTCTATAAGTGAGTCATTAAATGTATCTTACTGCAGACTAGTGACTAAACTGTGTGAATGTCTGTATGTGTCTGTGTGTTGGTGTATAAGTGGCTGCATGGTTTTGTGAATAGCTATATGAGTGTCTATATGGGTTATTGATTGGTTGTCTGAGTATCTGTACGGGTGCCTGAGTGTTTGTGTGGGTAGGGTGTGTGTGACTCTGTACATAGATGTGTGAGTGGGTCATTCTATGGTGCATGGTTTTAAGAGTCCAACTGTGATGGACTGTATGTTTGGGTGAGTGTCTGTATGAGTGTGTTAGTGATTGAATGCATATCTCAGTTGTACATGTCTCAGTAACTACATATGTGAAAGGCAGTATATATGTGTGTAAGAGTATATAAGTGGGTATATGTGAGAGTGTGTGATTGTGGAAGTGGCTGTATGGATGAGTGTGTGCTTGTATTAATAATTGTATAAGAGTGTCAGAATTTGTTAGTATTTTTATGAGTAAGTGAACTTGAGTGTGTTTAACTGTATAGGTGAGTAAATTGGACTGTGTTTTTAATTATTTGCACAACTGACTAGGTGTGTCAGTACCTCAATGGATGATTGGCGGTGTGTGAGTGTCTATATAGGTGTATAAATGCATATGATAGTCTTGTACGGAGTGATTGTAAGTATGAGTGACTGTACAGGTGAGTGAGTGGAGGTGTATGTAGACCTAAGAGTCAATGAGTGGGTATGTAGTTATTGGTATTGGACTATCTATGGTTTTGAGAATGGCCGCCTGAAATTTTAAGTCGGTGTATCAAAGGTTATATTAGGGTGTGAGAAGATGCACTAATTTATCACATGGATGATGTCATCAGTGATGTCATCAGTGATGTCATTTAAGATGTCATCAGTGATGTCATCAGTGATGTCACTGACCATGTCATGAGTGATGTAATATGTGACGTCATCAGCAGTGCATTGCGGGGGCGCGAGTTATAGTTAGCTGAACTAACTATAACAGGGGAATTTCTAGGGTTTTGTATGAGTGAAAAGTTCAGCTAACTATAACGCCCCTGAAACCTATGGTTTTTTTAGTGAATTTCAAAGGTTTTTTAAATGCCAATTCCTAACTATAATGCCCCTGAAACTTTTGGTTTTTAAGTGAATTTCAAAGGTTTTTTAAATGCCAATTCCTAACTATAATGTGCATGAAACCTATATATATATACACACACACACACACACACACACACACACATATATATATAATCACTAAAAAGAACAAATGTTAAAAGGACGTGATAGTTAGGTACGGTAATAATATCTTACTTTACCCAAAAAAACAGAAGATTAAACAGATGTTATAGTTTGGTGAAAATGTCAGTTAAAATGTAACATTTAATGTTTTTCAAAAACCCTTGCAATTCACCAGTTATGATTTACTGACCTAACTAGAATTTGCGCCCGCACCATTCTCAGTGTCCTTATGAATGAGAACATCAGTAATGGCATCAATGGTGTCATTAAACAAGTCATGAGTAATGGGAACATGTGAGGTCATAAGCAGTGCATGGTGAAGGCGCAACCAAACCTTGCTCCCCACACCCGCGGGCAGCCTGGGGCGGCTACAGGGGCCGCCCACTGCTGTGCATGGGGGGGTTGGCTGCAGGGCCAGAAATTCACAAGTTATAGTTGTCTCTTGTAACTATAACTTGATCCCTAAATCAATTATAACTCGTGCCCTCGCCATGCATTGTTAATTATCCCGCATATTACCTCACTGATGACATGATCTATGACATCATTGATAACATTACTGCAACATCTGAAATTACATCATTGATGACACTACTGTGCATGGCGGGGGCATGAGTTATAGTTACTTTAGGAAACCAATTCGCAAGAGATAACAATAACTGGTGAATTTAACTGCATTTTTTAGTTTAAAATGTTATGTTGTCACCACTGTTGCCTGTAAGGTATGCGCATGGGCGCGTGCACCTGTCTTACCTGGAGCGCACAGTGGGGTGTTCAAAGAGCGCACAGCGGCAGGTAAGTTTAGCAGTAAATGCCTCCTGCACTTGCTGCATTTCTTTTGCTAAACGGGTGCAGTTGCAGGGCAGATTGCATACCTTTGTGAAAGTATTCATGTAATCGCAGTGCCCATCATGCGCTGCAATTAACATGATTACTTTCACAAAGGCATGCAATCTGCCATGCAGCCGCGCCCTTTTAACAAAAGAAATGCAGCAAGTCTACAAGCACGACGTGGGCTTTTAGATGATTCTGAAAGCACACATCGTGCTTGTAGACTTGCTGCATTTCTTTTGTTAATGGAGCAGGCGGATTGTGTTCTGCGCTCTATTAACAAAAGAAATCCAGCCTGGACTTTAAGCAGGTGAGAAGACGGGCCCCTATCGGGCTCCTCATTTTTCTTCACGGTGGGGAGGAAAAAAAAGCTTAACTCTCTTTTAATGTAACTTCAAAGAGACGCTCTTTTCAGTTTTATATAGCACAAACTTAGAGAAAACATGAACAGCAGTAACATTTTCATGTTTTGAATTACAGGTTGTTTGATTGAGCCGACGTGAGACTCAAACCTACTTCTCAGCTCGAAAGTCAGATTTTTCTAGCCTTAGCCACAACCTCGCCCACCAGAATGGAAGCATTTTCATTATTATATGCAAGGAAGTAATACCTGCTACTTATTTATTTTATGGAATTTACAATCAATGACAAAGCCAGTAGCCCTGGCTTGTTATAGGTGTAATGTTACTTTTAGTGTTATATATCTGGATGAATGGACAGATGCAGCAATATACCACTGGGGCAGCACACTATGCTAAGTACAGATTTTTAGCTTAAGTGTTTTAAGCCACTCCCTTAATTACATCGTTACAATTGATTGATTGTCTCTGTTTAATGTGTGTGCAATGGAAAATACACCCTACACTGGTATGAGTGGCGCTATAAAACAAAGTCAATGTATCTCAAAGAGAGTGGTAATGGAGACTTGATGGGCTCTCTTAAAGGATAATAGTGAGGGAATCACTGACAGAGACGGTCCTTGGGGGACGCCAACAAACATCACACAGGGCACCACCAGCGCTAAGGCCGTCCCTGTGCGTGTCATTGAGAAAGTATTCTTGTTAATTGCAGCACACGACTGACGCTGCGATTAACATGAATACTCACAAAATCCGCACTTATATTTGTCGCTGCACCAACACGTGCGGTCATGTTCCTGGCGCACATAGCCTTGGCTGAAGCTCACAGAGACCTTACACTGCTGCACACAGAGGAAATAAAATAGAGGGAACATTGGTTGTCACTGACATTTTCAGCTACTATATATTTTAACCTTTGTTTTTTTGAGTGAATATATATATATGTATATATGTATATATATTATATATATGTATATATATGCAAATTACCTACTGGCGGTCGCCAGTAGGTAGTTCTAGTTAGGACCAAGTTTCCATAGGAAGAGCATTTTTTGTTTTGCTTATAACTTTGGTGTTGTTTGATGAATCTTCATGAAATATTTTAAACGAATTCTTTGTTCATATCAGCTCCTATGTTGAAAGTTTGGGGGTGATTCGTCAACGGGGGGCTGAGAAAAAAGGGGGGTCCCAAAACGTGTTTTCTCCATGCAATTTCCATAGGAAAATTTAGACAAGGCTACAGGTCTAACGGGTGAACGGAATTACCCCAAATTTGTCAGGGAGAAGGGTCTTGGGCTAGAAAGCACGCTTTTGTTTATTTGGTGTAAATCCGTTCAGTACTTTTGGAGAAATATCGAAATTTACAGATATCGATATTTGGGAATTCTGCCATCTGACTGGCTGAGGCGTTACGAGCACGAGTTTGCTGGTTATTGGCTGCGAACGGTTGCAACTAGGAAGTGTTGGCAGCCATTTTGTGATTCTGTTGAAGCGAGTAAGGGAAAAAAATGGCAAAAAAAGTAGGAAAGAGGAGGGTAGGAGCGCTGTGAGCTCTGTGGGGTGGTTAGGGTGTGCTATACAGGGAGTGTGAAGGAAAGTATTCACCCCTACCGGTGTGAAAGTGCTGTTTTGCCCAGAGTGAGATGGTGCTGAGGTGAGGTGCCGGTACACTCGGAGATGAAACCGTGCGCCTAAACCGTGAGCTGATTGCTGTAAACTGATGTGCTCTGGGCGCTGCAGCATAGCTGTGCAAGTGGTGTTAGTATGCATTTAGACTATAGCGGGAGTGGGAAGCAAACTACTCACTCCTACCGGTCTGAAGACTCGGGGATCAAACCGTGAGCCTAAGCTGTGAGCTGATTGCTGTAAACTGATGTGCTGTGGGCGCTGTAGGATACTGGCCACTGTAGCATACCTGTGTAAGTAGTGTTAGTATGCGTTTATACTATACAGGGTGTGGGAAGTGAACTACTCACCCCTACCGGTGTGAAGACTCGAATGCAGTGTTTTAGCAAGCAGGAATAAAGAAATAATCGTGAAGAATATAATGCAGAATGTTGCAATCCCACAGAAGACAAATGGTGAAATCAGATGTGTCTAAGAAAGTGGCTTTGTGTAATAAAGCGATGGAGTGTGCCACAGCACCGAGACCGCCCTCATCGCCTCCACAGATGACATCAGGATCCTGCTAGACAATGGCGAGACGGCGGCCCTCATTCTCCTGGACCTCTCCGCCGCCTTCGACACCGTCTGCCACTGCACACTACGTACGCGCCGCCACGATGCAGGGATCCGAGACAAGGCCCTGGACTGGACCACCTCCTTCCTGTCCGGCAGAACTCAGAGAGTCCGCCTCCCCCCGTTCCGGTCTGTAGCCTCCGAGATCATCTGCGGCGTCCCACAGGGATCCTCCCTCAGCCCGACGCTGTTCAACGTCTACATGGCACCACTCACACTCATCGCCTGACAGCACGACCTCAACATAATCTCCTACGCCGACGACACGCAGCTGATCCTATCCCTCACCAAGGACCCCCCCACCACCAAATCCAAACTCCACCAAGGAATGAAGGCTGTCGCCGACTGGATGAAGGAAGGCTGACTTAAGCTGAACTCAGACAAGATGGAGATCCTCATCCTCGGGCCCAACCCCTCAGCATGGGACGACTCCTGGTGGCCCGCATCACTGGGGACATCCCCGGCTCCTACCAACCACGCACGCAGCCTGGGAGTCATCCTCGACTCGAAACTCACCATGACCAAACAGTCTCCTCTACCTGCTTCAACACCCTCCGTATGCTCCGCAAGACCTACAGATGGATCCCGACAGACACGAGGAAAACAGTCACCCAGGCCCTAGTCAGCAGCAGACTCGACTACGGAAACACCCTCTATGCCGGAGCCCCGTTCAAGCTCATCAACAGACTCCAAAGAATCCAGAATGCCTCTGCACACCTGATCCTCGACGTCCCGCGCCGTGACCACATCACCCCCCACCTGAGGAACCTGCACTGGCTCCCCGTCGACAGAAGAATCTCCTTCAAGCTCCTGATCCACACACACAAGGCACTCCACAAAACCGGCCCAGCCTATCTCAACAGTCGACTCTCCTTCTACGTACCCAACAGGAAACTCCGCTATACTGACCACGCCCTGGCCACGGTTCCGCGCATCCGTAGAACCCCTTCCGGAGGCAGGTCCTTCTCCCACCGCGCCGCCAAAACCTGGAGCACCCTCCCCCTCAACCTACGACAAACCGAAGACCTGCTGACTTTCAGGAGATGACTCGAGACCTGGCTTTTCGACCAGTAGCAGCAGCACCCCCCCTTTCCCCCAGCGCCTTGAAATCCTTATGGGTAAGTAGTGCGCTTTACAATTAACTGATTAATTGATTGATTGAGTGTGAAGGTTATATAAAAAGTGTCTTTATTTAATTGCCAAAAATGGACCCACTGGTGCAAGAGCTAAGTCATCCAGCTGAGGCAAACTCCAACCGCTTCTGCTGTATTCAAACCTAAGCTCCTGCATCAGTGAATTCCACATTACATGTTACAGTTCCATGTGACATAATCAATACCTATCAGACATGAATGACTCTAAATTCTATAATGAAAATAAAGATAGGATACGATTACCACATGTATCATTTCAGAAAACAAAAAAAAATCCAAAATGTAATCATCAAACTTCTTAGGTACCCTGGTACTCCTTTTTTGTAACACAATATTATCAACAGCAGAACAGTCAGCAATCTCTTCTACAGTAGATTGAATCTGGTGCGTGTCAGAATTGGTAATAGTTCTACTCACATCGGAAATTTGAGGAGGAACACAAACATTGCGCTTCTCAGAAGCACATTCGGTACTCTTCTCGTCAAACCATACATTATTGTCTTCAGCCCTTTCAAAAAAACATTCTTGAGCAAGAGCTAAGGCATCGCGCTGAGGCAAACTCCAACCGCTTCTGCTGTATTCAAGCCTAAGCTGCTGCATCAGTGAATTGCACATTACATGTTACAGTTCCATGTGACATAAATAATAGCTATTAGACATGAATGAGTAAATTCTATAATGAAAATAAAGGTAGGATACGATTACCAGACTGTGCCAACTAGTTCCTAAACAATGTCGTGTTTTTTGATCTTGATCGCCAGCTTGTGAGCAGAGGCTGAGGATGAGCTAATTTGTGTGAAAGGGTTTCGTGGATAACAGGCAGGCAGAGAGACGTGTGCACAAAGGATAGACATGGTTTCAAAATGGATGTCAGGTTTAGGCCATACATCACCCTGGTTAGGCTGGAGACGTAAGGGGCAATAATGAAAACAGAGTTCAAATGCCTGAGTATACTTAGAAAGTTATTATACGAAAATAGTTCAATTGAAGTGTATTAAAAAATATACAGTTAAAAGTCAAAAAAGTTGGAAAAAATCAATCCAAGGATAACGTGAATTTCTTACAAGTCTTGGATATTGCAGTCCGGAAGTTCTTCAGCGGCTTGAGATGCGTAATGTTCCAAGAGGCGATTGTTGCCATCGTGTGAGAAAAGCGAAGCGATCCAATTCATATCCTCGAAGGGACAGTAATGTTCCTCGAATGTTGGAGCGGTAATTTGAATTGGCAGTCAATCTGCGATGTTGTCAAAGGTCGCCCATTGCAGGAGATCTTTCGCGGCTGTGCAGAAATCCCATTCCACCAGGATACCTTTTTGTGTTGCATCCACCATTGCTCCACTGCCCGAACAATCAAGTTCATGGTTTTCAAGATACTGCATTACCTGCTGGAGCGATTGTTGGGATGTTGGCAAGGCATAGATCCATTTGCCAGTCGAATGGGCAAGTTTTGCAATAAAAAGATGGTTGCACACAGATTGCATATGTGTAAATAAATGTCATGTTGTAGCTGGCTCCGATAATAGATAGAGGCAGGCAGCCGAAAAGTTTTTCCATATTTTCACTGTATTGATGTAGCTTCGCGTAGAGGCGTATTCTGTCAGACATGATTGTTACCACAGGGAGCGCAGCCATTTTTTACAAGCAAAAATAGTAGTAGGATGGCCGCAAACAGAGCGAGAATTATGGGCACTGTTCCTGTTATTTCAGAGATGATCGAATGAATGAAGTCTGGTATTATACCAAAAACTGTTTGAAAGCCTGTGACAAGGCCGGAGGAGACAGTGCCAGACCTTGAGTGTCAGATGTGTTGAAAATTGTGTAACAATCACAAAGTGTAATGGGAGGTTCGTATTTAAAAGGGACTGTATTTTACTTGAAGTTCGTACTATCTGCAGTCGATACATTTCTTTTGCAGAAGTGAGGGACACTTCTGTTTGAAACAAAAGTGCTTTCAGTTTGCTCAGTTTAATTAAATCTGTTTTCAAAGTAGGTATTGAAAGCCAAGTTGAACTGTGGGAGTTACTTTGTGTGAGTGGGAATAGACATTGCCACAGGAAGTTACTCGGTTTGAAACAGTAAGGACATACGGTATGCCAGCTCACATTCCGTAGCAGTCTATGTTATTAAGAACCAGATAACTGCTGTTAGAAAGCTGTGTGAATGTTTGTCTGATTGTGGGAGTTGGCGTGCTTTTAAGAAAGCACGCAAGATTGGGGGCAGTAAGCTTAGAAGCGTTGTGCAGTTGGACATTCTTGCATGGTAATGAATGACTGCCATTGTGGTCGCACTTTTCACCTGTGAGAAAAACTTCTGTATCCTCTTTAAGACAGCGATATGTAAATGGGAGAAACCACTGCTCGTGAATAAACGCGCTACCTTATATAATCACATACAACATGACAAACAATATGTACACCTAGCAGACACAACGACACTACGTACTGTGGGAACCGTGGCTAGCCATGTACACAAACCAAACATGGCATGGCACCTCTGCCACACAATGCAGAATGCGGGGAGAGATGGGAGCCAAGTATGTGCGTAGGTGGCAAGTGATTCTCGATTATAAAAGTATACAATGCAAAGTGTTGAGGCGATGTGCCGGAGAGACTTGAGTATGCAGAGCACAGACTTGTACATGTCAACATACACTGATGGTCATTGAGTGAAGTGGACAGTGGACGCAACCATGATAGTACAGTCAGTAGGCAAGATTACGAAAACATAGCGTGTACGTGCCCCCTCCCCCCCAAAATCTGTAGCGTAGTGGGCTGGCTCGGCGTACGCAAGGCTAGTGTAGTGGGCTGGCTTGGCATACACAAGGCTAGTGTAGGGTTATATATAGAAGGTACGTTTCTCTGGGTGTGGTTGTCTTCCAGAATGGCGAACGTGTCTGCCAGGTCTGCGCAGCCTACACCACCACGAGGCTGACGCCGTGAGTGAAGGTGGGTGTGTGAATGATGCTCTCAGCCTGCTGGTACCCAGAAACCTTCATGGCCGCTGCGACGCACATATGCCCAACACTTCACCTTTCGACACCGTCGTATGTGAAAGAGGGCCCACCACGTGCCGGCGGAAGCTCCTGGGCCGAGGTCTGCGAGCTGGGAAGGCTTCTGAGATCAACACTGGCTACCGCGACACAGACACACAGTGCCCAGCCTGAGGCCCAGCACCGTGGAGTGCTCTGTATACTGCTAACACAGTAGTCGAACAGGTACCAACAGTGGAACGGTGTCTTGATCCCACAATGGACGATGTTAGATCTGTATCTGTGAGTGGAGATGAAGGTACTGCCTTCGACCAGGTGCAACCAGCTCTAGGTCATGGAACGGTGTCTTGATCCCACAATGTACGATGCCCAATATTACCTGCTGCTTGGTTTTCACAGAACTCCCTCCGTTGAGGTGCATCATACTCTGTGCTTCCATAACTAACTGCTGCACATGATTATTGGGCTTGGTTGACTGCAGTCGCTGGAGTACACCGTGGTACAGCAGGTCCGAACAGTGAAACGGGGTCTTGATTCTATGATTGAGGATGTCAGAAGTTAAAGTCAGTGATGATTTCTGTGTATCCCCTCCGATCAGGTGCAACCAACTCCGTGCTTCCGAATCCAACGTCACGCGGCTGTGAGGCGTTAATGACCACTGCCTCTGGCCTACACTGCGGTCAGCAGGGCTCACAATTCAGATCGAGTGGTGATTGTTAAATTACGGAATCCAGTAGGCAACTAACTACAACGTCTATTGAAATATACACAATATCATTTTAGTATACTTGCTTGAAGAACTTTTTTTAGATGAGTTATAGGTTTAGTAAAATGACCAAATTCTTCTTGGTAGTGGAAAAGAACACTGAATAACAGTCTACACTGTGGACAGCAGAGATTGCAATTCGAATTGTTTTGATTTATTTATTGCCTAGTTTTTTGTAAGTTATGTTGTTGTATTTTGTGAAGACGAAGTGAGAAAAAGTATTCATGGATGTCTGTGCTGACTACTGCCTTCAAATTACACTGCAGACTGCAGTGTTCACAATTCAGATCGAGTCGCTATTGTAGATGACGCAGTCCTGTATTCAAAAGACATTGCTCCAGTGCGCTTTGTCCGCACTACGCATACGCATCATCGCAGGCTCCGCATACAGTGTTTGTTGCTTCATGGACTGCAAACAGGACAGCTCAAGTCAACAACACGTGGCTGTGGGCCCTTGCTGACCGCTCTCTCTGGCCTACACTGTAGACAGCAGTGTTCACAATTCAGAACGAGTTGCTATTGCAGATGATTCAGTCCTGTAGACAACAGACATTGCTCCTAGTATGGCCCGCCTGCAGCACGGATCATCGCTGGCTGTGCACATGCTGAATGCTTTTAATGTGGCTATCTGAGTGCACTAGAACTGATGGACCCTTTATGATACAATCGTTTTGTGTATTATTTCAGATCTACTGCCTGTATCTCAGTATACCACAAGTTATGGTTCTTTTACAATAGAATATTTTGTGTGTTATTTCACATCTACTGTCCCTACCTTACTGCAGCACAAACTATTGACCCTTTTATTATTGAATCTCTGTGTGTGATCCAATGATTACTGTTGTAGTTGATGCTAGCAGCAACCATTCCCTGAGGGCTGGTTTACACTCACCCCACACGCATTTAGCACAGACGTCACTGGATATGTGACCCTGGTAATAAAAAGGAGTCGAGCGCACGTGCCCATACCCACTTCCACTATCTATCTGTGTCTGTGTGTTCATTATCTATGCATGATACTGCCCCTGGGCCGTACCACATTACATTGTGCTGTGGACAGCCTATGCAACCATGTTACCTCTGGCAGTGGGGAAAACTTCGCTTTTGTAACTTTTAGGTGCATGGCTATCACAGGTGGAAGGCTACTTTACAGACCATGAATATTGATGAAGATGATGGTTGCATGTTGTGTGTAGTGTAAGATATGTGTACATAGCAAAACGTTTTCAAAAAAGCTCTCTAAGCAGAAGAGGTGTGCCTCATCAAATGCTGTAGAGAGAATGACTAAAATGGGTGGCGTTCTCCAACTGCTACAATGGGAAATGTTATGAACTAATCAAATGCTTTTTTTTAAGGTCACATGGTAATCGCGCACCCAGCGCGCAAGGAGACCGCACCCGATGCGATTTTGAGAAAATATATTTACCATAATATAAGTTTATTACAGTTAGAAATATATAAATGTTTAAAATATTTTAGATTATCGCTTGCTCTCATATACACTTTAAAGTTATTAAGATATAGTTTTGAGACATAAAGAAACTAGCACACTGTCTGCATTTAGGACGTATTTCTTTGAAAAAAGGCAAAACTGATTTCAACTGCATTAGGAGCGTGTTTACAGCAATCAATAAATGGTCGACCACCCGTGTTTAGGAGTGCGTCGTACTGCGCTATGAAGCCCCGCTGGGTGGAGTTGATGCTACATAAGATATTACATAAATAAAGGGGGCTGTTAACTTTGTTATTCTGTTCAGAGGTGGGGTCTGTCCTTTAACTGAAGACCCAATAAGAGATGGCAGCTAACACTTGTTTGAAGAGGCGACCCCTTTCACTGGAACTATTTACCTCTCTTATCACAAGAGCCGGGTCCCGCTGTCCCCAAACTAACCCCTCCAGCCACCTTTTCAGATCTCTTATCCGTCACTAGTGGCCTCCGCCCCTGCGAGAGACATTAAACCTCTGTTTGCACAGTCGGGCCGAGTGTCTGGTGTCAAAGGACGGCTGGTTACACAGGGGCTCGTTCACAGGGCCTCGGCACCCGCTTTGAAGAGAAGTGAGGCAAACAAGCCTGCATCCTGCAGCTAGCCAGCCGAGCGTGGTTCGAGTCACTGCGTGCCGAGCCGGAGGCAGCTGCTGCACTACAGAGTAACACTTTTGGCGTGTATGCGCACGATGTAAAGCATCATGCGCATGTGAGAGTCTGGACAGGTCAGGCAAAAGAAAGTGCGTATGCAAGCAGCCAATCATATGAAAAAAAAGCATTTACAAATGCAATAGGACTCGTATTTACGCAAGTCCTATTGCATTGTAAACAAAAATGCGGGCACCGAAGAAGGCAGGAACGGGAGATGGTGAGGGGGTGGTGGTGGTGGTGGTCAGAGAAGTCACGGACTTTGGGAGGGAACAGGGGGAGGCAGGGGAACAAAAGAGTTGCTGAAGTAAAGGGGCTGATAGCCATGGAAGGATAAAATAACGTCATGGCAGTAAGGAGGTGGGACTAATATGCCGGCAACCAATGAGAATGCAGCATTTCAGATTTGAGCCAATCAAAAGCATGGGCAGAAAGTGGGCAGAGCTCAGCCCAAAATACTGTATACAGCATCTCTCGCTGAGACAGCGCATGCGCTGCCTAGGCGAAACCTAAAAATGAGGGAATGGCGTACCTGGCGCGACACCACACATCTATGACGTAACACAGGGCCTGGCAGCGTGCACTTGTCGCATACAGAATGCGCAGCCGGCGCGACCCCATACGTATATGACGTAACGTGCGGCTTGGTACTGTGCACCCGTCGCATACCAAACTAGCAGCTGGCGCGACCTCATATGTATATGATGTTAGGCGGGACACGGTGCCACGAACCCATTGAATACGAAATGTGCATCCTTTACTAGTTTAGTAATATGGCGGATAGGATTTGCGTGCTGATGGAGCCTGATAAACTACCGGTACGGGACTCCAGGTTTCTCCCAAAAAAAGAAAAAAAGATATACATACTTTTTTTTGAAGATATAAAATATTACATAATTTTTTTCATTAAAAAAAAGGATAATAGAGTTCCAAAATATTACAAAAAAAAATAGAAAAAATATAGGTTTTATAAATATTAAAAAATGAAATTAACATTTCAAAAACCTTTGAAATTCACTAAAGAACCATAGGTTTCAGGAACGTTATAGTTAGTTGGACATTTGACTCATATAAAAACAGAGAAATTCACCCGTTATAGTTAGTTGAGCTAACTATAACTTGCGCGCCCGCAATGCACTGGTGATGACGTCACATATTACATCACTCATGACATGGTCAGTGACATCACTGCTGACATCATCAACGTGATAATCTGATGCACATACTGATGCCCTAATCTAAACCTTGATACACACTCTAAAATACAGACTACTATTTTTGAAACCATACACACAACAATGCCAGATACTACATACCACCCACTATTTCCTAGGTCTACACACATATCCAGTCACTTATACATACAGTTACTCATCAATACAGTACTATAATATGCACTCATACACCTATACATACAGGCACACTCTGCCGTTCATCCATAGAGTTACTCACACACGTAGACAGTCATACAAAGAATCAATCACATACCCATTTACTCATGTATATAGTTATACACACCAACTCCGTTATTTATACACACACCACATCACATATTTATGCAGATACTAACACATACTTACTTTGTTATACAATCACTGATACAAGCAGACACTCATTTATACATCCACTCTTCAAATAACTTACTCTCATGTATAGTCATTCATATACTCCAACACTCACATATACTGCCTTAAAACATATGTAGTTACTCACACATATACCACTGAGACATTCATTCACTCACCAACACACCCATACACACATTAACTCACCCATACAGCCCTTCCCAGATGCACATTTGAATCCATGCAACCAGTGAATCACCCACTCAGACATCTATGCACAGAGTCACAATCCCCCACCCACCCACACAGACACTCAGGCACCCATACAGATACTCAGACAACAAATCAATAACCCTTATAGACTCTCATGTAGCTACTCACAACCCATGCAGTCGCTTACACACCAACTGAGAGACTAATACAGACTTTCACACAGTTTAGTCACTAACCCATGAATTCAGTAAGATACGTTCAATCACTCACTTATACAGTCAGTCATCCATTCAGGCACTTGTAAATCCACTCATTCTTCAATACACCTTGGCATAGATATATATGAAAAATATTTAAACTTTACAGAAACACACATTCACTGGATGATGTCATCAGTGATGTCATTTGAGATGTCATCAGTGATGTCACTGACCATGTCATGAGTAATGTAATATGTGACATCA
The DNA here is from genome assembly GCF_964204655.1 of Triturus cristatus. Lineage (NCBI taxonomy): Eukaryota > Metazoa > Chordata > Amphibia > Caudata > Salamandridae > Triturus > Triturus cristatus. Next base: position 240,496,472 of record NC_140593.1, on the reverse strand, counting down.
TCACCAGTGCATTGCAGGCGAGCGAGTTATAGTTAGCTTGACTAACTATACCGGGCGAATTTCTCTGGTTTTATATGAGTCAAATGTCCAACTAACTATAACGTCCCTGAAACCTATGGTTTTTTAGTGAATATATATATATATATATATATATATATATATATATATATATATATATATATCTATATTCATCAACAATTTGCCCTGAGCATTCCAAGTGCACTCGACAACGTTCTGCCCTCCGGCTCTGACTCACAGCCTGCCCTCCTGCTTCCCATTTCATTAAAATTGCCGACGCTTTTCTAGGTTAACAAACCCCTTCATCCTGGGCTGCACAGATGACAAACAAGAAACGCATTATTTTTCATTTCCGGTTTCTTTTATTACAAGCCCCACAGTGGGCGTATGCTCAATGCACAGTCCTACTGATGCTTGACGGGACTTGAAGTCCGTAATGCGTACATGGATGCTAACTTTAAGTAAGTTTGTTTGTTCATTTGTCAAATTAATGCTTCATTTATTACCTATAGTAGGTTGTTCAGCATTCGAGCAGGCTCATTTTGCATTGAACGTTGTGCCATGGAATACCACAAAGTTGGAGACTCCAGCCTCGCTCAGCTGTAAGTCGCATTTCTCTACCCCGCAGGCGATGGTGCGCTCAGCACGGCTGGGCCGCCGTGTATAGTATTGTGGTAAATAAAATTCTTTACCGGGACTTAATTTGATACGGAAACATAATAAATATAGCTCAGTAAAATGAGAGGCAGAATCCGTGGTATCAGAGGTTCGGAATGGGCTTTATTCCAATGAACGATTATAATCGGTTGCTCCAAGTTCCATCACCACGGAGGTTCAGGAAGTGAAGTACATACTTTATTGACAAGAAATGACTTTTATAGTACATACATTACAATGAAGCGAATACAGTAGGCGTAACAATTGATAAGGAAAATGACGATTCATATGCGTAACCGAAAATGGGTGTAATAAGGAGTAAAAAGGAACATAATTGGTTATGATGTCATATATAGGTGGATCTATAAGATAATACTTGGCATAGATGCGCGCGCAGCAGCATGACGTGTGATTGACGTGCAACTAGGGGGTGAAGGGGACTTGACATTTAGCTCTACATGTGGAGACGAAAAGTCTGGGGGGTCAAGTCAACCTAATCCCAAATCATATCTAACATCCTATGTTTAAAGAACTGTGTTATCCACAAAAGAAGGACTCTCGGACAGAATCTATTCTATACTGACTGTGCGTGCGTGTACAAGCGTCTAAGTGTCTACACTAAATGCGAGGGGGTAAGAATATTCCATGGTAACAGGACTATGAATTACTTGCATAAGACAGAGAAGCCGAGCCATTGCTCGGTAGCTGGAAGAATGTTTATTTAAACTACTAGACAGGAATGCATCGGCTGAGGGGTGAAGCAGATAACTCGAAGGTGAAATACAGTTCTTGGCAGAGAATAGGCTGATGTCAGGCTTCGTGAGCCGCGCAGAGAATGAGACAAAGTTCATGGTCACAGATGCAGGCTCAGACTGGAGCTTTCAGAGGCAGAAGGCAAGAAGAGTTCGATGACAGAATCAGGGCCTACTTGCCTGGACTGTAAAATGGCATAGGTGAACCATATAAAGCCGGTGGCTTTTCATACTTAGGAATGGAATATCCGGCCTATTCATGGCGGATCTGACAGAGGACATGTTGACGGTGGACGCACATGTGTTTGCGTCTTCATAACTGGAACTGGAGGGAACATACATGTACTTGTAACATGCACATAGAACCGTTGGGGTCCAAGATAGGGGACATAACTGACCAGAAAAATCCATATTTCCACATTCCCTCCTTGTCCCCTACTTGCCCGTCAAGAGATATCAATCTTCATCAATCCATTGATCTGTTCATATAACATCATTTGTTCTTCTTTCTTCTTCCGTGACGAATGAGATCTTGGTGGTGGAATACACGATGTGGCACACAGACCACAGATCGCTGGTCCACATTGTAGACATAGACAGCAACTGAATAGTATGAGAAGGCCAATACCTAGGAATGATAGAACTCTCCATCCCCAGGCTGATATCACACTCCAAAACCAACCGGACCAAGTCCAAGTGCCTGGGTTCTGGTGTATCTGGCTTACAATCTCATGAAGGCGAGTTATAGCTTTATATACAGATGGCGAATTTTCTGGTATGAATACGCAGCAGCTTGATCCGATGACCCTACAAGCTCCGCCCCTATCAGCCAGGATGACGTCAAGGACAAGACGATTTTGAAGCACAACAACCCGCATAGCAGACTGCTCTTCTGTTAAATTGCCTAAAGCGGAAATAGTTTCATTCACTACTGCTTCAAGGGTTCTAGTTAATCTACGTATCAGCTTACTATTAGTAACAGTACCTATATAGGGAAAGATGCCTTTATTGAAATCTGTGTATTTTTCCCATGCTGTTTCAGTGTAATCGACAATTGGGAGATCTCTCCGCTCTCTGTTGTGTACTAAATGAATATTTCTATAATAATCAGGAGGAGCTAGGAAAACAGGTGGCAAAAGGAATGCAATGTAGCAGGTACCATCCCAATCTAGGGGTAGACGCATATATGCAGTCTTACCACATATAAAGTAGGAATGGTGATAAGCTCTAAATGAAGATTTGCCTTGATCACTGAATTCTACTGTAGTAGTGCATTTACTATGGCCCATATGTATGGAACCAACTTTTCTTACACACAATTCACCTTTCGCTGGGAATACTGACATGGTTGGTAAAACTAGTTCAACTTCGGATTCGACATTTAGAACCATGAGATTAGGAGTAAAGTTACCTAGTCCATATACTTCATTTTCTAGATCAGTTCCTGTTCCTTTGGGGCGACCCTCCTTGTCAGGGTAACAGATTTTGAATAAAACTAGGTTCAGATTTCCCCATACCCACTGGTCTTGGTAAACGGCTGTATCTGAGTCTATGGAATTAATTAAACTAAACCATGCTCCACAGGAGCCATTATGTGTAAACGGATGTGGAAAGAAAGGCAGGACTCCTTCATAATTCTGATAGGGAGGGAGCCGGCCACACACCCAACAATTAGTTGCATTACTAGTCTGATGGGAATGATGTAACATACTAATGAAAGTGTTATTGCGCAGCGCAAGTCTATAAGACAATTCATGTGGCGGTAGGTCACTAAAAGAATGTTCAGCAGTAACATTGTAAACATGTCTAGAAATAGGATAATATATGTGCAACAATATACTTGCAGTAATTATTAAAAGACTTGAGAAAAACAAAATTAATAATGTCACTATGCAGTGACTACGCAGTGATTTACAGTACGCCTGTCGTTTCAACATTTTCCGGGTGTTTTCTCTATTCAGGTCCAAGGGATACATGTCAGAGACAATTCAACCGCTTCACCTTGGAGAGGACTTAAACAATCAAATTGCTCGACTGATTGGGCCTAAGCTTTAGTTTATAGTGTTCAGAGTCACTTTTTTCCACAAAAGGAAGTTTTGAGTCAATGGGTGAAGACACACAAGGTGAGGTATTCACATCTGATTTTAGTCCATGAAATTTCTTGATATGACTTGAATGAATCCATCCCTTTCTGCCTTCGATCTTCACGGCTGTCCTTGTGGTCAGCAGGACCAACTTGGGTGTCTTCCACCTGGGCTCCAGCTGAGTCTTTCGGTCGAAATTCCTCACAAGGACGAGGTCCCCCGGAATTACGTCATGGGGTTTCACCTCAGTGTTGTCGGGAAAGGCTGCAGCTACCTGTGAACGACAAGATTGTAGTGCAGACATCAAGGAAGCCAAGTAATCTGTCAGCATATTACAGTCAATATCAGTTATTTTGCGTGGTATAGGCGTCCCCCACATATTTGGTGGTCTGCCGAAGATCACCTCATACGGGGATAGCCCTGTTCGAGAGTGTGCTACCATTCTTGTGAAAAAGAGTGCAACTGGTAGTGCTACTACCCAGTCGACACCTTTCTCCCTGCATATTTTGGACAATCTAATTTTCAGGGTCTGATTATGTCTTTCTACGAGACCTGCGGCTTCGGGGTGTCGGACACAGTGGAATTTCCACTGATAACCTAACAAAAGTGAAACATGTTTCATTAATTCGGATGAGAACGGCTGGCCGTTATCTGAGTGAACAACACGTGGTAAACCGTAGCGTGGGAAGAATTCTCGAACTAACTGTTTGGCAGTAGTCGGGGCAGTGTAATCTGAAACCGGGTATGCCTCCGTCCAACGGGAAAGAGCACAGACAACTACGAGAACATATTTGAATCCTCGACATCGTTCCATCTGGATATAATCCATCTGGAGGACTTCAAAAGGGTGATTAGGAGGATGAAATCCACCTTGTTCTACGGGAACGCTTTTTCCTGGGTTGAACTGGCAACAGATCATACAGGTACGGACCTTTTGTTTGGCTGCTGCTCGTAAATGTTTATTGAACCAAATGTGTTGAATGCTGTCTAGCATAGGTTTTTCTCCTAGATGTGCTGGACTATGTATAGTGTTAACTATAACTTGGACCATTGAATCAGGAAGGAACCACACAGACTTTTCCTTCATCATCCATCCTTGGTCCGTTTGGATCCCTCCTAATTCAGTCCATTTCTTTATTTCGTCTGGCGTAGCATGTGTCTGTATGTCAATTACGTCAAAAGTAGGATCTTTAACTGTCATACAATGTGTCGGCATCGGGACTATTGTCTTTGTCATGTCGGATGTTTGGGTTTGAGCAGTCTGTTTAGCTGTTCTGTCGGCTAGATCATTGCCTTGAGAAATGATATCAGTAACCTTCGTATGAGCCTTACATTTCATAATTGATATTGCAGTAGGTAGATGTATTGCATCTAATAAGGCATGAATGAGGGGTCCGTGCTGAATGTGGGCACCGTGGGAAGTTAAATAACCTCTCTCTCGCCACAGCACGCCGAAGTCATGTACAACTCCGAATGCATAACGTGAATCAGTGTATATGTTGACTTTTTTACTTGTGGCTTGAATACAGGCTTGTGTCAAAGCAATAAGCTCTGCGGCTTGAGCTGACAAAGTATTTATACGATTAGTTTCAATGACTTCAGTATCTGTTGTGACTGCGTAAGCAGCCACCAACTCTCCTGTATTTGTTCTCATACATGAACCATCTACATATAATGTCAGGTCCGGATCTGACAATGGGACATCGGTTAAGTCTTGTCTAGGTTTCGTCGTGATTGTAATAACATCAATACAGTCATGGGCTAGTGGGTCTGTTCCGGTTACTGGCAAAAGTGTGGCAGGATTCAATGTGTTACAGCGTCTGATTTCTATGTGTGGCTGAAACAATGTAAGTTCGTACCCTGTAAGTCGCGCTATAGTCAAGTGTTGTGTTTGCGTTCTATTTACAAGAACCTCTACTGCATGTGGTACTTGAACTGTCAATGGATGTCCTAACACTATGGCATCGCTTTGTCTGATTGCTAAAGCTGTCGCTGCTACTGATTTTAGGCATGCAGGCAAAGCCTGAGCTACGGGATCTAATGTACTAGAAAAATAAGCACATGGTTTGTGTGCTCCTGCTTGTTCCTGTGTGAGTACTGACAAGGCAGTACCTTCGCGTTCTGTAACAAAGAGTGTAAAATGCTTTCTGTAACATGGCGTTGCTAAAACAGGTGCTTGACATAAAGCTTTCTTTAGGCTTTCAAAAGCTTGTGTATGTTCCTGAGTCCAAGGGAGAACAGTCGATGTGGCTGCCTCCTGTGTTGTCAACTGAATGAGTGGTTTTGCTAGAAATGCATATTGAGGGATCCACTGTCTACAGTATGAAGTGAGGCCTATGAAAGCCCGTACTTCCTTTTGTGTCTTAGGTATTGGCATGTTAGCTATTAACTGAATGCGGTCGGGTGTAAGCTGCCTTCCCTCCTTGGACAGCGAGTGTCCAAGATAAATAACTCGCTGGACACAGAATTGCAGCTTAGAAGGGGACACCTTGTGCCCCTTTTCGGCTAGAAATTGTAAAACTGTCAGTGATGCTTTTTCACATTCCGGTTCACTTCTCGCGGTGATCAACAGATCATCGACGTATTGAAGTAAGGCAGTGTTAACCGGCATGTGGATACTGTCAAGTTCTCGTTTCAGTGCTTGGCTATAGATGCTGGGGCTTTCTGTAAATCCTTGAGGTGCGCGTGAGAATTTAAAGCTACGTCCATTTAAACTAAATCCGAACAAATATTGGCTTTCCGGATCTATTGGGACGCTGAAAAAGGCATTCTTGAGATCGATTACAGTAAAGAATGTCGCTTCGGAATCAATAGCTGTCAGTAATGACGAGATATCTGGGACCACAGGAAATTGTGGCACAATGCATTTGTTTAATTCGCGCAGATCAATAACCAATCGATATACTGGCGGGGCCTTTGGATCTGTTCGTTTAAGAATCGGAATTATTGGTGAATTACATATGTTGGAGTCGGTTTCTACAACTACTCCTTGGGCAATGAGCTCGTCAATGATTTGTAGTAAAGCCACTACAGCATCTGGTGGTAACTTGTATTGTCGCATTCGTGGTAGCACCACTCCTGCCTTTAATGTGACTCGATATGGTGTAATATTCATGCATCCAACATCAGTAGGGCCTTGTGCCCATAGATGTGTAGGTAAAGTCTGCAGTCGGGGATCCATGTCTCTAGACACATAATGACCTTTAAAATCACGTAAAAACAATCTTACTCCTTCCGGAGAACAACATATTATAGCTCCTAGAGCTTTCAGTGTTTTTATTCCTAACAGATTTTCTGGACATGATTTAGTAAGCAATAAATCGGTAGTTCGGGTCAAAGGTCCTATCGTAAGTGGAAGAGGTTGTGACACTTCATTAACAATAGGTTTTCCTGAAAAACCAAGGGAAATATTCTGTGAGCCTGAGAGGGGTGCCCCTGGAACTTCACTACGTTTTATGGTCGTTCGACTTGCCCCTGTATCGAGTAAAAATTTTCTGTCTTGGCCTAACAATTCACTATGTACATAAGGTCCTTCTTGATCTACAGGGATCTCGATAAGGGGTAAGTCAACTTCCCTCTCTAGGCTGGTTCATGAGTATCGTTGATAATCAGGATAGTCATACTGTGCGGTCTGGTACAGTTGTCGTGTCGTGGTTTGTGTGGCAGCAACGGACAGCGCTGGTGCAGCTGGCACAAACTGTATAGACCGTTGTGAAGCTGGCATGGACTGTGCATGCTGCGGAGCTCCTTGTTCATTCTGGTCCTGTCTAGGTGGCCGTGGTCTTTCTTGTGTCTTACCTATGGTGATATTATGTTTCAAAACTGGACAATCGTGTACGTAATGACCTGGCTTTTTACAATAATTGCATGTCCCTTTTACAGGTCCTGCTGAATCACCGGAATGTGTCATACCCTTTTTATGTCCTTCAGCTGGAACTGTCTGAGAAACTAGCATTTTCATTTTCGTGTCTTTCATGCGTCTGTGTTCATGTTCTTGTTCCTCTCTAATTCTATTGTGATGGTACTGTAACATTTGTAACATTTGTGATGGAGTGTTACCTTGCCAGGTACTCTCGAATTTTAATACTCTATTCTTTGCTTGGGGCAGGGCATTTTCTACTAATTTTGTTACAAACAGATGTGGGTATGATTCGCTACTTGCTTTTATGCCACTATTTATACCAAAACATTTTTCAAATCGGGCATAGTAATCACTAGTGTCTTCATCTTGCTTCTGTTTACAGGCTGAAATTGTACCCCAATCTTCCTTTTTCGTAGTTAATAAACGTGGCAGTACCTGTACTAATAAACCTGGTAGTGCTTTAGTTTTATCCCCGAGTCCTGCTCCTGCAGTTCGGGCCTTTTCTTCTGCTTCTAATACTGACCATTCTATCTTTTGGTCTCCTACCTCCCACTCTTTTTCCCTGAGTTTCTCATAAATGCCAGCAGGCATTAATACCTTTAATATTGTCATAATGTCGGGATAGGTATACTCTCCCATGAGTAACATGTCTTTAATTTCTCGGTGAAAACCCGCTGGGTCTTTGTCATGACTGGGTACCACTTTCTTCATTTCTAACAATTCTATTTTTGATATGGGCGTATATACAAATACGCGCTTAAACTCGTTGTCCTCGCCCTTTATTGGGTGCACTTCTCGTAAGGGATTCTGTCTATCCATGTAATACGTGGTTCTTTCCTTGATGGGCAGTGAGACATGTTCTGGGCATATAAAAAGAATGTACTGCTTTCTTGATTCTAGTATTTCTTTAATTAGCTTAGTACCTGAACCTCTCCATCTATTCGTGAGTAATTCGGTCAATATATCAGATAAGGGACCAGGATCTGAATGTTGGCTTTTATATAGTATAAGAAGTTGTTGAATCATATAAATCCCAGCTAAACGCTGTTCATCTGGGGTGAGATTCAAAAATGCGCGTGCTACTGTATCATCACTATATTTTCCGGGACTGTCCACCCAATGGACAGCTGCCCTAGCTAAATCTTGTTCATCCATAGAATCGAGGAAATGATAACCCCTTCGTTCTCGGAGTAGTTTGTCGGCGGCTTGGAACGAATGCTCGTTAGACCTGATGTTAATTATAGGTATTTGGAAATCCCTGTTATTATCTGGACATATCGGACGTATCGGGTCAATAGGACGTCTAGTACTATTACAAGATCTTCTTCTACCTACATAGGCTATAGTTTCTGACTGTCCTGTGGGCAGTCCTGATGCTTCTTCCTCGCTTTGTTCGAACTGATCTACCGCTAATCTTTCTTCGTGTAGGCGTTCTATTTCTTTACGGATCTTTCGGCACATGGCTATTATACAATTTTGTTTATCATGTCTACCTTCTGATATATTCTGGCTCCATCGGGTAAGAATTTGCATTGCTTCCGGGTCTACCCCCGGTCGATCTTCATTTCTGATCACACAATTTATGAGGAAACGTAACAGTTCCCCCTGTATCTCCACTTTCTGGTATTCCATAGCTCTGTTAATACATTCTGGATCTCGCCCTGTTTGGACAAAATGGTATATTTTATCTAGATGCGCAGTCATTCCTGGTAATTTCCCTAAATACACTGCGGCTCGTCTGATACGCAATGATGCTAGGGTCATTTCGTCCTCTTTTCCGGGCACAGGGTCATATCTGCAATCTATAAGAAGTTCCTTAAGCGTACGGGCATTAATGAGTTTGGGTGTACGTGAATGTCCTGACTCTTGAAAACTAAGTTTATTTATTCTGGGTGGCGTAGAAAAAATGTTACTAGCACCTCCCGTAGCCCCATCTGGGGTGTCGGGTGTGAAAGGATTCGTTGAACGTGACACAGCAACTATAGGTGTGGACACAGCTATAGAAGCAGCTGTAGGAACAGATGTAGAAACAGATGTGCTTGTCGGAACTCGTTGCTGTAGAGATACGGGTACCGGATCTTGGCGTTGAACCTCCCTGACAGGCGGTCTATGTGGGGCGGAATTAGCATACTCGGGAGCTGCGTCATCTAAATATGAGGAAAGAAAAACATCTTCTGCGGTTCTAGGATGCCCCTTAGGATGTACCTTTATCGGGAACAATGGGGTTGGCAAGTCTTTCGGTATTTCTGGAGTAGCCTTAGGTAATCCTTCGGCCAGAAGGGGATACATACCATTCATAAGGGCATTTCTTTGTCTGTCTACTTGTTCTGATTTCACTCGGATACCTTCCTCAATTAATAGATTTTCTCGGACTTCATTAGAATTCTCTTTACTCTTCTCTTCCTGTCTACGTGCTTTTTCTGTTCGTCTATGTGATTCTTTACGCCATAATTCAATGGCGTCTTTCTGTGATTGTCTAGCTTTCTTTTTCCATAACTCTTCCTCGACTTTCATGATGCACTCTGCATCCCAGGTTCCCGCTGTGGGCCACCTCTGACTTTCTGGTAATTCCTTGGTGTAGTCTACCCATAAATTAAGAAATAATATAGCGTCTAAGCCATGTTTATGATACATGAAGTACCCTGGAGTGTCCCTAGGAGGAATAGGAACGGCTTCTTCGAGTACCCCTTTTCTTGTAGTGATCTGTCTTAGTTTCGAAAAGAGCGGCATATTGAGAACTGATCTGATACTTGATTTTGAACACACTTAGTACAAAAGCACAATAATGAACAACCATTCATACCACAATATGCAGGACGTTTAACACATTAAACATTAAACATTAAACACATTTTTTTTTTAACCTTTAAAATAACCGACAATGATGATCGTCTGCATAACTAATCACCAAGCATAATTCTTTGACAATAACTAGATACTTCGGAATACTTGATATACTGCTAAACAGTACATATACACTGCTAAAACAGTGCAGACCGGATTTGTGTACCCAAACCCGTCTTGACCGGCACAACCTATGTGCACGTCAGAAATGCCTCCCCAGTAATGGTACTCACCGGGTAGCTTCGGAAACGGAAGGCCTCGGAAACTGGACTTGGACCGGACTGGACTCGACTCGACTCGTCGGAAACTGGACTCGACTTGGGACTTCGGAAACTGGTGGGCCTCTGTATACCTCGGATCTTGCTTTCTCAGCTAGGCTCTGGTCGGGATACTTCGCACTTCTCACCGCCTCGTCTGGGTGTTGATCGCAGCCTCAGTCGCCCCCGCTTGACCGGAGGGAGATACAGGAAATCCTGCTGGTACGCGTTATTGTCCGTCCAGCTGTGGCAGGAGACCGGGCCTGCAACTCACCGCCGGCGCGTGAGATGAGAAAGTGTCCCTGTTCGGGCGCCATTCATGTGGTAAATAAAATTCTTTACCGGGACTTAATTTGATACGGAAACATAATAAATATAGCTCAGTAAAATGAGAGGCAGAATCCGTGGTATCAGAGGTTCGGAATGGGCTTTATTCCAATGAACGATTATAATCGGTTGCTCCAAGTTCCATCACCACGGAGGTTCAGGAAGTGAAGTACATACTTTATTGACAAGAAATGACTTTTATAGTACATACATTACAATGAAGCGAATACAGTAGGCGTAACAATTGATAAGGAAAATGACGATTCATATGCGTAACCGAAAATGGGTGTAATAAGGAGTAAAAAGGAACATAATTGGTTATGATGTCATATATAGGTGGATCTATAAGATAATACTTGGCATAGATGCGCGCGCAGCAGCATGACGTGTGATTGACGTGCAACTAGGGGGTGAAGGGGACTTGACATTTAGCTCTACATGTGGAGACGAAAAGTCTGGGGGGTCAAGTCAACCTAATCCCAAATCATATCTAACATCCTATGTTTAAAGAACTGTGTTATCCACAAAAGAAGGACTCTCGGACAGAATCTATTCTATACTGACTGTGCGTGCGTGTACAAGCGTCTAAGTGTCTACACTAAATGCGAGGGGGTAAGAATATTCCATGGTAACAGGACTATGAATTACTTGCATAAGACAGAGAAGCCGAGCCATTGCTCGGTAGCTGGAAGAATGTTTATTTAAACTACTAGACAGGAATGCATCGGCTGAGGGGTGAAGCAGATAACTCGAAGGTGAAATACAGTTCTTGGCAGAGAATAGGCTGATGTCAGGCTTCGTGAGCCGCGCAGAGAATGAGACAAAGTTCATGGTCACAGATGCAGGCTCAGACTGGAGCTTTCAGAGGCAGAAGGCAAGAAGAGTTCGATGACAGAATCAGGGCCTACTTGCCTGGACTGTAAAATGGCATAGGTGAACCATATAAAGCCGGTGGCTTTTCATACTTAGGAATGGAATATCCGGCCTATTCATGGCGGATCTGACAGAGGACATGTTGACGGTGGACGCACATGTGTTTGCGTCTTCATAACTGGAACTGGAGGGAACATACATGTACTTGTAACATGCACATAGAACCGTTGGGGTCCAAGATAGGGGACATAACTGACCAGAAAAATCCATATTTCCACAGTATCTTCAGCAACAATTTGCCCTGAGCATTCCAAGTGCACTCGACAACGTTCTGCCCTCCCGCTCTGACTCACAGCCTGCCCTCCTGCTTCCCATTTCATTAAAATTGCTGACGCGTTTCGAGGTTAACCAAACCCCTTCATCCTCGGCTGCACAGATGACAAACGAGATACGCATTGATTTTCATTTCCGGTTTCTTTTATTACAAGCCCCACAGTGGGCGTATGCTCAATGCACAGTCCTACTGATGCTTGACGGGACTTGAAGTCCGTAATGCGTACATGGATGCTAACTTTAAGTAAGTTTGTTTGTTTGTTCATTTGTCAAATTAATGCTTAATTTATTACCTATAGTAGGTTGTTCAGCATTCGAGCAGGCTCATTTTGCATTGAACGTTGTGCCATGATATCCCACAATGTTGGAGACTCCAGCCTCGCTCAGCTGGAAGTCGCATTTCTCTTCCCGCGGGCGATGGTGCTCTCAGCACGGCTGGACCGCCGTGTGGAGTATCTTCATCAACAATTTGCCCTGAGCATTCCAAGTGCACTCGACAACGTTCTGCCCTCCGGCTCTGACCCGCAGCCTGCTCTCCTGCTTCCCATTTCATTAAAATTGCCGACGCGTTTCGAGGTTAACAAACCCCTTCATCCTGGGCTGCACAGATGACATACGAGATACGCATTATTTTTCATTTCCGGTTTCTTTTATTACAAGCCCCACAGTGGGCGTATGCTCAATGCACAGCCCTACTGATGATTGACGGGACTTGAAGTCCGTAATGCGTACATGGATGCTAACTTTAAGTAAGTTCGTTTGTCCATTTGTGAAATTAATACTCCATTTATTACCTGTAGTAGGTTGTTCAGCATTCGAGCAGGCTCATTTTGCATTGAACGTTGTGCCATGGAATCCCACAATGTTGGAGGCTCCAGCCTCGCTCAGCTGGAAGTCGCATTTCTCTTCCCGCAGGCAATGGTGCGCTCAGCATGACTGGGCCGCCGTGTCTAGTATCTTCATCAACAATGTGCCCTGAGCATTCCAAATGCACTCGACAACGTTCTGCCCTCCGGCTCTGACTCGCAGCCTGCCCTCCTGCTTCCCATTTCATTAAAATTGCTGACGCGTTTCGAGGTTAACAAACCCCTTCATCCTGGGCTGCACAGATGACAAACAAGATACGCATTATTTTTAATTTCCGGTTTCTTTTATTATAAGCCCCACAGTGGGCGTATGCTCAATGCAAAGTCCTACTGATGCTTGACTTGACTTGAAGTCCGTAATGCGTACATGGATGCTAACTTTAAGTAAGTTCGTTTGTTCATTTGTCAAATTAATGCTTCATTTATTACCTATAGTAGGTTGTTCAGCATTTGAACAGGCTCATTTTGCATTGAACGTTGTGCCATGGAATCCCACAATGTTGGAGACTCCAGCCTCGCTCAGCTGGAAGTCGCATTTCTCTTCCCGCAGGCGATGGTGCGCTCAGCACTGCTGGACCGCCGTGTGGAGTATCTTCATCAACAATTTGCCCTGAGCATTCCAAGTGCACTCGACAACGTTCTGCCCTCCAGCTCTGACTCGCAGCCTGCCCTCCTGCTTCCCATTTCATTAAAATTGCTGACGCGTTTCGAGGTTAACAAACCCCTTCATCCTGGGCTGCACAGATGACAAATGAGATACGCATTATTTTTCATTTCCGGTTTCTTTTATTACAAGCCCCACAGTGGGCGTATGCTCAATGCACAGCCCTACTGATGCTTGACGGGACTTGAAGTCTGTAATGCGTACATGGATGCTAACTTTAAGTAAGTTCGTTTGTTCATTTGTCAAATTAATGCTCCATTTATTACCTATAGTAGGTTGTTCAGCATTCGAGCAGGCTCATTTTGCATTGAACGTTGTGCCATGGAATCCCACAATGTTGGAGACTCCAGCCTCGCTCAGCTGGAAGTCGCATTTCTCTTCCCGCAGGCGATGGTGTGCTCAGCACGGCTGGACTGCCGTGTCTAGTATCTTCATCCACAAATTGCCCTAAGCATTCCAAGTGCACTTGACAACATTCTGCCCTCCGGCTCTGACCCGCAGCCTGCCCTCCTGCTTCCCATTTCATTAAAATTGACGACGCGTTTCGAGGTTAACAAAACCCTTCATCCTGGGTTGCACAGATGACAAACGAGATACGCATTATTTTTCATTTCCGGTTTCTTTTATTACAAGCCCCACAGTGGGCGTAGGCTCAATGCACAGCCCTACTGATGCTTGACGGGACTTGAAGTCCGTAATGCATACATGGATGCTAACTTTAAGTAAGTTAATTTGTTCATTTGTCAAATTAATGCTTCATTTATGACCTATAGTAGGTTGTTCAGCATTCGAGCAGGCTCATTTTGCACTGAATGTTGTGCCATGGAATCCCACAATGTTGGAGACTCCAGCCTCGCTCAACTGGAAGTCGCATTTCTCTTCCCGCAGGCAATGGTGTGCTCAGCACGGCTGGACCGCTGTGTGGAGTATCTTCATCAACAATTTGCCCTGAGCATTCCAAGTGCACTCGACAACGTTTACATCAATGGGCTTATTGCTTTTTTAAACAACATAAAAGACACTGATGCACCAAAACTGGCCACCGGGAAAATACCTGCGTTGATGTTTGCGGACGACACTTTGCTGTTGTCCAAGTCACCCCTAGGCATTCAACGCATCCTCAATGGGTTTGCACAGTTCTGTAATATGAGAGGTTTGGAGATAAATTTATCTAAGACCAAATTTATGGTCTTCAACCCTCCGAAGAGCAGATGCCCAAACCCCTCTCTCAATGGCATCCACCTTGACAAAGTAAGGACATTTGATTATCTGGGCATAACATTGTCCGAGCAATTCGGGTGGGGCCCTCAGATGACCAAAGCACAGCTTAAGCTCACCCAGTCAGTAGGGGGGATAATGAAAATGCTCAGAACATCTGCCTTCAAGCCAGCAGCCCCTGTGGTGGAGATATACAAGGCTCAAGCAAGAGGGGCCACATTATATGGGGCGGAGCTTTGGGGGCATAGTTCTACTGTGGATTTTGTGAAGCTAGAAAATAACTTCATGAGACAGCTTTTTGGTCTACCACGCAGCACCCCACTGGTTCCCCTCCGCATGGATTTGGGTATGAGGCCAATCGATCAAGAGATTGCCCTCAGGCCCTTGACATTTTGGCGGAGGTTATGGGTAACTCCCGAGCTGAAGGCATTTAAAGAAGAGCTGAAGGAGCTCCTCCCCAGACTCAATCCTAGTAAAACACCTTGATTGGCCCATATTAGAAGCCTTTCGAATAGGCTTGGGAGACCAGAGCTTTGGACATCACCTGATCTATCCTGTCCCATGATTTCTAGGGTGGACCTTGTAAAACATTTAGGCAATCCAACCTGCTGTCTTTACAGGAGAACGCTAAAGAGGGCAGGTTGACAAGGGAGTTGTTACAAGTTAAGGAGGTGTACATGGAGGAACCCTTTCTGGATGCAATCCAGCCACCTATGGCGAGGAAACTGTACGCGCAATTTATATGGGGGAATTTACCTTTGGCAGAGTACACTAGTTCATGGGCTTCGGAGAATTCGAGTGTGTGCCCTAGTTGTAAACTAACGACTGAAACGGATCTGCATGTGCTGTTTTTCTGCCCGGCATATGTGCTACCCCGCAAATGCTGGGTAACCCATTTATGTAAAAACTTAGGATTTATTCGTTGTGCCGAGGCTTTTAGAGTTTTAAAATATGATACTGATCCTCCAATTGTATTCTCGGTATCTCGGTTTTTAAATGCCATGTGGCATATTAGGAGAGGACTTTTAAAGCATCTATAGGGGAGGATCAACTGGAGGCACCCCTTCTCTATTCTTAAAGTGTATTTAATGATTGTCTGGCTCTTTTTTTTAAAACTGAACTTGGTAGTATGTGTTTTTAATTGTGCATACACTATGAAAATGGAATTGTTGTATAAACTTGGGAATTGCTTTTTTTTGCACTTTTATGGCCTGATCGGCCGAAATAAAGTTTTTACAACAACATTACCTATAGTAGGTTGTTCAGCATTCGAGCAGGCTCATTTTGCATTGAACGTTGTGCCACGGCATCCCACAATGTTGGAGACTCCCGCCTCGCTCAGCTGGAAGTCACATTTCTCTTCCCGCAGGCGATGGTGCGCTCAGCACGGCCGGGCCGCCTTGTGGAGCATCTTCATCAACAATTTGCCCTGAGCATTCCAAGTGCACTCGACAACGTTCTGCCCTCCGGCTCTGACTCGTAGCCTGCCCTCCTGCTTCCCATTTCATTAAAACTGCCGACACGTTTCGAAGTTAACAAATTCCTTCATCCTGGGCTGCACAGATCACAAACGAGATACGCATTATTTTTCATTTCCGGTGTCTTTATTACAAGCCCCACAGTGGGCGTATGCTCAATGCACAGTTCTACTGATGCTTGACGGGACTTGAAGTTCGTAATGCGTACATGGATGCTAACTTTAAGTAAGTTAGTTTGTCCATTTGTCAAATTAATGCTTGATTTATTACCTATAGTAGGTTGTTCAGCATTCAAGCAGGCTCATTTTGAATTGAACAATGTGCCACGGAATCCCACAGTGTTGGAGACTCCAGCCTCGCTCAGCTGGAAGTCGCATTTCTCTTCCCGCAGGCAATGGTGCACTCAGCATGGCCGGGCCGCCGTGTGGAGTATCTTCATCAACAATTTGCCCTCAGCGTTCCAATTACACTCGACAACGTTCTGCCCTCCGGCTCTGACTCGCAGCCTGCCGTCCTGCTTCCCATTTAATTAAAATTGCCAATGCGTTTCGAGGTTAACAAACCCCTTCATCCTGGGCTGCACAGATGACAAACGAGATACGCATTATTTTTCATTTCCGGTTTCTTTTATTACAAGCCCCACAGTGGGCGTATGCTCAATGCACAGTCCTACTGATGCTTGACGGGACTTGAAGTCCGTAATGCGTACATGGATGCTGACTTTAAGTACGTTTGTTTGTCCATTTGTCAAATGAATCCTTCATTTATGACCTATAGTAGGTTGTTCAGCATTCGAGCAGGCTAATTTTGCATTTAACGTTGTGCTACGGAATCCCACAGTGTTGGAGACTCCAGCCTCGCTCAGCTGGAAGTCGCATTTCTCTTCCCACAGGCGATGGTGCGCTCAGCACGGCCGGGCCGCCGTGTAGAGTTTCTTCATCAACAATTTGTCCTGAGCATTCAAAGTGCACTCAACAATGGTCTGCCCTTCGGCTCTGACTCGCAGCCTGCCCTCCTGCTTCCCATTTCATTAAAATTGCCGATGCGTTTCGAGATTAACAAACCCCTTCATCCTGGGCTGCACAGATGACAAACGAGATACGCATTATTTTTCATTTCCGGTTTCTTTTACTACAAGTCCCACAGTGGGCGTATGCTCAATGCACAGTCCTACTGATGCTTGATGGGACTTGAAGTGCGTAATGGGTACATGGATGCTGACTTAAAGTAAGTTTGTTTGTCCATTTGTCAAATGAATGCTTCATTTATTACCTATAGTAGTTTGTTCAGCATTCGAGCAGGCTCATTTTGCATTGTGCCACGGAATCCCACAGTGTTGGAGACGCCAGCCTCGCTCAGCTGGAAGTCACATTTCTCTTCCCGCAGGCGATGGTGCACTCAGCACGGCCGGGCCGCCATGTGAAGTATCTTCATCAACAATTTGCCCTGAGCATTCCAAGTGCACTCGACAACGTTCTTCCCTCCGGCTCTGACTCGCAGCCTGCCCTCCTGCTTCCCATTTTATTAAAATTGCTGACGCGTTTTGAAGTTATCAAACTACTTCATCCTGGGCTGCACAGATGACAAACGAGATACGCATTATTTTTCATTTCCGGTTTCTTTTATTACAAGCCCCACAGTGGGCGTATGCTCAATGCACAGTCCTACTGATGCTTGACGGGACTTGAAGTCCGTAATGCGTACAGGAATGCTGACTTTAAGTAAGTTTGTTTGTCAATTTGTCAAATGAATGCTTCATTTATTACCTATAGTAGGTTGTTCAGCATTCGAACAGGCTAATTTTGCATTGAACGTTGTGCCACGGAAT
Source organism: Triturus cristatus (assembly GCF_964204655.1). Lineage (NCBI taxonomy): Eukaryota > Metazoa > Chordata > Amphibia > Caudata > Salamandridae > Triturus > Triturus cristatus. Next base: position 240,478,411 of record NC_140593.1, on the reverse strand, counting down.
CCCACAGTGATGGAGACTCCAGCCTCGCTCAGCTGGAAGTCGCATTTCTCTTCCCGCAGGCGATGGTGCGCTTAGCACAGCCGGGCCACCGTGTGGAGTATCTTCATCAACAATTTGCCCTGAGCATTCCAAGTGCACTCGACAACGTTCTGCACTCCGGCTCTGACTCGCAGCCTGCCCTCCTGCTTCCCATTTCATTAAAATTGCCGATGCGTTTCGAGGTTAACAAACACCTTCATCCTGGGCTTCACAGATGACAAACGAGATACGCATTATTTTTCATTTCCGGTTTCTTTTATTACAAGCCCCACAGTGGGCGTATGGTCAATGCATAGTCCTACTGATGCTTGACGGGACTTGAAGTCCGTAATGCGTACATGGATGCTGACTTTAAGTAAGTTCGTTTGTCCATTTGTCAATTTATCCCTGCCACTCATTGTTGAAGAACTCATCTTTGCATTTCACTGTTTTTAATCATTACAGATATTTTGTACAATATGAACTGAATGATGTTATGAATTTGATGTATTTTTTATGCATTTGTTTTTCGATTAAATTTTATTGTTTTTTATAAATTTATTGTACTTATTTCTTGTATGATATTGTACTTACGTGAATTTAGGTTGCCTGGGAACTATACCTTCCATTGTGTTTTGCCCTGTCCTAGGAACTACATTGTTCTACAGGGGGTCCTTGATACTCACATGTTCCTAGAGTTGTTTAACATAGAGGTGATTAGCAATGTAACCATGCTTTTCGTGACAAGTAATGCTGTAGGTTATTGTGAATATATTTTAGTAAATGCATAATGATTAGTTTTTATGTAATGTAACGTGTTAGTTTAAACGTGTGCCATGTTAAAGTTGCACATGCAGATTGCTTAGTCGTGTATACAAGAATAATGAACTACTGCTTAACATGTGATTTAGTGATGTGTTTAACAGTGTAAAGGCCTGATCGCATAATCGTTTAAGTTGAAAGGCCTGTTCATTTCTTATGTTAGCTAATGTTGTAGGTTAAAAATGATTTCCCTTGTTAAAGCCTTTAGGTTACAGGACGATGGAAAATCTTAGAGAAGTGAAACGTTTTTCATTCCCATGTTTCTTTTGCAGGTGCAAGGACATTCAGCTCGTTAGAGAGACTAGATCTTTGTTTTAGGAGTTAGGATGGTACGAGAAGCCAACAGGGGAGTACATTGGAATTTGAGGATGATACTTTCAGCGAAGAATGTGCCTGGGACCCAAGGTCAAGCTAACCGTCGTTGGATGCATTACAAGTTCTACTGGAAATGTACTGGGAGAAGACCTGGCTGAAGAGGCGTGCCTAAGGGCGTGTTCTACGTTTTGGGGATTTTGTATTAGGGACAGTGCCCCATGGGTTGAGCAGTTGAGGTTTAGATGGGAAGCTAGAAGGAGCATCCTAGAATGAGCTCTGACTAAGTGAGTGTACTTCTAAGGAAGTCTTCACTTCTGACACCTTTTATTCTCTTGCCTGGGAAGGGAAATGTTAATTAGGGATGTCACGTTAGAGTGAGAGTAGGGATAGACTAATTGTTTTATTCTTTAGACTAATGATTCCTAATGTGGACATTGGCTTAACCATTGCTTTTCTGATGCTTTTAGAGTCGGTGATTCTTTTTGTTTTGAGTCGGATGAGAATCTTACGTAGACTTGCCTGTCTTCAGGCTCTCCTCTAGACGTCCTTCCGCACAAGTTCTGGAAGGTGTTTGGGCAGGAGTTGTTTCCTCCTCTCCACGCAATCTGCTGTCAATCTTTAGGCTCTGCCCAGGTTCCGGACAGCTGGAAGCTTCCGGTAGTCTCTCCGCTGTTGAAGAAGGAATCACTGGACCCCTTATCTCCTGCTAATTACAGACCTATCTCATTGCTCCCGTTTCCGATTAAGATCTTGGAGAAATTGGTCACAAGACATCTGACCAATTTCCTAGAAGCTAATGACTGTCTGGACGCAGCGCAGTTTGGGTTCAGGCCAGCCCATGGAACCGAATCAGCTTTGGTGTCCGTTTTGAGTGACCTTCGTTCGCGTGCCGATCATGGTCAGGCTGCCTTTTTAGTGCTGCTCGACATGTCGGCAGCGTTCGACACGGTCAACCATGCCATCTTGACCAGGAGGTTAGAGGAGGCTGGGGTGATGGGTCTGGCCCGAGATTGGCTTGTTTCATACCTGGCCAATAGACATCAGGTGATTGCCCTGCCTCCCTTCAAGTCCACCATCAGAAGGGTAGGGCAAGGCGTACCCCAGGGATCAGCCATCAGCCCTACTCTTTTTAATCTTTACCTCCGCCCCCTGGTCAAATTAATCAAATCTTTTGGCATAACGGTCACCAATTATGCTGATGACACCCAACTCGTCTTCTCTTTTGAGGGGGAGAAAGCGGTGTCATTGGAGACCTTTCATCACTGTATGGTCTCCACGGCAACATGGCCCGTTGCAATTTAACAGCTCCAAGACGGAGGTGTTGCATTGTTCAGCGGATCGTGTTCCACGCTCTCTACCGCAAGACTTCTGGCCTACCTCTGTTCAAGGCACGGTAGCAGCAGCAAGCTCGGTTCGTAATCTGGGTGTGACTATGGAACCCAATCTTCAACTGGAGGGTTTCATTGACAAAACAGTGTCTTCCTGTATGGGGCTTCTTCGTACCCTGCGGAAGATTCTTCTTCTGCTCCCTGCCCATGCCAGACCAGAAGTAGTGCGTAGTATCATTCTTAGTAGACTTGACTACTGCAATGCACTACTTCTGGGGGCTCCCATCACGGCATTGGGCAAACTTCAACGGGTCCAGAATTTTGCTGCCAAGCTAGCACTCTCTCGCCGACGGTTTGACTCGTCATCTGCAGCCCTCAAAGATTTGCATTGGCTGCCTATTTCCCAGCGGGTTGAATATAAAGCTTTGTGTTTGGTCTTCCGGGCCTTACATGGTTTGGGACCACTCCCTTTACAAGAGATGTTCACTTGGTACAGCCCTACCAGATCTCTCCGCTCTGCTTCAGCTAGTTTGGTAACGGTCCCCAAAATCCGGAGGAAGCGGATGGGGGGACGCTCTTTTGTCTACATGGCATCTAAGTTGTGGAACAATCTCCCACTGCCGCTTAGATGTGCTGGAGACTTTCTATCCTTTCAAAAACAATTGAAAACTCATCTGTTTCCTAGGATAGAGTAGCTTGTCGCTGTTAGTACTAACTTTTTTACAGGTTTTGTCGGATCACAGCGCCGGGATGCCCGTTGGGTGATTGGAGCGCTCTATAAATATGCTATACATACATACATACATACATATATATATTTGAGATTTATATTGCGCATGGCTGCCTCAGCAACGAGGCGTCCCAGCGCAGCACAAGAACCAGAGACGAGAGCTAGAGCAGGTCACGGCAGCTAAATGGTAGCAAGGGGGAAGAGCCAGGTCTTCAAGGCCTTACGGAAGACCAGGTGGTTAGAAATAGTTCTAGTGGGAGTCAGAAGTGAGTTCCAGAGTTTGGCTGCCAAGTGACGGAACGAACGGCCCCCTGCCCTGGCCCTTCACGCTCGAGGAGCGCAGACCAAAGTTTGTTCAGCATATCGTAGTGAGCGCCCAGGAACATAAGCCTCCAACAGGTGTAGGAGGCCCGGCGGGGCCTGTTTGGCTAGGATCTTATGTGAGATGCACAGTGCTTTAAACTGTATCCGCTTATCCACTGGCAGCCTGTGAAGTTTGGATAGCACCTGGGCGACTGAACAATGCTTGGGTAATGAGACCAGGATCCGTGCGGCTGCGTTCTGGACCCTCTGGAGGCGGTTTACGGTAGTCCTGGGAGCTCCCAAATATAGACAATTACCATAGTCTGATCTAGAAAGAACCGACGCCTGGATGATAGTCTGTCGCACCGGAGGAGGTAAAAACCCGAGCAATGGCTTAAGACCCCGCAGGAGTCCAAAGCAGACCCCAGCAACGGCTTTTGTTTGTTTCTCAAATGTCAGTCCTCGGTCGAACCATACCCCAAGATTTTTTACAGTGTCCCTAGGGACTGGGGCAGGTTTTAAACGGTCCGGCTAGTGAAGATCAGTCCATAGCTCCCTATCCTTCCCGAATAGCAGGATTTCTGATTTCCCGGAGTTCAGTTGTAAACAGTTCACTGCCATCCAGTCAGAAATAGCCAGCAGATCGTCCTTGAAATTATCTAGATTGATGGTACATTTCCTAGAAAAGGCTATCATCAATTGGGTATCATCGGCATAGGATACCAACGAAAGCCCCCTTCCCTTAGCCAGCTCCGCCAACGGGCTAACGTATAGATTAAATAATAGTGGGCTCAATATAGAGCCCTGTGGTACCCCCTGATGTAGTTCAAACTCCTGTGAGGCAAAGGGAGGCGCCGAGACCTGAAAAGATCTTTCTGATCGAAATGATTTAATCCAGGCCAGGGCTAAGTCCTTGACCCCAATGCCTTGCAGACGTTTCAGGAGTATTTTATAAGATACCGTATCGAAAGCGGCACTTAAGTCCAAAAGGACCAAGGCCGCTGAATCCCCTACATCTAAGTGACTCTTAATTGTTTCCGACACAACCAAAAGCGCAGATTCTGTACTGTGCCGGGGCCGAAAGCCGTGTTGCGTGGGGTCAAACAAGGCATATTGCTCAACAAAGCTAGCCAAGATAGAGTTGACATGCGTCTCCGTCACTTTAGCCAGAAAGGGTAACTGAGAGATGGGACAATAGTTACTCGGTTCGGCAGAGTCTAAAGAGGGTTTTTTCAACAAGGGGACGACTTTAGCATGTTTCCAAACCCGTGGGACTGATGCCGTTGACAATGACCGATTAATCACATCCAAACAATCCCCTGAGATGGAAGAGTAGAGCTGGTGGAAGCGAGTGGGAGTCACTGGGTCTGCTGGGGAGCCCGATTTAATTTTAGAGCATAAAGCCACAAACTCCAAAGGCGAGATGGAAGGAAATGCCACCAGACTGCGACTTTCCACAGTCTCGCCCCCAGTCGGGTCCGCCTCCACAGACAGGGAGGCCACTTGCGGGAGTCCCTGATAGATCTGTTCCACCTTATTAATAAAGTGCAGGGCTAGCTCATTGCATTGATGATTGGAGGCAACCGGAGGGGCCCTATTGCCGCCTGGATTCTTCATATTGCCGAGTAAAGAAAAGATAGTCTTAGCTGGGTTAGAGCTGCCGAGGATTTTACTGGCAACAAAGTCCGCCCGCGCTCTACGGATATCCTTATGGTATGACTTAAGGGCGGTTCGATATTCCAGTTTTGTAGTCGCAGAGTAGGTGCGTCTCGAGACGCGCTCCAGCTGTTTACAACCCTTCTTAGCCAGGGCGAGGGTGTCGTTAAACCACGGATTGGATGGTCCGCGACCTTTCCTTCCCCATTTAGAAGGAATGTGACTGTCCAGGCCAGCCGTCAACCAATCATGATAGCACTGGTTCGCTGCATCCACGCACAAGGGTAACTGAGGTTGATGGCTAGATAACCAAACAGAGAGAACCTCAGGGTTAAACCAGTGCCAGGCACGTTTCAGTGTTTTAGTAGGGCAGATAGAATCAGCCTTAGTCTGAAGTAGCAGGGAAAAAGGGACCAAGAAATGGTCGGTCCAGGCCTGTGGGATTGGGGCGCGCATTATAATCTGAGGAAGGTTGGAAATAACGGGATCCAACAGATGACCAGCTGCGTGAGTGGCCTCAAGCACATGCTGTCTTAATTGTAAGGCTTCTTGGTCTGCCAGAAGACTGACGATCTCCACTTTTTTAATGTTCTCAAAATGGAGGTTGAGATCACCTAGAATGGTAAAATTGGCTGCCTTGCTGGCAAAGTGACCCACTTTGTTTAATAGGTCTTCCCTGAAGCTCTTTGCTGGTCCGGGAGGCCTATAAATCAGGAGACCGGCCAGTGAAAAGTTGTGTGTTAGCCCAATTTTGAACGTGGCAGATTCACAGCCCACTATAGGTTCGCTTTCCAGACTAGCCTTATATGCCTCCTTGACTACCATAGCCACCCCACCCCCTCTCTCGCCCTGCCGATTCAGCGTTTTCAACACATAGCTGGGTGGAAGAGCCAGCCAAGGCACTGCCACGACATCCTGATTAAGCCAGGTCTCTGTGAGGAAGAGAGCATCTGGAGACTCGTCAGATAGAAGATCAAAGACCTCAGCATGATGCTTAATCAGAGAGTGGCAGTTAAGGCTCAGGAATTTGAATTCCTTAAACCCTACAGGGCACAAGGCCCTCTGGGCTGGAGTGAGTTCAAATGAACATGATTTACAGTAAAAAGATTGTTCATACGGGTGCCAGAGTGAAGAAGAACAGATAGAGGCCAGGGCAACAAGTTCCTCCCGCGAATATTTAATGAAGTCAGGCACGGTGTCACCCAGGGTGCCAGCGCCCTGCGCTGGACGGGCGCGGATGGGCGCAGACGGGCTTGCCTTAAGCGCGCCTTCGGCGCACCAGCGGCGCACCCGCTGTGCCGTCGCGGCAGTGCAAACATTTATGGTCTTCTGTGAGGATCCGGCCGGCAGCTACACCGCCAACTTCCCCCCTATCCAAGATGGCGGAGCTACTCCGACCGTCTCGGGGAGGTTAGCGCGGAAATCCCTAACCTCACCCACCGCCCACGGCAACTCCACGCTGTCCGCAGAGCACCAATGGACCCAGGTAAGTATCTTTTATAAATTGGTGCCTGTACTTTAATATTGGTGCTTGTACTTTAAAATGCGGCGCGCTGGCTAAAATACAATTTAAACACAGTTAAAAAGATTCCAACAGAATTGAAACTAAAATAATACCAGTAACGTTGTGCCACTGCTCCCGGCTCAAGCCTCAGAAGCTAACTGCTAGCGCGGTCTAGAGGGGAGATCTAGATCAAGATAAGAGATTCTAGAGGCCCATAGAAGTCAAGTGATGGTGACTCATCGGATGGTGAGCGGCGGACGATGGCGGCTGGCGGAGATTGATGGAGAGTAGCGGTGCGGCGGATAGCAGCAGTTCGTGGAGGAGTGAGTATGAATAGAGTGAGATGTTTTGGGGTTGATTTGAATGCGTGATGTCTTGCGGAATTGGAATGAGTGTTGAGTGATTGTGAGATCAGGCTGTGAGCGCGTGCAGCCCGGGAAAATCTTAGGCTCGACGAGTAGCTTAAGTGATTTTGGTGTAGAAGACACCCAAGGTAGATTTTGTTGACCACCGAAAGGGGATCGTGAGACGTCATCGATTACCCGGACCAAGATAGGGGGTGCGAATGTGTGAGTGTGTGAGTAACCGACGCTGGTCGTGGGTTGTCATATGTGGAATTGAGTATATTGAAACCTATCAGTTGAGGCGATTGTCCAGTGGTTTCGCGGACAGACAGTTGCCAGTTGAGGTTGACAATTTCGAGAGACTGTGGACGAACAGTCAGAGAAGTAACTTATTTGGGACAAACGTTTATTTTATTTTTTTTGAAAATTCTTTTTATTGGCATTTTGAGGTTTAAACGTACATACAGCGTGTGTCGCAGAGAGAGTTGTGGTACATAGGTATTAGAGTAGACCTCCGTCAACATAAGGAGTACATCAATATCTTGTTCAGTGAGGATGTGGTCTGTGTTGTAGCAGAGCATTGCCATAGAGGGGAACTGGGGAAGAACTGAACTGGGGTATGCCATGGGGTGTGTAGTGTTAGAGTGGGCGTACGCGACGGGTCCATTATTGCCTACTCGACAGTGCAGTTGCTGCTCGCTCAGGGGGAGGCGGGTGTGTAGAGTGATGTGGGGGGCCGTTGAGTGTGATAGAGTGACGAAGACGGACCCGACTGGTCCGGTGATGGCACAGGGGGTAGTGGTGGAAGATCCACTGTCTCAGGGGCCTGTATAGCAGAAGGCTGTACCGTGTTGGGGGCCTGGATGGCAGTGGCTGTGGCTTCCGGGGTCTGGGATTGTCTGAATTGGTACAATAGGAGCGCCCATTCCAGGGAAATAGGGATTTTGCGGATACCTTTGGCTTCTTCCGCACGGATTACCTCTTCCTCAGCAGCTGCCCATTTAAGAACCGCTCCTGCCCATGCCGCCAGCGGGGGGCCCGATGGATCACGCCAGTGCATGGCTATACAGCGCTTGGCCAGCAAGTGAGCTAGGGATACAAAGCGCATTGGTATTTTGTGTCGTTTCCTCCGTCCCAGTATGCCCAATGCACAGCCCTCCCAGGTGGTCAGGTGGGTCAACCCGGTAAGCTCCTTGAGTGTTGAGTGGATAGATGACCAATAGGTCTGAATGCCCGGACACGTCCAGAACATGTGATAAAAGTCAGCGTCTCCAGCTGGGCAACGCGGGCAGAGGAAGATCGTATCGGGGTAAAAGCGTTGGAGGCGTGCTGGTGTTAGGTAGGCCCTGTGTAGGATATGGTACTGTATGTTCTTGAACCGGGCATTCCTGGAGACTTTTTTGGGGAATTCTATTGCTCTTTCCCATTCGCTATCGTGGAAAGGTCGACCAATTTCCTCCTCCCAGAGGGTCCGTAGGGGTCCTAGGAGCGGGGGTGTCAGTTCCCTGATCGACTTGTATAACCATGTAGTGTGGTGGTGCCCCGGCCCCATTCGTAGTATGGCGTGGAGAACCGGGTGTGTGGGGGGTTCACCCAGGGTGAGGTCGGCGTATGGCCGGTAGTGGCTGAGGAGTTGGCGATGACGCAAGAATTGGCCGGGGGGCAGGTCACACTCATCCATGAGTTGCCGGTACGACCGCAGCTGTCCGTCGTCGAACAGTACTTCCGCTTCGGTGATGTCCCTTGCCGTCCATTCCCGCAGCATGGCGGAAGTAAAGAACCCTCCCTGTCTGGGCCAGCCGCCCAGCGGTAGCAGTGGTGTGTACGGAGGGCAATCTGGCGCCATGCGGTGTATACGTTGTACGCACTTCCGGGCTATGTCTACTTGTAGGGGGTATGTCCGTGTGGGGCGAGACCCCGGTATAAGTAGGCGGCGTAACTCCGGTATGGGTATGTTACCTGCGGCAGTACATGTTTCGAGTGTGCATCTGTCCGCAGTCCAATAGGAGAGCCACTGGAGCTGTGATGCCAGGAAGTAGGCTTCGAATGATGGTGCGCCGAGCCCCCCTTGTGTCGTGGGTAATTGCAGTTTGGCTAGCGCGATTCTATGCCGTCCCTTGCCCCATATGAGAGATCTGAGGAGCGTGTCTAAGTCCTTGAAGAAGGAGTGGGGCGGGATTACTGGGAGGTTGGTGAAATGGTATAAGAGCCGCGGGACCAGGATCATCTTAGCCAAGGCGACCCGGCCTATCGGGGCCAATGGGAGGTTCCGCCAAAACCCGATGGAGGATCGTATCCCTGCGAGTACCCTGCGGTGGTTGCCCTCGTAGAGGTCGGCTGGGGAGTGGTATAACCTGATTCCGAGGTATCGGGGACCCTCTGCCGCCCAGTGTAGTTTCTGGCCACCGATCCGTACATCCTGGGGAGATACGTCTGGGTGGAGGGGGTACACCATCGATTTGTCCCAATTCACTTTCAGGCCCGAGGCCTCTGTGAATTCCGCCAGGGCGGTCTCTAATGTGGTGAGATCCGCTGTCACGTCACGTATGTATATGAGGAGGTCGTCGGCGTACATGGACACGCAGTGCGTTGTGTCCGCTAGTGGAATGCCCCAGTCTTGCCCGTCCCGACGAAGTCGGATAGCCAAGGGTTCCACCGCGAGCGCAAATAATAAAGGCGAGAGGGGGCATCCTTGGCGTGTGCCTCGATGTATTTCAAATTCCGGGGAGATGTAGCGACCAAGACGAACCAGAGACGTGAGGTTAGTATATAACAGGCGCGTGTAGGCGAGAAGCGTGGGACCCAGCCCTGTCCGTTCGAGAACGGCAAAAAGGAACTGCCATGTAAGAGTATCAAACGCCTTCTCGAGGTCCAAAATTAAACACGCCGCCCGAGGGAATCGACCGCCCAGCTGATCCTGGATGTGAAAGAGGCGCCGAATGTTGTGAGAAGTATTCCTCCCTGGGACAAAACCACATTGGTCCGGATGTACCAGCGAGCGGAGAATTTGTGAGTATCTATCCGCTAAGATTTTCCCCAGGATTTTACAGTCGGCTGCCAGTAGCGTGATGGGGCGATAAGAGGCCAGGAGTTGGGGGTCCCGGTCGGGTTTCGGGAACGTCACTATCACCGACGCTCTCATAGAGCCGGGTAGCTCACCGATCCTGAGTGCCGTGTCCAGTACCGCGAGGAAACGGGGAGTCAACAGAGAGGCGAAGGTGGAGTAGTATTCGAGCGGAAACCCATCCAGACCTGGGGCCTTGCCTCGGGCCAGGGCCCTTACCGCGCTGGTAATCTCCGTGGCTTTTATTTTAGCGTCCAGCCCCGTCTTGTCCTCAGTAGAGATCTGAGGGAGGGGCAGAGGGTCCAGGAAGTGGCCGACGGCCCCTGGGTCGAGAGATGAGGGGACCGTGTATACCGCTGAATAGTGTTGGTAAAATGCCTGAAGGATCTCGTCTTGGGATTGCACCAGGGATCCTTGGGGATTTATAATTGCAGTGATGGGCCGAACCTCCGTGTCTTGTTTAGCGAGCCATGCCAGGAGTGTGCCCGTTTTATCACGGTCCTTGTGCATGCGGGTAGCGTACGTCCGGAAGTTGTGACGTCGAAGATCTGTGCACGCCGTTTGATATGCCGATTTGGCTTGGGCGACTTGGATCGTTGTCGCTACCGATTGGTCTGCGGCTTTGGTAGCCGTGGCCAGTCGCTGTTCCGCCACTTTTAGGGCGTGTTCTAACATGTGTCTCATCCCGACCCGCTGTTTAATACAGTCCCCACGGGCCACCACCTTGAAGCCGTCCCACTCGACCAGGGTTGACGACGCAGTCCCCGCGTTATGAGTAAAATAGTCTGAAATGCTTTGTTGGTGGTCATGTGTGAAGACCTGGTCTGTGAGGCATTCCCGTGAGAGACGCCATGTGGGGACGGGGGGGTGCGGGGGTCTCCATTGGAGGCAAAGGAGATGTGCATCGTGATCGGATACAACTCTGCCTAGATAGTCCGTGTGGCATACTTGCGGGAGAAGCGTAGCGGAGCATAGGAAGCGGTCAAGCCGAACTCGTAGATTGTGTGGGATGGAGTGGAAAGAGTAGATGCGGGCCTGAGGGTGGTGTGATCTCCATGCGTCTGTGAGCGACCAGTGCGCCACCCATGTTTTAAAGCGTTTGATTTGTCTGAGGATGGGGGAGTGCGGGGGTGGGGGATGTGAGCGGTCCAGTCTCGGGTCCAGGATACAGTTAAAGTCCCCGCCTAAGATCCAGGGTACATGGGTGAATTGGGCCAGGGAGTGTGTAAGCCGGTCCCAGAATTTATCCTGGTCTACGTTCGGGGCATATATACTTCCCAAGAGGACAGCCCTGCCATCCAAAACCCCCTCCAGCAAGGCGAATCTACCTTCAGCGTCCACCACCCGTCTAAGTTCCCGGAATGGGGTCCCTGGGCGAATCCATATCAGTGCCCCCCGGGCGAATGAGGAGTAGGTCGTGGCGCAGATTAGGCCGCGCCATTTTGCTCGCAATTTGCCCACTTCAGTCGAGTTAAGATGGGTTTCCTGTAGATAGAGGATGGATGCCTTCTGTCGCTTCGCGTAGGCGTATATCGCATAGCACTTACGTGGGGTGTGTAGGCCGCGTGTGTTGAGCGCGAGTATGTTTATGTCTGCAGTGCTCGGCAGCTGTGCCATGGGTGTGTGCGTCTGTGTGCGGGTCGGCCAAGGCTCCCGACAGGTAGATTATGTCGTAGCCCTCTGAGAAAGCGCTGCGCCTGTGAAGAGTAGGTAGGTGGGAAGCCCGCCCAAGCGGAGAGTCTGTAACGTGAGGCCCCATGGCAGGGTGGGACGAATTTGAACTGGGGTGTTGATAACGTGTGGGGGTGCGGGAAACCGTCCCAATACCGAGGACTCATCGTTTAGGAAACGAAGCGTCCAAACTTCCTCCCGTAATACGAGGGGGGATAACTGCTCTATATGAGGGGGGTGACGGTATGCATATGCGAAGCTACCCGTTAAGTGGGCATGTAGAAGGAGCAATGCGCGTCGTGTGCAGGGTGTCAGCCTCTGGGTGTGAGTTCGTGTGCATCAGACAGACATATATGCAAGGATACAGTGCGGCAGTCCGTATGCCTGAGTTGCCTCAGGGCCCGGTAGGAGAGGTCAGTCCGTCCAGCATCCCATCCGCAGTTTGCGGGGTGGCGTGGGGAAGCACCGCCAGGTCCATCCCAGAGACGGTGCCGTCGCTGTCGTTTTCGCCTTCTGATGAGAACAGGTGTGGGGGTCGATCTATGAGTTCCGAGGGCGGTGTAGAGCGCAGATCAATTGCTGCTTGTAGAGCCCCGCGTCGTTCACGCATAATCTGCTCGAGGTCGGGTGAATCGTGGGAGCTGCTTGTGGGCCTGGATTCAATATGGTGAAGCTTCTTGGGGCGTTTCCGGGTGCGGAAGGTTGGGACAAACGTTTATTTCAGCGTATGAAAGGGATGTGTGAGTGGGTACGCGAGCTGTAAAGGAGGGGAACTGCTGCGAGCGGGGGAAGCGTGACATCAGAAGGTGTCGCACTGCGATAGGTCGGTTTGTGTGAGTCGCGCTGTTATTGGTGGATCTGGCATCAGGAAGTAAACGAAAACATTGTGTGCGATCGAAAATTGTTCATCATGAAATGTTTTAAGGTTTTCCGAGAACTATGTAGAGGTGACAAACATGTGGTTACTCGAGGGGGTGAAGAAGCTCCTCCCGAGGATACTCCGGCACATTACATGGCAAGAAATGTAGGATTGCATATTATAATTTGGCTTGAAAATTGGCATCAAATGACCCAAGGCGAGGGAGAATTGGCTTTCCCACGATATGGTTCCTTCAGGTTGGAAGTGTTGTATCAGTTGAAATCTGTGATGGCGGCACTACGACCTTTGCCGAGACCAACTCAGTTTGAGGCGTTGCATGCATGGATTAGAGCAGCGCATGATAGGAAAAGAGATCGAAGTCAAGAAAGGGTGAAGAAGTCGATTAAGGCAGTTCAGGATGCGAGGTGGGATACAGTAGAAAAAAGGTGGAGAGTACAAACGATAGAGGGAGACAGGTTGTATCCGCTACTGGTAAAGTCAGATGGCTCGAAGGCGAAGAGTGCGGATGACGATGACAGTGATACAGATGACAGTCTAGTAGAGAGGTTGTTGTCTGAGAGACCACCTCCATACAATCCGGACTCTTATGAAGGGAAGTCGTTTCAGGCAGAAGGGACTAGTGGATCACAGACTCAGTCAGAGATGAGAGTAGAAGGGAAAATTTTGCCAGGAATTGAGGGCACGAAAAATCAGCCGGTGGTAAACACAGAGATTGGGAGAGGTGTGAGGTTACCGGATGCTTTAAAGGTACCGGTTACCATCGGACCCATTGTCTCCGTTTACGACCCAGATCAAGAGAAAGTTGGGAGTCTAGCACAGTCTAAACCAAGAGGACACAGTTCCTATGGGCGGTGCAAAAAGTCACCAAGCCTTAAAAAAGAAAAAAAGGAAAGCAGAGTGTGAAAATTTCCTAGATTGGAAACCCACTCATGAAACTGGAAGACCACTCTTTGTCCTCTATTGCCCTCACACACCCCGAAGGGTGTCATGCTTCATCATCGGGCGGTTGCTCCTCGTAGGGCCGGCGCTGCAATTCCCTACGGGCCCGCGAAGGGTCTCTTTGTCGGAGATCTTTTGAGGACCGCCGGATGGTGCATGTGGGTGTGTGGGGAGTGGGTTGTTGATGGGGGGTAAATGAAGTGCGTGCTAGTTGGTGTGAAAAATATGTAAAAAAGGGTCATCATGCAGCAAATTTTATTAGATGTACCCTTAGCAGGCTTTGGACTGCTGAAAAGTTATGACCCTAGAGGCACGCTATGCCCAGGGGTCATAGGTCATAGGTCAACATGTTTCGCGCTTCTTCCGCCTATAAGAGGTCGATGGCGCTTCGTCAGGACCAAATTGTTAAAATTAAGGGGCAGACACACAGACACACCCACTTCACAGAGAGAAACTAAACATTAACTTTTGTTCCTGCATCATGGCGGCAGTAGCTCAGCTCGGGACTCTCCAGGAAGAGGCCACTTGTTCCATTTGTTTGGAATATTTTACTGACCCGGTGATGATTTTTTATTGTGGACACAACTTTTGCCGCTCCTGCATCACTCAGAGCTCGGACGGAATAGACGAAAAATTCCCCTGTCCACAGTGCAGGGAAATATCTTCTGGGAAAAATCTCCGACCCAACAGGCAACTGGGGAAGCATAGCGTGCCTCTAGGGTCATAACTTTTCAGCAGTCCAAAGCCTGCTAAGGGTACATCTAATAAAATTTGCTGCATGATGACCCTTTTTTACATATTTTTCACACCAACTAGCACGCACTTCATTTACCCCCCATCAACAACCCACTCCCCACACACCCACATGCACCATCCGGCGGTCCTCAAAAGATCTCCGACAAAGAGACCCTTCGCGGGCCCGTAGGGAATTGCAGCGCCGGCCCTACGAGGAGCAACCGCCCGATGATGAAGCATGACACCCTTCGGGGTGTGTGAGGGCAATAGAGGACAAAGAGTGGTCTTCCAGTTTCATGAGTGGGTTTCCAATCTAGGAAATTTTCACACTCTGCTTTCCTTTTTTTCTTTTTTAAGGCTTGGTGACTTTTTGCACCCGCCCATAGGAACTGTGTCCTCTTGGTTTAGATATTGAATTTAGGGAGCATGGACACTGGACCTTTCTGGCTCCTAGATCCCCCCTCTTTTTGTGTGATATATAGTCTAGCACAGTCAGCTGTAGGAGCGAGGAGTGTGGTGGAGGGAAATGGATCAGTGAGTGGAATGGAGCAGACTCCAAAACCAATAGTATGGAGTACGCCACTGCCAGCCACTGCAGACTCCTCTAGGGGACAGGAGGATGCGAGATCAGTGAGGCCGAGGTCTTTGGCTGAGTCAAGATCGTATTTGCGGATGTGGGCACCGCCAGTGAGAAATCAGAATCAGAGTGAGAGAACTGAAGAAAGTGAACAAGGAAATTTAGCAAATCGTTCCGTTCCTATGAGCATGTCAGAAGGGAGTAGATCTCAGGAACAGGAATGCGAGTATGATGAATGGAATGGAGCAGCTTGTCGAGAAATATAGAAGGGAGCTCTGAAAGGGAGGATGCTAGATGTGGTAAGGTTGAAAGCACAAGTAGATGAGATAATAAGCGGAAATTTGACACTTGAGAGAACGTACATGTACGAGCAAGATGAGTTACTTTTCGTAGCGAAAGATATGACTCGCAAGGCAAGAACTGCACATGAGAAGTTGTCAGAATTGGCCAAAAGGTATGATGTGGATCTGTCCAAAACAAAGTCATTGCAGGGAAGCCATAGGTTGCAGTATAGTGACCAAGAATTGGAAGAGAAAAGGATCATGGGATTGAGGACCCATATCAAGGATTTGATTATAGCAATGCGTGCATGGATCATGCTTGACAAATGGGAAGAAAGGTGGTCTAAGAAAAAGAGTTCAAAAAGGACAATAGGAGAGATGCCACCTCCGGGGGGGGGATGATGGAGGTAGGAAATTTCCCTTTACGAGAGGTACAGAGTGGAGGATATGTGCATGTGCCTTGGAGTAGGGGTGATTTGGCTGCATTTACGAACGACTTTCCCCGTTTAAGGGAGAAGCCTGTTGAGTGGTACAAGCAGGTTGATCGGTTTGTCAAGATCTCAAAGGTGTTGTGGATTGATTTGAATACATTGTTTGATATTGTGGTTCCGAGTGATTTGTGGTCGGCCTCTAAAATCGCCATTGAGTGGCCAACTTCAGAGCCTGACAGGGATCCTGTTTCAAATGGTCCGTCACCCATAGTTATGAAGAAGTTCGAACAAGTAATTACGTGGCTGAAGTCGAAAATTTCTCCTCAGGATATTGATTGGGTCAAAATAGATCGTACGGTGCATGAGTTTTATGAAAGACTGTTGCAGGCCTTTAAGCAGTACAGTGGATTAGATGTATTGGATACAAAAGACATGGGGCAGTTTGTTTCGAAGTTCGGGTTGGGGTTGAGGCCAGAGGTTAGTCTCATGATACAGCAACATTTGATTTGTTGGCAGAATAAGCCAGTGGATGAGATTTTGCGGTATGCCAGGTACTGTAGTGATGAGATAGAATCGAAGCACAGGAAGTTAAAGGACAAATTGATGCTTGTTCGGATGCAAACGGCTCAGGGACAGTCTGGTGGATGTACATTAGGAAGGAAGCAGGGAAATAACCAAGGAGGAAATTGGAATGCCCAGTATCAGGGAAGACCAAAGTCAGTTGATCCTAAGACAGGGATGGATGTGGCGACATTGAAAAAGACCACTGCGTGTCACCTTTGTCATCAGGTTGGACATTGGAAACGCGAGTGTCCCTTGAACCCCCTAAATCAGGTGCAGCCAGAAGTAGAGATTGTTCAGGTACCTGTACCTGAAGTAGATCCCACAGTGACTAGACCTAGGATGGTCAAAGGGGGGACTAGTAGTCCGCATGTGCAAGTTCCTCAGCCACCTAGGGTTCAAAATGTTCAACAAGGAGTTTGAACTTACCAACAGATGCCCTTGCTCGAAGAGTGTGAGGAGTTCGGTCCAGATCCGTTGGCATGACGGTACCTGAGAGGGGAGGAAGACTGCACACTTGGAGCAGTCTTGGAGGTAGACCAGAGGAGACCATTTGTAGAAGCAGATGTTGATGGTCAACCTACCACATTTTTGGTTGACACTGGTGCTACCCGGTCTACTGTAAGATCAGCAGTAGTCCCCAACCTACCCCTCTCTGGACAATCAATCTAAGTTGTTGGCGTAGCAAATAAGAAATTGACTAGCCCGTTGACAGAGCCAATTCCTGTGAGAATAGGAACATTCCGAGATCGACACCAGTTCGTGGTGTGCGACTCGAGTCCAGTTTGCCTGTTAGGAAGAGATCTGCTGTGCAAGCTGAATTGCACCATCTATTTCACACCAAAGGGAGTTGAAGTGCAAACAAAGGATGATGATGCGACCTTTAAGGTTTCGAATCAGCGCGTGTGTATAGAAATGTATCCGGTGTTGACAGTGGAGGAGCTTCCACTTGATTTGAGGGATTCTGTGTCAATTTATGTGTGGGATCTCAGTGGAGAAGAGATTGGATTGGTAAAAGGTGTAGAGCCCGTGAAGATTCAGGTCAAGCCGAATGCAGAATTTCCTAGGACGCCCCAGTACAATTTGTCACCTGAGACAATTGCAGGGATCAAGCCTGTAATTGAGTCTATGATTAAGCAGGGAATTCTGAAAGAGATCATAGGTAGCCCATGCAATTCACCTATAATGGGACTACAGAAACCGAGTGGGAAGTTCAGGATTGTGCAGGACCTGCGAAAGGTCAATGAGATAGTTGTTCCACGTTGTCCGGTGGTACTGAATCCATCTGTGATACTATTCCAGATTCCATGTGCAGCAGAGTTGTTTAGCGTGATTTATCTGTGCCAAGCATTCTTCTTGATACCGTCTCCACGAGGAAAGCCAATTTCTTTTTGCTTTCCACCTGGAGAACCGTGTGTTAACGTGGTGTCGTATCCCACAGGGGTACACAGCGAGTCCATTGATCTTTAATCAGATCCTGAAGAAGAATCTTGAAGGTCTTGTCTTGCCGCAGAACTCTGTTCTGGTGCAATACATTGACGACTTGCTCGTTGCTTCAGAAACAGAAGATGCTTGCAGAATTGATACCATTGCTTTACTGAATCATTTGGCCGATAATGGACACAAGGTGTCCCCGAGCAAATTGCAGTACTGTTTGAGTGAAGTGCAGTATTTGGGTCACAGAATTGAGAAGGGCAAGAGAAAGGTGTCACCAGATCGCATTGAGGCATATCATGAACATGCCTGTACCTACCACTCAGAGAGAAGTCAGAATGTTTTTGGGAATGGTTGGTTACTGTCGCCAATGGATTCCCAATTTCCTCTTTGAAGCGAAGCCCTTACAACGGCTGACGCACAAAGATGTGAGTGATCCGGTACCATGGGATGATGACTGCTTGCGGTCATTTTTTAGGCTGAGAGAAGCCCTGTGTTGC
Source organism: Triturus cristatus (assembly GCF_964204655.1). Lineage (NCBI taxonomy): Eukaryota > Metazoa > Chordata > Amphibia > Caudata > Salamandridae > Triturus > Triturus cristatus. Next base: position 240,460,318 of record NC_140593.1, on the reverse strand, counting down.
GCCCCAGCTTTGGGAATGCCTGATTACAACAAGGCATTCACATTGTTCTGTTGCAAGAGAGAAGGTTGTGCATTGTCAGTTCTGACTCAGAATCATGGAGGTGTCCGTAGACCAGTTGCCTACTTTTCAGCTACTCTAGATCCAGTAGCTTCCGCGTTGCCCGGATGTCTCAAATCTGTTGCTGCAACAGGTGTCAGTATTGAAAGATGCGAGAGTATCGTGATGGGACATCCACTTACAGTTTATGTGCCACACTCTGTTGAGCTGTTGATGACGAGGACTAAAACACAGCAGCTCACATATAATCGATTGACACGTTATGAGCAAGTTATTCTTGCTGCAGAAAATGTGACTTTGAAGAGGTGTTCTGTTTTAAATCCCGCCACATTGATGCCTATTCCAAATGCAGATGATGGAGATTGTGAGGATCACGATTGTCTCGATGTGACTGAACTATGCACCAAACCTAGACCAGACATTGTTGATGAACCGCTCCCTGAACCAGATGAAATTTTCTTTGTGGATGGTTCATGTCTAAGGGATGATGTCGGTCGATTGAGTGCAGCGTTTGCTGTCTGTACCATCACAGGAGTGGTTGAAGCTGCTTGTTTAGAGGGAGTACACTCCGCACAGGTAGCTGAAATTATTGCCTTGACCCGTGCCTGTTTGGCTGCTGATCAGATTCGGATAACGATTTATACCGATAGTCAGTACGGGTTTGGTGTTTTTCATGACTTCGGACAGTTATGGTCACAGAGAGGGTTCATGACATCTTCAGGTTCGCCTATCAGAAATGGGGAATATGTGAGGCAGTTGCTGGAAGCATTACAATGTCCGAAAGAGATTGCAGTTGTCAAATGTTCCGCCCACTCCAAATGGAGTGATTTTGTGTCTTTAGGGAATAACTATGCTGACGAAGTTGCCCGATTCTGTGCAGAACAAGGATGCATATTTACTGGAGGGTATACTGGGGAAAGCCAAGAAAGAACCGATCTCAGCATGATGTTAGCCATGGCCGATACATGGGAGGAACTAAAGCGATTGCTGGATGAGGTTACAGATCAAGAACGAGATAGCTGGATACAAGCAGGATGTGAGAAGGGAGTTGTGGATGTGTGGGTTTCGAGTGATGGACGAGCTGTGCTGCCGGAAAATCTATTGAACCCAATGGCAAGATTGATTCATGGTGCAGTACATCTTGGTAGAGACGCAATGGTGCGAGTGTTCAGACAGACGTGGTACAATCTGAAGTTTCGTGTGGTTGCTGAAGCTGTGTGTCAGAGGTGTTTTACGTGTCAGCAGATGAATGCAGGAAAGAAGACTGCTGTAACCTTGAGTCACATTGGGAGGTCAGGGGGGCCTTTCAATAGAATGCAGTTGGACTTTATCGAGATGCCGAAGTGTAATGGGTTGAGGTACATCCTAGTTGTGGTATGTGTCTTTTCAAGATGGGTGGAAGCTTACCCAACATGTAGATGTGACACACTCACTGTAGCTAAGCTGTTGCTGAGGGAACTTATAGCTAGGTTCGGATTTCCGACCTCTTTGGAGTCGGCCAGAGGAACACACTTCCATAGTGAGATCATGAAATTACTCTGTGCTGCCTTGAATGTGGATCAGAGATTGCATTGCAGTTATAGACCAGAGGCTTCTGGGATTGTGGAACAAGTTAATAGGACTTTGAAAGCACGGATGGCCAAAGTGTGTTCTTCGACATCCCTGAAATGGCCTGACGCACTGTCCTTGGTCCTCATGAGCCTTCGTAGTGTTCCTGATAGGAGGACGGGGTTGTCACCTCATGAGATCCTTATGGGGAGGGCAATGCGATTACCAGCGATACCTGCTGCTGCTTTATTAACATCACAGATGATTTAATTCTCGACTAATGTAAGGGGCTGGCTGACGTAGTCCGTTTTGTGTCCCAGCAGGTGCAAGCAGCAACTGTTCCAACCGCAAGTGACCTGTGCCACAATCTGTGCCCGGGAGACTGGGTGTTTGTCCACAAGCACGTGAGGAAGAGTTGCCTGGATGTTCGTTGGCGTGGTCCGTACCAGGTAATACTGGTCATAAACATGGCAGTAAAGTGTGGGGGACTGCTGAACTGGGTACATGCATCCCATACCCGCAGAGTTCCAGCACCCTTGGAAGATACAGCCCCTCTTGTGAAAGAAAATCCAGCTGAGGTGGCAGGGCCATCTGAGAGGGCAAGTCAAGCTGTGAGGGTTGCTGATGCAGTTGGTTGTGCACTAGATCGAGCTGAAAGGGGTTGTGCAAGTCAAAGCCCCGAATTTGACTCAGACGGAGAAAGTGTTGCTGTGGGCAGAGAAGAGTCAAATTCAGTTGAAAGAGGAAGCAGTGCACAGGGTACTCAAAGGGAGAGCAGAGGTGACGCAGGAGCAGAAAAAATTTGGCCCGTGAGTCAGAGATGGCTGAATTTGAGATTGGCACCTGAAAGAGATCTTGCTCCAGTTTCTGAAACATCTGAATCTGAACAGAGTGACAAATAGCAAGCTCGAGGTGGCTTGAGAAGGTCCAGGAGGAGAAGAGTACTGTGTCAAAGGTACGCCTCACCAGAGTGGGCATACGCTGTAACTGATGCCAGGAGTGTTGAGCTCAGGGAGACTGAGGTCCTTGACACTGGTCGGCAATCCTCCGAACCGGAAAGTGGATGTGTTGTTGTTGGTTCCAGGGGTGGAGATCGAAGGAGTACTGACTCTTAATATTCCGAATCCACCACTTCTGAGCAAGATTCGTGAGCTGATCCTGGTGAGATTCGTCTTTCCGACCTTTGGTTATGTACCACCGCAGCAGGAATTGATGGTACTTCGTCTTGAACTCTTGCAGTGTGTTTTACAGATATTGGGAGCTGATGTTATTCTGGACTGAAGGTGAACTTTCCGGTCTATAAAAGTTTAAAGAAGATAACCTAGGCCCGAGTGGAAGAAGAATAAACTTAGGGACTTTCCATCGAGATAGCAAAAGAAGGCTAGGGAAGTCTTTTTGATGAACTGTGTAAATAAGGAACTGAAAATTGCAAGGGGATTTCCAGCTTTTGAAGTATCGTTTGAACTGTTTAGCAAGTGATATTTGGAGGAGAAAGAGACTCTTAATTATCGCTGCTGAATCAAGAACTTTGAGAAGTTTGCGAAAATGGCAGATGCTGGAAATACTCATCGTAGGTCTAAATTAGTGATAGGTACACTCATAGGGTTGGTAATACTTTCTATAGCCATGATAGTTATAGCCTCGTATGTCATTTCACATGAGCAAGAAGGGGAGGTACAGGGAACAGCTACACCTACCACTTCTAGCCAAAAGGAGGTCACTATAGGAGCTAAAAGAGCTTTACTAATCGAAGAGAGTCGTAGATTTCACATAGACCTGTCTAGAAGTGATTTTAAGCTTAATGCGTATGCAAAGCTGTTGTATGAATATGTGGATGCAATGGATTGCTATGTGTGCATACAGTTGCCTTCTTCAGTAGATGAGGGTATTAGATACCATCACCTTCCACTAACGTATGGAATTTCTTATAGTTTGTTGCTTAGTATCTTTTATGAAAGAGGTCAGTTTGAGTATTTCTTTTCCAATTACGATGCGGTACTTCCTGAGGTTCCAGCTTGCAAGCATTTGAATAAATATGATTACTATAAGTCAGAGGATAGACTTCAGAAGTATTTCATACCGTCTTTGGAACTGGATATGGCTTATGCTCACAGACTTAATTTGACATGTTCCTTGTCAGATACAGAGAAGAAGTTTATAGGTCAAGTACAAGATAGGTATAGAAAACTAACACAGACACGAAATACAGGAGAGAGTCCAGTAGATTGGACTGATGAGGAGAGATTACAAAGATCTAAGGGGAGTTATGGACCCATAGCATTGGACCAGGTGCAAAAGGGGAAGTTGTGTGTGAGACGTCCTCAAACCTACTATGAAAAGGTTTCGGTAGGACAAAGTACGTGTGATCATGTCTTCACGATGGAAGATTCGGCTAAAAACATTTTGCAAGGCTCGGTGCAAGTGATTCCAACTGTGTATTATGTGTGTGGAAGAAATGCCTATGTGAGGTTGCCTGCGAATTGGTATGGTACATGCTATTTGGCCATCATTTTTCCAAAAATCTATCATGCAGAAGACTTAGAGCTTTTGGAGACTGGACATCACTCTAGAGCTAAGAGAGCTGTGAGTGCAGAAGCAGTGATTGGAGATGTCTTTGGAGCAATGATACCGATTTTGGGTGTGGTTTTGAATGATGTGAAGATCAGAAGGTTGGCGACTGGGGTTGATGAGTTGTCAATGAATACAGCAAGGTCTTTGATGTTGGTGGATGGAGAGATGTTAAAGATAAGGACGATGGTATTGCAGAATCGTCTTGCTTTAGACGTATTATTGGAAAAAGAGGACCTAGTCTGTAAATTATTGAAGGTTCAGGAATGTTTTACGTATATTCCAGACAATAGTAAGGATCTGGAGACATATATAGACAACATTACCACGATTCATCAAGAGATTTGGGATTTGACTGAAGAAGGGGTGTGGGAAAAGGTTGGTAAAGGATTTGGTCGTGTGGGAAGATGGTTTGCAAATTTGGGGAAAGGTTTTCTTGGGTTCGTGCTAAAACCCCTTATCATCGTTGTGGTTTGTGTGATCTGTTTGTGGGGTCTCATTAGAACGTATAAGTGGTACAGAGGAAATCGGATTGAAAGAGCTCTCAGAGCGAGTGAAATGCGAATGGCTAGACTGCAGGACAGTCAATATCAGAATATCAAGAATATGGAGAGGTTCCGACGGGGGAGGATGGCAACAAGTACTGTTTAGGTCGGTTCTTTCTCCAAGGGAATGAATTGTTTGATGACATTTGACATCAAAGGGGGGAACTGATAGAGCGTCATGCTATTCTGAAATTTGTAGGGGTGCATCATATTCACCGTTAGTCAGCACCCGCATATTAATCGATGTAGGTTAAGTGTGCCATAGAAATGTATTCCTAGAGTTGTTTAACATAGAGGTGATTAACAATGTAACCATGCTTTTCATGACAAGTAATGCTGTAGGTTATTGTGAATATATTTTAGTAAATGCATAATGATTAGTTTGTATGTAATGTAACGTGTTAGTTTAAACGTGTGCCATGTTAAAGTTGCACGTGCAGATTGCTTATTCACGTATACAAGAATATTGAACTAATGCTTAACGTGTGACTTAGTGATGTGTTTAACAGTGTAAAGGCCTGATCGCATAATCGTTTAAGTTGAAAGGCCTGTTCATTTCTTATGTTAGCTAATGTTGTAGGCCGAAAATGATTTCCCTTGGTAAAGGCTTTGGGTTACAGGACGACGAAAAATCTTAGAGAAGTGAAAAGATTTTCGTTCCCATGTTTCTGTTGCAGGTGCAAGGACATTTAGCTCGTTAGAGAGACTAGGTCTTTGTTTTAGGAGTTAAGATGGTACGAGAAGCCAACAGGGAAGTACATTGGAATTTGAGGATGATACTTTCAGCGAAGAAGGTGCCTGGGACCCAAGGTCAAGCTAACCGTCGTTGGATGCGATAGAAGTTCTACTGGAAAAGTACTGGGAGAAGACCTGGCTGAAGAGGTGTGCCTAAGGGCGTGTTCTATGTTTTTGGGATTTTGTATTAGGGACAGTGCCCCGTGGATTGAGCAGTTGAGGTTTAGATGGGATGCTAGAAGGAGCATCTTAGAACGAGCTCTGACTAAGTGAATGTACTTCTAAGGAAGTCTTCACTTCTGACACCTTTTATTCTCTTGCCTGGGAAAGGAAATGTTAAGTAGGGATGTCACCTTAGAGTGAGAGTAGGGATAGACTAATTGGTTTCTTTTTTAGACTAATGATTCCTAATGTAGACATTGGCTTACCCATTGCTTTTCTGATGCTTTTGGAGTCAGTGATTCTTTTTGTTTTGAGTCGGATGAGAATCTTATGTAGACTTGCATTTGTATTAGTGCCCATTTATCTTTTTCACCTTGTGCTAAGGTGTCTGTATGTGCAGTTATTTTTGGTTGTAATAAAATCCCACAAATTTTAGATTTGGAGTCAGTGGTCCTTCCTTAATGACATTTGATTTGAGTGATTATGTGCTAAGAACTGAGCTTTCTCCCCTCTACACTATTTAGCGATAAAAAGATCCTGGAAACCTGGAAGGATTCTTGGAGAGAATCAGGTAGGCAAGAATCCGGTCCTATCATATGTATATACACATTCATATTTCTTTCTATATATTGTATACGTAGATATATAGAATTGTGCATATAATGTTTTAACACTTAAACACATTTTTAAAAAGACTACTTATCTATGAGATAAAGTAACACGAAATAAACATACTAAAAATTACCCTTGATGTACTTACCTGCTATATACTTACTTGTGATGTATTCACTGCGCTCTAAAGTCTGCATATCCCCTCTATTTCCTTTGGTTCATCTTAGGACAACTTTTCGAGCTTTCGTGTGAGTCTATCAAGCAACGCTAAGAGCAGTGACAAAAGTATGTGATGAAAATTAATATTATGTTAAAAAGGTTTCCCTAGTTATATTGTTTATCCCAGTGTATCACTATATGTTTTTTCAAGCAGTTACAGACAAAAAACTCTACATTATTTACTAAACATGCAAGAAGGTCCTATAAGATATAAAGGCTGCCTGACCGAAACAGGTGTGGGCTTTACTCAATATTACATTTGGCTATCTTACAGCTACAGTCAAAAGAATAAGAATATATGTGCAGCAATGTTGGACTTTCAACATTCCACAGACTTCACCCTCCTTTGCCAATAGGATATCAAGGGCAAGTCGATTTTGTAAAACCATTGATCTGATTGCAACCATTTCCGTGTCAATTATCAAGAACCCACCAGCAGTATCGGCAGATAATTTGTGTGAGTTTGGAACGACTCCAACTGAGGGTATCAATGCACCAAATATATCACCTACTATTTCTGAGAAACTTGCTCTTTTGTTACATGTTAGTCCTTGCTTTATTTCATTCAGTTTATGACTACTTCGGTCCATATGATAGACCTTAGGCAAAATAACAACTTCCATATCAATGTGCAGGTAACCTATAGTAGGCTTTCTTACCACACACATAATAGACTCCTGGAAAGACAGGATCAGTTCCACCCTTCAATCCCCAACCTCCAGTAATTTGGAAGGCATGCTCACATTCACTAGAACCAATAAAATAATTATTATAGTTAGTCTTCATCCTAAACAAACATATTTTCCCCTTCTGTGACCAGGCCAGCGACATTGCAGCGTATTTTTCGCCTTTCTCATAAATTCCTTCTCTAAAATCCCATGGTGGTATCCGTGACCTTTGTTAAGCAGCTTTCTTTGGAAACTATCTCTTCTATTTTCTATCATCTCTATAAAAAGTTTGTCCTTAACTCGCAAACTACAGGTTAGGTTGTTTTTATAAGCATATTCTATGGCTAAAGTTTTAGTCATATGGAAACATTCTCCCATATATCGTGCATTCTTACCATTTAGAACTTGGTTTAATTCTTTAATAACAGGAATTTCTGGAAGTACTAAAACTATATTAGAGAAGTAGTACTCACATTTCCCCGTCACATAAAACAGACTGGTAAGTATACTATAAGGCACACCATAGGTTAAAGGAAGGTGTTGATGGGTCACCCCTTCTGTGTCAGGAATCGCGTTTGTTAGCGCCTGCCTGACTGTAGGACTTCATGTCCCAGAAGGCCTAGAGGAAGAGTCGGAGCTTGGGTCCGTATCAGGCATCATCGGCTGAGAGCGGATTCGGACAGAGGGATCTCCGTGCTCCGCGTTGGATCGTGAATATGTCTCGCGCAGACACATCCTTGGTTGGTGCTCGGCTGAGCACATCGTGAGCCCCGCTGCTGGTTAGATTGCTGCTACTGGCGTTCCGCTTTTGAGGACTCCGGTGACTGCGGAAACGCCCACCCACGCCTGAACGAGCATTGCTGTGGTACCGAGAACGGATGTTCTGTCCACAAAGGGACATTCTATTCCATGGTGTATTAAGGAAACCGCTTACAGTGATTAGGACGCCTATACTCCAAGGTAGGAGTACAGTTTACTTTTCTTTGCCTTGCTGTTAATGTCTGGAGAGTTCTTGATAAGGAGCAGTTCCATCGAGAAGCCCAGAAAATTTTCTTTTATGTCCGGATGTAACAGCCAAGACATTATATGTATTTGCTGTGATTCCATATCGGATGGAGACTTTGGTTGTTGGTCTCAAGACTTTTTCCTCCCAGAGCCCACCTTATATGTTTTGATAGCAAGACTTAGTACCTGTATGTATAGGGGGGGTAATGAAGGATGAATGCTTTGGTTTGGTGGTTGTGTTAGGAATTGGTAACCTGTTGTTTTTTGTGCTTTCTAGAAACAGCTCCACGCTTGACTAATCGTTTTGGTTCCTGAAGCAAGGGACTGTTGTGCTAGACATCAGTGTGGAAAAGGTTGTTCAGTAACTAGTGAGACTTTTTGAGAGTAGTATTGCATTTACCTGTATTTACCTCTGTTGTTCTTTGTTGTTTTAGGTTCTTCTCCTTGCTGTCCTCATCCTACCCTTCCCTCATTTGATTGCCCTAATACTCCGTATATTTGAATGGGTGTTTGGGGATGTCGAAAGGTGGACCCTTTATTGCATCATTTGTATCCTAAGGAGTTGGCGATCCTTGGAGAATTACGCACCCACGAATAATCACTCCTCCTGGTCCAGGTGGGTCAATAAATGGCATCCATGGATGACGTCATTCAGGCCTAGGCTTTGGTTCAGCAGGAACTTGCGGCCTCCAGAGCTGAGACGGCAGCTTTGCATGATAAGGTCGACAAGCTATCCCGAAACCCTTTTGATATAGCTGCCCCCACACCACAAGTCTATGTTACCGTATCGCCTCCCATCCCACTAGCGAGCCCCGAGTGATATGCCAGTGATCCTCAGAAGATTCAGGTGTTTTTAACGCAGATTATGCTTTACTTCTCCTGCAAACCTTCACCTTTTCCCAGTAATCATTCCAGGGTGGCTTTCGCTATATCTTAATTGATCAGCGATGCTTCAAATTGGGCGGTTCCACTGGTCCGAAACAACGACCCAGTGTTGTCTGACTGGGATGCTTTCCGAGCTGCATTGGGAGCTGTGTTTGATAGGCGAACCACCACTTTCAGAGCGAGAAGTGGTGTTTGATAGGCAAACCACCACTTTCAGTGCGGATCATGAGCTCCTGGATCTGAAACAAGGGAACAATGACCTAATCACCTATCTTACATCGTTCAACCGATTGGTAGCTGAAGCCTCTTGGCCGGAAGAAAAGAGAATGTCTCTTTTCTATCAGGGCCTGCGTGATGGGTTGAAGGATGTCCTGGCACAAATTGATCCACAGCCAGCCACTTGTACTGATCTCATTAGTCTTACTTTGTGGCTTGATGGGCGTATGGCAGAAAGAAGGGGTGAGAGGCATAAGGGAGAGAGGTCTTTTTATTGATCCGATAAGAACCCTACGAGGGAACAGTCTAGCGGTGAGTCCATGGCAGAACCTATGGAGATAGGTGCGATCAGGGCACCTCTGTCACGTACAGTAGGGTTCCAGCGGGTGCCAAGTCTGGTGCAGTGGGGATTAAGCCCTCGGTGCCTCCGGAAAAAACGAATGGAAGATTCCATCATTGTCGACCAATGAGCTCAAGGAAACAGAATCGCACATAGTGCTTACCATGAGTTCGGAGTATAAACAGCATATGTTTCAGGTGTTAGCCATGTTGCATTCAGGAGCTACAGGTAACTTCATCGATAGAGAGTTGGTAAAGCAGTAGCCTTATGTAGCGTACCACGTGAGTTCCCAGAGGAAGTATTGTCAGTGGATGGGAAGCCTCTGAAATCAGGACTCAACACTGACCAAACAGAACCAGTGAGGTTATCGGTTATGGTGGGGAAGAGACAGCATTTAGAGGATTTGGCTTTGAATATCATAGAAGCACCCCAGTACGAGATAATCTTGGGAATGCCTTGGTTTTGGCATCATAATCCCACTATAGATTGGAGAACCAAAACGATCCAGTTTTTATCGGACGTATGTAAAAGTCATTTCTCATCAACTGCCTCATCTCAAGCAGTAGCTCTGGCTCAACCGTTCTGTGTAGCTATGGCAGCAGAGAAGGAGGTGGTGTTGCCCTGCGAGTACATCCAGTTTACTGATGTGTTTAGTAAAGCCCAGGCAGAACAGCTTCCACCTCACAGGATCTATGACTGCCAGATTGAGTTAGTCGAAGGAGCAACCATTCCAGCTTGTAGGGTGTATGCCCTGTCAGACCCACAAACCAGACACCTTAGAGAATATCTTGACCACTTGCTTGAAATAGGGTTCATTCGACCTTCACGTTCTCCATCAGCCACTTCTCTTTTCTTTATAGCTAAAGCTAGTGGTGAGCTGAGGGCCTGTTGCGATTATAGGATGTTGAATAAGAACACTGTGCGCAACCGATATCCTTTGCCGCTCATCTCAGTGTTATTAGACCAGGTGCGCGAAGCCACTGTGTACACCAGGCTAGATCTGAGGGGAGCCTATCATCTGGTCAGTATCAGAGAGGGGGATGAATGGAATACTGCCTTTAAAACACGTTATGGTCTGTTCGAGTATACTGTGATGCCGTTTGAGCTGTGTAACGCCCCGGCAGCGTTTCAATACTTCCTGAATGACGTGTTGAAAGAGTATGTAGATCGTTTTGTAGTGGTATACATAGACAATATACTGATTTATTCAGAGTCCAATGAGGTACATCACGAACAAGTTGTGCAAGTGTTGACAAAACTGAGAGATAATCACTTGTTCTGCAAGCTTAGCAAGTATGAATTCGGTGTGCACGAAGTGGAGTTTTTAGGGGTTGTGTTATGTTCGGAGGGGTAACAACCTTTACAACGCAACTTTTACAATGCACTACCATTACAACAAAACTTTTACAACGCAAATGCATTTACAACGCATGCCATTACAACGCAAGTCTTTACATCGACTTGCACTAGATGGCGTGCTAACATTACAAATAGTGTAGTTTACTATCCCAACACCTTCCCTACTGTTACGTGGACTGGAGTTGGAATAGTAAATTACACTTTTCTAATGTTAGCACGCCATCTAGTGCAAGTCGATGTAAAGACTTGTGTTGTAAAAGCATGTGTTGTAAATGCATTTGCGTTGTAAAAGTTTCGTTGTAACAGCATGCGTTGTAAAAGCATGCGTTGTAACGTCATACATCCCGTTCGGAGGGGCTGTGTGTGGCAGAACGTAAGGTACAAGCAGTGCAGGAATGGCGGATCCCCAAGAACATGAGAGACGTACAATGTTTTCTGGGATTTGCAAACTCTTATCGCAGATTCATACTGCAGTTCTCCCAGGTGGCGATACCTACCATCAGATTGCTGAGAAAGGGGGTTCCTTTTGTTTGGACCAGGGAGGCCTCGGCAGCCTTTGCCTTTTTGAAACATGCTTTCACCACAGCACCAGTGCTGAGGCATCCCCGGCTTGAGGTTCCATTCATAGTTGAAGCAGATGCCTCTGATGAAGCTATAGGGGCTATCCTCTCTCAGAGAGACCAACACACAGGACAACTGCATCCCGTGGCTTATCTATCCAAATATGCCGCAGAAAAGAACTACACTATTGCCGAGAAGGAATTGTTGTCTATAAAAAAGGCGTTCCAGGAATGGCGGCAGTATCTATGGGGAGCCCGTTTCCCCGTCACTGTGTACTCTGACCATCGGAATCTGCAATACCTGGGAACAGCTCGGCACCTCTCATAGCGACAGATGAGGTGGATGCTGTTTTTTGCAGAGTTTGACTTTGTGATTAATTTTAGACTGGGATCGGAGAATCGCAAGGCTGACTCTTTATCCCGGCAGGAATCTACAGGAGAGACGGTCACAAGAACCTCAGAGACCGTAATCGATCTGACTAAAGTGTTATGTACTGTCCCAGGCCTGAACGTATCCTCAGAATCAAATTGATGCTCTAAGGGGTCCACCTCTCAACCTCCCCAAGTCTGGACATCAATTTTACGCAGACTAAAGGGTGGTTAAGTGGGGAAAGGAAAGGAAGGGGGCAGCAGGGAGGGAGACCTGTAGAAGACACAAAAGAGTAACACGGGTTAGTACCAGAACCACCCCTCCCACTCTCTCGCAGTCCCTCTCTACCTCCTCCCGTCTCTCTACCCTACTGACCTGTAAAGGAAAAGAACGAAGACCAACCAACAGGGGTGCAGAGTAGACCTTATTGTGCCCACAATGGATCAGTATGTGCTGGAAACTTTGGCTCTGTTAGGCACCCCTGTTGAAACGAAAGAATAGCACAAACACTGGTGTTTGACTATGAGTGTCAAAATAGCAGGTACGTAGTATCCCAGAGCACCCACTGCTCAATGTAAGAGTCTGCCAACTCACGGGTCACAATAGCAGGTACTTAGTTCCTCACTGCACACACAGACACAGGTAACAGTTTGCCAAATACAATTGTCGCAATAGCGGATACGTAATTCGTCAATGCACTCACTGCTCAAGGTGATATGTTGCCAACATCAACCATTCCAACTTTCGTAATATCCAGTAGAGTTACGTCACTCATACCTCTGGTACAGACAGATAAATGAAAAGGCGTACTGAGGGCGTCCCCTCTGTATATAGGTTTTACTGGTAGTTTTTTCCCTCGCATGAACTCTGATATTTACTCAGGGGAGAGTTCGCCAACATAGGGAAAGCACCCTGCAATCTCACTGCCTAGAAGCTAAATGCGGGAGAGTAAGTCTCAGGAGCGAGAACCAAACTTGCACCGCGCATGTCTTTCCTCATGCAACGGCAGGACTGACCAACAAAATTTACCAACTCCAAGGGCAAAGTATTTTACAGAACGACTGGTGCCACTGACACCCTTACCAGACCTCCGGTACAAAAACGAAGTCCATGGAAGCCTGCATTCATCTGAATAATCGGCAGCGTTTCTTCATGCTGCCTCTCCTTATGCTGCTGCTTCCGATTCACGTGTGATGCGGCGGAGACGTCCAACGTCCCGCAGCGCGTCAAGGCTGCCGGGAACTGTTGTGTCTCCGTTCAGCGCCTGCCAGCAGGAACGGAGCTGCGGTGACCTGCAACATGTACCATCAAGGGAGATAAATTCCTGGAGGAGGTGAGAGAACATAAAAGTACAGAGGAATGGAAACAATGGGCAGAGCAGGATGTAAACCATTCCAACAAACAAGGCTGTCCTTTCCAAAATGACAAGTTGTACCGCCCGACCCCTGAACTCCAAAAGAGAGCGTACATATGGTGTCACAAATCCCCTTTAGCTGGGCATCCAGGCATCCTCAAAACAGGACAATTGTTACAACACCATTTCTGGTGGAAATCTCTGCTCAAAGATGTCCGCAGATGGGTATCGAGATGCAAGGACTGTGCTAGAGGAAAAGGGGATACAACCAAAACGAAAGGGAAGCTCATAACCATACCTACTCCTCAACAGCCCTGGCTGAACATCAGTTGGACTTCATTACAGGGCTGCCTGTGGATCAGGGGTATTGCGCCATTCTAGTAGTCGTGGATAGCTTTATGAAGATGGGCCATTTCATCCCCTGCAAGAACCTGCCCACTGCGGGACAAACCGCTCAACTACTGCTGACCAATATCATAAGATTACATGGAATTCCAAAGGTCATAGTATCCGACAGAGGACCTCAATTCATAGTGAGCTTCTGGAGAAAGTGGTGTAAGGCATTGCAAATCGAATCTGCGGTTTTCATGAGCTTCCATCCGCAAACCGATGGTCAAACCGAGAGGACCAACCAGACTTTGAAGACGTATTTGCGTTGTTACTCTAAGGAGGCTCATGATTCCTGGGTTTCTCTGTTGTGGTTGGCGGAGATGGCCTATAACAATGCTTCACACTGTTCTACAGGGGTGTTTCCGTTTGTGGCTAACTATGGTTACAGCGCCAAGACTTTGCCCAGCAGTATACCCGAAGACCTGGCAAACCAACCTTCAGTCTGTGAACACATCAAGTCCCTACAGACTATACATAGGGAAGGAAGGAAGCATTTGATACTGGCAAAACAAACGTACAAAAAATTTGAAGATCGTCACAGAATCGACGGCCCAGTCTGGAGATCGTGTATGGTTATCCACGAAGAACATTACGTTTAAACTACGTAGTATGTTTCATCCGAGGTTCATTGGGCCATACACTGTGGTTAAACGGATCAATCCCGTTGCCTACAAGCTGCGATTGCCAGGCACTCTTCGCATTCACCCTGTCTTCCATTGTAGCCTTCTGAAACCCGCTTTAGGGGTACCTCCTCCGGTGGTGTGTGATGGTGTGTGATGGTGGTTTGGAATACGAATTTGGGAGAGTACTGGATTCGCAGTACAGCAGGGGCAAGCTTTGGTACCTCATCTTATGGAAGGGTTATACGCTGAGGATGATTCCTGGGAACGCTGTTATAACGTACATGCACCAGCCGCTTTTTCCCCAGGCATCCCCACAAACCTGGATCTAGGAGGGGCATGGCAGGGGGACCTACTGTCAGGAATCACGTTTGTTTGCGCCTGCCTGACTGTAGGACTACATGTCCCAGAAGGCCAAGAGGAAGAGGCAGAGCTTGGGTCCATATCAGGCAGCATCGCACACAGGCTTGCATGCGTAATTCTTTGTTGGTGTTCGGTTCTCGGCTGAGAGCGTATTCGGACAGAGGGCTCTCCGTGCTCCACGTTGGATCGTGAGTGTGTCTCACACAGACACAACCTTGGTTGGTGCTCGGCTGAGCACATCGCGAGCCCCGCTGCTGGTTAGATTGCTGCTACTGGCGTTCCGCTTTTAAGGACTCCGGTGACTGCGGAAACGCCCACTCACGCCTGAACGAGCATTGCTGTGGTACCGAGAACGGGTGTTCTGTCCCCGAAGGGACATTCTATTCCATGGTGCGGTAAGGAAACCGCTTACAGCGTTTAGGAAGCCTATACTCAGAGGTAGGAGTACAGTTTACTTTTCTCTACTTTGCTGTTAATGTCTGGAGAGTTCTTGATAAGGAGCAGTTCAATCGAGGAGCCCAGACAATTTTCTTTTATGTCTGAATGTAACAGCCAAGACATTAAATGTATTTGCTGTGATTCCATATCGGACCAAGACGTTGGTTATTGGTCTCAAGCCTTTTTGCTCCCAGACCCCACCTTATATGTTTTGATAGCAAGACTTAGTACTGGTATGTATAGGTGGGGTAATGAAGGATGAATGCTTTGGTTTTGTGGTTGTGTTAGGAATTGGTAACCTGTTTATTCCTGAAGCAGGGGACTGTTGTGCTAGACGTCAGTGTGGATAAGGTAGTTAAGGAACTAGTGAGACTTTTGAGAGTAGTATTGCATGTACCTGTATTTACCTCAGTTGTTCTTTGTTGTTTTAGGTTCTTCTCCTTGCTGTCCCCATCCTACCCTACCCTCATTTGATCGCCCTAATACTCCGTATATTTGAATGGGAGTTTGGGGATGTCAAAAGGTGGACTCTTTATTGCATCATCAGGATCCTGAGTAGTTGGCGATCCTTGCATTCTGAGACAGACAAAGGTAATTGCATGCACACATAGCAATCACTCACATTCATGGTCTATATGTATTCATAGAGTAATTTCGTAAAGACATTTAACCAGAAATCATTAATTGATTTATTATGATGGAGAGTGCTTCCCTCAAAAGGTACTATATTAGTATTCGGAATTTTATTAGTGACATAATTCATTCTTTCACTTGTTACATCATTAGTATTGTTTCTTTTATCAGTTACCATTAGAATAGGTACAAGGACAGTTAATAATAACCACAAAAATGTTAATAACAAGACACTACATTAGCAAGCTTTAATACACCTACGTTTTAGACTAGATTTTGGAAGTTCAGTCACTTCTGCTTCAGCCCTTTTGTTTTTTCTAAAAAAAAATAAAAAAAGAAAAATATACCTAAATCTATAAATTCTAACCTCTTCAAACATCAAAAATTAGTAGTGTAATCCTATACTTCAAGGCTTCCTTTTTACCCCCTTCTTTTATTCTTTTTCTTTAGTCAGTTCTGAGTCTTTATTTCGTTTTTTTCAACCAGCAAATTTGCACCTTAATTTATCACAGCTCTTTAAGGAGGTCTTAGTTTGCTTTCATCAGCTTGCTCATTATCAGAATTGTCTTTTTCTTCACTTGGATCTGAGTTTTCAATTTGTTCCAAAATAACATTCAGGTGCTCTGTATTTCTTACTCGGAATTCTTACTCTTCTTTTTTTCCATTCTATTTCTTTTCCTGACTCTTCTTGTTCTGTTTGGCTTGAAACTTCATCAATTTGCTCTGGTCTTTTTCTTAACTTTCTTTTGACAAGAGTGTATTTTAGTCTTTTCACAGGTGCATTTGCTTCATGTTCAGCTGGAAGTTCACTTTCTTCTGCAACACCAGTGAACTCCCTTCTTTCTGGCTCAACGTCAGTCTCTTGAATCCTAGAATCTTGCTCCCACCATACTTGACTTGTGCTCGGCTGTTCACCATCTGGTTGTTCGTTAGAATCTGTCACTCTAGATTCATCAGCTTCACATACTTCAGCCACTGGTCTTTGTTTTTGATTCACCAGTTGTTGCTCCTTTGATCTTTTAGGCGGATCTAGGGTTTGTTTGGTGAGGCTCGCGTGAATCCAATTTGGCAAGCCAGCACACTTCACTGCCGTTGTCATCACCAGTATGATTTGATAAGGTCCGTGCCACCTGGGTTCCAAACACAATTTTCTTACGTGCTTCTTGATGAAAACCCATTCACCAGGACTCAGATCATGAGCTTGATTCCGATGTATTGTTGTGGCATCTTCTCCAACCTGGTGAGACACAGAATGTACCAGTTCAGCCAATCCTCTGCAATAGTCAAGCACTAGATCATCAGATATACTCATCAGTTTGTTTGCTGGTATATATGCCTTTCTCATTGCCCTTCCCATGAGAATTTCATGGGAACTCAATCCAGTCTTTTTGTCAGGAATGCTTCTTAGACTCATCAGCACAAGGGGTAAAGCGTCAGGCCATTTCAGTGATGTGGATGCACACACTTTCCCTCATCTGGATTTTATAGTGCCATTGATTTGTTCAACTACTCCAGATGCTTCAGGTCGATAGACACAATGCAGCTTTTGTTCAATTTTAAATGCTGCACAAATCAGCAGAATTATCTCATTATTAAAATGTGTTCCTCTATCTGTTTCCAAAGTGACTGGAATTCCAAATATTGGGATCAGTTCTCTCAAAAGTAGTTTAGCTACTGTAAGGCTATCATTTCTTCTCGTGGGATAAGCTTCCACCCAGCAAGAGAATAAGCAAACAATGACTAGTACATATTTTAGTCCGTTGCAAGGGGGAAGCTCAATAAAATCAAGCTGGAGTTGGGCAAGTCGACCTCCTGCTCTCCCAATTCGTCCCCAACTAACAACTGTTTTTCTGCCTGGATTCTGCTGCTGACAAATAAAGCACCTCTGGCAAAGGCTCTCTGCAATGACCCTGAACTTCGGTTTATACCATGTTTGCTTGAAGAGTCTGATCATTGCATCTCTTCCTATATGTGCATTTCCATGGTAAACCCTGGCCATGTGGGAATGTAAGGAGTCTGGGAAAACTGGTCTCTCATCATGATAAACCCACAATTCATCATCTGGTCTCTTTTAACAGTCTGTAATTTTCCAGATTTCTTTTTTCAATCACTTGTCTCTTCTTGCATCTGCCTAACTTCATCCCAAGTTTCAAATGGTGTTGTGTACATAAGATGGCATTTGGTATTTCCTCTTTCAATTGATCTGTTTAAAGCCATTATATTTTGTGCACCATAATGTGCAATTTGGTCGGCATATCTGTTGCCCTTCGTCACATAATCATCGCCTGATTTATGTGCGGCACATTTGACTACTGCAATTCTTTTGGGCAATTGCAAAACATCCAATAGTTCTTTTCCAGTTTTGTCATTTCTAATAGGGGTACCTGAGGAAGTTAGAAATCCCCTTTGCATCCATAGCTGGCCGAAATCATGTACAATTCCAAATCTGTATTGGCTGTCTGTGAATATTGTTACTCTCAGGCTTTTAGCAATTTTGAATGCTCTAATCAGAGCTATCAGCTCAGCTATTTGGGCGAAGTTTACTCCTTTTAGACAGGATGCTTCAAGAACTCCTTCTATGGTGCAAACAGCATAGGCAGTACATAATTCACCTGTTTCATTTCTCAGACATGACCCATCAACAAACATCTCGCAATTTGATTCTTCCAAAGGGCTATCTTCTATATCTGGCCTAGGATTGGTGTATAACTCTGTCACATCCAAACAATCATGATCTGCTTCCTCTCTCACGTCTTCACAGTGTGAATTAGCCAATAGAGTTGCCAGATTCACTGTACTGCACCTGACCACAGTTGCATTTTCAGCACCCAGGATCACTCTCTCGTACTTAGTCAGCCTACTTGATGTGAGATATTGAGTCCTGGTGCGAGTCAAGAGAATTTCAACAGAATGTGGCACATATACTTTAACTGAGTAACCCATCACAATTGGTTCACTTTGTTCCAGACTCATGCAAGTAGCTGCTACTGCTTTCAAACATCCTGGCAACGCTGTAGCCACTGAATCCAGAGTAGCAGAAAAATATGCCGCTGGAAGTCGTGCCATTCCATGTTTCTGAGTCAAAACTGAAAGTGCACATCCATCTCTCTCACAAAAGTACAATGTCAATTCCTTTGTATAATCTGGCATTTCCAATGCAGGTGTTTGACAGAGACTACTTCTCAATTTTATAAAAGCATCCATAATTTCATCATCCAAAACAATTGGATCTTTCACATCCTTTTGTGTCAACTTCTGTAGAGGTTTTGCAATTAGTGAAAAACCACACATCCACTGATGACAATATCCAACCATTCCCAAGAACATTCGTAATTCCTTTTGAGTTTTGAGTGGACTCATCTGTTTAATTACACTGACTCTTTCTGGGGTTACTTTCCTTACCCTTTTTTCTATTTTGTGTCCAAGGTACAGTACTTCCTGTTTACAAAATTGTAATTTTGCTGATAACACCTTGTGTCCTCCCTCTGACAAATGGTTCAATAAGGCAACCGTGTCTGTCAAACATGCCTCTCGTGTCTTTGATGCCACCAGTAGGTCATCAATATATTGAACCAAAACCGAATTACCTGGTATGACTGGCGTCTACAGACATTTTTTCAAGATTTGTTTAAAGATTGAAGGTCTCTCTGTGTACCCTTGAGGAACTTGGCACGAGGCCAAAACAGGGTCTCCGAACCGGAATGCAAACAAATATTGTCTCTCTGGATGCAAAGGAATTAAAAAGAATGCTTGGCACAAATCAATCACTGTGTACCATTCAGCATCACAGGGAATCTGATAAAGAATCACTGCTGGATTTGGCACTACTGGACAACAGGGCACTACAATTTTAATAATTTTACGTAAATCCTGCATTATCGGTATTTTCCACTGGGCTTTTTAATACCTATGATAGGCGAATTACAAGGACTGCTCATTATTTCTTTTAGAATTCCTTGTTCAATCATTTGGTCAATTACTGGAGCAACTCCTGCATTCACTTCTGGGCTCATCTTGTACTGAGGTGAGTTCTGATACACAGCACCATCCTTGACTATTACCTGAATTGGATCTATATTTGTCATTAGACCAATTTCCTTTCCTGTGAAATCCCACACATCTGGATTCACTGCAATTTTTAATTCTTCAGGCAGATTTTCTTCTGTGAGAAGTGAAAACAACTCATCCACTTCTGTTCCTTGCTTTGCGAGCATCATTTTGAACTCTACATCCTCATCTGGGGTTTGAAATGCAATACCATCTGGTGTACAATAGATGGTGCAGTTCATTTTACATAGCAAATCCCTTCCCAAGAGATTCACTGGGCTTGAGTCACATACCACAAGCCGATGCATGTCTTTGAAGTTTCCAATATGAACTTCTATTGGGGTTGTGACTGGCGTTTTAGTATGCTTATTCAAGACTCCTAAAACGTGGATAGTTTCTCCTGAGTGGGGTAGGTTCAGAATTTCCACTGCTCTCACAGTAGAACGGATAGCACCAGTGTCCACTAAAAATGTAATATCATTACCTTCCACCTTTCTGTCAACAAATGGACCTGACTGATCTACCGCCAAGGATGCGCCAAGCACGCACTTGTTCTCT
This sequence comes from Triturus cristatus, assembly GCF_964204655.1. NCBI lineage: Eukaryota > Metazoa > Chordata > Amphibia > Caudata > Salamandridae > Triturus > Triturus cristatus. The sequence continues at coordinate 240,440,066 of NC_140593.1, read as the reverse complement.
CCCCTCAGGCACCATCGTTGAGATGAGTCTGAATCATTGCAATATTGTGGAATCACACCTTGATTCTTACTAAGCGGGTCACCTCCGAGATATCCAGTGTTCACACTGTATCTCTGCACTTGAGCATTCACATTATAGGGCATGGGAGCTTGTGGCACCTGTAACTGTGAGGTAACTATCTGCTGCTGCTGCTGTTGATTTACACCCACTTCACTCTGCATCTGTGGAATCAAATTTTGATTTGCCCTGTTACTCTTTTTTATCAGATCTACACTAATTTCTCCAATGTCCAAGCTTTCCGCACACATGACAATGAAATTTCTTCATAGCTTCCCCTTTACTTAATTTTCCCTTTCCTTTACCTCCACTGTAATTCTGTCCATTTTGATTCTGACCACTCGTCTGATTATTAGTTTGAGGTCTATTATTAGTAGCTTCTTGCTGTTCTGCCACTTTCACCTGTGCCCACACCATCTTCTCTTTTAACTTTGTATGTCTTGATTTAATGTCATCACTACGATACTTTGCATACCTCAAAATTTCGTCTATGGTCTTGCTTTGCCAACAAATCAAATGCTGTTCAATCAAATTACTAATTTCATGTCTTAATCCAAATACAAAACGATACACAAAATGTCCCATATCTTTACCTCCAATGTTTTTAAATCCACTATACTGTTTAAATACCTGTAACAACCTTTCATAGTAGGCATGTACCGACTCTTTTGGTTCCTGGGTAGTTCTGTCAATTTTAACCCAATCTGTTTCTTTTGGGGAAATTTTCCCTTTCAGAAACGTGATTACCTGATTGTACTTTTTCATCACCTCCTCTGATGAAGCACCTGTTTTAGCATCCCTAGGATATTCATCCTTGGGCCAATCGACAGTGATCTCACACTCTGTCCACAAAGCAGCTGGAACAACAATATCAAACAACCCATCTATGTCCTTTAGTAGAACTTTTGAAACCTTCACAAACCTTTCTAATCGTTTGTACCATTCAACTGGTTTCTCTCTCAGTCTGGGAAAATCGTTCGGAAAAGATAATATATCTTGTCTTGACCATGGAACATGTACATAACCACCACCAGGTACTTCTCTCATCGGACATGCCCTTCAACCTGTTCTGTTTCTTCCATGGGAAACATAGATGCTCCTTTACTAGCTGCTTCTTCCTTCTTTTTCGTCCACCTATTTTTCCAGCGATCTACATCTCCCCATTTCTTCAAAATATTCATTATTTCCTTTACCTGCAATCTTTTTCCAGACGCATTCAGACTTTCTAAATCCTTGTCAGTGAAAGCCAACCTATACGATTTCTGTAATACTTTCGATTTTTCTATGTCTGCTGCATACTCACTAGCATCTTCAGATATTTTCTCATGTAAATTCTTTGCCCTCCAGGTAATACTTTTACACAGAAACAACAATTCTTCATCTCGATATGTCCCCAATCTATCTGGACTTATTGTGCCAATAATCATTCCTCCAAATCTACTTTCAACTGACTCACATTTATACTCTGTGGTTGTGTTTTCGGCTTCGTCATTTATTTTATCCAATTATTTAATTCTTCTGATGAAGGACCTGCTGAACTCCCTGCTTTTGGAGTGACATTTGGCCCTATTTTCCTCAGGTCTAATTATATACTTCTTTGTGGAGTCTCTGTTATCAACTCACAAACCGGACGATCTAACAATGTGTTATTTGTATTTACCTGCACTTTAGACACATTCTATCTATCTCCATACAACAGAACTACAGGACCAATTGTTACCGGTACCGTCAATGCTTCCGCAATCAAACTCAACTGATTCAGTTTCTGGACCTGTCCTAATCTGGCCTTATTCAACAATTTTGCTTCATTTTCCTTTACTACTTTCGCTACATCCGAGACTTGTGGAGTCAATGGGGTTCCCATTTGTGGTGCACTTGGAGTTACCACCCCTAAATTCTCTTCATAAGGCAAAGGTCTTTTATTCATAATGACTACTGTCAATTCATCGTCATCAGAATCATTCATATCACCCCTTACACCCAGAGTCTCTATATGATTCTTTTTCTCCTTACATTTTCCTCCAATTTGCTCATCAACAGTTAACACTGGGTATAACCCTTCTGTTACAACAGCTCTCTTCCATCTTTTCAGATTTTCTTCCCTACTCTCAAAAGGATATCTGAACATCATACTCCTGTAACCTCTGTTACCAATTCTGTACTTCTCTCTTTCAAATGCCTCCACTTCCCATTCTTCCAAAACTTTGCACTAAGTCAATCAAGGATTTAGGACTGATGAAATCATTTAATTTCTCAGATTCTGCAATATCCTCACATTAAATGTACCTTGGGGAGCCGCTTCGTGTGCTGGGTGATTCCTGCCTTACCTGCAATCGACGGACAATCTTCGGACTTCATTGCCCAGGAGGCCTAGCAACGCTGCTCATTGGCCGCAGCTGACCGGTGCAAGAGCTTTAAAACTCCTCGCCGCTCCCGCTGCGCGGGAGCCGCTTCGTGTGCTGGGTGATTCCTGCCTTACCTGCAATCGTCGGACAATCTTCGGACTTCATTGCCCAGGAGGCCTAGCGACGCTGCTCATTGGCCGCAGCTGACCGGTGCAAGGGCTTTAAAACTCCTCGCCGCTCCCGCTGTGCGGGAGCCGCTTCGTGTGCTGGGTGATTCCTGCCTTACCTGCAATCGACGGACAATCTTCGGACTTCATTGCCCAGGAGGCCTAGCGACGCTGCTCATTGGCCGCAGCTGACCGGTGCAAGGGCTTTAAAACTCCTCGCCGCTCCCGCTGCGCGGGAGCCGCTTCGTGTGCTGGGTGATTCCTGCCTTACCTGCAATCGACGGACAATCTTCGGACTTCATTGCCCAGGAGGCCTAGCGATGCTGCTCATTGGCCGCAGCTGACCGGTGCAAGGGCTTTAAAACTCCTCGCCGCTCCCGCTGCGCGGGAGCCGCTTCGTGTGCTGGGTGATTCCTGCCTTACCTGCAATCGACGGACAATCTTCGGACTTCATTGCCCAGGAGGCCTAGCGATGCTGCTCATTGGCCGCAGCTGACCGGTGCAAGGGCTTTAAAACTCCTCGCTGCTCCCGCTGCGCGGGACACGCGCGGGCGTGCGCAGGGCGAAGCCCGGGCCAAGGGCGGGCCCGTTTGAGCCCGTTCGAGACTGTTAGAGGCTGGGCTGGGCCCACCTTCGTGCAAGTATATGCTGAGTGCGTGTAACTGGATTGCCGTGTAGTTTCTGTCATATTGGTGATACACCTTACCTCGCTAAATTGGGTGTTTGACTGTCGTATTCTGTTCTGTTGTAATTTTGTCCTGGTGTGTAACCCCTTTCCATTATGAACTTGAGGGATGGTAGATCTACAAAATGCCACTCGGGAGGGAGTGTTACTGGGACTTTGGACAATTTTATAGTTAGGGCTGCTTCCCTATTAGAACGGGAAATAACTCTTACTGAGAGGCGACTGTCTCTGGATCCCCATGGGACCAGGAGATCGTCTCTGGGCCCTCTAGCATCTGTCACTACCCCTGATAGGATGCCTGTTATTAACGACGACCTTGCTATGGCTCTTCAAGGAGCCAGCGCTCCTCCCTCGCTGCTACCTCCTTGTCCTGGTATGGGTGATGCTGATAATGTTCGTAGTTCTAATTTAAGTTCCCCTTCCCCTACTAATTCCGAAACAATACCAGCTCAAATGTTGCCTCCGAGATCGAAGACGGTCAATAAACCTATGCTACACTCTTTAAGTAAGGAATCCGTCCCCCCCAAAAGGAAGAGAGGCGGTAAGCTTCACCCAGAAAAACCTGCCAAAATGCCAAGGCCTGCAAAATTGTTGATGCTACTAATTTACCATCGTCTCTGGTTATAAATAGCCCACATATGACTAACATTGATTTGGATCCTCCCCAGTTGAGTTCTACCCCGCCTAGTGGCTTTGACGAGACTCTCCTGTTGAAATTAAAAGACATGTTAACTCTTATGCTCAATCCGGTTCTTGACAAATTGGCTCAGATTGAGCGGAAAGTTCTGCTCTGTGATCAATGTGCTAAGGTCAAGTTAGCCTCAGGAGTGGTCAAATCTGTGGCCATACAAACCACTGTAGTGGCTCCTTCTGTCTCTAATTCTTGTTTACTTAGTGGACCACCCTTGTCTAATCCCTTTGCTCCGCTTCCACCTATCGCTCCCTCAACCTCGAATTTCATGGTTGAGGGTCCTAACATGTGCATTCCAACACACTGTACCTTAAATAAGGGTTTGGAACTCGCTGATATGTCCGGGAAATCAGCGCTGTGTATTTCCAGTCCCCCTCCCAAAATTGTGGAAGTTTGTCCAAGAGGGCCTAATACCGACTTAGAGACCAGGCATACCCGGATGTTGGGAAATAGTGTTCATACAAGTCTGTCTAAAAACTTGGGCCAAGTTAGATCCGGTTCTGGGCGGGTCCCGGGAACACTTGACTTACCCCCGGCAGCAGCCCCGTTGGTGGTAATATTAAAACAAGTGCCCCCATTGCAAGAGGGACAGAACGAATCTACCGAACAATTGATGCTGAAAGTAATGCATTGGCTCAATACCAAAATGAAAAGTAGAGTCAGCTCGGAGTGGGATATTAATGGGTACCTTATTATGGCAAGGCGTTGTTCATGGCTGGGCTCGGCGGTAAAAACAGAGAGTGGAGACTGTGTTGTGGTCAACTTTAATAATCCTGAAGTTGTAAGCATGATATTGGATTACTTAAGCCCAAACACTGGGGGATCTAACATCTTGGTTTGCCATCGAAGTGCATTTTACAACCCCCCTAGCAACTCTTTGTTAAGCCGTGGACGGCAGGGTGGTTTACTAAGAGACAGAGGGGTGTATCGGGAAGGATTTCAGGGGGCCTCTACTTCAAATCGATTTGCTCCGTTATCAGGGCTTGAAGAGTGTGATTGACTTCTGCAGGAGGGGAGGGGTGAAGAGAAGTCTATACAGCCTCTCTCTATCTTGGAAGCTTCCTCTGAGAGTCCGGCTGCTGAAAATAACCCCTGTAGTGCTATCCCTGCAGACGAGAGAGTTGTCACTCCGGGGTTACTTTGTTCATTCACACCTAGTACATTTAAAGTACTTTCATGGAATATAGCGGGTCTAGGGTCCAAAGTTGCCTCAGAGGATTGGTCATCATTTATAGAAGAGGCGGACATCATATTGGGCTAGGGAAACATATTTTAGACCAGGCTTTCTGTCCTTTGGGAAGCAGGCTATTCCTGCACCTAGGAATAAAGGAAGATCTATGGGAGGTCTCTTAATCTTGGTTCGCCAACGGGCTGATATTTCAGTCAAGGAGTTAGTAACGGAGGATCCGGACATTCTTGCTGTTTCCATCTCAATTGGTAATGCCCTTAAGTGCACTTTAGTGAATGTAGACGCCAGCGGTCAGGCGGGTGGAAGAATATCTCCCACAGTGGTTGCTCTGGACATGTTCTTACAGTCCTTAAATAATTCTGGCAACCTAATTATTGCCGGAGACTTTAATTGTTCCTTTGAACCCCTTGGGTCTGAAGATGGTAATTTTTCGTGTGACGAGGATACGGTTTGGGGTATCCCGTCTTTGTCATTAGATCCGGTTAAATCTTGGTCGCAAGCTGCACTCCAGCTAAAGGCACTTACTATGGGATTCGGGCTTAGGGCAGTTAATGGTAGGTCCAAATCAGACCTCCATGGTAAATCCACATATAATATGGGTAGCAAGCATAGCAGGATAGATTACTTTATCCTAAGTGTTGAACTATGGCCCAAACTGATCGACATGGAGGTGCGTTCTAGGACAGAGAGTGATCACGACCCTCTCCTAGTACAGTTGAACATCTCCACCAATGTGAGTGTACATATTGAGAGAGTTGGTGTTACGCCCTCTATTTCACTCACTAATAACTGTCGTAGAGTTAAGTGGGACCAGATTATAAGCAATGAAGCAAGTTGCTCTATGATTAGACAAATCCTACTAGATACCCTAGCTGCTGTTACTCGGTTAAATCCTAATACTGTAGGAAGTGATGCTTATGGATTAACATCACTCCACTTAGAGATGGTTAAGAAGATGAGACCAATTCTTTATAAACCGGGTCAAAGCCACAAAAGCACTAACAATATTAAATATAAGTCGGCCAAATGGTACAATGATGATCGCAGGAGGGCTTTTAGAGCTCTTTCTTGCTCAATCAAAATGGGGTCAATTCCAGAAATAAGGGAATGCCGAGCGGCATACAAGCAAACCCAATACTTAGCTAAACGGATGTTTGATGAGTCAAGATGGAGAGACTTACTGGTATCCTGTAGGGATAGGAATTGGAGTAAATTTTGGCACCAAATTAAATGGGGAAGTGGTATTGATAATCCAAAACCGGTAAACCACGTTTCCCCAGAAGATTGGGTCATCTTTTTTGAAACCCAGTTTGCCTGTTCTAATACTCCGATCCCCTTTTCCCTCCCATTTGATCCTTGTGTGGGGACTTTATCTTTTTCTTATACAGAGGTGGAACACGCACTGAATGGTTTGCCGGCCGGGAAAGCACCCGGTCCGGACGGGCTCCCTTCCGATATATTTAAATACGAACGTGAAAACTGGGTCAAATACATTCAACTCCTGATCAATGGTATCGCAGGAGGTGCCCCAATATCCGATTCATGGTTAGGGGCCGTAATTATACCAATCTACAAAAAAGGTGACCGGGCCCTGCCATCTAATTATAGGCCCATCAGCCTGATTGATACTTCCCAGAAGCTGGTGGCTAAAATGGTACTTAATCGGCTGTTGGAGTGGATAGACGAATATAGTATACTATCCAACTTTCAGGCGGGTTTTCGGAGCCATACCAGCACTATTGATCAGGTTTTTAGATTTATGATGCTGTACTGGAACACAGTAGTGCTGGGCGGTGGTGCCCTATATGCAGCCTTTGTGGACCTTAAATCCGCATTTGACCTCGTTCCACGTAACAAGCTTTGGGACTCTTTGGAAAGGGCCGGGATGCCTCAAGGGATTTTATCATTTATTGTAAGGCTCCATGAAAATAACACTGCTTGTGTGAGATGGGGAGGGCAAGGGGAGATCACTAATAGCTTTAAAGTCGATAAAGGTGTGCTCCAGGGGTGCGTTTTAGCACCCACTTTATTCTCCCTTTTTATCAACAATGTCGTTTCCTATTTCACTGATTTTCCTACTGATGCCCCCACACTTGATGGATTAAGAATTCCGATTTTAATGTTTGCAGATGATACCCTTTTATTGTCTAAAACTAAACCCGGCCTTCAAGGTGCTTTGGATCGCTTCCAACTCTTCTGTAGTGATAATGAGCTGGAGGTCAATGTCGGGAAGACAAAATTTATGGTTCTTCACAAGAAAAAAAAAATCAGTACTGCACTTAGAATGAATAATGCTCCTATTGAGCAAACTGATTTTTTTGCATATTTAGGGGTGACTCTGGGGCGGAGACTAAATTGGAACCATCAGTTGGTTCTCCTAGTTATCAAACATAACCAACTGGCGGGAGCTCTTTTAAAAGAACATAGATCCTCCCTAACCAAACCAATAGCTCCAGTTATGAAGCTGTATCAAGGGAAGGTTAGAACGTCTATTCTCTATGGCGCGGAACTCTGGGGTTTCGAAAACTTGCGTCCGCTGGTACTGGCCCAAAACAAGTTCTTGCGATCTCTCACTGGTTTACCCCAATCTACACCCTTAAAACCATTGTTGCAGGATTTGGGGTGCGTGTCCTTTGAAGAGGTAGCTGGGTTTAGACCATTGGCATACTGGAGACGCTTGTGGACAACCCCAGAGTTAGCTCGTTACGCTTTGGCCCTTAAATATCTCATAGGGGTGGACAAGTGCCGTCAAATTTCTTGGTTACATAACATTAAAGTAGCTCTTAAGGCTCCGAACCTAGGCCATCTCTGGTCAGATCCAGAAGGTTCTTCTTTTCCGTCCAAGAGTGAATTTAAGAGATTGTATGCTGAGATGCTCCTACTTAGGTCCCTTGCCAAGACCCCTAGGGATTCATTATCCGATCTTTTTATGGACCATAAGGTCGATTATTTATTGGAACCCTATTGGGACATTATTATTGGAACCATTGACAGGAAGTTGTACCATCAATATAGAGTGGGTTGTTTGCCCCTAAAATCTTTTACTAAAAAATGGGGAAACAACCAGGCTTCAAATGCAGATTCCTCCTGTCATTGTTGTCATGGGTCATCTGAAACAATTTCACATGTGTTATTTGTATGTCCAGCATATAGAGCTCCTCGTATGAAATGGATCAAGCCACTGTGTAAACAGTTAGGCATAAGCTCAGCGCAAACAGCTCTGCGTATCCTTAAGTGTGATACCAAGGAGGTGATTGTGGTTGCCATGGCAAAGTTCTGGTCCACGTGTTGGGCCATAAGGAGGAATCATCTAGATCATCTGCAATCGTAAAAGCTATTTATGGGTTATGAGATTTTATTGTTATTATTGATTTACTGTTACTATTCTAGTCTTGGTGTATTTAATGCTTTTTTATCTAATTTATTGATGTGGCTTATATATTGTGATGCTGTGTCTTTTATGATTTTTTAATCGAATAAAGACTTAATGAATAAATGTACCATGTTGTGCAAAAGCGAAAACACCATCACCTTTTGTATACTCTATCTAATTTTCTAACCACATACACGTGTGATATCCTCGTTCTAACATCATAAAAGAAGCAGGCGTATTTGGAGGCAGAATCGGAATTCCCTCTCTAGTCACAATTGGTTTGTCCTTCTTAAATTGTTTATTTTCTACATCAACTTCATTTTCTGATTCCCTCCACTAATGGGTCTTATCATGAACAAACTAAACAACCCTTCCGTAATTCTACTTATTCTATTGGTCAACTCGCGTCCTATACTAGCATGACTCACACCACCTAACCAATCATGGCACTGCTATGTAAGCAAAGTCTCAACCACAGCTAGCGCGGCTCACACCAACTAACCAATCAGAACTCAGTATTTGCCTGTTGCCTGACCAATGTCAGCGCGGTTCTCTCTGATGTCAGTATTACTCCTTCTACTGAACCTCCCTTTACAAACTTTTACGGCAATAATTTTCTGAGTTTTCTTAAATCACAAGTTGGTTAGTAACAACACAAAATACTGCTACCTTGTCTGTTCCACTAAATATAGAGACAGTCTTCACTTTCAAAAGAGATTTTTCTTACACTGCAAGCAACAATAACGACCAGCGTTATCTCACTTCTCTATCAAGCTCCAGGAGGACCTGGTACTCTTCTAGGGATAAGGCCAAAATTTCACAAGAGGACTTTTTGGAAAAGAGGTCTTGTTACTTTCCTGGGGATAAGCCTAGAGTTTCGGAAGTAGACCCTTCGCTATTTCAGACACTATACTTATATACAAAATTTCCCTAATATAACACCTACAGCCCTCTGTAGCTTCGGTATTATTACAACAGACAAAGTACTTCTGCAGTGTGATTTCTTTACCACACTCTTCTTCTGCCTACTTCAGGCTAAATTCCATTTCCGGGATTCCTCAGGTATCTCTGTACCTGTACTTCTTAGACAACATAGAACAGGACACTAACTTTTCTTGTTAAGAACATATAATCAATAATCATTACCAAACTAATCAATAATTAAACCACCCTCTGCTACCACAAAACTGATCCAGCGCAAGGCCAATACCTGATCAGGCATCAATACTCGATAATATCACAGAACAATGGCCCATACACATTCACCCGAATCCCTGATGCGCTGGGGTCAATTTATATATGTTCAATTCTTTTCCTTCTATTAATCATGTGTGACATTCCAAAATACTTGTCTAACTTATACATCAACTTTCCTTCTACTTGGTCGATGAACCAATTAGTTGAATAGCTGATGGTAATGATAATACTATCTAACTAACTATTCAGTCAGCTAAATAATCACAGACTCTCTGTAAAGTTAATAAAGCTTTATCTCAAAATAAATGATAAATGCTCAAGGCATACAGTCACAAATGCAAATAATGAAATTCACCGAAGGGAGAGAAGACATCAATGAATGCAATCAGAGTAAACTTTGTCATTCAACATATGGTAACACATGATGAAGTGAACAGATTAAGAGACATAAGTTTCAGAATAATAATGCAAAACAATGTATTATGACGGAGTGGATAGGTGAAGAGACAAAAGTTTCAGAGACAAAAAAATTCATTTGCAAGTAATTTGCAAGAACGAATCAGAATAATAATACAAACTCATAGGATCTGTCAGGGGACAAAGATTACTGGGACAGGAACAGGACAGGACAGGAACAGCAAGACCTCTCTGCAAACCGACAGACAGTGACGCATCTCCCCTCTCTCTCTCTCTGTAGCCAGCCCTTACCTAACCACACCCCCAAAGGCACCCCAATTATACCCTAAAACCTACATGTCCGTCCCACATCAGTTGAAACATTTCATGTAACTCAACAGATGAATGGAGAGTTTAGGAGGTGGCTCTGTCACACCACGGTGACTTCATTCAAAGTTTGGGCTTATTCATTATTCTACATCCATTCCCATGATTTAATAATTGTTCCGTTCACACAAATTAATTAATGTTACAATTGCACATAATTTTAATCAATGTCTGTGGAAGGAGTCCTTTTGTCCCACAGCCAGACACATCTCTTGGCAGACAATCATCACATTGGCCTTCAACTCCTGCACTTCTTCTGCTGTGCTCAGCGCTTCAGTGTGCCTTTGACAGATCAATTTCACTCATTTATCCTGCCCCTCCTTTATTCGGCCAATTTAAGAAAATATGGACTACCATTCAGCTCACTATAGCAAATGGAAAATTAACATTTATTAATTATATGATAATGCAGTTTTCACTGTGTACCACCCACCCTTGCACTATTCCCTGTTAGCGTCTTTCCTAGCATAGCTTTAAGCAAAAGCGGCATTATTTGTTATTTTTAAAGCAAGATACAACATGCAAACTACGAAATACACATGCGGCCTAGTCATGCATTATTTCTCGTTTCTTTCAAAGCATCATGTAAATACGGTTTTAGTTTTTACATGCATTAATACACGTTAGTGCATACATGCGCAAAGCTGTTTTCCCTCGTGTTTATGTAAGGTGCACATTAGTTTTCTTTTACTACTTACTGTTAGTACGTATTATGGGGGTATTCTTTCGAGCATGTTTCTTCTTGTGAAATACTGCTCCATCACTTGTGTGCCTGCAGTGATTCTGTACCTTGAAACCATCTGAACCCTTCTTTGCAGTTGTCCAGGATGAGCTTCTGCTTCACATGCTCTTGCAGTTTGTTTTATGACTTCACTTTTCAAGGTTTTTCTTTGTAATGGAGGTTAGAAGTTGGTTGACCATTGTACATCACATGAAGCTTTGTTGTGGGCATCTTATGAAGGGATGGTGGCTGCATATTTTGGAATCTCAGGACCTGTGACACTCAAAAGATTAGCATTAAGTATAACTACATGTTGTCAGGTACTAGAGATGGGAGAACTTTCTTCAACAATGCAGCTGGGTATGATTCCACTGGGAGGTTGGAGGGTTTGCTTTTCTTGGCTGAACAGATATGTTAGTTTTGTGTTGTTACTAACGGATATTTTGATTAAGAAAACTCAGAAAAATATTGCCGTAAAAATTTGAGAAGGGAGGGTCAGTAGAAGGAGTAATACTAACATCAGAAAAAGCCGCGCTGGCATTGGTCAAGCAGTGGGCGTGTACTGAGCCCTGATTGGTAGGTTGGTGTGAGCCGTGCTAGTATTGGTCAAGATAGCAGATACGTAGAGAGCTGTGATTGGACAGTTGGTGTGAGTTGACCAATAGAATAAGTAGAATTACGGAAAGGTTGTTTTTGTTTATTTACTGAGATACATTAGCGTCAGGAGTTAAAAAAATGAAGTTGCTCAAGAAAATAAAGAATTTCTTTAACAAAGATATACCGATTGTAACTAGAGTGGGAATTCGATTCCACCTCCAAAACGCCTGCTTCCTATATGATGTTGGAGCGAGGATATCATACGTGTCTGTGGTTAGAGAATTGGATGGAGTATATAAAAGATGATGGTGTTATAGCTTTTCCACAGCATGGTTCATTTAATGTGAGAATGTTGAAGAATTTGAGAAATTGAATAAATTCTTTAGAACCAAATCCCAGACTTACACAGTACGAAGCTTTGGAGGAATGGGACGTGGAGGCATTTGAAAGAGAGAGATATAGAAGTAACAGAAGTTACAGGAGTATGATGTTTAGGTACCCTTTTGAGAGTAGGGAAGACAAGCTGAAAAGATGGAGGAGAACAGTGATAACAGAAGGTTTATACCCAGTTTTACTTGCTGAAGATCAGACCGGAGGCAAGTGTAAAGAAAAATATAGAAACTTCAAGCTTGAGGGATGATCCAAATGATTTTGAAGATGATGAATTGTTAGAGGATATCATGACCAAAAGATCTCTGTCATATGAAGAAAATTCAGGGAAGGTGACTCCAAGTGCCCCACAAATGGGAACCCCATTAATTCCACAAGTCACCGAAATAGCTAAAGTAGTACGAGAAAATGAAATGAATTTGTTGAATAAAGCAAGGATAGAGTAGGTCCAGAAATTAAATCAGTTGAGTCTGAATGCAGAAGCATTGACGGTACCGGTAACTATTGGTCCCGTAGTTCCATTGTATGGAGAAAAACAGAATTTATCACAACTATATACGTTGACAGTTGCAAGAAGTGGTGTCAGGAATGAAATGATGACGATAGCAAATGAGAATAGACAGGCTGATCTGACTAACTCATTGTTAGATCTTCCGGTTGGTGAATTGATAACCGAGACCCCTAAAAGAAGCATACAAATTGACCCAATAAAAATAGGGCCGAATGTCACTCCAGTAGCAGGTAGTTCAGCAGGTCCTTCACCAGAATAATTAAATAAGTGGATAAAAGAAATGGCAAAGCCAAAACCTCAACCCCAGAGTATAAATGTGAGGCAATTGAAAGTAGATTTAGAAGAAATGATTATTGGTACAAAAATTCCAGATAAATTAGGCACTCACTGAGATGATGAGCTGTTGTTCTTGTGTAAAAGTATTACTAGGAGAGCGAAGAATCTTCATGAGAAAATATCTGTAGCTGCTAGTGAGTTCGGAGTAGACATTGAAAAATCGAAAGTGTTGCAGAAATCGTACAACCTTTACTGACAAAGATCTAGAAAGTTTGAATGCGTCTGGAAAAAAATTGCAAATAAAAGAATTGATGAATGTTTTGAAGAAATGGGTAGATGTAGATAGATGGAAAAATAGATGGACTAGAAAGAAGGAAGAAGCAGCTAGTAAAGGAGCGTCTATGTTTCCATTGAAAGAGACAGACCAATTTGAAAGGGCATATCCAATGAGAGAAGTTCGAGGTGGTGGATATGTTCACGTACCTTGGACTAGACAGGATATATTGTCTTACGAATGATTTTCCCAGATTAAGAGAAAAACCTGTTGAGTGGTACAAACAGGTAGAGAGGTGTGTGAAGGTTTCATAGGTTTTGTTAAAGGATTTAGATGGATTGTTTAAGATTGTCATTCCCGCAGATTTATGGACAGAGTGGAAGATCATTGTTGATTGGCCGAAAGAAGAATATCCCAGAGGTCATAAAACAGGTGCACCATCAGATGAGGTAATAAAAAAGTATAATCAAGTGATCTCTTATTTGAAAGGGAAGGTTTCTCTGAAAGAAACAGATTGGGTTAAAATTGAAAGGACGACCCAGGAGCCAAAAGAATTGGTGCATACCTATTATGAAAGGTTGTTGCAGGAATTTAAGCAGTACAGTGGGTTTGAAAATATTGGAGACAAAGATATGGCACATTTTGTGTATCGTTTGTGTTTGGACTAAGACCAGAGATTAGCAATATGATACAGCAGCATTTTATTTGCTGGCAGAGCAAAACAGTTGATGAAATCTTAAGGTATGCAAAGTATTGTAGTGATGAAATTGATACCAAACATAAAAAGTTAAAAGAGAAAATGAGTGGGCGCAAGTGAAAGTAGCAGAGCAGCAAGAAAACAATAATACTCAAGCAGGTTACCAGATGAATGGTCATAATCAGAATGGTCAGGTACCCAGTGGAGGTAGAGGAAAAATGAGCAGAGAGGAAGAAATGTCCTTGTCATGTGTGCGGAAAGCATGGATATTGGAAGAATGAGTGTAGATCTGCTAAAAGAATAATGGGGTAAATCAAAATTTAATTCCACAGATGCAGAATGCGGTGGGTGTAAACCAACAGCAGCAGCAGCAGGTAGTTACTCTACATTTGCAGGTGCCACAAGCTCCCATGCCAAATATTTTGAATGCTCAAGTGCTGAAGTACAGTGTGAATACTGGATTTCACGGAGGTGAACAAGTCGGTAAGAATCAAACTGTGCAAATGGTTCCGCAATACTGGGTGCAATGCAATGAGAGTGATTCAGACTCATCTCAATGACGGTGCCTGAGGGGGTAGGAAGAGTGCGTACTTGGAGCATCGTTAGCGGTAGATCAGTCAGGTCCATTTGTTGACGGAAAAGTGGAAGGTAATGATATGACATACCTAGTGGATACTGGTGCTACCCGTTCTACTGTGAGAGCAGCAGAAATTCCGAACCTACCCCTCTCAGGAGAAACTATCCATTTTGTAGGAGTCTCGAATAAGCATATTACAACACCATTCACAAATCCAATAGAAGTTCATATTGGAAATTTCAGAGACATGCATCAGTTTGTGGTATGTGATTCGAGTCCAGTAAACCTCTTAGGTAGAGATTTATTATGTAAAATTAACTGCACCATCTATTATATGCCGGATGGTATTGCATTTCAGACACCTGATGAAGATGTCGAATTTAAGATGATGCTTGCGAAGCAAGGGACAGAAGTGGATGAGTTGTTTTCCCTTCTCACCGAAGAGAATTTGCCTTAAGAGGGTTGAAAGGTACAGTAAGACCGGATGTGTTGGAAAAGAGATTGGCCTAATGACAAATGTAGATCGGATTCAGGTTACAGTAAAAGAGAGTGTTGTATATCCAAACACACCTCAGTACAAAATGAGTCTAGAAGTAATAGCAGGAGTTGTTCTTGTGATTGACCAAATGATTGAACAGGGCATTCTAAAGGAAATGATGAGCAGTCCATGTAATTCGCCTACTATAGGAATTCAAAAGCCCAATAGAAAATATAGAATAGTACAGGATTTAAGAAATATCAATAAATGTGTAGTACCCTGTTGTCCAGTAGTGCCAAATCCAGCTGTGATCCTTTACCAAATTCCCTGTGATGGTGAATGGTACACAGTGATTGATTTGTGCCAAGCATTTTTCTCGATACCTTTACATCCGGAAAGCCAGTATTTGTTTGCATTCCGGTTCGGAGACTGTGTTTTGGCATGGTGCCGAGTTCCTCTAGGGTACACTGAAAGTCCCTCAATCTTTAATCAGATCTTGAAAAAATGTCTGGAGACTTTAGTCATGCCAGGAAATTCAGTTTTGGTTCAGTATATTGATGACCTGCTAGTAGCATCAAAGACACGAGAGGCATGTGTGACAGACACAGTTGCCCTATTGAACCATTTGGCAGAAGGAGGACACAAGGTGTCCCCGGCAAAACTGCCATTTTGTAAACAGGAAGTCCAGTACCTGGAACACAAAATAAAAAAGGGAGTCAGGAAAGTAAGACCAGAATGAATTAATGTGATCAAACAGATGAGCCCGCCCAAAACTCAGAAAGAAGTGCAAATGTTTTTGGGAATGGTTGGATACTGTAGGCAGTGGATCAGTGGTTTCTCACTGATTGCAAAACTCTACAGAGGTTGACATGAAAAGATGGGAAAGACCCGATTGTTCTGGATGAAGAAAGTATGGAAGCTTTTACTACATTGAGAAGCAGTCTGTGTCGAGCACCTGCATTGGGAATGCCAGATTATGCAAAGGAGTTTGCGTTGTACTGCTGTGAGAGAGATGGGTGTGCACTTTCAGTCCTAACTCAGAAACATGGAATGGCACGACGTCCAGTAGGATATTTTTCTGCTACTTTGTATTCAGTGGCTGCAGCATTACCAAGCTGTTTGAAAGCAGTAGCCCCCACATGCGTGAGTCTGGAACAAAGTGAAGCGATTGTGATGGGATATCCAGTCAAGGTGTATGTGCCACATTCTGTTGAGATTCTTTTAACTCACACCAGGGCACAGTACCTGACTTCTAGTCGGCTGACTAAGTACAAGAGAGTGATTCTGGGTGCTGAGAATGTGATTGTGGTGAGGTTCACTACTATAAACCAGGTAACTTTATTGCCGAATTCTCGTTGTGAGGAAGTGAGAGAGGAAGCGGATCATGATTGTTTGGATGTGACAGAGTTGTGCACTAAACCCAGGCCTGATATAGAGGATGTTCCATTGGAAAAACCAGACTATGTGATATTTATGGATGGGTCATGCCTAAGAAATGAGAAAGGTGAATTATGCACTGCCTATGCTGTTTGCACCATAGCAGGAGTTCTTGAAGCATCCTGTTTAAAAGGGGTATACTCCGCTCAAATCTCTGAATTGCCAAAAGCCTGAGGGTGACCATATTTACAGACAGCCAATACGGGTTCGGGGTTGTCCATGATTTTGGTCAGCTATGGATGCAAAGGGGATTTCTAACTTCTTCAGGTTCCCCTATTAGAAACAGCAAAACTGTAAAAGAATTATAGGATGCTTTGCAAATGCCCAAAAGAATTGCAGTGGTCAAATGTGCCGCACATAAATCAGGAGATGATTATGTGAAGAAGGGCAACAGATACACTGACCAAATAGCGCGTTTCTGTGCACGAAATTTAATGACTCTTCAGGCAGACATGGTACAACCCAAAGTTCAGTGTCATTACAGCCTTTGCTAGAGGTGCATCACCTGTCAGCAGCAAAATCCAGGCAGAAAGACAGTTGTTAGTTGGGGACGAATTAGAAGAGCAGGAGGACCATTTACCTGACTCCAGTTGGATTTTATCAAACTTCCCCCATGTGATGGGCTGAATTATGTGCTGGTTATCATCTGCTTGTTCTCTCACTCACTGGAAGCCAATCCCACTAGAAGAAATGATAGCCTCACAGTAGCTAAACTGCTTTTGAGAGAACTGATTCCTAGGTTTGGTTCCAGTCACTTTAGAGACAGATGAAGGAACGCATTTTAATAATGAGATAATTTGGATGATTTGTGATGCATTAAAAATTGAGCAGAAGCTGCATTGTGCCTATCGACCTGAAGCATCTGGAGTGGTTGAGCAGAATAATGGCACTATAAAATCCAGGTTAGGGAAAGTGTGTGCATCCACATCACTGAAATGGCCTGGTGCTTTACCCCTTGTATTGATGAGTCTTAGAAGTATTCCTGACAAAAGGACGGGGTGTGTCCTCACAAAATCCTAATGGGAAGAGCAATGAGACAAGCACACATACCAGCGAACAAACTGATGAGTATATCTGATCATCTAGTACTTGACTATTGCAGAGGATTGGCTGATCTGATACGTTCAGTGTCTCACCAGCTTGGAGAAGATGCCACTACAACACAGCGAAAGCAAGTTCATGATCTGAGTCCAGGTGAATGGGTTCTCGTCAAGAAGCACATGAGGAAATCGTGTTTAGAACCCAGGTGGAACGGACCTTATCAAATTATACTGGTGACGACAACGGCTGTGAAGTGTGGTGGGTTGCCAAATTGGATTCATGCGAGCCATACCGGATGAGTCCTAGGTCCACTTGAAAGACCAAAGAGCAACAACTGGTAAATCAAAGTCAAAGACCAGTGGCTGAAGTGTGTGAAGCTGAAGAAACAAGAGTGACAGATTCTGAAGAACAAACAGATGATGAACAGCTGAGCACAAGTCAAGTAGAGTGGGCACTAGATACTGGGGCTCGAGAGACTGCTGTTGAGCCAGAAGAAAGTGAGTTCACTGCTGAACCAGAAACAAGTGAATTCACGGCTGAACCGGAAACAAGTGAAATTGCTGTTGAGCCAGAAGGAAGTGAGTTTACAGTTGAAAGAGAAATTAATGTTGAATCAGCAGAAACAGAAGTTGCTGAAAATCAGGAAGAACAGGTAGAAGAAAGGCCAAATAAAAGGACCTGTGAACCAGATGCAGAAGGTGAAAAAGTAGTTAAGGCTAAGAAACCAAGAAAAGGTGATAATTGGCCAATTGGGGTGAAAAGGTTGAAATACACTCTTGTCAGAAGAACGTCAAAGAAAAAACCAGAGCAAAGTAATGAGGTTTCAAGTCAAACAGAACAAGAAGAGTCAGGAAAAGAATTAGTTCAAATGACAAGAAGAGTAAGAATTCCAAGCAAGAAATACACAGCACCTGAATAGACTTACGTCGTATTGGGAGAAATTGAAAGCTCAGATTGAAGTGAAGAAAAAGACAATTCAGACACTGAGCTAGTTGGTGAAAGCAAATTGAGACCGCCTGAAGAGAAATGTGACAAGTTAAGGTGCAACCTTGTTAACCGAAAGAAAACTAATTGAAAGACTCAGAAACCCCAAAGAAAGAAAAAAAACAAAGGTGTAAAGAAGAAAGCCTTGAAGTGTAGGATTACACTATTATTTTTTAGAAATGTTTGGAGCAGATTAGAGTTTATAGGTAGATAGATTTTTATTTTTATAGAATACAAAATGGCTAAAGCAGAAGTGACTGAACACCCAAAATCTAGTTTAAAACGTAGATGTATTAAAGCTTGCTTATGTAGTGTCTCTCTATAACCTTCATGTTGATATTATTAACTGTCCTTGTACCTATTCTAATGGTAACTAATAATGGAAACAATACTAATGATATAACAAGTGAAAGAATGAGTGATGTCACTAATGAAACCCCCAATACTAATATAGAACAAATGGATGGAAGCATTCTCCAGCATGATAAATCAATTAGTGATTTCTCGTTAAATGTCTTTACTAAATTGTCATATATGTACATTAACACAATCAATGTGAGTGATTGTTATGTGTGCATGCAATTACCGTTGTCTGTCTCAGAGAGGGTGACCTATCACCACCTACCTTTAACATATGGTGTGTCTTGCAGTGTACTAACTAGGTTATTTTATGTGACGGGGAAGCTCAATTATCACTATTCCAATATAGATTTAGTATTTTCAGAAATACCTGTTATTAAGGAGCTGAATAAAGGTTTAAGTAGTAAAAATGCACGTTATATGGGCGAGTTCATCCACATTACCAAAACTTTAGATATAGAATATGCTTCTGAAAATAACCAAACATGTAGGTTGAGTGTTGAAGAAAAGATTTTTATAGAAATGGTAGAAGATATAAGAGATAATTTTCAAAGAAAGGCTGCTGAACAGAAGTCACGGGTACCACCATGGGCTTTTAGAGAAGGAAATTATGAGAAAGGCTAGACATACGCTGCAATGTCCCTGGACTGGTCCCAGAAAAGAAAAATATGTTTGCTTAGACGAAAACTAACTATAACAATTATTTCATTGGTAGTAGTGAATGTGAGCATACTTTCCAAACTACTGGAGGTTGGGGATTAAAGGGTGGAACTGATCCTGTCTTTCCAGGAGTCTATTATGTGTGTGGTAAAAAAGGCTACTATAGGTTGCCTGCACATTGGCATGGTAGTTGTTATTTTGCTTTTGTCTTTCCGAAGTTCTATCACATGGACCGAAACAACAACAGACTAAAAGAAGTAAAACAAGGACTAACACATAACAAGAGAGCAAGTTTCTCAGAAATAGGTGATATTTTTGGTGCACTGAAAACCTCATTTGGAGTCGTTCTGAATTCACACAAAATTCGAAAGTTGTCCACAGTGGTTGATCGTTTATCAACAGACACTGCTGGTGGGTTCTTGATAATTGACACAGAAATGGTTGAAATCAGATCAATTGTTTTGAAAAATCGACTTGCCCTTGATATCTTATTGGCAAAAGAGGGTGGAGTCTGTGGCATGTTGAAAATCCAACACTGTTGTACATATATCCTTGAGGGATATATAAAGAAAATTACAAAATTAAATGAAGATTTGACCCAACTGGAGGTTGACGGTGTTTGGGAGAGACTTGGTAAGAGTCTCTCCTCTGTAGGCAAATGGTTTTCTACCTTTGGAAGTAGTTTATTAGGAAAAATAATAATGCCAATGGTTTCAGTAGCCACAATAGCCTTAGTGATAAAAATAACTTATAAGTGTTGTAAGTGGAAGAGTGGAAGAAAAGAAGTGACAGAATCAAAGAATCTATGAAGAATAGAAAAAGAGATGAGATAGAATTAAAAGACATGAAAGGGGAATATTATGATATGATGAAAGATTTAGACGAAAGTGCCATAAAAAGAGAGAAGAATACTGAGTTTTAGATGAATGAAGACGGTACTTGATAGGGTAGGTATTTTATGATGGCTCCAGGAAGCCATCAGAGGGGGGGATTGATGGAGCAGGATTTCACAAGCGGAAACCTGCTCGAATGAATACCCCCATAATACGTACTAACGGTAAGTAGTAAAAGAAAACTAATGTTCACCTTACATAAACACGAGGGAAAACAGCTTTGCACATATATGCACTAACGTGTATTAATATAAGTAAGAACTAAAACCGTATTTACATGATGCTTTGAAAGAAACGAGAAATAATGCATGACTAGGCCACATATGTATTTGTAGTTTGCATGTTGCATCCTGCTTTAAAATAACAAATAATGCCGCATTTGCTTAAAGCTATGCTAGAAAATACGCTAACAGGGAATAGTGCAAGGGTGGGTGGTACATAGTGAAAACTGCATTATCATATAATTAATGAATGTTCATTTTCCATTTGTCATAGTGAGCTGAATGGTCATCCATGTTCTCTTAGATTGGCCGAATAAAGGAGGGGCAGGATAAACGAGTGATATTGATCTGTCAAAGGCACACTGAAGCGCAGAGCACAGCAGAAGAAGGCCAGGAGTTGAAGGCCAATGTGATGATTGTCTGCCAAGAGATGTGTCTGACTGTGGGACAAAAGGACCCCTTCCACGGACATTGCTTAAAATTATGTGCAATTGTAACATGAATTAAATTCTGTCAACGGAACTATTATTAAATCATGGGAATGGATGTAGAACGGTGAATAAGCTCACCGTGGTGTGACAGAGCCACCTCCAAACTCTCCAATCATCTGTCGAGTTACGTGAAATGTTTCAACTGATGTGGGACGGACATGTAGGTTTTAGGGTATAATTGGGGTGCCTTTGGGGGTGTGGTTAGGTTAGGCTGGCTACAGAAAGAGAGAGGGGAAATGCGTCGCTGTCCGTCGGTTTGCAGAGAGGCCTAGCTGTTCCTGTCCTGTTCCTGTCCCTGTAATCCTTGTCCCCTGACTCTATTTCAGGGGACCCCCACCATTCAATTTGGCCAAAGGGGTGGTTTTCTACAGATCCTATGGGTCTGTATTATTATTCTGACTCGTTCTTGCAAATTACTTGCAAATTTATTTTTTGTCTCTGAAACTTTTGTCTCTTCACCTATCCACTCCGTCATAATACATTGTTTTGCATTATTATGCTGAAATTGATGTCTCTTAACCTATCCACTCCCTCATGTGTTACCGTATGTTGAATGACAAAGTTTACTCTGGTTGCATTCATTGATGTCTTCTCTCCCTTCGGTGAATTTCATTATTTGCATTTGTGACTGTATGCCTTGAGCATTTATCATTTAAATTGAGATAAAGCTTTATTAACTTTTCCGAGAGTCTGAGATTATTTATCTGACTGAATAGTTAGTTAGATAGTATTATCATTTCCATCAACTCTTCAACTAATTGGTACATCGACCACGTAGAAGGAAAGTTGATGTATAAGTTAGACAAGTATTTTGGAATGTCACACATGAATAATAGAAGGAAAAGAATGGAACGTATATACATTTACCCCAGCGCATCAGGGTTTTGGGTGAATGTGTATGGGCCATTGTTCTGTGATATTATCAAGGATTGATTCCTGATCAGGTATTGGCCTTGTACTGGATCACAAGCAAATTCATTAAACCTCCCCACAGGCATTTGATGGAGACCACCAAGCACCTCTGACCCTAAGGTAATAGTCAGCCCCAAAGTGTTTGAATTGTGTTCATTATAACAAGGAAGTTAGGACAATTCTTGTGAAAGCTAACATCTGGGAGCGATAACAGCACAAACTCAAATAGCAACAGAACTACACACGTCTTCTTCTTCCTCTTGGAAGGACATTGAGATACTGATTCAAAGGCAATTATGAGAGAGGGTCTATCGTCTTAGATTTACTGTTGCCCCCTGTTATTTGTATCATACTAACAAAGTGTGCCACAGTATATTGAGAGTACTATGTATTTATTGAATACAGCATAGATTGTGACTGGTGTAGAGACAACAGAACGAAGCACACTGAGAGGACACCGTGAAATGATTGATATTCAAATGTAGGAGACTTTTAGTATTTGATCCTATATAAAAAAGCAGTGATCTGGAAGATTTTACGCGTGGTATGCAGGCAAGAGACTCATTTTGATCCCGGTTTTATTATCCATTTTTATAAGAAGCAGTAGAATTTATGCCATGGATTCCCGTACTGTGATTTGCATTTATTTGATTAAATGATTTTCCAAAATATGACCACTGGGGGGCTTTTGTTAAGTTTTGTGCTTTCAAAAGCTAACAGACCATTATTCTCCAGCGAGAAACCTCAATTTTTCATTGACCTACCTAATAAAACAACATCCCTTCAAATAACTTAAGTGTGGTAGAAGATCCTTGAGGGCTCAAGGGTCTGAAATTAGGGACCACTTTAGCCCCTGCCTTTGAGCCGAAGCTGCTTACATTCAGTTCAGGAACTCCTAAAAAAACA
Source organism: Triturus cristatus (assembly GCF_964204655.1). Classification (NCBI taxonomy): domain Eukaryota; kingdom Metazoa; phylum Chordata; class Amphibia; order Caudata; family Salamandridae; genus Triturus; species Triturus cristatus. The sequence continues at coordinate 240,417,153 of NC_140593.1, read as the reverse complement.
ACTTTTCAAGCCGGCTTTCAACAAGAGCAGTGTCAGTACGGTAGCGAACAAAGAATGACAGATCTCCTATGTTGTGTGACCGTCATCAAAGATGTAAGTTTGAATAGTTGCTTAATTGAGAAACATTTTCTGTGAATAACTTCAAGTCCGAGTAAATGTGAAACAATGCCTATTGACTTAAAATGTGTTAATGTTCTGGGTGCGTTGTTGAGCACACTGAGTTTCTTGATGGAAAAATCAAATACAAATATATATATATTTTTAAAATGCCAGATCTCGTTTTCTTTCTGCACAAACTGTTTGATTCTAATTCTCATGTTCTTCGTACTTCCCACTGTCTTGGTTTTTGACTTCTGCAGAAATGTTCTGAAATGGTCTATGTTACAGTTCACTATACAAAACACATAAGTATTATTTTGTCCAAACATTCACAGAAATAACCAAATTCCGTAGTTATGTGGCGTAGGATTATTTTGGCCGTACTTTGTTGGTTCGTCCTTTTTAGATCTCGCATATGACAGAGCATGCGCTGTCTCCTGCACAACCTTTTGTTTTCTAACAGTGGGCTTAGATGCTGCCCATTGCTTAATATTCATTGGCTTCATTGTCACTCTTGTTTGCTTGTTTCTTCTTGTTCAGCTGCCGTAGACCTCCTTCCTCTTTGTTTGTTCCATCTCTGGAGCATGGACACATTACTTGTGTCCTCCCACTGCTTTTTTTCTGGGTGCTACTTTTTTTCTTTATTTTTAAGTACTCTATGAGAATGCGTGTTTTTTATGCTGCCTTGTGTACTTCTCTCCCCTCCATTTTCCTCCTGCCTGCTGACCCTATGCTGTCTGTCTGCTTGCCACAGCACCTTTCCTCTCAACCTCTGTTGTCTGCCTACTTGCCCCAAGCCCCTTCCGACCACCCTTCATTGTCTGTGTTGCCCCCACCGTCCTCCCTCCATTGTACGTGTTTCCCCCACCCACCCTCTCTTTGTTGTTGGTGTTGCCTACGCACCAGCTCTCCCGCCATTGTTCATGTAGGCCCACCACCCGGGCTCCCTCCATTGTCTGTGCTATCTCCCTACCTGCCCTTGCTCTGTCGTCCGTGTTGGCTCAACAACCACCCTTTGTCCCTCTGTTGTCCATGATTTAACCCTCCATTGTCCATGTTCCACACCACCCACCTTCGTTTTGTTGTCCGTATTGCCCCCACTCGATATCCCAACGTTGTCCATGTTGCTCCCTACCGTTCCTCTCTAAGTTGTCTATGTTGACCCCCCCCACCCACCCTCAATCCGTTGTCCGTGTTGACCTCTGTTATCCATGTAGCCCTTCGACCCACCATAGAAAACTGGTGTGATGCGGACACTACTGGCCATGTCCTAGCGCTTTTTTCCCCCAATCCCTCCGTTGTCCTTGTTGAGCACCCACCTACTCACCCTCCATGCTGCCTCTTGCTCTGCCCTCCATTCCTGCCGACAATATTAAAAAAAATACATTGTGGCGCAGCCAGCTCTTTTTTTTTAGGTTTAGCCTTGGCAGCGCGTGCGCTGCATGCGGTGTCTCAGCGAAACTTAAAGTAATCGGTATATTGGCTTCAACTCCGTGTAATTTCTCCTGCCCCTCGCGATTGATTTAAGTCTGGCATTGCTGTTGTTTTCTTGATTTCTGTTAGCTGTTGGCCCTATGGTAACTTCCTTGTAGTCCTGAGGCAGCGGCGCCTAACTACAGTTTCGCTCCGCTCGCACTTAATTGCGTGCAGTGTGCCATTTGGTTGGTGGCGTGGCCCTCCTCCTCTCCCTCGCTTTGCGCGGCCGCTTGTTATATTTAGCCTCAAAATGGTGGGTTCACTCACGACCGGCCGGGATCTTTATCTGTATGCAGCAGAGTGGTTCCGTCTGCCTGCTCAGATGTTTTGCCCAGAGCCGGCAAGCCGTGCCTCAGCCCAATCCGTCTTGCGCCTCCAGGCTAAGCCCCGGCAGGTAGGCCAGATGCCGCGTGGTACCGGCAACCACAACCTGGCACCCTCCTGCGGTCCCCTTCGCAGTGGCAGCACAGCTCACCGTCTCAGGCTCCCGATTGTCGATCTCCGCCTCCGACGGCGACACAACACCTCAGCTACAGTTCATGGGCTGCAGAGTTGCGGCTCACCCCTCCCCTGTCTCGACAGCCCGACGGGCTGCACGGGATCATGGACCTGTCTGTGCCCGGTCGCACACACCTCGCGTCCGCAGCCTGTGAGCGCCCTCAAGCAGTGTTTCAGGACAGTATTATGCAGCGGTGTCCCTTCTGCGCTCTCATCGCATATTTCGGGGTCAGTGGTCCTCCTTGTAAAGTGGCAGTGAACTACACGACCTTGGAGCAAAACAATAAAGGTGTGGTTATGTATTTTGTTTTTTTATACTGTGATTCACCTTTGTCGGTCTCACAGTGTATAATCTTTTGAAAGAGCGCATTATTGCTGCTGGTATACACATACCACCAGTGCGTCACTCTGCTTTGCGAGGGGTGGGGGAAACAACAGAGGTGGCAAGGCACCTACATTTAACCTGTTGGCACATTAACCCTCAGCTGTTTTTATGGGAGTCTTAAGTAGAACGTATTCTGTAGTAACATTGATTCAGATGAACAGCAGTGTAGGGCTAAAGTTAACCTAACACAGGCACACCTGAGTCATTAATTATACTGATATGAGCAGTACAATAAACATTTGCGCTCTTTTCCCCCTATTTAGTAGAAAAGGCGGGGGGATGCTCGCAAACGTTTAGTATTCAATCATTCACAGACGTGTCGCAATCTATTTCGATAAAGACATATAATATTTATTGTTTGCAACACATTTTACCACACACAGCATTAGGCATCTAATGAAACACATCAATTCAAGTGCTTAGTTGATGAATGCAGCTCGGTAGTGTAGGTTGTCCCAACTGCAACTTTCGTTTAAATACTGCTTTTGTTTGTAATATTATCATTTTTATTGCCAAATGAATGCATTTCCAATCGCATCTCTCCGAAGCAATAAACATGCCACGCAAAAGCGTTGTTTCGTCGTTTCAAGGAAAATACACTCACAGCCTCGCACTGGTCATAGCTGCACCAAATGTGAGATCAGAAAAAAATAAAGGAAAAGCTGAGAGATTCGGGCTTTTTATGATATTGTGGTACCAGTGGAAATGGCAGAGAAGCATTCACCCTGGCTCTCTTTATTGCGCTGCAGGCTCAGAACTGTTCTCCCGCCAAGAGCCATCTCTCATTGACTGGGTTAATAGTTAATATCACACGCCGCACATCAGTTCTAATGCCTGCACTGCAATTCACAACCCTTTTAAGGATGAGCAAGAAAGATAAAAAGAAAACTAATTTGTTATAAAAATTGTAATCCACCCACCTATAAGGCTTAATAGCTCTTTTTACCTTTGATTTGTGGCGCAGATAGAATCGTGGAGAAAACAAACTGAAAAGGAAGATTGTTTTTGCCCTGAGCGGAGCTACACTTTAATTGCGAATTACAGCGGTCCATTTCCACGAAGACATTCTAGTGTGGAAGTTACTTCCTTCTACCTGATACTAATCGAATAATCTCACCTTCCTGCTATCTCACACTACTCTTTTTTTTTTGCAGAGTTTTTATATAGCGCGAACTTGACCTGAATCCAATCAGGTATCAGAGCGCTTTACATAGTACCAGTTACGTTACATGAGGACATTCTTTTTGTTAGTTTTTTGTTGTTGTTTTTTTTGTTTCTTCTACTTCTCGCACTCCTTTCATATCCCTCCTACTATTCTTCTACTCCTCTCTCCTTCATTATGCCTCATACTGCTCTCCACACTTTCCTTCATTCAAAAGCACGCTATTCTCCTCCACGCTTTATTCTTTCTCCCTCATACTGCTCTCCCCCCGCACCTTTCTTCTGCCTGATGCTACTCTACTCCTCACTATACTTCATTAGCACAGCAAAAGGCTTTAATTTAAACAAAAGCGAGACCTATTGCATTTCAAATGCTTGTTTTACTTTCAGCCATGCTGCACAACAGCCCCACAGCTGTACAACATGGCTAAAAAAAACCTTGACGAAACCAATACCTCTCGTAGGCGAGAGCAATTGACTTTCCCAATTGCAGGACCAGACAATATTTTCAAGCCAAACAGTTCTTGTTCTCTGGAAAGAAACAGTACTTTTGTTTCCCATTCCCACACATGGAAAAAGAGCAGCCTGTCCCAACAGACAGTTCTTCTGTTGCATTTTAATCGCTCAGCTGCATAACACGCATTTTCTACTCAGTGTAAAGAGGAGGAATGCACCAAACAACGTACTAACTCGGTGCCTGTAACTGGGACATATTTTATTTTAAGAAAGGGAGTTTCTGCATCCACATAAGAACTGTCTGAACAAAGGAGTTAGAGGAAATCTTTGTTTTAAGCGTTTGCCACAGGCCTGTTCAACCAGATCACTCTCGAGAAATCTGTGTCAGGGATACCATGCAATCGAGGGTAACTCATAATTTAAAATATGTATTACTTGACAATTAATTGTCCTGCAACTTAAACATACAAATAATAAGGACAACATCGTAAATCTATTACCAGATAATAAACAGCTGGTCTGAAATCTGAATCGTGATTTAATATTCTACCATGGCCAAAACAAACAATTCGGTTATTCAGAACTGAATCTCCCGGCTACACACGCTGAGGGCTTATCTGCAACTGTACAACAAAGTAGGCCAAACGTCTTCATTAGTAGGGTGACATTAAGAATAAGATGAGTAGAAGTAGGCGTTTCCAGGAAGTGAGAGGGGAGAGGTGAGTCAAATGCAATGCAATCGGACCTTTGTGGGTGTACATGAACATTAGCTTTGCATTTCACACACTTATCTGCACTTACACCTTAATGAGTCAGTCGTAAGTGTGAGAAATAGAACCATTTCCTGCCATTTTCACAGGAGAGCACAAGAAGAAAATACAATTAATGAAAATATGTTTCCCTGAGTAAAAGAATACGTTAAAAAATATACATTTTTCAATTTCGTTATTTATTTTACCCGACACACATGAAATCTGTGCAATGCTGACATTTTGCACACCTAGGGGCCGATTCCGATGTCGGACGGAACGAAGTCTGTCCGACATTGGTTGGGAACTGAACCTCCTGTCGTCGGTTCCAGCCCAGGAAGCAGGATGCGACCAAACCCTGTTCGCAATCCCATACTTTACAATGGGAGCATTGCAAAGAGCAGAGGTGCAGTTCACCCCTGCACCTCAAGGGGCCTCCCACCGGGAATATGGATGAATGGAGGTAAGTAAACACTTAAACAAAACCAATTTCCCTGCCTCGCAAAATGGAATGCAGTGTGCGCAACAAAATGTGTTTTATTTATTTAATTGTTTACTTACCTTCGTTCATCCATATTCCGGTGTTTACTACCCCCCACCCTGCCCCTCCCCAGCCCCACCGCCCAAAACCACTCCCTCCACGGGCCGCTACTGCCCCAAAGACAGATTCCCAAAGCCTTTCTGTGTCCGAAAGGCAGTGGGAATCTGCCATCGTAATCCCTCGGTCGCAAAGAGCCAGGCGAGGGATTACTGCTTGTTTCTGAATGGCAGACGGGCTCTCCAAGCTCAACGGAGGCCATTCGGAAAACCGTTTCGGATTCCCTTCTGCCCGACCCCATAGAAATGGGTCAGTCGGAAAGTAATACGGCCAGCCAACTAAGATGTGGGCTAGAGGGCTTCAACCGACGGTCGGAGCCTTTCCACCCCGCATCATATTCAGGCCCCTAGTTTCTGATTCACAAAAATGGGTGAATAAATGTACTCATGTAGTGAATTACAACCTTTCAGAAGTATAAATCTTCGACCTAACCGATTTTATTAAACCTAAGTATTCAATATTTGTCTTGAGAGGGCACAATTATACATGAAATTAATGGATGAAGCATCATATGCCTAAATTTGTGTTCATAATGTTGTAATGCACAGCTTTTTGTACCAAAATCAGTGTGAGTGTAACATAGTGAACACAAATTTGGGTCCAGGCAGAATAATATGCCTGCATTAACTAAGGGTATTGCGTAAAACTGTTATGAATGGGGTGTGACTAGTAGTCAAAGCTGTGTCTCTCCAGCAGCACCGTGTTAGTGATAGCAGAAGAGATACCAACAGAGGATGACGTATATACAAATGAAGAGGATGAGGTAGACATTGTGATCTACTGTGTGGTGAATCACTGTGGAGAATTCGCCTATGCACACTTTCAGAGCAGCAGACAAGCAGAACATGTGACCAGAGCTCGCTGATATGGTGATAACTTAACATAAAATGACATGACATAACATAACTTAACAAACATAACATGACATAAAAACGCCTTGTGAATGGAGAGCTGGAGGTTAACATGTCAATAGTAGAATCAGAGGCATTAGAAAAAGACATTTGCATTACCTGCCTCATGTCTTTGACTGACCACCACGGATCATTGTATAATCAACATCAGACGCTACAGCATACTGCAAGACCTGCTTGTTTCAGGGATCATAGTTTAAGGACTATGTAAGGACCATTCCAAATGAAGATACTCACTACGATATGTTCCCTCCATATTGCCAAAGCACCACAATAACTACCTCACTTAGGGGGAATGTTTAACAATTGCACCATCTTTGCATGTCTGAGAAAAATGAAGTCACACATAAAACAAGTTGTGTCGATTATCTGTGTCTTGCTACTTTGAAGGCCCATTGGTGGCAAAGGCACCCACCACTGCCACATATAAAAACCGAGTGTTGCAATGTTGTAAGTTAGATTACCAATATGACCCACACTGTGCCACTGTCAGGTAGGTGTATTGGTCTCATGGTATCTTCCATGTGGTCTTCCCAATAAGTCAGCAACTAGCAGATTACTTGTTGGACTTGGCCCTTTCTGCAGGGTCATCCCCAAACTTTTTTGCCATTACGCTTCTGATTTCTGAACCCGTTTTTGTTGACTTTTAGGACTCCACACACTTTACCAGTACTAACCAGTGCTAAAGTACTTGTACTCTCTCCTTTAAATTGGTAAAATTAGCCTACACCAAATTTGAACATATAATTTACCTATAAGTGCCTAATAATTTTGTACTACATGTATCCAGGGCCTGTAAATTACATGCTACTGGTGGGTCTGCAGCACTTATTCTACCACCCACTAAAGTAGACTTCTAAACATGTCTCAGGCCTGCCAGCCTGTGTGTACAGTTTTAAACTGCCATTTTGACCTAGCAAATTACACCATTTGCCAGGCCTAAACCTTCCGTTACAATACATATAAGTCAGGATTAGGCCTTAAACGGCCCATAGGGCAGGTTGCAGTGTTCACGTTTGACATGTAGTCTCTCATAAGATAGCATTGGGTTAACTCATTTGATTTAATAAGTGATAACTTTCAATTGGAAGCAGGTTGGAATGTTGAGTTTTGGTGTCTAAATAATTGTAAATTAAAACCCTTGTTAATGGTAAAGTTGTTTTTAAGTCACAATTCTGAAAATTTCACTTTCAGAAAGTTGGCATTAGCTTATCCTAACTATTTAGTGCCTGTAGCCTGTTTACTGGGTCATGTGACTAGGTGTAGTTGGAAGTTGTTTTTTGTATATTGCTCCCAGACAGTGTGACAACGAAGCATAGGAATTGGCAGGATGGGCTATATCTGACTTGATGAGGGGGAGGAGCTGTCACCTACCACACTTACACATTATAAAAGCTCTGCCTGCGCACACTCTATTGTGACCCCAGACAAACTGGGTCTAGTGCAGGGAGGCAGGGAATTCGAAACACCTCTGTGGGTGGAAACCTCCAGAACTTTCTCTCACTTCAAAGTGGGCACCATATATAAATATTGGACCCTCAGACCAAACTCTTCAGTATACCGCTGGACCTGTGGAAGACTCAGAAGGACTGCTGTGTGGCTCTGCAAGAAGGACTGCTACTCTGTTACCCTGCTGCATAAGTGAATAGAATGGTCCTGCATCTTGAACCTAGGATCACCAGAGTGACTTCAAGGGCTGGTTGGCTGGCCTCCTGATCAGAGCTTCAGGGAAAGCAAAGGCTCCAACCAATAAGAACCCAGCACCTGGACTCTGTCTGCAGTGAGTCCTATCCCTTAGGTGGTGCCACCCCTGTCCCGGACCCTTGGAAGTGGTCCTAAAAGTGTTCTGTGAGCCCAGCTGTGGTACTGTGGTTGAAACTGATGCAGCACGATTCAACTCCTCGCACTCCCGCTTTGGAACTGCCACCACAACGCTGTATGATGCAACCTTCCAAACATGACAGCTGATGGGCTCAAGTGGAGTGTGGCCTGCAATGATTTAGTTATCAGATGTCTGACTGGATGCTGTGTGCTGCAGGCCTTGAGTTGCACCGCACTAAGAACAACTATGGGTAGCAAAGTGATAGGGGAGTGGATAGCCCTTTCCCCCTAAGTTTTCTGAGCCCTATTCCCCATGGGTTTGACTACCTCCAGAAATTCCCCTGGGCTCACCCGTGCTCCGCTGTAATCTATTCCCTTCCAATGCTCTATAGTTGGGTGTGGTTGTGAGATTTGTTCGAGCCTTTCTGATAGTTGTGCTTAGGCTATGAAAGCCGCTATATTAGTGACATGGATGGTGCAGGTCAAGAATCAACAATGATCTCCTTTATCAGCCCCTATTGAGGTGCATTCAGATTACCATTGAGTCCCAATGTCTCTATCACACCTGTACGTCATTGTCCCTTTGGTACATGCACTGTTCTGGCTCTGGCATACTGGTAGTTGTGGCACTCAGTGGGGAGCATTATGGAAACACTCTGGGATGGATCAAACTACAGCACACTAGGTCTTAGACATCCCTTGTCCTAACATTGTTAACTCTTCTCAGTGTTACAGTGGTGACGAAAGCAATATCCGTTAAAAGTATTGCAAAGGACACTTTCAGCTCTGTTTACTTTCTGTAGGAGCTATAGCTTGACCTGCAATATTAGCAAATTAAGCTTTCGGAGGGCTGAAGCAAGGCCAGTAGTTGAATGTTGTGATGTTAGTGGGATCTCAGTGACCCTAATTGCATTTCTGCTAGGTCTTCCATGTAGCAGATAGAATTGTTGGTTCATTTTTTTAAATGTCCCATGCAAAGACTTTAGGCAGCTGAGCTCTGCTGCTTGATCTTCCTGATCAACATCCTTCTTCTCTTCACAATCTGTATTACATCCTCTCCTTTTTCAAGGTCTTAGAAGAAGGGTCTATTCGGAGGCCTAGTCCAGCGACCAGCAATGTCATGTTCCTGCAAACATATCTCTGGTGCACATAGCCTTCTTCAGAGGTTCTTCAGAGGTTCAGTCAAGTGTAACTATTTGTTGGATATCCTCTTTTGGAGGCAATGGCAGAGAGCCAGAGCCAACCAAAATGTGAACTGCAATAGAATTTTGAACACTCTTCCAATCAGAGCAGAATGCATGGTCCAAAGCTTTTCCAGAGAAGGTACAAAATAGAATTTTACACATTTGCTTGAACCATTATTTCACAGTCCAAGCCAAGGTCATTGGTTATCAGGTAACATTCAGCACAACACTGGAAAGGGACAGTGAGCTCAAGAACAGGTAAGCAGAGTAATGTCTGTCAGGGAACAGATGCTCCACCAGACAGAGATTTAGGACAGAGATATTGGAACCAAATCCATATTGGTTGTAATAGACCTAAGACCACTAACCTTCTGCATCATGGAGTGTAGATTGTCTGTGACCGATCAGATCCTCCAGATCATGCTCCATCTGCATAGTTTGTGGAAGCTCTGTATAAACACACAATGACAGGAAGTACAGTCACTGGTGCTTACACCAACATACCTATACAACAATTAAGTGTTAAATAACACCCAACACCAGCACACAAATACTCACTTGTATATAAGCAAAATAGAACTTTGTCCAATCTTTTGCGTTGAGTGATACTTGTTCCTTGGACCCGACCACTGTGGAGAGATCTCTTTTGGTTCTCGTGATCCCAATCCCATCTGAGTATGACTCACCACTCGTTCTTGAGTGTTTTGTGGACTCACCTGTGTGTTAGCATTTTTATCAATATCCTTTCCTTTAACACCCTCGGATGTGGGAGGTGCCTGGCTCCCGTGCTTTTAAAAATTAACCCACTTTCTTTCCTTATAGCACTTATAGTGCAGGGAGGTGCCTGGCTCCTTTTCCTTTAACTACTATTTGTGTCTCACGCTTTTATTTGAGCTTCCTTCTTTTAGCGACCTCCAGGGGAGTAGCTCTCCTGACGTGTGTGAGGCTGGGAGGCTCCGACCTCTACTGACTGCCCTGCCACTCTCCTCCTGATTGGCCGAACTCCAATGCCTCTCCAGAGGACGCCTATTTCAATTTGGGCGATGTGTGAATGCGCCCCTGGTGCACCGAAGGTGCCCCTAAGGCAATCCGTCTGTGCCTGCCCTTTTTAACTCCCAGCATTGGCAGTTTTTCTCCAGGGAGCACAAGATCTTTGCCCCCCTACTCACGAAGAGTGCATTGGTTCTATATAGGTAGGCTAGGCCATAGTACAATGTAGACACTGTGACTTCTCGTTCTCACCTAATGCCCTAAATCTAGTGAAATGCCCAACCACCCTTCACAATCACTTTAAAGGTTTCTCGCTCAACTGTCGCTCGCTGCCTAAACACAATCAGAAAAATGTCAACATGCTGAGGGAGAGGCACCCTTATGCCCTCTTCCTGACAGAAACTTGGCTCTCAGAGAATTCTTCGTTGGATATTCTCGATGCCCTAACCCCAGATTACAGGATTGTGAGATGTGACTGCCCTTCGCAGCGTGGGGTGGCATTGTGGTTTTCTTCAAACTTTCCTGGAATTGCACTCTGAAAGGGGTGGATCTGTGAGGCTGGCAATTTTCCATGACTCTTTCTAGTAATAACTCCTTTACAGGACTCCTTATCTATCGACCTCTGGGGCATGCTACCAACTTCATATCAACCTTAACTGATGTTATTTCACAATTAGCCTTGCGCTACAGGAGCTGCTTATACTCGGGGACTTTAATTTGCATTTTGAGGCAGCCGACTGCCGGGCAGCATCTTCCCTAATTAGAGACCTTGAAACGCTACATCTGTCCCAACCGACAAACGTAATAGGACATACGCTTGATTCTAATTTTTTCCAATGATCCATCTCTCAGAGTAGCTCTTCCCATTAGACTATCTTGGTCCAATCACTATGTGGTCCTTTTCTTCATTCGGATGACCCTGACGGCCCCAATAATTCGCACCGCCCCTTCCTCGCGTTCGAGGAAATGGGCTAAGACCAATCCAGAGAATTTCACTACCACCTTGATGGCATCTGTCCCGGTCATAGGGGAGGACAATTATCTTAACCTCGCGGCTCACAACTTTGATTCTCGGTTAACTAGTGCCGTTGACAGCATAGCGCCCATGTCATCTAAACGCCACCTTAGATCTTCTCCTTCTGCACCCTGGTATAATGAACAGCTAGCTGCTACTAAAACACATTGCAAACAGCTTGAACGCAAATGGAGGAAAGATTATAATACGATCAGTCACTCTCAACTTAAAGAAGCTCTGAAACAATATCATAAGCTCATTAGAGCTTCACTTAAAGAATACTATGCCTTGAAAATCGACTCAGCAAGAAAACCTACTAAAGAACTATTTTCCTTACTTAAATCTTTATCATCTTTGGAACAGGTATCAATTAATATTACTCCTTCTACAGAAAACTGCAATAAGATAACTTCCTTTTTCTCTGCAAAAGTCCCTAAGATCTATGATGCCTTCCCTGTGGTAACACATAAGGAAGACTATCTAGTGATCTGTGAAAATTCTGGCGATATGATCAATTTAAACATCCCCTCTCTTGATGAACTCAACGCCCTCTTTTTAACCATTAAGGCAGGCTCACCCCTAGACCCAGCCCTGCCCAAAATTCTATGCTTGGGAATCACTGCTTTTCTCCCCCATTTATCTAAACTGATTACTAAATCTATCAATCTATGCTTAGTACCGAAAGCAATGGAAACACGCAATGGTGCACCCCATTCGGAAAAAACTCTCACTGGCTCCCTCCGTCTTAGAGAACCTCAGACCCATATCTCTACTGCCTTTTTGGGCTAAAATCTTAGAGAAACATGTAAACAATCTTCTGACAACCTTTATTGAATCGAAAGCTGTGCTCCATTCTTCTCAATCTGTCTTTAGGGCTCGTTATTCTACTGAGGCATCTCTTTTCCTGTCGGAGGAAGTTCTCAGACAGAATGTGGACAAAGGTCAGTCCTTTACCCTTATATTGCTGGACCTAAGCGCTGCCTTTGACACTGTGTCCCACAGGATCCTAATTCATAGGCTCCAAGAATGTGGGGTAGGTGGTAGAACACTTAAATGGTTCAACTCTTTCCTCCAGGATCGAACCTTTCAGGTAACTCAAAAGCCCTGTGTGTTGGAAACCTTTGTCTCAGCTCAAGGAGTTCCTCAAGGTTTGATCCTGAGTCCAACCTTGTTTAATATCTATATTCGACATTTAGCAGGTATTATTAACAAATACAAAGTCCAGGTGGTGTGGTATGCTGACGACACCCAACTTATTGTGAATCTCTCATAACCCAACATCCTTTCTGCAGATCATTTTAGAACTTGTCTAGTTGAAGTTGCCACTTGAATGACGGACAGCTGTTTAAAATTGAATGCAAAAAAACAGAACTCCTGATAGTAGGCAAGACCCCCTACATTTGGACCTCCACCTGGTGGCCTGTCTTCCTTGGCCAGCCTCCGGAACCCAAACAAAGGGAAAACTCTAGGAGTCTGGTTTGATTCCAAACTCTCCTTCGAAGATCAGATTAGAAACATTGTGGGCAAGTGCTTCAGCGCCCTCAAAACCCTTAGAAAAATCTTAGACTTAATTCCAATTGAAATCCTGCAAAACCACTATGCACGCTCTCATTACCTCCCAATTGGACTATGGTAATGTCCTGGATCTTTGAGCCACAAAGGCGAGTATAAACTCGCTTCAAAGAGTCCAAAATGCCGCAGCTAGACTTGTGCTCAGTATTCCCAAAATATTCTCTGCAGCCCTCAACCAGCTGCACTGGCTCCCAGTGTCCCAAAGAATAAAGTTTATACCCATGTGCTTTTGCCGCCGCATCCTTCATAAGCAAGGCCCAACATACCCGCATTCGATGATACAACCTTACACCCCAGGTCGCAACCTCAGATCATCCGATGCTAAACTAGCCAGAATACCAAACACAATGAAAGCCAGACTGGGGGCTTGATCGTTCTCCTTTCTGGCCACTAAAATGTGGAACTCCCTTCCTTATGATCTGAGAGCGTCTCCCTCAGAGACAACGTTCAGAAGTAAACTGAAAACATGGTTGTTCCGCAACTCTTGTTAACTCCCCAATCTTGCTTGATTCTTATCTCTCTCTTCTCCGTTGGTCAGGGCCTCAGCACAGGGACACAACGTCCAGATGTAACCATGCGCTTTATAAAATTAGTTATTATTATTATTATTATTGGTTCCTGTTAACGGATATCGTTGTTGAAGTCAGAACGGGTCGCTTGCAGTTTGTTACTAGCACTAAGGTTGCCAAATGATAAGTGTTTGCACATAGTCTTTGTTGTTGCAATGCTGTGTTTGTTATGTCAAGTGTGCCTTGTGGGCATCACTAACTGATGCTTAGTATTTTCTGTTTTGTTTTGCAAGTTTAGAGGATTGCAGGGTCACACGGGCTAGGAGATCAGAAGACGAGTCCAAAGGTGCCTGAAAATGGGTCACGTGGGAAAGTGACTTGGACCAAACAGGTAAGCTCCCAGCAGAGCGTGGAGGAGAACAACCTAGAGCACCCAAGAGAGGGGCAGTAACCTTTGGGGTGGTTTAAATAGGACCTTGCCCTGGATGGATTCTGTCCTCTTGCAAGATCTCCATGCCATACGGATTCTCATGGAAGAACAGGAGGTCATGCCCACTCTGAATCAAGCTACTAGAGGGCCTGCTAGGGGTAGCAGGTGAGGTGATGAGATTCAGGGACCAACCATTGGGGCACACACCCAGGGACCCAGCCAGGGTGTCAGCAGGGTCTGTCTAGCTTGGTGATAGGGAGGACAGACTTGGCATTGGAGCATGCTGGCAGAGAGGTGTGGATGTGATAGCAGGAGGAAGATGATGATGACCTTGAGGTGAGCCATCATTTCTTACAGGTGCTCACAGTACTCTCTATTCGCACCATCAACCCTTCACATCGCCAAACAGCACATGTGAACCACTGCACAACACACACAGAGCCTATAGCGATCAATTAGAGGGGATTGTATGAATTTTACCGGGTAGGGCTAGGAGGCTTATCTCCCATTGCTGGGGGGCAGGATTGATAGCCTGTACCCCTTATCCTAGACTCAGTTGATACCAACTGTCAGTCACCCATAGCTTGCTGTGAAGGGACAGTAGCCACACTCAGCTATGGGTCTGGGTATGGTTTCATGCAGCCCTTAAACAGCAGAAGCCAGGCTCTACTTTCAAATGCCTCAGCTTTACATGGAAAAACAAAAAAGTGATATGTGGGATGCTTGAATTAAGCTCACCCACTGGTATATACGCAGGCTGCATTCCAGTCCTTCCTCTCTTCCCACTAGTGGCTGAGAGTAATTGAAGCCTTCTACCCATCACTTTGTTTTTCTTAGTGCAAGATGGTAAAATTCCTAGATTCCTAATTTCTAAGTCCCATTAGAGGAAAGAACATAGGCCCAGATGAAAAATATTGAACCTGGGTAGGGTGGTACAGCTTCCACAACTATGAGAGAAAGCAAACACGCAGACATACTGTCTCACACTCCCAATCTCTCTCACACACATTCATCCCACTCTCGCACAGGCACACACTCTCACTTCCAAACACACAATGTAAATAAGGGTCCCAGGGGAGTTAGTTTAAGGACTATCACACCTCCAATCCCCAAAGGACACTGGAAAAAACCTAACAGAAGGTGTTAAGTCCGTTCTTGGAGAACAGAAAGCCACTGAATGCTGTAAGAAAAAGTGAAAACCTCTTCAGATAGTTAGTACATCACCTAGGAGGAGTTAAGAGTCCATCAGCCCACCCTTGTTGGCGGAGCTTCGTCATCTGAGACTCTACGGGGTCACGGTCTGGGCCCACAATGTCGAGCCAGCAGGCCCTGCCGAGTGCCCGACCTAATGATCCCAAGATAGAGAAACTCCTGCTACGGTGTGTATTCAAACTTATGAAGACTCTAATGATGTGCAGTGCTCAAGTGTAAATGTGCATTAAAAATGACTACATGGGCAAAAAATATGTTTATTGAGGATTGTCCAGGTGTCATATTTAAAAGAACAAATAGTCTTGGAAAGATTGACTATTTCCTGACTTAGTCTAGCAAGGTCGACATGTTTCAGCCGGTGTGGTCAACTGACCCGGCTTTCTTCAGGACCTAAAATGATGGAAATCAAGGCTACTGCAGGGTTAACTTGTTTGGTGTCTAATTCGTGAAAAACAAAAATCTTCTAAACAGTGAAAATACAATCATCAGGTAAGTTTGTGGCAATAGCCTTTTGCTTGGATGTAAGAACTGTGTCTTCTTTCCTAAAGGGAGTTTGGAGAATCAAACCATCAGAAAGGCAACTCACATAAAAATACAGCATCAGTGACTACTATTCTGCAGTGCCCTTTACGCACTGCACTTTCTATGAAAGAACCCAAAACGTGGTTACAAATGAGTAATATTTCAGAAAACTAAGTTCAACTCACCCAGCTTGCTGTGGGAGGAAAGCCTCACCTCACCCGGCTGACTGCTCGGAGATGGAGGCACCGCTCTGTTTAAATGTAAGGACAAAAGAACAAGTTGCACACTGATACTTGTCCATCTACATTACTCACAGTGTGTTTAAACATTTTAATAAACCTAGAAACTAAAAAGTCAATGACCTTGAGAAACCCGCCCCGCAGACATGACAGTCCAGGTGTATGGGGAGGTAATTCCCTGAAAACTTTCTAGTCTGTTTGGAGAAACCCCAGATCTAACGTTCAAAAAGGTTAGCCCTCCTTCAACAACTAATGCAGTCAGGTTAGGGGGAGACCGCTGCCACTCTATATATGATCCAGAGGGAGAGGTATTACTATCTCACTGTCTCCTCCCAACCAGCTACTTTTTGTTGAACAGAGATGAACCTATCTTCATCATACAGAGCATAGAACTCCCCTCTCCTTACTCTCACTTCCCCTTCCCATCCCAAACTGACATATCGAATTGGTTCTAATTGATTGAGTCCTAACAGCCAGCGCTTCAGCATATTCTGACATCAATGACATGAGTAGGGTGGGCCTTCAACAGCATTCTCTTATGGCCAGGGACCAACACGAAAGCATGGTGGTCCCTGCCAAGAAATAGAATCAATGGCTGCCTGGCACAGCAAGAGTATTTGTTGTGCATTAGGGCCATTGATATCTTGTTTTGCAGAAAGAAATCCACCCCTCCTTTGAGGGGGTCTAGTTCTGCAAAACAAAACCAAAAAAATGATGGGCGCCGCCATAACGTGACAGCCGACCAGCATGTTCTAATTTGACACAAGTATTCCTGTCATGCTCCATGATCACTTTCACAGAAACAATCTTCTCTATTGTTAAATATTGTGTGGGTGGGGGTCCTCTGCTGGGGTGCGGAGGCGAGGGTCTCTACAGCAGTATCTGGCCTGCTGGCCACCCAGAGAGACATAAATGCACTTCTCAGTGTGTGTGGTTAAATACGCTGCGGATGCGCCGCCCAAGTTCTGTCCGAAGCATGGACGTGATATGTTTTTGTACTCATCGCGGGATTTGAGTTCAATTCCATGTAATCACAAAATGCTTCAGTATTGTTACACATTCACTCAATCTGCATGAGAAGAATAGTTAGGAGCAGCTGTTGTTAATCTGCCTCTGATCTGACCATCCTCCTGTTTTTTTTCCGGGACGAGGTTTGATGCCGCATCTTCCTGAGCCGTCTTGTGCTGGAAGTCCACGGTGCAGGCCAAGTACCAGTCAGCGGTGCTGTCACTCAGCGAGCTGTTTCTTCACTGGCCATTCCATTCGGCAGTTTTGGATTTTAGTTGTGCGACAGTTCGACCTTGCTGTTCCTTCTGCACAGAATGTTTTGTGCATGGAGTAATATTTACCTTCCTCAAGGGACTTGTTCCTCATCATTGGTCAAGTAGGCATCTTGCTTTCTTAGTGCCAATATCGGCACAATCCCCAGCCCTCCCACAGCAAAACATGTAATAACTCAGACACAACACAATTTTGGTGGAGAAACTTGCTGCAGGTTTATTAACATAACAATATGTCAACATGGTGGGTTAACTTACGGGCGATCCCAGGGCAGGCGGCCCCTCACCGCCTGCCCCCCTGATGAGCCATAAAACCCAGTCGCCGCGACCAACCGGTGTTTGTCCATTTTGGGGAGGGGTTAGCCCCTCCATCCGGCAGACCGCCAGTCCGCCCCTTACTCACGCCCCTCCCCACTATAGGGGGGGCGGAGCATTGCAGGCAACCCCCGGTTGCTCAGGTGCACAACCGCCCGTAGGACTAACGGGGCGTCGTCGCTCCTCCAGGATCCCACGCGAGGACCTCCCTGGGGATAATTGGCTTTAGCACCCTTACTGTGCTCCTGTAGAGGGTACCCATCTGTACCTTACAGCCTTTGGATCGCCCTGTAACTCCGCCACAGCCCTGGTGTGGCCCCCGTCACCCCAGGGCCCCCCACCATATAGCGCTACCTACTTACACCCTGCTGTTTCCAAGGCCTCCCCCAGATCCAACAAGAATAAGTCCATGCCCACTCTGGACAGGTGAATCCCATCTGACTCGAAGCACCCTGTGCATTTAGCGTGTAGCAGCCCATGGCGGATAAACCCAAAACCCCTTTGCTCCATGAACTTCCGCATAGCGCTGTTCACCCTTCTGCGCGAGGTCTCCATGGCATCCCTGGAACGCGCGCTCCGCCATACCTGCCTAGGTGTGATTTCCGACCACCATAATTCACAGATCCCCAGCTTGTTGCTCAGTTCGCACATGGTGGCCCTCATCTCGTGAAGCAGGTCCCTTCTCCCCAGGAAAACCAGATCATTCCCCCCTAGGTGTATCACTAATACATCGGGCGGTGGGCCACCCTCCCCTAATCTCTGAAGGACCCTCTTCATCAGGCTATTTCAACGCATGTCTGGTGTCCCAATCCATATTATCCTCGTGGCTGTAAACCCGTGCCGCCATTTTCTGATATCCGCTCACTGAGACACCCTCTGGACTCCCGAATGGCCCATCACCCAGACCGTCTTCCCTAGCAAATAAAGATGAGGAAGTTTGAAAATCAATTTATTACACAGAGCACTGCAAACGCCATTACACTTGCACACAAGTACACCAAAAGTAAAACACCGACATGAAGTCGCAACCTTATTTGACACAACTAACACCCTTCCTCGTTCCGTGTTTGCATGGGGCCCCTTATGGGCGAATGTATTTCTTATAAGAATTGGACTCCCAACGCCCCACCAGTTTGATGCTTTCCTCCGGCAAACCCGCCTGGAAAGCAGTGGTCACTGCCCCAATACGGAATGAGTGACTGCAGAATCGTATGCCCTGGATCTTTTTGCCTGACAGCTCTAAACACACCGCCATTACGCGCTGTACCTGGTATTTGGTTAAGGGAGAACTGTCAGCGTGCACTAGCAGGTAACCTTCTGTTGTGGGCCGCAATGCCAGGTAGGACGCGACTAGGCGCACCAGACAATACTTGGCGATCTCTAGTTCGTTGAGCACGATCAGCTTCCCTACCCCTTCCTGGTCCGTTTTGGATCTATGTAGACTAATGGTGAGGGAACCGCCTGCCAACACCGTGTCCTGACAGTTCAATGCCACCCCCGACGTGTCTTGTCTAGATCTCGCTACAAGTTCCCCCATTCTAAAAGCCCCGAAGAAGGCCAGGCTAAAGGTAGCCACGAAGAGGGCTGCCTCAAAAGCAGAGTGGGTCGCCCTGCTAACCCAATCCAGCATCCCTTGCAGCGTTACGAAATCTATGGCTGCCCTGTTGTCAGGTGCTCGAGGCTCACTCCTGGCCCTGCCTTTGAGTGCCGCCCGGATCAAGAAGGACTTCGTGGGATCTTCCTGCCCCCTTAATCTCGCTTGGTGGCTGATCGCCGACAGGTGTCCCCCAATCCACGGTTGGCTCTTCTCTTGGTCTTTTGCCCACAAAATGAAGTCCTGAGTCCTGCTCCCCAGGGATGACCTCCCTTCTTCCCATGCGCCAGTTACGGAATAGAAATTGTTCACACACGCCCTGTACTGCTTGACAGTCCGAGGTGCTAAGGACAGCTCGCCCATCCCCCTCAAGCGCCTGACAGATTCAGTAGGAACCATAGATGTGCTGGAAAAGGGGTCATCTCCTCCCTCACTCTCGACCATGCCTCCCGGAACCTGTGCCACTGAAAACGAGAGAGAGCATCAGCTGCTATGTTCTGCACCCCCAGAATATGTCGCGCCCTACACTCGATGTTTTTCACCAGACACACCCTCACCAGTTCCCTCAGTAAACACAATACAAGCGGGGCAGGATGCAGACTGAGAATTGATAGCCTGGACCACCGCCAGGTTGTCGGACCAGAAAAGGACCCTAAGTGCAGACAGAACAGAGGGCCATAAGTGGAATGCCACCACTATTGGGAACAATTCCAGTACTGTAGTGTTGGCCGTGATCTTCTTCCTGCGCCAGACATTGGGCCAACTCTGCGCGCACCATTCTGTGTCCAGGATGACCCCAAAGCCCTCCCTGCCAGACGCATCTGTGAACAAGGCGAGTTCCGGGGATCCCGCCCAAGGTGCCCTCCATAAGACTGCGCCATTGAATCTTTCCAAGAGGCTTGACCACATGCCCAGGTCTTTCTTCAACCCCTTGCTTAGCCTGACTAGGTGATGCTTCCTCTTGACCTTAGCCATTGCCCTAGCAATCCTCCGTGCAAACCCCTCCCCGCTGGTATTATCCTGGCAGCGAAGTTGAGCTTGCCCAGCAGGCTCTGCAAGAAGCCCAACGTGACCTTCTCCTCCCCCAAGGCTGACTGGATGTGCTGTGCAAGGTCCTGGACCTTGTCTGCTGGGAGCCTGGATTCCCCTGCTAAGGTGTCAAGTTCAATCCCTAAAAAGGTTAGAACTTGTGCTGGACCTTCCGTCTTCCCTGGCGCCAGGGGGACACCCAAATGGCTGGCCAGCCGCTCAAAATCCTTAAGGGCATTGCTGCAGTCCTGCGACCCATCAGTCCCAATGAATAGGAAATCGTCTAGGTAGTGGGTCACCACTACGACTCCATAGCATGTCTGAAGGGCCCACTGGAGGAAGCTACTGAATGCTTCGAAGTAAGCACAAGAGACTGCACAACACATGGGCATGGACCGGTCGTAAAAGTACCTGCCTTTTAGCTTGTAGGTGTTGGCTGCTTGGATGCACTGGTAGCAAGCAAAACGCCGATTCGATGTCCGCTTTGGCTAACCATGCGCCCTTGCCCGCCCTCCTGACTAGGTCCAAAGCCACGTCCAGTGTACAATACATGACAGAACAAGCGCCTACCTCCAGCCCATGGTTGACCGAGCACCCTTCCGGATAAGAGAGGTGATGTATAAGGCGGAAAGACCCAGGCTCCTTCTTGGGCACCACCCCCAGAGGGGAAACCACAAAATTCTTCAGGGGCGGGCGCATGAAAGGGCCCGCCACTCTCCCAAGTGCCCTCTCCTTCTCTACTTTGGCCCAAACAACTTCAGGCAGTTCTTTGGCTGACCTGAGGTTACCGGCCTCCCTTGCCCCTTCGGGTCCCACAAAAGGGATTCTGAAGCCCACGCAAAATCCAGATAGAAGCAACTGACTGTCCTGTGTGAGGGGGTACTGTCTGAGGAGAGGTAAGAGGTTTGACAAACAGACTGGCGAGGGACCCTTAATCGTGCCCCCATCTACCTGGTGTCGGTCCCCCGTGTGAAAAGGTGGTGTGTTGCAAGGGCAAAACTGTGTGGACCCAGAACTTCCTACTTCGAGGGAGGGGAAGGGGAAGGGGAAGGGGGAGGGGGAGGGACCTGAGATGCCCACACTAACTAGCAGAGTCTTGCTTGCCCTTGGTGGTGCCTCCTTGTTGTGAGTGGCAAGAACCCGCTGGGTGTGGCCCCCCACATTTGTTGCATGCGTGTAAAAATTTGCATGTATTACCCAAAGAGCAGGACCCCGTGTTGAATAAATGGCAGGTCCCTGGTGGCGACCTTCTGAAACTCCCTCTATTGCCCCCTCTCCACCTGTTCCCCCCCAAAAGGACTGTTTGTCCCCTGTGTCTCTGGGTGAGAGGTAGTACTGCTAGCTTCCTTGGTAACCTGACTTTTACTTTGTGCCCCAGCGCCTAGCAGCATGCGTGATCCCATGTGATCGAGCCAAAGCTGTACTTCTTTCTGATCCCACCGCATCTCCGGACACGAGGACATCCATTTTCTAAACTCCCTGTCATAGGTAATCCAGCCCTGTCCCCCCCACTTCACCGCCTCAGTGCGGATTAAAGCCTCATATTGAATCAGCCCCTGCGCCTGCTCTGGATGTTTCTCAAGGATGACTGCGGACAAGATGGCAAACGCATCTAGCCAATTCTCTATGGTCTTTTCTGGCCACGGCTGGTACTTAACCCTCTTGACGTCCTCCTTTACCCCCGCTTTTCTGGCATCTACCCCATCCTGGGCCAACAAGAGCAGCGAGAAGATATCTATCAGATCACGCCTCCAGATAACCTCCTTGGCCGCTAAGGGGACCTGCCAGGCCAAGGAGCAGTGACCGGACAGTAAAGGAGCTGCTGCGACGAGCTGGACTGGAGCGGGGGGACGTGGTCTGCTGAACAGCGGTGGCCCCCAACGGCAGCGTGATGGCCGGGAAAGATGGCGTTCCTAGCGAGGCTTGACTAGCACTTGCAGGGGAGCTAACAAGCACACTGGCAGAAGGCGGGGAGCTAACTGATGCAGTGCCCGTTGGAACTGCTGCCTCTTGTCCGTTAGGAGGCGCTGGGAGGCTGGCGGGTGTTGTGGAAAGGGAAACCTCACCCGCTCCCTCAAGAGCCTTGCTTGGCGCAAGCGTGGCCGACACTCCAGATGACCCCCCAGGGGTGGCGGGGGCAGGCGCCAACAGCAGGGTTTGCTGAAGATCCGTCTGGCTAACCCACACCCTTGCAACTGCCTGCACCCCTCCCCTCCTGCAGGAGTGCTGTTGTTCAAAGGTGGGGGGGCAGGGGCTCAGCTGTCCCCCTCTTAGCTCTGCCATGAAGTTCTTGAGCGTGTCAGTGAGCTTACCAAGGTCCTCTCGTGTAGCGTACATAGATGCGGACGGATTTTCTTGCGGGGTCCCTGGCCCCAAGGGCGGAGGGGTAGCTTGCTGGGGCCCTATCTCCTTCTGCGCGTGCAGGGCCCTGGATTTGGCTGGCAGCGGGTCTGCCAGGAAGTCCTTTGACGTTGGCTTACGGACCCGCTTTGAAGCTCTCGATGGCCCGGCCACAGTGTTGAGGTCCAGCTCAGGAGGGGGTGGCTCGCAGACAACATTTCATAAGCGTAGAAATTCACAACATTAAGTGACTATACGCGCTTTTTTCATTTTGATTAGGGGAGTAGCCAACTTCATTAAAATTGTCTTGATCGGACTTTCTCTCCCTATTTTAAAACTTCACTTCACATTCCACATTCACCTACACCACACTAGGACCCTCACTCACACATCACCTGTCGGCCTTGGAATAAAGATCTCCGTTAAGTAGGCCCCATCACGGCGCCTGATCGGGCATTGCGGCGCCGGCCCGAGTAGGAGCGGACCCGATGATGAGGCAGGACACCTACTTGTTGGGTGTGTGAGGGCCTTTTTCCAACAGGGAGATTGCTCTCCTGTTTTTACTGATTTCCACCCAACAGTTACGTCATCTTCCTTTTGATAGGGACTGCATACTAGTTGTGTTTACATGGCTCACAGACGACGCCAGAGTCCTCCGATTCTACGGCCTTCAGGATTCCCGTGGCCCAAGACAGGCCCTTCCGGCAACGAATCGTCCACCTGCGACGTCTGTGTGAAAAGGGGTGGTGACCCTTGGCTCTCCATGACCGATCGTCGGATCCCGTGTCCCTCAATCTACGGAGATAAGGAAAGTGTCAGATAGCACAATACTACCCCCTGCTTTGGCCAGGACTCTTGCTGCTAGCTGCTGTCTCCCCTCCACACCACCCTTAAGCACTTACTCAGAGAAGACGTCAGAATGATTGTGTGCGTTCCAAGACTGAAAACTGCAAAATTCGAAGTGAGAGATAAAAGATAAGTTAGCATAGTTCCCCTTAGTGTCTAGAGACCTTCCTTGCTGGACACTGAAAATTCTGCGACCCCTCCCGGTCCGTGTCTGACACACACCCTCACTGCAGCACCACCTGCCTGTACCTGATCCAATGTTCCGCGTCTGGCCATTTCTTATTTCCGCTTGAATGTCCGTTCAATTAACTTCTGAAAATAGAAAACAAGCGTTAGCCTCATTGCCTTGTTGCCCCAGCCCACCGCACACTGGCCCTAGTGTGCTCTGCCCCTTGTAGCTGTCGATGTTACTGGTAGTTCCCAGGTGAGTTGGGCGGTGTTCGGCGCTGTTCCTGCATCGGGACAAACGAGATAAACATGAGAAAACCCTTCTCCCCCGATCCGCACTCTCCTGAACACAACTTATAATTACACGTGGCCCCACCCGCCTCCACCTGGAAGGGCCTGGGCATAGGAGGCCGAAAATGCGCATGGCCCCTGTTCAACATATGCCGGTAGTGGGTGGTTGAAGCAAACTGCTAAAAGGAGGGGAAAAAATTGGGCGACAAGCTATGCATGAAGGCTAAACTCACATATATAAATATAATTTTAAAGTATTAAACAGCGCGAACTTGACCCGTGTGTATCAGAGCGCTTTACATACATTCTGTAAAGAAAACGGCCTGAAATTGTATTCCCGGTAGGCAGGCAGAAAGTGAGCTAAACCGGGGATAGAAAAATATGCATGTAAGACCCCTGCCTGGGCAAACCTGATGTAGGGCACGAGAAAATACAAATAAATAAGAACATTCCTAAATCTGGATAAAGAAAAGTAGCACAAATAAATGCCATAGGACCCAGCATGCATCAAAGTCCCCCAAAGGCGAGAGCACGCGGAACGTCAAGCCGGTGCAGAAAGAACTGGTTGTCCCGGGAAGGCGCGAGGCGGCTGCAGCGCCGGGCAAGGTGAAGAAAGGCCGGGGGAGAGTGCGTGTAGCCACCTGGTGGCATGAACGGCGCGACACGCAAGGTGGAGGAAAGAAAACAGGGATGGAGGGGGTTAAAATTGGCTAAGGCGCGTTGGGGTGGAGCGATGCGCGAGAAAAGCGCATGCGCGAAGCGTGGCCACTAGCAGGGGGTGGAAGATGAGGGTGCCTAAATGGCGGGTGCTCGCAAGGCCCACGGCGGGACCAGGCCGGGGTGGCAGGCAACCCCGCACCGCCTGGAGGGCGCGGAGCACGGTAGGAAAGGATGAATTGAAATCGGCAGCGACTAGGTGTCCCCCCGCGCACACGCCCGGTAGTTCGGGGTGCGGGGCCGGGATGCACGGCCCAGCAAAATCGGAGTCCAGGAGGCAGCGGGGGCGGCGGGCCCAAGGCAAGCCCGCGGCGCAGCGGAGGATGCCCGGGCCCACAGCCGACGCCCCACGCTGGAAAAGGCCCGCAAGGGAGGGCCAGCGCTGCCGCTACCGCCACCGGGCCGCCCAGGAGAGGTCCCCAGCTGCACAGCGAACCCGGGCCGGCGGAGGCGGTCCGCCGGCCCTGCAGCCCTGCGAGACACCGCCAATGTCGCCTGGCGATCAAGGAGGTGAGCGGGGCTGGGTGGGGGGGTTCCCACGTGAGTCCAAAAGCGGCGGAGGGGGCGGCAAGGCCCCAGACCCAGAAAGGGGTGGGGGGGGGTGGCAAGGGCTGAAAAACAAGGAGGGGAGGGTGTGTTAAAAGGACGATGGACCGGGCCGGAGGACGTTGCAGGCGAGGCCCTAGGCCCCCAACCAGGAGGCTTCGACCGATGGCCCGAGCCTTTGGGTGGGTGGGGAAGTGACCCCTCCAACCTCCCCCCCGTGACAAAATATACCCCCGGGGCAAGGGGGGAGACCGGGTAGACACTCACCGTAGAGGGCAGCTGAATCAGAGGGTGGGCCACAGTCACCTACAAACAACGATCAGCACGATGGTAAAACAGCGTCCGGGTAGACCAGCAGGAGGGGCACCGTCGGTCAGCAAAAAGAGGTTGCTCGGACGGCGGGAAAGGTATAAATAACTTTCCCCCGCCCCCCCTCCTGCCGGAAGTGACGCTGCACCGAGGGGCCCCCCAGGGTCCCCTGACCACTACAATGCTGGCAACAGTGCCATCCTGTGGCACAAAGGCTGGCCGCCCTCTTAGGAGGGACCCCAGCGTGGGCCCGGGGCAGCCTGACATGTGCTTCTCTGGTCCTGTTGGACTTTGCGGTTTCAGTATCTTGTTGGTGATTGCTTGGAGGCAGTGTCATCTTCAGGGACAGTGGTGTTTTTGTTGCATGTATGTGGGCTGCGTAGTGGGAGAAGATTATTATCGCTTTACAAGGATTTCCTGCGAGGCAGCCTGATGTTCTGGTCTAGAGGGTGTGCTGCTGTGCTTGGCTCTCTGGAGATGCCTTCTCTTCTCTAGGTGTGTGGGCTGATCCGTGGCAGTAATACATTCACAGTCATTGGTGAGGGGGCCTTTGTCTCTGCTGTGTTTATGGGTAAGGAAGAAGTTCTGCATACGTGAAGGAGGGCTGCAGGACCTTTATCTACTTTGGCTGCATCAGATCCTCTAATGTGCAAGCTAGGTATGCTCTTCTACCAGGTGGTGCAATGGGTTTCTACTTGGTGATTGTTGTTTATCATGGGTATTTGTTGTGCATGTTCCTTTTTTATGGATCTTACTGATGAACAATGCACTGGCTGTTGAACTGTAGTTATTTTCAGGAGTGTGGCCTTGCAGGGTGCATATTGGTGTTAAGCACACAATAAGCAGTTATAAGAATATATAGCTATTTAGTAGAGCACCACAGATATAGCAGGTATACATGCACCTAAAACATTCACCACACTATAAATGGAAAATGAATCAATTAAAATAATTACATCAGTAAAGATCTGTGTATGAATATAACTTGATGAGATGGGGAAGAGTTGGTACATACCTGCAACGTTAGAACAGACGGAAGCAAGAAAGGTTCCTTACAATGACAAATGGGCATCCAAAAGTGAAACTCGCATCACAATATGAACCCCAAGGTCTAATCATCTTTGGAATCCCAGGGAACAATCACACAAGCACCCCGACCTGCAGGACACAAAGGGCAAGAGAAAACAAGCATTTGCAATGCAATAGGTCTCGCATTTACGCAAGTTTGAGCTATTGGCATTGTAAATAACAATGCCTTTTATTTTTGTTTTTAAAACATAAATAAAAGGGATTGTCACTTACAATGCCAATAGCTTAAACTCGCGTAAATGCGAGACCTATTGCATTGCAAATGCTTGTTTCACCATGTGTCCTGGCAGATTTCACAACATTTAACACGTTCGGTTTTCAGGCGACTAAACACAGGAGGCAAGTTTCCATGTGTTCCGATACTTAATGGGTTAGCTGCCCTTAACAGAAAACTAATTAGCACAGATGATGCTGTGAGCATATGACGACCCCTTAATGCCTCATTGCCTGTATTTTCTGTGTTTATTGCACTGTTAATTAATCATTTCCATCTCCGGCCATGAATGCAAATGGTAGCCCTATTTCTAGGTTTGTGGAAAGTCTCTATTTTTGTTTTTTTTAAAAATCTAGTCCCCCTCGAAGTGCCTGCTGTTGGTAGCAGTTTTGCTTTCTTCATTATCACAGTATTCAAGTCCTGGGTGCTTGGGCACTAGTAGCAACAAAAAAAAAACCACCAACAATAAAATAAATAAATAGCCGTTACTTGCTAAAAGTGTTACTGCTGCGCCTGGCAGAGACAGTTGTCCGCTTTTGCGAAATTGTGCTCTATGGTGAGGCATCATTTAGAAAACAAGAATCATAAAACACGATAAATCATGACCAGAGATGTTAATCTTTAAAACGTGGCACTTTAGGTGTCATTTTAACTAAATTCGGGTAATTGTGGTCTATTTTACCCCCCAAAATAGTCTTCTGTTTAAAATAATTATCAATGCTGTATAGGGGGTTTGAAAAGCACCATTTTAAATGTGACGAAAAGGACAATGTAACTCAGAGAAAATGACGCGGTTAAAATACACAATCCAGCGAGACACATATGCACATGTTCATTCAAATGAGTGCATGTAAATACAGGGTCATGTGATAACTGAATAACTTGGGCGGCATGCTACATAAAATACTATTAAATAGTGGGGCTGTTAGAAGCACTAAAGTCCTCCGATCTGAGCTGCCGGCTGCACGCCTGTCTGAAATGGTGTGGTGCCAGTATCTCACATCCAAAGACGAGCCACCAGTGTCCTTGCAGTCCACAAACACTACACAGCATGGCAGCATTCCCTGTGGCTAATATGATTATATTGCCTTCTTGAACAAGTGAATATGGAAAACTACTGCTATCTGCATTTATTGAACCGGTTACTGGCAAGAAACGAAAGTAAGGATCTAGTTGTGACGGGCATTACATTGCAATCCCTGTGCAAAGTGATGTTTGCAGTAGGGGTCGAATTTAGGAGTTGTGCATCCATGATGAATTTCTGCACATTTAATATGCCGTAATATATGCGTTGTGGGGGAGGGAAATCACCCAGTAATTACTGGGGTATGCAAAGTTTGATCCGGTAAGCACCAGAAATCAGCATGTTACCCCAGGAAATACAAACAAGCGTTTGCCGCGCGCGAGCGGCTGGAGACGCAATATGTGGTGGGGGAGGGGGAGAAGCGGGAGTTGTGTGTGCGCGTGCGTCATCTTGATCGCGATCGCTCTGAAAGCGAAAGTGATCGCAATCGCGATGACGCACGAGTTTTTAAAGTGCTGCTGGCGGCCGGCTGCGCGCGCACGATCGCGTGAACGCAAGCGTTAGGCCAGCCAGCAGCACTTTGAAATTCCCACATACAAAATGTCTCTTCGAGCCAGCGCATGCGCTGGGCTCAGCGAGACCTTAAAACGATTCGAAGCACTGCAAAGGAAATCATTGGAGCCAAGGTGGAGCTGCGCCGCTCCTTGCAATACCTTTACGCCCTGCTGGACAGTGGCGCCCTGGGCCCCGTTCTGCTGGACAGTGGCGCCCTGGGCCTGGGCCCAGCTCGGTCATGCCAAAATCCAGCCCTGGTGACCTTGGCACATGAGTGTTTGTGGAGTGATGTAGGGCACTGTGATTCTGTGGTCTTCTCTTTTTGGGTCTTCCTTGTTTCCATGGCTATGCTCCCTGGGTTGAATGGTGGTACAGGATGACTAGATGTGGTTTGGCCCCTTAAGCCAGTGACCTCTCTGTCATATCCTGGTCACCTGCCCTGTCTGCGCCTATAACACAGGCTGGATGGGGGAGATATGAGGCACAGCCTCTAGAGTTCTACAATGACTTCCTTTAGCTTCCTGAACTTTCTAAAGAGCAAACCAGCCAGAGCCCGGTGACCAGCTCAGACCGCCTCCCCATCATCAGGCCCTTAAAAAGGTGCTCTCTGGTAAATCACTGCAATAAATAGATGCAAGTTTCAGATCTGATAGCCTAACAAATATGACCCGCAAAAAGTAAGCTCTATTTTTGTTCATAGTTAACAGTGGAGAGCGTTGTGATTGTGGTGATGTTGTCCATAGTAGTGTCTTATAGTACTTGAATGTGGCTTTTTTTATGGAGAGTTGATTGTTGGGCGAGGTCGTGTGTGGCTCTTGATTTGAGCGTGTTGCTAGAATGAAATGCGGCACAAATTTCCGGCAGTTTGGTGGCATGGGTCACATTCTATTTTAGTAACTTAGGTAAAACCAGGTGATGAGCGCTGCAAACCTTTTACAGATAGTCCACATTCTTTGGAGCATTTTGACAGCCAAGATAACTAGTTTGTGCATCATAAACGCTGTTTTTTTTTCGCTAAGGTGGAAAGTGATATGCTGTCCACTGTTAGGTTAGGCCACAATGTGTCTTTTATTTTTTGAGCCATCGACAAATATTAGACCCTAAAGAAATCTTTACATAAAAAACACGCTTTGAAACCCATTTGGATTTATGGCAGTGCTTTAAAATATGATGGTTGCATACCTAGGGTGATGCATGCTGGAAAGGATGGCCGTACGGATGTCGACGTGCCAATCACCCTTTCAAGAGGATGCAGATGATGCCATGGAGGGTGGCACCTTTTAAATAGTTTTAGTTAGCACATGCGGAGCTGAGCAGGGCTCGTCGGTGTAGACTGCTTGGTGGTTCTGTTTTCGCCGTACACTAGTTCACATTTTGCTGTGGGTTATGCGGCATGTGAACCGATGTTCATGCTGTGTCTACTGTTTTACTTTTTATCGAGTGTTGTCATATTTTCCTGTGCATGGTTGTGTGCTTTTGGCTTGCTGTTGTAGGCGAAGGTGGATGATGGTGGAGTGTTGTGCTGTTGAGTGGGGGCCTGGCCGCCGGTGAGGGGCCTTTTTTTTGGGGGGGGGGGCCCTATCACTTATTTATTGTCAATTAAACACCGTCTGAAAACTCATGCACCACGTCATCTTTGTATATTACTTTCGTTTAGGAGATAAACTGTGTTAAACACTGCAGTTTGTGCAATAATAACCACATCATTCTCCAATACTTTTTTCACAGTCACAACTAATAGACTTCAATAATTCTATGAAAACAAACAAGTTAGGTGACGATTCATTGATGGGCACAAGACCACAATTTACACCACAGGTAGTATTGGAGTCCATACAACAGATGAGCACTACTGCAACTGGAAAAGAGAGAAAGAGAAACAGAAATAGGGGTGGCGCGAAGATAAAGAAAAGGAAAGACAGAAAGAGGGAAAGAGGGAAGAAAGCTAATTTAAAAAAAAGTGCGTTGTACTTGTGCAGCAGCAAGTACCCCTTGCATCTGACGGAGCGTAATTATATTAAAATGATTTGTCTGAATCAATCCCTGCTCATGAAATAGTGTGGTACTAATACATACTTAAGGCTGTAAACGACACTAACCCTGCGCCATATGCCTCGCGCTGGGCCCCGGGACCGCACAGCTTCCCTCCATGATTTTACAGCTGAAGGTGCTTTTAGTTGTCCTCATAAGATGAACTGCTTATTCCATGTTTTTGTCAAAGTCAATTGCCTGCATTATTGACGTTCATTTTCCCAACAGAGAGTCTCCGGGCTGAAGGTGAAGCAATATGTACACAAAGGGCTCTTCCATGTGCATTGCTCTGCCTTCGATTTGATCAGGGAATCACAGAAACGCACTTCACATCAATGACCTCGCAGGGTATCAGCGGAGCGTAATATATCCGTCGTGGGGAGGGAAATCACCCGGGAATTACTGGGGTATGCAAAGTTTGATCCGGTAAGCACCAGAAATCAGCATGTTACCCCAGGAAATACAAACGAGCATTTACCACGCGCGCGAGCGGCCGGAGATGCAATATGTGGTGGGGGAGGGGGAGAAGCGGGAGTTGTGTGTGCGCGTGCGTCATCGTGATCACGATCGCTCTGAAAGCGAAAGTGATCGCAATCGCGATGACGCACGAGTTTTCAAAGTGCTGCTGGCGGCCGGTTGCGCGCGTGCACGATCGCGTGAACGCAAGCGTTAGGCCAGCCAGCAGCACTTTGAAATGCCCACATACAAAATGTCTCTTCGAGCCAGCGCAAGCGCTGGGGCTCAACGAGACCTAAAGAGATGAATAAGCCACTGTTCTTATGTACAGACCATTCACACAGCAGACTACCCAGTCATTAAATGGCACGCTTAGCTGAGCCTCTGTCGAGCAAAGGATATGATGAAAATAACTTCCCTGAGTCCCCAGGGCCAAGAAAAAGCTGGGGAAGACAGAAGACTGTGGTCTCCACAGAAAACGGTGTTAGACTAGTCAAACACCAATCATGCTGCTAGATCTGAATTCAGTGCATGACATGGATTCAAAAACAATCAAGTTGTAAAAAAAAAAGTCAAAGAAATTCTAAATGTATTTGCTTTTTTGGTCTTAAAAAGTGATTGTATAAAAATGCCCTTTTTGTGTGGTCGCTCCCTCATGTTTATCTATATTTTATTTCTGGTGTATGGTCCCTGAAGACTAGATCACTGCCATCTAGCACCCAGTGCATGTGCTCTGAACACTAAAACATGTGGAATTGGCTAATCCCTGATTGGCATATTTAACATACCTATAAATCTCTAGTCTATGGTGCACTGTGTGACCGGGGCCTTTCAGTTAAATGTCGCCGGTGGACTGCAGCACCTATTGTGTCAACACTAAAGTGACAAGGCAAAGCATGTCTTAGGCCTACCTCTGCAGCTTGGGAGTGCAGTTTTAAAGCTGCAAATTCCACCTGCCAAAATAATCATTGTGCCTAGCCTAAACCTCCCCCTTTAATACTGATAAGGCACCGCTCAGGTTGGCCCTAAATGTGGGAAAGGGCCTTTACAACGTAAGCTGAGCCACGCATGCTGTTTCCCTGCAGGTGGATCCACACTTGCCTTAATCACGCAAATGCCTTAACCACACATATGTGTGGTTAAGGCAGTGGGTGATATAGATGCTGGGATGGGTGGGCACAGTAAGAGGAAGGATCGGGAGAGGACGCGGTCTGGTAAGTGGGGCTGCGGCTGGGTTTTGGCAGAGTGGGGGTAGTTTTTAAAGGTTGGGGCTAGTTTTTAGAGCTCAGGGTTGGGGGGTTGTTTTTAGGGCTTAAGGGGTGGTCTGGGGTGGTGTTAGGGTTCCAGGGGGGGTTGAGCAGTGCTTAGGGGTAGGGTCGGGGTAGTGTTTAAGGCTCAGGGGGTTGGAGTATTTTTTAGTGCTCATGGGGATCAGTGTAGTTTTTAGGGCTTTGGGGGTCGGGGTAGTGTTTAGGGGCTTGGGAGAGTCAGGGTAGTTTTTAGGGCTTGGGTAGTTCCTAGAGCTTAGGGCAGGGGTCTGGAGTGTGATCTTTGGCACACATCCCTTCACCAGTTATGCCTTTACCACTAATTTGCGTGGTAAATGTATGTGTGGTAAAGGAATGCGTTCAGATGCATTCGTTGTTCGGGCAGCGTTGTAGAGGCATGCGTGGTTTAGCCATGTGTGCCTCTGTCATACAACCTAAAAATGCCAATAGGGCAGGGTGCATGGTATTTAAAATATAGGACATGCATACTTATGTTTTACATGTCCTGGCAGTGAAAATTCCACAAAGCGGTTTTTTACTGAAAACATTTGAAGGTTGTCATTTTCTTGGCTGAACCATCTAGCAGGCTTTTAAGAATGAATTCCCTACTTTCACCTGGCAGCCAACTGGGAGATGTGAATGGCTATCATGATAGACAACAAAAGGGCCTTGGCTGGGAGGAAGTGTGACGTCCTCCTGACAGGCCTGCCTGGTGAATGTGACCAACAACTGCACAGGCTTCAAAAGGACATCCCCTCTCACAGCAGATGTAACTCACACCTAGGCCACCCCTGCCATTGTCCAAGTAGCCAGAGTGAAACAAATCCCAGAGAAGGGAAAACCTGTTCCAGAATTGTGTTGCAGGGGAGATTCTCATGTTCATAGACACACCTCAGAGGTTTCCCCAGAGCTTTGACCAGGATAAGATAGATCCTGCCAGGTTGGATTTTGGCAGAGCATGGCCCTGTGGGGTTTTTTACGGCCAACCCCCAGGAGATGATAAGTGTGTAGGGTTGTTCCTGGGATGTTTTCCTTATTGGATTGCAAATTTCCCCCCACCCACAAGCTAGTGTCAGGAATAAAAGTGGCATCCCTGGATACCTTCTTCAGAACATTTCTGGACCTGAGGAAGACAGAAGAAGGCCTGCACCTGCTGAACCCTTTGGACTTCTGAAAGAAGACTGGACCAACTGTAACCTGTGGAGAGGAACACCAAGGGCTGAACTTGCTCCCCCTCAAACCCAGTCCAGAAGAGGGGACTCCAAGTGCTAGTGGCTAGCCTCCTTGTAAGCTACAAGGACACAAAATTGTAAACTTGCCAGACGCTCACCTCCCTGAAAAGCCCAGCTGACCATTTCTTGCTGGATGTGCCCTAGACCCTGCTGGTGGCTTCCCCTAGAGTGACTCCTGACCACCAAGTGGTGTTCCTAAGGTCCTGTGCCATCGGGCAAGTGTCAGAATGTACTCCTATGAGAAATTGGGTTGTGGGTTAACTGGAGTGTGGTCCTGGTCAGGCAGCAACCACAATCCATGTCAGTGTGAGGCACAAGCCAACCCTAAATTAATCAGCGGTCAACCCTCTGGTAGCTTGGCAAAAAGCAGTCAGGCTTAACTTATAGCAAACTGTCAAGTATTGGTCCAACACTTCAAACAGTAATAACGTGAAAAACACAAGACAAAAAGGATGCCACTCTAAGTTAGGAAGATAGAGTAGAAGCTATTAAATAAAACAAGACAAAAGTCCAGTCAGTAGAACTGAAGGTATGAATTTTGAAAGATTTTTGTAAAAAATAGAACCAAAAGGCACAAAGTGCCAACTATTGCTATCTGGTCATTCTGGACCGAGTCAAAGTCACACATTCAGACCAACCACAATGGAGTGCATATCAGCTACAGTCACTAGGCTGGGTCAGCTGAATTTTACCTTTTCAAATCCACGCCAAGAGTCCCATTTTCATTGGAAGCGGCCGCAAAGAGCAGGGAGAGCATTGTGGGAGGCTGTCAGAATGGCACAGAGAGCAGGCCAGGCGTGGCTGGTGAGCGTGCTGGAGCTTCGCTTTAGCTGTCCCCCGCTAGCAGTCGATGCTGTTACTCAAAGTGATGGCTTCCAGAGCATCATGCTGAATTGCAGTGAGAGCAGAGAGGTCTTGATGCGAACGGGCCTGTTCGTGATTGCGAAGAGCCCAAAAGCTTGAAGACAACTCCCTGAGCCACACCAAGGGTCCAGGACATGAGAGGCACCACTCGGGGGTCAGGAACTCACTGCAGCTGGATCCAGGGGCTGGTGCAGGATGGTGGGGAGCCTCTTATATCCCTGAGACTCAGATCAGGAGGCCAGTAGACTAGCCGTTGTAGTCATTCCTAGTGTCTTGGGTTCAAGGGTGAAATTGCACACCCAGGCAACAGGGCATCAGGTTAGCACAGCAGGGCAGCAGTTCCTTCAGCGCAGCAGTCCAACAGAGTGGCAGCCCTTCTTCTGGGTAGAGTATCCAAAGGTCCAGAAGTGTACTGAAGAGTTGGTGTCTGAGGACTAGTATTTATTCCCAGTTTTGCCTTTGAAGTGGGAGAAGCTTCAAGAGGCATGCCTTTAAAGTGCACAGGTGCCCTGCCTTCCTGGCCCTTGCTCCAGACTAACTACAGGGGGTAGGCGGTTCTTTGTGTGAAGACAAGACACAGCATATTCAAATGTAAGTGGGGATGGGCCCAGCTCCTCCCTCCCAACCTCCCATTGTGAGTGGCTGTCTAGGAGGAATACAGAAAGCCCAACTGTCAACAACACCTAGTCATGTGTCCCAGAGACAGGCTGCCGGCATCAAATAGCTAAGGGAACAAAATTCCAACTTCCTAAAATGGCATTTTCTAAATTCAAATTTAAAATCTGACTTCGCCATAAGTTAGAATTTCAAATTCCAATTCCAGAGACCCCAAACATCAACTGGTCAACTGTTCCCATTTGGAAATTTTACTTATAAAATGTAATAAAGTAACTCCAATGTTATTCTACGGGAGAGGTAGGCCTTGCAGTAGTGAAAAATGTATTTAAGCATTTTTCACTACCAGGACATGTAAAGCTTAAAAAACATTTAACCCAATAGATGGTACTAGATCTGGGCTAGACATGGACGAGCAGTAAATGCCCGATAAGAAAAAAAAAGTTTGACCGGCATGTCTCTGTCACTGGTCTCAGAGTCCACCAGGAAAGACAGACTTCTATTTCATTGGCGGCAATTACATTAAAGACAGCAGAAAGGTTCCTGTGAATGGAGTAATTGGGTTGTTGGTGGTTTAATGCTTAGTGTCCTCTGATGGCCTCTGCGCTTTGCCGCTGTGTTCTCAAGGCTGCACTTCCACACATCAGCGTGACCTTTGCACTGTGTTTTGTGCCCGTCCCGAAGTCTTGTGGGCGCTCTCAATGAGTAGATTGTTGTAGCCTACCGTACGTTGTTTCTAAAGCCTTGAGTTGTACCCAGTCTCGCCTGAGTGCTCTGCTGTTTTGTTTCCCCCCAGGGTTCGTGCCATCCCCATCGAAAGAACACAGGGTAAAGCAATTTAAATAGAAGGCATCCGGACCAGAGTCTCACAGCCTCTGACTTCTGTAGACAATGCTCCTTTAACATGAACTATGTGGCCCACCTCCCAGACTTCGGAAACTGGCTTCTGGCCCATGCCTCTGGATCCAACGGTGTCTACAAAACATGCTCAAAAGATCATATTTGTACCAGAAGCGTGAGCCTGCTGTTTGCAGGAGCACAGATCCATGCGGAAATATTGTTTGCATTTATTTCTTGCTCATTTTTAAAACGTGTAAAGATGTGGACCTATTAATGTGCAATTACAACGTCTCCTAAGGTAAGCAAAAAGATCCTTTAATTCGCAAATGAGTAACTCATTTAAGTTTAGCCTATGCAAATAGGATTCGAAGTTGCAAAAGTGTCTACTACTGGTGCATGAAGTTGTTTTTTTTACTTTATCTTATTTTTCAACAGAAGGTCTTTTTGGTTTATCTGGAAAAATGCATGAAACTGGGATATTTGGCTAATGGCACAGTCATTTATGTTTTCAATCATTGGAAATGTTGGCAAATATTTCCAGGACAATTTGAGATCTTTGTTAAAGAATGTTTTGAAATAACAAATATTGTGAACCATATCAACTGTTATTCTTGATCTGCACATAACTTATAATATATAAACTATATGTAATATATAGCTTACTCCTGTAAGTAGTTTGAAATAAATATGCAATGTGATATATAGCTTATTCTTGTAAGTAGTTAATATTAGCCTTAACAATAAAAATACTTATATCATTGCTACCACTTCTGCTGCTGGTTGTTGTTCTTCTTCTTACTATTATTATGATTATTACCATCATCATTACATGTTTACATTCTTTTTTATTGAAATTAAGATACTTCAGAGTATTTTGTGTTGTTAAATATTGTCTTTTTTTTTTACTATTGTGGTCGCATTTAAAAAGCACGAATCAGCTTCATGATCGCAGATTTTTCCCGAACTGTGAATGCCAAAAGCGCTGTGATGAGTAATAACTTTATAGTTTCTGTGTAATTAAGTTGATTTGAATGTCATATTTTAATATTAAAAAGCATCTATCTTGTCTTAGTAAAGAAAAGAAATTGGAAATGGGGTGCGTCAATAAATAACAACCATAATGTGATCCATTCTTCCCCATGAGTGCAGCAGTAATAAAACATGTCTTTTCCATTCAGAGGGTGGATTTGGACAGCAGTCAGAATGTGGAAGAGACATTATGCCGTTTGTGCTTGGTTTTTGGCTGTGGTTGGCAGTCCTCCAGTCTATGGACAAAGCAGACGGAAGGGCTTGAAGCCAAGCGCCGCGGCAAGGCAGGAGGGTGTACAGGGTAAGACCAGACATTGAATATATATCATTTTTAACCACCAAAGCAAATCTGTGTACCAGTAGGGTATCACGTTTACCATAAAATAAAGAAACATGTCGGGGTCCCCCTGAAAAATGAGATTGGGGGTTCAGGTGAGTCCCTGTATCCACAATGTAAGTGTCAGGCTGCCTACGCTGCTGTTCAGTCGCCATCCTCACAACAGATGTGCACATATATTAGGCCGAGCCTGGGGAATTGGGGTTTTCCACTGCAGAGGCTTTCGTAAGTGCCCGAAGCTTTACTTGTTCATCATTGTTCATTTATTTCATTGTATCCGGGGAATTCATAGCGTGCGTTCATGCCATGAATGTGTTGGAATGCGCAGGTGACGGATATAAAGATATGCAGTACACATAACTCATCAGTCCCAAATATTTTTCAATATTTTCAAAAGGCATGACAGTCCTGCGGCTCTGTATGGAAACAGTAATCTAGTAACCTTTCAAATTGTGCAGGACTCCCTTTAGGAACTTTTAGCACAATACACACCAGGCAACGACATGCGTGAATTTTAACAGCAAGTGAGGGAGGCACTCCACAGATGAGTTTGCAGGCTTCCCAGGAGTAAGGTGCCAGGCTGACAGCTTGTGTTCTATCCGTTAAGAAGAGCAGTTCCAGTGGAGAGCGAGTCATTGGACGCCAATCTCATGCAGGTGTCTGATGAGAATGGGGTGTCAGGCTGTAATGCAGAGAGGTCCAGGAGGATGAGGGCTGCTGTGTCACCTCTGGCGTGGATCATGCAAATGTTGTCTGTGGCAGCAATGAGTTCCCTTACTGTGTTATGGTTGGGCCTGAATCTGGATTGTGTGGCGTAGAGGAGCTGGTGGTTGCTGAGGTGTTTGGTGAGGCGTCGATTTATTTGTTTCTCTTAGACTTTCGGTTGGTATGGTAGGGTGGAGATGGGTCTGTAGTCTGTACTTGAAAAGTATGGCTGTGTCAGCGGATGGTTTCCTGAGCAGAGGTGTGACCGTAGCATGTTTCCAGGTGTCCAGAAATACTGCTCGGTCGATGGAGGCACCGAGGATGAGTGTTAGTGCTTCGCTGATTGGTAGGAGTCCTTTGGTGAAGGCATGATGGGAGTGTCAGACAGGCCACCGATTGGATGGTCTTCATGGTAGCATCTATTTTGACGGAGGTACGGGATGCCACGAGGTCAGGGTTCATTCTTCGACTGTGATGGGAAGTTGAGTTGCTATGGTGACGGGGTCCCGTTGAGGCTCGAAGATGCTGCATATGGAGGTGATTTTGTTACAGAAGAATTCCAAACGCTTGTTGCAAAGGTCTTGTGAGGGGATAATGTTGCTGGAAACAGCAGGAGGTGCAATGAAATCTTTGATGATGGGAAAGCCACCGTAAATGAGAATCACTATGCGGACCTTGAAATGCAGGAGACACTGGGTGAAAATCTGCATAGCTGCTCAGATTCTCTTGAATATTGTCATGCTCTTGATAGATGGAAGATACGATGGGGCCAGTACGGGATGTTGGCTAGGGAGGGCATCTGGTGCCAGGAGAGGCTGTGGCCTCTCTGTGGTGGTTGGGGGGGTTGTCTGCTCCCCTTTGGTTTTGGAGGCAGCATGTTTGAGGTGGGCTGCTCCTGTGTTTGCAACTCCTAACCATCGTCACCTTGTAATTTCAAGTCCAGAAACGTCAGACTACGCTTAGTATGGTGGAGCAGTAACCTCCTACAATTCCGCTTCACTGCACTCGTAATAAGGCCCCTGTGTGTGTCTATGAGTCCAGTTGCCACTGAACAAAACACTCTGCATTTGATTACTGGCAGAGTCCTCCAGCTTGCCTTTGTATTTTCAATTGCCTAGCCATGTAAGTTGTGGTCAGGCATGGGGAAGACAGTAAGGCTGTGCAAGCCTCAGCAATGATGGGATTTCAAGATCTCAGTCCAAAACCTGGCCACAGTCACAGTAATTGAAAACTGAAACTTTAAAAAATATACATTGAATTGGTATCAAGCCAAGTGGAAACATGGTCTTTTCTGAATATTTGGATCTGGTTTTAGCCAGAGGGCAGATTTTATTAGCAGAAGGGAGAACTCATGTTTTAAAAAAAGTAACCCCCAAAAAGACCTCTTCTTACGCTGCTCAAAGAGACCTCAAATGTTCCGTTGGAATTGTCTGGCTAACAGCATTGTGCCAGTGACTTCTAACACGGCGTTTGGCAAGCAAAGCTGCTCTGTCTGGCAAACATAGCAAAACATCCCACCCTGGCTCCAGTATGCAAGGCATGTTTAAACACATTTCTCTGCGCGCGCCAGTCAGGCACGAGCGTGCTCCACCTTGGGGCTGTAATATTTCCTTAGATGCAGATGTGCTCTACAGCTATTGACAGCCGATCTCTGAGACAGTGTGTGCATTGTAATGCTCCCACAGCTGGATATATTTTAGGAATCACATTTGGGATGGCCCGAATTTAAAAACAGGGGCGGCTGGTGACATTTGAAATTAGTTGGGCCTAAAGGTTTGGGATTAGTGGCTGTTGGTGTGCTCGCACAGCGAGCAAGCCCGACCGTCATAAGGTAGAACCCCCCCCCCAATTTTTTGGGGTAAAAATAGTGTGCAAATGGTGCATTGTCGAGGATATTTGAGATACCAAGAAGGCTAATAAAGCTATTGTGAAAGTGCGGTTATGGCAACAATAAAGAGATTTCGTATAATGACGCAGGTAGCTACTTATTCAGTATAACCACAGAACTTCATATCAGACTTTGAGATAAGCCTGAGTACCTCACATATTTCTTTATTTGTTGATCTACATGCGCAAATTGTATCTACTGATGGTTGGTCTTTGCTTGGAACAGCACAGACAAGCTAAAAACTCAATGCCAAGTTTCCAGAATAATGGCGAGTCATAAGAAGTCAGACAATTGTTACTATGTATTGGCACCAGCTCACAAAACTCATTTTCACGTCAGATAGGTGAGGTCTGATAACTATCTCCTAAATATATAACATCAAATGGACCAATAATGTTCGGTATTGCTGTTTGTTTTCCTTCATCATCTATTGATTCTTTAACCAAAACCATCACATTCACAATCTAATTAGTCAACAAGTAACCTGTTCCTTCAGAAAAATATTATAATTGTACCATGTTTATACAGGAAATACAATTAAAACATTGAATAATTGTAACTGTATAAATAAAATGGGTCACCCTGCATTCCCTAGGCCAAGAGTAAAAAGTTAGAGGTAAACTGAACTACTCAAACTCGAAGCATTTTACTTGAATGTTACGGAAATAGTTTCTCTCCGTGCGAACACTTTGTTTTTATTTCAATCTAGTTGCTAACAGATTTATGGAGCAAATGCGCAGCCCATTCATTAGCTCCATGCCTGTTGCAGAAATCTGTTCGCAACCAGATTTTTTAAAAAAAGCAATTTGGTCTCACGGAAAGAAACTATTTCCGTAACATTCATGTATATTGATCACGATAACATTCTTGACGGTGAGGACAGCACGGGTTCCGAAGACCCACTCTTAAATGAGGGTCAGCCGACCCTAGTGGCAATCCATTACCCACCACCAGGCACAGCAAAGCGGAACATGAGAATCTCCATTTAAGTTACTATCTGTGAAAATTAAAGAAGCCCAGCTCTTCGCAAATGAGTGCCCTGCGGCCCGTAGCAAATATCTGTTGCAAAGTAAACAGATGTCTGCAGTAGGCGCGGAGCCCATTCAGCTACCTTGCAGCACACGATGGGCTCTGTAAAATCTCACCAAATCACAAGGAGTTTCAGCAGGGCATTCACAACCACCGGGCACAGTAAAGCAGAACACAAGGATTGGCATTTTAATTTAAAAGCGCCACCACAGGGAGTACACATATTCCAGGGTCAAGCACTGTTGTGGCTCGTGGGGGGGGGGTTGTATGTGTCGCGAGGGGGGGGGTCGCGAGGGGGGGGGGTCGCGTGGGGGGGGTCGCGCGGGGGAGGGGGGGTGTTCAAATAAATTTTAAAAAATCCTTATCATCCTACCTGAGGTCCTGAGCACGTCCATGCCGCCTCGGGTCCGTCCGTTGGCGCCTACAGCCCCTCTCAGACTCTTAGCCAATCCTGGCACTGCCAGCAGTGCCAGGATTGGCTTAGGGAGCGGTTACTGCTCGCCCGCCTGCCCATTAGGAGACCGAGGTTTTAGCCTTTGCTCAATCCTCGGTCTCCTAATGGGCATGCGCCAGCCAGAGCAGACACAAGTGCGCATGACTGGGCACGGAGCAAAAATTCGCTCACCTTTCCCAATCATGCGCACTTGTGCTGCTGCCTGTTGCCCCTGCCTGGTCTGTCTGACAATCATGTCAGTCAACATGACGTCGGACCGCCCACCCCCGGGTGGGCGGTCCGACGTCATGCTGACTGACATGATTGTCAGTTCTCCTCTTTGAACTTAAGTAAACTGATTCAGTTTACTTAAGTTCAAAGACGCCGAGGCTGCGGGCGAAGCTGCGGGTGGGGGGGCTACGCCCCAACGCCCTAATGGATGCACCGCGCCTGCTGGTAAATGCCCACATTATTAGCGCATCACAAAGTGATCCACAATTGGCTGGCAGGGCGTACTGGCTGTAGTGGGCACCGGGCATTTCCCCGGTGGGATGCCATGGTGGGAGCCGGTTTTGGACTCCTGGGGGGCCGTTTTTGTTACCGGGGGCCGGTT
Source organism: Triturus cristatus (assembly GCF_964204655.1). Taxonomy (NCBI): domain Eukaryota; kingdom Metazoa; phylum Chordata; class Amphibia; order Caudata; family Salamandridae; genus Triturus; species Triturus cristatus. The sequence goes on along the minus strand of NC_140593.1, from coordinate 240,375,669 downwards.
TAGCAGCATAGCTGCAATATCGGCCCCCGGTAACAAAGTGATGCTTTCCACTAGCACCCCTCTCTGGGGCCGGTCGAATTTTTTGCCAGGGCCAGTTTCAGTTCCCAGTCCGGCCCTGTTAAGGCTAGTGCACAGTATGAAATAACATGTGGGAAACAGTGTTTCCATACCAATTTCTGTATGTATGCGCATGTTTGTGGGCTTTTACTAGTGACAAAATACTCTGAGATCACATGAAGAGTTGTCCCTGGTAAGAAATGTGGGATTAAAGCACTTGGGGATACTGGGTGTAGTAATACTGCATCACTTATGATTCCCAAATGGGACCGTAACAGCTATTACAGGCCCCTCTAGGTGCTCTGTGACAATTATGAGGGCCTCAGATCCTGATTTTGGGTTTGACAGCGGACATTACCTCTGCCATCACAAGGGAAACGCCGCCTACCAAATTTACGTTGCCCATCGGCCCTCTGGCAACTCTGTACATTTACAGGAACTGCTGTCATGGCAGGTCCTGTCAATGTATGAAAAGGTTGACAGAAGGTACCATTAGGCAGCGCAAAGTTTCAAAACTTTTCTGTTTTTATAAAAACAAACTCAAAAAGTGGGAGCTTGTTTTAGAGAAAAAAAACCCTAATGGCCCAACACCCTGGGAGCTTTCTCCCAGGGTGTGGGGGTCATTATTTTTTTCTTCTATCCTTTACCACCAGGTATTTCCTGGCATTGATGGACAGGGAAAAAAAACCTGGCCAGCATCCATTCTAAATAGGATTGTCAGTGTAAAGTCCTTCCTACGACGGCTCCTACTCTGTTGGGCCATCAGTATTCGATCAAGGGGATTCCTTTTTGGCTCCATTGACGGAATTCTGACTATCACCCTACTCAAAATAGGGCAGGCGAACAGGGAGTCTGGCAGTGAGAGTACTCCTTCATGTTTGCTTGGAGTACCTTGTCCACTGATCTCTAAACCAGGGCCTTAATGTGTCCGATTAGCCCTCTGTTGAGAACACTTGTTCTCCTGCCAGGATTTGTGCTCATAAAATCATGTAATTTGCACATATTTTCCTAACCTATGATGACAAAAGTCTTTGTAAATTGAGCCCACAAATACCAGTTGCCATTTTTTGTGTTCAGTACGGGTACCACTGCTGCAGTGCTGTATTTACCTGGCCGTCTAGTTTAACTAATGGAAATGTTTACAGAGGGAAGGATAGGCGCACAAAGCCTCAGAGCATACATTTTTACATTCACTAGGTCATTTGTATACACATTGAACTCTGCCAGAAATGTGAAAAGGTAATTAGAGGCTCCCTCACGACTGGCCATAAAAGAGGCAGAAACACAAGAGTTTCATAATTGTTCAAGACAACATGAAACAAGCATTGGCAAAGCCAACAGGTCAGACTTTTATATAGCGCATGCACACAGACTCTCAATGTTCAATGCACATTGACATAGATTTTGCCTTTGTGCACATATGCAGACAGAGCAATGTACCCACGTGTATCCATGCACACAGAAACCATCACACAGTCAAACACCCATGCATGCAGAACTACAGGTGCCCCTGACAACACTGCCCACGTGGTAATGAGCCTTACTGGCTCCAGTCATTAAGAAGTCTTAGGTACCCCCTGGATTTAATGAGACATAAAAGTGTTTGGTTTTAGTGAACATCATTGAACCTAGGAAGTAACGAGCAGCAATGCCTCCATCCAGCAGTGAACCTAAATTGCCCCAGACAGTGAGTCACCCTTTTCAAGGCATATATTCACCCACTCCACAAGCGGCTGCCGCACATTAAGGTTCCTTCTCATATGGGTCAAGGAACTTGTCCAGGGACGCCCACATTCCCCTGCCATAAAAAGAAGGAAAAAAAAGGTTCCTTCTCATAACTGTGCAGACAATACTCAAATGATGCTTAACTTATAGAAATCCCTCTTAGATCTTAGAACAGCTGAATTTCCATTCTGGTCAATCCAAGTCTTTATGGATGGAAATTGGCATAGACCTATTGCAGCCAAGACAGAGAAGGTTATTTAGACCGCAGTGGGTTGCTTGTCAGCCAGCCAAGTCAGTGGATGCCCACCATATTATCAGATTCCCACCTGTGTGAGGGATCTCACCGCCCTATGTGCATCCTTTATTGTAGCGGCTGCACAGAAGGCAGAAAAGTAGGTTGAGCAGATGTCATGTTGTTATGACCCTGCTCTGCAAACTATTATTGTTTTTAAGGAACAAACTCAAAAGCAGGGGATTGTATTTGAAAAAAATCATGGCCCTGATGCTTTGGTAGTTTTTTCCTAGCTCTTTAGAATGGTTTTTCTATTATTTCCTAATTAGAAGTGCCAGATTTTTCCTCGTGGTTCCAAACAGGAAAACAGTACATTGGAAGGACAGCTCTGAGTATGTGGGCATTTGAAGGGCAGGCTGCCAGTCACAGGTTTTCGGGGCCACACTGCTAGAAACTTGGCTCTTCCCCTAACCATCAAAAGTGCAGGCAATCATTGAATCCTATTTATGGCAGAGGTCCTGTTCGACCAAACTCTAAATGAGACCCTGACTTGCTACTGATAGCAAGAAATGACTTTCTATAAAAAGATGAAAAACGGGTACCAGGCATTTAAAGTAAAGTAAATAACTCTGAAATTGTGTCCGAAGACAAAGTGAAGACTCCTGAAGTCTACTTTGATGTTTGTTTACATATGTTCAGTCAGGTGAATCTGCTTAAGCAACTGCCACAATCCCTGTAAGGGTGAACCACAGAAGTCACTAAATTAATCTGTGCTTAACCCTGTGTTAGCTAGGCACAAAAGCAGACAGGCTTAACTTATAGGCAATGTGTAAAGCATTTATGCAGCACACAAACAGTAATAAAGTGAAAACACAACACAATAAAAATCCCACACCAATTTAGAAAAATAGAGGATATTTTAGTAAATTATTTGACACCAAAACGAAAAATGTCCAATCAGTAGAAACAGAGTTATGAATTTTAAAAGTTTGAGGTAAAAAAAAAGCAGCTACAAAAAAACCCCAAATGCAACAAAAACAATTGATGGACAGACTGCAGAACAATGTCATACATTCATCCTAGTACAGATATCTAGGCCTAAATCCATTGTTTATTTGCTCACCATGCCATTCCAGTTTGGACCCAGCCATATGCAAACCAGTCTTGACCCTGCACCCAATGGGAACAGTCTAGCCCGAACTGCAAGGCCAGGTCCTCCCTGGACTGGAAACAAGCATCCTAGGACCGGTTTCGGGCTTTCAGCCCTCATCAGCCAGGATAGCTTGACTCCAGTGGCATGGAGAGCATGGGACCCACGTCTGGGCATTCCCGTCCCACTTGGGGTGACAAATGCAAAAAGAACAATTGATGGTCAGAATACAGAACAATTTCATTTATTCACCCCAGGACAGAGATCTGGGCCTAAATCCATTGTTTTGTCCCGTACTCACTACACCACTGGATTTATGCTAGCCTGGCTGATGAAGGGTGATGTCTTGAAACCAGTTCCAGGATGCTTGTTTCCGGTCCAGAGGGGACCTGGCTTGGCAGTTCGGGCTGGACTGTTCCCATAAGGAACAGGGTCAAGACTGATTTGCACATGGCTGGGTCCAAACTGGGGTGGTGTGGTGTGCAAAAGAATGATGGATTTAACCCAGATCCTTGTGACTGGGGGTGAATGTTTGCATTGTCCAGCATTACGTCCATCAGTTGTTTCTTTTACATACCAAAAAATCAAGCCACCATCCGCGGACATCTAGTTGAAATATATGGCTGACCGAAATGGAGTGCAAGTCGGATATAAGAAGTAGGCTGGGCCGAGTCTGCGCCTAACTTCAGACTTAGAAGATATTTGAAGAACATTTTTCTGAGAAGGTAAAGTTCAGCGAGGCAAGGCTGCAGACGGTGTCCAAGGAGGGAGCGTTGTTGTTGAGCTGCTGGATGAAGCCGCAATGAAGATTTCTTCGTTCGGATGTAGTCACTTTTTTGGAAGTCAAAAATCTCCAGAGTTCTACAAGGCCGGATATCGGTTCAACAAAAGAGCATTTAACAGGATTTGCTACTGTGGAGAAGAACGTAGCTGGAGCTGTCACATAGTCATGTCGACTGGAAATGAACCTTCAGAGGATAGACGAGCAGGCTGGTCCTGGTATCCTCCAGGTTATCAAAGCAGATTTAGTCACAAATATTTAAAGTCCCAGGTTTTGGTTCTTGGCTAGCTGGCCACCTTAAGTACCACCACCAAGTGTCCAGGAATGAGGGGGCATCACTTGGGGGGTTAGCACTCACTCAGGGTGGGTCCAGGTGTGGGTTCAAGATGGTTGAGGCCTTTTCCGTCCCTGAAACTCTGATCAGGAGGCCAGACCACTAGCCCTTTGAGTCACTCTGGTAGACCGGGGTTCAGCAGTGAACAGGGGTAAAGGAGCGGGGCAGGCCTCTGAGGGTTCAAAGCAGGTTCTTCCAGGTGCAGTAAAGCAGTCTTCTGAAGTGCACAGCATGCTACAGCAGCAGACAGTCCTATGAGAGGCCTTCTGCAGGGTTCAGAAAGTGAACTGAAGATTGGGGCTGAAGGTCCTATTGTTTTTAAGTGCCTTCTTTGAGGTAGGAAACGTTTCTAGAGCATTCCCTTTGAAGTGCTTGAAGTTTCCTGCTTCCCCCGCCCTGACTGCAACCTGGCTGCATGAAGAATGCAGGGGTGACAAGTCCTTTGTGTGAAGGCAGAACACAGCCCATTCAGTTGCAAGTGGGACTGTGCCAAGCTCCGCCCCCCTTCAGTGATGGCCCATCAGGCATACCTAATCCCTCTATTGTGTGGCTGTCTAGAAGGAATAAATAAAGTCCACCTGCCAACCACACCTAGTCATGTGACCCAGGAACATGCTGTATGCACTAAATAGTTAGGGTAGGGCAGGAAAATGCCAACTTTCTAAAAGTGGCATTTATAAAATTGCAACTAAAAATCTGACTTTACCATCAGAGGGGATTTTTTATTACAATTTCTCAGACACCAAACATGAACAGTTCAGTTCTCCTCAATCAAACTTTTGTACTTATTAAATGCAATAAAGCAACCTGATGTTATCCTATGGCAGGTGTAGGCCTCACAGTAGTGAAAAAGTAAAGTAGGAGTTTTTCACTGCCAGGACTTGTAAAACGTAAGAGTACATATCCAACCTTTTAATTACAATGCACCCTTCCCTATGGGCTACATAGGACCTACCTTAGGGGTGACTTATATGCAATAAAGGGGGAGTTTAAGGCTTGGCAGGGAGGTTAGATTGGCAAGTCGAATTGGCAGCTTAAAACTGCATACAGGAGGAAATGGCAGGCATGGGACATGTTTTAATGTGGTGGCACAATAAAAGTTGCAGGCCCACTAGTAACATTTAATTTAAAGACCCTGGATATATGGTATACCACTTTACTAGGGACTTATAAGTAAAGGAATTATGCCAATTAGGTATAAGCCAATTTTACTATGTTTTAGGGAGAGAGCACACGCATTTTAGCACTAGTTTGCAGTGGTAAAGTGCATGGAGTCCTAAGGGCAGCAAAAACGAATTCAGAAAAAAACTAGGAGTGAAAGCAAAACATTTGGGGGGGTGACCCTTCAGGGAGGGCCAAGTCCAGTATTCCTTTATCCCACATGCAGTTAAAATTGCTGAGAAGAGTCCAACCTCTAATATAGGAGTAAAAACTGTTATTGAGTCAAAATGTATCTATTGATTTTTCCTGTTTGTGGGCACAAATGAAGACAATTTCCATTTGCAGTTTGCAACCTTTAAAGTAAAACCAAATCACACCGCTACAAAAGTCCTGCACTGCCTTCTGGTTTAGATGCAGACACATTTTTTATCCTAACCCTGACTCGTCAAACGCTGTTTGGCGCTACTTCAATTATCTAAAAAACCTATGACAGATTTCCCAAATCCATGTGGCGCCTATGTCCAAGCAGCATTAACCCTATGCCAACCCCACCCCACAGGATAAAGAAAATCCAGTCAAGGAGGACATTTTCCACCTAGACATGCCTCATGTGGAATGCATTACCAGAACATTTAAGATTCAACAGCTAAATTCTGCCTTTTAAAAAGCATAGCGGGTATTAGAGCCTACTTCTTTTGAGAGATAACAACTGTAACTCTCCATTGCCCACCTCAGTCAGTCCCAAGTAGTAAGAAGCCTAAACGGCCCAAGGCAGTAGTGTCTGTATAATATCAGAATCGTTCTGTAGTCTTTCATGTACTAGGGTAAAGAATCATGTAATGTGGAGGTCCCCAGAGGGAAACTTGCAGAGCTAATTTAACAATGACTTTAGTAACTTAAGGGCCGATTCACAGAACTGATCTGAGACAAAATCCTAAACGTACTACTTTTGGTATTCACCGAAGGCATTTAGTAGTAGTAAAGTTAGGATTTTGTCTTAAGTTTGACTTAAGACATACTTGAGACAGACTTAAGGCAAACTTAGGACAGACTCAGACTTAAGACAGACTTTTTTTTGTTAAATTTCTTTATTGGGAGTTTTACATTTCATGGTACATAGTTACAAATCATTATTAACACATGTTGACAGGAGAGTGTAGGCAGTTGAATGGTATCATTGCATCACGGAACAACCATCCCATCTTATATTTTTCATCACATGTAAGGAACAGCAAAATGAAATGGGATTTACCCTTCAGGTAGACTATAACATGCAATGTTAGGTTGCCTGGTGCCTGCATACGTGGGTTTCCCCGAGGAGTGGGTTGATGTTCAGTCCCCAGCTCTATCCCCGCAAACCTTCTTATATAGTGTCCATGATTGTGTTCCCAGTACGGATATGCCGACTACGTGGGTGTCAGGGGGAAAACTTAGAACAGTTAACTAAGGGGGGAAATGAGAGGGAAGGGGAGGTCGGAGAGCCTACGGATCGGATCTTGGTAGTTGCCTATTTTGTGGCTGATTCTGGTTTCTTCGTTAATGTGCTGTGGTGTCAATAGTGGGGTAGAGAGGAGCCCGGGGGGGCTTTGTGTCTCCCATCAGGGACCGGGGTGTTAGTCTGAGGGGCCTTAGTACACAGTCGGTTCTACGCATCACACGGCTGCTTCGTATTAGTGTTTGTTTGCACCATGGGTGACAGGGGTTGGGATTGGGATTGCGTGACTTAAGACAGACTTAAGACAGACTTAAGACACAATTCTAACTTTACTACTACTAAATGCCTTTTGTGAATACCAAAAGTAGTAAGTTTAGGATTTTTTCTCAGATTAGTTCTGTGAATCGGGCTCTTAGGTCATAGCTACAAATGGAGTACGACCATAACTATTCAGCCTGCATGTTATGTACAATGTGCATCATTTATGCTTTCCACAGTTTGCTGAGAGTCATAAATGATAATGATTTCTAAAAGCGTGAATCAGGTCAACTGGTGCTGTGGTCTTTCAGAAGAAATGTGCTTTCTGTCCCAGTGAACTACCATCAGTGTTCCTTATTTGACATCATAATGATATAGTAACTAATACACAATCTAAAAAAACCTATGAAATGCATGTTTTAGCAACAGCATTGTCAGACTCAAGAGAAAGATGATTTAGGTCACTTTAATGATAATTTTGACCCCTCTTTTGTTTGGCGTGCTTCTTCAGGAATGTACATGAAAAGTGCTGATCACCAATGAAACAAGTTCCAGCAACTTGGTAACTCATCGAAAATAAGCATAGTGAAGTGGTCAGTGCCATCAGAGGGGATGATAATTCCACATAAGGTTTGTTGCCCGGTAGAATATTGAAGTTTAAAACAGGATATTGTCATTCCATTTCATTTTTCTGAATGGCAGCTTCCCTATGAGCCAACACCCATACAAGCCCACACACAACATTCTTCTGCACTTGTTCAGGTGTTGCCTCCTGTATGCATGGGAAAGCTGCTGCTGATGAAAAAGTGAGCAAATTGGTGAGAACCTGCCAATCGCTCCTTGGTGGCTGCTTACGCGAGGCACTTCCCATGCTGTTTTATGCATATTTCCACTTGCACTTTGTTTCATCCCTGGGCACTGGACTTTTTCTTCTTAAAACAGAACACACACACTGGGGTTGTTCCTTGATTAATACTAGAACCAGTCCCGCTCTAAATACAGAATAGGGGGACCCCCGTATTCTGTTGTATATTAAATGTCTGTGCCACACCAAGGGTTTTTGTACTCTTTAATCCACTGCCAGACACTCCCTGCCCCTTTATCTCACCCCTGCAGGTTCCTGCATTCTCTCTTGGTGATGGTTCTTCTTCCTTTCCCTTCCTCCTTCTTTCCCGTGTGTGTTGTTCTTCCTCTTGGGAAATGTCTGATGAGGAAAAATAAGTGCTGGTCCCCAAAAATGAGTGCTGATGGCCCCCACTGGCAACCACCGCCTCAAATTAAGCACTGCTTGCTGAAATGAAAAGAAAATATCCTGCTTTAAAGTAAAATGCTTTATTTCGTGACAAATCACATGCGCAGATCCTGCCTCTTCAGAGGGTACTAAGCATTTCATGTTGATTAATAAGGATGAGTTCAAACGTGTAGCAAAATTTTTTAGTTGATGAAAAGTATGTTTTTGTTGATTTTAGTTTCATTGTCCTGACAAAGACCTCTGAATAATGGACGTGTGGAAATGATCATGGACTCATCCTAAATCATTTGTCTCTGACGTTTGCTGTCACAAAAACGCACATTATTTGTTTTGATTAATGCACACATAAAAACTTCGATAAGAAACACGTATGGCTGCTCACTGGGATGCATCTCTTGTCTTCCTTTGGCCACCACTCGACAAGTTGATTTGGTTCATGTATTTTGCAAATTATACATTTTATGGGTTTTAGCACTCTGTGGCAGCATGAATCATAAACATTGGCTGTACATAACTTGCAGTCTCGAGTAGTGAACCTACTACAGTTTTAGCAAAGGCCTGATCTGTAGTTTGAAGGATGGTACTCCATCCGCCAAGGTAGCGGAGGCCATTACGTCCGCCATGCTGATGGACTACCGTCTGCCAAATTTAGAGATTACCACTGGCCGAACTTTGGCCCAATGTTTGCCAGCCTTCCAAGTCCATTTGAAGTGTACATCAGGGACATGAAACAGATGAGTACACTTGGCGTATGTGTCTATTATCGGATGGGGGAGGGCGGGGCTCTCTGGTGCACGGTGCAAGTGCAGCTTGGGCAGGTAACTCTGAATGCATGCAGAGGGAAATACCTCTTAAATGCCACTAGCCTAAAAAAACCAAATGTAGGTGCCATTAAGTCCAGATGTTTACTTGTATTGTTACATTCTTTTACAGATTCTATCTGCCCTGTTGATGTCATTTTCATCTTGGACAGTTCTGAAAGTGCAAAAAATGCCCTCTTTGACAAGCAAAAGAATTTTATCATTCAGTTTGGGGAGAAGGTTTTTCAGATGAAGTGGGACATTGGTGGGAAGTACAGTCCGAAGCTGGCTGTCATGCAATTCAGCAGCTCAGTCAGAACAGATCACCCTTTCCAAGAATGGACTGGGCTGGAGAACTTCAAGCAGATAGTCAAATCTATGAACTACATTGGGCAAGGAACCTATACCTTTTATGCAATTTCCAATGCCACTCAGATCTTCAGGACTGAAGGCCGAGCTAAAAGCGTCAAAGTGGCCTTGCTGATGACTGACGGTGTTGACCATCCAAAGAGCCCAGATGTCCAGAGTGCATCCGAAGCTGCCCGAGCTCTGGGGATCACATTCATCACCATTGGCCTTTCGGACAGCGCTAAAGTAGTTGCCAACGCAGCCAAACTCCGCTTAATATCTGGTGATCCACCCTCGGAACCCATCCTGATCCTGAATGACCCTACTCTTCTCGACAGGATTATCAATAAACTGGTAAGCTGGACAGTTTCATTGGATATGTTTTGTGTATGTATATTACTTCTTGAACCACCTGTTAATCTACCAGTCTATACACACATGAACTTCTCTGGTGGTGCTTATTTCCTCCGAGTTGCAGTTAGCACCATATGAAATATGGTACCAAGTGGTATTTTGCTCCATTGTTCTTTGTGATGGATGTGCTGTTTTGTGGTGCTCTGTCTAAAACAACAAAATAAAGACATTGATTTATGCTGCTGCAGAACCCGCTGACTCCTACAGAACTATAAATAAGTGCTTTTAGTGTAATTGTCCAGTGCATTGTGCAAAAGAAATGGGTAAAAGGACATGTGGTAAAAATATAGGCAACTGCTAGCTCTGATCCTTGCCATCGACGTATCACAACACATGGGTGTATTAGAGCTAGTCACCCATTGAGCCAATGCCCGTCTCTTTACTGTCAACGCTGCGCCTGCGCTGCATCGCCGATTTGGCGTTGCAGCAGCACGCGCAATGTAATTCATTTTGTTTATTTATTTCTTTACTCAACTTTGTTCGGCCCAATTCCGGAGTTTACTACTCCTCCACCCTGCCCCTCCCCCGCCCCGCCCTACCGCCCCACAGCACTTCCTCGAGGAGCGGCCACTGCTCAGATTTTGAGATGGTCTATATTTCTTGATTCCAACTGCCAGGAAGCTATGGCCTTTTCAGTTCAGGCATTTAAACGGCATGCAAAATACTTTAAAGCAGATTCGCTCATGTACGGGAAGCCAAGGTAACTCTTTCAGAAAGTGCATGACATGTGAGTGCTGAGGCAAGAAAAAGATCAACGGTGCTGCATCATTCAGAATGATTTGTAGTCTGTGTAGAGCAGTACGTGGTAGCGCTACACAAACTGCAGGTATCATAATCTAATCTCTAATTGATGACTGCTCTTACAATACGTTTTCTAGCATTAAAAGACAGCAAGGAATCAATTTCCTCACATTTTTAAGTAGAAGGAGCATTTAGAAACTACTGGTCCTTATCTAAGGTTTAGGGTCCAAATTGCCATCTATCACTAGTCAAAGACTTTTGGCAGAAGGTGTTGGGGTAGATACAGGGCTGAGATCACTGGGCCAGCAGTTACTGTTCCATTGATCACATTTCTCAGCAGAACAAATTCCTTTTGTCGTTATTCAACTTTAGTTGATTGGTTATGATCCAGTTTGCAACAAATCTTAAGGTGCTCTGGTTGGGTAGGTCTTTGGATGCTTTCGTCTTGGCATCTAATTTCTTCAAGGAGATAAGCTCATCTAAGATCAGACAGGTTTCCTTCCAATTATTGGCAGCTTTTGAAATCCGGACACTATAGTATTTGGATTTCACCCATTGAAGTTTGATTTTATATCCTTTTTGTCCCTCTTTACATTTGTTTTTTTCTGCTCGTCCAGGATATCTTTACGCCACTGGTGCTCAATCTGCTACTGTTTAAGTTTAGCTTCCTGCAGTTCCTTATTTAACCAGGGAGTTGCCTTTGCTTGTTGAGCTATGCATTGTTTTTGCACTCTTGCAAAGTTATGTGCTACGGCTTTAACCAGTGAGTGTAGTGTCTATCTGCCACCAACACAGATCCCACTAATATCGGAGTTGTATGGGCAAGCATGGCCTCCTTCTCTTGGAGATTAGCTCGACTCCATTTCCGAATATTGGTAACCTCAATAGACTATGGGGCAGATCTATATTGGAGATGCGCCACTTTTACGCCGCCGTTGCGTCACTTTTGTGACGCAGCGGCGGTGTAAACCCTGCGCCACGTTGCGCCATATTTACATCGTGACGCATCTATGGAGATGCGTCACGATGTAAAGCCCTGCGCCACGTAAAACCTGCGTCAGGTTTCACGTGGGCGTGTCGACAGAGTGGGGGGCGTTCCGTCGCAGGAACACCCCTGAAAAGTGACTCAGTCAAATCTATAAGATTTGACTGAGTCACTTTCCCAACGCTGATGCGCCAAAACCCTGCGCCTGCTTGAAGCAGGCGTAAGGCTTGACGCACCATGTTAGGGATAGGGTAGGTTGGAACAGTGCTGGAGTTGCGTCGCGCTTGCGACGCAACTGAAGCACTGCGCCAACCTTACGCCATCGGATGCGTCACGCATCTGTTTATTCCTGCGCCATGATGCGCCGCATTGTAAATGCGGCGCATCATGTGTGGCGCAAGGGTAAACTTGCGTGACGCATCATTCCTGGCGCATCCTTGCTGATTTGCAGGGATGCGCCAGGAAACATAAATCTGCCCCAATGTGCTGAATTTGCTGCAGGTGGGAGTAGATACTCCAATCAAGTAACAATCAATGCAAACTGTTTACTAAGATCCATTATCTCTAAATCTAGTGTTCACACTAGATATAGCAGATGACCCTTAACATAGGTACGCTTATCTATATGTTGGTGAAATATCAAGGAAGGCATAGAGTCCAAAAAGTCCTTGCATTTTGAGCAAGGGGTATCTAGCCAGAAGTTAAAATTGCCAATAACCATCCATTTTCAGAACTGGATCAAGAGAGGGCAGATAATCTCGAATTATTCTCGACTGAAGTTTACCATATATTGGGGTGGCCAATACACTAATCGCCAAGCTATTGGCCCGGATCATCGAGAGACACAATTTGAAACTTGTGTCCTACGCTGAGGATGCAGAACTGTTTGTGACGTTATCTCAGGAAGGGGAAGAATCCGCAGTGCAATTTAAAGCCTGCCTGGTTGAGCTGGCAAAGTGGATGTCTAAGAGCTGTCTAAGACTCACCGTGAATAAAACCGAGGTCCTCATTGTTGGAAAATCTCTCTCCATCTGGACCTCTGTTTGTATGAGGTTGGATTTCAGATCCTAAAGCTAAAAACCTGGGTGTATGGTTTCACCCCAAATTGTCTTTTGAGAGCCAGATAATTAGTGTTGACGGGAAATGCTTTGGTACCCTCAACATCCTGAGAACGATCTTAGAGCTACTCCCTTTGGCTGCCAGGAAAACCATAGTACATGCTTTGGTGACTGTGCAGTTAGACTACTGCAATGATCTCTACAGAGGTGTAGCGAAGGGGAGCTTGAAAAAACTACAAAGGGTACAAAACGCAGCACCGTGGGTGGTATTAAATCTATCCAGGAGTGCATCTGCCAGTGCAGCCCTTTCCAAACTACACTGGCTTCCATTAGACAAGAGAATTTCATTCAAAGCCATGTGCTTCTATCATCAAATCTTCAATGGCAGGGACCCAAAATATCTGTCCTTACTAGTGAACCATTTCATTCACCGCACAGCCTTAGATCGTCTGGCGCTAACTTAGCAGTAATACCCTGTGTAAATAGCGCCATGTTAGGGGCCCGCTCTCTTGGTTTCCAAGCAGCAAAGATGTAGAACTACCTGCCAACCCACCGGAGGATGGAACCATCTGAGCTGATCTCCCATGAGCGGCTTAGGATAGGTTTGGCTGGCAGGTCTCGTTGTCCAGGCCTATGCTCTTCTTAGTACAGTGCCCTCAGCTTTAGAAGATGTTCTGGTCCTAGCGCAGGGACACACCGTGTGGTGTAACCATTGCACTTGAGAAAATGATTATGTTGATTATTATTGTGCTTTTTGTCAATTCAGTTTTCAGCAATAGCAGCTTCATGTAGCAATTAAATTGCACTGCAGGTGGGAAATCCTCAAACATTTATTGGCAATTGCAGCTACCCTTCTCCCCCTTTTTCTAAAAGAGTAAGTTATCTTCTAGGATTACTTCAATCAATTTAGGCTTGGATTTTTTTGCCAACCAAGACTCACAAATCAGCATTAAGTCTGGTTTAGTACGTTAAATAAAGTCTCTTCCAGTTCATGTTTAATTAGGGAGCGTGTATTGTAATGGATCAGCGAAATAATTTGGACCACGAATACTTAATTGGTGTAGGTCTGTCCAGACTGATTTGCCCAGCAGTGTCAGCCTAACCCTGTGTTGCACGTGGAGTTTTTGCTAAGATTCCATGGGAATTTAAGGTAGTAGATTGTTCTGTAGAAATAGTGAATCCTACCTTGTGTAATTGGAGGAGTTCCCTCCTTGAGTAGGAAACCAATTGGGTATTGGGACTGGCCCCTGGTCTTGGCCAGCCGGTGCATTCACCAAGTGTGTCTGCTCTGCCTTCAAAATTGCAGCACCCAACAGTAGGTGTCAGTGCAGTGCCTCTTGTGTGGAAAAGCGCAAAATAGTGCCCAACTTTACTGACAATAGGTTTGCTCCCAGAAACTCCATTCCCACCTACTCAGTAACAACATGCCCTCCTAAAAGTTTAAAATAAAAACACTCCAAATTCATCAAAGCTACATTGTAAAAAAGGTTTAAAGTAAGTTATCATTAATAGTTTAAGTTAAAATGTTATCAAGCATTAGAGAAGAGCAGTCCATCTATACGTGCTCAGATGCACTGCCTCTTCCATTAAATAGGCATCCTCTTGGTCTGTTCATTGGCTCTCTCATTGGCTCCCCAAAACACTAGAGTGCTAACTGCACTGCCGAACCAAACATGTCGGCACCGGAAAGTGGGTACCTCTTATGTGGAAAAGTGGAAAACAGTGACCAACTTTCCTGACGATAGCTTCACTCCCAGATACTCCCTTCCCACCTATTCTATAACAACATGGCCTCCTAAAACTTTAAAAGTAAAAACATTCCCAATTCATCAAAGCTACAGGGGTATTTTGACAGATGACGATGAGGACACATTAATTATGTATTTAATTTTGCCTTGTGGTCGTCTGTCGAATTCCCCCCACCCCCAGTTGGCCACCACGGCTCTTACCTGCACGGACCGCGGCTGTTGTAGCCACTGTAGAAGGTCTTGGTGGTGGCCTGGGATTAGCTATCATGCTAATTGCTTGCATTATGGGTAGCACAATTAAACTTGACTATTGCAATGTGATGTCTACAAGAAGAAGAGACTGCAGTGGAATGAAATGATAGAAGTGTTTGGAGCATTTGGAGCAGAAATTGGACCCAAGCGGTAATAAGCTTCAAACTCCCCAGGCAGTAAGAAGCATGACTCAACCTATGCATTATTTGGCATACATGACACCACACAGCATTGATTATTAATGACCTCTCACATCAATGAACATTATTGGCCAACGATGGTCATGAATATTAATAGCAATAAATTTCTTTATACACGGTCAAGTTGCTTTTGTCAGCTATACAGCTATATAAACCAATTCAAATACGTAGAGAAAATTGTCTGTACATGTAATATTATCTCTTGGCACTAATATTCATCAGTATTTTCATACTCAATGACACTCATTGCTTATCACATCGTTTCATATTGTTTTTAACATTTGACGGAAAAATACTTACAAAAATAAGCAAATTGCCTCAAAATCATGCTGAGTGACGTGTTTTCTTTTTTGTTTCCTCAGGGTACCATTGCTAATGAGCAGGTGAGTAGTTCACATTATTACTTTTTATTCTTAGTTGTTGAAGAAGAGCTAATTGCACACTGGTGGTAATCTCACAACATTTCTCTAAAATCCAGATCTTTGAGAGCATCTGGCCTAGATGGTCTCTGGTCTTTAGCACTAACACATTTTACCATGAGGTTCCACTTATGTTATGTCTTATTATTCAAGTGACTGATCGAGATCAGCTCACTCATGGAATGGCAATATTTTGTTTTCTGAGAAAGAAGTGACAGAGGACCCGTTCTGTTTCTTTTTATTGACTACTACGTCTAACATTTTGTCCTAGGTCTTGTGACTTATCTGGTGAACTGGGTAAAATACAATTCCATATTCATGTTATTAGACCTGTCATCCCTAGGGTGGCCTTCCCCAAAACTTTTTGCCTGCTTACCTCATCTTTTTGCTGCATCTGTTTGTCAGCCCTAGGACTCTGAGCACTTTACCAGTGCTAAAAAGCATGTGTTTGTTCTCTAAACTGGTGACATTGGTATATACATGATTGGCATATTTAGTTGACTCATAAGCCCCTTGTAAAGTGGTAAACTGTACCAAGGGCCTGTCATCAAATGCTAGTAGTGCGCCTGAAGCATTGGTTGCGCCACCCACACAAGTAGCTTTTCATACCAGTCTCAGGCCTGCTATTGCAAGGCCTGTGTGTACAGCATACTGCCACTTCGACTTGCCATTTAAAACCACTTGCCAAGCATTAAACTCTCCTTTTATTACACATAAGTCACCCCTAAGGTAGGCCCTAGGTAGTCCTAAGGGCAGGGGTCTGTGTAACTAAGAGGTAGGGTATGCACTTTTAAGTTTTACATGTCCTGGAGGTGACAAACAGCTAAATTAGCTTTTCACTACTCTCATAGGCCATTATTGGGAATTCTTCAATATACTTATAAGCTGTCATTCCTGATTAGAAAGGAGTAGCTGCATCATGTTTCATATCTTTGAAATGGTAATGATTAATCATCTTTACTGGTAAAGCTGAATTTAACATTACTGTTTTAGAAATGCCACTTTTAGAAAGTGGACATTTCTCTGCTCTTACTGGTCTGTGTACCTTTCAGCCTGTCTCCAATAAAAATCTGGTGTGGGTGACAGCTACACTTTGTGTATTCCCTCTAGACAGCCACAAACACAGGCAGGGTGGGTGTGACAGAGAACTCATCTGCATTCATCTATATTCTAATAGCTCTTCCTGGGCAGGAAGAGGGAGGGGGAGCTGACACTTACACCTGAATAGCTAGTTTCCTGTGTCCCACACAAAGGGCTGATTACTCCTCTGAGATAGCCTGGCAGACAAGCCTGGGATGAAAAGGGAACTGTGCACTTCAAGAGCCACCTTTGAAGTCACCCGCACTTCAAAGGCACATTTGTGTGTAAGTACTAGGGCCCCGATCCTAGGAATATATTACACTTCTGGACCTGTGGAGAACTCTGCCAGGAGTAAAGACTGCTGTGCTAAAAGGATTGCTGCTTTGAAGAACTACTTTCTGCTTTGCTGAGCTGCCCAGCTGCATGCTGATCTCTGCCCTGCTGAGGACAAGGACTGGACCCATCTCACTTGAACCCAGAGTGACTACAAGGGCTTGCTAGCTTTCCCCCTGTTCTGAATTCTCAGGGCCATCAAAGACTTCCTGCAACTCTGCAACAGCACCGGGACTCTGCCATCTGTGAGTCCTGCCTGCCACATGGTACCAATCCAGTTCTGGGCCCCTGTGAGGTGATTTCTGCTGTCTAGAACCATCAAATGCGATGCAGTGATGACTTTGCGCCGATCAGAACTGACGCAGTACTGTTTGACATCAATGCAGTTCCGATCCGAGGACATCCCTGTGTAGCTCGGCGACGATGCGG
Organism: Triturus cristatus; assembly: GCF_964204655.1. Lineage (NCBI taxonomy): Eukaryota > Metazoa > Chordata > Amphibia > Caudata > Salamandridae > Triturus > Triturus cristatus. Next base: position 240,358,477 of record NC_140593.1, on the reverse strand, counting down.
GACCCGACTGTGAGATTCAATGACAACGCAGTGCTTGCATCATGAGAGGTTCGATGCAGGACTCGACTGCGAGGTTCTATGACAACGCATTCACCGGAGTGCGTGAATTGGAACCAATGCATCAAGTCTTTGACGCCGACGCTTACTCCATCCAAGGTACTTTTCCAGTGGGACCTGCATGAGTCCTGTAGCCAGCCTGCCCTCCATCACGGTCAGCCTGAACTTTGGATTTGCCCCAGTCCAGCAAGATCTTAGGAAACCCCTTAGCTCTACTGACTTCTAAGCACTACTTTTTGATTTGTTCTTTAAAATTCACAACTCCGGTTCTACTTGGATTTTTGTCGTTTTGGTCTTGTTTTACTCATAAAAATATTCTCTATTTTTCTAAACCTGTGTACAATATTTTTGTGGTTTTCATTTGTGTTACTGTGTGTGCGTTGCACAAATACTTACACATTGCCTCTTTAGATAAGTCTGACTGCTCTGTGCCAAGCTACCAGAAGGTGAGCATGGGTTATCTTTTAGTGTGTATGTAGCTTACCCTGACTAGGATTGTGGTCCCTACTTGGACAGGATGCATACCTCTGCCAACTAGAAACCAAATTTCTAACATTAGCGATCATTGGTGAGGATAGGACTAGTATTTGTGCAATACCATATAGTAAATCATTGTTCACTACAACTCTATACTAAGACCAATTCGGGCCTTTTTCAATTCTTCTAAATTGTCTTTTTGATTTTTCTGCTAAAACCATGTCTCACTCTGGAGTTGCAGCACCTGCACCTTCAGTAATTATTTTTGAGCTGGCCAGGTTTGAGCCTTACACTGTGCTCCTGCTGAAGGATTTCTGTGAGGACTTTCAAGTGTCTACATAGGGTTTCAACTGGAAGGTGGAGCTACAGAAGACTTTGAGAGCCTGAGTGGAGACCCAGCTAGCAGGAGATGACAACCCAGAGGAGGAGCAGAAAATCATGAGTAGGAGCATGACCTGATCATGGATTCCAATGTGGATTAGGGACTGCCTGTAGAAGGGGCCACCAACTTGCCAGGAGCAACAGTGGTTTCCAGACCAGGGAGTAGTGTCTCCTCCAGCAACCTGTCCCCAGAGGAGCTGGCAGACAGGAGGGAGTAACGGAAATTAAAGCTGGAGCTTTCTAAACTGGAGCAGGCTCGATAACAGAGGAGGCTGGCCATAGAGGAGAGGAAACTGGCCCATGAGCTCATCCTCAAGTAGCTGGACATTAGAGCCTTACAAGTGGGGTCCAGTAACAGAAATTACATCACCATTCCTGCAGTGTCCACTGATGAGTCCAGAGTCAGGATTCCGTAGGACTTGGTGCCCATTTATGTGGTGGGGGATAACAGAGACATATGCCTTGCAGCCTATGATATGAATATGAGAGTGCACAAGGTCCCAAATGAGTTGTGGGGTGGCAGTTTATGAAGGTACACACTCCTTATGCTAGAGGTAGAGGACCAGACATGATACACTGCTATGAAGGCCATTCTAGTCGATAAGTTTGAACTGACCCTTCAGAAGTATAGGATCAGATTCAGGGGCAGCCACAAGATCTCATCACAAACATGGGTGGACTACTTGGATTATGCCAGCAAGGCACTGAAGGGCTGGGTGAGGGGCAGCAAGGTTGATGATTATTCAGAGCCGTACAACTTAATTTTAAAGTAGCACATGCTTGATATTGGTTTCCCAGAGCTGCACCAACACCTATATGATAGCGAGCTTTCTCACCCCAGAAAGCTTGCTCAGGAGGCGGTCATCTGGGTCAGCACCAAGTGTCCAAGAAGGCATCTGGAGTGGACTCCCAAAAAGGTCCCCATGAGAGGAAGGGGGAAAGATAACAAGACAGGATTCTATAAAGGCCCCAATACAACTCACAGGGTAAAGGGGAAAGGGGAAAGGGGAAAGGGTCTGGTTCTTATTCCTAATCTCCAGAAGAAAATTTACCCTGACAAAGGTCAGCAGCCCAAGCCAATTTAGGGCTATGAGTGCCATGAGTATGGACACTACAAGGGGATCCCAATTGTACAAAAAGAGAACCACCTCCCACTGGAGGAACTACTCTAGGGGTGGCTAGTGTAGTGCTGGGGGAGGAGTTTGTCCCAGTTAATGGGGAGTGTGTTAGTGAGGTCCCCCTAGTGGTTCAATTCTACTTAACCTTCAGACAAAAACTGTGATTTTTAAATGTAATTTTTAGCTACATACGTCAAACACTTACTTTCAACATTATACTTGAATTGTATACGGTAGTAAATAAACTTTCAAGCATGTTTGTATCATTTTTGCCAGTGAAATTGTAAAACTATACATTTATTTACAATCAGGCCCTCATGCAGGAAAACTGAACTTTTTGAACACAGTGACACTTAGCTTTTGTTACCTGGTCATTGTAGGGGCATACATTTCCTTAATTTTTAGTATGTGGCAATTTAAATACTAAGCACCCAGCCATGCGGTCTTAAGGACACTTTACTCTGACCTGTGTTGCTACAGTGTACTTAAACCGCATTCAGACAGAACACAACGTTTTTAATTACATCTCCTAGTTTTGTATTTTTGTTGAGTTGTCTTGTATTTTGTTTACCCTGTTTTTAAATATATTGTATCTGCCCACACTCTTGCATCTTAAAACGTGGCCTCACCGCTGTTTTGCGGGTTGTATTGCCGATTTTTTAAACTTTTGCCGCCATCTTGGGGGACTGGATTAGCCGGTAGCGCCATTGCACTGAGCGCTCTAGTGCTCAGCTGAACTGGGGGGGAACTGCTATTTAACCCTCCCTTGGCTCGCGCAGCGGTAACGCGCAGCGGTCGTGCCTGACCCGTGCCTGAGTCAGGCCAGAGTCCTGCCCGTCTGCGCCCGTCCGCGTTCCGGAGGCGTTTGAGGCGACGGGCAGGACGCGGCCATTCGGCTCGAGCTAGCTTGCCTATTGAACACCATGCTACACTACTCGGGTTCGGAACTTCGGTCTTGGCGGTACATAAATGGTTTCTGCCGGTCGGTTTTCCCTGCTCGCCACAAGGGCAAGCATTGCTGCCCTGAGTGTGGCTGGCGCCCGCAGAAATATTTTGGCGATGCGCCACTGAAGGCGGCGTTTTGCACTAAACATCTGGGCCTACTGCTCAACACTCGATCTCTGGGCCGGCACGCTTTGGATGTTTTTGATTTGCTAGAGTCAGAAAAACCCCTGTTCCTAATGCTCACCGAGACGTGGCTCGGCGTGGCGTCCAACCCAGATATTGCCACTGCTATCCCGCCCGAGTATAACATCTTCAGGCAGGATAGGCCGAAGGGGCGTGGAGGTGGCGTGGCATTAATAGTCAACAAAATGGTCACCTGCACCATCATTCCATCGGATGCGATCAAGGATTGCGAATCCCTTGCCTTTGCCCTTGTCCTTTCACCGCACCAATCGATTAAGGGTCTCCTAGTCTATCGGCCGCCAGGGCCCTTGGGCTCTTTTTTTGAAGAGTTCCAGTCGGTGACCTCTTCTTTGTTACTTACATCAGAACATTGCATTGTCGCCGGGGACTTCAACGTCCATATGGACGTGGAAACGGATCCCGATGCGATGAAAATGTTGGAGGTCACAGCCCCTATGGGCCTGGTTCCCTATCATGTCGGGCCGACCCATGAGAAGGGACATACCCTGGATTTGACCTTCTCTACGATCCCTATAGAGATGTTGGCCCCCACCCAGGTGCTTTGGTCTGACCACAGGCTGGTGAGATTTTATCTCTCAGATGCTGGGAAGCCTGCCGGTGTCCCCCGGCAGTCTTCAGTGGGATTCAGGCCACTCCACCGGATTACTCCGGAACTGTTGGCACAGTCCTGCGCCGATCACCCCTGTGCCTTAACCGGGAACTTAGAGGAGGATGTGGAGCGTTTGCAGGTCTGGCTCTCAGAGAGGCTCAATGAGCTTGCTCCTCTGAGACCCCTCCGCAAACCCGAAAAAGGTGCCTCTGCCCCTTGGTTTACGGAAGCATTGGCGGCCTCGCGTCGGCAATGCAAGGTAGCGGAAAGAGCTTGGCGCGTGAAATACGACGCGACGGCGAAACTCACCTACAGGTCTCTGGCGAAAGCGTACCATCGGAACATCCTCGCGGAGAAGAAGGCTTATTTTGCTAGAAAAATTGAAGCCGCTTCCAACTCCTGTAAGGAGCTTTTCGCCATTGTGCGGGAGTTTACAGCCTCTCGCGCAGCGCCTGCCCAGACCCCCCCTCCTGCGCCTTGGGTCAGGGCGATTGCGGACTTTTTCACCTCTAAGATCCAGCGGATCCAGGATTCCTTCCTTGTGTTGGATCCTGAGGTACCAGGTCGGGTGGAGAATGTCGCTGCTACCCGACTGAGCGCCGGTGTGGCCTTGGCAGTTTTCCCTCCTCTCTCGCTGTCAGCTTCATTTGACCTGATGGGGGGACTAAAGTCAGGTTCCCCTCGGGATGCCTGCCCCGCAAAATTCCTGGCTAAAATGGCAGCTGTCATTAATCCACTCGTGAACCCCCTGTTGAACTGTTCTCTTGCACAGGGTGTGGTTCCCCAGTCCTGGAAGCAGGCAATGATTATCCCCCTGCTTAAAAAGCCTGGTCTGGATGTGGAGGTGTTAGCGAATTATAGACCTATCTCGCTCCTGCCGGCTTTGGCGAAGGTCATTGAAAAGCACGTGCATAGGGTGCTTGCCGATTACTTGGAGGCCCACGACCTACTGCACCCTACCCAGTCGGGTTTTCGCGCCAATCTTAGCACCGAAACAGCCCTCTTGGAAGTCTCGGAGGCGATAAAGGAGGTGCTGGATTCGGGTGGGAGAGCGATGCTGGTGATGTTAGACCTGTCGGCGGCCTTTGACACCGTCCCCCATGAGGGTCTGCTTGCTAGACTCTCAGAGATTGGTCTTTGTGGGACGGTGCTCCAGTGGTTTCGATCTTTCCTGGCAGGTCGTCGACAATCGGTCTGGGCTTCTGCTTGCTCCGCCGAGATGTCGCCATTGGGTGTCGGAGTTCCTCAGGGCTCTGTCCTGAGCCCGACTCTATTTAATATCTTCATGACCCCTCTGGCGGCCCTGGCGGAGTCTTTCGGGGCCCAGATCGTTTCTTACGCCGATGACACCCAGCTCCTCTTCACCTGTGAGAGGGGTGCGGACTTCGATGGAGGTAGGATCCAGGGTTGCCTTGAGGCTGTGTTTCAGTGGTTCCATCATAACAGCCTCAAGTGCAACTCGGATAAATCCGAGGTCCTCTTCTTTGGGTGCAGCTCGGACCCGGACTGGAAAGTGTGGTGGCCTGAGAACATGTTTCCACCAGCAAGTTCGTCCCAGGTAGCGAAAAACCTTGGGATTAAGATCGACAATGGCCTCACACTACGTTCGCAGGTAATCGGTCTCACAGGGACCTGCTTCGGCTTACTCCGGATGCTTCGCAAGTTCCTTCCTTTGCTATCGGAGGAACATAGGAAGATCACGGTGCAGGCGATGATAGGCTCGAGAATAGATTATTCCAACGTTCTCTATCTCGGCCTGCCAGAATACCTGCTTAAACGACTACAGGTCGTTCAGAATTCGGCAGCACGTGCTATTTTTGGACTACCTCGCCGTGCCAGAGCCTCGGGCCTTTTGGAAGCTCTGCATTGGCTTCCTGTCCGGAAGCGGATAGTTTTTAAATCTCTCACCCTGGCACACAAAGCCTTGTACAGATCTGGAGCAAAATACCTCCAGGAAAGGTTGTCCTTTTACCGTCCGGCCAGATCGCTCAGGTCTGAAGCCTTGTTTTTTGCTGTAGTGCCCCGCGCGAAGAGAGCTCGCATCGGTGGCCGCTCCTTTAAATGTTTAGCGCCTCAGCTGTGGAATAAATTGCCTGTGTCCCTGCGTAGCACCCCAAACTTGTTGGCCTTTAGGAAGGGGCTTAAAACTTGGCTTTTCACTTCTTAGTTTCAGGTCCTATCAGGTTTCCTCTTTTTATGTTTCTGTTCATTTTCCCTGTTGTGTTTCTGCGATTAGTGTGCAATCCAAAGCGTCGGGACACTCTTTCGAGTAGCCGTACGCTATACAAAAACCTGCATAACATAACATAACATAACAACGGTGTTCCCTTGAGTCATACATTTTTAAAGATACTAGTGGGCGATTAAATATACATCTTGGCACATATATGACATTTAACTTCCATGCCACGGATGCGTTTCCTCCTCCAACCCATCTTTGCCTTATTGGAAAGATAAATAAGGCGATGGTATATAAGCAGTATAACCAGTGTTTTCAGGAGTAGAGCACGTGCACAGTAAGACTGAGTGGCAGTTTCACAGCGCCCAGAGTCCTAATGTCAGCAACTGCAACAATCAGCCAATAAAAGGTGAAAAATCTATGTATAACATACAAAAACGTAAACATTGCCACACTCCTAGTATCAGCACACCAGCACAGAGACTCGGCCCAGAACCAGCAGAAAAAACTGCAGTGCTGGCTCTGACGTTTGTTCCCCCGTTCATATTTTTGCCCAGAAATGTGTTCCACAATTGCATTTTTGAATGTAGTAGACAGATTCTCATCTGAGTAAAGACTGCATCCCCTGGTCAGCCCCTCCTTGCAAAATCTCAATTTTTCCAATAATGGAAGGCTGCTCCTTTTGCCTCTGTCTGCCCTCTCGCATAGGCGGAAGTGGTGCTGTGCCAGAAGGACCCCACACCTGGGTGTCAGGAACTGCCTGGTCATGGTCACCCTTGTCGTCCACCCGCGAGCGCCACAGCACCCGGCCGCCCTGGTGTGCATGAGCTGGCCTAGCCTGAATGATGAACTGGCAGTCCTTGCCTCGATGACCCTCAGCTTGTGTTGGCACCTCTTTCTGCCCAGTCATTAATACCAGGCCGGGTTAGCCTACAGCTCTGAGCCTGCAGCAGGTAGCCAAGCACAAGGAGAGGTGTGGCTCACTGGTTAGAGCAGGCAGACCCTGAAGCAGAGGTCAGACCTGGGACCAGTGTTCAATTCCCGACGCGGCAGGGTCTTGAGCTCAAATGTCCATGGACTCGATAATTCTCGCTTCGGTGCCTGACCTAATCATGGGTTCACACTCTGCAACTCTGGGCATTAAGCTTGCTTAATCTCCACAACGGCCCCCCGCGGCGGGATGCCTGGCTTTCACCTTGGGGATGCCCTGTAGGGGCTATCTCACAGGGAAAAGCCAAGACGGGTTCCCAAGGCAAGCGCGGAGATACCCCTTCAGGGGTCGATTCAGGCGCTATATAAGAAACATATTAATAATAATAATAATAATAAGGAGTCAGGTCATCAGCTTCTGCACCAAGTACTTCATCCTCCCTTTCAGCGACATCCTCTGGGATGTCCTGGCCTCGAGGTGCCCCGCCATGGGTTGTGGCCACCATTCCTCTTCAACAGCACCCTGGTGTGAGTGCCCCACCCCGGGGAGCCCCGACCTGCCTTTTTCATCAGCCTGCTGCAGCCTAACAATCGTAACTCATAGATCTCTTATGGTATCCTTCCCTGGATTACAACCAGATGCCACAGTAGAGGCACGAGGACATCTTGCTGTTACCATAAACACAGACACTGCTCTCCCAAGACTAGGGCAATTTCCTAAACCCGGTCCCGCGTTTCCTGGAATCAAACAACTGAAGAACATACCATGGAAAGGGCAGGAGCCTGTGCTCAAGTAGGAGGTTCCCCCTCCCTCCACCTTTAACAGCAAATTTCAAGTCATCCAGACCAGAGAATGCCAGTGATATGCAGGGCTTGATTTGTAAAGGTTGTGCCAGTATTCTGAAGCTCTGCTTAGAAGCCCGCGGTTGGCGCTATTAAATGTTAGCGGTCCCAAGACCAAGACTGCGGTTTCTTGAATCCATCTCAGGCCTCTTTAATTCCCTGCTCGGTACCCCCTAACCCTTTATCTCGCTATTTTAGGCTCCTCCTTTCTTACTTTATGACGTTTTTTCAGGTCTCCAAAAATGAGTGCTTGTGTCCCCTCCCCCCCGGTTCAAATTAAGCACGGGTGAGATGGAAACAGAAGCTTCTGGGAACTGCAAGGATGTTGTACATTAGCTGAAAGTCTCAGGAAGGGGATTTTTATTGAAACCTTCTACTTTTGGCTTTGGTCAGTAACTCAGAATTGTGAATTCAATTGGCCAATATAACTGGAATTGACGAGCTATAAGGCTAGGGGCCCACTATATAAAAAGAGAATTAAACATGCTTATCAGCCTCAGGTGCTGCCCGAGTGTCAAAGGTCGCTCGTCCATCCCATTTTACAAGCCTTTGAAATTTATAAAATCTTAGGAGTTATGTGATCTATTTATTTGTATTACTTCAGTTGGAAAGAGCATCTCCCGTAGAAATGCAGTACATAGGCTAAAGAAAACGGCATTTAAGAAGCAATGTTCGTGGCGGCTTCTGTGAGCCTGTATTACATATGGCGAGTGTGCGAGGGGGATGTGAGTGAGACATTTCAAAGCTAGAGCTACATAATGGGCCAGTGTACACTTTAAAAAAAATCAAGTGTTCTATGTAGGCAGGGCTGGAAATGTCAAGCGGAGCACAGAGAGGCCTCAGTGGGAATCTTCGTGCTGGAAGGCAACATATCCTTTGACTATGCAACGCGAACAAAACACCCTAAGTAGTTATATTTCTACATATATATATGGGAGCAATGTTAAAGCTGTCATAGATCCAGAAAATGACCCCAAATCAATCATATTGTTGCAAGTTATCATTCAGCTTATAAATCATTTTCTCGAAGTTTGCCACTTTATACATGTCTTTCAAGGCAGGATTGAATTGGAGGGGGCACGGCACATCTGTCTCCCAAAAAACGTAATATATTGATTTTGGCGAGGGCAAAGGCTGTGGAAAGCCATTTAAAAGTATGTATGGACATGGGGGTACGTTTGAAAACCAGATCACCTCCACTAATTCCAAGCGGAGAGGGTGTCACTGAAAGGATGCAAAGTGGAAAAAGAAGCTGCATGGTCAGGATACAGAGGGCTGTCGGGGGTGCTGAGTTTGTGAGCCGTTCCTAGAGTACCCATCGACCGTCATCATGTGATAGAGGGGAACAGCACATGGACTGGTTTAAATACGTCAGGACATTCATTGTGCAGGCACAACTGCACATTTAGAAATACCCAGCATTGTGCTGCAAAGGATGAGGCCCGGTGCGGCATAAATAACCTGAACAGAGGCAGAAAACTAGAATCTCTGAATTATCAAGCCTTGGCAAGGCAATAGGTCTAGTCTTAAAAGGTGAATGCCGAACTAATGGGTTTGTTATTGTTTATTAGCATTGGCGCTCTCACACGCTTTTTTATTTGATTTTACTTTACCGTCCTGCAATGGCCATCGGCAATGTAGGAAGCGTCAGGTGAAACAGCCAAAACAGTGGCGGGTGCTTCACAATGCAAACACGTGCACGCATGCGCACTGTGGCCTCTCTGGAATGCTTTCTATTTTAAGAAAAGTGCTGACTATAAATGTAAATTTTGTCCACATAATGGACACTTCTGTATGCAAAGATTGTGAATCAAACACTTATTTCGTAACCTTTGAAAAGGATTTTTCAATATTTTATTTATTGCAGTTTTCCACGTAAGTGGCAAAGTGCAACATGTCTTGGGCTATTCGTAGCATAATATTGTCACAATTTACCTTTAACATCAAAAGGTAAATGAGTAAAATATTTTAGAACCAGTTCTGTCCTCTGATCATTTACTCAGTATTTTTGTTTGCTACGTTCCAAATATGCTCAAGGATTAAAAAAAAGTGTTTTCATCTTTTGAGTAGAACTGTTGATGGTATTAGATTTTATTATGTAATTTTCTGTACCAATTAAAATGGTAAATGAAATGTATAATATTTCGTTCATTCACTTACTCTGCAGTGTAACCGTAAGACCTGTGAGTGTGAAAAGGGAGAAACAGGCACCCCAGGACCGCCCGTAAGTATATTTTACTTTCAACTATAAACCTAGGCCACATGACACTTCTGTTTTTTCTAACTATTATTCTGATTGTGGCACAGGGGTACACCGTGTCTAGAGCGTTCGAATAATAGTTAAGATGTTATAACTGTTTGCCTTATCATATCAGCAGATGAAAAACAACACCATATAACATACCCATCTACTAACAGATCCCCAAAACCAGGTGTCAGCAGACAATACATGTTAACATATTAGTGAGAGGGAAGAAACTCTTAGATCATTTAGGAAGGTCAGTGAGGGAGAATGAACCAGAGCTATTCTTTTGAACACCATTTCAAACCACTGACAGACGAGACTTGAAGCCACCAAGAAAAGGTGTGTAATACAAGGGGACGATGGTTGTGTTATGGTTGTCATCCAGTTCTTTTAAGGATACACTCATGATCTAGGATTGCTTATCTTGTAACATGTGTCCCTGATGTTGGCTTATCAGGCATTGACCGGTAACAGGTCAGTATAGCTTGGGTGGGTTGCAAGCCTCAGTGGTAGGTATGTGGAGTGTGGAAGCTCTGACACTTAGTCGCCCTAAGTGGGAAGGGTATGCCCAGACGTGGGTCCTGTGCTCACTATGCCATTGAATTCAAGCTAGCCTGGCTGATGAGGGGTGATACCCCGAAACCGGTCCCAGGATGCTTGCTTCCGGTCCAGGGAGGACCTGGCCTGTCAGTTCGGGATGGACTATTCCCATGGGGAGCAGGGTCAGGACTGATTTGCATATGGCGGGGTCCAAACTGGAATGGCATGGTGAACAAAAAAACAATAGATTTAGGCCTAGATCTCTGTACTGGGGAAAATGTTTGACAATGTTTAGCATTCCATCCATCATCTTTTTATGCTGCATTTCGAGACCATGCCATCAGAGTAGGGCTGAAAAAAGACAGTGTGGCTTGTCTTTCTAGGTCTTTGTCTATCAGCATCTTCTGTGCACCTAATCCTGTCTCAATTTTACAAAATGAAAGACTTTTGACCACAGTTTTTTGACTGTGCTTACTGTTTCTCAATTACAATCTAAATTGGAATCTATAGTGACACCTAAGTTTGACAATCTATTTGACAGACTCTCTGCCATCAAGAAGTCCGTGTCTTCCATCGTCAATGCTCCTATGTATCCCAAGCTTATCCATGGTACTTTTAGTGTTTTGCTTAATAAAATCATATCAACTAAACTGCCTGACTCTGTTGTTAATGTGCCACAGGAGGATACTCCTCATTGTATCTGTTACTCCCAATATTCATACCTGTCAAATTGTACCACAAGTGTGTTTGCTAATCCCCAGTATGTCTCCACCTGTTAATACTAATGCTATTCTACCTATGTTTTTGTGTGTTTAATAAGCTTTATTAAGTAAGTAACAATTACATAAGATTAGGCCATGAAAAAACAAAATATTCATAGTATAATAAAACAAGCATTAGCATAGCCAATAGGTCTCGCTTTTGGGACCTTCTAAGTATTTAGTTATGCAGCACAATATCCTTGGTGCAACCACATCAACTGTTGCGTGGCTAAACACTTATAAAGGTCCGAAAGGCGAGACCTATTGGCTATGCCAATGCTTGGTGTGGTTGTGTTTGTGGTTGTGTGTGTGGTTGTGTGTGTGGTTGCGTGTGTGGTTGTGTGTGTGGTTGTGTGTGGTTGTGTGTGTGTGGTTGTGTGTGTGTGTGGTTGTGTGTGTGTGTGGTTGTGTGTGTGTGTGTGGTTGTGTGTGTGGGTATGGTTGTGGGTGTGGGTGTGGTTGTGGGTGTGGTTGTGGGTGTGGGTGCAGGTGCGGTTGTGAGTGTGTGTGTGGATGTGTGGTTGTGTGTGTGGTTGTGTGTTTGTGGTTGTGTGTGGTTGTGGTTGTGTGTGTGTGGTTGTGTGTATAGTTGTGGTTGTGTGTGTGCTTGTGTGTGTGCTTGTGTGTGTGGTTGTGTGTGCTTGTGTGTGTGCTTGTGTGTGTGGCTGTGTGTGTGGTTGGGTGTGGTTGTGTGTGTGGTTGTGTGTGTCTGTGGTTGTGTGTGTGGCTGTGGGTGTGGTTGTGTGTGTGGTTGGTTGTGGTTGGGTGTGTGGTTGTGTGTGTGTGTGGTTGTGTGTGTGTGTGGTTGTGTGTGTGTGTGGTTGTGTGTGTGTGTGGTTGTGTGTGTGTGTGGTTGTGTGTGTGGTTGTGGTTGTGTGTGTGGTTGTGTGTGTGTGGTTGTGTGTGTGGTTGTGTGTGTGGTTGTGTGTGTGGTTGTGGTTGGGTGTGTGGTTGTGTGGTTGTGCGTGTGGTTGTGGTTGTGTGTGTTGTGCATGTGGTTGTGTGTGGTTGTGGTTGTGTGTGTGGTTGTGTGTGTGTGGTTGTGTGTGTGTGGTTGTGTGTGTGTGGTTGTGTGTGTGTGTGGTTTTGGGTGTGTTTGTGGTTGTGTGTGTGGTTGTGTGTGTGGTTGTGTGTGTGGTTGTGTGTGTGTGGTTGTGTGTGTGTTTGTGTGGTTGTGTGTGTTTGTGTGTGGTTGTGTGTGTGGTTGTGTGTGTGGTTGTGTGGTTGGGTGTGGTTGTGTGTGTGTGGTTGTGTGTGTGGTTGTGTGTGTGGTTGTGTGTGTGGTTGTGGTTGTGTGTGTGTGGTTGTGTGTGTGGTTGTGTGTGGTTGTGTGTGTGGTTGTGTGTGTGGTTGTGTGTGTGTGGTTGTGGGTGTGGTTGTGTGTGGTTGTGTGTGTGTGTGTGGTTGTATGTGTGGTTGTGTGTGGTTGTGTGTGTGTGGTTGTGTGTGTGGTTGTGCGTGTGGTTGTGGTTGTGTGTGTGGTTGTGGTTGTGTGTGTGGTTGTGATTGTGTGTGTGACATTAATACTAAAAGCATCTCAAAATAAAGGAACACAAACATCGAGTTTATGGAAAGAGAAAGCATGTTGTAAGTCAAACGGGCACAGCAAAGCATTAACACAACAACAAAACAAACATGATCACTTAGCGAAGAGTGATGATAATGTATACACACAGCCCATCATCTTAAGAGTTCGATTGCAGCCAATGTGCACTCAAACCTGCCCCCTCCTTGTGAGTTGCACCCCATATTTCATGAGTTGTAACTGCTGCACCCACCAAAGAGCTTTGAGATCTAAAGCGCTACATAGGTCTAATTGATTAACCAGTCGCCAACATGCTGTGCTTTTAAAGAGAATGTGCCAAAAGTTTCCAGCTTCCTCATTATGTCCTCATGAAAGTGCCAACGAAAGGACTCCCTGAACGGTTCAATGGACATGAAGCAGCCGCTGCGATCAGAAATAAACACTGTCAACGTTGTCCAGTTTCACAGTAACATTTCCTTAATCTTCTTTAAGTCACAAAACAGTAATACTAAAAGCATCTCAAAATAAAGGAACAGAAACATCGAGTTTGTGGAAAGAGGAAGCACATTGTAAGTCAAACGGGCGCAGCAAACCATTAACATAACAACATGTTCTTCGATGTTTGATGTTCTTTGAACGAGAACATCAAAGGGGCGCCGCGAAAGTGATCGCGGGCGAAAGTGAAAGTGATCACGGGCGCTTAATGAGCATGACGAGGTTTGACAGCCTCTGCTCCTAAGCGCGTGCCCGCGCACATGCACTGTAGCTGTAGGCTGGCCATGGTAGCATTTTTTGAGCCCTCCCAAAAAGTCTCGCCAGACCAGCGCATGCGCTGAGTCAGGCGAGACCTAAAAATGAACAGACGAAAAAGCAGAGTAGAAAGCTGTTTACATTTTAGTAATAATAAATGGAAAAGGGGGGAAGGTAGGAAAGGAAAAGAGGGGATATATACTACAATTCTACAATTGAAGATCATGAGAGTAAAATATAGACTTATTAAACCTAATCAACTTATTAAGCATAATATACATATGAAACATATCCAAGAGGCAGGTAAATATTCAAAACATAGGAAATGCAATAAATGAACAAGGGAATAAAGATAGTGTAGGGGAGAAAAACAATGATAAAATGATCTATGGAGGATGGAAATTCTCAGAACGGATACGTAATACATAGATTGAAATCTTAGTTAAATAATTGGTTAATGATAACCAAAATAAAATCCTATTTACATATGGTTTAACAGAAGAAGCAAATTGAATATCTAATCTATGGTAATGACAAACGTTGTTCCACCAGGCCTTCACCTAAAGTTTAGTTGAACATTTCCAAATAAGTGAGATCTGCTAGAAAGCTAAGGCCAACATCAAATCAAATAAACCCTTTTCATGTACAGACAATCCCAATGAATCTGACAAGCTACCTATAACGCGATTAATGTTTGATAAAGGAGTGTGTAGGTTAAAAATAATTGAGAGCTGCTTCCAAACATCCTTCCAGAAGGAAGCAACAGCGGGCAAAGACAAAGAAGGCGCATCATATCAGCCAAAGGAGATTGACAGGACCAGCAAGCCTCATCATTAGAGTGTGTAAACTTAGCTATAGATGAGGGCGTATAATATAATCTGTGATAAACAAAGAACATGGACTGAGTAGTGGAGGCTGATCTGGAGGTCTTCAAAGACCTACCCCAGAGTTTGTTCCAAAGATCTATGCTCCAAACACAACCCAAATCCGTTTCCAAAGCAGTTTCTATTTGAGATTTAGAGCGAACAGGATCAGGGGATTGAAGAAGTTTATTTATCAAGGAAGCTTTGTGAAATGTAGTTAATATTCTGAGTAGAGGATCTGCTATGGGAATGAGTTCAGTAGAGGGTAGAGAATAAAAAACATCTACAATTATTGCCATAAGAGTAGAACATTTGTGCCAGAAGGAGCGAGGGCATTTAAAGGGTTCTAGAAATTGAGGGAATGAGCATGGAGATAAACCATCAAACAAATCCTGAACCCATATAATTTCCCTAGGTCTCCAGGATTTCCAAAAAGAGGTCTGTTATTGAAGATAATGAGACGATTTTACCAAAGCAGAGACTGAAGGAAAGTAGTCCTAGAGATAATCTCCAATCGATAATGAGGCTTTAATAATGAACAAGTGAGTTTAAATAACGAAAGAGAGGTAATATTGACCTTTGTTGAGAAAGCAAGGACTTCCTTGAAAGAAAAGGGTGTAAGTAAAGAACGTTCAATTGAGACCCATAAAGGTGTAAAGGGGAAGATTTCGGAAAGGAGCCATTTAGAAGCTAATCAAACTGAATCTAATATGGAGTTGTTAAACCAAATGCCCAGGTATTTGATTTTAGAGCTGTTCAAACGGAAACCAGTGGCATCAAAGTGCTGCTTAAAACAAAATTTGGTGACGGGAAGAATTTCTGTCTTGTCAGAGTTTATTTCATAACCTGAAACAAGAGTGAAATCTGAAATTTCTTGCCAAAGAGGAGGGATAGAGGTTTCAGGATGAGTTATAAAGAGTAAGATATCATCCGCATAGGCAGATAATTTCAAATGTTGATCACCAAAAATGGACGAATTATGGCGGATATGTGATAAGAAGGGTTCAAATGATAAAATAAAAAGGAGGGGCGCGAGAGGGCAAACTTGACGTACACCATGGTGTAAGTTGAAAGATTGAGATACAAGACCATTAACTACTACAGAAGCTTTAGGAGCTGAATAAAACAAAGATATCAAAGAAATTAATTTAGGACCAAAACCATGCAAATATAGAGCTTTAATTAAAAAGGACCAATTAACTCTATCAAAAGCCTTTTCTGAATACATAGAGACAGCAGCAAGAGGTCATGAAAGAGATAAGGCCTTATTTAAAACATTAAAAAATAAACAAAAGTTGTCAGATGTTAATCTACCTTTAACAAAACCACATTGTTCTAAACCAATCAGTTTCAGGAGAAGAGGTTCAAGACGTAGCGCAAGTAGTTTGTAATCTACGTTTACCAGAGAAATATGACAATAGTTTTTAGACTGTTTGGGATCATGGCCATCTTTATGGATTAAACAGATTGTAGCATCTAAGAAAGTACCCTGTGCTTTACCATTAGTGTGGAAAAACTGAAAATGTTGTAAAAAATTTGGGGAAAAAAGATGTGAAAAATGTAGAAAAGATTCTACCGTAAAGCCATCAGGACCTGGTGTTTTATTTTTTAAGGAGATTTAAGGAATGAGATATTTCTTGGATAGACAGATTAGAATCTAGAGAGCTAAAGTCAAGGTCCACATGAGAAGAGGGAGAAACTTGATGAAGATATGAGTCAATAGAAGAGGGGAGTGGAGAGGATTCTGGGGGATATAACGTTTTGTAAAATTCTATGAATTCAGTTAAAATGTCTTGGTCTTTGAAAAGGGTTTTCCCATCCGATGAATTAATAGAATCTATCAAAACAAGTTCTTTACGAGATTTATGATAGTTTGCCTGGAGTTTGCCAGCTTTATTACAGCCGCCCGTAGCACTCGTTCAGAGAAGACCGAAGAGGCATTATCAGTAGTTGTTTTATTAAAGTCGAGTTTGGCACGAACAAGTTCCTGTAAGGAATACTCAGATGAGGATGTATAAAAATGATGCTGTAGACTTTCAATATTAGCTATCAAAGTTTTTTGCTGACTAAGTAAATGTTTCTTTTTCTTGGATACATAATCTATAACAAAGCCTCGAGCTGTAGCCTTAACAGTGTCCCAAAGCAGTGAAGGAGGATATCAGGAGATGAATTCAAAGTAAAAAATTCTTCTGTAAAGGAAATGAAAGAGGGAGAGAAAAGTGGATGTTGCAGAAGGGAATTATTAAGCCTCCATCTAGAAGACTTGGGATGTGAGCGGAGCAAAACGAAATCAGCAACAACCGGGGCATGATCAGAAACGACAATGGGTTCAATTGAGGAGGAAATAAGGTTCTGTGTTAAGGCAGAAGAAAGAAACATATAGTCCAAACGTGTCAGAGTGCCATGTGGGGGAGAGAAAAAAGAGAATTCGGAGTTGTCAGGGTGAGAGAGTCTCCATGCATCTACAAGATGAGTCTGTGATATTGTGTTTTGAAATTTTTTGTGGGTCTTGTGGGGTATGAAACGGACTTGGGACTGTCGATCAATGAAAGGGTTCATAACTTGGTTTCAATCACCACCTAAAATAAAAAAATTGTCTTTCTGTTGATTGCATTTTTTTGTGATATTAGGCCAAAAGGAAGAATCCGGTTGAGTTGGACCATAAATATTAAAAACTGTAAGAGAAATATTATTAATGAGCAACTTGACTAATAACCATCTACCTTCTGAATCAGTTTCCTTAGAAATAACAGAACATTTCAAACATTTATGAACTAGACTAATTACCCCATTTTTCTTCATGGTAGTGGGAGATACTAAGACAAAACCCACCCATTGCCTTTTAAGTTTCAAAGCTTCTGACTCTGTCAAATGAGTCTCTTGCAGTAAAACTAAGTCAGGGTTATATGTAGCTAAATGGGATAGTATTCTCTGCCTCTTTATAGGATTAATAAAACCTTTTACATTCCATGAGATAACTTTCAATGTAAAAAAATGAATTAAATATAGAATCACACGATCAATATTGATGCAAAGAAAGAAGAAGAAAAAAGAAGGTTATAGATTAAAGTCTCCAATGAAAACAATGAGAGAAAGTGGAGAAAAGAAGAGGAGCGAAGAAGAAGAAGAAATATGATCTAAAATAGGAGAAGACAGTACATGTCATACGAAGAACAATGACGACTGTAGTACATACCTGAAGGGGAAACAGTAAAAAACTGGGACTGGCGGCAAACGACAAAGACCGCACGACCAACAAGAGAGACAAACCACGCCGGGAGATCGAAAAAGAAGACAAGGTAACGGAAATGGGTATGAGGAAGTTAAAACAATCTGTAATAATGATAAAGAACAAAAAGTTAGAAAAAAGACAATTATAAACAGATAAGGCTACCGGAACATAACCTGCAAAGAAAATGATTAGTGAGGGTTAGAATGAACTTCACAAGAGTCATTCAAAAATTAAAAAATCTGAGAGATTTTCATATAAGAGTCATGTTATTGAAGAAGGACCAGCTGTATCCATGATGGACGTGGAATGAAGGTGACGAAATTTCTGAAGGTCCGCAGGGTCTTCAAAATTAGAGGTGTTGTTTTGAAAAGTTACTTTGAACAAGCAAGGTTGGAACAAACCATAGCCGGCACCCATGGAACGTCTGAGATCTAAAAATTCTTTCCGCCGTTTCGCTGTTGCTGTCGATACATCCTGGGATAAGAACACCTTAGAACCTGACCAAATAAATGCTTCTTAAGTTTGGGTGCATTAAGGACTTGCAAAAGGTCCGTGAATTGTAAGAAAAGAATAATCACGCCACGGCATCTTGAGAGGGCGGATGCAGAAGAGAGGCGAGGGCCCAACCTGTGGGCACGCTGGATATTCAGAGAGGTTGAGGCAGGAAGGTCCAAGATCTTCGGAAGAAAGGAGTTAAAGGTCACAGGGTCATCTCCCTTGATACCCTCAGGAAGACCATACAGACGCAGATTATTGTGCCTGTCCCTGTTCTCCAAATCCTCCGCAGATTTTTTCAAGAGGGTCTCCTCCTTCTCCAGAGATGAGATTTTTGTGGAAGAATCTTGAAGGTCGCTGACGTGCTGTTCCACCGTAGAGAACATGGAGTCAATCGTAAACCATTTAGTGTCCAATACCTGTAGGCGTGTATTGGTTTACTCAATAAATGGGCGTAAAACACGTATTTCCTCTAGAACAGTGTCTAAGGACACTGGCGAAGCAGGCTTCGTGGAGAAGGTGGGTCTTGTTTGAGTCTTTTATTAGTGGATGAGGGTGAGTTTAATTTTGAAGGCACAATGGATGAAGAAGCTGCTCTGGAAGAATTAGAGTAAACCATGCTGACAGAGTTGTGTAAGTTATCCATAAGAGGTGCCACAGAAGCGGAGTGCGTCACAGATAGACCAGTAGTAGCCTTTTTGGTAGAGTGTAACAGGTGTTTGGATCTGCCCTTGAAATAGGAAGTTACTGTCAATCCAGCGTGATAGGTGAATAAATAAGCTTGCTCTCTCTTTCATAATGATAACAAGAAAAGTACCTGTGACAAGAAAAATGCCCCTAAAAAACAGCTGGAGCAAGATGCTGTATAGTAAATATGCAAGACTCAAAGGCAAATGTGTAGTAACAGTACCATATGCCCTTAGCGCAGCTGAAAGCAAAAAATCCAGTCAGGAAAGAAGGCAAAATGGTGGCCGTGAAGTCAGAAAAGGTATCCCATGATGTTTCACCTCACCAGCATTGACAAAGGGGTCCAAAACACAGCCTCATGATCAAGGGGACTTCCGTTTCAGAGAACTCCCCATTAGACCCAGAAAACGGCACTGGGACAGCAAAATAACTCAGGAGATCTCCTGACGTAGCGCAGAGCTCTAAGTTCAGGCGGCCATCTTGAATGGTGACACGCGCGTGTCCTGTTCTACTTATTTTTAATCTTCCCCTGGATGCTTGTCTTTATGTTATGGTTTTAACAAACATACAGAGACCTTTACTAAATGTAAAAATAAGGTGGTATACTAACTTCTTAACAGAGTCAATAATCTGCCACTGTAAGGCTAGATTTTATTTGTTAGACTTATTGCCTGGGTTAGCCCCCCTCCCGAGTATTACAATAGGAATTGTGCTGTGATCAAATTTTATAAACAGAGTTCTTTTGCTGGTGTTATACGTTAATGGTAACTATTTCAGAAACTCCAATTGCATTAGCAATGCTCTCCCATTAGGTTACTTACACAGACCATCATACTCTTGTCCTCAGTCATTTTGTTTTACTGTGAAACTAATGTTTCTGCATATGCCCTATCCACATTTCTCGCTTTTAACTCAGATCCAATATTCTGTTCATAGTGCTATAGATGATAATGACTTGGGGCCACATGTACAAAAGTTATTAGCAGTCACAAATGGAGAATCGGGCTGTTTGCAACCGCTAAATAGCCTTTTGACATGTACTAATCCTATTTTGCGAGTCAGTAACCTATTACTGAATTGAAAAATAGGCTTTGCGAGTTGGTAATAGGAAGTAGTGTGTTAAGGGCATCCCTTCCTAACAGCGAGTCGCAGTGGGATGTATGTATGTTTTGCGACCGGCATGCGGTCGTAAATCATTTGCATTTTGCCGCCTTTTCCAAGTCACAAACAGGAAGAGGTCCCCAGGGGACTCCTCCTTTGTAAATGGTTGCATAAACCCTTTTTAAGAGCAGGCAGTTGTCCCACAGACAACTGCCTACTCTTAAAAAAGGTGACTAAAACGTCTCATTTTTCTTTCTGAAACACATCCCATTTTCCTTTAAGGAAAAAAGGCTGCATTAAAAAAAATGTTTTAATTTATTTAGAAGCAAACACAGACATGGTGGTCTGCTGTCCCCAGTAGGCCACCATCCCTGTGTTTTTAGCGATGCCTAATGGGTCGCAAATTGCGACCAACCTGATGACTATGGATGAGGAATGTCCATTTGCGACTGACTGGGAATCGCTAAATGTGTCTGAGACACATTAGTACATCGCTGTTTGCGACTTTCTAATTGCAAATCGCAATGATTAACAATTAGAAAGTTGTAAACAGATTTGTTTGTACTTGTGGCCCTGAATTTCCTATCCTTCTAGCTGCTTCATCTCTGTGCCCAATGTTAAACTTTCCCTTCCCATTTGTGGCTCTATAATGAATGTAGCAGTCACCTTCCTGATAATTATACTGATAGTGCACAAATTAAGCAACTCTCATGGAATATTGCAAGATTGTCTTTTAAATTATATAATGAGAGTTGGGTGTCAAAGTACTAGGAACAATGAGTCACTGCGTGGAAGTTAAGGGGGATTTCCATAATCAAAGATTGATTGTATTTTGTTTTGGATTTCTTCTCAGAATGTTCTGAACGTCATACCATGAAAGATCATATGATTGAGAGAGCCTGATGCTTCGTGACAATTCCAGCATTGGTCGGAATCTAGAAGGCCCATCTCAAAGAGTTTTTTAGGTGCCCAGTAGGCCTTATGTAGTGTCCAGAATTTGCATTGGGGGAGAATAGGAGATACTTTGTTACTTAGGGAGAATTTCCAAAATGTTTTTCCAGGAGTTGTCAAATACAACCGTGGGGCAAATTGTGGTAGGAGGACTTCTTCATTTATTTTGGATCTCTGATGTTAACCTATTATTAGCTTTGCTGGAGTTTAGTATTCTGTAACTTTTAGCTGCTGCATGAGGTAGACTGGACAGCTTTGTAAGGAAGTTGATGAGGTTGATGAGATCTGATTTGTGTGGTCTATTGCATTTATTTATAGCAACCTTGAGTTTTAAGAAGTTGTAAAAGTCAATGTTGTTTAGGTTATGGTTGGCCTGTAGTTGGGCAAACTGAGTAACCAAGGTTTTTGATGCATAGTATGTTCTTATCTGCCCAATTCTCCCAAATTGGAGACTTCCCTTCTACCGTGATTTTTTTGTTGCCTCAATGGAATGCATACTCTGATTGTTGGATTTAGTTAGAGAGTTTTTTGTCGAGGACTTTGATGGCTGAGATGGTGTCCTTGATAATGAGTTGGGAATGATGTTCATTGTTAGTATCGAGATCAGAGAGAATGGTTTTGCAAGGTGCTCTTTGATGTGTAGCCATAAGAGTTTATCGTTGGAATAGTTGTTATTTATAAAAGTTAAGTATATTGAGACTGCCTTCAAGTTTGCTCATTTTTAATTTGTTGAGGGAGATTCTACCTTGCTTACCATTCCACAGGAAATCAGATATCAAGAACTCTGTTTTTCCACATCTTGGCAGACTTCCCCTTGGGCAGGGGGACTAGACAAGGCTGCCCCTTGTCACCGCTCTTGTTTGCGCTGGTGCTCGAGCCATTGGCGGGTTGGTTAAGACAGGATCCGGTAATTGTAGGGCTCAAGTGGGTGGAGGGATGGGAAGACCGCATTTCCTTATATGCGGACGATGTGCTATTGTACATGGCATCCCCCGCACGCTCCATTAATTGCCTTATAGACATTTGCGCTGCATATGGTACAGTTTCAGGATATTCCATTAACTGGGTGAAATCACTGTTGTATGTGCTTAAGGGCCCTCCTACACGACTACCTAGAAACTGTGAGATACAGATTGCGGAAAGTGTGTTTAAATATCTAGGGTTATATATAGCATCACACCCTGAGCAGTTCACTGAAAAAAATCTCCTGGAACCCTTGGGTAGTTTCCGACGGGATGTGAAGCACTGGCGAAAATGAAGGCGCTCCCTAGGTTCCTATGTGCCCTGCAAAATACCCCTTTTGGGGTTCCCCCCAACTATTTTAAAGCCATTGAAACCAAAGTCAGCAATCTCCTTTGGGATAGGAAGCCCGCCAGTATAGCAATACATAAATTGGTAAAGAGCTGGTACGATGGCGGAATCGCCCTTCCAAACATAAAAGTATACTATTGGGCATCACAACTCACCGTGATAAACCCAATGGCTCCACAAGAGGAACCGGCATTCCGTATGGACAGGTATGTCCTCGGTGGGGTAGCATCATGGGAGCGCTTATAATAAACATCGGGGACCAAGCCTCATGGGGACAGTGGCACACACCGTACGAATATGGTTCACTACACTCTGTGCGCTTGGCTGGGAAAGGGTACTGACACAAGCCACACTGCTGTGGGAAACCTGACGCTTAGGAAAATTATGCAACACCAAGAGATTTAAACAATGGGACCTAATTGGTATCTCCTGTGTTGGGGATTTGTGGAAGAGGGGTAAGATCATTCCATTCACCCAGCTCCAGGAAACATATGGGATGGCACAGACGGAAACTTTCCATTACATGCAGATTAGCCACGCGCTTACGAAACTGATCCTGCCGGATACTGAGCTCCCAGAGGCCTCACCACTATAGGATAGATTATTGACAGACCACATGATGAAAAAAGCGATTTCTCATACATACCGCAAAATTATAAATAACCAACCGGACCCCACAAAAACCCTCAGGGACAGAGGGCAGACCGACATAGGGGAACGGGACGAGACAGACTGGCAGGAAGCACTTTTGTCTCCGAGAGAGGTAGCAATCCCCTCTAAATTAAAGTTAGTGCAAATTAAAATTCTCCATCGAATCTACTACACATGAACGACTATGCACCGCATGGGATGCGCTGACACACCATTCTGTCTACGGCAGTGTGGGGGGCTGGGTACCTTTTACCACATACTGTGTGATTGCCTGGAGATCAAACCATATTGGGAAGCAGTCTTGCGCAACATTTGTGATCCGCCTAGGATTGAGTCGGTGTCTGATGTCAGCAAATAATTTTACAGACCGGGGGGGCTATGCTGTCTCGGCCAATTCACATCGCAGTGTCACTAGGAACGTGGGGGAAACTGTACTGAAGAACACGTAGATGTATTCAATGTGTATAAGATTAATCGTAATGACATGCATTATTTCTATACCTCCGTATGCAGTAATATGTACCAATTAACGGAAAATGTTAATAAAAACGTTTAAAAAAAAGAAAAAAACTCTGTTTTTGATGAAGTTGGTTGAGAGTTGAAAAGGTAGGATGGAGGTGATAAAGTTAATTTGTGGGTGATCATCATCTTGATAGATTCCACTTGTCCACACCAGGTCATGAATTTAGATGTACATGTAAAAAGCAGTTCTTTAACTTTTTGGAGGAGGCTATCTTCAGCTAGTTTTCTTGTGTCTTTCAGATTGTTCCTAAATTGTATCCCAAGGTATTTGATTTGGGACGGTTCTAAAGGGATTGTCTGGGGCCCAAGAATGGCTTTTGCAGGTGTTTCCAGAGAGAATCTATTGTGCTCCTAAAGCATACTGCCAACTACTATGCAATGGTGAAAAATCCCAGAGAATCCCCGTGTGGTGGAATGCTATTTATCGTTAGTTACTAATTTAAGGTAGAGATAGCTATTAATTTTTAGGTTGGGTGTTATCCACCATCAACATATTTTCCCTAGAGGCTGGGTACGTGCTGATTTAGTATGTTGTTGTCCTGGTGAGGAGAACTCTACCCAATCACTGATACGTTTTCTTTTCTGTGTTTTTTATGAATTGATGCTTGGGAGTTACCATGTACCTTTGCTTTAAGATGTTGGTTTTATTAGTTGTAAGCCGGCAGTGACGTTTATACAGCTGTCATCGAACCCATCGCTTTGTGCACTGCTATTGGTTGTTTTCAAAAGTCTTCAGCTAAACTACGTGATTCAATGCTATTTCACCTTAGTATGTGTTTGCTATATTCTTTCATGAATGTTGTACCTTTTATGATTTACTTTTACAAGCCAATCAACGAATATTAATTGAATAATTGGTTGATCAGAAAGGACTGCAGTACTACAGAACTCCTAAGCTGAACTCTGGTCTGATTCTTGTTATCATAAGAACAACATTTCTTGCACTGCCACTTTGCTATAAAGGTATTAAAGACTTCTATGCAAGGACGTTATGTACGCTCAGGGCCGGACTGGGAACCAAAACCGGCCCTGGCAAAGTGCTCGGCCCCCCCCCACCCACCCCCCTCCGGTTGGGGGTGCCGCCGAGCTCTTTGCCAGGGCCGGTTTACAGCCGATTTTGTTACAGGGCCGATTTTGCAGCTAAACGGCCCCCAGGGGCCCAAAACTGGTCCCCACCCGTGCGGCGCACAGGGGGATTGCCCGGTGCCCGCTACGGCAAGTCCGGCACTGTGTACGCTCTAAAAATTAAATTTTAGCCCACTGCGTCACCCGGATTGTATTTTAACTTCTTTTATTTTGCATAAGTACTTCGCCTATTGAATTTTAATGCCAACATGAATTTGTTTTAATGATTGGTGCAACGGTTTTAAGTAACTGCACACTTAATAAAGTATTCATTCACTCATCCATTCATTCATTGGTTGACCAGTCCATGTGCGTTCTGTCCAATACAAACAGTATAGATGGCTCTGAAAATTCCTCATTTTCCTTATGACTGTCTCACTCTTCGGAGTTTTTTTTTGTTTTTTTTGGTTTACAAATTCCCTCTATGGTCCCTACCAGGAATGGGTAGCAATTCTGCTAAACTGTACAATATAATGCTAATGCATGACTATCTTCATTCATACAGACTTGCATTATTTCCTCAGACTCAAATCACTCAAGTATTCAGTCAGTGCAAAATTTGTAAAATAATGAGCGCCAGTTCCCAAAGCGCTGTTAAGAAGCTCCGTCGGCGTTAAAAAATGTGAGCGGGCCGAATACCACAACTGCATCGTCTGGAATTCACCTCAGGTCTATTTAAGACAGTGCCAGAAACTGACCAACCCTTAATTTCACTCTTGCTGCAGGTTCCTGCTTTCTCCCTTGATGACGGTTTTCCGTCTTTCTCTCCTTCCTTATTTCCTGTATGTGTGTTTTTCCCTCTCATGCTCTCCGGAAATATCTGATCAGAGGAAATAAGTGCGGGCCCCCAAAAATGAGTGCCATTGGCCCCCACAAGCAACCTCTGGCTCAAATTAAGTTATTGAGCTATTGCACTGAACCACAAATTCAGGAACTCCAGAAGGACGTCAAGTGTTTTTGGAATATAGATCTTTAGTAACATTTATGTGAAATGCAGGCATTAGGGTTTGCACTTTAGAGTATCTTGTAGAAGAACATTATATAAGCGATAACTGTATTACTAGACACAAATCCGATTGTCCCAGTAGCCTTGGCTCAACAACAGATGCCTTTATTTTGCAGTTTTTCTGCTTACAAGAAAACAAAGGATCACTGTCCAGCATCTTGTTGTTGACATGTTAACAGCTCATAAATAACCTCCCATTAAAGATGGAAAGACATTTAATAGTGTTGCTCGAATTTCAGCCTAGAAACTGCCTGACAACCTTAGATCTGAATGCTACTCATCTACATTATCTGAGACTAGCCTCAACAAGTGCAGAGCATTGGTGGACAATGTTTAATAATCACTCTTTTAAGAAGTTGCAAGAATTTGGCAAGCAGATATAAACGTTCTTGCTATTGTGTGTCCAGTAAAACATCTTAAAGTTCACTATGTAGGAGGAGCCCTGTTGGAAGACTTTATGAGAACTGACGATTTTTACTTTCTGTTGATCTTTGACTGATCATGGTGCTTTCTTTGTAGTTTAACCCTCCTCCTGCTTCAAACCTTGCAACTTCCATCAGCCAACCTTTCTCGGTTTTGCTTTGGAGCCTCAGGCACAAATTGCATAGGTAATGTTGATTGGGCCAAACATTTACATTTACACAATCTCCAGAAGGTAAGAAAAGGCAAAAGCTATAGGCAGCCATCAGTGAATAGTGCCAAATAACAAGAAAAGGTGCAAAAAGCGGCTCCCTGTTTATTTGTGGATAGTGAATAGTAAACAAATTCCAAGGCAGTAAGGGCATGGGACTTGAGAATTCCCTTATATCTGCTGACATGCATGATCGTTGGATGATGTAAATCATGACATTTGTTGTTGCTCCAAATCATATCTGATGGATGTATTGAAATGCCAATGGGACCACATAATCTTGCATCGTCATTGTGTTTTTTATCACTTTGAGGGCCCCTTTTCTTGTTGCTGGGTTTAGAACTCTGTGCACTGTACCCCTGCTAACCAGTAGTAAAGTGCTGTACTCCTCCTTGGTTAAATTGGCATACTCCTAATTGGCTTATTTATCCTGCCTAAAAGTCCCTAGTATATGGTACAAATGGTACCCAGGGCCTGGAATTTAAATGCCACTAGTGGAATGCAGCACCTATTATGCCATTCACTATAGTGGCAGTAGAAACACGACTTCAGGCCTACCGTTGTACCCTGACTGTAACAGTGAAAAAACTGTAATTCGACTGGCCAAAATAAACCATTTTGACAGGTCAAAACCTCCCTTTTAAATATTAATGTCACCGCTATGCAAGCCTTCTAGCCCACATGGCATGGTGCATGGTATTTAAAAGTGGTACATGTTGGCAATTAATATTATCATATTCCTACAGACCTGAAAAAATACGACCCATCTCTCTCCTCCCCTTCACTGCCAAAGTCACCGAGAGACTCTTGAACGCCCAGCTGACCACCTTCATCGAAGAGAACGCCATCCTAGGCGCCTCCCGGTCGGAATTCCACAGCAACCACAGCACCGAGACTGCCCTCCTCGCCGCCACTGATGACATCCGCATGCTACTCGACCAAGGACCAAGGACACACTGCGGCCCTCATCCTACTAGACCTCTCCGCAGCCTTCGACACCATCTCACATCTGCTCTTGCACCCAGACCTCACGACGCTGGGATAAAAGGAACCGCCTCAACTGGATCCAATCCTTTCTCTCCGGCAGAACCCAGAGGATCAGACTACCCCCTTCCTCTCCGAACCCACAGAGATCAACTGCGGAGTACCCCAAGGATCATCCCTCAGCCCCACACTTTTCAACATCTACATGGTCCCCCTCGCCACCATTGTCAGACAGCATGGGCTCAGCATAGTATCCTACTCCGACGACACCCAGCACATCCTCTCCCTCACTAAGAACCCCGAAGACACCAGACTCTGCTTCCAGGAAGGAATGAAGGACGTCGCAGCCTGGATGAAGGATAGCTGCCTGAAGCTCAACTCGGAGCAGACGGAAGTCCTCATCCTTGGACCCTCCACCTCCACCTGGGACAACACCTGGTGGCCCTCCGCCCTCGGTAACTCACCCACCCCTACCGACCACGCCCGGAACCTTGGCATCATCCTAGACTCATCCCTCACCATGACCTGCCAGATAAACTCTGTCGCCTCCTCCGGTTTCAACTGCCTTTGCGCCCTCCGCAAGACCTTCAAATGGATTCCCCATGAATGCAGGAGGACTGTCACCCATGCGCTCATCACCAGCAGGCTGGACTACGGCAATGCCCTCTACGCAGGAATCAACAGAACTCTCCTACACAAGCTCCAAACCATCCAGAACACCGCAGCCAGACTCGTCCTCGGGACACCAAGACAAGAACACATGACCCAACACCTGCGAGACCTCCACTGACTCCCCGTCAAGAAGAGAGTCACCATCAAACTGCTCACCCACGCCTACAAATCCCTCCACAACATCGGTCCCAAATACCTCAACGAGAGTGTCTCCTTCCATTTACCCATGAGGAACCTCCGCTCTGCCGACCTCGCCCTAGCAGAGACATCCACAGAAGCCGAGCAGGCGGAAGAGCCTTCTCCTACATTGCAACCAAGACCTGGAACCAGCTCCCAGTGAACATCAGACGCTCCCCGACCCTGCATCTGTTCATGAAGAACCTCAAGACTTGGCTCTTTGACTGAAACCAGAGCTACACCCCACCCCCAGTGCCTTGAGACGCTCACGGGTGAGTAGCACACTTTAAAAAACCCAGATTGATTGATTGATAGTGATAAGGTCCAAAACGATGCTTTCAATGTGGCAGTCGTAGCTGTATCATTTAGAAAACCAGAGTACAGATTGAAATACTAATACTGCTAACTCAGGAAAGGGACCAGCTATGAAAATAATTAAACAACTATTTTTTAACAGGTATAAAGAATCCAATTTGGTGGTAGTCAGATTTCTAATAAATATTAAGGAAAAGTAACTTTTGCAAAGTTAGTCTTTACCTACCTGAACAGTTAGAAGGCTAATTAGCATAAACCTCTGCCAGCTCCAAGAAAGAGACATTTCTTGTGTATCCACTGTATGGTTGCTGAAGAACCTTACTTTTGTCTTACCAGCTGTCTGTTTATGGGTTTGTTGTGAGTATAGTACCTGCTATAATCTGGATTATTGTGTTAGATGTGGGAGGACACTAGGATTACCATAGTGCACTCCCCCCCCCCCACAAACACCCCAACCCTCAGAGCCCAAGTTTAGAGTAGCCGAAGACTTTTGCCCTCTTGGACATGCCCTGGCACACTGAACTTTAGACCGGTTTGCATTAGGGCAAACAGGGAGTGAAATTGGGCTGTTGGTTGACTGAGGTGTGAACTCTGATCAAGCAGCAACCACAATCCTTGTCAGGGTGAGGCACAAGACAACCCTAAATTAACCTGTGCGCCACCCTCTGGTAGCATTCAGGCTTAACCTAGAGGCAATGTGTAAAGTATTCATTGAACATTTCAAACAGCAGTAAAGTGAAAATACCGCACAAAAAGGATCCCACACCAGATTAGAACATTAGACACATTTTATTAAATAAAACAAGACTAAAACAATAAAAATCCAATTAGTATAACTGGAGACATGCACATTTAAGGATTTCAGTGAAAATAGTGCCAAAAAGCACAAAGTGCCAACTCTGGATATTTCGTTGCACCAGCCTGGGATAAGTCACAAGTTCAGGCCTACCGCAATAGATCGCAGGCCAGCTAAAGGGACCCAGTTAGGGCCGCTGAACAAAGTACCTTAAATCCTGGTTCGTGGAGCGCTGTGAGTATCTGCTTCGAAGATTCATTGTGCAGCCGAAGACATGCATCGGTTCTGAGATGCAGCGAAGCTGCGATACAAGGTCCTGAGTTATTATTGAGGATTCTGTCGAGAGGGGCTTGCAATGTGAAGTTCACCATCGCGGATGCATTGTGGAGTTGAGCCAATGTGTCGTTTCGAGGAAGTGCGAGGCTGTGATGTGGGGTCCTACATCGTCATCGAGGCTGCCATCGATGAGGTATACAAGGGCCTGCACCGAGGATGTGCTGCGTGGCGGACATTCCAATGAGGCGGAGGACAGCTACGCAATGCAGGGCTTTGCGACGGAGAAGAGCCATGCATCGGTGACGATGTGTCAGTGATGGGTCAGTTCTGCCCAAGGTTGTGCTGCACTGCAGAGGAGATGCGTCAGTTCCTCAGGATCCACAGAGACTGGCAGATCACCTTAGGCCTACTTCCAAGGGCCCAGGACTGGCATGGCCCCACTTTGCAGAATAGACTCACAGATGGTAGATTCCAGTTGCTGGGGTTGAAGTTGTTCAAGCCTTCTGTCCCTGGGACTCAAGTCAGGAAGCCAGCCAACTAGCCCCTGGAGTTACTATGGGGTCATGGGTTCACCAGATGCTGGTCCAGTCCTTCTCACCTAGGGAAGAGTACATAAGGTCAGCTCAGCAGAGTGGCAGTCCTTTCAGCCGCCCAGCGGTCCTTTCTGGCAGAGTACCCACAGGTCCAGAAAACTCCTGAAGAGTTGGTATCTGAGGTCCAATATTTATACTCAGTTCTGCCTTCGAAGTGGGAGAGGCTTCTAGAGGCTTCCCTTTGAAGTGCATAGGTTCCATTCCTTCCTTGCCCTGGCACCAGATTAACTATATGGGGTATGCAGTCCTTTGTGTGGAGGCAGGACACACTCTATTCAAGTGTAAGTGGGACTGTGCCTAGCTCCTCCCTCTCAACCTGCCAGTGATGGCCCATCCAGGCACACCTAAGCTCAGAATTGTGTGTGGCTGTCTAGAAGGAATACACAAAGCCCAACTGTCAACTACACCCAGTCATATGACCCAGAGACAGGCTGTGGGCACCAAATGGCTAAGGCAGGAAAAAGCCAACTTTTCAAAAGTAACTTCTTCAAAATTGTAATTTCAAATCCGACTTCACCATAAATTAGTATTTTTCATAATAATTCCAAAGACACCAAAGATTAATGATTTGCCTGTTCCCATTTGGAATTCACAGCTTATTATGTGTAGTAAGTTAAATCCAATGTTATCCTATGGGAAAGGTATGCCTTGAATTAGTGAAAAACAATTGTAAAAGTTTTTCCCTACCAGGACATGTAAAACTGAAAAGTATGTTTAAAGTGCTATTTAAGTAGATGGTACAATCAATGCGTTTAATTTACAGGCCCTGGGCACAGGTAGAGTCACTTTACTAGGAACTTACAAGTAAATTAGGTATGCCAATTGGGTGTAAGACAATTCTACCATGTTTTAAGGAGAGAGCACAAGCATTTAGCACTGGTAAGCAGCGATAAAGTGTGAAGAATCTTAAAGCCAGCAAAAACAAAGTCAGCAAAACAGGAGGTCTGAA
Source organism: Triturus cristatus (assembly GCF_964204655.1). NCBI lineage: Eukaryota > Metazoa > Chordata > Amphibia > Caudata > Salamandridae > Triturus > Triturus cristatus. The sequence goes on along the minus strand of NC_140593.1, from coordinate 240,327,596 downwards.
GGCAAAACGTTAAGAAGTAAATTACACCAAGGATGCCAGGTCTAACACAACTTCCCTCCAGCTGAAAGTGGGGAGATTTTCTCAACCCCTAGGGAGTTCTCTTTACTAAGGAAGAAAAACCTGGGGAGACCAGCAACATTGGCGTGGTCTGTTCCAGGATGGTGTTCCACCGTAAAGTCCATTCCCTGTAGGGAAATGGACCACCTCAACAGTTTGGAATTCTCACCCCTGGTCTGCATTAGACATCTGAGGGGTCTGTGGACCATCTGAACCGGGTAGTGAGCACCAAACAGATATGGTCTCAACTTCATCAGTGCCCCGATCTCTGAAAAGGCTTCCCTTTCTATTGCAGTCCAACTCTGTTCCCGGGGAAGTAATCTCCTACTGATGAAGGCTACAGGTTGATCCCAGCCCTCTTCATTTAGCTGTAAGTGCATGGCCCCTGTGGTGCCATTGATGAGCTCCATTCACACGCTTTTTTTGGTGACGAAGTCCAGTTTGGGTCTTGCATCTTGCATCTTGAGAGCGTGAGCAGTAGCCGCGGTGGCGAAGCGGAGACCGATGTGGCGCGGTGGGGCGAAGCGATACCAGGAGGCCGGTAGACAAGGATAACCCCGCAGGAGAGACCCACCTGGTCCCGCCCGGACCCGCAAGCTGCAAGCCGTAAGCTGTGGCCCATCTGGAGAGAGCCTGCCGCGAGCCGCTCCTAGCCGCCGCAGAAGGTAAAGGATTACTGGGTTAGCAGGGGCAGGAGCGGGAGCGGCATAGGAGTAGAGACCCCCTCCCCCCTCCCACCTGCCGCCTGCCACCGCAACGCAGTGTTGCAGTGTTGCAGGAAAGCAGGGCAGCGGTAGTCGTGGATTCTGTGAGTCCCGTGAGCCCTAGGAATTGCAGCAGGACTCCGGGAGCTATCACAAGACCACCAAGGCCACTATAAGGCCACCACAAGGTCACATAAGGCCACTGCAGCTGGAGAGTATGAAGTGTGGGAGCAGCGTGGGAGCATCAGAGGCGTCAGAGGCAGCAGTCCCACTCCCAGCAGCCCCTGGAGTAGGGGGCCACAGTAGGAGTAGTTGAGTCTGCTGAGACTGCTGAGAGCATAGAGAGGAGGACGAGGTCAAGGCTGAGGTGAGCTGCGGGCGGCAAGCGTCTCGGTATGGCTGTTCAGGGGTAGTGGGGAAAGTGGTGGAGCTAGTGGTGCCCATTGGTGCCCAGCTTCAGAGTGCCACCTGTTGTCGCCACCTGCAGCCAGTTCGGGCCTGTTGCCCCCCTTTTTTCATTGCTGCACTATCACTGATGCTGTCACACTCACGTTATCCCCGGCTTCGTTGAGGCTGAGTGGCTCAGAGGCCAAGAGGTCAACAGGGGCCAAAGAGAGCAAAAGTACCATCACTATAACTGAATGGAAAAGTTAAATTGAAGCACAAGGAGTATAAGGAGTTTGGCACTAGTTTTGGCTGACCTAACCCGACCCTGACGAACTCCACGGTTTCAGTAAACCCGGTGTTTTAGCAGCAACAACCGTGCTGTGGCAACAACAGCAGTAACAACGGCAGGGTGCAAGTACCAGTAGCAGAGCAACAGAGCAACAGAGCCCGTCAGCAGCACACTCCAAGGGAGGCACGGAGGGCCAGCAGAGGGCCAACAGATTCAGGCTTAGTAGGCGGCTCAACTGGAAAACATAGGATACATAGGATCACACAGGATCATACAGGAGCACTGGAGTACAGGAGTACACAGGAGTACACAAGAGTACACAGGAGTACACAGGAGCTCTCAGTGCACCCAAGAGGGAAATACCCAGAACAACAGAAGTACACAGAATAACCTGTCCCCCCAATAACCAGAATTAAAAAAAACTTTTTAAACTTCCACGAAGGAAATGAAATTGGGGAAAATTCGTCAAGTGGCAACAGGCAAAATATCAAATAAAACAAATCTAAAAAATCTTCTGAAGAAGGCCCACCATCAAGCCGAAAATGAAAGGCTGCAAGACCGAGAGAGAGGTTGGTCTCAGCGCCGACTCCGGAAACAACAACGCTGAGCCCGAGAAGCAAAACCGGGATTCATAAATTCTTCTTTTTAAAGGACACTATGGCGGCAATCTACACACCAACAGTCGAGGCTACCCAGCTGCCAAGCCCTATTTTCCCAGATGGAACTAAAGCTCCCTCCATACAGGGACTGGTAAACACCAACGACACGCCAACAGGGAACCCAGCCCCACAGAAATCAACGATAGACCTACCAGCGAGCAAACTGGTAACCGTAACTGCACAGGTGCACAAGTTTAAGTCAATAACAAAAACAAATGAAACAACTAGAAGTGAAGTAATCGAGGGAAGCACAGAGGAATCTACGGAGGAAAAGCTAAAGCTAAACAAATCAACCAGAAGCGTAGCAACCAGGAACATAGTAATTGAGGGAAACGTAAACATAAAGGAACCTATGGAGGAAAAGTCAAAGTTAAACAAATCAGCAGAGCGGGTAGGCCCAGCGGAAGAAGCCTGGTTAAACTCATTTTCCTTATCCAATGACTCCAACCTTTTAGAAATCCTGGAAACCAAAACACAGAAAAAAGAAACCCAAGGAAAAGTCTTACCACCAGAAATTCGCATGGGAGCACAACAGAGTAGATTGGGAATGGCGGTATCCACCCCTCGAAGCCCGTCGCTCAGCAATGACCAACAACAGATTGTATTAGAGGATGGCAGTAGTTTTTCAAGGAAAGTAAATCAATTAAACCTGTCATACCCAATTACAATTTCATCCCTGAGTAGGATAGATCACGAGCTAGGGGACTCGGGGAAGTACCGTGAAGACCAACAAAATACACAATGGAGTCAGACCTTGATAGGCACAATGGATCAAGCAATAAGGGTACTGAATTACCAATCAGATAAAATGGAAGTCCAAATAGACCTTATAAACTTAATCGCCGGACACATCTCAGGCATAAATACTAAGATGGACTTAATCACGTCACTACTAACATGCAGGGGAAACCCGGAGCAAGAAACAAATAATGACAAACCACTGCCTAATTGTGGATGCGGCAGCATAATCGAGAAATTGGCAAGTCTTCCTGAAATCCTAATGGACATTCTAGGGGCGGTAAAACTAACAAGTAACAACAAGCAGAATATGGAAACTCAATATGAGATTGAAATGAAGGAAATACCAAAAGGTAATAAATCGATAACAAAGTCAAGTAGTATAGCCAAGGGTGAAATAGAGCAAGTGGAATTTGATGATCAATCGGACATAACAGATTACTAAATGGAAGCAATACAGAGCATCCTTAAGACCTCGCCTCCCGTAAAATCAACAAAAAGGCAAAGAAAACGTGCAAGGAAGGCCAGGCCTAAATATAATAAACAACAAAGCACGGGTTTGGAGAAAAGCTTTTCAATCTTTACAATCAAAACATCCCAAGGGGATAAAAACAAATCGTCAAATTTGTCCATGAGTGGGGCAGCACTAACAGACACAGATCAATCAAAACATATATCAGAACTCAAGCTAATGCAAGAAAGTTTGTTCTCCACCGCTCTCACCATCCCAAAAAAAAAGACGAACCAAGATTACCAACTGGATTTGGGACGCCCACTAGCAAAAGAAGCAGACCAGAAGTATAGACAGGAAACATGGCTACCAGAAAGAAATCAATCAATTAAGAAAGGTGCAGGGCAAGAAAAAACATCTCAAGCACCAGATAAAAATGCATCTTGGAGTACCAAATGTCCAAGCCCAGATACAGGAGAAAAATCTTCCATTCGGAATGAGGAGAGCAAAACATGGAACGAACCAAGAAGCCGGGAAGATTTGACAGGCAATAGGTGGCAGGAGAAAGCGAACATCAAAGTTCTAAGCAAGCATAAACCGATAAAGGTCACAATAATTGGAAAGGGCCAAAGATGCAGGCTTCCTCTCATGGAACCAGAACCTGAGCCAACAGGGATAAGGATGACAAAAAACCCTGGAAAAGTGGAGAAGAAAAAGGAGGAGGTGAATGTGGTACTAGTGGAGCAAGAATCCCAAGTTGCTCAAGATATAAAAGAATCTAGAAACCCTGCAGCCGGAAAAGAAAAAATCCTACAATCTCCCAGTAGTTTCCAAAACAAGTTAGATGTGTTTGAATTAAAATTGACATTTGTGCCCGAATATTCAACTAAAGGAAGGCAAGACATCCTGAACCGAGGGAACTTGTTAAGGCTGTTTAAAGAAATGCCAGAACTAAATGCAATAGCCTCACAAGATCTAATAGCTGTGGAATTCCAACAAAAAAGATCAACTCAAGATATTGAAAAATCCTTGACAACTTGGTCCTCAGAGGAAATAGTGGACAAGATATACTCGATGAGAGCAAGGTTTGGAGCATGGGGAATCATGCTGATGCTACATAAACGCCCAAGGTACCCCTACCCCCTCCTAAACAATTCTAGAAACTTAAAAGAGGAGGACACATTCGGGAAAAGCCAAAAAACATGTGTACGGGGCACCCAATCCACCACTCCTGTAATGCCTTCCAACGTAAACAGGGCCAATATAACAGCAAACCCATTAAATGCGGAAACATCGGACGGGATGGATTGGTCCTGGGTGCCAAAGGTGTTAAGTAAAAAGCATACCTAACAAAGTGCTAAAACCAATAACGGAAGAAGAGACGCAGGACTGTAACTGGAACTGGGGGGATAAAAGGCCAGATAGTATTACAATCTGCTCATGGAACGTCCATGGCTTTAAAGACATGGGCCAGGACCATGAAACTCTATCCTTTCTCCGACAACAAAAATAATCCTGCTTCAGGAAACTTGGAAAATGGTTCCAGCATCAATTTCAGGATTTATAGAACATCAAATTCGTGCAGAAAGATTTTCAATCTTCGGGCATCTGCGAGGCGTGTTATCGATATATGTTGCTCAAAAGTATGACTGGTCAACCGAAGAACTGGATGCTGGGGTTAATTGGGTTCAAGTGATCAAAGTTAGTGGTAAGTCCCCACTCAATAAATCAATGTGGCAACTACTCCTAGCTAACATTTACATTCACCCAGACAGAAAGAACCAGAAAGAAAAATACACTACTTTAATGACCTTGATAAAAGCAATGCAAAGATCTCACGAGCGATGCCCTATGTTCATTTCAGGAGACTTTAACTGCAATCTCATAATCAAAAATCGGAATGAAAGAAAGAGGCTGGATAATTGGGGAGTACGAATAATAACGAATGAATTAGAAAACCTTGGACTGAGAATTTTGAACGGTAACACAAAGGGAGACACACCGGCGGCCATTACACACTTGAGTGGAAAAGTTCGTTCAACAATAGGCTTTTCTATTATTAGCAATAAGTTAGTCCCTAGTATTGATACATTTCAAATCGACTCACGAATAGAAAGCGACCACCTACCCCAAATCACGAGAATGAACATTTCACACAGGCCCAAAAAACAAATGTCCTCTCACGACAAGCAGAAAAGTTTAACCTAAGAAAATTAAAATGGCGGGGAGTGGACTTTCAAAACATCCAGGAGACAGCCAGGGTACCCGTGAGCAAACTAGGGCCACAGACTGAGGAGGAACGTGTAAAAAACTGGGAACAGCTGGCCTTGGCCCTCATTCGAAGATTTCCAGCTATTTTGGGTAGCCAAAAAAGACCAGACACCAGGAGGGAACCATGGTTTAACATTGAATTATGGGATCAAAAGAGAAGGATCACAAGAGAGTTGCGATTACAAACACGGGCGGCAAGAATGGGCAGAAAAATCAATAAAGGTAAACTGAATGAAATAAGGAACAACTACAGGAAAATGTTGAGTAAGGCGAAAACAGCGTATAAGGAATCCATCTAGACAAAATAACTGTGTGCAAGCAAATTGCCAAACAGCAGGGACCTTTGGGGCATTATAAATAACTTGATTAAAGGCGCAAGACTGCAACTAGAAGCAGGAATTGGAGAGGAAATGTGGTCTCAACACGTGCGAAACATGTACAGTAGCATGGTATCAGGGGCTGTAGAAGAGTCCCGAGGGCCGTTCCTTGAACAGGAAAAAATACAAACAACATCCAGTCAGGATAGGGCGAAATGCAAACACCCAGGACTAGAGATACGTAGTAATGACCAAAATACCCTGACTGATATTAAACAGTTAAGAGGCATAATACAAAAACTTAAGACCGAGGGAGCAGCAGGTCCAAATGGGCTTCCCAATGCGCTTTTTAGGAATGACCCAGATTTCTGGTCGGAGTATCTAATGCCACTCTTCAACCAGATTTATACGCAGACCAACGTCCCCGATTCCTGGAAAGGGAACATAATCCATCCAATATTTAAACATGGTGATCACTGTAAACCAGGAAACTACAGGTTGATATCTCTAATTGATGTAGAGGCCACGCTTTACACTTCTTGTCTCCTAGTTCAGCTTCGAGATTGGATGGACGAAAAGAACATCATTCCCAAGTTCCAACTGGGTTTTAGGCAAGGGATTGGCACAATAACAAATTTGGCCATCTTGGCGCTTTTAACGGAAAAAGCGGTAAAAAAGAGAACACGGCTGTATGCATGTTTTGTTGATATAAAATCCGCTTTCGACCGAGTGAGCAGAAAACGGCTCTGGGAAAAATTAAACGCATGGGGATTGCCGACTCCATTATTGAATGCAGTAATTGCCCTATATACAGACACCTGGGCAAGAGTGAAATTAGGCGACGAATGCAGCACAACCTCGAGCATCCATACGCAGCAAGCTTTAAAACAAGGCTGCGCCTTAGCGCCAAGCCTATTCAATCTGTTTCTCTCAGATATCAGTAAATATATGGAAGCAGCCGACTGTCACCCACCGAACATGGCCAACAAGCCGATTTCTTTTTTACAGTACGCTGACAACATCGTAGTGTTGAGCCAAACCCCCATCGGACTACAAAGAGCAATAAATAATCTAGTATCCTATTTGGACCAGGAAAACTTGGAATTAAATAAAGAGAAAAACAAAGTCGTTCGTCTAGTGGACACTAAACAAATCAAGTTTAAATGGTCGGTGAAAGGGGTAACGGTGGAAGAGCAAGGGTCCTACAAATATCTTGGCATAACAATAGGGCAGGCCATAACACAAAAGGAACACAAATTGGCTATAAAAGCCAAAGCGCAATCGCTAATCTTCGCATACAGGTCACTATACAAAAAATTAGATTGCCCGAACCACAACCATCTCTTAAAAGTGATGGCTGGGCAAATTCTGCCTACTCTGTCATATGGCTTAGTCACTTGGTGCGGCAAGGAGGCTGACCTATTAAAAGAACTTCAGATGAAGGTTTACAAGGCCGTTTTCAACCTGCCAAAATCTGCCTCCCCAGCTCAGTTCCGGCTGGAATGTGGCCTCCAGAAACATAAATTCCGGAGTATGAGCGGCTTTGTCAAGCTATGTCATAAATTCCGCTCCTCCGATTCAGACACAATGAACAGGTTATGTTGGAAAGAAATTAAGTACCAGATGGACCAAGAAACACCGAACTCATGGGGAAGTTATTTGAGAACATCACAGGCCGACCTGGAAATACAAACAGCATGGGAAAATAGGGTAGACAGAGCAAGCATCAGTAAAGCGGTCAATGATGCAGCAAAAAAGAAATCTTTCCTGGAAGATAAAAAAACTATTTCCAAACGTTGGCACAGGTGGACTGTCATCACCTTTTATAAATCTTTAAAGCCACAAGCATATTTAACAACTCATTTTAGCCTGCAGTTAAAAAAGAGCTACACAGATTGTCGGATGGGCTTGCACGACTCAAAATACCTACAGCCGTCTTGCAAAAACACCCAACAATGAGCACATTGTCGACTGTGTGGTTTTGACAAGGAATCTTTAACTCATCTACTATGTGTATGCCCAGTAGTCATGGTCCTGAGAAGACTATCTAAAATCCATTTTTAATGAACTGAATATTCGCACGTGCAGGCAAGCCGTGATATGCTGGTTGGACAGCTCCTCTATAATCTTGGCCTGCCGGGGAGTAAAATACCTGGCCAAGGTAAGAAAACTTTTACAGCAAGCCGATCTGGAGGAAAACAAAGAAGCATGACCTACCTGGCATGGGCCCAGCTGACTCATCTGTGTAATAAATGGACTGAATGTAAATCATATTAAGAGACTATTTAGTTAGCAGGACCACAGAAGTTGGATTTTAAAACTCACTTTGCACTAACCGTCTAATTGCACTTTCTTCCAGGATCCTGCGATTTTTCAGGGCTTTCTAATAAGCTAGCTAGTTGTTTTAAAAATTTTGACTCACTGATAGTATGTCTTTCATGTTACCATTCACTAGAGTGGGAATGATTATATAACAGCAAGGTCCAAAAGCACTATCACGGTTCTAGTAAGGAAAATGATGTACTTATTTGACTGCTTTACAATGCATCTTATAACATTTTATGCCGATTGTTAAGCACACGCACTTTAGCTAAATAACCAATGGAATATCATCAATGTTGTCTGGTTTTAACTGTGAAGGTAAAGATATATATATATATTTTTTTAATTCATTTGGAAATTTGTAAAGATTTTAATTAATCATACAATAAACTATGACTTGGTGCTGGCCCCTATGCCATGCTCTGAGGTGTCTGTTTGTACAATTAATTATTTGGAGAAATCAGGGGTCTTCAACAAGGGTGATGTGCACATGAACTACTTCAGGGTGTCAAAAGCATTCTGGCATTCCTCCGTTCAGATCACCTGTCTAGGCTGCTTCTTAGAAATCAGCTCTTTCAAGGGTGCAGTAATAATGCCATACACCTTGAAAAATCTCATGTAACAACCAGTAAGGCCTAAGAAGTCTCTCACCTCTTTCCGAGTTTTGGGGGGGGGGGTTCCCAAGCCAGAACGGTTTGGATCTTAGCCTGAATGGGCTGCACTTTCCCACTCCCAATTGGTTAATCAAGTAGACCACTGAACCCTGCTGTATCTGGCACTTAATGGCATTGATAGTGAATCCTGCCTTCTAAAGAGCCTTAAGCACTATCCTGAGGTTGGACAGGTGGTCCTCCCAGCTACAACTGAGGAACACAATGTCATCTGGGTAGGTGGCAATGAAGCTTTCCAATCCATCCAGGACCTGATTGACCAACCTCTGGAAGGTGGCAGGAGTATTTTACAACCCAAAGGGGATTAACTGGGAACTGGAAGGGTCCTTATGGAGTAGAAAACGCATACCTCTCTTTCGCCCCCTCATTTAAGGCAATCTGCCAGGATCCAGACTTTAAGTCAAACGTGCTGAAGAACTTGGCAGCTCCCAACCGATCTATGAACTCATCAGCTCAGGGGATAGGGTGTGCATCAGTCTTAGTGATGGCATTGAGCCTCCGGTAATCCACAAAGAACCTTAGTTTTGGGGTGGTACCTAGAGGATAAGCCTTGGGAACCAACACCACTGGGCTGGACAAGAACTGTTTGAGCTTTTGATTCAATTACCCCTAACTCCAGCATTTTGCTGACTTCCTCCTTTATGCTGGTGGCTCTCACCTTGTCAGACAGCCTTTAGATTTAACTCTTCACTGGCATGCTGTCCCCAGTATCAATATCATGGGTACACCAATTAGTGAGTCCTGAGGTAATGGAGAAAAGTGAAGCAAACTGCCCCAACAAAAGCATGGCAGGAGGACGGCCCCATTCTGCCTCCAGGGCACTGAGAGACCCCTGGTAATACCTTTTAGGGTCTTGTTAAACCTATCAACAAGCCCATTAGTTGGGGGTGGTAAGGAGTGGAGAACTAATAGGTTACCACACACTCCTTCCACATGAACTTCATGCACGCCAATATGAAGTTGGTACCTCAGTCAAATACGAACTTCTTGGGGAACCCCACATGGATGAAGATCCTCATCACGGCCCTTGCCACAGTGGGCACAGTTACTGTTCTTAGAGGGATAGCCTCTGGGTACTGGATAGCATGGTCCACCAAGACCAGGATGAACCTGTTGCCCAGGGTGGTCTGGGGTCCGGAGGCCCAACAATGTCAATGCCCATCCATTCAGAGGGAGTGTTAATGACAGAGAATGGATGCAGTGGAGCCTTGCACATTTGTCCTGTCTTACCACTGGGCTGGCAGGTTGGGCACGACCTGCAGAATGCTTCGAAGGCCATCCTCATCCGGGGACAGTAAAAGTGGGTGACAATCCTTTCAAAGATCTTGTCCTACCCTAGATGTCCTGCCAGGGTGCATCATGAGCCAGACCCAGTAGGAAGACCCCAGAGTACTGGGGGACCACCAACACATGAGTTGAACCAGGCTCAGAACCCTGAGGCTCGCTACACAGGAGACCATTCTCCTAGTAAATCAGGTGATCACCAGAGGTCTTGTCAGCTGCCTTGGACTTGGCCTGCTGCTGTAGGCCCTCAAGAGTAGAGCCCTCTCCATCTCCGCCTTGCAGAACATCTTCCTTATGGGACCCCCTTCCTGCTGTTAGTTGGTCAGGTACATTCCCCAGGGCGACAGTGTCCTCCCCTGTAGGTTCTGAGACATCACTCTAGGGCTCAGCCTCTTTCCAGAATTCTATGTTCTGAGAGGAGCCCTGAAGGACTGGGCCTGCTCCTTCTTGTCCTCAGGACAATGAGGAGAACTCCAAAGGTCAAGAGGCCTTTTCCTGGAAGTACGCAGATGACCAATGGAAACTGGAGCTGGAGTGGACCCTGCCTTTGGCTTCTGCTAGACACCCTGTGAATCTCTAAGGTCCTTCCCTGAGGCCCTGATGGGTCTTAGAAGTGTACTTCCATGGTTTGACCGTGACAAACCTGGTTAGTGTATCTGATCCATGCTCCATCATGGTCAACTTTGATTGGCATATAAGGCCCTGGTCTACCACGACATTTTGACTGTCATTGGCGCTTTGGGCTTTTGATGCTATTTGTAGTTGAAAATTCATATTTTTGTGTTCCCCTTATTGTATTTTTTTGTTATTTTTTTAATAAACTGTTACTCTATTTTTCTAATTTGGCTTGGGATTTTTATTTTTTTGCTGCCTGACTTTATTACTGTTTAGGTGCTGCATAAATACTTTACACATTGACCTAAGTTAAGCCTGTCTGCTCTGTGTCATTGCTACCTTAGGGGTTGAGCTCAGCTTAATTTAGTGACTTTGAGGTTTTATCCTGACAAGAGTCGTGATCATTCCTTGAAGTGGGTTGTCACCCACTCTAAATAAAAATCTATTTTATTACACTTCACAATACCTTTTGATGACATTTAGGTTATCTGGTCAACATTTCAGTATTCTAAACCCAAGATCATCCTGTAAGACATAGCTTTAAAAGGTTCTAATGGCCACCAATACTTATTTCCAGTAGCCTTTAATTTCAACATTGTGTCTGCAGTGCTGTGGCCACTCCATATATCCCCTTTGACAAAGTCTGGATAACCCCATGTTCGCTGCATGCAACATGTTCCTATTTTGTAACACATCTTACTGTCAGCTCAATGAGGCAGTTGTCTGAGTTTTTGGTTTTGCTATTTCCAGATCCTTGCTCCATTTTATTATATAAAATCCTTTAGGCACATTTTGGTGAACAATTAGTATTTTGTATAGCCATGTAAGCAGCCGGTGAAGTCTGTACATAATCATACTCGTTCAAACAGTTTTATCCTTTATAGCTGCTGTTTTTATCGAGGAGGGTAAAACAAAGAGCCTGAATTTATAGTACTGGAGTTGCTGGACCTCTCCAACGTTGAATTTCTTTTTCAACATTTCAATTGATTTATATAATGTCTTCTTCAAATATGTCACCTATTATTATGCACTTTCCAAGTCTACAACAGATTATTTCGAGATTCTCTGATGCAGGAAGAACTCTGAAACTTAGTGCATGGGTATCATACAAAATGGAAAGATAATAGGTGCCTTGAGGAATGCTACACCATCCAATATCTCTAACGATGGGTTGGTGATTGGGCTGCAATAAAGATGTTTCTGCCTGCCTCTTTAGGTACCTAAAAAAACATCTCAGTGCGATCTTCCTGTCACTGCCTTGGCCAAATGCAAGCAGTACTTAACTGATTCGCAGTGCCCATTGCCCCAGTGACCGAGGCTGTGAAACCTCCTGGTATTTTGTCAGGTCCAGGAATGCCACATCTTCTATTTGGCTGTGTGTCTTCACGACCTTGGCAGGAAGTCTGGGCTTCATTTCACCCCACACAAAGGCAAGATTGATATTCTGTAGTCCTCCAGTGTGCCACTTGTCATTCTCATGTGCTGTGCTGTATTGGTTATTTAAATGCCTATTATTCCTCCTAACCAAAATACATATAGATTCTGCAATGCATGGATATTATCCAGGATCCGCTCCTTCAGTTCAGGACTATTTGTCCTGTAGATGTTGCTCTCTCAATTGGCCTTTTCGAAAGTCTATCTGCTGTACATTGTATTTCACTCATTTGAAAGAACATATCCTGCCCAGTATTAGCCAATAGTTCTGTTTGTTCAACTAACCCTTTTTGAACCTCTATACTGTTTTACATTTGCATAGCTCTCATGTCAAATGTATAGGGTGCTGGGTTGGTTGGCAGAACTACCCCAGTGTGATCGCTCTGACATCCAGATTTCTTCTTCATAACACTGCCAGTTGTACTAAAGTTACGGACCCCAATAATGCGACCTTCTCGTATTCTCAATGCTTCTTTTTTGGCGCTCTTCTTGCTGTAGAGTTTTCTGTTTTTCTCTTAGAGTACTAAGTGTGATTTTCGTCTCTGAGTTAAAACTGAAGTGTTCAAGGTTATTGCTTTTTAGTCCTTTCTCTTGGCCAGCTTGGAGTGTGCCACATCTTGCAGAAGTGTAATGGGGCCCTCCTGTTGCTAAGAGGTCTGACGTCTTGCATTATCCAATGTTTTTTAGGTCTCGCCTGCGATGCAGCGCATGCGCTGCTTTGCCTTGGCGAGATCTATTGTCCTTGCTTTTGTGTCTGGCTTCTGTGGAAGCGGGGTTGGTGTCCACCCTGTCGGCATTAGGCCCCGCCCACCCGGACTGGGGATTTCGCTCGCGCACGCTCGCGCACGCTCGCGCACTGCGTCTCTTCCAGAATAACAGCGTCTAAGCAATGGAAGATGGCGCTAAGGGTGGGGGGTGGAGGAGTCAGCTGAGGTACGCACTGTGTCTACCTTCCGCTTTAGTGACCTTTGCAGGACAGACCATTTTGCATATTAAAGCTAGTGAAATCAAGATATTTGTCTGCGTTCCCCGTGCACATTATACATTAAAGACTAAAGTAAGATTGTCCCAATGTTCTGCGGACACAACTGATGTAAAGGGACAGGAGGTGAGCTTCATGCACGCTCTGCCCTTATGACCCTAACACTAAAGATGGCTGGCAGCATCGGTTCTTCCTGTGAAATAAAACTACATTTACAAACCCAGCCGCGAGCAGACAGTCGAAGAACAGCGAAGGGAGCGATGAAGAGAAACTGAAGAGGGGCACAGGTGAAAGGGAACCGTAAAGTGTCTGTGGCATTCGGGGTGCCATTTTAACTTCAGCTGCACACGGGTGTGTGTTCGGATGTTGGCGGCTGGTGCTATGCTGCTGGTGATAATTGAATGATGAATGCACCTTAAGCCCAGACTTTTCTCACTTATCACCACGGAGGCTGCGTATGCTTCTGAGGCATGTCTGCTGTGGGACTGCACGGGGGTCTCGATGCCCTGCACCCCGGATTACTACTATTACTATCGGACTGGCATGCAGTGTGAGCTACGCGGCATGTCTGCAGACACCTCAACAAAAGAAGGCATTAGGAAAGGAGCACGAGAGATGAACACAACGAGGCTTGGGAAAGTCACAGGCGCCACTGAAACCGGAGCTACCACCAAATGTTGGATGTCTTCTAAAAATACCAAAATGTAGGAGTAATAATAAGTCAAACATTTTCCCCGGAAATAAACTCATATAGAGTAGTGATCAAATGTTGTCTCCAAGAGAGTGACACTGCTCGGAACCTTATAAAATCCAGTGAATACTTATATATAATCTGCAACTAGCCACACCAATGATTTATTCTCCGTGCATGCCAGGCAAAGGAAGCCCAGATTGTACTGGGAAGCAAGTTACTACTCACACTTGGGAAATAATTAATGGTTTCATGTGGAATACAGGATTCATCATCATCATGCCAGCCCCTAAATCACTCTGCAGTGCTTTATCATTGCCAAGGCCACTAGGGTTATGTGGCCAGGTTATCCAAATTATGTGGCATGGTTATTTAAATTATGTGACAAAATGCCAAATTACGCAAAACATTATTTGGCAGTATATATTAATTCATTTCACCTCAGAATATTTTTTGTGTGAAATCTGCAAATGATGTGGCAAATTATGCAGTAACTGCAACTCCCTAATTATGTGGTAATTGGCTGATGCTACAGGAACACATAAATTCACTGGTCCTCATCTTTGTTCATTGTTTATGAACAGGTAATGCATGAAAGTAAACCTAAGCATTTTAATTCCCCTCAGTGCTCATTGTTAGGAGCACTTTGAAAACAAGCATTTGCAATGCAATAGGTCTCGCATTTGCGAGAGTTTGAGCTGTTGGCATTGTAAACGACAATGCCTTTTATTTATGTGTTGGTTTTTAAAACATAAATAAAAGGCATTGCCATTTACAATGGCAATAGCTTAAACTCTCGCAAATGCGAGACCTATTGCATTGCAAATGCTTGTCTTTTTTTGTTGTGTAATACTGGGGTACAATAAGGGCTGTCAGTGGCGTAACAATAGCCCCTGCAGGCCCGCGCTACGGGGGCCGTCGAGCTCCAGGGAGCCCTTTCGGCACTGGGCACAGGTGGGCCTGAGAGCTCCTGACTGGGTCCGGAGCTTGGGAGGGATCATACACTTTGCAGAGGGGCACCCGCAAGTTTTGTTATGCCACTGAGGGCTGTATGTGTATGTGCAGGATAAGGGAAACCACCACTGTGACTTCCTCCTGGGTTGAGAATAAGCCCAGAGGGGGTGTCATCCTGAGTGCTGGCTAGAATATATTGATAAGTAGAAGGAAATGGGGTTCCCCACTCTGGTGGGGGGCGCATGAAGTCAGTGTGATTCACTATCATGAAAGGGAATTCCCTGTAGACATGCAATGCTATTATTGACAAGGGCAACTGATAATCTGTAGGTGACAGCACATGGACAACAAGCATTGGCAAATCCTGTAGGTCTGACGTTGTCCACCAGCCTTTTGGCAATTCTTGTTCTTTCATTATTTTTGTAAAACATTATTATTAGGGAAGTTGCCGGATCATCATCAATCTAAAGAAAAACATTGGTTGGGCTCAATAAGCACATATTGGAATAGTACTCCCTGCCACCAATCGGCTGAACATTGCCCCTGATACAGTTCGGAGTGTTTGAAAGAAAAATGTGAATGTCAGAACCACAGAATAATAGACGAAGTCTGGCTGAAAACCCCTATAAGTAACTATACATATAATTGTAGTAAAAGCAAACTGGCAGTGGGCAGCATCTGAAGGCGACAGCACATGCACAAAAATACACTTTGCATATACAGACCACTAAACACAAGACAAAAATTGACAACTGTCATTACTCTTCATAGCACTGGGAAGGAAAACTCAATAAATAAAACATTGGTAAACAAATGCAACAATATAGTACCCTAGTAAGGGACCCAAATGCTGTGTAGTTGTCCTTCCACAAGCCCACTTCTGCGTGGAGTGTGAGAAACAAAGAGGTGAAATGCAGCTGACACGCCAAAGGATCAGCAAATGAAGACTGTAAAATAAGCAGATCAACAGAATGTCCCCTGGCAAGGGACTCTGACGCTGTGTTTACACCATTTTGAATATGACATGCTGTACGTTACTTCTGGCATGCTCCCATTAAGGCCTGCTAATATGCAGGACAGTCCCTTCCCTGCAGATGAATTTTGGGGTCCCACTCTGGCGAGTGCTGGGGTCTCCAACCTATTCTGTAGTGAGAGCTAGCTCTAATCAGTGAAAATCATAGTAAGCTACTGGAGGCTAAGCAACTCGTGCATTGTTACCAGACACCCCATGCCCAGTTCATTGACTTTGAGCCTAATGTCCATAGAGCTATGGTTTTAACAAAATACTTTGACTAGGGCACTATGACTGGGCTGCTGTGTGTGTCAGTGAGTGTGTGGTCTTTGGGGATGTATAAACATGTGAACGTCTCAATGAGATATAGGGGTATGGATGAATGAGAGCCTGTGTTGTATGTTCTTGTGACACAGGAAATACCTTTTTCCATAAGTGGCACCATCATATGCATAAAACAAAAATACAATTGTTTTTTAAATGGGAAAGCGCAGAAAAATGTTTTGCAAAAATGTTCATAATATGGAAAACATTTCTGCACTTAAAATTTCTCTGACTTAAAAAAAATTGCTGTATTTTTCAGTTATAATTATAAGACTGTGTGACACAGTGTGTATCAGCCACTGGGAGCTAGATGCCTGCTTTGTGTAAATGCAACTCTTTTGAAAGGGAGAAAATTAAACTGAAGAGTTAACTTTATGTCTATATGGTTTCCACAAAACTCATCATTTAAATTGTCTACCAAAGTGTTGCACTTAAAACAGTACGCATCTAATTATAACTGAAAAATACAGCTGTTTATTTAAATGGGAGGAATTCAAAGTGAAGAAACATGCTTCATACAATATTAAGATGTAAATACCTTAACTGAAAGTTGAGAAAAACACTAAGATTTAATGTTTCATAGAAATATTTTTCTGCATTTTAAATTTCTCATATTAAACAAATGACTGTACTTTTCATTTATAAATATGGCACCGTGTCTACTTGCCACTCACTGGGAGCAACAGGCCTGCTGTTTGTAAATTCGAGACTTTGTAATGGAAGTAAATTAAAATGAAGAGTTAACTTAATTATTAAGCTAACTCTTCATTTTAATTTTCTCCCATCTAAAAACATTCCTAAGCATCACTTTGTTTTCACCAATATCGAGTTGACTGGGACTTTTATTTAATCTGGATTGAATCCATCATCATTCTTTAGCTCACATCACCACCCCAGTTCAGATCCAGCCATATGCAAATCAGTCTTGACTCTGTTCCTCATGGGAACAGTCCAGCCCGAACTACCAAGCCAGGTCTTCTCTGGACCGGAAACAAGCATCCTGGGACCGGTATCAGGGTAACACCCCTCATCAGCCAGGCTAGCTTGAATCCAGTGGCAAAGTGAACAAGGGACCCATGCAATGGAGGCTGGTGAACTTAGAAAGTGGTGGGCATAAAATAAATACCTGCCTCATATCGGTCTAAGCTGAGCACAGCCAGTGATCCAACTGCCTTCCTGGTCATTAGGCCCATGGTCAGCAATTGCTCTTCATCTTAGCACCCAGGAAACTTTGTAAAAGCAGGCCCCATTGGTTCATTTTACAGTAAACTTTTCATGTTAATTAACTACAAATATTGAAGTTATGAAGGCACAGTAGACTAAATTTTATTATAGTTTTGTGTTATTCCACGCGGGACATACCCTCCGTCCGAGAACTGTACCCTCTGTAAGTAATCTTTGAAAAGATCTTTATCAAAATGTCCCCCAAAATATTCTTAAGAGTTATATGTGTTACAGGCAATTAAGAAATGTAATTATGTAACGGCGCATGGCCTATCAGTTTGCAAACTATATGTCATGTTTTACTCTGCTAATGTTATCTGTTCTGTATCATGCCACAAATAAATACGCATTTTGAGTCAGATTAATGCATTTAGGTATCAGGTAATGAGTTATGAGCAAGAAAGATGCACATAATCTAATAACAATTAAATGTGCCTTGTGTTGTTAAAACACACATCTTAGAATTGACTCCTTCATATTCATTTCCTGCCTTCTAAACACACTGGAAGCTTGTGATTCACACCCATCTCTTCGCACTCACTGTGCCAGGGGTGTGTGTTGCAGTTTTGTCGCAAAATCTGGCACACTGCAGGATGGATGATTTTACAGCCATCATTTACAGTAAGGAGCACAATCATCAGGAAACAGCAGAAGTAGTACCATCACTAAGCTCTTGGCTTGAAGACACTCAACTTCTAAAAGAAGAACATAGGAACTCCCCTTGCAATCGCCCCACAGACAAGAATTGTGGAGGCAAAGATGGCTACTTGGGTCTGGCGCAGAGATGCGAATACTGCACTCGGTCCACAAGTATGCTGTTTAGGGCACTTCCGTAATAGGGTAAAACTAGTAATAATGATAAGCGCATTAGAGAGAACTCTTCAAGATGCCTAGCATGGAAGCTTCCGACTCTGAGTCTCCAATTAAAATAAATCAATGCCCAACACCCCTGCTCTTCAGGTCCCGCTGCCTAGGGGGCTCTACACTTCCACATATCTCCTGTCAAACTGCACTAGGGGCCCTCAATTTACCAGCAGGTTTTGGAAAACCTGGTGCTCAACCCTTCGTATAGCGAACAACACCTCCACAGCCTTCCACCCACAAACGGATGGTCAGACAGAACGTCTGAACCAAACACTAAAGAAATACCTACGCTGCTATGTGGATCAAGCAACGGACGAATGGGTGGACCTTCTGTGGTTAGCTGAAGTTGCATATAACGACGCTCAGCATAGTTCAAGTAAACTGACACCTTTTTTCTGTACTTATGGATTCTGTTGACTCGAAGATTCCTCGGGAGCGGATCGATGCCAAAAGGGGTCCACCTCTCGACAGCCCCAACCCTGAATGCTGTTAAAGCACAGGAGAGTGGGATGGTCAAGCGGGGGAAGGAAAGGATGGGAACAGCTGGGAGGGAGATCTGAAAAGGAAGACACTCAATACATTAGCCTCTCCTACAATATGTCAGGTTCAACTCAGTCTTATGTGAGGGTTTCGTACCTGTAAATAAACTTAAATCACGTTTTCTCCAGGTGTACTCATCCTGGATTCCACACAAGCAATACCCTGTTCTGAATGCTATATTGGCTTCTATGAACAAAAGGAAGGCAACATGAAAACACGCTCCTTACACTCTGTAGCCAGGCAACAAACACTCTGCCTTACGCGCGTTACCATACACACCATATATGTTGTCGTGCTTCACTTCACAGGGGATGAGCAGATTGCCGCCTCATGGCCCCCTGCTAATATACAAGGATAAGGAGTCAAAATGCTTCTTTTAACTCCGTTACACGTAATTGAATGTCAACAGTTTGTAACGTCTCAAAGCGACTGTAATATTCAGGCAATGTTAAACACCTAATAGCACACAGGAATTGCGTAGTAAATTAGGCAAGAATATGATGCTCAGCAAGATACATAAATGCGAGGGTTTCCCCCGCTTACGCAAGGAAGGTCTGTTCACGAGCGCAATGCTCCCGTGTTTACAATGACGAGAGCTGAGGGCTCTCAAGGTTCCAGGCGGTGCAGGTGCACCCTAACCCTACACGGGCGAACAGCAGAAGTCAGGATTCTCGGCTGCGTCTGAAGAATAATCAGCAGCGAGTGAAGCGCTGAGTGGCGTTTTCAACAGTCTGCTTCTTCCGGGTTTTGCCCACGTGACCGGACTCGGTAGCGGAAGTGCGGGGAACCTGGGAGTTGTAGTATCCGCTCCCGCTTTGTTCTTGTCTCGCCTCCACCACCCGGCTAACCACCCCCAAAGTGCCATTGCCTTGGCCTCTTGTGGAGGGCCCCCACCCTCGTGATATCGGTTCAGGGGATTACGCTGTTCAGGTAGTACTCGGAGGGGGAGGAGTTTAACATGGGCAGCCTTACAGAATCCTCTTAGCCATGCTCTGAGCTGGGGTGCCAGAAAATCAGTTCCTTGGGTGTTAGAGCCTTAAACACCACCAGCATGCCCAAAGTCATTGACACAAACCCAATGAAGAAATGAGGGTTTTGCAGTTGCATAGTGGTCCTTGCAGTGTTCTTTAGGGGCTACCTTTACATTTGGAAATGTGTCACATTGTCTGATATAGTGATTGATACTGGTCCTTGATATTTCTTCTCGGTCCATCTCTTGTGGCATTTTCGGTGCCCACAAAGTTTCCTTCCTTCAGTTACCAGATCTGGGAGAACTGATCTTTTAGAACTCTAGCATTCTAGCAAATTCTGCATCCCCTTTCATTCATTTATCCCAACTTACTTTTATAATTGCAAACTCTGCTTTCAAATCCTCATCCATAACATGTAGTTGGAGTATGTTGAGTTTAGTTTCGATAAGGCACTTTTAATTTTAGTAACTTTTATTGATCGCCTTCTGTAGTTTGTATTTATTTTTTTATCACAGATGATCTAAGTATCCTTTCAGGCCTTTTCACAAGGGTTCTATTTCCACTTTGAATATCTTACTCCATTCCTCCTGATATTCCTTGAGGCAGGCCTTAAGGTAATGTTATAAGACATACATTTTTTCACCCCTCCTCTGTTTTCTTTGGACTGTGAATCAGCTGATATGTGAATACCTTGGTATTTGTTGTCTTCAATGCTATCAAATGTACATGTTGAAGTTGCCCATTGATGTTGGTTTCTTTCCCCGTGTGAATCATGTAAGCATCAGCTAAGACACTGTGGTCACGTTTTGTATACAGATTAGCGCTCCTTCTCAATATTTCTCAATTCCTCAGAAACTGACATCTATGCTCCCCGTGCTCTTCAGGCTCCTTGCAGCATCTTGGGCTGTGCCTTCTCCTCCAGGAATCCACTGCTCAAGACCCTCTCTTTCCCTCCCTATTCCTCCCTTAGGTCCAACCACCTGTATGTTTGGTGGGAGGAATGATCAACCTCTGCCTGTCAAACATGGTTTGCAGGTTATTTTCCTCTTCATAGCTAATAAGCAGTGGCTTCCAACCTCTGTTTCCGACCTCTTTGACTTCATCTTCTCACTCCTCAAATTCAGAGAATTCTAACAGGGGGTAAACTGTAAATTAAAAAGCAAGAATGCCTTCCCTTGATGATGGCACCCAGAGAGATTCATGCCACATTAATCTACCCTCTGCCAATCTCCAGAGTGGAGTGCCCTCCTCTTCCCACTGTTCTCCTCCAGCTGTGCTGTTATCTTGCACCGGTGCTTGCCCATCTCCTTCGCTCGCCTACTGTCTTCTGTGCTATTGTCTCTCTGCCAGCATTAGTCTCCTTCTTATGTGTGTATTCTGGTATAAAGACAGAGTCATTTTAGGGGTCCCTCCTAGAACCTAGACCCCGCTGTCTCTGGGTGATTAGCACTTCTTGCCAGGCCATTTTGGTAATGCTCTAATTCAAGACTGTTTGTGCCTTCAAAGTCTCTGCATTTCTAAAATCAAAGGGGCCTCTCTCTCGTTTGGGTGCAAAATCTCTGTTACCTTAAGCTAGTGGTTGCACCGTCTCCCTGCCTCACCTGGGGTTTCTTGTACTGTGGTGTCTGTACTAGGACTGCTGCCTTTCAGGGTGCAGAGAACAAAAGACAAGGGAGACCCTACTCACGAGGAACCAGGGTAGTCAAATTATTAGCAGAAATAATGGTTCCTGTGGATTAATATAATAATCTATACTGATATGGGTATGCTCAATCGCAACGGAAAGGGTTAGGATGATGTCAAAAGCAGTGGCAGCTGGTGAGGTTTGTGAGTGGCGGGGCTAGGCTTGGGCCTGGGCGGGGGGGGGGATTATTGTTTTCGGTAAGTTAGTCGCCATCTCCTGTGCAAATTCTAATAAGCGGAAATGGGATCAAAAAAGCTGCATTTTTCAGCCCAATTTTATTTTTAATAAATAGAACAAAGGCCTGGCTTGTTAGACAAGCCTGACCCCCTTCACTGCTTTAAGTCTGGAGCACAGTCTCTGGACATCACGTATGACTGTAGTACTCAGTACTAACAGATGGCACTGCTGGCAACACACTCCATGTACTTCAAAATCCGAATCAGTGATACTCTGAAAAGCACTTTGATATCTTGTCAAGAGGTAAGAAACCACAATAGAAATACTAATACTACAATACAATGCAAAACATGCTATGTTGTCGACTTGAGTACCAGTCTGTATCTTGTACACTGTCAATGTTTACACACCACTGGAAATTGCTCTGTGTAGCATTCTACTTCATGGTTTTGTGTCTCACCTGTGTCACTGCAGAGTATGCACCTTTAGTAATAGTTCAGTGTACTGTTGTGCAACAGTATACCAGCAGGATAGTCCTGTGAGTTAATGATTGCTGCTGACATCTTGTATGATCTGCAGGTTTCAAGCTCAAATCTTGGTTAGACGAACTAAGCCTTCCTGCCTAAAGAGGTGGAAAAAACAATAACTTACAATGCCTATGCATAATGAAGTCTGTTGTATAATCTCTGAATTCTCCATTTTTCAGTCAATGATAAATCGTATGAAGGGTAGAAAATCCACCAAATGAGGAAAGGCAGCAGTTTTTGGCGCTACCAAGAAGTTGCCTGAAATTACTGTATAAGACTTTTCAGGTCTGGTGTTAGTCAAGACCTTTCAATTTTACTAAAATGAAAAGTTTAAAATGCTTACTGATAAAACAGCTGTCAGCAACGCTTTATTTAATATTGGTGAGGGCCAGGCAGCCCCTTCAAAAGTAACATTTTACAAAAACTATTAAAAAACAAAGCCACCATTGACAAAGCCAAGACCAGTTAGCTTTGCCAATTCTTATTCACTTAACAGGGTGGGCTCGGGGAAGAAAATCTTATTCTGCCTCCAGAGCTGAAAAACCTCACAGTTTCAAGAAATCATAGGAAAGAGGCAAATTGTACTACGGGTCATAGTATTCTAAAGTTACCTTTGGGAATTGATAAATCCATATTTGTGTAACCAGTAGCAGACCACAAGAACCCTCTTTAGCCAATTTATCCCGCCTTATATTCCTTGTTGTTTCTTTCCATAGATGGTGGAACTCACATTTTGGGAGCTAATAATCTAGTTAGCACAGAACGAAGCAAGTCTCTGATTTACACATCTCTTGTTATAATATCATGGCTGAGCAGACCACAATCTGATTCCATGGATCTTATGGGGGAGCAAAACTTTTTTTCTTGCATGCTTAATACATTTCTATGCAAAAGTTTGAAACGTGAAAACTTTGCAAACCTTTACATTTCCCACACATTTGTATGCAAATTCTGACTTTTAGGACGACTGGAAAGATTTCTTGCAATGCACAGAAATAATACTTACAGCGTTTGAATAAACGTTTCGTTCCATTTATGGAGGGCAAAAAATAGATATGCGATTGTTGAACTCAGAACTGAACTAAAATATTTGGCAATGCACTGTGTATGCCCCCCTCCCCACTCCTACATCAATCCACGTGACAAGTCCCTAAGGCTAAACGGGCCTACATAAGTTAAAAAAATGGCCGCCTGAGCCTTACCTTGTGAACTGCCCGACTCCCGCCGAGTTCAAAGTAGTCATAGTCCTACTGTCCTAGTACTCCTCCGGACAGCAACCTGCAGCAGTACAGTGCTGGGCGCAGCTGCAAGCAACCAGGACTAGCTCAGCTGCTGCCGGCACTTTAGTAATGTAACGTTGAATCCGATTCAGATTGACTGGCTCGGGCCCTGACCTCGACTCCTAAAACCATGCAGTGTAAAGTGACGCAGACAGAACTGGTCTAATGGCTTCCATCATTCCAATTGATGAAGACTTGCGAACGGGAAGCAGACTCCAAGTCTGCGCAGACTTTATTCCTTTGCTTCCCACCTGCCACAGCCACACCCTTGCCCAAGTTGTCACAGGGGGGGTCCCACCATGCCCTGTAACGAGTTGGAAAAGGGAGGGGTGACAAGCTCTCCACTCTCTGATTGACGTGGAGGGTTAGCGATACCGGGCTTGAAACTAAAACGCCCGGGGATAACTCTACCTTCACGCCATCAAGGGGTGGAGACTGGGCCTTGAAACTAAGTATTTGCCGCGCTGAGGACCTCACAGGCTTCAGGGCTGTGAGGTTGTCATCCTGGCAAACACTTAAGCTTCTTTTGGCCCGCCCGGAGAGGGAGCAAGCAAGCAGTCAAGCGAGTCACCACTGTCACTGCACAACGGCGGCGGTGTCAGTGAATGGGGCAGACAGTGCCCGTGTTCTACTAGTAAAACTAGTAAGTAGAGTAGACCACTACAATACCAAAAAACAAAGGGGGTATTTTTTTTATTAAAATAAAATGTATATGAGCATTGCTGTAATATTGTAGAATGTAATGCGGCAGAGCCACGACGCCCTCGATGAGAAACCGCCACTGGAAGGAGAAAAGACCACATACACCTTTGTTTCTGTTTTTCACAATCGATTTTTATGTTTTTGAAAAGTTAATAAAATCTATACAGGAAGTAATAAAACAATAGTACGTGGTGTCCCCAGTGAGAATGGAACCTAAAACAATCGTGACATATTAGTAACATATGTGCATGGTTTCCAATTTTTCAAAAAATCGACCATTTCAAAATGTACAGAATATAAAAATCGCGTCTCTATACAATGAAAAGCGCTGGTTAATGGCTCGCTTTAGTTATTTGTCGACGACGTTCTGACCCTTTGTGCAATGTAGGGTCTCTTCAGGACCTAGAAACGCAGGGACATCTAAAAATAGAAGGAGACTATAAGAATGTGGCCACGGTAATAGTAATAGTGCTTAAATTGGAGCGCCAAGGGTCACTTAGTACCTGAGAGAGTGTCTGCGGAGCCGGGTGATGGATGCCACAAGCAAGTGGAAAAAAAAGGAAAGGATACTCACAAGGGACCCAGCCGGGTGCTGCACATGTGAGAAGAGAAATGTAGTACATTAGAGAGGATCCGATAATATAAGTCAGTATTAGCAATGTAACCATGGTGCATAATATGCTAATACATGAGCGCTTACCCCATTGTGATGGTAGGGGAGGGCTGACCAACCAATTAATAGCACAGGCAGGCGCCCAACAGCCATTGGACTCACAGGGCTTCAGCCCCCCCGTCGCGTGTGGCAGCCGGGATGAGACAGCTTCCCGGCGCACACACAGCCGCACCCGAGCACTTCACAGGTCTTTAAAAGACCATTTGCATGTTAATGAGGCCTCGCTGTTGTTTCACCCCTTCTAAGAGCCCTTGCAGCTCCACTCTACCTATGGCTTAAAAGATTCAGCCCCCCCGAAATTTTTTCTTAGCCCCCCCCCCGAAATTTGGCTCTAGTTGCGCCTCTGAGCACAGGGCGATGAAGCAGAGATACCGTGGTGGGACCCAATCTAGGGCGCACAACAATGTGTGCGATCCTGTTTCGATCTCTGTAGGAAAAAGAGGATGTCTGTGAGAAATATTGCATTGCCTCTGGTATATCAGCGGTAGAGAAGAGAGATGATAAATGGTCTTACCCAAAGGAAATAATGCAAACACAGGAGGTGCAGTCACTTGGTCCTGTGCGTTTTAAATGAATCCCACGACTTAGTTATTCAGTCTTATGGGTGGCGATTCCTATTATACAATGTACATGGATAATACAGGAGGTGCTGCCACTCCAGCCTGTAGGTTTTGAATGAGTCCCACGACTTAATCAGTCATAGGGGTGGTGATTCCTGTAAAATGACAGGAGGGTAAGATTTAGAAAGGGGTTCATTCCAGTGTACGGTCTGTATAGTTCACTGCGAAAGGGAGAAGGTCTCACCTATTAAGTAATACAATTGGAGATCAGTGCCGCGTGCCGATGCAACGCGTAGCGGCAGAACTTCGTGTGTCTGTCTGCCGGGGCCGGATGACAATGAGCCCGCGGTGACCACAACAGTCAAATAGACTGGGGTCCCACCAAAACCGGCTCATAGTTTCACCGCAGGCATCACTTGTGATTATTGCCTAACAGTGTTATCCGGTTTTCCGGTGTCAACAGAAGAAATGAAGGAAAGACCAGTGATGGAGAGTGAAGAACAGATTGAGTAAAAGAGTAGAGACAGATAGAAGTGAAAAGTGGCAATATTTTTTATAATGGCCGGCAAAACACGCAGTGACCTAGGTGTTATAAGAGTGCCCAGTAATTTAATACTAACAAGGATGGCCATGTGTTCTGTAAAGAATTAATTACAATGTCTAGTGAGTGAGTGCCGCGCGTGCACTGCTCGGTGTGAGTTAGTGGTGTTTTCACTGGTGTTGTACACTCATTTCAACAATATAAATTACAATTTGGTTATATACCCAGTATGCTTGTTCCGCACCTTTGCAGATATGACCCATTTTGGTCATAACGGGTGTTGTTTAATTAACACAAATGCTGCTGCGCGTGAAATGACAGTGCCCACGTTATATTAACCAAGCAAAGCATGGTAGTATTTTACACTTATCTAGGTAAAATGCACTACAATTGTATTATGTATACTATATGATTCTGCTATATCTTTGCGGACATTGACCATTGGTCATAACGAGTATTGTTTGATAAGTAACATAATTGTTGTTATGCACAAAATGATGTCACAGCAACGTACGTGAATTGAGTTTAGACAACTAAGCAATGGAGGGCAGCTCAATGTAGATAACAGAGTTAGACAAATCATCAGAAGAAACTACATAGCTGGATGCCGACTGGGCCAAGCTCTCCATTTCACCCCAGCCCCTAGAAAAGGCCTAAAATCCAGAAGGAGATGTAATGCAGCGACTTTACATTAGCACCAATAGGAGGCGCACCACCTTACAAGAAATGACCAAAATAGATTTTTTTATTTTTAAACACATTTTTATTGAGATTTGTATATAGAACAAGGCACAGCATTTGCAGAATAATTATGTACATTTAATTCGGTGTTTCGTTAAATCTTTGGAGCAGGACTTAGCACATGCAGGCCAGCCCAACATGTGTCTGTCCCCACCAAGTCCTTGGGGAGGCTAGGAGTGTAAGGGGGAAATGCGCCACCAAGGCGCAAGCAGTGTTTTGTGGCCTGTGATGAGGTATGAAAAAATATTGCTAACTGGGGGAACACAAGGGAGGTAAGGAGGTTCAAGAAGAGGGAAGTTGGGATCGAGGGACCAGAATTATAGCTTGGGGACAGTTGCCCTCGAGTACTTTGTCAATGGCTAATAACTGGGGCATTGGAGGTAGGAAGAATATTAAGAGGAGAGCGAGTCCTCCGCTGGGGTAGGCGGTCTCCCCAGAAGTTCATCCCGGGCTGGAGCGATCAGGAGTAGCCTGAGACTTCGGGCTTCCTCTCTGTGTTGGGCCCTGGCCTCTGTTTCCGCCCAAAGAGTAAAGGCAGTTTGCCATTCTATACTACGTGGGGGTGTTACAAATTTTCATTGCATATTATGATGGTGTGTTTAGCAATAAGAAGGGCCAGATCTAAAAAACGGGATATTACCTTGCCTTTTTTAGGACATTTGTAAAGGTGAACGACTCCAGCCTCCCAAGAGGCCAGCCCAGGTACTTTGGTGATGTTGGATAGGGTTTCGGTCACCTCCGTTCAATAGGGGACCAGTTCAGAACAGGCCCAAAGTATATGTTTGAAGTCAGCTGCCTGGGAGTTATTGCATGGGTAAGAGTCTGCAGCACATGGGTAGAGCCTACATATCTTGGCTGGGAAAAGGTATGCTCTGTGAAGGATATAGGGTTGTATTCGTTTAAGCCGTGTGTAACGGGCAACCAGGTGAGTGTATTCCAGGGCTCTGGTCTATTCTTTGTCATGAAGAGTGCACCCAAATCTCTGTTTCCCATTTGTCCCCAAGGCATTAGTGAGGAGCCTAACCTTCTCCATGAGCTCCCAGGGTCTCCAATGCTACCACAAAGAGGAGGGGTAAGGGAGCACCACTGCTGCATACCTCTGCAAACTGGTAAAAGTTCATAGATAAATTCTCCCAGGCCGGATAGTGGGGGCAGAGTACAAAAGGCAAATCATACAGATGCTATTGGCATCAAGTCACAAACCCAGTGAGGACCTCAAAGAGATGTGCCTAATTCAGCAAATCAAAAGCTTTCTTCAAGTTTAGAACTAAGGCTGCTGCCTGGATCAGTTGTGTTTTGCGGCCTCCAAGACCCAGAGTAATCTTATTATATTGAATGAGGTATTGCGACCCGGCAAAATTCCATTTTGATCTTGGTGGATTAGACGCAAGAGTGCTTGCTAGATTCGAGGGCAAGTGTTTTGCTTAGGATTTTGTTAAAATTGCTATAGGGTGGTATGAGGCTGGATCCGCTGGGTCATTGTTAGGTTTGAGTAGTGAGACTAGGGAGGCTTCCTAGAGGGTAGATTCCTATGCCTCTTACAACATGGTCAGCCAAGGCTCCAAGGTAGCTGCAAAGGTTTTTATAGAACTCTACTTGTAGACCGTCTATATCGGGGGTCTTATTGCCGGCTAACTCACTGGTGGCTGCTCTGATGTCTTCGACTCGACATCGCTATTGGAAGCATGGTACCCATCAGTATTTGTTTCTGAGCTGCCTGCCTTTTGCTTTTATCCCATTGCAGAGGCTCTCGAGCTCGTTGGATTGGCAGCTCATCCATAAACCAACACTGCTGGCATTAAGCATACCCTGTGAGAACCTTATATTGAGGAAGCCTGGTTATTTCAGTCCCATTTTCAAGCCCTTAAGTATCGTTTTTTTTTACCAACGTTGAGACAGCTTTGGATTCCTCAGTGGGTTATTTCATCTTATATTTAACCCACATTGATTATCATATTGGACCCGAGGTTACCTGCATCCTTAGTAACTTTGGTTATATTTATCTACACAACTAAGAATAGTCTCCTATAAAATTCAGCACTACTTACCCAGCGAATATACTATTTTGGAGGTGGAACTCCTGAGGAAGGCAGTGTGGGCTGCCGAAACGCTCGTTGAGATACAACTTGGAAACCACCCGACAAATCATGTGTTCAATGGATACTCTTTATAATAATATATACTGCTGATTAATGAATTGTATATTTATCTGAAGAATTATCCTTTGCAAATTCTTTTTGAAAAGTCTGACAAATGACTGAAGTCAAATATACTGCTCAAGTACATTTTTTACCTAAAGATGTATAATGATTAGATTACCTCTTTTTAGATCTATTACCATGTATAATAAATACATATTTTGCATTTTTCTATATATTAGTGTCACTAATTTTTATCTGTGTATTGTTCAGTAATTACTGAGCTTATTATCTTGACTGAAGCTGCCCTAGCCCATTTACAGCATGTATTTCCCTGTCTAGGTGAACTTCACTATAGTTTTACAAGGGGGCCCTTGTCTTTGCATTTTGGGCAGTGATCAGTGCATCAATCGCCTCCCTTTCCCCAGGGCATAAACTTGGGAGACTGAGCCTGTGAAGTTCCGGATTGCCTAATGTGGGGTGTCCAACTACTGTCTATAGAGGTCACAGTAGAGTTCCTAGAAGACCCCTTTAATTTCATGATGGGAATAGAGCATCTCCCAATTCCATCCGCAGAGGCCGTGACCTACGGGTGTCATAATTCTCTGTTTGGAAGTCCTGCAAATAAACGTCCAGACTTATCACCCTCCATGTGGACTCAAGCCGCATGTGATTTATAGTCTAGACAAAGAAGTCATTCAAGCAGTGTTGCCTGTTGCTTGCAAAGCTGAGAGGGACTTGGATGGAGCTCCGAGGTCAATGCCACGTTGCGTTCGTCATTCTTGGTGTTCTCCTCCACGGCCACCAAGGCTTGCAGTAGGGCCCATCACTCGCCGATAGTTGCGCAGATACAAGTTCTGTGTATAACCATCTTAAATTACACCCACTCAGTGATCGGTGAGGAGATGGACCCCTCATTATGGTCAAAATATTCCAAAGTTGGTCTGCAAGTATATTCCTCAAGGCTGGATCTTCCAGCACCACGGACTGGAACCACCAACTAGGTATGGGGGAGGGACTCCTGCCCCACGTCAGAGTGAGCATTAGGGGATTGTGGTCTGAGATTGTTCTGCCCAAGTATTCTGGCTCAACCACCCTGGGGCAAAGAGATGTAGAGCATGCTATCCTATCAAGGCATATGTAGAGGTCATGGACCTAGGAATAGAGGGAATAGTGCCTGACTTCTGGGTTATGGAAGTGTCAGGCATCTTGGAGTGACCAATCCATTAGCCCGTGGCTGTTGGTGGTTGTGGGAGCTCCGGGTGAGGGGTGTTGTGATTGATCCAGTCGGGTATCGAGAACACTGTTAAAGTCTCCGACTATGACCCAGGAGTCATGGGCGAATGGGCCAGCACAGCAGTGAGACGCCGCAAATAGTCTGGCTGGTTTGAGTTAGGGGTTTAACAAGACTCCAGGAGTAGGGGGCTTTGTAGTATTAGATGATGGGTGGTCCAGCACCAAAATTATATTTTGCCGGGCAGTGATAATCTTTTCACCTTTTCTGCCTCGTAGTAGGTGGAGTGGAGATTTATTACCCAATTTCCCTTTGCCTACCGTACCCAGGAAATGGAGTCTCTTATATTTTCTTTTGAACCCTTTTCTCAGGTATCATTTTATGCAAAAGACTTTTTTAATATTATGATGGATGTGGCATGATACATCTGTGACTGTCTTTAGGGCAGTGCGACCGGTGCCACTGCACCTGGTGCCGAGCTCTGGGATCGCCGTGTTTTGAAATATCTTATGGGTTTGAAAGCAACTGCTGCAAAGTTCCTTGTGTGCCCAGCAATTTTCAGAAAACCATACAAATGTCAAGATAACTATGCTGTTCAATAAACCTGCTGGAGAGAGATCGTAGTTTCATCTAGTGGAAGTTTTGACTCATTATAAAGTAGGGCAGAGAGTGAATTTGCCAGCTACAAAGAATATGTTCTATGCAGGTCGATCAATTGTATTTTATGTAGATAGCTCAGTGAGTTCCTGCTTTTGTCTCAGAGATCCTTTTTGTACGAGTGAGCTATGAACTGTCATCGAACAGCAATAGGCAAACTACTTGCAAATTACAAGGTATAGGTTAGAACCTTATGCTTTTTCTCCCAGTTTTTTGGTATCCTAATGTTGCTAAAAAAGGGTTTGTATGGGTAGAAATAAATTCTTATTAGTAGAGCCAACCCCAACCAGTGTTACATTCTAAATCCCGAGTTTATGCTTCTCCAGACCAAGCACTCTTAACATATACTGCCTACCAGTAAGGATGATATGTCAATCCAACACCTTGTAGTCCTCATATTCTTTTGTAATATTTCCTATACACTTATCTATACATGTATGATTAATTGTCTCTATATAATGAGTGGGTGAAGTAAAGTGCTCTAACACCCTACACTAGTACGAGTAGCGCTATAAAACAAAATCAATACATGTCAGTGCTAGTGAGGGAATCAGTGGAGGAGATAATTGTGGCTCCAACGAAGATTGTCCTACCAGCCGACCAGAAAGACACCTCCTCATCACATTGCAGTTTCAAGACAGCTTATACCAAGCATTACTGCTGAGCAGAATAAAAAAGAAGAAATAATGACCTTGGGCCAGAGAATATCTAAGCAACCATCTGTCTGGTAGGGTCAATCCGACTGATAATGGTAAAATTATGTTCTCCTCGTCTTTGGCAAACATTAACCTGTTGTAGATGCTCTCTCCTGCTGGACAACAGGTATCTAACATATTTCTTGCCAAAAGCTGTATTCTTCAGAGTATAAAAGTGTTCCGCAAGAATTACCGCCACACATTCACAGTATTTCCCGGAATGTCAGAAATGATGTTCTAGTCTCCGGAGAAGCGATCCTGTAACACAGACCTTATCCAGCAGGGAATTCCTAGGCAATGCATCTCTCAAAGCTGGGCTTCCTGGTCTTAAACTAGAAGAAAGCATTTCAAACAGTGATTTACCCAAAACTGTAAGGCAGATAGAGGTTGCTAGCTTTAGCAGAGTACCAGCAGAGGCAGCACCTCATAGTCATGAACATTATTCAGAATGAATATTAGTTCCATTCTTTCTTTATAGTGTTTCTCAGCTCAATGCTACAAAAGCATCAGCAATCTGTTTGCAAAGCCCTATACTATCATTAGAAACCTTCAAAGAATCTCAGCACATAAGATCAGAACTTCATATTAAAAGTAACATTTCCAAAAGTACAGTCAAAAAATACTAATAGGAAAATTAGGTACTGTAGAACAAAGTAGAACTCACCATCCTCTTAGGCAGTGCACCCTATCAAATATGCAATATCAATGCCAACAGCTCTGGTTCTAAGGTGCTAATCATGGAAACACAGTTGAGCACAAATTTGCACAGGCCATTTGTAGTGGACGTCTGTGCACCCTGCATCTTTCTGTGCTCTAGTTCTTGTCCCACAAGCTTATGTTGCTGCATGGAGTCTATTGCACAAAGATTAGGGAATAACAAAAACAGCACTGTAAGCGAGTGGAATTGAAAACTGGGCACAGACACAAGAGCATTGGCTATGATTGTGTGTGAGCTTTCTAGATTTTACCATTTCCGTCCTCGTAGGGCATGGGGAGGGTGTGTTAAGGTCAGGATTTTGAAAGAAAGTAAAGTGTGGCTTTTGGATTGGGAAGGTGCAGTGTTGTAGTAGGTTGCAGTCTGAATAGAAGGATTTGAAGAGGGTCACCTGTTTCTTAATGGATGTTGTAATGCCTAAGGAATCTGATCACACATGTTGAGTTGTGCAGGGACAAAGGTGCAAATCTAGGCGCCCCCCCATATGCACCCCAATGGCCAGATGTGCCTGGGGGCCCTGTTAGGGCTCCTTACCTGCATCTCCGCCACCCTTTTCATGGTGGGGTCCCCGCCATGAAATGGGCAGAGGAAATGCAAGCCGGAATATGCTTGGCAGTGCCAGCATCGGCACCGCTAGCATATTCAGGCCCCTTTAC
Source organism: Triturus cristatus (assembly GCF_964204655.1). Taxonomy (NCBI): domain Eukaryota; kingdom Metazoa; phylum Chordata; class Amphibia; order Caudata; family Salamandridae; genus Triturus; species Triturus cristatus. The sequence continues at coordinate 240,294,855 of NC_140593.1, read as the reverse complement.
ACACAACCACTGCTGTGGGATCCAGGTAGAGGCGGTAGTCCTGTGGCGGTCCCACTACCATCATCATAATGCAGCGGGCAGACTCAAAGAGGTGTTGGTGATTGGACCGTCACCACGAGTACAGCAGTCACAGAACTCGTAATAAGGCCCTAAACATTTGCTCCATTTATTATAAGAATCTAGCCCACATATAGGGTACACATGATCCTAGACTTGCCTCTTACCTCACTAATAGCATTGCCATAAAGCCAGTGGCATGACTGTTTCTCAGTTCATGATTAAGAATTAACTTTTAATTTATATATGGGGCTAAATGCAGAATCTAGGGATTGTGATTTCCTAATAGCGATTCTTTGCAAACCACAATTATGAAATCGCAGTCCTAACATACAAAAACCTAGAAGTTTGAAATAGCGATTCCTAATGTGGTCGCAATAAACCTACCTCATGAATATTAATGAGGTAGGTCGCAGTTTGTGACCCTTAAGGAATTGCAACTATCGCAGGGGTGGTGCCTGCTGGGGTCAGCAGACTACTATGCCTCTGATTGCTTTTAATAAACAATTTTATTTTTAATGCAGCCCGTTTTTGTTAAAGGAAAACGGGATGAGTTTGAAAAGAAAAAAATTAATGTTAAAGTTTGGTTTTTTAAGAGTAGCAGTGGTCCGTAGGACCACCACCTGCTCTTAAGAAAAATGTCTATTAACATTCACAAATGGGTAGGGGTCCCTTGGGGAACCCTTCCCAATTTTGAATGGTTACCAACCCTTAAGGTGTTGGTATAAAATGAATGTTTAGCGACTGTAATCTGGTTGCAAAACATTCACACATATCGCTGCGAATGGGTATTAGGAAGGGCACTAAACACGCCCCTTCCAAATACCGATTCACAAACCCAAATTGCGATTTGAAAACAGGTTCCTGAATCACAATTTGCCTTTTTTACATTTTAGAAACCTCTTCTGCAGTCGCAAATGACCTGATTCTGTTCAATGGGCCGTTTACGACCTCAAAAAAGGTTTGTATATATGGCCCTATATTACTAAAGCATGATGTGGTAGCACACTGTCATTTACAGGCAGTAAATGTCCCACTGAAATGGCCAAAAACATTCCCATTAACATGCAGTTTCACTGATAAAAGTATAAAGTGTATAAACAATATGTGTGAAAATTGGGTTTCAGCAAACACATTTGTCATTTGCACATCACCTTGGTGCCGATTCCGATCCGTTGAAAAAAAATTCCGTACGACTCGTATCCGTATTTATTTCCGTATGAATCGTACAAGTCACGTCCGACCCGTGTAGTACGATTCGTACGCGAAAAAGTACATACGGATCGGCCCGATCCGTACGAATCGTAGCGGGAAAAGTTGTACGAGACGTACACAGAAAACGTCCCGTACACGGGGAATGACTCTACCCGCTACGAAGCGAAGTTTGGACGACTCGTACCCCGGGATAAGTTGTTCCCGGGGTACAAGTCGTACAGGCCCCCCCCCACCCGCGTATGTACGCACCGTACCCCCCGTATGTACGCACTGTACCTCCCCCCGTATGTACGCACCATACTCCCATATGTACGCACCGTACCCCCGTATGTACGCACCGTACCCCCAGCGCGTACATACGGGTAGGGGTACGGTGCGTACATACGGGGGGTACGGTGCATACATACGCGGGTGGGGGGCCTGGACAACTCGTACCCCTGGGGACTCAGCTTTTACAGCTGTTATTGGCTCCCGTAAAAAAAGAGCTGTAAGGAGTGCCGTAGGGACGGATCGTACTTGCTGGGCCGTAAAACGCTGCTTACATACGTACGGACGTTGCGTACAGGCTGTTCCGGATCAGATTCGTAGGTTTTTTTTACCCGTACGGTCTTTTGTACGATTCGTACGGAAATAGGCTTTCTGTACGAATCGTACTTCCTAGGTGGTACGGACAGTTTACCGTGTACGAGTCGTACGGAGAAAATGCTCTGTACGACGATTCGTAGGGCCTTTTTACAGGATCGGAATCGGCACCCAAGTGTTCTGATTTGGTTTTATCATATTATTATATTCATGGATTTACAAAAAATGTGCTTTCATAACTGTTGAAATGTATTTTTTTAATGTTTGTACAGTTAACTCATTAGCTATTTAATTGTTGTGTGTTAGAAACAATCCTGACTCTCTAAAGCCTTTAATTTGCACTCTTTGTCCAGCAGAACAGACAGTCATTGTTACAAAATGTTGGTACTCTGCAGTTAGAGAAAGAAAAGTAATTGTCAGACGACATAAACTGACTTCTGACCTTTGTCTTTAAACACATAGCAAATGTGACAAGATAAAAACAAGATTTAAAAGCATCTTTATTGCTCCTTCACTTTCTGAGTGAACAGAGCACCTGTTCTTTATCAGCTTGCCAGAATGGATGAGTAGGCTCTAAATATAGCTCTCTCTGATAAAATTTGACTCGCCATAGCCAATCGGTGAGTAGATTTAGCGAGGCCTGAGTAATATTTGTGTTTAAATGTTTTAATATATTTTGTACATTTACATGGCATACAATTTTTTTTATTCATTTCATTAGAAATTATTAGTTTAAGAGCTGAACTGTTGCGATTAGAGTAGGATGTTTTTCAATAGTTAAATTATTATTTTTATTGGTTAATTATGTTTGATGTAATTCATGTATGTAATTAGTAACTTATGTCATTTAATTGATTGATTAACTGTTAATTAATTATGAAGGGGTAATAGTAAATCCTACCCCAATTGCTACATTGCGGGGTGCATAAACACCCAGGGCAAACAAGGGCATTCTCCCATTAGTGCCCTGGACCCCCGCATATCTACCTTGTGGGTCGAGCAAAGTCTTGACTAGTCAGAAAAGTGGGGCTTTTCCTCACCAGGATCCCCCCCCCTGGAACCCTCTGGTGTAGCCTTAGCAAGCCAGAGTCACTTGTTGGCCCCGATTTAGGCAAGGAACATGGTTGTCTGCCAGATGTATTTCCTGCAGTAGTATCAGGTTCAGGGCTTTGCGACCAACCCACGGTTGAGCTTGCTGATCAGGTCATTGACTTTCTATGACAGGATGTTCAGTGGGTGTGGCTCACACACACGCATGTCATTTATAATGGCAAGGCTTCAAGTCACCCCAGCTCATTGAATCCTCTGTAGTGTATCCCATCTAACCTGCCTGTGTTTTTGATGATGTTCTGGACCACAATATTTTAGGCACAATATTTTTGTAGTTTCATATAAACTATGTAAACACAATATTTTGGTTCACAGTATTTTGTTTCGTGATTTTTTATCCCACAACTGCTCAATGCTTTATTGTTTTAGCTGATTAGGTTTATTTTGTTTTTTTTTAAACTGTATCCTGGTCCTGTATTTAACAGCTGCTCTCTCAATTATTGAAAAGTCTTCTTTTAATGGGGTATATGCAGTGCCATCAGGTTTTAGAAGGAATGAGTGTTTTTCAGAACATGATTAGATTCAGTTCCATCAGGAGTCTGCGGTCATCATGTGGAAGGCCTGGCAGTGTGACATTGGTGTTAACTGCCTGTAGTATCTAGAGAAAAACAGACTGTGACTATTAGCATATACTGACTCATTTGATTTAGCCTCATAGGTATTCATACCAAATTAATAAAGTTCCAAATAATAGAGCAGAACTTCAAGTTGCCACCTTCCTCTCCCCCGCAATTGACTGCATGACCACCTTTGGCTATTTATTATCTCTTTGTTTTCAGAGTTTCCATATGTGAGATCAAGGAAGGACCAGATGGGTCCTGGATAATGATCTGCAGATTCCTGTCTCTTTCTGATTAATAAACCTGAGGAAGGGAATGCTAGGTCTCATGAATGGTAGGAACATGGATTAAGTTAGATGGCAACAGTGTTGTTTAACAATCCATATTCAAGATCAATAAAGTCATGTGCAAGTCCTGACATTAGAGTACATAATATAGGGTACCTGAAGCTATAAAGGAAGTCAAACACAAATTGTCATGGCAGTTTAAGCACATGGAAAGTCAGAAGTCTGGCATTATTTAATTCTATAAAATTATAAACTAAACACACAATATTAATAGTAAAATAAATAAGCGTCTACACTGCAGCCTCAACTGGATAAGAGGCTGTTGACTGCTTGTCAATTTGGATTTAAATTTTGTATTTCTAGTTTAATTGGTATTTAAAGTCATCACTAACATAAAGGGTATTTTGATGCTATGCAAGACCCTAATAACATTAAAAAGTGCTAGTGTAACTCCAAGACATAGACACTTATAAACATGAAATTCAGAGGCAATTGTCTAGAACGGACAGTTACTTGAGACTCACATCAGATCCTACAAGGGAGATTCAGACCCTCATCCATGAAATCACAGAAGAGGGTAGATCACAGGGGTTCTTAAGTAAGAATGAGTTCCTATATTTAAACACCAGATCACCCCGTACACCGGTGATCTATACCCTGCCCAAGGTTCATAAAAATGCAATGACCCCACCGAGTCGCCCCATTGTATCTGGCTGCGGTTCGATTCTGGAGCCTCTGGGGAGATATGTTGACCATTTTATCAAAGATTTTGTCCCCAATACGTTATGCTATATAAAGGATACCATGGCTATGGTTAATCTGGTTGAGGGACTCCCTTTTGACTCAGAGCAATGTATACTCTGCACTCTGGATGTCGATTCGCTATACACCAACATCCCCCAGACGAGGGTATTGACGTTATCGAAACTATTTTCAACTCAAGACCTCACCCTCATCCGGTCCCTACTTCATTTATTCACCACCTACTCAAAATATGTCTGTCACGTAATTTCTTCCTGTTCAATGGCAGCTTTTACCAGCAGGTGAAGGGTACATCCATGGGCACAGTTTTTGCGCCCAACTTTGCCATTCTATACATGGACTGGCTTAAAACCCAAAGGATACTGTCCCCCTTTAACCCATTTCTCACAAACATCTTAGAGTGGAGAAGGTACAGAGACAACATTTTCCTAATTTGGAAAGGGACTGAAGAAACCCTTCTTCAGTTCCAGGAGTGGCTGAACGTCCACTGCAATGGTCTGAATTTCACCCTAACACAAAGGAGAAAAGAGGTGGCCTTTCTTGCCTTAACAATCATAGCGCACACCAACAGGCTATACAAAACATTCTACCTTAAACCTACAGAGAAAAACACTTCACTAGCTTACAACAGCCATCACCCACAAGCATTGCGGGATTCCCTTCCCTACTCACAATTCCTTTGTATCCGACGCAATTGCTATCTGGACACGAATAGACCCGATCCTGATTGAAGTATTGTGGTTATCTATATTTATTTGCCTTGAAAGGGATCTCTGCCTCTTAAAAATTAGTGTTACTAATAGATGTTGTTCTAACTATAGGCTCCTAGGAGATGTAACATGTTGAATTATGCACTGGTAGCAGTAAATAACAGAGACGTTTTTCACTTGGGAGTTCTTAGTGACATTAAATAAACAATGAGAGTGGAGTTTGAGTTGCCTATGATGTCACTCAGGACTCAGAGCATCAGGTTGTAGGAGTTTCTTGGCTTTGCCCTTAGAGTTGGATTCAAGACATCCCATAGTTTCAGGCCTTGGACACCAATGGATATGGCAATATTACTGACATTTGAAAAGTGTACTCTGATGTAAAATTGAATGACATAAATATCTAAATAAAACCCATCCAACGAGTGTATGGCAAAAACCTTGTGTTGGTTTGGTCCCAATTTCAGTTAAGCCTACAGACATCATACATAACTAGTGTTTCTCCCATTTCTTCTAGCAATTAATTGAAATCATCCAATACCACTAATTATGATGCATACAACATGAGATAAGAAGCCATGTCCAATAATGCTTCAATCAATAGTTTTTCATAGCTTGGGCGGCCCTATCATTAAAAAAAAAAAGAAAATGTGTTTGCAATCTTATGTCTCACTAATGCTTCCTTCCTATAACATACTTGCAATCTTCCTAGGCGTTTGCCCTCACCTATCACCTTAGTTACTGAATTATCCTTCGGGTCTGCTTGATTATGTACAGTACTCCAAATGTTGTCCTTGCCTTACCTACCATTTTCTCACACTTCACTAATTGACCATGAAACCATGAAACCGCGTGGTATATCAATGATTGGATGCTATGCAATGCATTTCTGTTTCAAATGCTCGTGCCTTGATATGAATATATAAATAAACGAAGTAAAGTCCTTTCTCCCTCCATATATTCAAGGCCGGTGATTGTGAACCAATCACTAATCCATCTGTATCACTTATGCCAAGACTGAAGGGCAGTTATCAACGAATGATGACTCTTTGAGGAATATCATGTTAACTTTACTACTCAGAATGATATACAATCTATGTTTTGTTGTCAGTCATCCATTAGCAAACTGAGGGGCTCATTACGATAGCAGGCGGACATGAGTCCGCTTGCCATTGTTGCGGTGGTTGGGACCGCTCACCAGTAATGCGGCGGTCCCACCACACATATTACGATGCGCCTGCCAGCATGGTGGGCACATCTCGGGCCATTAACATTGAGGACGGTGCTGCTGGATGCCTCACCGTTCGCAATGTCCAAATGGCATGCTCTGCATTTCCCTGCACTACAGTGCAAGGAAATGCAGGGGGGTACCCCAGGGCAGCAGCACCTCCCCACTAGACAAGGGGGGCCCGCAACGGGCCCCCAAACCCCATCCCCGCTAGCCTTTCCATGGCAGCATCACCGTCATGGAAAGGCCTTGTCCCAACAACATCCTAATTTGGTGGATGGTGCTAGGCAGCACCACCATTTTAGGCACCCCGCACCGTCCACCAATCAATCGGCATGATTGCCTTTGGCGGTGAAGTGGTGGACGGACTTTGCGTCTGCCACGGTACCCACCACCATCCTAATTGGGCGGTAGCTAACACGCTTAGTGATGGCGGAAGGACCGCCACCGCCGGCCTGCCGGTGGCAGTCCTTCCACCATCCTAATGACCCCCTTAGTACCTAGAATGCCTACCTGAGGCACCTCTAGCCTAGGCTGACTATGCGGAGCGTGAGGAGCACCGTCCGCCAATCAATCGGTACGATTGCCTTTGGCAGTGTAGTGGTGGACGGACTTTGCGTCTGCCGCGGTACCCACCGCCATCCTAATTGGGCGGTGGGTAACACGCTTAGTGATGGCGGAAGGACCGCCACCGCCGGCCCGGCGGTGGCAGTCCTTCCACCATCCTAATGACCTTATTACCTAGAATGCCTACCTGAGGCACCTCTAGCCTAGGCTGACTATGCAGAGCGTGAGGAGCAGTGGCGGTTTCTGTGCACGGGCGTCGGGGCTCCGCCCCCTTTACATTCACAGAAAAATTAAGTAATCATAGCAATGGTTAAAATAAGTTTTTTAATTAAACAACATTTTCCATGTAAGTTTCTAGAATGGGGGCACTGTCTGCCCTACTCACAGACATCGCCATTGTTGCTGTGCTCCACAACAATGCGGACACGTGACAGCGCTTTAACTACTTGCTCCCCTGGGCAGGCAGGTATTTGCAGGGCTGACAATCTCTCAGCCCTGAGGCTTGTGAGGTCATCAGCTCGGCAAAGACCTAGCATTAAGGCCCAGTCTCCACCCCCCCGATGACATGGAGGTAAAGTTGGCCCTGGGCGTTTTAAAAACAAGCCTGATTTCGCCAAGCCTCCACATCAATCAGGGAGTAGAGAGCATTGTCACCCCTCCCTGCCCTAACTCATTACAGGGTGTGGGTGGGACCACACCCTGTAATGAGTTGGAAAAGGTGTGGCAGATGGGAAGACCAGAAATCGAGTCTGCGCAGACACGACTTGTTGTGTGTCTGAGACTGCTTCCTGCATGAGCTTGTTCATTGTGGAGTTGGACGCCTTTTTAGCAGTAGTACGTGTGTGTCTGTAGTATTCACACAGTCGGACACAAGAATGATTTACGCAGTGCTGGCAGCTTGTGAGCAAGACCCCGTATGTGAAGGAGTCGGCAGGCAGTTTACCAGATAAGGACCTGCAATTGTGCAGTGGGGCAGAGTGTATGCTAAGTGCTTTATGGAGCGCATGAGCGTCCAAGTTGCACGGGCTGAATGGATCGGGACCCCGTCCAGTACCCTGTCCAGTACCGCCGAACTCCCGCTGGTGCCAGACTATCAACTACAGGCTCCGGGGCCCCGGATGCACTTCCTCGTAGTTTTGGGACCGGGCTCATCTCAAGGACCGTTCGCCTCAGCAGGCACCGACACAGGTCCCAATCCGTTCTTGGCCTCCCCTTTGAGCACGTCTCATGCAGGCCTAGGAGTCTGGTAGGCAGCAATCCCCAGCAGGCCGAACCATTTGGACCAGGGCCGACTGCCCTTCGATAGCCGCTTTGTGGTCACAGACCACGGGTGCACCCTTGTAGCAGTGTGCACTCGGATTGTGCTCGCTGCTCCGGGTCAATATATCCAGGTGGAGCATTTCAAGGGCCTCACTTTAGGTCAAAGGTTCATGACCCTGGAGATGCCTAAGGATAAAGGAGGGATGATGTTTACTATACAAAGTGCATCCATTTGCCCATTCCCTGTGTATACCTCAGCTGCACATGACTGATCCTGCCGTAACCTTCACAACACAGCCTGGCTGCTGCTTTTGGCTTGTCCTTATTACTTGCAATAATGAAAAGCCTTCATTTCGAAAGCTTGACTGTTTTCCGCTCTCTATAACGTCTGCAAGAATAAGTGTAGCAGGCCAATTGTACATTTCATTGGCATAAAAGGTGCGGCTACTTACGGTGGAAATCTTTATCACTCCAAGTCCCTGTCCTCATCGTCGCGGCCCTTAGAAGTGAGCCTGAGACAGACAAAGGCACAGACCTCTCCAAGCTCAAAACTGAAAGCCACCTGATTCAACACCCCCAACATGGCACACTTTCTTTTCTGTTCCATAAAGCTGAGGTTGACTACTAGTAAATACAAATATTAACATTATTTCTTTTTTTTCCGCTCTTCTCTGAACTTTGAGGCATAAGGCAGGGAAGGTAGACATACAACAAGGGGGACTATGACTCCGAGTGATAAAGATTATCGTTAAATAATTCTGGCATTACCTCATCTTCCGTCCTATTCATCACAGCCCTTACAAAGGAGCATATAAACAAGCAAAAAGTTTTAAAAAATTGACACAGAGTCAAAAAGTCATTTTTGAAATGCTACGCCACAGTGTGATTCATTGATAACAAAAACTATAAAATTTGGTGAAATAAAAAAGAATTAGGAATTTTGAACAGAAGCTAAAACTATAGTCATAGCTTATTTATTTATTTTTTTTAAAACAAACTTTATTGTGATTTTCATATGCAGGTATTACAAATTACACCTCACATTGCACAGGTAATTATTCCGGAAACACAGGATACAATTCAGGTTTTGTGTATTATCCTTTCAAGTTGTGCTGTAGTCCACAATATAACACGATAATGTCTCAATCACTCTAGGAGGGTCGCCATTATGTCACAGTATTGTGCTCTCCATACCCAGCTTTTGAACGAATTTGGTCAGGAGGAGCGGAGACCACTCAACTATTCACAAACCCCAATCCCACCCAAAACCCACCCGCCATACCCACCCATGCCACAAAGTAAGCAGTCACAGTCTGGGGGCCTCGCAGCATCCACTCGGGGGGGGGGAAACAAGAAGGGACCGCAAGCCGGGGCAGAGGGCCGCCCCATCCCAAGCCCCTGGATGAGGGCGAGCAGAGGCCAATCCATGTATCCCGACAGAGGGGCCCCGATCACACCATTCACCCCTTCGCACATCGCCCGGAGTCAGGCACCCCCTCTCACTCCCAATGAGCCACCTCTATCAACGAGCACTACCACTTATGCGGGGGGAATCCGGGGGGTTAGGCACCGTAGCTCTTCCCTCCGCCTCCTCCATCTCGCTCTTGAATGATTCAGTCAGATGTGCCCACTCCAGTGAGATAGGCCGCTTACGCAGCCCCCGACTCTCCTCACGATACAGCGCCTCGCGTTCCGCTACCGCCCATCGTAACACTTCTTCTCCCCAAGTCTCAACACGTGGCGGCGTGCGGGATTTCCACCGTTGTGTGATCAGGCGCTTTGCCAGCATTAATGCCAGGTTAGCGAAGCGGCATCGCGGCTTCGCCTTCAAGGGGAGTGGTAAAAGCCCCAGTAAGCAAGCTTCTGCTGTGTCCCAGGAGGGACGTTCAACAACCGTGCTCAAGACGTGCGCTATCCCACCCCAATACCCCCGCAACCTCGGGCAAACCCACAGCATGTGTACCAGGTCCGCATCCGGCGCCACGCAGCGGGGGCAGGTTGCATCCGCCGTATTGTACATCTTACCCAGCTTATGAGGAGTAAGGTAGGCCCTGTGAAGGACAAAGAGTTGTATAGTTTTTAACCGACAGTTACGGGATACTTTTTTAGGGTATTCCAAGACCTGCGCCCACTCTTTATCACTAAATGTCCGTGATAAGTCCGTCGACTATAGTCATAGCTTATAATGAGTAATAAAGGTAGTTGAAGAGGCCCAGGCTGCAGCTGCACAAATGTCCTCTAAGGTAGCTTCTTTGAAAACTGCCCAAGAAGTGGACACGCCTCTAGTACAGGGGGCATGAACCACAGAAGGAAGATAAATACCGACCTCAATAGAAACAATTATTGTATTATTTAATGTGTGTGTGTGGTGTGCGTGTGTGTGTGGTGTGTGTGTTTGCATGTGTGTGTGAGAGAGAAAGTGTGAAGAGAGAAAAATTATATTTTTTCAGTGCTATGTATGCTCCATCATGGTAGGGGTTCTGGTGAGAAAGTACACAAAGACGGCTTTTTGTTTTTTGTTATACTGCATGTTTATTTCAGGTGCTATTAGATTTAATAACGTATGTGTCTTCTGCAGAGTAATGTTTACTGAAAACAGAATGTGAAACACTGGACAGTGTGGTTCGGTTGCAATTAGTAACAATACCAACTTGTTCAGTTATGTTAGTCACAAGGGGGAGTTTTTCTGATTACTTTATGAGACACCCATCTGTAGAAGATGGAGCATTTCTGGCAGGCCTTTGTCACTGAGCACTTGAAATGTTGTTCTTCTGGGGGCAGTAAAACCATGGTCTCACGGCGTCATTGTGCAGGTCAGGCGCAGCACTTTGTTCAGCCACTCATTGGTACTAACATTGGCGAGGTGAAAGTGGACATTTGCAAATTAGTCAAGAGGGGTTTCTGTGACGTCAAATTTGCTTGAAAATACACCATTTGTCCACTCTTTTTTCTAAATGTTCTCGGGGGGAGAACCCCCACAAACCGCCCGTAGGTTGATTGGACTCACTTGCTGCGCTCGCTAGCCGCAGTGCAGTACGGCAATTATTTTACGCTTCACCACTTTCAAATGTCACCAGCCACCACTGGTGAGTGTCAACCAGCAACTTTTTCTTTTTAGATATTTTAAAAACTCAGATGATCTATCTATCTATCTTCTGCTTGTACAACTCATGATACTCAGCCCTTACAACTTCCTGATATTGCCTGACCTCTCCACTCACAGTTGTCTTGTGCACCAGTGGCACAGATGTATTAATGAAGAGTCAACAAGTCAGTGTGGAGAGGTAATGCAACATGCCTACTTTGCATCCAAATCTAGAGAGGTGTTTCTCATTGAGAAGCTGCAACTGCATAATTTCAGTTCCAGAGGGGAGCCCTTCTGTCTCCTCCAAACTGATGACGATGTCTGATCTTTTGATAGGGGAAGTATAAAAATTGACTCTAATGACCACTTGCGACTTCTCAATATTTTGGTGTGTTTTTCCAGACCACCACATTTTCTTTTTAAACCTTTTAGGATCCTTTTATTTTACATTTAATATAGACCCTCCCCTGATCACATCAAAGCATCAGACATCACCTTACCCTGTCAGTATCCCTAATTGTCTGAGAACTAAGAAATGTGTTGTGACTGCCCTGTCAATCTCTCAGGCTCCAGTTCTCTTATTGTCTGTCATTAGTAAAGCTAGACTCACTTTATCCCCAATGCAAATACGCTACTGACTTTCCATCACTGTTTCCTATTTTGTGTTTATTTCTGTGTTGATTGCTGTGGAATACTCAGGCTTTCTTTCTTCTGCACTAATATGAAAGACAGATGGTGTTCCCATGAAATACCACACAGATGGTAGTAAATCGTGAATGTAATAGCAATCGTGTAATCTCAATGGTTTATCTGTCTTAATGGAGTTCTTTACCATTGAGACTTTTTGACTAGATTCTGCATAATGTAAATTTTCCATCCCATCAGATTTCATAGGATACTTTGGAGCTACCTTGTGTCATGATGTGCATGCTTCCTTCTGTAGCATAAAACTACACAATCTACTATTACTATATGTCACTTTTCGAAAAACAGTAATATATGATATATGTTTTTAGGGTCGGCACGGTGCCCCTGGTGAAAGAGGTGAGCCAGGTCCCAAAGGAGAAGAGGTAAGTGTTCATTAGATCTTCAAAATTATATATTTTTAAATAATGGTTGACACTTAACGTTGTAAATATCTATAACAGTGAAATAAACTCCGGTCCAAACTTCTAACAAATAAGCACAAACTATCATTGATTAATTGCTACAGGTTTTTTGGCTGTGTTGGATTAAGTCAAATGTCACTTACCATGAACTCATGGACTATTCCATATTTAGTCAAGGAATGCTTGGGAGACATGATGTCTTAGAATAAAAATGCACCCTTGTCCCTGACAAGGTTGCCGGGATTTTGTAAGTGCTGTACCTTGTTTAGATTGAATGGGACACTAAAGAACAAATGTATATAGCACATGATCCAGATTGATGGTATAAACTATTCAAGAGTGTAAGTACATATGCTTCAGAAAGTAACTTTTAAAACATTTTTTTTTAAATCACCAGTTATATAGGTAATTAACGTATGAAATGTAATGCATTTATTTATTTATTGTGTGATGATAAGACACAGAGAGCTATTGGAGTTTAGGATGGGCCAGTAACCTATCAAAATGGTCACTGAGTATTAGATAAAACAGATACAGGAATGTGTAGATGTGACTGCAATGACCAGAGGATTAAGATGGGTACTTATCTGCTGTTTATTTTCCGGAATTGGAGCACTAGCCAAGACGTCTTGCTATGTTGAACTGCAGGCTTCAATTTCTGCATCCATTTTTGAAGTTCACCAGCTGCCACTGCTGACCAGTAAATACTATCTCAAAATTGGAAGTATTGAAAGAGCATTGGAGTATTTCTCTATTCATATATATATATACATATATTCACTGAAAAAAACCAAAGGTTACAGGAACATTATAGTTATGCTGACATTTCACTCGTACCAAACGAGAGAACCACGTGGCCCCCTTCCCGAATTTTCTTTTTTTTTAATAAAACAAAAGAAATTGGGGGCAGGCCCTGGGGGATGGGGTCCCCAGGGCCAAAAAATTAGAAAAAGATGGGGGGCTACACAGCCCCCATTCTAAAAGAAAAAAAAAAAAAAAAAAGGGATCGGGCCGGAGGCCACGCCCCTCCTTGCACCACTCTGCAAACGCGCCCCCTGGCGCGTTTGCAGAGGGGGATCTAATTTCCCTTGAATACTGGGGCTCCCTGGGGGCCAACTAGCCCACCAGGAACCTCCAGTATGCACCAGGGGGCTGTGTTGCAGAGAGGTGAATTTCTAAGCTTTTTTAAATGCTAATTCCTAACTATATCAGGCCTGAAACCTATGGTTTTTTCTGTGAATATATATATATATAGATCCTTCCTTCCTTTCTCCACTTCCTCTCTGCATGCCCTCCTTCCTTCTGCCTTTCCCACAAATGTCCTCCTCCTCCCCTTCATTCCTTCTCTCTTCCTAACTTCCTTGCTTCCTTCCTCTTTCATTACATCCTTCCTTCCTGCTGTCATTCTTTCTTGCCTTCCTCCTCACATCCCTACTTAGTAGCTTACTTCCTTTGTTTCTCGCGTCCTTTCTTTCGTCCTCATCCTTTCTTTCTGTTAGTCCCGCACCCCTTCTTTCGTTTGTACTCCCCTCAACCCTTCCTTCTGTTTCTCCTTTCTTCCTCACTTCCTTTCTTTCTTCTTTCATTCTCTTCTTTCGATCTCCTTCCCTCTCCCTCCCTCCTTTTTTCCATGTCCCTTATTTTTCTTAATTTGTTCTTTTCCCCCTCCCTCCCGTCCTTTCCAACTTATTCATTTGTTTGTTGCATCCTTAGTTCTGTCCTGAAGCCCTTCAAATTTAGCAGACATAACAAGAACAAGAACTGTCAGGAGGCTCTAGAGTGAGCAATCAACATGAAAGCAACGTTGCAACACAGCAAATCACATCTAAGAGCCACTTAAATGAACTGTGGTCGAAAGATAAGAAGATAGATCACAAGAAGTAATCATAGCCATTATGAGTTGGGAAGGTGCCACAGAACTATTAAATTGAAATGACTGTAACCCAGTTGGTTAAACATGACAAGGAATTTCAAGAATCAAACTCCCAGGATTGGGAGCCAAATTGTCAGCATTCACACTGAACCACCAATAAGAGGCAGGAGACAGAAATGTTTCAAATCCTGTCTGGGTTCTGTAGAAGTATGCCCATAGTCAGTGAATTCACTTGAGACAAGCAGATCGCATCCAACACCCGCCGTCACAAGATGAATTCCCCCCCCCCCGAAACTGTATTCACACCATTAACACCAGAAAAAGCCCTGCCAGTTGTGGGAACAGACACCTCCTGGTCTTGGAGGCAGACGGACTGCACCGGGTGCACAGGCACACCACTGCTCAGTACTTGTTGGGTACCATTCCTGAGATAACCACAGTAAACAAATGTTTATATATCAGAGAACTTTGAATGGAGCATGTTGTTGGCTATGTAACCAACATTTTTCACAACATAATTGAATGTAAAGTATTCCAATTTCACTTTTGTACAGTTTTTGTGTCAGTATTTTGTTAAGTTTCCCCATCTCTACATATGGCTCACCAATATTGATGAACTGTGATAAAAGTTCTGCTCTGTAACATGAAAGTTCTTGTTGCATTCTAAATCTATTTATTTTAACTTGAAAATGTGAAAGCAAGGAATACTGCATATTGGTTGCTAAACAAACATTAATTGTCATACAATCCATTCTTTTGAAGATGCTTCTCGTATTGTACGTGTCAAATCTGGGACATGACCTGTGAAATTCTGCACTGTGGGGAAAGAATACTATGAAGCTGGCTCACCTGATAGAAAACATGCTGACGTAACTGTTAAAATCTGAGCCCATCATATAAATTAAACCTAACTTGAAGCCCAGATTATTAACAACATCTCCAGGCTTGAGAGCAAACACCAAGCTCCTGTATCCAGAAAGGCAGTTCCCTTGGGTCTTGCTGCCACTTGCCTCCAGGTTTAACTGAGTTGATGTATGATTGTGGTTACTTATCCAGACCTGGACCTCCACCATATTGTTGGAACTTTCAAACCATCACTCCCAAAGAGGCTGTTGTACATAAAAAAGTGAAAGGTATAGGTGTGGTTTAGATGCACCAGAGGCTTGATGTTGGTGGTAAAAAGGCTCTCTAACTGCAAGGTGTCCTGGAGAATACCACAGGAGTAACTCTTGGGTTGAACGAAATCAATCTAAAGCAGACTCTTCCTTACCTATGACTTTTAGGTGATACTTGAGAATTGTCCATGTGATGGTGTCATATACCACTAATAAATCAAAAAAGGATCTCAAACTTGCCAAAATCACTCAGCCTCTCAGATGATGGCATATTCACAAACTCTACTCCATGAAGAACAAGTCTGCTGCTTTATGATAGTTCCAGGAGCTCATTGACTACAAAGCAAAACAATGGTTCCCTGCGGGAGATGTTTCAAACCTAAACCTCCTAGGCAAAAGAATTGAAATTCAAAGTCAATCCGTATGATCTGAACAGATAATTTAATTCAATGTATCAAATTACAAAGCAGGTGCTCCAAATTCAACACACTGAAAGTGAAAGTGACATCAGTGAGGAAGATGTGCTTCGGTGCTGTACAATCAATCAATCAATCAATCAGGGGTTTGTAAAGCGTGCTACTCACCCGTGAGGATCTCATGGCGCTGGGGGGTGGGGGGAACAGCTCCGGATCAGTCTAACAGCCAGGTCTTGTGGTCATTCCTGAACGTGTGCAGGGTCAGGGAGCATCAGATGTTCACAGGGAGATCGTTCCAGGTCTTGGCCGCGATGTAGGAGAAGGCTCTTCCGCCAGTTCTGTTTCTGCTGATGCGAGGGACCTCTGCCAGGGCGAGTTCGGCAGAGCGGAGGTTCCTCTTCGGTACATGGAAGGAAACTCTCTCGTTAAGGTATTTGGGCATGATGTTGTTGAGGGATATGTAGACATGGGGGAGGAGTTTGAAGGTGACCCGCTTCTCCACGGGGAGCCAGTGGAGGTCTCGTAGGTGTTGGGTCATGTGTTCGTGATGCGGAGTCCTGAGGATGAGTCTGGCTGAGGCGTTCTGGATGGTTTGGAGTCTGTTTAGAAGAGTTCTGTTGATTCCGGCATAGAGGGCATTGCCGTAGTCGAGTCTGCTGGTTATGAGTGCGTGGGTGACGGTCCTTCTGCCATTTGAAGGTCTTGCGGAGGATGCGTAGGCAGTTTAAACTGGTGGAGGCGACGGCGTTGATCTGGCGGTTCATGAAAAGGGTGGAGTCGAGGATGATGCCGAGGTTTTGTGCATTGTCTGTAGGGGTGGATGGGTTGCTGAGGGCGGAGGGCCACCAGGTGTTGTCCCAGGTGGAGGTGCAGGGTCTGAGGATGAGGACTTCCGTCTTCTCTGAGTTGAGCTTCAAACAGCTGTCTTTCATCCAGGCTGCCACATTCTTCGTCCCTTCCTGGAAACAGAGTCTGGTGTCTTCGGGCTTCTTCGTGAGTGAGAGGATGAGCTGGGTGTCGTCAGCGTAGGATACAATGCTGAGCCCATGCTGTCTGATGATGGTGGCGAGGGGGGCCATGTAGATGTTGAAGAGCGTGGGGCTGAGCGATGGTACTCCGCAGTTGATATCGGTGGGTTCGGAGAGGAAGGGAGGGAGTCTGATCCTCTGGGTTCGACCGGAGAGAAAGGATCGGATCCAGTCGAGGGCGAATCCTTGTATCCCCGTGTCGTGAAGTCTAGCTGTGAGTGTGCGATGTGAGACGGTGTCGAAGGCTGCGGAGAGGTCTAGCAGGATGAGGGCCGCAGTGTGTCCCTGGTTGAGTAGCATGCGGATGTCGTCGGTGGCTGCGAGGAGGGCAGTCTCGGTGCTGTGGTTGCTGCAGAATCCAGACTGGTAGGCGTCCAGGATGGAGTTCTCTACGATGAAGGCGGTCAGTTGGGCATTTAGGAGTCTCTTGGAGACTTTGGCCGCGAAGGGGAGGAGAGAGATGGACCGGTAGTTTTTCAGGTCTGTTGGGTCGGCCGTTGGCTTCTTGAGGAGGGGTTTAACCTCCACCCGCTTCCAGTCGTCTGAAGATGCCGGACATGAGGGAGACGTTGATGGTCCGTCCTAGTTCGGGTGCGATGGCGGCGGTGACCCTGTGGAATATGTGCGGTGGGCAGGGGTCTGTAGGGGTCCTGAGTGGGTTTTCTTCATGGTCGTGGTGATGTGTTCTACGGTGGCGGGATTCCATCTCTTGATGGATGGCTTATCGGCGGCGTAGGGGGGGATGGTGTCCGGTGTCTGTTCGCTGAAGTTGTCATAGAGGACCTTGATCTTCAGATGGAAGTAGGAGCTGAGCTTGTCGCAGAGCTCCTGGGAAGGAGTGACGTCCGTGGCTTCGCTGGGGGGTTTCGCGAACTGCTGTATGATGTTGAACAGTTCCTTGGTGTTGGTCGCGTTGGTCTGGACTTTGTTTCTTATGAAGGTCCGTTTGGTGTCTCTTATGTGCTGGTGGTATTCCTTCAGGGCAATCCTGTGGTTGTCCCAAGCTTCAGTGGTTTTCTGGTTTCGCCATGTTTTCTCTAGGCGTCTGCAGGAGCGTCTGGCTTCTTGCAGTTCTGTGGTGAACCAGGCAGCCTTCATGGGGCGTTGTTTGGCGGGGTGGCAGAGGGGTGCGAGCTTGGCAGCGCAGCAGGAGATCCAGTGGTGAAATTCCCTGGCTGCGGAGTTGGTGTCAGTCGTGGCGCTGGGGGGGTCTTGGAGGAGGGTGGTGTTTAGGTGTTCCACTGTTACCTTGTTCCAGTTCCTTCGTGGCAGGCGCAGGGGGGGCTTGGGTGAGGTGGTGGTGTTGAAAGTGGTCCATTCAGAGGGGCTAGGTGGTGTGGCTGAGACAGATGTTTGTTCCTCCCGCGAAGATTGGGTCGAGTGTGTGTCCTGCTTTGTGAGTGGGTGTGTTGACCAGCTGCTTCAGTCCGATATGGTCGAGGATAGTGGAGGAGTCGGGGTCGTCGCAGTTGTTGAGGTAGAAGTTCAGGTCCCCGAGTAGGATGTAGTCCGTGGAGGTGATGGCGTGTGGTGCGGTGAGCTCAGCGATGGTAGTTGCGGACTGGGTGCGGGGTCCCGCTGGTCTGGGGATGAGGGTGCCGCGTAGCGTAGTTCTGGGGCTGGTCTGGATCTGGAAGTGGAGGTGTTCTGTGTTGGAGTGGGGGTCACTCGTGCTGGATGTGGAGAGTCGGAGGGGGGTCTTGTGTGCGAGGGCGAGTCCTCCTCCTGGGCGGTGGAGGTGGTCCTTTCTCTGGATCTTGTAGCTGTCGGGGATGGCAGTGGCGATGTCGGGGCCGGAGGTGGCATTGGTCCAGGTTTCCGTGAAGAAGGCGATGTCGGGTGAGAGGGTGTCAATCAGGTCCCAGATCTCTACGGCGTGTCGGTGCAGGGAGCGCAAGTTGAGGAGAATGCATATCAGGGTTTCAGCAGTGTGTGCGTCAGGTGGGCCTTCATCAGTTGTGGTGGGTTTGTTGATGGTGAAGGTTTTTCGGCAGCGTCTGCACGAGAACTGTCCATGGGTGGTGTTAGGCGAGGATCTTTGGCGGTCGGTGTGTCTTCTGGGGTCGAGTGCGTGGAGTTCGGCGGAGTTGTATCGGTGGGGTCCCGGAGATCCAGGGTTCCTGGCGCTGGCTGTGGTTGGGTCGTGGACCGGCGCAGACGAAGGGTACAGTGAGGGGGGGCTGAGAGGGGAGATGTGCACGAGTGGCAAGGAGAAAAGCACAATACAGTACAATTATACAGAAAAGGCACAATAAATCACCTGGGGCAAGTTTGAAAAACAATACAATGCAGAAAAACACAGGGCAGAGACCAAATGAGCAGAAGTGGCAGAGAGCAGTATCGAACCCTACCAGAGTGGGGCTCGCGGCGCAGCACAGTACAGCGGAGTTGTGGGGGAGAGAGCAGGCCTCAGACCCGACAATTAAACAGAAAAGGCACAATAAACCACACATTGTTATCTAGGGGCTGATAGAATGGATTTGTCTTGGCAAGACTCCAAATGCGAGTACATAGTGGTTATCATGCTCAATCATATCAATTCAGTAAACTACTTTAATTGTTGATGTTTCAACCATTTTTAAAGCAGATTCTTCAGGATCATCATCAGGACAAAATGACAATGGTAGCGACCTGCAAGAAAAAGGAAAGCCAAGCTAATTAGCATCTACCCTAATCTTACTGGGGATACAAGTATTGTAGCATCAATTAGAAAAAGCATACCAGTTAGGGGATATACCCACGATGTAGAGAATAAATCAAGATGTATTGCTGAATATGCAAAGGATATAAAACCATTTGGTCAAATGTCACCTGAACAAATTGGGACATGTATGTGCGAAGAACAAAAGCTAGAGAGTAAGTGCCAAGTCTGAGAATCCAAAGAATACCACAGATGTATCCATGGGTGTGCCACATAAAAGAACTCACTAGCACTGGGTAAAGCCAGTCAAAAACTGGGAACTTCAATACTTACTTAAGGAAGACAAAAACGAGGTCTAAATGTCATGTCCGCTAAAGAAAACGTGTTTACCGCTTAAGCTAAAATTGAAGTAAAAAACATATTAAGGCATCACTAATCGGAGAAACGCAAGAACCATATATGACAGTTTCTTAATAAAACATATTGAATATAGACAGTGATGACTTATCATGTTTGTTTGTTAAAGCTACGTGTGGCAGATACAACGAGAAGGAAACGCTGAAAAAAAGCTTTAAAGATGCTTATCGAATGGGAAGACACCCTCAGTGTAGAAAAAGCACCGTCTAAGGATCTGTGCTGTGGGCTACTGAGTTCTGTAGAAGAAAATTAGAAGACCCAACTGCATAACCTCGAAAGTTACAAAAATGGAAAAATCATGACTTACAGTGGAGAGTCCAAAAAACAAAAACCCTGATCTAGTGCTGCCACGCTACGAACTGCACTGCTGTGTGGACCGTGCATGCACCAGCTTTCTAAATATAGGAGATAAGGGTGTGCATAGAAGGAGTCTACCAATAACAATGTAAATACTGCAAGAACAGAGTGAATTTAAATGCAAACATTAAAAGCTCAGAAACTTAATTACAATGAAAATATTTGGAAAGGTGTAGGTCTGTGGATTTTAGAACTACAGTAGACATAGAAAAATCACTATGCATAAACCCTGCTTGTGGCAGGGAAACACTATGAACAAGTGGAGCCTCACAAAGAAACAAAGTGGATCCTCACCGAGAAACAAAGATCAACATTACCACACCGCTGGAACAACCACCGGTGATGATGGACATAAGATAGAACTTGTAGCGTCCTCCCCAGCCTGGTAGCATGGAAATGACTATGCCACATATGGAGCTCTGTGGAGCACATATTTATTCTTCAAAGTGCAACCGTTAATTGATTCGCACTATGTCACCAACTTTATTTAACCACATCTAGACACTCCTCAACGCTTAGGTCGTTCCTACAGAGTCCTTCAGGGGCCAGAAGGGTTCTGCTATACAAATATATACAAGACGCAAGATAAGTTCAAAACATACAAATGCAATTCATTGTAATTAAATCAAGTGTAGAGCTTTTACAGTGAATTAAATTATCTCTTTAATTCATACGGATTGATTCAGAATTTGAATTTTTTTGCTTGGGATGTTTAGGCTTGAAACTTTCCCCGCAGGGAACCATTGTTTTCATTTGTATTCACTGACCCAATCTCCCAGGGTTCAGGGCTGTCGCTTAATACTTTCTGAGGAGATCATTGACAGCAAATACACCATTTGAAGACAAGAGAAGAAACAGTGATAACCAAACCAGCAAGAAGACTAATGACTCTGAGCAATTTCTGCACAACCTACATAAACACCATCCTAGAGGAAAAAGCTTCATACTAAGCAAAAATCACCAGTAATGCCTTCAAGAAAATCAGTGTACATTTTGTTTGTATGAATCACTTTGTGACTGTCCCTACACATCAACACTCCAAAACAAAGTGCACGCAAACAGAAGCCAACAGTTTTACAAGGACAAGAAACATATAGAATGTGAAAGTACAAGGCAAGGCAGCTCCAGAGAAAAACATCTTGATTTCTCTGCTCAGCATTCCCAAGTTGACAGCCTTCAATAGCCTCGCCTTCAATGACCTAATAAGTCTCCTCTGCTCTTTTAGGGCCACCTATTTTGAAGACTAGAGGTTCCCCTTGTTTATACTGATGGGCTTGCCAATGGAGTTTTCACACCACTACTCAGCATCATCAATGCATTTTTCATCCAGAACATACTCCTAGACATCCTTAAATCTTGACAGATCCTGCCCCTAGTAAAAAAAGAAAAACCTGAATTCTTAAGGCCTTGCTTACTATCATCCAGTCTCTCACCTGTCGTTCCCGACAAGCATCATAAAAAATATGTTTCTAACCAATCACATGATAAAATCAAATCCAACACCTTCGTATTTGATTACTAAACTGCCTTCAAGCCACAATGCAGCATGGAATTAGAATCTGTTCAAGTAATTGATGCCCTTCAGATAACTGGCAGTGGCAAGTCCTGTATCATACGATATCGTCATCCTTTTTCGTCTACTCCATCAAACAGGAAGTCCTACTCAAAACCCTTGCAATTAGACTGGGTTTCAGTGCTGTCCTGCAAATGTCTTGTCCTACCTAATGAGTGGATCCAAATTCATTTAGATTACTTACTGTAGGGGTAAACCCATTTGCGAGGTCTCCGGTGTTCCCCTATGCTCTTCCTCTCACCAATGATCTTCAACCTCAAAATTGGGCTTCTGGGAGTGCTGCTGACTGATTGTCACTATCAATCAGTATGTGTAGTATGTATGCAGTATGTATGAGTATGTGCAGCTGAAAGTCTCTGCTGGACATGCCATTGACCCTCTAAACGTGTGCTTGGTTGGAAATGGTGTACCTCAAGATAGACCCGATACAAAAATAATATGTGCTCACAGCCTGTGAGAGACAGCCACAGCTTAGTTCAATTTTGGCTCTAAGCAATGAAGATCAGTGGCTTACTCGATCTGTTGACAACACCGCCGCCATCACATCCCATACGTAACTCATGTACCTGCTGCCCCATAACGGTACCAATCTGCCTGCAGTTCTCCTTCCTTGTACTTCGCTCCTTGTAAATCTTTTGGTTGCTTTGTAACTAAGGGGGTCATTACGATGTCGGGGGGTCCACCCACCATCGTGGTGTGAATTGGGACCTCCTGCCATGCATGCGTCGGTCCCGCACACCCAATTAGGATGCGACCTCCACCATGGCGGTCGCATTTTGTACTTTAACATTGCGGCGGGTGCTGCTGACTGCAGCACCCGCCGTGATGTTAAAAATGCATGTTGTGCATTTCACTGCACTATGTGGCAGGCACCACACGGTGCCTGCCACTAGGTGCATTGAAAAGTAGGGGATACCATGGGTACCCCCCAGTGCACAAACACCACCCTCAGACAAGAGGGGGGCCCGCAACAGGCCCCATAAACCCGCCACGGAAAGGCTGGCTGAGGACAGCATCCTAATTTGGCGGATGGTGCCTGCTAGGTACCACCACCATTTTATGGGTGCAGACTGCTCCGCAAGGCAATTGGAACGATTGCCTGTGGCAGTTCCGTGGCGGACAGTCTTTGCATCCGCCACGGTCGTAATCTGGAGCCCCCGCCATAGTAATGTGGCGGGGGAAAAATCGCGGTCCGATGGCGGAAGGACCGCCACTGCATGGCTGGCGACCCCCTAAGTTCGTACTATAAAAGTCACACACATACTTGTACACAGAAATATATTTTGCAAGGAGAACATACAATGAAAACACACCTGGTATAAAAATGATGTGTTTTATTGGCTCAAGGATCCTCTGTAACAAGAAAACCTTGTAGACAAATAATATTTTCCAATGTACAACCCTCATATTAGAGTTTTTATAAAACTGACATATGCTTCACTTTCATTCTATGTGTGTATTTACAGCATGTCTTCTACGTTCAAGTTGTCTTTTGACAATTCTATTTTGGTTTACAAAACACATAAAAGCACAAAAAAGAACAACACTGATCCTGTGCTTGCTTTTCAATGCTTGTGGTATCTATATGTTGTTTAACTGTGGTTTCTTTATTTCAAAAGGGTGATGCTGTGAAAGGAGAGCCAGGAGAAAAAGGTGCCGAGGTATGTAGACTGGATTGCACACTTCTTCATTCACATTCACAAAATACCTCAGTGAAATGCCTTTATTTACACAGCATAATGCACCTATTTAACATCGCATAGCTGATGAGGGACCTCAGAGGTAGGTGGTGATCGGTCACTTGCCTAATGAATGAGAAAGTCTTTTCTCGGTGCCCTCGCCTCATTTATGGAGAGTGGGAAATGAAATTCCCGATGGTGCAGCTTCTTGAAAGTGTTCCCTTGGTGGACCCGATGCTGGTGGAAATAGGGTTGGAGCATCCACCCAATGTAGGGCATCTTATCCAGTGCTATCTCCAACCCTGGACTTTCTGTCAAGGTTTGCCATGTAAACCATGGTGGCGCCACATCATTTACAATTGTGATATAATTGATTTATTTTTTATTTTTTACAAGAACATCATATTGTACATATCTAATCAAAACGTACACAACAAAGAGCCTTATTTAGAATTTGGCACATGATGGCCAACCACCAAAAAGTGGTGGGTGTACTGGCTTCCATATTAAGTGTGCATTGATGTCAATGGTGGACGCGGTATTCATCACTTTCCTGTGTTAGAAGAGTGATTGGGTAGAGGATGGATATATCCACGGTAATTTTAAACCGGATTCTTTAAAATGTGTGCAATGGACAAGTGGGTTATATTAAGACTATTGCAGATTTGGCAGTGGGTGATAGTGGCAGTGGCAGTGATGATTCACAACAACATTGTTACACCTGAGCATGACAAAAGCGCTGCTACTGAGGCAGACACCCTCCACTACGACACTCCTAAGGCAAATGCATTCTTGATACGCACATCTCCCCTCCATTTTGAAATACACTACGCTTACTATATATTAAATTTGCTTCTGCAGGTAAGAAGTAATATGATTTTAGCACTGTTAGAACGAGTCTTTACAGGGTATTTAGACAGAATATCGAAAACACAAATGTGTGGCAAAAATATCGAGGACAAGAATATTGTCAAGGTAAGTTTCTATAAGTAAGTAATGTTTTACTATACAGTTCAGTTCAGTTCAAGAAGTCTTTATTTCGAAGTATTTCATCATAAAAGACATTAACATGTATAAAAAAGCCACAATTAAAACGTACACCGAGATAAAATCTGATTAAAAACAACATTAAAAAACCTACGACAAAAGTAGAATAAAATACCATAGTGGGTTTCTAAGCCATCAGAACGGGTCGTTAGAAAGCCCTTTTACTATACATAACTCTACATCTACGTACCTTGGTGATATATATGCATATATACATATATTTATATAATATATATATCTTCAAGGTCATATATGTATATATATATATATATATATTTATATAAATATATATATTCATATCTTCAAGGTACGTAGATGAGTGAAGAATAGTAAATCTATACTTACCTGTTTGCACTTACCTTCCCGATATTTTGGTCCTCGATATCTTTGTACGATATTCTAACCTCACGATATTTGTGTTTTCAATATTCTGTCAATGATCCCTTTCCAGAAAGCAAGCTTTCATCATTCACAACGGCGACTATAGGATCAACACGATTGTGACACTCACAGAATGTGCCGCCTAATTCACAAGTGTTTGTGTAGAGTCAGAAAACAAATATTCATGAAACCTGCCTAAAGAGAAGGGTGTGCCAGCTAAAGCAAAATTGTTGGCATGTGTACTTTAAAACTTGTATATATTTATTTGTCAAACATATTAAAGCTAATTGCTAATCAAATACCATAATCTGCCAACCATAAATTTGCTGTAGCAAAAATCGAATTGTACAATTAATAAATTCATAAATGCACTCTTTGAGAGAATCTGAGGATGTGCACTGACACATGCTGTGAGTGTTAACAAGCAGAAGGCATGTGTGTGGAGCTTCCTGGCTCAGGGAAGAGTTGGCGTTCGTCATTGCAAGCACACACACAGTTTCTACGCGTGCCAAATCTGGGAGGGTGCAGGTAGTAGCACTCTGTGCAAAAGAGCCACTTCTGACTCAAGTGGACTTCACAGATGTCTCTCCCCTGAGGCGGAAGCCGGGGGCTTTGCTCTGATCGAATTTTAAAATACTGCATAATTTTAAAACTGTAATTGTATTTTGTATCTTGTGCATGTTTAGTTGATTTTAAAAACTACCTGCACGTCTTTCCGCCCTCTCGAACCCGATTCCCAGCGCGCATTTCCAGTTCCTGGCGCTTGGGGAGAAAGGGTTCGGCCATCTTGGGTGAGGGAGGGGTAGCGCAGCAGCTGCTGGCCGCCTCCCGCCCTCCCAGAATATTTAATCAGGCGAACAGCGCTGCGCGCTGACTTCACAGATGTCTCTCCCCTGAGGCGGAAGCCGGGGGCTTTGCTCTGATCGAATTTTAAAATACTGCATAATTTTAAAACTGTAATTGTATTTTGTATCTTGTGCATGTTTAGTTGATTTTAAAAACTACCTGCACGTCTTTCCGCCCCCTCGAACCCGATTCCCAGCGCGCATTTCCAGTTCCTGGCGCTTGGGGAGAAGGGGTTCGGCCATCTTGGGTGAGGGAGGGGTAGCGCTGCAGCTGCTGGCCGCCTCCCGCCCTCCCAGAATATTTAATCAGGCGAACAGCGCTGCGCGCTGACTTCACAGATGTCTCTCCCCTGAGGCGGAAGCCGGGGGCTTTGCTCTGATCGAATTTTAAAATACTGCATAATTTTAAAACTGTAATTGTATTTTGTATCTTGTGCATGTTTAGTTGATTTTAAAAACTACCTGCACGTCTTTCCGCCCCCTCGAACCCGATTCCCAGCGCGCATTTCCAGTTCCTGGCGCTTGGGGAGAAGGGGTTCGGCCATCTTGGGTGGGGGAGGGGTAGCGCTGCAGCTGCTGGCCGCCTCCCGCCCTCCCAGAATATTTAATCAGGCGAACAGCGCTGCGCGCTGACTTCACAGATGTCTCTCCCCTGAGGCGGAAGCCGGGGGCTTTGCTCTGATCGAATTTAAAAATACTGCATAATTTTAAAACTGTAATTGTATTTTGTATCTTGTGCATGTTTAGTTGATTTTAAAAACTACCTGCACGTCTTTCCGCCCCCTCGAACCCGATTCCCAGCGCGCATTTCCAGTTCCTGGCGCTTGGGGAGAAGGGGTTCGGCCATCTTGGGTGAGGGAGGGGTAGCGCTGCAGCTGCTGGCCGCCTCCCACCCTCCTCACACCGGATATAAGGGCATGAACATCCGTCCGCGCAGCGGGCGGGCGCTGCGGGCGCGCCGGCGGCGCACCGAAGGCGCGCCAAAGGCAAGCCCGTCTGCGCCCGTCCGCGCCTGGCCCGCGCCCAGGGCCAAGAACCCTGCTCCGGCTCCCTCATATCACAAGTCAGCCTACTCTCGCATGGCCCTGATGGAGCTTCAACCAACCCCTTCCTTTCGATGCACTAAACATGACCTATCACAAATACCTATGGTTGCCAACTTGATTTGCCCCCACTGTAATAGTACAATTTCTATTAACAACTTGAAGACTCCTCCTAAACTGCAAAGCGACGTCAACGAGGTGGTCATTCTTATGGCCCTCATCAATGCGCGGTCACTGGGCAAACACAGCCAAGAAATAGCGGACCTTATCACTGATAACAACTTAGATGCCCTTTATATCACTGAAACATGGACTGATGATGCATCAGCCACTGATCTAGTAATTGCAGTCCCTCCTGGCTACAAAGCCTACCGGCAAGACAGGGTTAGAAAAAAGGGAGGGGGTCTGGCCATTATAGCAAGAGACCGGTTCGAGGTCCGAACATCATCTATTCCTGTTACATCATGTGAAGCCATGCACTTTAACATAAAGTTCACAGCCCTTTTTAACTTTAAGGGAGTTCTCCTATACCGTCCCCCTGGGACAAGAGCAGCCTTTTTGACCAACTTAAGCACGATAACTGAATCGATAGCCACCGAAGAGTCGACGACAATTATGGGTGACATGAATTTCTACCTAGAACAAGAAAATGATAGGGACACCGCCGCCCTTACATCAGACCTAGAAATAATGGGCCTTAGACAACTGGTTACCTCTCCCACCCACCAGGCAGGACATACGCTGGATGGTATTTTTTCTAACGTAGAGGGCCTGCACATATTAAACATTCTACCCATGCCATGGACGGATCACTTTGCTATATTTAGCGGCCTGACAATCAAGGAATCATTGAGGAAGAAGGTCACATCTACTAAGCCAGGCTCTTTCAAAGTATGGAAGAATATAAACCATACTGAACTAAAAATACTTCTGGACAAAGCTTGCCCAGACCTATCCAATGAACCCAATACCGCCACTCGTCAATTCCATGAATGGCTAGGTGATGCCACGAATCACCTAGTACCCACTAAACTCCATTCCAGGAACAGAAGCACACCGACCGCTCCGTGGTACACAGAGGAATTAAGAACCCAAAAACAATTAAGTAGGAATAGGGAAAGGCACTGGCATAGAACCTATGACACCGAAAGTAAGATCAAATATAAAGAACCATTGGCCACTTACAAAACTATGATTATTGCAGCCAAAAAAACATTTTTTTCGGAACAAATTGAAAATGCTAAAAACTCTAGTAGGCAACTATATGACATCACTAAAACCTTATCTGGTAATGCACCAGATCTAAATCCATCCCCATCACAATCATTCTGCGACGCGTTGTCTGAGTTCTTTTTCTCCAAGGTCAATGACATATACCAAGCTTTTACTTCAAAAATTAACATCACCAGAGCCCCTCCCTCTCACATTTCCTCAGGAAACACCTTGTCCAGTTTTAAGGCTCTTACTACTGATCAAACAAAAATCATTATCACGTCTATTAAAACGGGATCGGCTCTGGACCCTTGCCCTTCCTCAGTTCTTTCTATGGTGATGGACACTACTGTTCCGGTCATCACTCATGTTTGCAACACAATACTGAGTTCAGGGACATATCCAGATTCCTTAAAAAACACACTGGTTAAACCCCTGCTGAAGAAACCCAGTTTAGATAAGGAGGAACTAAAGAATTATAGGCCCATAGCAAGCCTCCCTTTCCTAGCTAAAGTGGCGGAAAAAGCCATGAACCAGCAGCTATCAGAGTACATAGAGAAACATCATCTATTGGACGACACACAGTTTGGCTTCCGTAAGTATCACGGTACGGAAACTGCCCTTATCAAAGCAGCAGACGACATCAGAATTATCCGTGACCAGGGAGGGACAGCATTACTTGTATTGTTAGATCTCTCGGCAGCTTTCGACACGGTCGACCACAAGATCTTGGTGGACCGTGTCGGAAGGATGGGCATTCACCACACTGCGAGAGACTTGCTCTCCTCCTTCCTGGCCGATAGAACGCAGGTGGTCACACTGGGGCCATACCAATCGGCCAAGCTGTCACTTCCGTGTGGGGTTCCTCAAGGCTCATCCCTTAGTCCGACACTATTTAACATCTATCTGTCGGACCTTGCTTATGTAATCAAAGCATACGGGATGAGCCTATCCTCATATGCTGATGACACGCAACTGGTGTTGGCCATTAAAGGTGACGGGCTGGAGGTGGCAGATCGCTTCCAAAATGGAATGATGGCGATTGGAGAGTGGATGGCAGGTAACTGCCTGAAGCTCAACTTCGATAAAACGGAGGTGGTCATCTTTGGACCCCTCTCCCCGATTTGGTCTGTATCCTGGTGGCCACCAGCCTTCGGTACCCCTCCTAGCCCGACCCCTAAGGTCAGGAATTTGGGAGAGACTTTTGATGATCATCTCAACTTCATGGCACACGCGAACCAAGTAGCAGCCACAGCCCATCATAAACTTAGAATGATAAGGAAAATCATCCCTTTTCTACCGGATGCTGCTGCCAAAACACTGGTCAGTTCCTTAGTACTTTCATCCTTAGACTATTGCAATGCACTTTTTCTAAATGCCCAAGCCAGGGTAGCAAAAAAACTGCAGACAATACAGAATGCAGCAGCACGTCTGCTGTCTAGAACACCCAAGTTTGCACCCATTTCTGATACTATAAGGACATACCACTGGTTGACGATCCAAAACAGGATCAAGTTTAAATCACTCTGCATAGTCTACAAGGCACTTCACGATCAAGGACCACGCCCCCTCAAGGACCAGCTTATACCCTATAAACCGGTCAGACAGCTTCGATCCATAACTCTCAACCAATTAGTGGTTCCACGTTCCAAAACAGTCTCCTGGGGTGACCGCCGATTTTCAGCTGCGGCTCCTAAGATATGGAATACTTTGCCACAACATATCAGAACCAGCCCCTCACTTTTGCAGTTTCGGAAGAAACTAAAAACCTGGCTGTTTAACCAGTGACACTGCCCATGATCTTCCGAAGTTATCAATATCTTGGGGAAAGATAGCTGTATAGTTTAGCGCCGAGACGCCTACGGGTATTCGCTTGCGCTCAATAAATGTTAGAAATAAATAAATAAATAAATAAATAAGTGTGCAAGGTAGTTTCAGAGTACAGCAGCACTTGTGACCAACAAGGGTGCCACTGCGCCATATTTACTTTATGCAGAAGGTCATGAAGATGCCAGTTTTCTATATCTTAAAAATCCAATCTCAATAAAGACGAACTCGTCAATGACAAATTTATTAGTGCAATTTGTTTAATTAATTAGTGTCCTCAATAACGATTTTTTCTTATTTTGTGTGTTTACATTTTTTCCATATTGCCCCTCCACGCACTGTATCAAGCTTGCTCCTGCACCTTTGGGGCCTCATTTACAAGGAATGAACGCAGCGCGGTGCCGCAAACCATTTGGCTGCGCCGCACAGCGTTAATTCTGAAGCACAGGGATGCGTCATATCTACAAAGATATGACGGATCCCTTTGCTCTCCCTTACGCTGGCGCACAATTTGCTGCCATATGCCGACACAGGCACACTTGCACCATAGTTAAACCAGATTGGTCGCACACTGCTACACCTACCAGGCGTGTTCCCCCAATGAAAATGGTCCCATAGTGCAAGGCTGCCTGCTTTGAGGGGAATGGTTGTTTATGTGCAAGGAGGTGCCGCTTCCTGCACATATACAATCTAAAATGGTGTTTTTAAAGTTCTACGTGTGCTGCTTAATGCAACACACATAGAAGTTGAAAAACTGCGTTTTTTTCAATGATTGTTTATGTGCAGGAAAGGACACCTTCCTGCACTCCCTTTCACACAAATTGTTGCGTGTAAAGGGGCCATATCTACAAGGACACGAAAAACCACACAGGGTGGCTTTACGTGTCCTTGTAAATATGGGGCACCAAGTTGTGCCGCTGGTGCGTCACGAAAAGTGATGCACAGGCGGCACAAGGGGCTTGCAATAAGCCCCTTAGGGCCTAATTTATGAGGTTTTGCCATAGTGCAGCCCCGCAGGCCTTCCTGCAGCACTGCCCTACGGCATATGGAAAGGGCAGGGATGCACCATATCTATCAGATACGACACATTACTGTCCTTTTCCCCTGCGCCGGGGCACAATGTGCTGCCATGCGCCAACGGAAGCACCTTTGCACCATGTTGCAAGGGTGCTTGCGTTGCAGGAATGATTATTTTTGTGCAGGAAGGGAAACCTTCCTGCACAAAAACAATCACAAGAGACTTTTTTTCGCTTTCTATGTGTGCTGCAGAATGCAGAACACATAGAAAAAGGAAAGACAAGGAAAAACAAGGATATTTCTCCTCTTTGTGCCTCCCTAATCCCTCCCCTGGGAAGGCGTAAATTATTAGCGTAGCCTCACAGTTATGATTTCTCGTAAATCTAGGGCAGTGTCAAAAAGCCATGGTTGTTGGTGGGAACACCCCCAGCAACACCCATTACACGCCCCTTTAATGCAGAAAACTGCAGTAAAGGGACACTATTTACGAGGCAGCATTAAGCCAAAACAAGTGGCTTAGTGCTGCCTCTTAAATATGGAGCAGGCTCCTGTGCTACTGAACCTCACAAAAAGTGACTTTCCGGCGGCGCAAGGGGCCTTATAAATAAGGCCCTTCATTTCTTGTGCACCAGTATTTTAGTTCTTCTAGTGTCATAATCTTGCACACTCCTTCCTGATGTTCAAGTCAGTTTTTTTATTATGTATCACAATTTATCTCTGCGCACGCAGGGCTTTACAATGGCACGTATTGGCGCTATCTTTTGTGTTGCGTTGTGTCATGCAAACGCCCATTAAAAACCATTAGTAAATGTATGCCCTGGTGTCGTATAATAGTATTTAAAAAACAGTCAGTGCAGTTAGTGTATATTAAAATGTTCATGTTTAGAAACAGCCCAAAAGGAACCCAACGCTTGATTTGTCATAAGAAAAACATATATATATATATATATATTTTTTTTTTACAAAGTTTTATATAGCGCGAACTTGACCCGAATCGGGTATCAGAGCGCTTTACATAGCATCAGTTGCGTTACATGAGGACACACTCATTTTTGCTCGGCATATTTACGTACAACTGTGTTAGTACCTCAAATGCTTTAGTCTCAAATCACTTTAGCACTTTGTAAGGTATTCTTATTGTGATACGACTTCCCTGATATCTCCTTGAGAATAACATCACAATTACAGTGTTTAACACTACACTCATTGTATGTGGCATGGCTGTGACATTCATTGTTAGAAATGATCCTCCAATAAAGAATGTCTAAGATACGAAATGCATTTCACAATCTTTGAATCTGTCTTGGCGAGAATGCCACAGATGCATCTGCTGTGTTACTCGTGCAGGAATGCACAACAGAGAGCTGTGTGGAAGGCTATGGAATGCGACAAAGATCCCTTCTTGTCCTCAGAAGGCCTAAGGGGTTCCAGCATTGCTGCACTTGTGGGGATAAGACTATGCTTCATTCTCTTGCTGGACAGAACTCGTTTCTTAAAGCCATACATTGAGAGGAAGAGTAGCATTGTAGTAGCATTGAATAGAAGACCAGTGAATGCCTGTGCTTTTCTATACACTCACTAGCAATTCCCACGCCCATCATGTCAGTTCTGTTCGCATTTTTGTACAGTGAGAAACCTAGCTTGTCCACCTCCCTCAGTCTCTCATCTGCTCTTTACTCTGTGACAATAGGAGTTATGTGGCGCTCCTTTTATTCCATTGGCCGCATTAGAAAGCTATTGTATGCGTATACTATTTTTGAACAAAATACGGGGCATCGTTACAAGGGCTTACAAAGCCAAAAAAGCGGAGAAAAAACCAGCGCCCTATTTACAAGAGGGTGCTAACATGCATAATCGCATGTTAGCACCCTTTTTCCCAATGCCTCACTTTGCATCTCCAATGAGATGCAAAGTGGGCGTTACTGGGTACCCAAGATGGACTACCTTGCAAATATTGCTGATGTTTGCATCGCGATATTTACAAGGCAGCCCACATGATTTTAGCACACATTAGATTTTGGCGAAAACTACCGTTTTCGCCAAAATCTAACGTCTGCTAAAATCCTGACTTAGCCATCCCCAACATAGGGGGTGGATTATGCTGATACGGTCGTATCAGCAAGGTTATCGCCCT
Source organism: Triturus cristatus (assembly GCF_964204655.1). Taxonomy (NCBI): domain Eukaryota; kingdom Metazoa; phylum Chordata; class Amphibia; order Caudata; family Salamandridae; genus Triturus; species Triturus cristatus. Next base: position 240,261,721 of record NC_140593.1, on the reverse strand, counting down.
TTTGCAGGGAACATCGCTGGAAAACCAACGATGTTCCCTGCAAAAGGGCGATAACCTCGCTATCTCTGGAAGTTTTATCACCCTGGAGTAACGCGTTGTTAATAACGCGCTACCAGGGTGATAAATACCAGAGATAGTCTGCGATAATATAATTATCGCTAAGCACGGCCAGATATATATATTGATTTAAATGCTAATTTCTCAGGAAATACTGAACAGATTTACACCAAACCTACAAAGGGCACTTCCTTGACCTGAGGACTACCTCTCTGCCAAATTTCAAGTAATTCTGTTCAGCCGTTCGGGCTGTAGCTGTGTCTAAAGGTCCTATGGAAAAATGCATGGGAAAAACGCGTTTTGGGACCCCCCTTTTATCTCAGCCCCCGCTTGACGAATCCCCACGAGACTTTCAGGGTAGGAGCGGAGCGTAGCGCCCCACCTATTTTGAAAAATTCGCGAGGATTCGTCAACCGGCGCCAAAGTTATTCAAAATAGAATGTTGCGGATTTCCTATGGAAACGTGGTCCTAACTATAACTACCTACTGGCGACCGCCAGTAGGTAATGTATGAATGTATGTATATATGTGTGTGTATATATATATATATATTTATATATATATATATATATACATATATATATATACCAGGAATCCTCTCTCGGACGAAAGAAGGAAGGGACACAGCGGGGTTCGTTTAGGACATTTATTTAAAGAAAAGTCGGCATGACCGGTTTCGGCCGTCAAGCCTTTTTCAAATGCCGCAGTTCGTAAAAGGTGTTTCCGTCAGGTTGATATCGAGTTCCTCCCATGCAGTGATGAAAGGCCCAACTGCAGCGCATTACTGTGCTGACGTCACAGCAGCCTCTGCCACGGACTGCTGATACCATCATGCACCTTGTTGGTATCCAATGTGCCGCAGCGGAAAGTGACCCACGAAAATGCTGGAAACAAATGTTCTTGGGTCCCCTACTCCCTAGCCCCCATAGCCGATATCACCAAGGCTGGAAGCGAAGGACAATGCAGACGCCTCTCCCCGGAAGTCCCAGACCGCCATCTGGCAGCAACTCCTTGACAACACAGGTATGCAGGCGGGCTGTGATTATACGATACCTCGGGGAAGTCCAAGTTCGTTTCCTAACGTTCTGTAGTTATCACAGCCTAAGCAGGAAGGGTCCCTTCAAAAAGTGCCACAGGAATGCACTTGAATTATGCCAGGAATCCTCTCTTGGTCAAAAGAAGGAAGGGACACAGCGGGGTTCTTTTAGGACATTTATTTAAAGAAAAGTCGGCATGACCGGTTTCGGCCGTCAAGCCTTTTTCAAATGCCGCAGTTCGCAAAAGGTGTTTCCGTCAGGTTGATATAGAGCTCCTCCCATGTAGGGATGAAAGGCCCAGCGCAGCGCATTACTGTGCTGACGTCACAGCAGCCTCTGCCACGGACTGGTGATACCATTGTGCACCTTGTTGGTATCCAATGTGCCGCAGCGGAAAGTGACCCATGAAAATGCTGGAAACAAATGTCCTTGGGTCCCCTACTCCCGAGCCCCCATAGCCGATGTCACCAAGGCTGGAAGCGAAGGACAATGCAGACGCCTCTCCCTGGAAGTCCCAGACCGCCATCTGGCAGCAACTCCTTGACAACACAGGTATGCAGGCGGGCTGTGATTATACGATACCTCGGGGAAGTCCAAGTTAGTTTCCTAACGTCCTGTAGTTATCACAGCCCAAGCAGGAAGGGTCCCTTCAAAAAGTGCCACAGGAATGCACTTGAATTATGCCAGGAATCCTCTCTCGGTCGAAAGAAGGAAGGGACACAGCGGGGTTCGTTTAGGACATTTATTTAAAGAAAAGTCGTCATGACCGGTTTCGGCGTCAAGCCTTTTTCAAATGCCACAGTTCGTAAAATATATATATATATATATGGAGTATCTATGGTGTAAACATAGCCAAAAATGCAGCCGAGCACTGCATGGGTACAAAGCATGCAGTATGGTCAATAAGCCAACCACTCTGATCACATTTTCAGTCGTTCGTCGTTCGGAATCAGCAACACAGCTTAATTTCCTTAACTACTCAAATGGTTTTCTACTGCCTCTCTGACTTCTCCTTCTCAGTCTTCTAGCAGACAAGCTCATCAGAGGCATTCCCAAAACCCAGGCTCGCTCCTTCATCTATGTTTACTTTATTTCCTTTAGTGACATCATCTCTTCCTTTGGCATACTCTACCACCTCTTCATTAATAACACACAGATCTTCTCTTTTTGAACATCCCCTTCAAGTCAGAAATGTGAGTTGTCTCACAGCCACCCAGCACATTATGTTTGTATACACCTGTAAAATAGAGATTATCTATTTCCACCCCCTCATCTTTGTCGACCCAGACTTCAATCCCACCGCAACTCTTTCAACCTCTGGCTGGGTGAGAAATCTAGGTTTTGAAATCCACTCTAGTTACCACCACCGCCACAAACTATTGATTACATGTAAGATCAGCGTTCACTTGCTCTATCACACTACCAGGTCTCTCAACAACTCCTTCACATTAATAATCTTGACTATTGCAAAATTATCCTGGTGGTCTTCCACAATATACATGCTTAGTAAAACCAAATTGTGAGGCTTCCCACCCCCACTATTTTAAACTCACCTGTGATGCAACTGCTTCCTCTGATTGCAATTAGGTTGGTTGTCTTTCAGAAGGAAAAAAGTCACTACATTCTTTATTTGATAGTCCATGGAAACTCACTTTCTTTCTTCTTCCTAAATGTGTCTCTGCTCAAACATTACATGTTCCTAACCTCAACCATTTTTTCCTTTCAGACCCACTTGTATTCCATTTATGTTTTATCATTTTAATGTGCAGCTCCTTTCCTTTAGAACACTGTACCCACAAAATTACAAGATAAACCCTTTCTTTCCACTTTTCAAGCCCGTACTTAAGACATTTCTTTCCATACTTTTGTACTAGCACACATAACTTTTCCACACATCACATTTTCTTTCGCCCTTTTCTCTGACCCTCATTCCAATGGCAGCCCCATGTTACGAATTGCACATGTATCAAAACCTAAAATTATGTTATGTGTTCACTTTACTTGTAGGTATATTATGCACCATATTGTCACTGTATTATTGCATCACCCCCCCCCCACCCAATTAGTTCAAATGTATTCTTTGTCACCAGTCCAATAGTATTTTTTCTGGCAGTGTGAAGCACTGTAGCCCAGTGTCACTTCCGATCAAGATCCAGATCTCTCTCCCACTCTTATTCTTCCTCCAAGCCTTCACAAGAGAGGAAAAGGAGATAAAAGTAGAAAGGAAAGTGATGAAATTACCTCAGGGTCAAAGAAAATTAAGAGATAAGTCACTGCAACATACCCCCTACAGAGGTTTCTCTTCGGAGACGGAATTAGTGGAAATAACTCCACCTCAGGATCCCCTTCTGCCATCAATGGAGATTTCACATCCGGGGCCTCTCCCAGCCCAGCCGCCTGTGACACTGCTGGACTACCCTGAGCTTTCGACCCTATGGGATCATGTGGGGCTCCCTTTGGGATCCTGCATGTGAGTGCCCACTCGGGCACCATACACCCTCATTCCGCTAGGGAACAAGTCTGGTGCCAGCCAGAGTAGTGCCACCTGCAAGATCCTCATTAGATGTATGATACAGGTGTCAATTCCGGCACCAGTACTTCCACCACCACATCAGCCAACTCCTTCTCCTCCTCTTGATGCTCTGAAAGTGCTAGTCAAGACCCATCTCTCTAGAAGAGAGGCTCAGAGGCTTGTAGAGGAGAAAAAATGCAGGGCAGGCCGAGACAGCTCGCACCATTCCTACTAGCAAAAGATACATGATGTCTTCAGATCAGATTCTGACCCTACACACATGCCGAAGGGGCAACAAGACGCAGATCGCAGCAATGACGTGGCATATCTGTTTCCACCCCACTCTGTGGAGACAGCTGATAATCTGGCTATGTGAAATGCCAGCGGGATGGACATCTCTCCAGATATTGACATAGACCCTCCTTCAGGCTCAGCCCCGGTGGAAATGGAATTGTTCCACTCAGTGCTTAAACGTTGCCTGTTCTATTAGTGGAAGTGAAAGTAAACATTTTTACAGAAGTCCTGCAATCCACCTCTATGTCAACGAATTAGCTCCTAACTTTCAATGATGGAGCCTATGAAGGACGTATGGGACAAGCTGACATCTGAACCTGCAGTGAATAGATCTGTGGCAAGATGATACAGATTAACACCAGTGATCCAATGTTTTGTCTATTCATGCATCTCAGGAAAGTCTTGTAGTGCAGGCCTCTTCATGTGGTATGAAGAACCCGGGATCCCTTCCAACCCGCCCGCCTGACAGAATCCAAGAAATCTGAGGCAGTGGGAAGTGTATAAGACCACTTATGTGAGGTTGTCTTGATGGCCAGAATGCTTCAAAATACATCATAATGGTGGGATTGGATACAGTGGATTTAGTGGAAAAGGTTGTGGCCTTCTTTGTCTCCCTACACCTACATGCCTGGTTGAGATCTATAGGTCTTCATCGAAAGACTACAGAGAATTCAGGAAATGTTGCTTCTTTCTAAAGGCTTCCGAATCCAGCAGCATCAGACCATTCCAGCAGCTGCAACAGAAGCCCCTGGTCAGGCAGTACTGGGGTGGAGGCAAGGGACGAGGCCGGTAGTCTTGGCAGCTCTCCCCCTCGTCTTCCACACCACCTCGAGAAACCACTTTAGCTCACATCTGTAGGTGCATGTACATCCTGTTCGATGACAGATTTCCTCCTTTCCATAAGCCTAGAAAGGAGTAACAGCGGACCAATGGGTCTTTCAAATTTTAGACTGGGGGAATGCCCTACCCTTCCAGCAAACTACTCCCCACATCTCACCCCCATTGGTCCATTCAGTTAGAAGAATATCTGCACATACTGCAGCAGGAGGTGACAGCTCTGCTGCAGAAAAGAGCATTGGAGATGTTGCTAGAGCAGGAAATTGGGCTGTGGTGCTTGTTGGACCCGACTCTTTTTGAAGGGTCACCCCAGAGTTTTGCCTTCCTGTGCTGAACCCGTTTTGTTGGCTTTTAGGACTCTGACCTTTACTCCTGTTAACCTGTGGTAAAGTGCTTGTGCTCACCCTTCTAAACATGGTAAAATTGGACTACATCTGATAAGTACATTTTTATAAGTGCCTGGTAAATGGCACTACATGTACTCAAGGCCTGTAAATTAAACGCTACTAGTGGGCTTCAGCACTCATTGTGCCACCCACTAAAGCAGCACTGTAAAGCATGTCTCAGGCCTGCCACTGCAACCTCTAGTGCAGTTTTAATTTGCCATTTCGACCTAGCAAACTAAACGGTTTACCAGCCAAAACCATGCTTTGTAATGTTTATAATTAACCCCAAAGGTTTTGTATCGGGGGAGCTTTGGCACAGGAGGAATGACTTCCCATTACACTGCAAGAAAGTATCCCACCAGTAGACAGATACTCTAAGCAGCAATGAAAACAGCATGCCAGACCAACAGGGGTTCTGGTATTCGGGAAAGGAAGGCTGCTTACCAGGGCAAAGACTGTAAAGATCAGAGGCTGCCAGGGTACCATCCTGGGATGAGGAGCAGACAGGAAATTTGGGCCTGCATACTCTGGCTCCCCAGCGGATGATGAGACGGTAGCAAAGAGAGTGTTGGCAGATGCTCAGGGGACTGTCCGAGGCCTTAGATCAAATGTAGGATAACCGTTGCCCCTAAGTGGTCGAATTCATTTGCAGTGCAAGGAATGACTCTACATCACCAGCAGTGTTCTTGATGAGTGCAACTTGGTATGGGCCACGCCAGTGAGGCAGTAAGGCTGTCTTTCTCCAATAAACATGCACATACACAAGATCACTTGGCTGGAGGGAGTGACAGACCTTGGTGGAACACTCAGTTAAGGTATCTGCCACCAGTGAATGGAAACTGTACAGATTCTGTATGAACTTTCTGCCATACTGTAACATCACATCATCATTCTAATGTAAATCTAACTTTGTGGATGAAATGGGGGTGGGTGATGGAGGGCGGCATCATGGGCTGGCCCATGACTATCTCATAGGGGCTCAGCTTAGTTGTCTGGGTGGGTATATCACAGACCATAAGGCTAGAGAAAGGCCTCTGGGTACTTCAACTGAGTTTCTGCACAAATCTTAGCAATTTTATTCTTCAGGGTCCCATTACTCCTTTCTGCTTTGCCCAAGGACTCTGGGTGGTAGACACAATGGAAGTGCTAATATATTCTTTCTGCTTTGCGGACTGCCTGTGCTACTGCGGACATGTCTCTTAGTCACTACTGATCTGGCTCAGTACTTCGAACCAATGGATGAAGTCCCTAGCAAGCCACTTAGCAACAATGATGGCTTCTGCACAGGCACAAAGGTGCACATCTACCCATCTTGACAACATACAGCCCACAACTAACACATAAACATTTGGGTAATTGTATGAAATCTACTTGGAAGTGCATGAAGGGACCCCAAAGGGAAGTGTGAGCATGGGGGTGGGGGGGGCTTTGATCCCTTTTCCAGCTATCAGTGCCAAACACAAGGACTGGCAATAACTTGAGGAAAAGAAGGATGCATACCAGTGGCTTGCTGCAGCACGAATCATGCCGCCCTTACCACCATGGGCTGCTCAATATACAATATACAACCTGGTAACTTTGAGGAGTAGAAATCTCGGTTACATTGCAGCTTCATCCAAACATGTTTTTCACTTCCAGGGGCTTGTTCCTGTAATTGAGATAACTCTTTTAGCATTGATACAGGAAAATTATCAGGTTTTACAACATACACGGCACAATACAATTTTTAACGAAATAGCATTATTAGCAGCAAAATCAGCAAAAATATTTCCTTTAGAAATATCATCATGAGGGTGCTGAAGGGTCGCACGCTATAACTACAGCTATCTTTCTGGCAACTACAGCACGTCTAAAAGGTTGTGAACATAGTGTCCATTTTAATGTGGTTGCCTGCTGATGTCAGGAACCCCCTCTGCATCTAAAGAAGACCTAAGTCATGCATCACTCCAAATGCTGTTTGATCCTGTGTATATGGGAAAAGTCTTTCAATGTGCTAGGATTCAAGCTCAGGTGAATGCAATGAGCTCTGGCATCTGAGCTCAGTTAACAGTGGGCAGCTCTCTTCCACAATACATAGAGTGCAAACATCGTATCCTGCACCAAAAGTACCTTCTTCATTTCTGAGACAAGAGCTATCTTCAAAATAAGTTATTTCACAGTTAGGTAAAGGTATTTCGTTTAGGTCAATGCGAGGATTAGTAACTGGTGCAGTTGTTAAAATACAATCATGCAATTTTCCCTCTTTGTTAGTAGCCATCAAAGAAGCAGGGTTCAGTGTAGGACAGTGTGAGAAAAACCTTTTGTGTGTGGTCACCCCTGTTTTCTGCTGAATTTCATTGCTGGGTTTTAGACTCCACCCACTGGGGCACTGCTGTCCACTGGCCAGTGTCTGTGCTCGGACTGCTAAAACATGTAGAAATTGGATCCTCACCGATTGGCATTTAAGTCCCCATAGTATATGGTGTAGAAACTATACCCATTGCATTGAAAGTTAAATGCCACCTGTGGAATCCAACACTTTTTGTGTCATCCGCTACTGTGGCGAAGGAAAACATGGTTTCAGGCCTCCAATTGTAAGCTGACTGCTACAGTGTAAAAACCTGCTACGTGACCTAGTAAATTAACCATTTTTTTTTTTTTTTTTAAACCGTTTATTACAAAACACATAAAAATATACAAAGATGGGCCTACAACCTTCCGGCCGGCCGCTAGTAAACAAAAGGAGCATATGATACACATTGTAGAGCGTGCATTGCGGCTGAGGAAGAAGCACAGGAGTTAGCAGCGTTGATAGCAACACCATCCGGACCACACTATACGGTTTCATTTTAAACTGAAAGAACAACCAAAAGAACAAACCCACAAGGCAATCCACAGTCAGAAATAGCAGCATGTGCTCCCCTAGAAGGGGGACCCTACCAGTCCATGGGAGTATCAAGAAGGGGAAGAAATCAGGACTAGGGCTGGGTAAACTCAATGCCCGGAGCGACGGAAGAGGGATCGGCTAGGGGGATGGGGCCGGCGACAGATCGGGCAATAACGGCGGAGCACAAATCCCCCCGCGGTAGGCGTTCCAGGGGCCCCATACTTTCACCCATGTCCCAGGCTTACCTCTCGCCACATACACCACCTTTTCCCGAAACATGCACCAGTCCATATGTTCCTTCCAGGCCGAGACAGTCGGGGACCTCTGGGATCCCCACAGTTGAGCAATATCACGCTTGGCCACCATATATCCCAGAGTCACCCACCACGTCTGTGGCGCCGAGTAGTCAGCAGGTTCCCACACATTCAACAGGCATCTCCTCGCTTCGGGTAGCAGCACCACATGCGTAACCACACGCAGGACCTCATGCACACCACGCCAGAATCGCTCCACCTCCGGGCATTCCCACAGCATATGCAGAAAGGTCCCCAAAGCACCACACCCACGCTTACACAACCCGTCCACAGCATAGCCCATACGCAGGAGCCTTGGCCCCGTCATGTAGACTCTGTGGAGTATCTTGAGCTGGACGAAGCGAAGGCGGGCCGGTATGGCCACCTCTTTCGGGGAGGCCACCGCAGAGGTCCAGTCCTCGTCGTCCAGCTCCAGTCCATCGGCAACCCAAGCCTCGCGAAGGGCAGTCAGCAATCCTGAGCGGTCATTGATCAGTTTTTTGTAGATCAGTGAGATCGTGCTGTCCGGAACATGTCCATCCAGCACTCTATCCTCCAGGGGGGAATACTCCGGGATGGATGCAACGTCCGGGAAGACGGAGCCCAGTGCATGACGGATCTGCAAATACCGAAAGTACTCCCTATCATGCAACTGGAATTCCGTCTGCAGCGTCTCGAACGTTTTGAATCCTCCCCTCGTCCAGAGATCCCCCACTTTACTGATGCCTATCATGTCCCACTTCTCGAAGCCCTTCGAGGTCCACAGGGAGCCCAACCGCTCGGACGCGTATAGTGGTGTTGCCCGGGTCAGACGGTCCTTCCACCCCATCGCCGCATTGGCCGCGTGCCACACACGCACCATGACACGCGTGGGGCCGGTCAGCCGCGCGTCGGGCGTGCCGGAGTAGAGCGCTCGATTATAGTCCCCACCCGGGAGTAACATCTTATCCATTTCATATGCCGGGTTTAAGGCGGGCCCGTACAGGCCGTGATTAATCGCAGCCAGCTGGGAGGCCCAATAGTACCGTTTGATATCCGGGAGGGCGATCCCTCCGTCATACCATGGGAGCGTCAGCTTTGCCAGGGCGATACGCGGCCTCCCGTCCCAGAACAGGCGGCGCTGCAAACTCTCCACCTCACGGAAGTAGCGCGCTGGGACGAGGTCCATGGTGTTCTGCAAAGCGTACAGGAAACGCGGGAGAGACATCATCTTAAACAATGCCGCCCGGCCGAGCGGCGAAAGCGGCAGGCGCCGCCAACGTGCGACGTCTACCTTCAGGCGCTGGAGGGGGGGAAGCAAGTTCCGTTCATACCGGGCCTCCGGGTCCAGAGTAATGAAGACACCCAGGTACCGAAATCCCTGCGGGGCGATCTGGATCGGACAGCCCCGCGGGAGAATAGGAGCCTCCCCAGAGAGAACATACACGCACGATTTAGCCCAGTTGATGACAAGACCGGAGTTACGACCAAATGAATGTAAAACATCAACCAGTACTATCAGTGATTTACGTGGGGAAGCTAGGTACAGAAGGATGTCATCAGCGTATAGGGATACGCGGTCCTCATACTCGGGGGTCCAACGGAGACCACGGATGGAAGGCTCCCACCGCAGCCACTCCGCCAGGGGCTCCAAGGCAAGCGCAAAAAGGAGCGGCGATAAGGGGCAGCCCTGTCGCGTGCCCCGGCCCAACTCAAACGGAGCCGATACTCTACCGTTCACCACCACCTGCGCCAATGGGCCCGAATACAGCAATTTGACCCAACTGATGAACCCTGCGCCAAAGCCAAACTTCGCAAGCATCGCCCAGATGTATGGCCACTCAAGCGTGTCAAACGCCATAGTGGCGTCCAAGGACGCCAAAATGGCCGGCTCACGTATGTGCTGAACACGTGCGAGTACCCCATGCAAACGCCGCAAGTTAAGGGCCGTGTTACGCTGGGGAATAAAGCCGGACTGATCCTGGTGAACCAGCTCGCCCACCACGCCGACCAGCCGATTGGCCAGGACCTTGGCGAGAATTTTGGGCTCCGCGTTCAGTAGCGAAATGGGCCGATAGGATGTAACCCGGTCCCGAGGTCTCCCCTCCTTGTGGATAACCACGATTGTAGCCAGACGCTGGTCCAGCGGGAGGGAGCCCACCGAGTGAGCTTCCAGGAACATCGATCGGAGATGTGGCGCTAGCGTATCCGGTCGCAACTTGTACAACTCGATGGGGAGACCATTAGGACCCATGGCCTTGCCGGAAGCGACCGAACGTATGGCGAGGGCGATTTCGTCGGAGGTTGGAGGGGCGTCCAACGACACTCTGTCCTCCTCCGAAAGGGAAGGCAGCGCGATATCCCTGAGCAGGGCACGGGAGTCCTCTTCAGAGCGGGAAGACACCGGGGAATAGACCCCACGGAAATAATCCGCGAAGCAGGAGACAATTTCTTCCGGCTCAGTCACACACACACCGTCCGTCGTCTCAATCAGCGGGACTACACGACTCGCTCTCTCCTTTTTGTCCAGCCACGCAATCAATTTACCAGCCTTATCACCCACATCATACAGTCTCCCCTGTTGCTCTCTACTGAGGCCCCTGGCCGCCTCCGTGACGAGGGCCCTATAGGCCGCTTGCTTGAGTTGGAGAACATGTAATACGGCATCCATCACCCCACATTCTAGATTACCCTCCAACTCGGCTATCTCAGCTTCCACCCGGGTCACCTCCTCCCGCTCGCGCCCCCGGGTGTGGGAAATAAGGGACAGGGCCTCTCCTCGTAGTACTGTCTTGAATGCCTCCCACAGTGAGACAGCCGAGGGCACGGACCCCACATTCTCGTCAAAAAAGCGCTGGAGGGATTTAATGAATTCAGCGCGAATGGTGGGGTCGCGCAGGTACCAGGGGTTGATCGGGACCACCCTACCCTCACCCCTCGGAAAAAGATCCAGGTGTAACAGGAGCGGGGAATGGTCCGAGATACCCCGTGCCAAATGGCGCACCTCTCCCACCCTCCCAACATAGGCCGCCGGGACCAGGACATAATCTAGTCGTGAGAGACTACCATGGGCCCCCGAATGGAAGGTATACTGTAGTTGCGTGGGATGTTTTAAACGCCAGCAGTCCACCAACCCCAAAGTGTCCAACAGACCAGAAAGCCACGCTTGGGCCCGGGGGAGGTCCCTAGGGGGGTGACGATCCACAGTCCCGGAAACCACCGCATTAAAATCCCCCCCCACCACCAGAATCCCCCCCGGAAGGCCAAGGAGGAGGCGCCCCAGGTCCGCAAAGGTAGTCGACTGCAGCCCCGGCGGGACGTACACTGACACAAATACGACCACTTTGCCCTCCATCCTTCCCACCAAGACCGCGTAACGTCCCCTGTCGTCATGGAGCACCTCATCAATCTCCAAAGGGAGCGAGTTCTTAACCATGATGCCCACACCCCTTGAGCCAGACGTGAAGCCCGAATGGGCTACCAGGCGATAGCCACGCCGATTCATGGCGCAGAAGGAATTGCAATGAGGTGTGTCTCCTGCAGGAAAACTACATCGGGCGAGATTCGCTTCAAGAACTGCAGGACTACCCCTCGTTTTATCCTGTCCCCCAGTCCATTCACGTTCCAGGACAACAGAGTTAATTCCCTACCCCCCATCATAAACAGAAGCCACCATTTGTCCCCCCGAGAGCACTATTGAGCTAGTACAATGATAATTTTGCCTTGTGGTAAAAACGAACAACACCCCCCCATCCCTGCCCACCCATCCCAACAGAACTCCCCCCTCCCTGCACCCCTGCATGAGCCCGAACAGCCCCCCCAACGTGCAGTGTTCCTGTCGCCCCATATATATAGTAAAGACTAGCTAAACCCCTTAGAGGAGGAAGGAGAACCCCCAGTAGACCCCACACAACCTCCATAGGAGGGGAAATTATACAAACAGACGCTTAATCGAGAGTGGCATCAGTTTTGTCCAGAGCGAAGTCCAATATTACCCCCTCAATCCCGATCCAGAGTGCCGTCTCCCCCCGCCACCCCCCCCCGCCCCCCGGATCACGATCCCCAGACAGAGTGTCCAGCCAGTCTCCGGCCGCTTCGGGACGGTCAAAAAAGTGCGTGCGACCCTCTACCTCCACTCGCAGCTTGGCCGGGAAGAGCATAGCGTATTTAAGGTTCAGGTCCCGAAGACGGCGCTTGACGCCTTGGAAGCTCAGTCTCTGCTTCTGGACCGCTGGGGTGAAATCGGGGTAAAAATTCACCTCCATATTGTCAAGCTTAACCGGCCCATGCAGTCTGGATGCTTGCAGGATAGCGTCTCTGTCCCGAAAGTTGAAGATCCGGGCAATGAGAGGCCGCAGAGGGGCTCCGACCTTCGGCCTTCCCCCGGGAACCCTGTGGGCCCGCTCCACAGCGAAGAATTTACTCAGCCCCCGTGGCTGGAGATGGGTAGCGATCAGGTCCTCCACAAACAGGTCCGCCGCCGCTTCCTCCCGTCCCTCAAGCACCCCAATGATGCGGATGTTGTTCCTCCGGGCCCGACTCTCGGAGTCCTCCAGGCGCCGATCCATAAGCGCGGTCGCCTGACCAAGCCGGCGCACCTCTGCCTGTAGTACCGCCACCTCAGTGGTAAGGCCCGATGCGGTGTGGGCCAAAGAATCAACTCGGTCATTGGTCTTGGAAAGATCGGCCCTCACCAGGCCAACATCCACGAGGACCGAGTCGATCTTCTGTGCCAGTGTGTCGAACCGCTGGCCCACCGAGGCCTTCATCTCGGCGATGGCGCCCATGACATCCCGCAGAGTCAGATCCGTGGGGAGGTCCGGGGCATCAGGAGGGCCCTCAGGGGATTTGTGCGGTCCGCCGGGAGATCCCTTCTGGAGGGTGTAGCGGTCCATACTATTGGCCTGAGGGGTGGTGCCACGCCGGGTCGATTTGGTCTTCGCCCGATCTCCATCTTGTTTCGTGGCCATGGCCACCAGTCCCCCGGTCGCACCAGCCACGTCGTGAAGGGCAAGCAATCAGGGCCACAAGCTCCGGGGGGGGGCACCCCAGATCGGCGGGACGGTTCACAGCCAGCAGGCAGGCCGAGTCTCCCAGCGAGACCACACCAGCACAAAGAGCCCCGCGACCCAACCCTGCAGAGACTGCAAGGGGGTGCGAAAGCGAAAGCGAAAGTGCGGGGTACGCGACTCGCCAGGCCCGGCCCGCCGCTGTTGATCACTTTGTCACTGGGTCCCCCCTCAGCGCAAATCCGGGGTCTGGCGAGGAGAAGGCCGCAGACTTCAAACGGTGCTTACTCCGGTGTCCGAGGTCCGATTTGACAACGGGAAACGGGTGCCACCTCAGCTCAGGCTCACCAACACATTCCCCTCATCCGAGACAGGATTAATTCAGGATAGTCGTAGGAGGTCGCGGAGGTCCCCGGGAGCCTCGCACCTACGCGGCCATCTTGGTCGCGCGCTAGGCTCCTCCTTTAAATTAACCATTTTTAACGGCTAAAAACCTTCCTTTTAAATATTTGTAAATCACCCCTATGTAAGCCGTGTAGCCCACAGGGTAGGATGCATGGTATTTAAAATTGTGACGTGTAGAAAATGAATGTTACCATGTCCCTAAAGCAACAAGCCTAAAAAGCTATTTTCACTGTGGCAAGCCTAGCTATGTAGAAAAACAGAGAGCAGATTAAAATACTAATACTGCTTACTCCGGAAAGGAACCAGCTAGAAAGTTCATGAAATCACTATTTTTAATATTTATTAAAAATCTAATTCAATGACACACGTGGATTTTTAATAACGATTAAGTAAAAGTTACTTTTAGAATGTTACCCTTTACCTGCCTAAGCTTTGAGGGAGCTGCTTTGCATTATCTCCCCAGCTGTTCCTAGGTAGTGCGCATACTTGAATGAGGTGTGAGTGAGGTGTGAAATTCATCCCAGGAGCACCCAATCCTCTTACCTGAATGGGCGGGCAGAGATGACTCCTTTGAGCTCAGCAGAATATGCAGGGTGGGGGCTGTGCCCCAGCTGTTGACAACCCAGTGTCAAATCTTGAAGGCAAGTCTGTCTGAAGCACCTGTAAAGGTTTTCCACCCTTCAAATGGACCACACAGTATGCAAGTACCATTATTGTGTATCATCTATTTTGTTGCTGAAGGACCATGCTTTTGTCCTGGGCAGCTATGGCTGCTTCAATTTGGATTTTAGTGTTGGATTTGGGAAGACAATAGGATTACCATTGTACACTCCCCACTCATACCCCTAACCTCAGAGCCCAAGTTTAGTGTGGCAGAAGACACATTGCATTTTTGGGCTTGTTTGCATTAAATCAAACAGAAACTACTGCAAAAGTAGGTAGGTCTCCTTCCACAAACACGTTTCCACATTGCTGCACCAAACAACATTTAATTGACCTTGTGTATTACTAAATTCTTACCAGTCATATTCAATGAGCACATTACCTCCCCTCTGTTGCTTCATTGCAGAGAGATTTTCATATGTTGAATCCTGCAGGAACTGGAAAAGCAAGGCAGGGGTATTTGCTTTGATTCTTCAGTATCTTCTGCTTCCTTCACTGCAGCCACCTTGAACCATATTTCTTTTCCTTCCTTCCTCTCATTGCCTGAACCATTACTTCATTGTGCAACTAGTACCACAGGGGCTTCCTTTCATTAGACCAATCTCTGAATTTTGCTGCAAGTTGAGAGGTACAGCAACATGCTCAACACTATCATCATGGGATCTGCACCATATCACCATGCCACTTCTCCATCTTACATGGCTGCTGCTCTCCCTTTGGCAGGGTGGAAGCAGTATGTATCTCTCATTACCTCCGGCTGTGGGCATATCAGGCTTCCCACACCCACCTTCTCTCCTCTTGCTCTCACCATGTAGTTCCATGGCTTGGTGCTTGTGCTCCAGACCAATGTGCTTTTTTCTCTAGTATGGAGGGTTCTCTGATCACACATGATAGTTGCCTCAACTTTCTAATTGGCTGTTGCCATATCAACAGGACACTCTGTCATGATTCCCACGTCCCGTGGGAGTGTACGGACGAAACAGGTGTATGGTGTCATGTTCGTGACAGAAGGGACCCTCTACTCTTTTCCCAGCCGGAGGACTCCCAGGACTGGGCTGTCTCACGGAGCCCCATGCCGGGGTAACAAGCATCCCTTTCCCAACGAGGTTCCTTTAACTGGGAACTCTTGCCAGAAGACTCCACCTCCGGGCCTTACGTCATAGACTCAGACCCAATAACAGTGGAGAAAATGGAATCCAGAAGACGCCGTTGTTTGGAGGATACTGGCCCCGCGAGTAGCAAACACGAGAGGAAGCCACCGGACGAGGGAACTCCGTTGCTGGTCCTGGCTGTGAGAGATGGAACTCCAGGGGAGTCGGGAGAGCCAGGAAGCCAATGTTTCCACGCTTCTCCCCGCCACGCTCCTGGAGGAGCGTGGCTCACCCAGTTACGGTTGCGGATCTCAGGGTGGGCCGGGAGGAGGGAGAAAGTCGGCAGTAGTGGGCAAAATGTCTAATAGCCCATACCTATCCGACCGTCCTCTCCTCACAATCGTACAACCATAGTGTTCAAAGCACTGGGTGAACTTTACGCCCAGGTCCCCAAGGCATACTTAAAAAGGCTCTCTTATCAATATTGTACTTCTCTTTCCTCAAGGGTTATCGCACCCATGGGGCAGAAGACGCTGGAGAAAGAATTCCGGACCCTGATGAAAAGACTATCATGGAAGGATAAGCCGTATTATCCTGAGTGGACCCTGGCATATAATACCCGCCGTGTATATAAAGAAATAAAACCAAATTCTATCAGCTCTGTGGTGCGACCCGATCCTTTATAAACTTCACACACTCCTTTTTCCTCTTTGAGACCCGTTAGGAGTTCTGGCTGCACAGTTTCTGCAGGTCTTGGCTGGAAGCCTATGCTTTGCTTTGCCACTCATCGTATACGCATCTTTGTCTCGCCACATTGTGTCCTCCAGGAAAGAGGGGTGGTGTCTTCTCCACTGCGCAAGTATGGTAAGTCTTCAGGAAAGAGCCACACCATTGAGCCTCATAACCTGATCCTTCCTGTTAGATGATCCTCCTGCATCCTTCTCGCAGGCTCACACATTTCAGCAGCAAGATCTTCCCTAGGGTTTGACTGTCATGTTGATCACCTGGCCATGCTCCGCAAAACATTTTTGCAAGTAGTAATAGTTGCTACACTTGCAAATGCCATCTATGGACACCAGTCTTCTACTTAGCAAGGAGGCATAGATAGCAAGGAAATCTCTTATCACCATTCGTGTGGGCTGCTAATTGAGCACATAGACAGGTTCTTCATTTCTAGAAGGGGGCAATTATAACAAGCATCCTTTTCCATTTGGCGGACACAGTGACTTGAAATTAAGATACCTGACTAACTTCACAGTAATCCATGCATAAACACTTTACCGAAAGACACACAATTGATGGACGGAATGCAGAACAAATCAAAACATTCACCCCCAGTCAAGAGATATGGGTTAAATCCATCATTCTTTTGCTCACCATGCCACCCCAGTTTACACCTGGCTATATGCAAATCAGTCTTGACCCTGTGCCTCATGGGAACAGTCCAGCCCGAACTGCCAAGCCAGGTCCTCCCTGGAACGGAAACAAGCATCCTAGGACCGGTTTCGGGGTTTCACCCCTCTTCAGCCAGTTTAGCTTGATTCCAGTGGCACAGTGAGCCCAGGACTCACGTCTGAGCATATCTGGCGCACGTAGGGCGAGAAAGCAAAAGACACACAATTGATGGACGGAATGCAGAACAAATCAAAACATTCACCCCCAGTCAAGAGATCTGGGTTAAATCCATCATTCGTTTGCTCACCATGCCACCCCAGTTTAGACCTGGCTATATGCAAATCAGTCTTGACCCTGTGCCTCATGGGAACAGTCCAGCCCGAACTGCCAAGCCAGGTCCTTCCTGGACCGGAAACAAGCATCCTAGGACCGTTTTCGGGGTTTAACCCCTCTTCAGCCAGGATAGCTTGATTCCAGTGGCACAGTGAGCCCAGGACTCACGTTTGAGCATACCTGGCACACTTAGGTCAAGAAAGCAAAAGACACACAATTGATGGACGGAATGCAGAACAAATCGAAACATTCATCCCCAGTCAAGAGATCTGGGTTAAATCCATCATTCTTTTGCTCACCATGACACCCCAGTTTAGACCTGGCTATATGCAAATCAGTCTTGACCCTGTGCCTCATGGTAACAGTCCAGCCCGAACTGCCAAGCCAGGTCCTCCCTGGACCGGAAACAAGCATCCTAGGACCGGTTTCGGGGTTTCATCCCTCTTCAGCCAGGATAGCTTGATTCCAGTGGCACAGTGAGCCCAGGACTCACATCTGAGCATACCTGGCACACTTAGGGCGAGAAAGCAAAAGACACACAATTGATGGACGGAATGCAGAACAAATCAAAACATTCACCCCCTAGTCAAGAGATCTGGGTTAAATCCATCATTCTTTTGCTCACCATGCCACCCCAGTTTAGACCTGGCTATATGCAAATCAGTCTTGACCCTGTGCCTCATGGGAATAGTCCAGCCCGAACTGCCAAGCCAGGTCCTCCCTGGACCGGAACAAGCATCCTAGGACCTGTTTCAGGGTTTCGCCCCTCTTCAGCCAGGATAGCTTGATTCCAGTGGCACAGTGAGCCCAGGACTCACGTCTGAGCATACCTGGTGCACTTAGGGCGAGAAAGCAAAAAACACACAATTGATGGACGGAATGCAGAACAAATCCAAACATTCACCCCCAGTCAAGAGATCTGGGTTAAATCCATCATTCTTTTGCTCACCATGCCACCCCAGTTTAGACCTGGCTATATGCAAATCAGTCTTGACCCTGTGCCTCATGGGAACAGTCCAGCCCGAACTGCCAAGCCAGGTCCTCCCTGGACCGGAAACAAGCATCCTAGGACCGGTTTCGGGGTTCCACCCCTCTTCAGCGAGGATAGCTTGATTCCAGTGGCACAGTGAGCCCAGGACTCACGTCTGAGCATACCTGGCGCACTTAGGGTGAGAAAGCAAAAGACACACAATTGATGGACGGAATGCAGAACAAATCAAAACATTCACCCCCAGTCAAGAGATCTGCGTTAAATCCATCATTCTTTTGCTCACCATGCCACCCCAGTTTAGACCTGGCTATATGCAAATCAGTCTTGACCCTGTGCCTCATGGGAACAGTTCAACCTGAACTGCCAAGCCAGGTCCTCCCTGGACCGGAAACAAGCATCCTAGGACCGGTTTCGGGGTTTCACCCCTCTTCAGCCAGGATAGCTTGATTCCAGTGGCACAGTGAGCCCAGGACTCACGTCTGAGCATACCTGGCGCACTTAGGGCGAGAAAGCAAAAGACACACAATTGATGGACGGAATGCAGAACAAATCAAAACATTCACCCCCAGTCAAGAGATCTGGGTTAAATCCATCATTCTTTTGCTCACCATGACACCCCAGTTTAGACCTGGCTATATGCAAATCAGTCTTGACCCTGTGCCTCATGGTAACAGTCCAGCCCGAACTGCCAAGCCAGGTCCTCCCTGGACCGGAAACAAGCATCCTAGGACCGGTTTCGGGGTTTCATCCCTCTTCAGCCAGGATAGCTTGATTCCAGTGGCACAGTGAGCCCAGGACTCACATCTGAGCATACCTGGCACACTTAGGGCGAGAAAGCAAAAGACACACAATTGATGGACGGAATGCAGAACAAATCAAAACATTCACCCCCTAGTCAAGAGATCTGGGTTAAATCCATCATTCTTTTGCTCACCATGCCACCCCAGTTTAGACCTGGCTATATGCAAATCAGTCTTGACCCTGTGCCTCATGGGAACAGTCCAGCCCGAACTGCCAAGCCAGGTCCTCCCTGGACCGGAAACAAGCATCCTAGGACCTGTTTCGGGGTTTCACCCCTCTTCAGCCAGGATAGCTTGATTCCAGCAGCAAAGTGAGCCCCGGACTCACGTCTGAACATACCTGGCGCACTTAGGGCGAGAAAGCAAAAGACACACAATTGATGGACGGAATGCAGAACAAATCAAAACATTCACCCCCAGTCAAGAGATCTGGGTTGAATCCATCATTCTTTTGCTCACCATGCCACCCCAGTTTAGACCTGGCTATATGCAAATCAGTCTTGACCCTGTGCCTCATGGGAACAGTCCAGCCCGAACTGCCAAGTCAGGTCCTCCCTGGACCGGAAACAAGCATCCTAGGACCAGTTCAGGGTTTCGCCCCTCTTCAGCCAGGATAGCTTGATTCCAGTGGCACAGTGAGCCCAGGACTCACGTCTGAGCATACCTGGTGCACTTAGGGTGAGAAAGCAAAAAACACACAATTGATGGACGGAATGCAGAAAAAATCCAAACATTCACCCCCAGTCAAGAGATCTAGGTTAAATCCATAATTCTTTTGCTCACCATGCCACCCCAATTTAGACCTGGCTATATGCAAATCAGTCTTGACCCTGTGCCTCATGGGAACAGTCCAGCCCGAACTGCTAAGCCAGGTCCTCCCTGGACCGGAAACAAGCATCCTAGGACCGGTTTCGGGGTTCCACCCCTCTTCAGCGAGGATAGCTTGATTCCAGTGGCACAGTGAGCCCAGGACTCACGTCTGAGCATACCTGGCGCACTTAGGGTGAGAAAGCAAAAGACACACAATTGATGGACGAAATGCAGAACAAATCAAAACATTCACCCCCAGTCAAGAGATCTGCGTTAAATCCATCATTCTTTTGCTCACCATGCCACCCCAGTTTAGACCTGGCTATATGCAAATCAGTCTTGACCCTGTGCCTCATGGGAACAGTCCAACCCGAACTGCCAAGCCAGGTCCTCCCTGGACCGGAAACAAGCATCCTAGGACCGGTTTCGGGGTTTCACCCCTCTTCAGCCAGGATAGCTTGATTCCAGTGGCACAGTGAGCCCAGGACTCACGTCTGAGCATACCTGGCACACTTAGGGCGAGAAAGCAAAAGACACACAATTGATGGACGGAATGCAGAACAAATCAAAACATTCACCCCCAGTCAAGAGATCTGGGTTAAATCCATCATTCTTTTGCTCACCATGCCACCCCAGTTTAGACCTGGCTATATGCAAATCTGTCTTGACCCTGTGCCTCATGGGAACAGTCCAGCCCGAACTGCCAAACCAGGTCCTCCCTGGACCGGAAACAAGCATCCTAGGACCGGTTTCGGGGTTTCACCCCTCTTCAGCCAGGATAGCTTGATTCCAGTGGCACAGTGAGCCCAGGACTCACGTCTGAGCATACCTGGCGCACTTAGGGCGAGAAAGCAAAAGACACACAATTGATGGACGGAATGCAGAACAAATCAAAACATTCACCCCCAGTCAAGAGAGCTGGGTGAAATCCATCATTCTTTTGCTCACCATGCCACCCCAGTTTAGACCTGGCTATATGCAAATCAGTCTTGGCCCTGTGCCTCATGGGAACAGTCCAGCCCGAACTGCCAAGCCAGGTCCTACCTGGACCGTAAACAAGCATCCTAGGACCGGTTTCGGGGTTTCACCCCACGTCAGCCAGGATAGCTTGATTCCAGTGGCACAGTTAGCCCAGGTTCCAGTCCAGGGAGGACCTGGCTTGGCAATTCGGGCTGGACTGTTCCCATGAGGCACAGGGTCAAGACTGACTTGCATATGGCTGGGTTCAAACTGGAATGGCATGGTGAGCAAAAAAACGATGGATTTAGGCCCAGATTTCTGTACTGGGGTGAATGTATGACATTGTTCTGCATTCTTTCCATCAACTGTTGTTTAGGTCTCGCTGAGACAGTGAAAGCTGTCTCTTTGAGATATTTTGTAAGTGGGTTTTCAAAAGTGCTACCCACATGGTTTTGCTGGCCTAGAGCTTGAGTGCACGATGGCGTGCACGTGCACAGCTGCTCCTCTGCTCATTGCATTCCCCCATCCCTTCTCACCCAGCCCTTTGATGCTCTGCTTGCATCCCCCCAACGGGATCACTTTCACTTTCTTTTTTTAACGTAAACCACATCCTCAAAACAGCTGCTCCTCTGCTCATTGCATTCCCCCCTCCCTTCTCACCCAGCCCTTTGATGCTCTGCTTGCATCTCCCGAACGCGATCCCTACTGTCTTTCATATGTGTTTGCTGTATCTCGCTTGTCTCCCCCCCCCCCCCCCCCCACCCCCTTATGCTCCTGGCTTGGTCTGTTTCACTATTTTTCGGTAGTCTGTCTTTCTGTCTGCCTCTCTGCTTTCCTCAGATAGATTGTGTCACTCTCGGTGTATTTTCTGTCATGCCTCTGTTCTGCCTGCCTCTTTCTGTCTCCCCCGTGCCGCCCATCGAGGAGGGTCCGAGTCATTGATGAGGTCAGTGTATTTACACTCCATTGTATTGGGAGACGGGCACTTAGGCTCCTCCTTCCCCCTTACTCCTGGCGTCTGCTGGCCCTAATCCCCTGATAAGAGTGTGTAAAGAATGAAAGCTGAGGAGCTCCCGTCCATTGGAGCCCCTGCGCAAGTCTGGGACACCTCTTACAGACAATCCTCACCTCGGCCTGGCTTGAAGCTCAGGAGACGCCGGACCGCAGGCCCCTGATGCTGGGACACGCCTCGGGCCATGGAGACCCCCTGCCTGGAAGGCTTTGGGCCAATGATGCAGGTCTCCCACCACCAACAGTGCCTCCAGCCCCCTCTAGGAGCCACCAGCTTCTCTGTGGCCCACTGCCTGCCCCAGGGCACTATGAGGGGCTACTGCACCACCACATAACATACTCCAGCAGCCACTGCGAGCTGCCATCTTACCAGGACAACTTAAGGGCTGCAGTGACCAACCCGGACTGGTATGGGGGCGGCCAGGAAGGCCACTACCCATTAAGTAAGTACACTCGCGTACTGCATATGTTATTGTTTCCAGCATGTGACGTGTTTGTTCTTTAACAGAAAGATATATTTTATCATTACTCGTAGGCCGCATTTCGGCCTTTGCTTTGCTCTTATACATATCTTTAATTATCCGGCAAACCCCGTGATAGGTTTCATTTCAAGCTGCACTGACTCTCTTATCCATCTGAAATAGGTAAAATTAAGGATATTATAGAGTTCGAAAGTCTATGATGTACGTACCAACATATATATATTTGTCTGATTGGACAATGTAAATAAAAGGCACTATGTAAGTGCTCAATGATATCAACATTTGTTCATGCAGATTTCGCTGTTGTACATACAGTTGGTAGTGTATATGTGTATATTTATGACGTGATACCCATGTCATTTATTTATGAAACAAAGTCCTTCTCTCAGCATAAGCATATTTTTTTCTGTTTTGGTAACGAGCAAGCTGCCCATACCGCAGCACTGTCAGAGGCTCTCGCACAGTTCTGCTCCGATATGAGCCATTTTCACACTAGTTATTTGCAGCGCCACAAAACCGTAGGACTGCTTAGCAGGCGCTACACAAGGGCACATTCTAATTCGGCACTTGCTGTGAGAAGGTTAGTGAGCGGGCCAGATTGGTCCCATATACACGAAGCATTTTCCCCTAACACAAGTGAAAAGTCAACATTTGGCCACCCATATCACATTTTCACAACAATATTGGAAGTCTGAGAGGAGAAAGTGATGAGATTTTGCTCACAGTGTGCGGAAATTGTAATATTTAACCAGGGACTGCATAATATGGTGAAAGGAAGTGCACCAGGAATTATATCCTAAGACTGGAGTAAAAATACCAGATTTGCATCTCACGTAATTTTACAGAAATGTCTCATAATCATTCAAAAGGTAATTACGCAAATTTCTCACACCCTCAATGCTATTATCTCATCTTAGGTCACTGCACCTAGGAGTGGGATGGCATTAGGAAGAATGAGACATCTATATTGCCACACCTCACACAATTCGCCACTTTAATCTGTAGAGCCGAGATTTGTGGTCTAACAGCGCAGGCTTGCAGCAGCACTCGCTGCCATTTCAGAGAAGCCTGAACCAAGTGTAATGGGTTTCAGTTCAGTGCTTTGTAACACTTGATTACTTTAGAAGCCTTCGCTTCCTCACGCAGAAACCAATGACTGCGTTTCCGCCTCCGTGGACGTGGAACCTGACTGTTGTTGGGGGACACCGGATGGTGGGCCAGATGAATTTGTACACTCAGGTTTTCACCCCTCCTGGGAGTCTGGCAGTGCCTGCTTCCTCTTGACTCTGCCTGTGGTAAGACTGTTGCTACTAATTTCATTTCCTACTTAAATTCCACGAGTTTTGGCCGCGATTTGGTGCCTGCGCCTCTGAAACCTCGGCACAGACTGCAGATGTTAAAGCGCTTCATGCGGGCCTGACACTCCCTTGGGCCGCAGACCAAGTGGGAGGCAGGCTGTTTACCTGGTGCTTGTTGAGAGCAGGTGCAAGGCCTCAACATGTAGCTCTGCAAAGGGTTAAAGACACTGAGACATGCTACATGTACATGAACACAATGACAGTTACACACACAAACACACACATGCATTAATATACATAAGCACACACAAAGCCATGCACCCACAGCCACACACACAATAAACAAACATACACACACAGCCACACACAGAGCCGCACACAAACAGACACACCTATCAACTCAGCCTCATTTACACGGTATCAATCACTTTGGGCTCATTCTCACCCGACAAACTTTTGAAAGAGCTTGCACGCGTGTAGCCTTATTTATACTACTATTTTCTCACTCGCTATTATTTACATAAAGTATAGCACTGCAGCCTCAGCAGCTAACTCTGTAGCACAAGGCTCACGGTTCGATTCCTGGCGCAAGCAGCAGGTCATCCTAGCAATGTCTTATTAGAAGCAAAATAGCTTACTCGCCTTTGGGACCTTATAAGTATTTAGCCATGCAACACTTGATGTTGTTGCACCAAGGATATTGTGCTGGATAACTAAACACTTATAAAGTCCCAAAGGCGAGACCTATTGGCTATGCCAATGCTTGTTTTGCATTTGTCACCCTGAGTGGGACGGGTATGCTCAGACGTGAGTCCCGTGCTCTCCATGCCACTGGAATCAAGCTATCCTGGCTGAAGTGGGGTGAAATCCCGAAACCGGTCCTAGGATGCTTGGTTCCAGTCCAGGGAGGACCTGGCTTGACAGTTCGGGCTGGACTGTTCCCATGAGGCACAGGGTCGAGACTGATTTGCATATGGCTGGGTTCAAACTGGAATGGCATGTTGAGCGAAAAAACGATGGATTTAGGCCCAGATCTCTGTACTGGGGTGAATGTATGACATTGTTCTGCATTCTGTCCATCAACTGTTGTTTTTGCATTTGTCACCCGAGTGGGACGGGTATGCTCAAACGTGAGTCCCGTGCTCTCCATGCCACTGGAATCAAGCTATCCTGGCTGAAAAGGGGTGAAATCCCGAAACCGGTCCTTGGATGCTTGGTTCGAGTCCAGGGAGGACCTGGCTTGGCAGTTCGGGCTGAACTGTTCCCATGAGGCACAGGGTCAAGACTGATTTGCATATGGCTGGGTTCAAACTGGAATGGCATGGTGAGCAAAAAAACGATGGATTTAGGCCCAGATCTCTGTACTGGGGTGAATGTATGACATTGTTCTGCATTCTGTCCATCAACTGTTGTTTTTGCATTTGTCACCCCGAGTGGGACGGGTATGCTCAGACATGAGTCCCGTGCTCTCCATGCTACTGGAATCAAGCTATCCTGGCTGAAGAGGGGTAAAATCCCGAAACCGGTCCTAGGATGCTTGGTTCCAGTCCAGGGAGGACCTGGCTTGGCAGTTCGGGCTGGACTGTTCCCATGAGGCACAGGGTCAAGACTGATTTGCGTATGGCTGGGTTCAAACTGGAGTGGCATGGTGAGCAAAAACACGATGGATTTAGGCCCAGATCTCTGTACTGGGGTGAATGTATGACATTGTTCTGCATTCTGTCCATCAACTGTTGTTTTTGCATTAAACATTTTACTGAGCCCTCAATATTACTGTCCCTAACCATCTTTGCTATCTGTCCCAGTAGTCCATAAGAATTTTATGATCATGCCCACCCTGTGTGCACAAAATTGTTCAGTCTATGAAATACTGCGTGCACCACAAGTATAGGGGACACTTAATGAAAAGAGTAATTTTTCTTAACCCCTCCAAACGCTGGGCCTGATTTAGACTTTGACAGAGATGGAGCACCCTCTCTGCCAAAGCAAAGTTCCTCCCACCTCATTTAGAGTTGGGCAGAACTTCAGCTGGTGGACAGTGGAGACTACTTAAACTCTGCTATCTACATACACCCTTGACAGCCCAACAGATTATGGTCCGTCAGAGGTTTGGTCATGTGTTTGACTGCCTTATTTAGAGTGGGCAAACATATGACCAGTTTCCAGTTTCCATCACCGCCATGTAAAACTTGCTGGTAAGGGGCAGTAATCTGCTAAATGACTCACACGCTGTGGGAGGAAACTCCCATATCAAGTGGGGTCACTGTTTTTTTATTTTCAGAAACAAAATCCTGCTTTGGAATTTTGTTTTCGAAAATAAAAAAATCTTGACAGTTTGATGTACGGCTCTGTCATGTTAACGGAGTTGTCCGTCAAACTTTCAAAGCATTACAGGAAATGACATAACGGCGGTTTCTGTAAATGCAAGAAATGTCCGCTAAGGAGGCAAAAATCTCTAAATTTGGCGGGAGGTATACCCTCGCCATGGCAACGGTACCTAATACATCTGCCAAGGTTTAAACCAGAGGAAATAGCCTTTACAACGCGGGCTGAGCCATGCTTGCCGTTTCGGGCATGCAGTTTCCCCGCAAGCATAATAGCACTTTCCTGAACCACGCATCTGCCTTAACAACTTGTATGCATGGTTAAGGCAGATAGCGGTCTAGTGTTCCTCTTTCTCTCTCTGATGGGCTGGGAGAGGAAGGGGAAACATCTAAACAGAAAGCTCCAGACGCAGACAGGTGAGTGGGGCTGGGGCCGGTTTGAGGGGGTCGTTTTTAGGGGTGGGGGTCGGTTTTAGGGCTCAGGTCTGGATAGTTTTTGGAAGGGGGCAGGGTTTTAGGGCTTGGGGGGGGGGGGAGGGAGGTCGGGCTTGTTTTACGTGCTGGGGCCGGGTTTGGGGGTGGCAGTTTTTAGGGGTGGTGTCGGTTTTAGGGTTCAGGGCAGAGATGGCCAGTCTTTTTAAAAAGGAATAATGTTTTAGGGCTCAGGGAAGGGGTCGAGGGTTGGGGTAGGTTTAAGGGCTTGGGTCAAGTTTGACGGGGAGTATTTAGGGGTGGGAGGTGTCTCAGGACGGGGGGGGTTGGATAATTATTTTAAAGGTGGGCAGGGTTTTAGGCCTCCGGAGAGGGGTGTTGCAGGGATTCTGCAGGGATTCTGCTCATGCACAGAACTATGCGCAGGAAACCAGGACCTCGGTGTATTGTTGTGTACCAAAAAAGCCACCTCAGTGCCCAGAACCCCAATCCGACTAGAATTAATGTCTCATTCGTTCTCCTTACTACAGCGAAGCTACCAATGATTAGACAACCTAGAACATGCGACTTAGTAAACTCTCAGGAATAGTGGGAAACAAGAACACTCTTTCGTTCACACTCATACTTGTCCACAACATGAGTATTTAGAGAGACTGTATAGTTTAAAATGTTTATTTTTAACTAACGTGCTCTAAGATGCAGTACTCTAACCAATACGAGCAGCATAATGCATAAAAACAATATAATTAGCATTGTTACAATTCCATAAAGCACAAAAGAGGAAATCATATTATAAGGACAGTGGAAACAGGACTATAGCTCCTTTTACCACACTTCCAGTGCTCATGAACTAGTTTAGAATAATTATAGAAGACCTCTGGACTTTGTCAGCGAGACCCCATACCTACGAAATCAGATGCAGTGAATTACATCTCAGGATCAGCACAGCTCTTCTATGTTGGAAATGGTTTCTCCAAGTGCCTCCTCATGCATGTAATGCCATATTAAAAGCACCCGAGTTGGGCCGCTGTGCTTCATGTTATATCTATGTGTGTGGGACTGACCAAAGTGAATCAACAGCATACATTGTTATTCGACTTTGAACAGGCTGTACAGACAGAGATCGCGGTGCCCCGCTGGATATGTGAAAGGTAGGCAGTTCTCATGTGAAGCAGCTTCAGAAAAGTATTTCACAAGAACAGAGCCCTGTAGTATTGTGTGCAAAAGCGGTAGAGTGGCAGCTAAGCGTATACTACTCATGCTAATTTAGCAATGTCTGCTGTTAACCCCATTTCCTCATTACAGGGGGAGGGGCAGGGGTAGTTTTAAGGGCAGCGTGGCGGTAAATTTTAGGCTCAGGGTATCGGGGTAGTTTTTAGTAGGGGGCAGGGTTTTCAGCATCAAAAAGAAAACCATCTGTCCCCACTGTGAAAGTAACAAAAATAGCCAGACAACACTGCTGACAATCAAACTAACTGATCATATTAGTGTTTGGTAATAAAATCTTGCTTGATATGATTCAGTTTTCACGTCTCATAGGCGCTGGAAGTAGGGGTGCTGCAGCACCCCCAGAAATAATCAAACTTAAGTTCAGAAGGTGAATGAGGAAGAAAGATGCCTTTAAATTGTGTGTGTATCCTGTCACATTTGCTGCCCGCGTTCAAAGACAAAGGTCAAATATCAGGCTATATCTTATGACAAATTGCTGTCTTATTTAGACACTGGAGTGTATTTTTATTTTTGTGATTGCAGGACGAGAGGAAATGGAAAGGCTGTAGCATGTCAGTTTTTTCCTACCACACAACAACATTTAAATATCGGGAAATAAACTATACACATATTTCAAACTATATCAGCAGTTAGGAAAGCACAAATGAAGCACTTTTTTGTAAATGAAAAGTGTGATGGAAACAAAAATTTTAATAGGATCAAGAGAAATCAAGACACTTTACTTGGTGATGTGCAAGTGATAGAGAGGTGTGGCTCACTGGATAGAGGCGGCAGACCCGTAAGCAGAGAATTGGCCAAGGACCAGGGTTCAATTCCCGACGCGGCAGGGTTGTGGACCAGTGTCAAAACGGACTTGATAATTCTCGCCTCGGTACCTACTCTAACCAGGAACACACTCGGCAACTCTGGGCATTAAGCTTGCCTCATCTCTACAACGGCCCCCCACAGATGCTGGGGATGCCTGGTTTCACCTTGGAGATACCCAGAAAGGGACCATCTCACAGGGATAGCCAGGACGGGTTCCCCAGCAGTCTATAGCGCCGGGACACCTCCTCGTGAGGTAGCTGTTCGCGCTTTACAAATATCAGTATTATTATTATTATTATAAATATTGCCTAAAACCTGATTTCCACACATATTATTTTTGAGCTATATATTTTTACCAGTAACACTGAATGTCTGTGCAAATTTAGTGATTATTTCAATATAAAATGTGCTGTCTGTAAATGACAGTGTGCTACCTCACCTGTGCTCCAAAAGACACTACCAGCTACATACCACACCCTTACCACTCTACTGCTGAATGGGTGTGGCACATTTGGTCCACTTGTTTTACTGTATGGCGGTTGGATCCTTCACAATCCCTATGACTTCATTGATATAACATTAATGGCAGCTCCCTCACTCTAAAATTTGCTCCAGCACCACTGATCTCAGGATCAGTATTTTCATGCTAATGTACTTCTGGTTGAGATTTTACTGCTGGCCAATTATTTGGGAAGAGTACAGATTGCTGTTTTGTCATTGAGATGGAATTTCATGGTACATATGCCATTCAGAGTTGATAAGCTTGGAAAACACAATATATTCATGTTTTGCATGTTGATACGGATAATTTGGTATCACAAAGCAATTTAATGAGTGCACAACAGGTTCTTTCAAGATGGACAGCAAACACAGAAGGGCATTCAGTAGACTACATTAATTGTAGTTGCTAGATGTCAGTCATGATGTTCTGGTGTTACAACCTTTGATTGAGTTTTTAGTGCTCAATTTGTCTCCTTTTCTATTCTAGCCTGTGGTATAGACTTGGAAGAGTTTGCCTTTTTTTTCCTTCCACTCTCCTCCAGTGTGTTGTCGAATGCAATAATGACTGAACATGGTGTTTGGACTCAATTTAAACAAATAGCTTATCAAGCAAGCAACATACTGTGTTATTCTACAGACTGACCCAATTGTGCTTTGTTCTATTTTCTCTCCACAATCAGCTCTAGTGGGTCTTTAAACCCAAATTCAGGCGATAGATAAAGAAATAGTTGAATGAATCAAGGCATTGTTTCATTACTGGTGGTCATTATTTGAAACTGGAGGTAGTTGTGTTGAAAATACAATATCCAAGTAAATATTAGAGCATGATAGTCTTAGAAAATTGTTCATTTGCCTTCCGTAACAAGTTTCACAAATCCCAGGCTTTTACTTAGTCTCAAGAAGGCCCTTTGGTGCATTGCTGACTGCCTTTCAATCAGACTGCTGAATTTGAGTGCACAACCACTCTCTGATTTTCAGAACTACTTATTGTGAGAAAGTGGATTATTAATTGAAGGGAGTGGTCGCCCTCTTTCTGTAATAGTGACAGTATTCTTCGCAAGGTCCAGTTAAGTTTAACAAATGTAATCCCTGGCTCAACCCTTGGTAGCTGAAGCACAGAGCATTCAGGCTTCACTTAGGAAAAATGTGTGACTGTGTAAAGCATTTATCAGTACTAAAAGAGTTTATAAGTTAAAAGACACAACAAAAAACCTCCAATTTATGTTTAATGGGAAAATAGACACCAAAGCAACAAAACTCCAATGTAGGGAACCGGAGATATGATTTCTCAAAGTTTTAGATGTTTCTTGCACAAAAAAGCGTGAAGTGCCAGCCACAAGTATCTGGTTATGGTAGACCGGGTCAAAGTCAAAAGTTAAGGCCAACTGCGATAGTGCACAGGTCGGATTCAGGGACCATTTTACCTTCAGAAGAAGTGTTTTTCTAGCAGAAAATATTTTTTTGATGGGCTAGTCGGTGGGTCGGGTTGCCGGCTGGATCTGAAGAACGACTCACCAATAGTGGCCTGATGAAGTCCAAGTGACTGCTTGAAACTTCCTATTGGTGAAAAACATGGGGAGGTTGTTGTCAACACAAAGAACTCCATGCAGGCGAAGCCTGGAGTCGGTATCCAGGAGGCCTCAGCAGCAGTTGGAGGCAGGTTCTGCATTGGCTTCGGTGAAGTACATGCACATAGACGGGTAGACGTGGGATGGTTATTGTCGATGCCAGGAACTCTGTGCCGAAAGTCCAGCCAGATAAATCTGGGTTCACCTTGTGGGGTGGGTCTAGAGTAGCAGGAAGCCAAGGTACAAGGTTTCACCAACAGGTCATCTGGTGCTTCCCGAATTCCGCTGGGAGCAGAGAATTGGTGTAGTTGGAAGCTGGCATGCTACGGGGAAGGGAGGCCCTCTAAAAACAGGTTGTACAAGTGGCCTTGCAAGCAAGTGCGAGAGGTCCCAAATGGAGGCTAGGGTCCCAAGGGCCTTAGGGGCAAGGGAGAACAACCAGTTCTTCATTACCTAGGCGGGCGGGCTGGGTGCAGAGCAGATAGCTTGGCCAGCCCTAGTGCGTAAAGTTGCTACTCGCAGTCAGGGCCCTGCAGCTGGCAGGGATGAATTCAGGACTACTGGACCACTCTGAAAGTAGGTTTTGGGGTCTTGATGTCCCTCAGTGGCTGTGGGGCGCTGGTATAGTTGGAGTCGCCACTGGCCTCTTCCATGTTGGCCTTGGTTTCAGGGCATCCGGTACCCTGGGAATTGGTACTGCACGGCTCTGGTCAGTCCTAGTTCGCCCGCACTCAAGGGGAAGACTGATCTGACCTTCCAGAGCATGAGTACCTCTTCCTGGTTGGTTGCTGGGCCGGTCAAGCTGGGAAGCTGCAAGTCGGTCCACCGGATTCTGCGGTTTCGGTGCCTGCCGTCTCCAGGGGAGTAGCTCCTCCACTCCAAGGGAGTTCTTGGGCAGTTTGCGAAGGCTGGTGGTCCTCTGGGGTTCTTAGAGGCCACACAGCAGCAGGGTGAGACAGTTCATCTTGATTGTCGAGTCTTGAAGTGGCAGGCAGGGGTTCGCACCAAAATTCTGCGACAGGCACTCGGTTCTAGGGTTAAGCGCTCTTATTTGTCCTCTTCTTCTTTAAGTCAGTTGAATCTGAAGTTCTGGCTCGAGGGATGCTACCTAAATTCACAATTTAGAGGCGTTAAGGGGAGTGCCGGGTAGTAGTCAATTAGCTACCTACCTTTAGGGTGACTACACCTTCTATATGGACACTTCCTGTGGGAAGTGGGCATAACCCTGACACTGATAGGCTAATTCCCTCCACCACAAGATGGAGGATTCTAAAAAGTGGGGTCCACATCAGCTGACCCACTTTAGGGGTGGTGCTGGGTCGGTGTGGGCACACCTCCTAATCTAAATAATTTTCCCACCCGTCCTTTCCCCAAGAATGAGGTCAGGACAGGGTGGTATGCATCTTCCACTAGCTGAAGAGGCATTGGTCGCATATCAAAGGCCCATTCTGCTTGGAGGTGGTGTGAACACCTCAGCCCAGAGCAGGCTTTGTTCCTGACCTCAGAGCGCTTAGGCTCTCACCTCAGGAGGTCAGAAACCTGTGTAGGTTTGCTGGCTGGTCGAGACAAGTCAGTAAACACACTAGTAGTCGGTAGGTTTTCCGGGGGCACCTCTAAGGTGCCCTCTGTGTGTATTTATTAATAAATCCAGCACTGGCATCAGTGTGGGTTTATTAGGATGAGGTGTTTGGTACCAAACACCATGTGGAGTACTGTGAAGCCATCATGTAGATGGGGAACAGGTAATCACGAGTGTCCAGCCTATGTTCTCTTCAGCGCTTCCCTGTGTCCTGGTAGATATCACTGGGACATATCCACTCTTGCAGATAGGCCCTCACATGGGTATAGTGAACTCTGCCTTAGGACTGTAAGGTATGCTGTAGGAGTGACTTACCTATACCACATGCAGTGTATTGCTTGCTTGGCACACAGAGGTGTGTGCTATGTCGACTATTCGGTTATCTCTGCAAGCGGCAATGGCACTTTGCATGAGATTGGTGAAGGGTCCCTTAGAGTGACACAATTCGTGCTGCAGCCCTTAGGGACCGTTTTTAGTTCCAAGGCCCTAGGTACCTCGAGTACCATTTACTAGAGACTCACAAGGATCCTAAAGGGGTGCCAATTGTGGAACAATTGTATAGTTTAGGGAAAAAACACTTGTACTTGGGACCTGGTTAGCAGGAACCCAGGAAACTCTCAGTCAACTTTGCGCCGGATACTAGGCAAAAAGTGTGGGGGGGGGATACTGCAACAAGAACCCAGTTTCCTACAGTCAGGCTTAACTTAGAGGCAACATGTAAAGCATGTGTGCAACATTTCAAACCGTGGCACAGTGAAAACACACTACGAAAAGATCCATACTAGATTTAGGACAACAGATTTTTCTTTAATACATAAAACAAGACCTACTTGAACAAATCCAATCAGTAGAGCTGGAGTTATGCAGGTTTAAAGATTTCAGTGAAAATAGCACCAAAAAGCTCAAAGGGCTAACTGTGGCTGTTGGGTCTCGCCGAACTGGGAAAAAGTCACTTTGTTGGGCAGTTCCCGTGTGGGCTGCGAGGTTGATGCAGAATCGTTTGCTTTCAGAGAACCCTCATAACAGAGGTTGATGTAACAATGTATAATTTGTAAGCTACGCAACTCTCCTCATGTAAAGCGCTCTGATGCCTCCGGGTCTAACCAGCGCTATATAAAACTCAAGTAAATAAGGAAATAAAAAATAAATAAGAGGTGATGCTTTGGTTCTATTTGGGTTTACACCGCACAGCAGAGGATATAAGTCAATTCTGCTGGGTCCACAGATGGGGTCGCAGAGCAACTTCAGGCTCACTTCCAAGGGTCCAGGACTGGAATGACACTGCTCAGCAGGGTAGGACTCACAGATGGCATAGTCCAGGTGCTGAGTTCAAGGTTGTTGGAGCTTTCTGTCCCTGAGGATCAGGTCAGTAAGCCAGCCAACTTGCCCTTGGAGTCACTTTGCGGCCCTGGCTTTACAGATGCTGGTCCAGTCATTCTCACTCAGGCAAGAGGGCAGCAGACAGTAGGTCAGCACAACAGGGCAGCAGTTCCTTCAGAGCAGCAGTCCAGTAGAGTGGCAGTCCTTTAAGTAGAACAGCCTTCGTCCTGGCAGAGTGTCCACAGCTCCAAATGTGTACTGAAGAGATGGTGTCTGAAGTTCAATATTCATAGCTGGTACCCTTTGAAGTACAGAGACTCTCTGCCTTACCTGCCTTGGCTCCAGACTACCTGCAGGGGGTATGCAGCCCTTTGTGTGGAGGCAGGACACAGGCTATTCAAGTGTAAGCAGGACTGTGCCCAGCTCTGTTCTCCCATCCTGCCAGTGATGGCTCATGCAGGCACACATACACTCTGTATTGTGTGTGGCTGTCTAGGAGGACTACAAAAATTCCAACTGTCAGCTATGCCCAGTCATGTGACTAAAGGCAGGTTATAGACACTAAGTGGCTAAGACAGAAAAATGCCAACTTTCTAAAAGTGGCATTTTCCAAGTTGCAATTCAAAATACGACTCTTCCATGAGAGAGGATTTTTCATTACAATTCCAAAGATATTAATCATGAAGTGCTTACCTGCTCCCATTTGGAAATCGTCAATTATTAAATGTAATAAGATAACTCCAATATTAGCCTATGGGAGAGTTAGGCCTCGCAGTTGTGAAAAACGAATTAAAGAGTTTTTCATTGCCAGGACATGGCAAACTTAAAACTACATGTGCAACTTTTTTAAATACACTGTACCCTTCCCTCTTGGCGGTGACATATGTATTAAAAAGGAAGGTTTGGGCCTGGTAAAAGGTTTATTTTGCCAAATCAAAATTGCAATTTACAACTGCACACAGGACATGTTTAAAGGGCTACTTAAGTGGGTGGCACAATCAGTGATACACCCCCTGCGGTACAATTTCTCCAATTGACTACGCTCACCCCAGGCCACTCTGTCCACCCTGTAGGCTGGTTCATCATGTAGGAAAAAAAACATCCGTTAACGTTTATAAGATGAGCAGCCCAGTAGTTTTTTTTTTTCTCGTTTTTTTAAATTAAACTTTTTATTGAAGAAAAGTCTCATTTCAACACAGCCTCTCGCCTACAACCCTGGGGGCCCGCAGCTTGACATTTCACAATAGCATACACAGCTATGGAGCCAACAACGCAAGGGGCAGGCAGCATGCAGTAACCGTAGATATCATGAGATCATTCCTTCGTAGTGGTCTTGGTGCGCCATAAAACGTCAAAAGAAAAACATACATAACTTACATTAATCAATATAGAGCAATACCCGTGGACGGCATACAAAGGTCAGTGACAAGCACTAGTGTCGTGAAGGTGGGATACCTTTCTTATTGATTGGCGCCAGACCAAGCCTCTCTCCCGGGGAACAACCTTTACAACGCAACTTTTACAACGCACTACCATTACAACGCATTTTTTACAACGCATAATCCATTACAACGCATGATATTACAACGCATGACACTACAACGCATTTTTAAAAACTACCTTTACAACGCATTCCATTACAACGCATACTACCATTACAACGCATACCATTACAACACATAATATTACACTATACTATCCAACACTTACCCTACTGATGCACCCCCTGGAGTTAGAATAGTAATTTTTACCCCTATACTATCCAACACTTACACTACTGATGCACCCCCTGGAGTTAGAATAGTAATTTTTACCCCTAT
Organism: Triturus cristatus; assembly: GCF_964204655.1. Taxonomy (NCBI): domain Eukaryota; kingdom Metazoa; phylum Chordata; class Amphibia; order Caudata; family Salamandridae; genus Triturus; species Triturus cristatus. The sequence goes on along the minus strand of NC_140593.1, from coordinate 240,226,631 downwards.
ACTATCCAACACTTACCCTACTGATGCACCCCCTGGAGTTAGAATAGTAATTTTTACCCCTATACTATCCAACACTTACCCTACTGATGCACCACCTGGAGTTAGAATAGTAATTTTTACCCCTATACTATCCAACACTTACCCTACTGATGCACCCCCTGGAGTTAGAATAGTAATTTTTACCCCTATACTATCCAACACTTACCCTACTGATGCACCCCCTGGAGTTAGAATAGTAATTTTTACCCCTATACTATCCAACACTTACCCTACTGATGCACCCCCTGGAGTTAGAATAGTAATTTTTACCCCTATACTATCCAACACTTACCCTACTGATGCACCCCCTGGAGTTAGAATAGTAATTTTTACCCCTATACTATCCAACACTTACCCTACTGATGCACCACCTGGAGTTAGAATAGTAATTTTTACCCCTATACTATCCAACACTTACCCTACTGATGCACCCCCTGGAGTTAGAATAGTAATTTTTACCCCTATACTATCCAACACTTACCCTACTGATGCACCCCCTGGAGTTAGAATAGTAATTTTTACCCCTACACTATCCAACACTTACCCTACTGATGCACCCCCTGGAGTTAGAATAGTAATTTTTACCCCTACACTATCCAACACTTACCCTACTGATGCACCCCCTGGAGTTAGAATAGTAATTTTTACCCCTACACTATCCAACACTTACCCTACTGTTGCACCCCCTGGAGTTAGAATAGTAATTTTTACCCCTATACTATCTAATACTTACCTTAAATGTAATTTAATATTATGCGTTGTAATGGTATGCGTTGTAAAGGTAGTATGCGTTGTAATGGTAGTGCGTTGTAAAGGTATTTTTTAAAAATGCGTTGTAGTGTCATGCGTTGTAATGTCATGCGTTGTAATGGATTATGCGTTGTAAAAAATGCGTTGTAAGTGCATGCGTTGTAATAGTGTGCGTTGTAACGTCATACATCCCTCTCTCCCATCCAACCTGCCAGACATTCTGGGGGCAGAACACCCCCATTAGCAAGGCGCTCAGGGGAGTGTCACGCAGAGTATCCTGTAAGCAGGAAATCAAGTGCCAGATGTGTGGTTATTATCGTCAGGAGTGGTGGGGGTTATCCCATCAGGGGCTACGTCTTTGGTAAGCAGATATGTAGTGTATAATCCCCAGAGGTTCTTGGGTCTGCTCCTGGGGGGGAAGTAATTAGCTGAAGTTCTCAGTTTGGGTACTGCAGTAAAGCATGTTGTGCGACCATTGCGTCAATGTGGATACAGGACCTTTCAACCAGCACATTGCAACCTGTCGTTTCGCTATAAGGAGACCCATGTCTACCAGTCTGCGGACTGCCTTAGGCAGCTTTTTAGAATAGCCCATGAGGGCCAGAGCCGGATCCGGAGTGAGTTCTGTGCCAACCACCCTCCCCAGTTCCAGAAAGATCGATTCCCAATATCGGTACACCTCCGGGCAATGCCAAGCCTGGTGGATAAAATCTGCAGTGTGTGCGTGGCACCTGTCACAAGCCAGGTTTTCCCCCAGTTCCTATCTAAATAGCCTCTCTGGGGTGTAGTACACTCTGTTCAAGTACTTGAAGTGGACTAGCCTATGTCTGCAGAGTATTGATATACGTCGTATACTGGTACAACAATATGACCACATAGAGTCATCTATTTCCAGTTGCAAATCACATTGCCAGGCTAGCCTGGCTTTCGTATAGTGATTCGCTCTGTGAGACATTGCCAATTTGTAAACACTGGAGACCACCTTGCAAAGCGACTTAGATTTAATAATGTAAGACAATTCCAGCATCTCAGGGGGTACCTGCAGATCCTCCCCCAGTACGTCCCGTAGAGCCTTCCGCTCTCTATGAAACTGAAATCTCTGCAGCTGGGTGCTGTCTACGGCCGAGCCCTCCACGTCCTCCCAAGTCTTAACCGTACCGTCTTGAAATAGGTCTCCCGCAGTTATTACATTCAATGTCTGCAACGCACGAACAACCCCTTTATCCCTACATGGAGCCAGCCAAAGGGTCCACTCCAGGGGCATAACCGGAGAGTACAACAGGGCCCCCACCTGTAGTCGCAGTAAATTATGCCAGGCGTGGCGCATTGAATTAATGGTGTTCAGAATCACCGTCCTGCGGTCGGAAGGTTCAAATATCGTGGCTGGAAGGGGGAGCACGTCAGCAAATAGTTTCTCCATGCGGAGAAACGGGATATCTGGCGAACCGTGCATCCAGTAATAAGCATGAGCGCCTTGCGCCGCTCTGTAATACAAATTCAAATCTGGCGCGCTCAGCCCCCCCTTATGATATGGGAGAGTAAGTATCTGCCATTGCACCCTTGCTTGCTTGCCTGCCCGCCCAGGCTAGTTTTATTAATAATGTAGTGACTGTGAAAAAATGAGGCAGGTAAGACAATAGGAATATTTGTGAATAGGAACAGAAAACAAGGCAGAATCACCATTTTCATGATGGAGACTCTACCAAGTAGCGATAATGGTAGCTTGATCTAGGCTTCTACGTAATCCTCCAGTCTACTGACCGCAGTACTGTAGTTTTCCCTAAACACAATCTCCGAGTCAGTACGGAGACGTATCCCCAGGTAGCGGATCGCATCAGTGGACCAGTGTAATGGGAAATCCGGATCAAAACGCGTCGTAACTGGGGTAAGTGGGAAGATTATGGATTTAGACCAATTGACTCGCAATCCCGACAGTGCTCCAAAGTGCACAGCTTCCCTGAGAACAGAGGAGAGATTGTTCTCTGGATCTCGGACGTACAACAACGTATCATCCGCGTAGGTGGACACTACTATCTTATAAGTCGGGAAACATATACCTTCATGACTATGATATTCCCTTAATGCGCATTCCAGCGGCTCAGCGACTAGGGCATATAAAATGGGGGATAACGGGCAGCCCTGTCTCGTCCCTCGAAATATAGCAATGGAATCCGTCACCAAATTACCTATTTTCATTCATGCCTTGGGTTAGTCATACAGGATCCCGATCAATTGAAGAAAGACAGGGCCAAGTCCCATCCTAGATAAAACGTGACGCATGAAGGGCCACTCGACAGAATCAAAGGCCTTCTCCATGTCGAGGAAGACCGCGACAGCCTTAGTGTCCTGCCTAACATGCTGGATGGTTCCGAACACAGTGCAGAGGTTATAGGTAAGGTTCCTATCTGGTACGAACCCCGCCTGCTCAGGAGCTACCAATACTGTCGCCAGTCGGAAAGACGATTGGCAAGCACCTTTGCAAATAGCTTGGTGTCTACATTGAGCAAAGAGAGTGGGCGATAAGACCCACACTCATCTAGCGGCTTGTCTGGCTTAGGGATGGCGACAATCATCGCCTCCCTCATCGTTGGTGGCATTGTGCCTGATACGCACATGTCATAGAAAAACTTGGAGAGGTTTGGGAGTAGTAAATCTACAAAGGCCTTATAGAAACCGACGGTTAGGCCATCCGCTCCTGGGGCACTAGATGCCCTCATACCAGACTGAGCCAGTAAGATTTCGTCTTTTTCTATGGATCGCATGAGGAACTCACGGTGAGTGTTCGTAAGGAATGGCAATTTGATATGCGCAAGATAGTCAAGGATTTGTTCCTCCATACCGGAAGACCGGGAAGTGTATAATTCCCCGTAATATCGTTTAAACCTATTTGCTATGTCCGCTTCTTCAGATAGCAGCTCTCCCTCCTCCGATTTAAGCTCAGCCATCAGCGTTCTGCCGCGCTTAGCCTTCAGTACCTGCGCCAGGTCCGAGCCGGGCCTGTCACCCTCCCCGTAGGTACACGCAGTAGCATATTTGCCTAGATGTTTCAGTTCGCTGTCTGCAACTTCATGATATTCCCCCAACTGGTCTTTTATTTCCTGCGTGATAGCCTCATCATGACTCGCTAGCTGACACTGTTCCAAAGCGCCCAATTCCCTTTCCAGAGTGGATAGTCTACTACGAATCGAGTGGAGAACCCCCAAGTGCTTGGCCATGGCCACGCCTCGAATATAAACTTTGAATGCTTCCCACACGACTTGAAAACTGTCCACTGACCCCACATTAATGGGGAAAAAGGTTTCTATGGCCTCTGCTAATTCTTCTTTAAAAAGAGGGTCTAATAGTGAATAAGGGGGAAAGCGCCAAGTGAATGGCGGAATCGTCTTCCTAGGCGTGGTAAGAACCAGCAGAAGAGGAGAATGGTCCGATAGAGTACGCGGAAGAACCGAGCACTCCCGAGGGTGCTCCATGAGCGAAGAAGAGGCCAACCAGTAATCTATGCGAGTGTGCAGGTTGTGATAGGCAGAATAATGCGTGTAACCTCTCTTGTCCGGGTGTCGTGTGTGCCATACATCGCAAGGGTCCATGCCCACCCTAGCGCTCTCAAGCGCTCTAGCTGCTGCCGTGGGCCTCCTCATAGAGCCCCCAGACCTGTCCAAATTTGGGTTTCTGACCAAATTATAGTCCCCACCTCAGAGGAACCGTGCTTCCGGGAATCTAGTTACCGCGCCTGTAAGTGTTGTGAAGATCTCCGGGCAGTCATAGTTAGGGCCATAGACATTCACTATGATTGAGTCAATGCCCCTCTCCTGACATCTGGAAATCACGTATCGACCATTCGTGTCTGAGTCTAATTGGACCAATGTATAAGAAGATTCAGGGTTAACCCATGTCAGCAACCCTCGGGCATGCGTGGTGAAGCCCGAGACGTTGACATGATCCACCAATCCTCTACTGCGTAAAATTGCGCTATGCAGTGGGAGGTGTGTCTCCTGAACCAAGGCTACATCAATGTTCTGCCTCTGCAAGTAGTTCAATACCTTACGTAGTTTACGGTGGTCGTTAAGCCCCCGGACATTCCACGTGAGCGCGCAAAGGGAGTCTAGCGTCTTCAGCACAGGAGCCTCACTAGGTCCCATCATCTTTAATAATGCTGTCTATAATGTAACCTGATCTAAGCAGCCTGTAGTTAGTATGCACACCATGTAGAGACCAATATGAGACATGAAACAACAAAAACAACAATACTGTCCCCTCTCCCCATCCTCCCCCAACCCACGACAGACCACCCCCAACTTGGTCACGAAACATCCCCCAGAACACCCAATCCACTTCCCACCACCCCCCCCCTAATCAGAGATTACCACCCTCTTGTGTTGCACTTGTGGGCAGATGTTGCTCTACTTTGCAAGGAGAAACAATATGAATATTAAACTGCCATGCTCCCCACACATCGTCCCAAACAGAAACACAGCATCGCAGTCCCAATGGCCACAGACCTCAACAATCGCATAGAACAATAATATAGCAATGTCATCCCTTGGTCTTGTACCAAATGATCCGAGACTCCAGGACAGCCTACATCAAGAGGTCCAGAGCAGGCTCTATGTGTTCCCCGACTGTGCATCTCACCAAACGTCCTTCCCAGACGATTAGGAGCTACTTATCGGCTAGCCCCCCAGTCCAAATTCCGTGGTAAGACCTGAGCCTAACCCGCAGTGAACCCAAGTTAGTTGTGGACCTACCACCACGGGCCACGAATAGCAGAGCCCAGTAGACCCAAAGGGCCACCCCCCCCCACTATCAAGCCCCAAGGCCATACTTAACAGTGTGCCGCAGTCTGCCGCAGCTAGTCCTGGTCTTCCAGGGTGCCCCCTGCCGCCTCACCGAGTAGTTGCCGATCCGGACTGTGGCATTGTTCTTTGGACCAATCCTTTGGGTCCGTTAAGATGTGGGAACGGCCCTGTCTGTTGACCCGAAGCTTAGCAGGATACAACATGGCATGGTCTATGCCCAGATCACGCAGCTGTTTCTTCATAGGGATGAACTGTCGGCGCGCCTCCTGAACCCGGATTGTGAAGTCCGGAAATAGCAATATCTCGGATCCCTCGTAGGTCAATGGCTGCGTATCTCTCGCTAATCTCAGGGCAGTGTCTCTGTCTCGGTAATTGAGCAGTTTTGCAATGATCGGTCGCGGTGGTGCCCCCGGCGGCGGACGAGGCCCCAGGGAGCGATTCGCTCTCTCCACCACAAACATAGTGGAAAAGACCACTTCTCCCAACAGCGTGACCAACAGTCTCTCAATAAATTTCTCCATGTTGCCAGTCTGGGTGAACTCCGGAAGGCCAGTGATTCTGAGGTTACAGCGACGAGAACGCGCTTCTAAGTCCTCTGTTTTATCATGTAGAACACGCAAAACTCTACCAAGCTGCTTGTGTTCAGTATCAAGCGTGGGATGTGCTTCCTCCACCTCTGTAAGCCTCCGTTCTGACATGTCCAATCGTACAGCATGCTTGTCTAAATGCTCAACCAGTCTATCCATCCTATAGGAGAGAGCGTCCATTTTCGTACCCAGGGAAGTGATGCCGCTTTGCAGGCTCTTCTCCATGGCCAAGAGCATGCTCCGGATGTCCGGGCCAGGGTCGGCAGACGTGTGGGCATGCATCCTTGCAGCATCGTCCGTAGAGGCATCATGTGATTTCGACCGCTTCTGCTCGAAATTGAGTTTGGGCTGTGCCCTATCTACTCTGCCCATTTTCGCTACCAGGAGGGTGCACCGGGCAGAACTCCGTCACTCCTCAGCATCGCAGCCCAGTACACCACACCACAGGAATAGCCGTGAGGTTCTCCAAGCCGCTACAGTCCTTCACCACTTACGGGCAATACCCCAATCCAAGAGGTACCGTAGACCTGCTCACGGGTGCCGGCTCACGTCGCCAGAGTCATCCACTAAAGTGCATGCCAACTAACAATAAACAGCGTCCAGGTTTACACACTCAGTGCAGGTCTCGATCACCAGCAGGCCTGCACATTGCTGCACCTCGTGCGACCTCCAGCTCCGCCACTCAGTCCTGTATATCACAGTAGGAGCACATAATCAGGAGACCACCCACAAAGTTAGGGTACCGTTGCAAAAGGGCATAACAACAAGCCCACCTTTGCGCCCACTCCAAACTGCGTGCGTCTCACAAGTCCGCACTCGCCGAGTATGTGCAGGGCTCACCAGCGGACTTAGCAGATGCAGCGACCCCCGCGTTGCCACGATCCCGCGGCGACCGCTGATCCGGCCTGCGCTCACCTGGTGGTCAATGTGCTGCCTCGAGGTCCCCCATTCCAGGCATGGCGAAAACTGGCCTCCTTCACCGCGTGAATGCTCGGGTCTGGGCGAATCGTGCCCGCTTCACTGGAGCAAGATGGCGGGTCCCAGGGACTGCAGAGGTGTCGGGCACTTAGGTATCCAAGGCGACTCTGTGTGGGCCTCAAAACGGGAGGCAATTGACCCGCGTCGCCCACACGCCGAGTCAGAGTACCACTGGCAGCTGCAGGCGCTGCGTTCCGAGCCTCCACTCACACCGGGCCATCGATCAGCCCCAAGGAGCTCCGGGCGGCGGTGCGGGCAGCCGTTTGTCACTCCGAGTTCCAGGTTTCCCTCCGGCGTGTCACAGTGAGCAAGGGTTCTCGTGTGCGGCCATTGTACCGGTCCTCCCAGGCCGCCACAGCGATGCTCTTGCCTCAGGCGACACCGTGCCTCTGCCCAACTCGAGCCCGAGGATTTGAGGCCTGCAAGACGGGCACCTTCAGGGCTCCGTATCTTAGTTGTTCCCAGGCAGAGAGGGAACGGAGATCCACCTCCGCTCGCCCAGCATATCCCGGAATCTAAGCCACTCCAGTGTGCCCGTTATTAGGGAGCAATGCTGTTGGATTATATGCCGATGGTTGGTCGATGTTACAGAGCTAAAGGATCAAGCGGCTATCTTGGTAGCGAGCAAGCTCTGCCCCCCATGAGCAGCCCAGTAGTATTTCTTAAGATCCGGGACTGCTTCATGCATTCCCTTCTGTAGTTTCTTGAGTGCAATCCTGGGACTGCCTCCCCCCCACAGTAACTGGCGTGCAGTAAACGCGGGAGGGCCATCATCTTGAAGAGGACTGCCCGCCCCATAAGGGAGATCAGGAGCCCCCTCCAGTGCATTGTGTCATCTTGCAACCTGGAGAGCTGCACCTGCAAATTCAATTGTGTAAACTCCGCCTCAGTCTTGGTTATCCATATGCCCAAGTACTTAAACTTATCCTGCAGCACCATCTCCGAGCATGCCGACGTCAGGACCGGAGGGCTCCCGGCTAGAGAAAAATCCAATGATTTGTCCCAGTTGATGCGATATCCAGAATAGGAACCAAAAGATCGTATTATGTGAATGAGCCTATGGAACGTTTGTAGGGGCTGGTGTGCATAGAGAAGGATATCTTCCTCACCCAGGTAATTATCAGGCCCTGGGGAGCTCAGCGCCGGCCATCACGGTTTCCTGGGTGCTCCGCTCCGGCACACGATGCAGCACCAGCCGCAGGCCTCAAGCAGCGGATCTCGAGTGGCAGAGATCTCGGGCCGCTCACTCCAGGGGCAGGCAGCGCTCCAACGCGACTCCGCCTCCTCACCATCCGGAGCTCCTCAGTGATCGCCGGGCAGACCCCTCACCACCATACATGGGACGCAGCACCATCCGGGGTCGGAGACACCTCCCCCAGCTCAGGATGTTATCAGGCACACAGCGCTGGCCGTCTCCGCTGTCCAGCCGCAGGATCAATTACGGATTTCGCGGGCAAAAGCGAGGGTCCAGACGGAGCGAGAAGGTTACGCCGCCATCTTGGCAAGATATGCTATATGAAGTATTTTAAAGTAAATCAGTATAAATCTCATGATACACAATATTTTTGAGGGTATTCAATTTATGTGGTTCAATGTTGTTTGATTAAATTGTATTTATGTCACGTTCCCTTAACTCTTTTAGTTCAAAGAGATCTTTTTTAGATTGTTGTAAAAAAGACTAAGATATAGTATTGTAACTGCTTCTCGGGCCCTGTCATGTGTTAGTTTGGGGGCTCTTTGTCTGTCTTTTTCTATGTGGAATTTATTTGTCTAACTACCTTGCTATAAGGTATGAATTGTCCCATCGACATTTGGGAATTTTGTCTAGTTTTTCATATGTTAGTATCTTGTGGTTGTCTTATAGATTCTCCTAGTGTGATAATATTGGCGTTACTCCAGCATGCTATGTCAGAGATTGAACTTAATTTGCAAAACTTGGGATGCAGCTACAATGTGAGTTCTGGGGGGTATGCTTCCTCGTTTTTTGCTTTTGCTAAAAATTTCTGCCAGCAGTATTGAGCTGCCTTCAATAGTCTTGAGTGCATCTTAAGTCTAATATTTAAGCCTAGCTCCTGCAAACCCATTTGTTCCCCATTCTCAGGGCTTCCTAAGGATGTTTTGTTCTCCACTCTTGGGTTATCCATTAACTTTGTTGCCCATTGTGCTGCAAGAAATGAATTTTCATAACCTGGGACACCCAACCTGGCCCTCAGTAACTGGTAGCTACAGTGTGGGCAAGGCTACCTTGTTCCTGGTTCCTCCTCAAGCCAGATCTAAGAGAGTCTTATTCAAGTCCCTAAAACTCCTATTGGGTACTATTAATGGCATGTTTCCCAAAAAAATCTGCCCATCACTGACAAAGGCAGCGTATCAAAGATTTGTATAGGCTTATTTGTTGCCGTTATCATCCTGCCTAAATTCCCTCAATGGTATCTTGGTCCTTCTTATAAATGTAGATCCCCAAGTACTTGAAATACCCACGGTTCCAATTCAATGGTAGTATGGTGTTTGTTATAATTATCTTAATAAAATGTATTTCACCAGTGTATGTATAAATATATTCTATTGTTTTATTTCTTCCACTATGGTATGTCCTTGTTTTCCCCTCCCCTTACCCATGTGGTAGTGTCCATATTGATAGTTTTGAATGCTCAGCCATTCTGATGAGAGATTTGGAGACATGGAATATACCTGTTCTTCCTCTTACCTTGTTGGCATTTCTATTCACTTTACTAACGACAAGTGAACGCTGTGTAGGGGACAGCATCTGTCTTCACCTCTCACTTCTACTCGTCATAAAGATTTAGGAGACCTGCCTCCCTGCCTTATCCCATTTCTGTATTGACATCACTGTTTCCAGCAACAGTGCCTTACATCTGACCACGTTTTCTGCCCTCCCATATTGTGTGTTGTTGCCAATTTCATGTGAGCACCCTTGTGTTGACATGTTTCCTCGGAGGATGAGGGAGGAACACATGCTATTGGGCACAATGTGACCTTCCTAGTAATCGTGGCAGTCAATTTCCTATCTTTGCAAAAATCTCTGCAACTCTTAATTTTAGATAGTTGTCATGCCAAGAAAGATTGCTCCTGCCCTGTACGTGTCAGCACTCAGTCAGGTGGATCCTACCCAATTCGACACATATCTCTGGAAGGACACCTTTTGCCTATCTTCTACAATTCCTTGTCCTGCCTTTTCCTTAAGGAGTTACTGCTGTGTAGTCTCTGGAGGAGACTCAGACCAAGACTGTGAACTGTGCCGGGCCTCCTCAGCCCGTATTAACGTCTCATCGGACGTCAACGAATCTACACGTATCCAAAGAATTGGGAGTTGGAAGTCTGTCACAGTGATATACACACCAAATCTTAATGTCAATTTTGGCATCTCCTTTGTCCACGATGAAACCATGCTTCAACCTTATAAGTTTTGAATATGGAAGTAAATTCCTGTCACCATTACTATGCTCAACAATGTGTTTCCTCAGCTTGTCACAGTGATAGGCATGCCTATTTATATAGTCAGTTGGACACCTTTTGAACTGTGTATTTTCTGGTTATTATCTACAGGTGTTGCTCCTTTAATAAATGCCTTCGAGGAGCATTATTTATCAGTGAGTTAGTTCATAACACATTACAGTTTTCTTTCTCTTCTTTTCCTTCATATACAAATTATACTGAGTTACCTTGTATTATTCTCATTCCATGTTGTTGTCTAAGGCAGTATGGGCCCGATTCACAGAACTAACTTAAGAAAAAATCCTAAACTTACTACCACTCTGGTATTCACAGAAGGCACTTACTCATTTTGGTATTTACAGAAGGCACTTACTCATTTCGGTATTCACAGAAGTTAGGAGTCCTAACTTTAGGACTCCTAAATGCCTTCTGTGATTACCGAAAGTCTTAAAATTAGGATTTTTCTCAGTTTAGTAGTAGTAAAGTTAGGACTCCTAACTTTAGGACTCCTAAATGCCTTCTGTGAATACCGAAAGTCTTAAAATTAGGATTTTCTCAGTTTACTAGTTAGGACTCCATCCTCGTGGTGCTTATAGAGGGCAGTGCTTCCACTCCTGTGGCTGCAACAGAAAGTCTCCACAGGATATGATGCACTTATTAATGTTTTGTTTGTTTGTATATGCTTTATTTTGACAACTGGTGTAATAAAAGCTGTAAAAAACGTTTTTAAAGAAAAAAAAGGAAAATTCAAGATAACATATAATATAACAACATAATCAAAGTAGTACATATGAGCAATCATAAAAGTACACTGTTGCACCCTCAATGGGAGATACAATTGTCGAAAGCTACATGACAAAACTGTTACACAATTCATCTGTAAAAGCATAAAAGAGATTGCACTAAAAATAGTTTTAAAAAAGTAAAAAAATAGCAGCATGGCAATCCTTCACGGTGTAGGCCTCATGACAGGCAAAATGTGGAACCCCCAACGCATGCCTGGTAGAAGCGGGTTGAGCTGGGTAGCAGCAGAGGAAGTCAAGTATAAAGTGCGGATGCGTAAGGTGTAGTCTCAGTGAAAGGCTAAACAGCCATCAGGCGTTGCCACAATTTCATTACAGCTTTAGGTAGTGCAGTGTTAGACTACTCTTGACAAGGCTTTTCACCTAATTAGCCATGCGTGGCTGAGAAACTTGCCACACCGCATGCAAAAAGAGGTCTGGGATCAGACCTAAGAATGCGCAGGGCAGCTCGATGGTCCTGTGTGCCCAGTTGTCGGAAAACTGGTTTTAACCATTTAGATCTTGGAGTGTTAAATGCCGGACAGGCAAACATAACATGTGCAACACTTTCCATCGGGGCTCTGCAGCAAGGACAATCCTCTGGTGTCTGACTAGGTGGATGCCATTTTGCGGTTGTCGCGCAGACGGGAAGCGTGCTGAACCTAAAATTAATCTACAGCATTCTGTCCCTCGGGACCTGGATTATGTCTAAATAGGGCTCAAGGCATCTGGTCTGCTTGCGTAGATAAAATTCTGCCGTCAGTCTGCCCACATTGGGTTTGCAGATTTCCTGGCAGTCCACCACTTCCCAGTACAACCGTTTGAGCTCCTCTTTGCTTGGTGGTTCCTGCCTGTCCCAATGTCCTTGAAAACCGAGGGCTGACAGTGTTTTTCTAATGTTAGAAATCCATCCAATTCTGCGGCCAGTGTCTAATTTTATGACCTCAGTAAGGGCTTTAGCATACTTAGAGAGTTTGGGGGTCCGACTGCTACGAGCTCAAAAAAGTAGTGGGCGCAGGCTTGCTGTGTCTCCAATCGACCTCCTGCCCAAGTCAAGCATTAAAGGTGCAAGAGGAATGTTGCAAGGCAACATCACCAGGTCCCTGAGTGTCACAATTAACTCCCTGTGCTCTCGTTCTTTCCACGAGGGGACCGAATAGTGGGGATTTTCAGTGGTCTAAAAAGCTTTCAGATCCTCCCCTTCATGTAGATACTAACTTCCAGCCATTTAGATTCTACTTGCAAATTGCGATCCATTCCCAATCCATGCCGGGTTTTGTGGAAGCCAACCTGCTCATTCTGGAAACTCCATCACCTAGAATTCACTGCTCACTGCTCTGTCTCCACCCCTGCAGGCTAAGGATGGGTGAAGGAATGCAGTTCACCTGTGGCTGGCTGCTGCTAGCCTGCTCACACCTGATGCATATGATTACTGTGAATTCTTTTAAGCCCCAGCTCCCTTCAGGCCAAGGTTGGTCATTGTAGCTGTTTTCCGGTGGGACCGATCCTTGTTTCCTGAGCTTTTGATATTCCTTGCTTCCTGAGCTATAGTTGTTCCTTGTGCCTGAATTAGCACTGCCTGCAGTGCTACCTTGGTTCAGGAGCTATAGCTATTCCTTGTTCCTGAACTAGCACTGCCTGCAGTGCTACCTTGACTCCTGAAGCTTTAGTAATTCCCTGTTCCTGAACCAGCACTGCCTGCAGTGCTACCTTGACTCCTGAAGCTTTAGTAATTCCCTGTTCCTGAACCAGCACTGCCTGCTGTGCTACCTTGACTCCTGAGCCTTAGCTCAATTCTTGTTCCTGCCCCAGCACTGCCTTCTATGCTACTTTGTTTTCTTGATTCCTTAACCTGCACTTTTCTAGTATACCCTTGTAGCCTTACCTTCCGTATATCGTTTTCCAGTCCCTGCCTTTCTTCCCACTCCCTTGGTTCCAGTTCCTAGTTTGCTGTCTTTCTATTCTGCTGTTTTGCATTTGTTGCCTTGTATGTGTGTTACCTGCTTTCTGCCAAGTGTGCCCTGTGATCTCCTTCCTTTCCTGTTAAGCACTCCTCCTTGCTAGCTCCTTGTCTATTGTGCTTGAGTTCAGTTCTACCCCCTTGCTGTTACTGCCTTGCGTGTTCCTGTTTGATCGCCAGGATCCGTGGGCACAGCTGACTACCTAGGTGGTGTTTCTTGTTCACTGTGAGTATTGTCTTTGAGTTACATTTATAACATCACCATAGGTATAAGCTCCACAGACCCTGCATTTGCATGCATATCCTATATGTGGGTATTTGCAGTCAGTATCTGTAATAGCAACTGTGGGTGAGAAACTTACTGAGCTTCAGTCTTACCGTGTGGAGCTCCTGAAGGCTTTACCCCACACTCCCCTTTATTGTTAATGTTGTGTCATATATATGTCTTACACATTCATCCTGGGTGTAGTTATTCTGAATGCTAAATTGCCTTGAGAGTGCCCTTCCTTTCTGAGTCTTACCCATCTTGTTCATTTGTACAGGCTTCCCCTTTGGATCCCTTTTTCTCCTCTGACTCCCTGTGTGATCCTGGGCAGCGCTGTACTACTCTTTCTGTACACTGTACGTTTTCTACCTAGTTCCTAGTCCCTGCCCAAGTCCCAGACTGTGTTCCTGACATAGTCCCGGACAGTCCCTGACACTGAGGAACTTGTGTTCAGATCTACGGATGTCATCAACATTGTCAAACCCCCATAGCTCGGCTCCGTAAAGAGCTGTGCTGACTACTTTGGCATCATAAACCATAAGGGCCGGTGCAACTGGCCTACTATGTGAGAAACGATGTTCTTTCTCTAGTGCTCCTGCCACACGTTTATGCCCCATGAGCATCTTTGCTAGGTGGGTCCTCCATCACATTTTATCAGAGAGTCGGACTCCAAGATAGTTGAAGGTTCCAACTCTTTCCAGGGGTGCTCCGCCCGGCATAAGATTGCTTCTAAAGGATTTGTGGGGGTTAAATGTCATGAAGTTGGTTTTAGAGGTGTTGATGACCAGTCCCTGGGAATCACAGAAGAGTTGAAATCTATTGAGTAGTCTTTGCAATCCTGCTGGTGTCTTAGACACCAGCAGGGTATCGTCAGCAAACAAGAGGATCGGTACCTTGTCACCTGCCAGGGTTGGTGCATTTGCTGGGTCTTCATGCAGGAAACTAACCACCCCATTCATGTATAAGGAGAACAGGGTGGGAGCCATGACACAACCCTGTCAGACTTCCCTGTTGACCGGAATCCGATCTGTCAGCTGACCTTGTGTCCCCCATATCACCTGAGCATAATTGCCCTCGTGAAGCCGGACCAACAGATTGAGGATGAAAGGGGGAATACCCATGTCTCTAAGTGTGTGCCACAGCTTGCTCATGGGGACCAGGTCAAAGGCTGTCTTTAGATCAATAAACGCGAGGTAAAGACTACTTTTGCCGATTACCACTATTTTCCAATAAATGAGGAGCAGCCTAAAAACCTGGTCGATCGTTCCAGTGCAGGCCCTAAAGCCGGCCTGATACTGAGAGAGGATAGCTTTGTCTTCTGCCCACAGTTGTGTCCTCTGCAGCAGAACTCTACCGAAGACCTTCTGCAGGGCATCTATCAAACTAATTGGTCTAGAGTTTGAGGGCTCTTTTGTAAATCCGGACCACCTCAGCGCCCTTCCAGGACTCCGGTATTGGGCTGCCGCTAGCTATAGCATTAACGAGGAAGAGAATGTAGCGTGCCCAATTTGGAATGTCTGCGAGGAATAGGTCACCAGGCACTATTTAGCAGGCACTATTTTCCCTATTGCAGCCTCAATCTCAGCCATTTTGAAGAGCTCACTGTCCGCATTGGAGAGATCATAAGAATCACGTGGCTCCACGGATGGCGCGACCTCAGGTGCAGAATAGAGCCTCAGAAAATGGTACATCTCTCATTGCCCCAGGTAGCTAGGGTCCAAAATAAGTTGGTATCCTTGGCTAAGCTCGCTTCCTTCCATTGCTGCCAGCGGGATTTGTCCCATGTTATCTTTGCTTGATGCAAAGCTGCTCTATAGTTCTTCCTGGCAACTTTAATCAAGGTAATTCTAATCACAAGAAAACTCCACTGAATGTGTGGAGGAGGGAACAAGAGGCGTGTGGTTCTAGGAGCTAGCAGCCTCCAATACTAAATATTTACCACAAAAGAGCTGCTCCTAGTGTGATAACCCAAACGAGTTACAAGAACGTCGTGAGTGTGGGCATCTCACAAAAAGTTACGGACTGGTCTCACACACCACCTGGTGTCATGCTTCATCATTGACCAGTCCTCGCCCTCCAAAACCTTCGTTTGATGGAGGGCGGGCATACCCTTGACGATAAGGATGCACTTCTAAGTGACTAAGTGGGGGCCCGTGAATATGTGAGTGGGGTTAAAAATCATTATAGTAGTCAGAGGCGTTTTTAATGTGAAATGAAAACTATATGATATTAAAATGTAAATGTGACGGTGATTGGGGTAGTTAGTGTCCCCTACCGTCTAGTGAATGGTCGACATGTTTCTGCCCAAGCGGCCCAATTGGGTCCATGGCATTCATCAGGACCTAGAGATGAGAAAGGGGCTCCGTTCTTACCAAATGTTGGTAAGATGTTACCACTGTGTGAGTGTGGCGTTGGTCACACTTCACTGTTTTTAACTGCTTCCAATGGTGAAGCCCTAATTGAATGGACAACTTGTCCCATGGGGGAAGGGGCGGAGGGAATCCACAGTTTTTGTCTCCTTATGACATGTGATGGATGTGTCCCGAATCCTGTACGTCCGCTCCCGGTCGCACCAAACCTAAACACTGGAGTTTCCCCATTCACCTTACTTAAGGGAGGGAATCCATGCGCAAAGCTCTGTTCATTCTGTATTGGTGAGGGAAAAAAATGCATGTAGACTATGAAAAATGTAAAGACAATGCAAATAATGAGAACCGTATATATAAAATATGGTGCTAAAAGGCAAAGTTGGTCAGTAAGTGACTGAAATATGGCGAAAAAGCCTGATAGAGAGTGTGGAAGGTGAGCAAATTCTACAAACCTATGGCATTGTTAAGTTTAAACACAGTGCTGTGACAGTTGAAAATGGTCATGTGGAGCATGGATAGATTTGTTAAATCCCAAGATGAAACACCAATAAACCAAAATACCAACCGAGATTCAACCAACTAATGTCTCAAATGATAAAGACTCTACAATCCTCAAAGATAAAAAGTAGTGCTAACTTGGAAAAAGGATTTGATATGAATTAACTTTTATGTCTGCTGATTTATTGTGGGGAGATGTGTTATAATTATCTTAAGTAATATATTTCACTAATGTATGTATGACTATATTACATCATTTAACTCCTTCCACTATTGTACATCCTTCCCCCCTCCCAATCCATTTGGTAGTGCCCAGTTTGACAGTTTGGAATGTTGGCTCTCGCATTCTCAGTCATTTAAAGGAGATCTTAGAAAACAGTAAATAAACTGCTTCTTTCTCTTAGCTTGTCTGCGTTTCTATTCACTTAAGTCTTCTTTCTGGGTGCGATGCTTGGGTTGCAGAGGTAGTATACATGACCTCCTATTATGTTTTCGACCGGAATGTCTTTCAAACTACTGTAAGAGATCAAGGTCCCTAAGACAAATGATCTGCACATAGCGCAACAATGTGCAAAACCACACCTGTAGCAGGGTGGACAGGGGGCAAACCTGACTGGTTTTCCTCTGCACCTTCGAAGCCTCAGAGATAATCTTGCCTCTTTGAATGCGCACTGTTGGGTCTGTGTATAACAGTCTGGCCAGCATCCTGAAATCGACCCCAAAGTCGATCTCCTCCATCATCACCTACAGGAATTCCCAATATAAGACGTCAAAGCCCCTTTCCATATTGTTAACAGCAACAACCGCATTGGGAGCTCATATTAGATTGCTGTTGACCAGGTGACAGAGTCTATGGATGTTCAGGAATGTATTCCTACAAGGGATGAAGCCGGATTGATGAGGGTAAATGAGTTCCAGCAGCAGGGGAGAGAGTTGCTTTGAAAGTAGTTTAGCTAAAATCGTTTGGCTACACAGCATACAAACATACATGGTTCTGGAAGATTGTCAAAGAAATATGCTAAGGTTTATCAATGCCGCATAAATTCAAAACACATTTTACAAAATACTTATTACTCCTTTTTCTATTCTTCTGCTTTACAATACATAGAAGTTAAAAACCAGAAATCTGTTTATTAATTTGTTAACCGATGCCTGGGTCGTTGGGAAGGCAATGTGAATGTCGACATGTTAGTTGCGTGTCCTTTTTCTGCAGTTCAGTTCAGTTAAATTTTAACAATCGGTTGTTTTGTTTTGTTTATATAGGGGGCTCCCGGATACCGAGGAGACAAGGTAAGACACCAAACCAAAATGTAATAAGATGGCAGCACACTTTCCAGGAATTATACTTAGTAGAAAGTCTGTACATCATAACGAAGCTAAGACTTCAAGGCACCCTCGAGCAATACTTTGACAGTGATACCCCTATCTGATTCAACTACCCCAGATGTATTTAGTTAAATATCAGACAGAATGTTATTACCAAGCTGCACGTGGTAATACAACGTGTGGCTGCCACTAACGTGATTCAAACAGTGATGTGACTTGTACCACTCTCTATGGTTTTTTTTTAACACAGCCAACATTGATCACTGCATTTAGTATTGACTACATTCACCCTAGCTTATCCAAGTTGTATTAGCTCGGCCTGTTTAACAATCCAAATTTGTGTCACTGATTCTCAGGGCTTGATTCATTAAAGTAAACTTACACTTTTGTGTAAGTTTGCGTTTGTTTGCTGTTCACAAAGAGATTTACAAGTAGTGTCTATACAAGTGTCGACACATAAAATGACCTATCTTTTTATGTGCGGAGACTCCGCAGTCGTAAATATTTCTACCCGTAAATTCCTTTGTGAATTAAAAACAAACATAAACTTACACAAAAGTGTAAGTTTACCATTGTGAATCAGACCCTCAGTATTACTATGTACATGCAACCCATTCATAAAGGCCGTGCTGGACTGGCATGTGTGGCACTCTGGCAGTATGACACTGCCGCCAGAGGCGTCACCTTGAACGGGCCAGTGAGTATGTTGGTTTTGTTTTGATGAGGTGGCGAAGTGAGCTAAAGAATGATGATGGATCCAACGCAGATCTGTGACTGGGGGTGAGTGTCTGAAAAGTTTCAGCGCTCCGTCCATCATCTCCTTGTGTTTGCTTTGTTCTGGTCACCTGTGCCGTGAGGGGACCACGAAAGCAGCCCAAGAACTGGCCCATGTAGCAATGCAAGACGGCCCAACAGGCCAGTCCTACAGCGTGTAAAGAAACATGTATGTGGAATAATTAACTCCTTTTAGAGACATCACAGCCTATAATGCTTTTGTGGAAACCTAGTAAACTCATCCTTCAGCATGGTTCATGTTATGATGCTTGTAAGAGGCGCGCTTCTGAGATCATCTGAAAACTAAAGGAAATATTGGATGCAAAAACTTTATTAAAGGACATTTCACTCTAGAAAATATGACCAAACTGGAACTTAATGGCAGATTCACAAAGAAACACATGGATATTTTATTCCATTGGTTTATTAGTGAGTGTGGAGCAAATGCAGACTGGTTAGGGATTCATGAAGAATCCCTGGAGAATTCTTGGAAATTTATACCAATCGTAATGTTTCATCTGTAACATTTACTCGAACGGAATTTGCTAGCCCGTGGAAATTTCTACATAAGGTTGTTTATGTTTCTGGACAGGGAAACCATTTTCACTGTTACCTCCCTGGAACTGCACTTATTTCTGTCCTTCAGATGGGTAAATCTATATAGTTTCCTATAGTCTGAAATTATCTGCTTGGGTTACAAAGTGAACACACACAATCCTACAGGTATGTGGGTGTTCACCTACTTTTGCAGGTAACGCTCATACTCAGTTATCTAAAATTGGAACCCAGCATATTCAACAGGTGCTGTGTTCTAAGCACACTACTAATCAGACACCGAAGAGTAGACTTTAGTACATGCATAATTATACAGTTCACTACCCGCCCATGAAACAGTACAAGTGAAGAATCTCTGCTATCGGAAATTATTATTATTATTGCTATTGGCGCGTCTTATGAAGCGCTTGCCTACCCCAGGGGGTTTCTCGGCACTAGACCCAGGTAAAATGAGTACAGCCTCTAGTTTAAAACAGCCAAGTCTTCAATACATTGCGAAACACCATAAAAGAAGAGCAGTTTCACAAAGATTCCGGAGGGCGTTACAGAGCTTCGTACCAGGGTATGAACATGACCTGCCCCCCATCCTTGCTAGTCATATTCTCTGCAATTTCCACAAAGACTGGTTAGATGACCGAAGCAGGCATAAGGGCTGATAAGACACCACCAATATGTAGCGAGGTGCAGTTCCGAATCTAGACTTGTGCATATAGCACAAGGCATTGAACTGTATACGTTTGTCTGCGATCAGCCAGTGAAGCTCCCGAAGACGATGCGACACCGACGCATGCTTAGAAAGGCATAAGAGCAGTCTGACTGCAGCATTGTGAACTACTTGTAGGTGCCAAATATCTGCCTTCTCAGCCCCCAAGTATAGGATGTTCCTGTAATCAATTCTTCACAGGATTAATGCTTGAATCAGTTTTCTGGGCATAGAGTGGTATTATGCCTATGATCTTTCTTACCCATCTCAGAACTAAGAAACAAGAGGAGGCTACCTGCAGCTTCATAGTAAGCTTCTCATCCAGCCAGAAGCCGAGGTTCTTTACCTTGGGTGAAAAATATGGGAGGCTACCCAGAGCCTCTGGCCAATGCTGAGGAACCTATATTTGATGATCTTTTCCCAGGACCATAACCTCAGTCTTCTCGCTGTTGAGCGTAAGTGAGTTTGTGCCCATCCATGTGGAAATCCTGTTCTGCATAGGTTCAGCGTTCTGGTGCCATCACCCTGTGCAGACGACAAAGCAAAGATGATCTGTTTGGCATCTGATAATAGAACAAAGTTAAGCTGCAGCTCTCACCACTTGTGCAAGGGGACGTACATAGATGTTAAACCGCATTGGGCTTAACGCTATCCCCTGGGGAACGGCACAAACAAGTGCATGTGGTTCTGATTTAGCACTGTCTGATAAGACCTGAAATGAATGGTCTTCAAGAAACAAAGACATCCAGGCTAGTGCAGTACTCTGCAAACTCAATGACATTAGCTTTCCCAGGAGAATGGAATGGGACAGTGTCAAAAGCTGTACTGGGATCTATTAAATCAGTGCTGCTGTACCGCCCTCATCCAGGAGCCATCTAAGATGTTCCGTGACCCCTAGGAGGGGATCATTTCAGCCCAGGCCCATGTGTCACAAACGAAGATGTCAATGGCACTAATGTTTTATCAGTAAATACCAGTGCATGTTTTCAATATTTTTATACCTTGTTCTCTTTTGTTAGGGTGAAAGAGGCGAATGTGGAAAACCAGGTGTAAAAGGAGAAAAGGTAAGTATAAAGAGTGATACCTTGAAATTGTGATTACTGTTTAGTATTTGCTAACATCAGATATATACTCTATCTATAACTAACGCCTGCTGTTAACTCTGCACCAATAAATGTAGGCAACTCACAAAACATTGTTTTAATATGTAATTCCTATTGAGGTCTTCATCAGAAATTTAAATGTAGTAATTTTACACCGAAAATGACTGATATCAGTAATTTTGGGATGGGAAATTGCCTAGGAAATTTGAGGTATCCCCTATGGATTTCCACACCACTTTCTCAATTAATGAGCTGTTTTTTGTTGACATGTTTCGCTAGGTTTAACCAGATAAACGTGTTTACCAGACAACATTTTGGTAATTCTATTCGAAGCTATACTTCATTACTCAAAACTTCGGTATTAACAGGAAATCTTCTATTTCCAGTACCACATGGTGATAAACCAGCACCAGTCACACTGTGCAGAAAACATATTTTGGAAAAATCATATATGACATGACAAATGTCTGATATCTTGATATGTTTCTTTGTTGACATGTGGGTGAATTTATAATTTTAGCATATGTTGAAAATTTGCCAAGAGGCATCATTTTTCGTTTTAATTACGGTCTTAAAACATGGGATGCTTAAATCACATATGGGTACAAATAAATGGTTATGATGTAATTAATGTTTCAAGTTTTCTTAAGTTTTCCCACCTTGGAGGAGCCACCATCCCTCAGCCAACTCTTCATTACCAGGAAAAAGTTTGGTCACATAGGGGAAGGCACCACTTACTTTCACAACAAATGCAGAGTTACCTCTTGACACAACAAAGGACTTTCTTCTTTTTACTCTTAGTAAACTAGGCAACTGCTAGGTAATCCCCAGACCATGTAACACAGAATTTAGGAAAGCCATACATCTGAATTATGTCAACATTTGTAGTATTTTATATCTCTTTTTTAATTATTTTAATTTTTGTTTTTTGTTTTTAGTCTTACATTGTTGTGTTGTATAACCTTCTCAGTTCTGTCCTGTTTTAAAGTCAAAATATCAAGTCTGTCAGTTGTATCTGCTGTGACTTAAATGCCATTTGTGCCCTTTACTTTTATTTATCATATGTCCTATACTATTCTCATTCAGCTTATTGCATTCTCTGTCCATGGTCACTCTATTACTACCAGTAATCCACACAAGAAGGCAGCCATTTCAGAACAAAAAGTATACAAAAACCCGAATGTCCCTCGTGGTTTCACAGTGTCCTGATATGACTTGGCAGAGGGCGGTTCCCATGTGTGTATGTGTCCGTGCCCATGTATTTAGCATGTCCTGGTGGTAACGTTGTTCTTCACTAGCTTGAGTTTAGCCTCTTTCCCTCCAGTCGATAGTTCCTGAGTGACCCAGCACTGACGTCTCTAATATCGGCTCATTATTTTAAAATGAATTGTGCAATATTGCTTTGGGCACTGAAGAATGCGTTCTAAAGTGAATAGTTGTCATAAACTACAGTCATAAAATTAACCACATGTGCCCCAGAAAATTAAATACAAAGAGAGCGAAATGTAAAAATGCAGCGCTACAAATTAGGGCGCATTGCTAAAAAACATGAACATCTTTTTGTTATGCCTGATATAGTGAAATCTTAAAAGATAATTTAATGAGAAAATACACTTTAGCTCAGAATAAACCCTTAATTTGTTTCTTGTAACTGTTTCTTTTATAGGGCCCAGAAGGCCCCGTTGGGCAGAGGGGACTTAGAGGACCACAGGTAAGCACACCTGGAGCGATTACCAATATTGCACCTTCAGACTCTTGCAGTAACTGTTTGACTATCGCCCTGTGAGGCTTAGTCTCTGGGTCAAGAATGTGCTCCTCTCAGAGGCCGACCTCTGTAGCATATGCTGCTATGTTTGGTGACCTGCCTTGATTTATGAGACACATCTGGAGCATTCCAGTGATTCTGGGACACACATCTCACACTTTGATTAGTCATTGGGAGAGGTGAGGAGAGGTTTGACTGCAGCAGGAAGGTCTGTGGTGGTAGCAAGGGGTTTTGAGAGCTGCTGATTAGTTGATTTTCTGCTGCCATCACCCCTGTGAGTCACATTTAAAATACCATATATTATTGGGCATGTTGGGGTGACTTGAGCTGGACATTATACAACATGTGTGGGATTACTTGTGTTTTCATACAGAGGAGATGTGGCCCAGCATTGTGGCAGATCAATATTTATTTGCATATCGTTGGCTTATATTTTTGCTCCCCTAAATTAGTGGCACTGTGAGCACAAGAAAGGAATGATGGACTGAAATGTGTCCCAGAGTAATACTGGAATACTTGGTCTCTGACGTAAGAGTCGGAGGTCATGCTTACAGCTCGCTGTCGTGTGAGGTCATAGAGGTTGTGCAGATCAGTGCAATGTGGCTGTGTGGGTGCCCATCATAGATTCCTATGGTAGGCCGATCCGGCCAGGGAGTTTGGGGGAGTGGGGTGTACTTCAAAGACAATACCGGCATCTGGCTTCCACAGAGTAAGTGGGTGTGTAGCAGGTTTGTGCGTGTGTGATTTAGTGAGTTAACATCTGTGTGGGTGCATGGGGTGGGTGTGTTGATGCATCTACGTGTGTGTATGGATGTCTGTATGCAGATTTATATGAAGAGCATCATAGTACCGCTGACATATGGTGGGCATCTGGTGAATACTCCTGCCTTCTGGTGGCCACCACTGTCCTAAGATGGCCCTCATTGCCTTCTCCTGGTCATCACACATATCTGGTTGCCACTCATGGTATGAAATGACCATCCTGCACATGGTGGACATCTATGACTTACAGTGCTTATCCCTAGCAGAAGATGGGTATATCGGGCATTAAAAGACACACCTGATATCTAGTGGCTTCCCCTGACATCTGGTGGGAATGCCTTATATTTGTAGTTATTCAGGACATTTGGGCGCTATATATTGGCAAAAACTGAAAAACGTGGTGACTCACTCTGGCATCGTATGCCCATCAGTATATCAGGTGATCATCACTGACTTATGATGGGCACCCTTGGTATCAGCTCACATCTGGTGGCTACTGCTGGCATCGATTGGCCACTTCAGGCTTCTGGTGGGAACCCCTGGCACAAGGTGGACATCCATGTCATAGGGTGAGCTTTTCCAATGTCTGTTATTAATCCTAGCAAGTGGCAGATGTCCATAAATTCTGATGGCCAGAGAAGGCCACTCAAGAAATCTGATTACCATCTACAACATCTAGTGAGTACTACTGATATTTTGGGGTTACCCCGGCACGTGCTGATCAGCATTCCTTATTAGTGGGGAGTACTCACCGTGTCTGGTGACAATCACTTGTATGAAGTGGTTGTACATGACAGAGGGTGGAAATGCCTTTCTTCTTATGGGCATCCCTGACAGCTGGAAGGCATTATATGCATATTCGGGGCACCTCTTGCAAATGGGAGACATATTATGGACATCCTTGGCATGTGATGGTGACATAGCTGGTTGTGAAGCAGTTCCTGTCCATGGAGTAGTTATAAATGTGTAAACTACAATTTGGTAAAATGAAATGTCGATATTTGTGGGCAAAATTTGAGTATTAAATAATAATTAGAAAGTTCAAATTTGCTAACTGAAAAATCTGTTTAGTTACCAAAAATAAAAATCTATTATTAGGGGTCCATATGTGTGTATTTAAAGATCATTGCAAGCGGATGCTTTTGGGAAAAAAATTCTCTCTCAGGGATCGCCATTGATAATCATAAGCACTGAATCCTGCCCACGTGTGGGAACCCTGGAGCACCTCTTTCAAAGTCACATATTTTTACAGCATCTTCACCTTACTTTATAAAGGACAGGAGTTACATGGGACAAAACAATGACGTTTCTATAGCCTTAGGACAGACAATATTGCTAATTCCATTAATTTACTTCAAAAGAGGGAAGAAAAAAACGTATAGCCTTTAACATCCACCGAAAATAAAAAGTAACTTTAAAAACATTTGCTTTCTTTTAAAGTTAATGATATGGAAGGATAGGGCAATGTAACTATGTAAGCTGCAGTATTGGAACAATGAGAATAGAACACTGTGCCTTTAAGTGTACCCTGACCTCGTGTCCCATCATGCCCTGCAAGATGCAGTTTAGCCAACTCATTTTTTTGAGCTTCTGCTGGGAGGATCCTAGGGCAAATCTCTGCCTTTTGTTAGCTTTTTCATTCAGATTTGTCACGAATTTTTTTTTTAAAGTCATTCAACCAATGCCCTGTTGGGTGAGAAGTATTTTCTGTTGTATAACTGAAATGGAATATATCTTGTGTATTGCAAAATCCCATCCCTTTTTGCGAAATACTGAGATTGTGGCAGGAAAATGGCAACAGCATACCTACACAGCATCTGTATTCTTTGTTTGCCGGATTCACATGAACCCAAGACATACCATCACTGCAGGACTCTCTCCAGTTGCACCTAGAGAGAGAGAACATGTTCCTACCTGGCCAAGTCGAGTCAGAAAGAAATAAAAAGATTCCCTGGCTGGAGAGACATCTGAGGGGCAAGGAGAGACTGTTCCCTCTAGCAGTGCCTCTATCCCGCCCTCTGAGGACTCCTGGAGATGACTTCTCTGTTCGACGTCTAGGACATTGAAGTTGAGAAGAAGTACAGGACTTACTTGTTCTCAATCAAGGGCTGGTTCAACGTCGAGGACACACAAGACGTCGAGGAGGAACTTCGTTGTCAAGACATCTGTCGACACTAAGAACTTTGATGTTGAGGCATGATTTGACCCCGAGGCGTCATCCTACAATGCAGAAGATGGCGGGATGGCTTTCACACATGAAATCTTGCAGGCTCCCATCAGAATTGGATTTGGAGTACTCCAGAGCTTACTCTCCATTCAGACCAGTTTTTTGAGCCCTCATACCGGATTTTCATTCTCCACATCTTACACCTCCACATCACTCCCACAAGTTCCTGCAGAATCTTCTACTCCTCCACCACAACTGGTAATTCTGGTGCAGATCGGCGCTTCGGAATCCCCTCTACTTCCACGAACGGAGTGATTTCGCAGTCACACGCACACACACACACATCACACGCTGGTGGGGCCTATTACACCAACATTCATCCTACCACTCTATCCGTGCCATGAATAAGGGGAAACACTTTTCAATCTCCTCTTAACCAATCTGCATGTACCCTGAGGTCGATGCGACCTACTAGTTGCTATAGATTTGGTGAAAACAATTCAAACACTCTGCATATTCAATAAAACATAACAATGAAATAACCACCCGACACAGTAATTCAAACTGAATATTGTTTATCTAAATCAATTTGTAAGAAAAGCCAATTAAATTCAAGATTATCATTTTCCATATTTAACTATTCTGGCTAAAAGTCGTTTTCTAAGTCAGAACCGGTCCTCAGCAAAAAGTTAAAGTTTCTAGCCGTCATGTAGAGTCACCGTCCTCTCCGTCAGCATCGGGACCTCTGATCATTGGTTCGGGAAGAAGTGGCA
Organism: Triturus cristatus; assembly: GCF_964204655.1. Taxonomy (NCBI): domain Eukaryota; kingdom Metazoa; phylum Chordata; class Amphibia; order Caudata; family Salamandridae; genus Triturus; species Triturus cristatus. Next base: position 240,200,223 of record NC_140593.1, on the reverse strand, counting down.
CTAGACCTCTCTAGTCTACTAATATTTATACTAAAATTTACATTCAAAAAGTTACAAACAGAACTTTCAAACATCCGTTAGGCAGGAAAAGATGTCGTCTTGATACATTAAGGAATTTTCCCATGTATTGATAACTTCAAATTCTGAATAGAAAATCAGAAGTCCATAGCTAATTCGTTACTTCTACGGATGTCTCTTTTGGATAAAGTATCTTATTGGTGGGACCATTATAAATTCATCTGGTCGGATTATTCATTCGCAACAAATGTTCACTTCCAGGGGCAATTGGCAGTTGTCCTGGATTTGTCGTCATGTACATGGCTTTTCGGTTCAAGTAGAGGACAGGGTCGCAGTCAGCGCAAAGCCTCTTTTCATTTTACATCTACTCGAATGCAGGCTGCAGATGGTGGCCATCTTTCAGCAGGCCACAATGGTCAACTTAAGTAGAAAGAGACACAAAACATTATTACTTCATGGAAATGACTATACAGTGTTATTCCCCTGCTAATACCCTTATGTGTATGTATTTATCTAGCCATTTGCAACATCAAAAGCCATTAATGCATATTAATTAAAAGCGCAAAACATAATAACATCACATAAGCAACATCTATTCAGTCAATTTGCTCACCAACTTAGTTCACTTATTATTTTAGCCATGCAATTGCACTCCCACGTGTAATTCTTCTGTTAATAAGGTTGGTTAATCAAGACTCGACAAATCTCTAGTAATTAATTATTAATCAATAGTATTTTTAATAATGACATACAAAAATGAAACTGGTATTTGGGTTTAAAAAGGAAACCCTGCTCCAGCAATCCCCCCTTTGGTGATATATCATCACCACAAAAATCAAACCCCCCCCCCCCAAAAAAAAATCAATTTAATTTCCCCTTTTAGAAGAAATTCAAAATGTCTTCTTGTTCATTTTCTAAACTCTTGTTTCTCTTTCATCATCTCTTTTTGTTTCTATATACATGCTTTCCCTAAGTTCTTCTAATTCTATTTCTTGTGGATCTCTTTCTGGTTTCTTTTGTCTCTTTTTAACATTTTCTCTTGTTATTTTCTTTTTATTTCTTCTATATCTACAACACAGGCACCCTAATCTAAGAATCAATAATGCAACAATTACACATGTTAATGGAAATAATATCTTACCAAAAATGGTACTACCTATTTTAGCTGTAAAGTTCTTAATAGCATTCATCTTGTTAGCCATTTTAGTCCAGATACTTTCAGCTTCCAGTGGTACTAATTACTCATGCAAATCAGTAATATTTTTGATATAGACCTTTAGATCTTTGCTTTCGTCTGGAATGTAAGTGCAACAATGTTGAACTTTCAGCATTCCACAGACTCCACCCTCTTTTGCCAATAGAATGTCAAGGGCAAGACGATTTTGCATTGCCATAGCGCGTAAAGCAACCATTTCAGTATTCACCAAAAGAAAGCCTCCAGTGGTGCTTGTTGACAAGCGATCCACCACTGTTGACAGCTTCCGAATGCCAAATGCATTCAATGAAATTCCCACTGCTGGAATTAAAGCTCCAAAAATATCTCCTACAATTTCTGTCCATGTTTCTCTTCTATAGCGTGTTAATGGATTAGTTTGTTCTGCATCTTCTACTCTATCCATGTGAAAAATCTTTGGAAAGACCAGGCCAACATAACATGTGCCATACCAATGGTCGGGCAACCTGTAATAAGCCTTGTTCCCACAAATATAATACACTCCCGGAAAAACTGGATCTTCTCCTCCTCTAAATCCCCATCCGGTTGCAATAAAGTATGTGTCATGGCACTCACTAGTCCCTATGAAATAATAATCATACTGGGATTTCCTCCTGGTAATGCATAATTTGCCTTTCTGTGGTGTATCTAGAGCCAAAGTTGGACTGGCCCCATTTCTCAACTCTTTTTCTTTCTCAATATCCCACATTGTTTCACTCATCTCATGTCCTTCAGCTTTCTTATGCATGTTCAACCTTCTTCTCTCAACCATGTCTAGGAATGTTTTCTCCTCTTCCTTCAAACTGCAGGTTAAATTATTTCTAAAAAATATAATCTAATGTTAATTCTTTAGTTTCAATAAAAATTTCACCTAAAGTGTTAGCTTCCTTAGCAGGATTCAGTTCTTTATTCATAGGCAACTGCCCAAGAATATTATCTTTATTAGACATGTTATAATCTAACTTCCCTAATAGATAAAATATACTAATTAACACACTACATGAAATTCCATACGTAGCCGGAAGGTGATGGTAAGTCACTTCCTCTGAAACAGATGCAGGTAATTGCATACAGACATAGCAATCCCTTACTTCCATTGTCTTTACGTATTCATACAATAATTTCGAAAATACATTACTAGAAAAATCATTAATAGACCTATCCTTGTGTATATGTACATTGCTAATTCTAGTTGGAACTACTTTCTGCGAACTCTTCCCTATGTTAGTTATATTCTGTGTGTGTCCTTCTAAAGTGTCTATTGTAACTCTGAAAGAAATTAGTAGAGCAAGCACGCTCCACAGTAGCATTAATAATCCTGTACAGCAGCAGCACATTTTGCACCATCTTTTCATGAAGGTACATCTACTTTGATTATTCTCAGTGTTGCCATCTCGTTACTTTGACCGTGTCTTTTGACTTAGCCTCTTCTACTCCACTACTGAACTTTTAGGGCAGCAATTACCCACTAGATTATTACAATCTGTTAGTCCTTAATTTTACTTCTTCACTTTCTTTTCAAGTGACCTCTTTGAATTTATTCAATTTGGATTTTCATCACTCTTCACTCTTTCCTCATCGTCATCAAACTGTATTAGATCCTGAACATCCGTTTCTTCTCCAATGTCAGACAAGATAACTCTCAGGATTCCAACAGCTTCTTCTTCTTCAACCACTTTCAGTAAAGCCTCCTCTGGATTTCCTTGACTATCTGCCTCTTCTCCTTCTTCAGGCAGTGCCACATACGTCCATTCTGGTGACTTATACTTCTGGTTTTGTTTTCTGATTCTTTTAATTTCTTCAGATCCTTTTATTTCCACTCCTTTCGTTTGGTTTTGACTTGACACTTCGTTCACCTGCTCTGCTTTCGAAGAGTTAACTCGTGTCAGTCGGTATCTCAGTCTCTTTATCTTGTTGGGCCAAAGATCTCCTTTAGCATTTCTTTTCTGTTTTCCCTCTTTACTGTTTCTTTCTCCAATCCAAGTTCTCTTTCTCAGAACTCGACCTTCATGTGTCTCATTCTCACTTTCATCAGATTCTGTCTCAATTGCCTCTTGTTCATCAACAATTTTTCCACCAATTGAGATTTCCCTACTTCTGTCCCTCCTCGGGTCTCCGACATGCAATCTTCTTGCTGTCTACTTGTCCCTTCACCTAGCTTGTTGTCGATGTTCCCTACACCTCCTCGGGGTTTTTCCGCAATCTGTCCCTCTCTATCTTTTTATGTCCATTCTTCTTCAAGAATTATCTCAGGTGGAACTTCTCCAACTTCCTCATTTGATTCAGGTGTTACCTCTGTGGAAATGTTCTTTTCTTTTCTTTCTTTCTTTTTATGTTCTTCACTGTTAGTTGGGACTTCAGGCACTTTTTCAGAATCTGGACTCGTCTCTGGAATTTGCAATGTTCTTTTCAGAATTTCTTCTGGTGAGAAAAAAGAATCTTCTGACTCTCTTTCCCCCCTTTCAGGATTCTTTTTTCTTTTTACTGCTTCACTGTCTGCATCATCACTGGAATCTGATTCCTCAAAGTATTCTTTTCCAGTACCATCACTTGGATTTGGAACTCTCAGAGTGTGACTCGCATGTATCCAATTCTTCACTCCAGCACACTTTACAGCAGTCGTTGTAGTCAGAATGACTTGTCTTGGCCTTCCCCACCTTGGAACCAGGCAGTTTCTTCTTCTGTGGACTTTTATTCTTACCCAGTCCCCTGGGCTCAGATCATGGGCTGCTTTCTTTTCAAGTGTGGTGGCGTCCTCTCCAACCTGGTGAAACACAGAATGGACTGCATCAGCCAGGCTTTTACAGTAATCCAAAATCATGTCATCAGTTATAGTCATCAGCTTGTTGACTGGTACAAACGCATGTCTCATTGCACGTCCCATGATTATTTCATGTGGACTCAACCCTGTTGTTCTGTCTGGAGTAGACCTAATGGTCATCAGGACTAGAGGCAAGACATCAGGCCATTTCATTCCTGTGGCTAGGCACATTTTGCCAATTCTGTTTTTGATGGTACCATTCATTTGTTTAACCACACCAGAAGCCTCTGGTCAGTAAGCACAATGTAGCTTCTGCTGTATACTTAATGCTTCACAGATTAAACCCATGATTTCATTATAAAAGTGTCCTCCTCTGTCTGATTCAATTGTCACTGGGAACCCATACCTTGGGATGAATTCTCTTAACAGCAACTTGGCCACTGTTATCCCATCATTTCTTCTGGTTGGATATGCTTCCACCCACCTTGAGAACAAACAGATTACCACCAGCACATACCTCAATCTATTGACTTGGGGCATTTCAATGAAGTCTACCTGCATTCTGGTGAAGGGTCCTCCCTCCCTGCCTATTGTACCTAGGCTCACCACTGTTTTCTTTTCAGGATTGAATTGCTGACATATCAGGCATCTCTGGCAGATACTTTCTGCTATTAGCCTAAATTTTGCATTGTACCAGGTTTGCTTAAATGCTCTTATCATAGCATCCCTTCCCAGATGTCCCTGGCCATGATACATCCGTGCCATTGTTGACAGCATATTTTAAAGAACAAAGGTCCTTGGCATAAGAGGAGATAGTTTAAATGTTTCAACATAGACTACAATGAGCACTATGGAGGTTCTTCCAATGTCCAGCCGGACAGAGGAATATTTATTCAAGTAAGATAACAGGATGGACAAAATACAAGGCACAACAGAGATGGCGAACGGCACAGTCCTGTACCGAGCGTTTGAAAAGAAGGTATAGGGAGTATAGACACAAGAAGGAAACAGCAGGCAAAAAAGGGGGGAAGAGCAAAAGGCGGCTTACATTTACATAATAATACTGTGTAAGCTCAAACCAACAAACAACGCACTCATTTTGTCACAATGGTTGAATAGTGGTGTTTGCTACAAAGGTCGACGTTTCGATCCCTAGCTCTCAATACTATGGGATCATCATCAGGACTAGAAAATGAACTGTTGCCTGATAGATAGTGTCAAGGAGCCTGTAGGGTAGTAAGACAGGAAACAAAGAAACAACAAAAAATGATAAATAAACAATAAAGCCAGTCCGCCTTACTTTGAGCATATCTAGTCAGGAGACCGTTGGAGGGGTGTAACAATTCGCTACGTGAAGAGGGTGAGTGCGTGTGAATGTGATGGTACACATGCGGAAGGAAATGGCAGCGTTGTTGGGTGCAGTGGCGCACATAGTGAAGACACGACCGAGGAGGTCAATGACGGTGAGGGAGCAACAAGAGACGTGAAGAGTGCCCGTAGGGATCAGTGAGAAAGGATGTTAACGATGCGTGACCCAATAAGGAAGGAAGTTGCGACCAGAAAATGATGTATGTCATACCGAGAGAAACGAGGGTAAAACCACTAATGGTGGAACGAAAGGGGGTGGCGCAGTGCTGTTGGGAGCGAGTTGGTGCTGACGAGGAGGGATCCGTGTGAATTAAATGGACACGGCTCAAGTATGAAGGGGTGGTCTGTGCTAACCTGGGAAGCAGCTCGGAGTGGACCTGGGAAAGCTCGGTGGGTGCCAGGAGCAGCTCAATGGGTGCCTGGAGCTCGTCGGCAGTAAGCGAAAGCCCCACGAGGGCGTCTGGATGCTGAAATGGAGGAGTGAAGAAGGGGTGAGCCTGGTAAGGGCGTGGTCCGTAGGATAATGAGACCAGGGAGGTGTTTACCTTGATCGTAGTCCACAGTTGGTCGTATTGTGGGACAGTGGGCGACGGATGAACCAAGCGTTCAGGAGGGCTGGAGCTGGGGAAGGCAAGGAAAGTGTTGGCGGGACCCCAACCAATTTCGGCTAGTAAGTTCCGGGGCCGTCATAAGAACGGGCTTACCTTGTAGATACAAACAGGGCGCAAGGGGCCAGAACCGAGTGTTCAATGGCCAGAGGTAGAGAGTATATGCAGCGGATAGGGCTGCCAGACAGCGCGGGACCGGAGCTGGGAGAAAATGAATTTAGAGTGATTACAGGGAGGAGCACACAATTTGCGCTCTAGCGGATGGCGTGTGGAGCAAGGCTTACCTCTCGATGAGTAGCTGGCGGCCGGAGGAAGCAAGGAACTGCTTTTCCGTTCGGCGTGATAGCAAAGGGCAAGCGGGACTGTGGGTGTTTTAAGGCGGGCCAGGGGGGTGGGCGAAATCGAGGGAGGACTAAGAAAGGGATCGAGAAAGGCCGGGGGCCATGATGGAATGGGAAGGAAAGGTGGTGAGGGGCTATGTGAGCATGCTTTTCGGAATAGCGAATTGTCACTGGAAGTTGATAGCTTGAACCAGTTGGAGAAAAGCCATAGAGCAAAGGAACACATAAAAGGTAATCACAGTTTACCTAGAGGTTAATTATAGCAATTGTCAACGGTCGGGTGCAATAGGGTTGCGGGGGGGAAAAAAGACAGCTGAACATTGTTTGCATGAATTTACGTTTTAGGTTTAGGCATGGAGTTCCAACAACGATAGTCAGGCTATCTTAGAGTGACTGGGGCGAGGAAAACAGGTGATTCACAAATTGCACTTGATTACAGTAAGGATGTCCAGTCTTCTGTCCTATTGAGTCCGGTGTTGATGGAGTTAAACAGAATGATTGTCTTTAGTTCCTCTCTGTTTAAAAGTTGCGCCATATTGCCACCTCTTGGAGGCAACTTCAGTGATTTGAGTACAGTCCAGCGCAAATCATCTTCATTGTGATTGGCCTCAGCGAAATGTTCGACCAGGGGGGCGTTCTGTGTCTTGCATCGGATACGGCTTCTGTGCTGACAGATTCTGGTCTTGATTCTTTGGGTGGTCTGTCCAATGTATATTTTCAAACAAGGGCATTGGATAAGGTAGATGACATTGCAGGAATTACAATTTGTGAAAGCTTGACAATGCACTGTAATGTTATCAAATGTGAAACTTTTTCCTTCAATGGTGAACACACAGACATTGCAAGAGCCGCATTTTGAATGACCAATGATGGGGGACAGACCCCAACTGGCAAGGAGAGAAGTATTGGGAGCGACAGGTAGTGCAGCCCTGACCAGATGGTCCTTCAGATTCTTGCTTTTTTTGAAGGCGAATAGTGGTTTATCAATAGTGAGATTCCCTGCATTTAGAATGGGCCAGTGGTGCAGTATCGCTTTTCTCAATTTGTTGGATACCAGAGAGAAAGTGGTCACACAGGCAATTCTCTGCAGTTCTTTTTTAGGTTTAGGAGTCAAAAGCACCTCCCGGGGACAATACCAGGCTCTTTTTGAAGCATTTTTTACGATTCTTTTTGGGTAGCCTCTGTCTTTTAGTTTGGACGCCAAAACAGCTGATTCTCTGAAATAGTCAGCCCTACAGGAGCAATTTCTCCAAGGTAAGCCCGTTCTTATGACGGCCCCGGAACTTACTAGCCGAAATTGGTTGGGGTCCCGCCAACACTTTCCTTGCCTTCCCCAGCTCCAGCCCTCCTGAACGCTTGGTTCATCCGTCGCCCACTGTCCCACAATACGACCAACTGTGGACTACGATCAAGGTAAACACCTCCCTGGTCTCATTATCCTACGGACCACGCCCTTACCAGGCTCACCCCTTCTTCACTCCTCCATTTCAGCATCCAGACGCCCTCGTGGGGCTTTCGCTTACTGCCGACGAGCTCCAGGCACCCATTGAGCTGCTCCTGGCACCCACCGAGCTTTCCCAGGTCCACTCCGAGCTGCTTCCCAGGTTAGCACAGACCACCCCTTCATACTTGAGCCGTGTCCATTTAATTCACACGGATCCCTCCTCGTCAGCACCAACTCGCTCCCAACAGCACTGCGCCACCCCCTTTCGTTCCACCATTAGTGGTTTTACCCTCGTTTCTCTCGGTATGACATACATCATTTTCTGGTCGCAACTTCCTTCCTTATTGGGTCACGCATCGTTAACATCCTTTCTCACTGATCCCTACGGGCACTCTTCACGTCTCTTGTTGCTCCCTCACCGTCATTGACCTCCTCGGTCGTGTCTTCACTATGTGCGCCACTGCACCCAACAACGCTGCCATTTCCTTCCGCATGTGTACCATCACATTCACACGCACTCACCCTCTACACGTAGCGAATTGTTACACCCCTCCAACGGTCTCCTGACTAGATATGCTCAAAGTAAGGCGGACTGGCTTTATTGTTTATTTATCATTTTTTGTTGTTTCTTTGTTTCCTGTCTTACTACCCTACAGGCTCCTTGACACTATCTATCAGGCAACAGTTCATTTTCTAGTCCTGATGATGATCCCATAGTATTGAGAGCTAGGGATCGAAACGTCGACCTTTGTAGCAAACACCACTATTCAACCATTGTGACAAAATGAGTGCGTTGTTTGTTGGTTTGAGCTTACACAGTATTATTATGTAAATGTAAGCCGCCTTTTGCTCTTCCCCCCTTTTTTGCCTGCTGTTTCCTTCTTGTGTCTATACTCCCTATACCTTCTTTTCAAACGCTCGGTACAGGACTGTGCCGTTCGCCATCTCTGTTGTGCCTTGTATTTTGTCCATCCTGTTATCTTACTTGAATAAATATTCCTCTGTCCGGCTGGACATTGGAAGAACCTCCATAGTGCTCATTGTAGTCTATGTTGAAACATTTAAACTATCTCCTCTTATGCCAAGGACCTTTGTTCTTTAAAATAAGTTATTACCCGAGGTCCCTAGGCTACCAGAACGGGTCCCCTTGTTCTTTTCTCTACACTTAGCGCAATCGCTGGATTGCAAGGGTTTGATTCCCTCCCCACCAATCTCTTGGTTCGGCCATCCTAGTTTTTATGAGTGTCTTTCAATTTAACCTTCCATTTTTGTTTCGAGTCCCCTTCCTTACACCACAGTATGTCAGCTTTTGCACCGTTGTATACTGATGATTACATTAAACAACTTTGCTCAGGTCCATCGTTACTCTCAGATGCCCCCGAAATACCCACCCCTTCCAACTCCTCAGTCCCAGATCAATTGGAGAAACTCAGAAAGAAGCAGGTCCGTTTACAATTAATGATCCTCATGCTCACAGATTACCTCAAAGCAGAAGTCATCCCTCTAGGTCTGCAAGTACGTAATATCCCTGGGATCTTTACCGACAACCCTAAATATATTTCCAACTTCAGCTACATCGGAACCACATGTTCCCGCCACTGGCTAGTACTCGGAATAGATATCGCCACTGAAACTCTGAAAGAGCTAGAGACCGAGATCTCAGATATACTCAAACAAATTCAAGATTCTAACGCAACCTCTGATGCCAAAAAACTGTTGGAACAGATTGAGAAAACTGTTGCAGATTTCCATAGAATCGAACAGAACAAGAAAGCTAACAAAATAAAGAAAGACATAAAAACCTATAACATTCAGACTACCTACCCTTACTTGCAAAAAGACTTCTACACTAATAGGTCCTACTCTACACATCAAAACAACCGTCCGTGGGGCCGCTACAACAGACGCCACAACCTAGTAGGCTTTTCAGATACGTCAGCTGATTCATCCGACAACTCGGACCCAGGTGAGGGAACTAGTACCACCAGACGTGGAGGCTTAAATCAAAACACTTTTTTAGCCAGGGGCCAACAAGATCAACCCCAACGAGGCAGAGTGAAGAAAACTCAGCGGTGTTACAATCCACCGGGAGAGAGACGCACACGCAACAATTTTTACCAATGGTAATGACAGATACTTCTGCCAACCAACATACTGACGTGATTCCCATCTTCAATCTCTCTTCTCACTCATTGACCCCCGACGAACTCTCTCTCCTTAAAAAAGGTTTATCCTTTGTTCCTACAATTCCACCCAATTTCATGGACCTACAAACCGAGCTTCTCAGATTTTTCCGGCGCATCCGCCTACAAGCATTTTTCCAACTGCACCCTATGCCAGATCAAGTGGCCAATACTCCCTTCCGGCCCCCATCCACTTTCTCACCATCAGCCAGTATGGTACCCCCAGAGGTAATCACCTTTGAGAAAATGTTATTGAAAGATCTCTCTAATCTACAGAATAACAAAAGGTTCATCCCATTTAACATTACACGCAAAGAGAAACAAGCTATCACCCAGTTAAAGAACACCGACTCCTTGATAATCAAAAGTGCAGATAAAGGTGGTGGAATAGTGCTCCAGGAAAAAACAGCGTACATATCGGAGATCCAACGCCAACTTGACAACACAGAACACTACCTGAAGTTAGCATCGAATCCCACTAAAGAGATTCAGGGTTTGATCCTCAAGACAACCACAGAGGGTCTCCATGCTGGCTTCCTTTCAAAAAAGGAGTTTAATTTTCTCAATGTCAAGTCAGCACGTACACCCGTTATATACACGCTCCCCAAGGTCCACAAAAATATTTCAAACCCTCCAGGCCGTCCCATTGTTTCTGCCTGCGGCTCAATCTTAGAACCACTGGGGTCTTATGTAGATTTCTTCATTAAAGACTTTATCCCCACCACTCAATGTTTTGTCCGAGACTCGATGGCAATGATTAACATGATTGAGCATCATCCATTCGATCCTTTGACTGAAACTCTGTGTACCATGGATGTTGAGTCATTGTACACTAATATCCCTCAGACTGCTGCCCTTCTAGTAATCCAAAGAACACTAGATTCACGTCCACGCCCACATGCTGTCCCCAGCAATTTCATACTACAGCTTCTTGAACTTTGCTTAACCCGTAATTTTTTCAGCTTCAATAACACCTTCTATCAGCAAATCAAAGGCACGTCAATGGGGGCTATTTTTGCCCCAAATCTGGCAATACTCTTCATGGACCAACTAGAGACTAATGTCATTCTGACTGCCTCCAATCCGTTCTTCCCAGGCATCGTGTTTTGGCGTAGATACATCGACGACATCTTCATCATTTGGAGACAACACGTCGATGTTCTACGCCAATTTTTACATTGGTTGAACAACAACTGCTCTGGTTTATCTTTTACCACCACCACTGACACCGCCTCCATAGCATTTTTAGACCTTACGATTTTTCATGACAATGGTGAACTACTCACACGCCTCTTCCGCAAGCCCACAGAACGCAACACCCTTTTAAATTACACCAGCAATCACCCTAGGGCTCTAAGGGATTCATTGCCGTACTCTCAATTTTTGAGAATAAGGAGAAATTGCTCCTGTAGGGCTGACTATTTCAGAGAATCAGCTGTTTTGGCGTCCAAACTAAAAGACAGAGGCTACCCAAAAAGAATCGTAAAAAATGCTTCAAAAAGAGCCTGGTATTGTCCCCGGGAGGTGCTTTTGACTCCTAAACCTAAAAAAGAACTGCAGAGAATTGCCTGTGTGACCACTTTCTCTCTGGTATCCAACAAATTGAGAAAAGCGATACTGCACCACTGGCCCATTCTAAATGCAGGGAATCTCACTATTGATAAACCACTATTCGCCTTCAAAAAAAGCAAGAATCTGAAGGACCATCTGGTCAGGGCTGCACTACCTGTCGCTCCCAATACTTCTCTCCTTGCCAGTTGGAGTCTGTCCCCCATCATTGGTCATTCAAAATGCGGCTCTTGCAATGTCTGTGTGTTCACCATTGAAGGAAAAAGTTTCACATTTGATAACATTACAGTGCATTGTCAAGCTTTCACAAATTGTAATTCCTGCAATGTCATCTACCTTATCCAATGCCCTTGTTTGAAAATATACATTGGACAGACCACCCAAAGAATCAAGACCAGAATCTGTCAGCACAGAAGCCGTATCCGATGCAAGACACAGAACGCCCCCCTGGTCGAACATTTCACTGAGGCCAATCACAATGAAGATGATTTGCGCTGGACTGTACTCAAATCACTGAAGTTGCCTCCAAGAGGTGGCAATATGGCGCAACTTTTAAACAGAGAGGAACTAAAGACAATCATTCTGTTTAACTCCATCAACACCGGACTCAATAGGACAGAAGACTGGACATCCTTACTGTAATCAAGTGCAATTTGTGAAACACCTGTTTTCCTCGCCCCAGTCACTCTAAGATAGCCTGACTATCGTTGTTGGAACTCCATGCCTAAACCTAAAACGTAAATTCATGCAAACAATGTTCAGCTGTCTTTTTTCCCCCCCGCAACCCTATTGCACCCGACCGTTGACAATTGCTATAATTAACCTCTAGGTAAACTGTGATTACCTTTTATGTGTTCCTTTGCTCTATGGCTTTTCTCCAACTGGTTCAAGCTATCAACTTCCAGTGACAATTCGCTATTCCGAAAAGCATGCTCACATAGCCCCTCACCACCTTTCCTTCCCATTCCATCATGGCCCCCGGCCTTTCTCGATCCCTTTCTTAGTCCTCCCTCGATTTCGCCCACCCCCCTGGCCCGCCTTAAAACACCCACAGTCCCGCTTGCCCTTTGCTATCACGCCGAACGGAAAAGCAGATCCTTGCTTCCTCCGGCCGCCAGCTACTCATCGAGAGGTAAGCCTTGCTCCACACGCCATCCGCTAGAGCGCAAATTGTGTGCTCCTCCCTGTAATCACTCTAAATTCATTTTCTCCCAGCTCCGGTCCCGCGCTGTCTGGCAGCCCTATCCGCTGCATATACTCTCTACCTCTGGCCATTGAACACTCGGTTCTGGCCCCTTGCGCCCTGTTTGTATCTACAAGGTAAGCCCGTTCTTATGACGGCCCCGGAACTTACTAGCCGAAATTGGTTGGGGTCCCGCCAACACTTTCCTTGCCTTCCCCAGCTCCAGCCCTCCTGAACGCTTGGTTCATCCGTCGCCCACTGTCCCACAATACGACCAACTGTGGACTACGATCAAGGTAAACACCTCCCTGGTCTCATTATCCTACGGACCACGCCCTTACCAGGCTCACCCCTTCTTCACTCCTCCATTTCAGCATCCAGACGCCCTCGTGGGGCTTTCGCTTACTGCCGACGAGCTCCAGGCACCCATTGAGCTGCTCCTGGCACCCACCGAGCTTTCCCAGGTCCACTCCGAGCTGCTTCCCAGGTTAGCACAGACCACCCCTTCATACTTGAGCCGTGTCCATTTAATTCACACGGATCCCTCCTCGTCAGCACCAACTCGCTCCCAACAGCACTGCGCCACCCCCTTTCGTTCCACCATTAGTGGTTTTACCCTCGTTTCTCTCGGTATGACATACATCATTTTCTGGTCGCAACTTCCTTCCTTATTGGGTCACGCATCGTTAACATCCTTTCTCACTGATCCCTACGGGCACTCTTCACGTCTCTTGTTGCTCCCTCACCGTCATTGACCTCCTCGGTCGTGTCTTCACTATGTGCGCCACTGCACCCAACAACGCTGCCATTTCCTTCCGCATGTGTACCATCACATTCACACGCACTCACCCTCTTCACGTAGCGAATTGTTACACCCCTCCAACGGTCTCCTGACTAGATATGCTCAAAGTAAGGCGGACTGGCTTTATTGTTTATTTATCATTTTTTGTTGTTTCTTTGTTTCCTGTCTTACTACCCTACAGGCTCCTTGACACTATCTATCAGGCAACAGTTCATTTTCTAGTCCTGATGATGATCCCATAGTATTGAGAGCTAGGGATCGAAACGTCGACCTTTGTAGCAAACACCACTATTCAACCATTGTGACAAAATGAGTGCGTTGTTTGTTGGTTTGAGCTTACACAGTATTATTATGTAAATGTAAGCCGCCTTTTGCTCTTCCCCCCTTTTTTGCCTGCTGTTTCCTTCTTGTGTCTATACTCCCTATACCTTCTTTTCAAACGCTCGGTACAGGACTGTGCCGTTCGCCATCTCTGTTGTGCCTTGTATTTTGTCCATCCTGTTATCTTACTTGAATAAATATTCCTCTGTCCGGCTGGACATTGGAAGAACCTCCATAGTGCTCATTGTAGTCTATGTTGAAACATTTAAACTATCTCCTCTTATGCCAAGGACCTTTGTTCTTTAAAATAAGTTATTACCCGAGGTCCCTAGGCTACCAGAACGGGTCCCCTTGTTCTTTTCTCTACTATTGTTGACAGCATGGCATTTGGCATGACTGGTCTTCCATCCCTATAGACCCACACATGGTCTTTTTCCCTTGGTGCACAACCTGCTTTTACCCAATCTTTCATTTCCTCATCTCCTGCTTCATCCTGCAACTGCCTCACTTCCTCCCATGTTCCCATCACATTAGTAAACATTAAGGAACAAGAAGACATTTTCTTCTCTTTCCCCCTGTTAATGGAATGATTATTCCTTGCACAATACTGTGCTATGTCATTGGCAAATTTATTCCAAAGGGTGACAAAATCATCACCTTGACTATGAGCAGCACATTTTACAACTTCTAGTTCTTTGGGCAGCTGTATCGCCTCAAGCAATTTTCCAACCACCTCAGCATTCTTTATGGGAGTTCCACTTGAGGTCAGGAAACCTCTTTGTAGCCATAGCTGGCCAAAATCATGGACAACTCCGAAACCATACTGGCTGTCAGTCATTACAGTCACTCTCACATTTCTTCCAATCTTGCAAGCTTTCGTCAGTGCCACCAATTCTGCCACTTGAGCGGATTTAACTCCTTTCAGAGGTGACGCTTCCACAACTCCTGAAACTGTACACACAGCATATGCAGCACTCAGCATTCCTTCATCCGTTCTCAGACAAGAGCCATCCACAAACAACACATGATCACTCTCAGGCAGTGGCAGATCTCTTATGTCTGGTCTTGGTTTTGTACAGTAGTCAAGCACATCCAGGCAATCATGATCAACATCATCTCTCACACTCACATTCTCAGCATCTGGCAACAAAGTTGCTGGATTCACATTCACACATCTCTCCAGAGTCACACTTGATGCTCCAAGAATGACTTTCTCATATTTAGTCAGCCGACTATGAGACATAAACTGTGTCCGGCTCCTTGTTAAAAGGATTGCCACATCATGAGGTACGAATACCCGTGCAGGATATCCCATTATTATACCCTCACTTTGTTCCAGACTTCTGCATGTAGCAGCTACTGCTGTCAGGCAACCTGGTAAACCCACAGCTACTGGGTCAAGTGTTGATGAGAAGTACGCAATTGGTCTCCTCAGACGTCCATGTTTCTGGATTAACACTGAAAGTGCACGTCCATTCCTCTCACTGCAGTACAGCTCAAATTCTTTTTCATAATCTGGCATTCCTAGGGCAGGGGCTTCACATAACCTGTTCTTTAATTCTTTGAATGCTGCCATTTCTTCTGGGTTTAATTCCAATGGGTCTTTTACCTCACTTTTAGTCAATTTGCTATCAAAGAAAAGTTACTTATCCACTGACGACAATAACCAACCATTCCCAGAAACATTCTTACTTCTCTCTGTGTCATTGGGGCTCTCATTCCTCTGATGATTTTGATCCTGTCAATGGTCACTTTCCTCAGGCCTTTCTCAATATTATGTCCCAAATATTGGACTTCTCTCTTGCAGAATTGCAATTTTGCTGGAGATACTTTTAATCCTCCATCAGCCAAGTGATTCAGTAAATCAATGGTGTCTACTTCACAAGCTTCACGTGTTTTTGATGCCTCAAGCAGGTCATCAATATACTGGACCAAAACTGAAATTTCTGGCATTGTCAAACTTTCCAGAGATTTCTTCAGCAATTGATTAAATATCGAAGGGCTCTCTGTATACCCCTGTGGAATTCGGCACCATGCCAAAATTCGCTGTCCAAACCGAAATGCAAAAATCGGCTGGCTGTCATGATGCAACGGGATTGAAAAGAAAGCATAGCACAAATCAATTACTGTGTACCATTCTGCATCATGGGGAATCTGATACAAAATCACTGACGGATTTGGCACAATGGGACAGCATGATACAACAGTTTTGTTGATCTTTCTCAAATCCTGTACTATTCTGAACTTCCCATTAGGTTTCTTCAGTCCCATTATAGGTGAATTACATGGGCTGCTCAGTATCTCCCTTAACACCCCCTGCTGGATCATTTTATCAATTATGGGTGTTATTCCTTCAATTATTTCTGGTGTCAGTCTGTATTGTGGGATGTTAGGGTAAACTATTCCATCCTTTACAGTAATTTTTACTGGATCTACATTTCTCATCAGACCCACATCTTCTCCAGTAAAATCCCAAACTGCTGCTTTTACAGTCTGTTTCAATTCTGGGGGTAATTCATCTGGATTGAACACAGCATATGTTCCAATAGCCTCACTTTCCCTATTATCTAGGGTCATTCTGTACAGGACATCCTCATCTGGTGTCTCAAAGGCTATTCCATCTGGAGTACAAAAGATTGTGCAATTCATTTTGCACAATAAATCCCTACCTAACAAGTTTACTGGACTGGTGTCACACACCACGAACCGGTGCATGTCTGAAAATTTCCCTATCCTAACCCTTACTGGTTCAGTAAGATGGGTCTTAATCTGTGTGTTGGATACACCAACCACTTGGATTGCTTCGTCCGGGAGAGGAAGATTCTTTATATCAGCTGACCTGACAGTCGATCTCGTAGCTCCTGTGTCAACTAGAAAAGTAACACTTTCACCATTGATTTTCCCATCAACAAATGGTCATCCTGATCTATTTCTAGAGTTGCTCCAAGTATGCACTCTTCCTCCTCTCTTCGGCACCGTCAGAAGTCCCCTTCAGAATCACTTCCCTCATTCCTTAGCCAATATTGTGACACAGCATTTGCACGTTTTGGCTTGTTTACCTGCTCTTCGTTGTAGAATCCAGAATCCTGGCTGTACTTCTGGGATCCTCTGTTTTGCGGCAAGGGTGGTTTTGGCTCCCGATTCTGCTGCTTAACAGCTTTATTCTGTTGCTGCTGGTGATTACACCCCTCGTTCTGCACCTGTGAATTCAATGATGAATTGTCATTATTAGCAGACGGTGGATTCTTACACTCGGATATCCAGTGCCCTAATTTTCCGCAGTTGTGACACGGAAACCTTTTCTTTGCTTCCTCAATATTGCCCTTTCCTTTTCCTGGACCATATCTGGGTTTATTTCCTGGATTATTTGCTTGTTCAACCAACTGTGCTTCCAGTCTTTCTGCAACTTTCACCTGTGCCCACATTGCCTTTTCCTTCAGTTTTCTTTGCTTTGCCTCAATCTCATCACTGAAGTATTTTGCATGTCTCAGGATCTCATCAATCTTTTTACTCTGCCAGTCTACGGTATGCTCCCTTATCATTTCACTGATTTCAGGTCGCAAGCCATACACAAATCTATATACAAAATGGCTCAGATCCTTGTCACCCAGATGTTCATCTCCACTGAACTGTTTGAAAGCCAATATTAGTCTTTCATAATAGGCATGGACTGATTCTTTCGCTTCTTGATGTGTTCGGTCTATTTTAACCCAATCTGTTTCTTTGGGAGGTACCTTATTCTTCAGGAACACCATGACCTGCTCATACTTTTTCATTACCTCCGGGTCTGGAGCTCCTGTCTTGGGATCTCTCGGATATTCTTTAGTGGGCCAGTCTATGACTATCTTACACTCTGCCCACAAGTCTGCTGGTACAATTATATCAAACAGACTATTCAGGTCAATCCACAGTACTTTTGACAATTTCACAAATCTGTCAACCTGCCTATACCACTCGACGGGCTTCTCTCTCAGTCGAGGGAAATCATTCGTAAATGACAAAATATCCTGTCTGGTCCATGGGACATGTACATATCATCCTCCTGGAATCTCTCTCATGGGATAAGCTGCCTCTGCTTTCTCTTTTTCTCTCATGGGGAATGTTGAATAAGTCCTATCCACTGCATCTTCTCGTTTTCTATACCATCTATCCTTCCATTTTTCTACATCTCCCCATTTTCGCAGCAATCCAATCATTTCCTTAATCTGCCCTGTTCGGCCAACATCATTCAGATTCTCGATGCCCTTATCTGTAAAATCCACTCGGTAAGGCCTTTGTAAAGCTTTTACCTTGTCAATGTCAATTCCCATTTCACTGGCTATACCTTTCAACCTGTCATGTGTGTTCTTTGCTCTCCATGTGATACTCTTACACATGAATAATAGTTCCCCATCGTGATGATCTTTCAGTGTTTCTGTAGGAATTGTTCCCACTATCCTCCAATTCTATACGTAGTCTAGCTACATCAATTGCCTGGGAATCCTTTTCCTTCCTTTGCAAAACTCTCAGCCAGTCATTCAAATTCTCAGCTGTTATTCCCGCAGATTTTTCTGTACTCACTGGTTCTGTCACTCTTTGTGGTTCTAGAATCGATCCTCCCATCATACTGGTCCCTTCCACACAACCAGCATTTAAACCTGAGTTAGACTGTACATTCAATTCTCCACCACATATGGTATGTCTCCACTGATTTTCTCCTGATCTCCACTGATTCTCTCTCGTTCTCATTTCTGACTGTTCTGGAGGAACAACCAATCTGTTACCCACATACGGAACCGTTAAACCACTTTCACCCGTCCTCTGCTTATCAAAAATAGGAATAACCGGACCTATGGTTACAGGCACCGTAACAGCTTCTAGATTTTTAGTCAGTTCTCTGATTTTCTCTGTCAATTCTAATGTGGTTCTTGCTAGTTCTTTTGTCTTTTCATCCTCAATTTCATTCTCCCTTTCTCTCTCTCTCTCTGCAAAAGAGTTATTGCTTTTCAATTCAGGGGTCATAACTTCCGTCTTTATGATCCGCAGGGTGTCTCTCATTGGGGTAACTGGTGTTCCTACTTCTGGTTCTCGTCTATATGGGGGTGGTCTTTTATAGAACAAGTCATCTAAGACATCGTCTTCAGACTCATTTGCCCCATACCTCCTTGTTTCCACATTATGTACTTTGTCTGTACATTTTCTCCCTTCTGTTTCCACGGCAGTTCTTACAGGATATAATCCCTCAGTCATACTGGCATCTCGCCATCTCCTCATTCGATCATGATGAGTTTCACGATTATACTTTCTCCCGAACATATATCGGTAGTTACCTCCACTCCTCTGCTTTTCTCGTTCATGCACTTCATCTTCCCATTCCACCAATGCCTCGAACTGCGTCGGCCTAGATTTAACATCTTCTCCCGTAAATTTCTTAACACGGCCAGATTAAATGAGCCATGTTCCGGGAAAGCTAAAACTCCATCCTCCTTAGTATACTTTGCCCAGTTGTCTAACCAAATACAAGTATGATACCCATATTTCACAACCATGAAGGATGCAGGGGTTCTCGTCGGAGGAAGTAACTCTCCTTCCCTAGTTACAATATCCTTATCCTTGTCAAACCAGGTCTTAACCTTACTGAACAAGGATTTCTTTTTCTTCTCTCCATTGTGGTAATACATTTTCTTGTTTTCCGCAACCCTTAGTCTTTTCTACAACTGTATGATGTCCTGTCCAATTGCAGCGCGGCTCACACTAACACACCAATCCGGAGCGTCTACGTCACTGTCTCAGTCCACGAATCTCAGCGCAACTCACACTAAAGCACCAATCCTGGAGCGTTTACGTCACTGTCTCAGTCCACGAATCTCAGTGCGACTCACACTAACGCACCATTCCTGGAGCGTTTACTCTGTTCTAATCCACTGTCCAATCGACGTCAGCAGTCGCTGCAGCAGCTTCTGCTCCAGTCTCCTGTCTCCCGTCTACCCCTCCTTTACAAAACTACTCGGTAGACTTTGTTTCAATTTCTACGAGTCTTGTTAGTTACAACATACAAACATCTCCATTGTCTGCTTCGCTAACCACAGAATAGCAAAAAGACCTTTCCCACGAGAATTCTGCCTTTCCCGAGAGCAGCGCTTACCTCTGCCCCACTACAGAATCGTTACTTCCGTTGATAAAGTAGCACATCCCTCTACTCTACCCTTCTAACAAGCATCAATTAACTGTTTACTCCGGAATGCTCCTAAGAGTTTCACAACTAACCAGAATGCCTTCTCATTCACGCACTTTCACACCGGAAAATGTAGTACATTCACACAGAATCCTGTTTTTCCCGAGAACAGCGAACAGTCTGTCCTACTACAGAATTATATCATACGTTAACAAAGCAGCGCTTACCTCTGCTCTGTCCTTCAAACAAGCTCAGAGAATACCTATTACCTTCCTAGTGATAAGCGTTATTGGAAATCCCAAAAGGATCCCTGATACCTAAGACCAGAACTTCACAGATAACCTTCGCTATAATACACACTTCTCGCACACAGAGAATACGTTTCTAACGGCAACACACAGCGATGCTACCGAATCAAACCCAGACAATGCGACGCGCAACTTCAACTGTTACACGTTTTCCCCTGCATTCATACAGGGCCAACAATTCCGCCTCTTCCGAGAGCAGCGCTTCCCTCTGCCCTACTACGGAACTGTCACCGACTCCCTACGTCCCAGAAGCCGTACACACTACATAAAACTCAATATGACTTCAACATATAGTGTTAGTACATATATCAACATCAATCAACAATCAATAAGCTTATATACATGCAAATTCACCAGATCAAGACATTAGTTAAACCATCATTCTGCTACCAAGAAACTGGTGCAGATCGGAGCTTCCCAATCCCCTCTACTTCCACGGACGGAGTGATTTCGCAGTCACACGCACACACACACACATCACACGCTGGTGGGGCCCATTACACCAACATTCATCCTACCACTCTATCCGTGCCATGAATAAGGGGAAACACTTTTCAATCTCCTCTTAACCAATCTGCATGTACCCTGAGGTCGATGCAACCTACTAGTTGCTATAGATTTGGTGAAAACAATTCAAACACTCTGCATATTCAATAAAACATAACAATGAAATAACCACCCGACACAGTAATTCAAACAGAATATTGTTTATCTAAATCAATTTGTAAGAAAAGCCAATTAAATTTAAGATTATAATTTTCCATATTTACCAATTCTGGCTAAAAGTCGTTTTCTAAGTCAGAACCGGTCCTCAGCAAAAAGTTAAAGTTTCTAGCCGTCATGTAGAGTCACCGTCCTCTCCGTCAGCATCGGGACCTCTGATCATTGGTTCGGGAAGAAGTGGCACTAGACCTCTCTAGTCTACTAATATTTACACTAAAATTTACATTAAAAAAGTTACAAACAGAACTTTCAAACATCCGTTAGGCAGGAAAAGATGTCGTCT
Organism: Triturus cristatus; assembly: GCF_964204655.1. NCBI lineage: Eukaryota > Metazoa > Chordata > Amphibia > Caudata > Salamandridae > Triturus > Triturus cristatus. The sequence continues at coordinate 240,178,944 of NC_140593.1, read as the reverse complement.
TGATACATTAAGGAATTTTCCCATGTATTGATAACTTCAAATTCTGAATAGAAAATCAGAAGTCCATAGCTAATTCATTACTTCTACAGATGTCTCTTTTGGATAAAAAAGTATCTTATTGGTGGGACCATTATAAGTTCATCTGGTCGGATTATTCATTCCCAACAAATGTTCACTTCCAGGGGCAATTGGCAGTTGTCCTGGATTTGTCGTCATGTACATGGCTTTTCGGTTCAAGTAGAGGACAGGGTCGCAGTCAGCGCAAAGCCTCTTTTCATTTTACATCTACTCGAATGCAGGCTGCAGATGGTGGCCATCTTTCAGCAGGCCACAATGGTCAACTTAAGTAGAAAGAGACACAAACCATTATTACTTCATGGAAATGACTATACAGTGTTATTCCCCTGCTAATACCCTTATGTGTATGTATTTATCTAGCCATTTGCAACATCAAAAGCCATTAATGCATATTAATTAAAAGCGCAAAACATAATAACATCACATAAGCAACATCTATTCAGTCAATTTGCTCACCAACTTAGTTCACTTATTATTTTAGCCATGCAATTGCACTCCCACGTGTAATTCTTCTGTTAATAAGGTTGGTTAATCAAGACTCGACAAATCTCTAGTAATTAATTATTAATCAATAGTATTTTTAATAATGACATACAAAAATGAAACTGGTATTTGGGTTTAAAAAGGAAACCCTGCTCCAGCAATTCCAGCTGTAATACCGCCACCAAATCTGCCAGCCATGCCTTCTTGAACACCACCGCCATCTGTACCAGTGGTACCTCCACTGAGGCACTCTAGATCTTTATCACATCATGCTTTGCACAAAATTCAAGCAGACGTGTTTGCCCAAATGTTACATAATTCTCTTCCTGGATATTCAGAGGATATTGAGCTAGCGGTCACCCAGTATACATATGTACCCAGTATATATGGACACTGCTGCTCATTCATTAGCACATGTTAAAAGGACCAAGACTAAAAGACATAACATATCTGCTCCCTGGTTCTTAGACAAAAGTAGAGCTTCGAAGCAGTGCTGTTGGAGAAAGGAGAAAAAATGGAGAGCTGGTTACTCCGAATGAGAGAGAACTAATTATAAAAAGTGTCTAGCTGAGTATAAATCTTTGATCATAAAGGAAAAAAATGCTTATTTTTGTACGCACACAATTGAAGCAGCTATAAATTCCTCAAAATAACTTTTTTCCACTGTTAAAAAATTGACCAATGACACCGCTTACATCTGTAACGACTTTAGTCAGTCTTTCTCCGACACAATGACTGATGCTTTCCGTTGCAAAGTTGAATATGTTTACAACAAACTTTCTACCATGTCATCCATCTCGCCTTCAGACCCGCACTCTTCCATACGTTTGGCTATGAGCAGCACTCTTTGTCAGTTCAATCCACCATCTAGAGAAGAGGTCATCAAACTGATTAAGTCACTAAATCAGGTTCTTCATGTGACCCTTAAACACCAAGGATTGCTACTTTAGTAGCGGAGACCATTGCTTTCCCTCAGTTTGGAAGAAGTCTTCAGTCCTGCCTCTAAATAAAAAAATCTTCTCTTGACCCTCAAGACTCCAATAGATACCGTCCTATTTCATGCCTACCTTTACAGGGAAAACATATTGAAAAAATCATGAATAAACAACTTGTCAGTCACATTCACGCTAACAATCCCCTGGATGCCACCTAGTATGGCTTTCATGCTGGTCACAGCTCTGAGACAGCACTCATTAAAGCCACTGAGGAGATTAGGTTCTCTCTTGATCGGGGCGGTAGAGCTGCCCTTATCCAGCTCGACTTATCAGCAGCCTTTGATACTGTGAATCATGGACTGCTGATGGAGCGGTTGGGAAGGATTGGAGTGACAGGTATTGCATGGGAGTTGCTTAATTCCTTTCTTAATGGCCGTGAACAGTCTCTACAAGTAGGTGGGCTTGCCTCTCACATGGACTCTCTGCCATGTGGGTCCTCCAGGGTCCTCGCTTAGTCCGACACTGGTCAATGTCTATGTCACTCCATTGGCAGAATTGATAAGATCTTTTGGCTTCTCCCTGACATCCTATGCTGAAGACACATAAATTGTTGTCTTATTGGACACTGATGTTACTGGAACTGAGTCAAGCTTCTGTGAATGTATGTAGGCAGTCAGTTCATTGATGCCCATGAACTGCCTGAAATTAAACTCAGGAAAGACGGAGGTCTTGATCTTCTGTGCCCAGCCATCCTTCTGGTCTCCTGCATGGTAGTGTGGTGGATTCCCCTTCACAGCAGCGTGGCCCGACCACTCCAACATGGCGGCCGGAGTGCTCCAGACTGGAATTAGGCCCGGCAGTCTAGATGATGAACACACCGGCAACTACAAGAATCGAAGGAGGGACCAAATATGCCGTTCTTACAGTGGAAAACTCCATTGCTGTGTGCACAGGGCTAAAGGAGACAAGAAAGCGGACCCGGAAGAAAAGGACCACACGCGAGAGGCACAGGAGAGAAGAATGACGGAGACACCACAGACTGGGACTTCACCCTGAGATGAGGCGAAAGAAGACGCCGTCATCCGCTCTTGGAACAGTGCCTCTGAGTCCAGTACTCCAGCAAGGGAAGCAGAGGCTGAGACTTCCCTCCCTGTGGTCCAGGAGGACCGTGGGTTCAGGCAAGTGCCTGGTTTCTTTTCGGGATTGGTGGGCGGGATTACGGGGCACCACACCGTGAGCACCTCCTCCCCTTCCCTCACTTATGCACATCACGGGAGTAGGGAACGTATGAGGAGAGCACTATTCCCATATGTGCATATAATTTCAGGACAGCGGCCTGACATTTTTCTTCTTTCTTTTCTCCCGGTTCCCTTCGATGGAGGCAAACAAAGACCCACAGAAAAAACCAACCCAAACCCTGGGAAAGCGTCAAACCAAGGTGTGGCGGGGTGATAGGGACAGAGTCGACAACCAGGTTAGGGCAGTGTAAAGATGGCTTTATTTTAGACAAAGTTCTCTTTTGGCGCAATGTCCTTCTGCTGGCTATAGACAACGGAGAGTCTGATGGTTTTTTCCCCGACGCCTCCAGGCTTCTGGTAGGGGAACGCTTCTCCGCACCCCCTGGATGGATCCGGTGACCTCGCAGCAGTGATATCGGCAACCGAAAACAAACAACAAGGAAAACCACGGATTAGGACAACGTCCTGCTCAGCTTGCATTAAGGGCCGGGAGTGAGGGACACCGAGTGCTCTAGTGCTCTTTTACCCGCCGGCAAGTGAAATGGACAGGGTGTCGAGTGAAGGGAGGGGGTTGTGACTGAATTATACGGGCACTTTAGAGTAACGGCGGCGGCTTCCGTCCCACCCAGCCCGCTACTTTCCCCCGTACCTGCTCAAGCCACGCTCCTCCCGTGGGAACGTGGCGGGGCGACTCGAGGGGTCGGTGGCCTCCTGGCTTGCAGCGGTCTTCTCTGCTCGGCTCCGTGCTCCTGTCGTCACGTCTTTCGCTTCCTCGATCTCTCTCCTGTCTCCTCGTACTCCTTGGCTCGGTCTCTCCTTCTTCCTCCTGGGAAACGCCGTCCGTCGTCTTCCGGGTATCCGCAGCCTTTATCCGCCCCTCTACGATGACGTCCTCGGTGGGCGGGGTTTCGTCCAATTGGAAGGCCGCATTAAAGGAGCCCTGTCCCTGTTCCAGAGTCCAGTCCTGTGTGGGAAAGGAATACCACTCTGAAGCGCTGTGGTCCGCTGGTGGCTGTAGGGGAAGAGAAGGTGATGAGTCCCACGGGTACCCTACTGTTGGGGCGTAACTCTCTTCCCCGTCACACACCTCCCCCCCTGGATTCTCCCGTTCGGGGAGAGGAAAGACCCTGGACAGATAGTCCGCATTCCCATTGTCCTTCCCCTTCCGGTGCATCACTGAAAAGGCATAAGGCTGGAGGGAGAGGAACCATCGAAGAATTCTAGGGTTCTGGCTCCGGTTCTGATACATCCATCTAAGAGGGGCGTGATCTGTGAAAAGAATGAACGGTTTGCCCTCCAGATAGTAATGCAATTTCTCGATGGCCCATTTTATGGCTAGGCATTCCCTCTCTATCGTGGGGTACTTGGATTCCCTAGGAAACAACTTACGACTTATGAACAACACCGGGTGTTCCAGCCCCCCCTGGTCGACTTGTGACAATACTGCCCCTATACCTATGTCTGAGGCATCTGTGGCCAGGACAAATGGTTTATTGAAATCTGGGGACACCAGTACCGGATGGGTGGTTATGACTGTTTTAAGGTCGTTGAATGCTCTCACTGCCTCCGGATTGGGTGTCTGTAACTCTCGGGGTCTGGACCCTTTTCGTAGAAGGTCAGTGAGGGGAGCCGCTAAATCGGCGAATCTGGGGATGAACCTGCGGTAGTACCCTATCAGACCGAGAAACGCCCTTAAATCTCTTTTGGAAGTAGGAAAGGGGGTTCCCTCAATAGCCCTCACTTTGTTGATTTGTGGAGTGATGGTCCCGTCCCCCAATACAAAACCCAAGTAATTCACTCGGTGATATGCGGCTCGGGACTTCTTTGCGTTAATATGTAAACCTGCCCGTTGTAACGCTGAGAGGATGGTACGCAGATGAGTCAAGTGATCGGACCAAGTTTTGCTATAGATGACTATGTCATCCAGGTAGGCTGAACTAAACTGTTGGTAGGGTTGTAGTATGGTGTTCATCAGGCGTTGAAACGTAGCTGGAGCCCCATGGAGTCCGAAAGGCAGCACAGTAAATTCGAACAGGCCTTCATCCGTTATGAAGGCCGTTTTCTTCCTGTCCTCCTCTCGGAGGGGTACCTGCCAGTACCCCTTTGTTAGGTCCAATGTGGTTATGTACACAGCTTCCCCCAGTTTCTCGATCAGCTCGTCCACCCTTGGAATAGGATAGGCGTCAAAAGATGAGATAGCGTTCAGGGCCCGAAAGTCCATACAGAACCGTCTTGACCCATCCGGTTTGGGGACCATTACAATGGGCGATGCCCAATCGCTTTTGGAAGGCCGGATGACTCCTAGCCGCAGCATGTCGTCTACTTCTTTTTTGATGGCTTCTCTACGGGCTGCTGGTATTCGGTAAGGTTTTTGTTTTACCCGTTTTCCTGGGTGGGTCTCGATGCTGTGTTCCACCAGCGTCGTTTTTCCGGGTAGATCCGAAAATATATCATCGTAGGGTACTAGCGTTTTCTCTAGCTCCTCTTTTTGTTGTGGCGTGAGCTCTTCGTTGATAACCAACTTCTTCAATGTTGACGTTTCTGTGTTTGAGGTGGGAATGAGTAAGTGCACTCTCTTTGGTGGGGGCCCAATCCATTTTTTTAATAAGTTGATGTGGTACGACTGTACTTTGGTGGATGTCATCTTCAGGCGGTAAGTCGTGTCTCCTATGACATCCACCACCTCATACGGTCCCTTCCATTCAGATTTTCCTTTACAGGCAATGGGCGGGAGCAGTAGAAGCGCCCAGTCTCCTTTGTTCAATCTACGGAGTCTTGTCCCTCTATCGTAGTATTTCTTTTGCTTTTCTCTTGTTTGTTCCAGATTGGAACACGCCAGATTTTGCAGTTTTCCCAGTTTGGATCGGAGCTGCTGGGTATAGTCTAGCATGGACAGCTGTTCTTGCTCTTCTTCTTTCTCCCACGCCTCTTTCGTGATTTCCAATAATGACCTTGGATGTCTCCCGTATAACAGCTCGAACGCCGAACATCCTAAACTGCTCTGTTTCTGGGACCGTAGGACGTAGAGAGCCAGGGGCAACAGCCGATCCCAATCACCTCCTTCAGTCGAGAGCATCTTTTTCAGAGTGGTTTTCAACGTCTGATTGTACCTCTCCACCAAACCATCGGTTTGGGGGTGGTACACTGATGTACGCAGGTGATGGATGTTCAGTGTTTTGCAGACCTCCCTCATCATTTTAGACGTGAAGGGTGTCCCCTGGTCGGTTAGAACCTCTTTTGGAAAACCAACTCTGGAACAGAGCTCGACAAATTTTTCTGCGATATGTGCCGTTGTCGGTGTTCTTAGTGGAAAAGCCTCAACAAACCGTGTTGCATAGTCCACGATGACAAGAGCGTAGAGGTGGCCTCTCGATGACTTGGGTAATGGTCCGATCAGATCCATACCGACCCTCTCAAAAGGCCGTCCGATGGTTGGTAAAGGTTGCAGTGGCGCCGCAGGGGGCCGGTGTACGTTCTGTCTTTGACATATGTCACATTTTCTGCAGTACTCTTGAACGTCTCTGTAGATGCCTGGCCAGTAGAAATGCCGTAGAATACTATCGGTGGTTTTTTCCTTCCCACTATGTCCTGCTGTGAGGTGTGTGTGTTTAAAGAAGAGCACTTGCTCCCGGAATGAAACTGGCACTAACAACTGAGAGTCTCCTCCCTCCACTCCTTCCCTATATAGAAGTTTGTTGTAGATCCGAAACCTAGGGTATCTCTGGGTTTCCTGATCCTGGGTGACATGGGCACTTTCCCAAGCGTTACCCAGTGTAGGATCACTAGCCTGTGCAAAGCGGAAACTGCGGTCTAATACCCACGGTTCCGCAGAGGTGAGCGCTGCTACAGGCTCGGACTTGCATGAAGGGGGAAGGGACAACGACCGTTTAAACAGAGCTAGGAACTCTGGATTATCCACCCCTAGTATCACATCCTCTGGAAGGGAATCCACCACCCCCAGTCTTACGGTGCAGGGTTCTTTACCAAGGGGGGTCAGGGTCACTTGGGCGAGGGGGTAGGGCTTTATATCCCCGTGTACACATCTTATGTGGACCTTTGCCCCTACTACGTACTGTTTTGGCAGTACAAGTCTCCTACGTATCACTGATTGTCTGCACCCCGAATCTAATAGGGCCTGTACCGTCAAACCGTTCATCCTTAAACTCACATAGTAAGACGCTCCCATTTCTGCTGAGTAGAGTACAGTCCTGGGTAGATACCCGACCTCCATGGGCTCGTCTGCTGGTCTTTTCCGGGGACAGAGTCTTGCAATATGGCCCCATTCACCACAGTCGAAGCACTGGGGCCCACGTATTGGTGGTCCCTCCATCCTCGTAGGTCTAAGTCGGGTAGGTTCGGGAGTAGGCTTCCCTCTTCGTTCTGGTTTTACTGATGGTTGGCCCTTCGTGTTTTTCTCTGTGTCCCACCCTAGGGTTTTCGGTTGGGCTCGGGCATAATTGGCCGCCATTTCGATGGCTTGTTCTGGGGTAAGGCCGGGATGCTGTTTCAGCCATCGCTGGGTAGCATATGGTAGCGCTTCCATGAACTGTTCCAAATATATTCTGTTCATGACTTCCTCCTTTGTACTGGAGGCCGGTCGTAGCCATTTATCTGCTGCCATCTTCAAGCGAAAGAAGAGGGTCTTGGGGTTTTCTCCTGGTATGCCCCTTTCCCTCCTGAACCTTAGCCGATATGCCTCCCCATCTAGACCTAGGTGATCCAAAATGACTTCCTTGATCGCCGGGTACGGTGTGATTCCCATGGGGTTGGCCACTTGGTAGGCGAATTGCGCCTCGCCTGATAACAGTGGGGCCAGAAAGAAATGCCATTTTTCCTCGGGCCAGCCCAAAGCCCTAGCAGCCCTCTCAAAGTTCATGAGGAAGACGTCCGGATCCTCCCCCGCTGCATATTTCTGCAAAGCGATCCCTGATGGGTTTTGAACGTTCAGTGGTCTGTTCTCCAAAGGAGTAGGGGTCACCGTGACGGTGCCGGATTTCTGCAGGCTCTCGATTTGTGCCGTAATGGTGGTTTGGAATTGTTCCCGATCTGCTTGGGCCGACGTCATCTGCCTCTGCACCGCCCATTCTAACTTCTCTTGTCCCTTGATGAGATGTTGAATAAGTGCGTCCATCTCGGTACTACAGACGGACTTTGTTGGAGATCCCACTTCTGACACCAGTTGTGGCGGGGTGATAGGGACAGAGTCGACAACCAGGTTAGGGCGGTGTAAAGATGGCTTTATTTTAGACAAAGTTCTCTTTTGGCGCAATGTCCTTCTGCTGGCTATAGACAACGGAGAGTCTGATGGTTTTTTCCCCGACGCCTCCAGGCTTCTGGTAGGGGAACGCTTCTCCGCACCCCCTGGATGGATCCGGTGACCTCGCAGCAGTGATATCGGCAACCGAAAACAAACAACAAGGAAAACCACGGATTAGGACAACGTCCTGCTCAGCTTGTATTAAGGGCCGGGAGTGAGGGACACCGAGTGCTCTAGTGCTCTTTTACCCGCCGGCAAGTGAAATGGACAGGGTGTCGAGTGAAGGGAGGGGGTTGTGACTGAATTATACGGGCACTTTAGAGTAACGGCGGTGGCTTCCGTCCCACCCAGCCCGCTACTTTCCCCCGTACCTGCTCAAGCCACGCTCCTCCTGTGGGAACGTGGCGGGGCGACTCGAGGGGTCGGTGGCCTCCTGGCTTGCAGCGGTCTTCTCTGCTCGGCTCCGTGCTCCTGTCGTCACGTCCTTCGCTTCCTCGATCTCTCTCCTGTCTCCTCGTACTCCTTGGCTCGGTCTCTCCTTCTTCCTCCTGGGAAACGCCGTCCGTCGTCTTCCGGGTATCCGCAGCCTTTATCCGCCCCTCTACGATGACGTCCTCGGTGGGCGGGGTTTCGTCCAATTGGAAGGCCGCATTAAAGGAGCCCTGTCCCTGTTCCAGAGTCCAGTCCTGTGTGGGAAAGGAATACCACTCTGAAGCGCTGTGGTCCGCTGGTGGCTGTAGGGGAAGAGAAGGTGATGAGTCCCACGGGTACCCTACTGTTGGGGCGTAACTCTCTTCCCCGTCACACAAGGCCACACTAGGACAGTGACGACACCACCATCAGAAGCTCCTCTGTGTTTATTTTATTTTTTTCTCTTCATACCTTGTTTCCACCCTCCCCACGAGACCTTCTACCCAGAAATATTGGGGGAACCTTATAAAAAACAAAAGGAACCAGAATAGTAAAAAAAGATAAACCCTCTTCCGTACTTGGTACTCATTTTTGTGTCCTCTTGATAAAAAGGGACTGTGGGAGGCCGACAAAACCAGAGTCCGTTACAGGTAGCCATCTGATTTAGGCCCACTTCCCACACCTGTGAGTAACAAAGAACCTAGGAGTTCTTATTAACGACAAAGGAGCCTATTTACAAGCCCCTTGGGCCGCTGGTACGTCGCATTGCCTGACGCACCGGTGGCGCAACCTGCTGCGTGATATTTACAAGCACACGTAAAGCCACTCTGCTTGGCTTTAATTGTGCTTGTAGATATCGCCCCTTTTCACGCAACACTTTGCATGTTAGGGGCATGATATGGGTGTTGCTGTGGGTATTCCCACGCAACATCCATGTCTACTGATACATTCCAAGCAATCATAAACCTGGCAATGTGTCAGAATGTAATGCAACCCGAGGGGTGGTGTAGCGAGGTGTAACTAGGGGAAATGTTTTCATTTCTCCTTGTCTTTTCCTCTTTCAGTGCGTGCTGCATTCTGCAACATGCATTGGAAGAGAAAATCACCTCAATTAATTGTTTTTGTGCAGGATGTGCCCTTCATGCACAATGACAATCTCCCCACGACGCTGGCGCATGGCAGCAGTCTGTGTGCCAGCACAGGGGAAAACACAGGGATGCAACATATTATTGTAAATATGTCTCATCCCTGTGCTTCAAAACTAACGCAGCGCAGTGCAGCAAAATGACTTGCGACACCACGCTACGTTACTTTCTCGTAAATGAGACCCAGATTGCCTTACCATGACCAGATGAATGCAGTTTCTTCTGCCGCCTAGTAAACCCTCAGGCTGATCAAGAAGAATCTACCATTTATCCCAGTTAACTTACAGAAAACTGTAGTTGCCTCTCTGGTGTTGTCTAAGGCAAACCATTGTAATGGGCTGTATGTGAATGCCCATCATCATGTGCTCCACAAACTACAAACTTTACAAAATGCGGCAGCCTGTGTGCTTCTGAACATCCCAAAATACCAATCTGTCTCTAAATCTATTAGTAAGCTTCACTGGCTCCCTGTAAGGCAGAGGGTTCTTTTTAATTCACTTTGCACTGCATGCAAAGCATTGCATGATCAAGGTCCAGATTTTTTAAAGAGGAGCTGCACCTGGTACTTTCCAGCTAGATCCTTATGATCTATCTCTGCCAAATTGGTGTTAGTGCCCAGCTTCAAGTGTGCAACCTGGGGTGGCAGAGGCTTTGTGCTGGGAGCTACAAAAGCTTGGAATGATCTTCCTCCATATATCAAAGCTATGCCAGCTCTTGCAGCTTTTAGGAAATCCTTGAAAATATTGCAGTTTTCTGTTAATTCGCTTTTTCTTTGGGCCTCCTTTTCTCCTGTTCATCTAGTGCTTTGACATATGTGGCCATTCGAGAGCTCTATAAGAATAAATAACATAACATAACATACCAGTTCTAGGTCAAGATCCCATAATTATAATTACTGGTCAAGATCTCCTAGACAGTTTCGTTCAAGATGAAGATGGGATTCTCCATCCTGATAGACGAAGATGGGATTCTCCATCCTGATGGGGGTAGTCAAGATCACATTACTCAACCTCTGCTTCTGGTATATCCACTCCCACATTGACAGACAATTTCTCATGTTCATGATAGTAATACTTTCCAGGAGGGGCCAACAAATTTAATATTGGCTCACTGAATATCACAGCCACCATGTTGGTAATCTTTGAGACACTGCACCAACGATTCTTCTCCAGTCCATTGTTACCTGTGGTTGGAGGTCTCAAATGACCAGCCATGGATTTGTTCCTGACTTTGGAATCTATTAAGGCTGCACAATCATGCCTACAAACAAATTACAGGCCACCAGATCAGGTGCATTTCCCATAAAACAGGAGCTCTGGGCGCAAACAGGGAAAGTGCACCCTGTTACATAGACTGTGCTGCCCCCAGTGCAGCCAAGGACTCGTGCTGCCCTGGGGGCAGCGCATTCAGGTGAAAAACTGAGCTGCTTTGAAGCAGCCAGTCTGTGTTTCACTGTGCAAGAAGAGAGGCAACCCCTCATTAGGTCTCGCGAGCCAAAGGCTCGAAGAGACATTTTGTATGTGGGATTTTCAAAGTGCTACCCACAGTTTTGGCTGGCCTAAACCTTGAGTGCACGATCACATGCATGTCCACAGCTGCTCCCACTCCCCCCTCCCTTCTCTATAGCTTTCTTTCACTTTAGCTGCTTTGACCCTTGCATTCCCCCCTCCCTTCTCACCCAGCCCTTTGATGCTCTGCTCGATTACTTTCACTTTCGCCGCTACAAACTTTTCAAGCCTTTTACCGCCTTTGATTTTCTTTTATTTTGCTGAGCCTTGATTCATACGCGCTTGTTCCGATTTCAAGGGAAGTCTTACCCATCTTCAACTAACAGCATGCAGCCAAGCGTGAAGGATTATCGCTTGTACTTTCATTTCATATCATCTACAGCGCGTGTCCTCTAACGCATGTAAATAAATGTAACGGCACGATCAGACAAACGGTAAGGATAATCGCTTGTGCTTCCATTCAACTTTGTCTTCAGCACGTGTGTTTGTCAGCGCGCAGCAGATTTTCATGTTTCCTCGCTCATGACTATACATCGACGCTTGCATCATGTTTCTCCATCTCTCCCTTCCTCCTATGTTGTCCTTAGTTAACTTTACATCACTCTCTGCTCCTTTGCCACACACTCATTTGTCCTCAGTGTATCGCCTTCACGCTTTGCTTCCACTGATAGCATAACATAACATAGTATAGCATAACAAAACAAAGCATAGCATAACAAAACATAACAAAACATAGCATAGCATCACAAAACATAGCATAGCATACCAAAACAAAGCCTAGCATAGCAAAACACAACAAAACATAGCATAGCATAACAAAAAATAGTATAGCATAAAAAACACAACAAAAAATAGCATAGCATAACAAAAAATATCAAAGCAAAACATAGCATAGCATAACAAAGCATAGCATAACAAAACAAAGCATAGCATAGCATAACAAAACAAAGCATAGCATAGCATAACAAAACATAGCATAGCATAAGAAAAAACTAGCACAGCATTACAAAACTCAACAACACATAGCATAACAAAACATAGCAAAGCAAAGCAAAGCATTGCATACCAAAACACAACAAAACGTAGCATAGCATAACAAAACATAGCATAGCATAACATAGCATAGCATAGCATAGCAAAACAAAACATAGCATAACAAAAAACAAAACATAGCATAGCATCACAAAACATAGCATAACAAAACATAGCATAACAAAACAAAGCATAGCATAACAAAACACAACAAAACAGCATAGCATAAAACATAGCATAGCATAACACAACATAGCATAGCATAACAAAATATAGCATAACAAAACATAGCATAACATAACAAAACACAACAAAACGTAGCATAACTAAACACAGACAAAGGGCAAAATGCAAAGTACTGTGGTGGGGGAGGGAGGGGAGCGCGCACAAGCCCAAAGACCTGCAAGCCCGCTCCATTCATCCGCTTTTGGATGTTATAAAATCCACAGTAGTTTAATACACCATAACATAGCATAACATAACAAAACATAGCCTAGCCTAACATAAAATAACAGCATAACATAACAGAACATAGCCTAACATAACAAAACATACCATTACATAACATAATAAAACATAGCCTAGCGTTGCATACCATTGCATAGCATACCATAACTTAACATAACATAACAAAACATAGCCTCGCCTAACATAACATAACATAACAAATCATAACATAGCATAACAAAACATAACATAGTATAGCATAACATAGTATAGCATAACATAACATAGTATAGCATAACAAAACAAAGCATAGCATAACAAAACATAGCATAGCATCACAAAACAAAGCCTAGCATAGCAAAACACAACCATTGCATAGCATACCATAACTTAACAAAATATAACATAACATAAAAAAACATAGCCTCGCCTAACATAACATAACATAACAAATCATAACATAGCATAACAAAACATAACATAGTATAGCATAACATAACATAGTATAGCATAACAAAACATAACAAAACATAGCATCACAAAACATAGCATAGCATAACAAAACAAAGCCTAGCATAGCAAAACACAACCATTGCATAGCATACCATAACTTAACATAACATAACATAAAAAAACATAGCCTCGCCTAACATAACATAACATAACAAATCATAACATAGCATAACAAAACATAACATAGTATAGCATAACATAACATAGTATAGCATAACAAAACATAACAAAACATAGCATAGCATCACAAAACATAGCATAACAAAACAAAGCCTAGCATAGCAAAACACAACAAAACATAGCATAACAAAACAGTATAGCATAAAAAAACACAACAAAAAATAGCATAACATAACAAAAGTATCAAAACAAAACATAGCATAACAAAGCATAGCATAACAAAACAAAGCATAGTATAGCATAACAAAACTTAGCATAGCATAACAAAACATAGCATAGCATAAGAAAAAGTAGCATAGCATAACAAAACTCAACAACACATAGCATAACAAAACATAGCAAAACAAAGCAAAGCATTGCATAACAAAACACAACAAAACGTAGCGTAGCATAACAAAACATAGCATGGCATAACAAAACATAACATAGCATAGCAAAACATAGCATAACAAAACACAACAAAACATAGCATAGCATCACAAAACATAGCATAACAAAACATAGCATAACAAAACAAAGCATAGCATAACAAATCACAACAAAACAGCATAGCATAAAACCTAGCATAGCATAACAAAACACAACATAGCATAGCATAACAAAATATAGCATAACAAAACATAGCATAACATAACACAACACAACAAAACGTAGCATAACTAAACACAAAATAGCATAGCATAACAAAACATAACAAAACAGCATTGCATAACAAAAAATGGCATAACAAAACAAAGCATAGCATAACAAAGCATAGCATAGCATAACTAAACAAAACATAACATAGCATAACAAAACATAGCATAACAAAATACAGCAAAACATAGCATAGCAGAACTAAACAAAACATAGCATAGCATAAAACATAGCATAACAAAACAAAACAAAACATAGCATAGCATAACAAAACATAGCATAGCATAGCAAAACAAAACATAGCATAACAAAACACAACAAAACATAGCATAGCATCACAAAACATAGCATAGCATACCAAAACATAGCATAACAAAACAAAGCATAGCATAACAAAACACAACAAAACAGGATAGCATAACAAAACACAGCATAACAAAACACAACATAGCATAACAAAATATAGCATAACAAAACATAGCATAACATAACAAAACAAAACGTAGCATAACTAAACACAAAATAGCATAGCATAACAAAACACAACAAAACAGCATACCATAACAAAAAATGGCATAACAAAACAATACATAGCATAGCATAACAAAGCATAGCATAACACAACATAACATACCATAACAAAACATAGCATAGCATAACAAAAAACAACGAAACACAACAAAACATAGCATAGCATAACTAAACAAAACACAGCATAGCATAAAAAAACATAGAATAGCATAGTATATCAAAACAAAACATAGCATAACAAAGCACAGCATAGCATAACAAAACATAGCATAGCATAACAAAGCATAGCATAGCAAAACACAACAAAGCATAGCATAACACAACACAACAAATCACAGCATAACATAACAAAACATAGCATAGCAAAACAAAGCATAGCATAACAAAACAAAGCATAGTATAACAAAACACAACAAAACATAGCATAGCATCGCAAAACATAGCATAGCATAACAAAACCAAGCATAGCATAGCAAAACACAACAGAACATAGCATAGCATAACAAAACATAGCATAGCATAACAAAACATAGCATAGCTAAACATAGCATAGCATAACATAACAAAACACAACAAAACATAGCATAGCTAAACAAAACATAGCTTAGCATAAAAAACATAGAATAGCGTATCAAAACAAAACATAGCATAATAAAGCATAGCATAGCACAACAAAACATAGCATAGCATAGCAAAACACAACAAAACATAGCATAGCATAAGACAACACAACAAATCACAGCATAGCATAACAAAGCATAGCATAACAAAACATAGCATAGCATAGCAAAACATAGCATAGCATAACAAAACACAACAAAACATAGCATAGCATAACAAAACACAACAAAACATAGCATAGCATAACTAAACAAAACATAGCATAGCATAAAAAACATGGAATAGCATAGCATATCAAAACAAAAGATAGCATAAAAAAGCATAGCATAGCATAACAACACGAAACACTGCTACACACCTCACACTGCTACACGCCTCACACTGCTGCATGCCTCACACTGCTGCACGCCGCTCACTGCTGCACGCCGCTCACTGCTGCACGCCGCTCACTGCTGCACGCCGCTCACTGCTGCACGCCGCTCACTGCTGCACGCCGCTCACTGCTGCATGCCGCACACTGCACACTGCTGCACGCCACACACTGCTGCACGCCGCACACTGCTGTCTGCCGCACACTGCTACACGCCGCACAATGCTACACGAAACACTGCTGCACGCCACACACTGCTGCACGCCACACACTGCTGCACGCCACACACTGCTGCACGGCACACACTGCTGCATTACTCACTGCTGCATGCTGCACGACACTGCTGCACGCCGCACACTGCTGCACGCCGCACACTGCTGCACGCCGCTGCACGCCACACAGTGCTGCATGCCTCACACTGCTACAGGAAACACTGCTGCACGCCGCACACTGCTGCACGCCGCACACTGCTGCACGCCGCACACTACCGCACGCAACACACTGCTGCGCACACTGCTGCATCACACACTGCTGCATTACACACTGCTGCACGCCGCACACTGCTACACGCCTCACACTGCTGCACGCCTCACACTGCTGCACGCCGCACACTGCTGCACGCCGCACACTGCTGCACGCCGCACACTGCTGCACGCCGCACACTGCTGCACGCCTCACACTGCTGCACGCCTCACACTGCTGCACGCCTCACACTGCTGCACGCCGCTGCACGCCACACAGTGCTGCATGCCTCACACTGCTACACGAAACACTGCTGCACGCCACACACTGCTGCACGCCGCACACTGCTGCACGCCACACACTGCTGCACGCCGCACACTGCTGCACGCCGCACACTGCTGCATGCGGCACACTACCGCACGCCACACACTGCTGCGCACACTGCTGCATCACACACTGCTGCATTACACACTGCTGCACGCCGCACACTGCTGCACGCCTCACACTGCTGCACGCCTCACACTGCTACACGAAACACTGCTGCATGCCACACACTGCAGCATGCCACACACTGCTGCATGCCACACACTGCTGCACGCCGCACACTGCTGCACGCCTCACACTGCTGCACGCCTCACACTGCTGCACGCCTCACACTGCTGCACGCCTCACACTGCTGCACGCCTCACACTTCTGCACGCCTCACACTGCTGCACGCCGCACACTGCTGCACGCCGCACACTGCTGCACGCCGCACACTGCTCCACGCCGCACACTGCTGCACTCCACACACTGCTTTTATGCAAGTTTATGCTACTGACATTGCAAATGACAATGCGTTTTATTTGTTTTAAAATCAAAACATAAATAAAAGGCATTGTAATTTTATAATGCCAATAGCTCAAACTCTTATAAATGCGAGACCTATTGCATTGCAAATGCTTGTTTTTAAAGGGTATTAGAGATCACCTTGCCAGCGGGTGCAGTGAGTGACTGCACCCTCCTGCCAGGGGGTGTCTGGGGGTCCATAGGACCCCCTTTCCCCTCTCTAGAGGACTGCTGTCAAGGAGAGCATTGAAAATGTGCCCCCCTGACAGCTGCTTGCCTCTGCGCCATGTCTATAATACGGCACGGACACAGAGGCATTGGGATTCATTCATTTGCATAGGGCCACGCCTCTATGCAAATGAGGGAACGCCCTCTTGAGAAAGCGCTGGCGCTGTATGTGCGCCAGCATCTGCAGTATTACAGAAGGAGCCGCACAAGCATCTGCGGCCTCTTCTGTGATACAAAAGTGCCACGGGGGCCCAAAAAGGGTGCAAAAACCTGTTGCGCCCCCGGGTCACTTAGTGTGACATGGACACTGGAGCACACAAGCGATGTGTTGGTTTCTGGGGAATATCATCCCTCCTTGCTTGTGCCTGCTTCTGATAGAACTCAATTTTTTATAGAAAGTCCGGTCATGTTACCTTAGTAGATTGTAATTTGTGGCAGTATCTATGGATCTTGGCAATGATACACTCCCAGAAACGGTCCCTTGATCAAAGTGGCACAAACAGGATTTTATACCCTTTGTTCTGGAAAGAAAATCACTGCTGCAGCTCCTAACCCCTTTGTGTCATCAGAGCACAGTATTACTAAATCAGGGCCAAATCTAGCTGATATTTGGAGTAAGAGGATTTTATTTATTATAAGTGAAAAAGCTTAGATTTGTACGCATAATTTGTGTTATTTAAGAGACTGGTAAACGTATATTTTCAGGAAAAAGATTGTATTTCTAACTATAAAAACTAGGCGAGGCTCAAGCCTGTTTTACTTCAATAAAAACCTGTGGGTTTTTGAAAATGAACAACAAACTGTATCTGTTTTCCCCATTTTTGTAAATCAATATTTTCTCTGGTGGCCTGGTATAATGATCCGCCAATGTCTCAGGGAGAAGATCCAACTCTCCTGCTTGCTTACTGCAATTGATGTTGGCAATTTCCACCTCACTACTTTGAAAGTTCATCAGCTGCTAGGGATAACCACAGACCGTGTAAGTCATAGCGAGGCTGGAATGGTGGCAACCCTGAATTTTGACCCTACAGTATCAATGGGACGCAATGTTGAGGAAAAAATATGGAGAAAAAAATCAACAGGTAAGTCTAGACTTTCTATACTTAACTCCACTTGTAGGTACCTACACGGTACATATGTCTTCAAAGTACATTGACGTGGAGGCAGGAATAGTAAATCTACACTTCCCTATACGCACACACCTTTCAATATTTTATTCCTTGATATTCTTGTACCAAGATATTCTGGGGGTCAATAATCAGTAGCACGAATGGCTTGAAAAATGAACCTACTGAGAAAATGGCACAAATTACAGTTTGTGTAGGGAAAAATAGTTCGGTTTCACATGATGTGGAGTGGTGTAATACATATTTGTAATAGTTAAGTATACACTAGCAACAAAATTGTGATTCTGAACAGCAACACACACAAACAGATCCGCAGGCACAGTGTTACAATATTAACCAGGGCCAGTCTGGGAACTCAAAGCAACCCTGTCAATGTTGTCGACCAGTGGGAGGGGGTGTGTGGAGGCGTGGTAGGGGGGCACTGCGGCTATTGTTACTGGGAGCTGCTATTGTAGCACCGCTGCAAAACTGGCCTCTAGTGACAAAACCGAACCCACCCTTCAAGACTACCAGGTAAGCGTCCGATGCCTGGTATGGCAAGTCCAGCCCTGGTATTACTGCCAAGTATGTATTTAGGTATATATGTGGGTATGTGGTTAGAGTAAATCTGGATGAAAGGCAGCAGAGTGCTGTACATGTCCCAAAAGTTTTTCCACGAGGAAGAAAGTCAATAAACATCATGCATTTTAATGTGTTCACTATGCCATATTTTCAACCTTAAGTACATATTACATGCACTCAACCCTATCTACGTACCAAGGACTAGGATGCTCATACAAACAACATGGGTATTTGTCTTGTGGTGTTTATTTCATGAGGCTGATTGTACCCCCCTGAATCAATTATATTCTCAATCAATTATTTTCTACCTATATAATCACTTCCAACACATCGAATGAAAAGAATGAATGCACGTTTATTTATTTATTTAATGTGCTGGAGGTGATTTCAGAGGCAGAATATGATTGATTCAGTACAATCAATAGCTGTATGCCTCAAGAAATGGAGCCCACAGGAGAAATATCCATGTTATTTATATTTTCAATATTGACATGACTGACATGATTTATAATTGTGTCTCTTACTGTGTGTTCTGTAGCAAAATAATCCCTAAGATTCATATGGAGCAGAAATTGGATGGTTATTTTTAATGGGTTTGTCTGTTCATTACTCTCTTAAGCACAGAATGGATCACAGTTTAGGATGTTGTCAGTTCAGTTTTTACAGTGTGTAATATTGGTGTATAATTTTAAGAGCCACAAGTCTGAATGGGGGATAATGTGTTATTACCCAATGGGGTATATTTACAAGAATGTGTGATAACTACCGCAAGAGTAGCCTAACGCAACTTCCAACATCGCAGCCCAACGCAGGAAAAATTACGCCGTGCCAACCAAGTATTCACAACACAGCGGTAGCATGTGATAGTCACCAGATAACGCGTCAACTGGCCACGCAAAATGCAATGCCACGCCGCAAAAATGCGAAACGCTAATGCAAAAAAAAATGCGACGAGGCCAACGTGGTACAAAAAGCCGTGAAAATCAGCCACAGGCCTGCAAATACCACGCGTCTGGCGGGCAAATGCACCACAAAAAAGACAGAACCACACCAGAAACAAGCCAAAGCACGTAGCAACATGGATGCAAACTGACCCAGCCCAGAGGCCAACGCGAACCCCACAACCCCCACAGACCACCAGCAAGGGACAACGGGCTCGGGGAAGGCCAAGGAGAAGAGGGAGAGGAAGAGAGGTGCAGACCGCAGGAAAACAAGACCAGTGTTATGGAGGTGACAGAACACTACCAGCAACTGACCCACAAGCAGACCTCCTGGAATGTAGTCAAAGTGCCCAGGAGGCCAATCCAGGAGGCCAAGAAGCGCCGGCATGACGTGACAACTGAAACCAGGCACAAACCCACTGCCAACAGGAAGGCAGCATCGGCAAAAGGAGGTGGCAGTCCAGCAACACAGGAGGAGCTGGAGGAAACCCTGGCCAGTCATCAGTGTGGAGACGGTGCCAGGAGTAGAGACTACGGACACAGCTCAAGAGGACCTTACAACATCAACAGGGCGAGTAACGAACAGGGACTGGGGGGACGGGAGAGATTGGCACAATGGCACACAGGCACACGAGATGTAGCACACTGCACACCCACAATTACCCAGAACCATGTCCCTGATCCCCTTGGCACACTGCAGCACACACACATTGCAAGAACAGCACACCCACATTGACGACAACGTGGTACAATGCGCATAGCCGACACTGCAGAACAGAGGACACAACTGGCTCCGCACATGCACAGAAACATGCCTACTACATCTGACAGAGCTGGAAACTGTGAAATGGAAATGTGCGCGTACGACCTCACATCTGTCATGTAGTCCAAATGTTCACTGTCCCGCAGAAGAATCCAGCACATCACAAACAGTCACAATGCACATTGCCATACAGTCTGCATGTAAACCAGAACAATGTACCAACAAATGTCAACACAATGTCAACATGCATCTCCCCTTCACGTTGCAGAGGGGCAAACAACACGTCCAGCAGAGCACAGAAGACAACACATCTGTGATGCCGGAGAGGACCACCACACCGTCAACACCGATGCCCTACAACAGCCCATGGATATCCCACGCAACCCACCACCAGGACCAGGGCACGCAAGCTACTCAGAGAACACAGAGCCTGCAACAGACCACACAGCAGGAAGCACCCGCAAGCACAGCTGGCTCACGACACTTCACCCACCTACACATGGCACTCCAATGCCAGGTGTCAGCACGCTAAAAGGAGGTGGCCCAACAGGTGTGGGTGGGTGCCAAAACCATGGAAGGCGAACTAGAGCACATACGTTGGTGTCTATCACCCTCAGGGACCACCCACACCCCACAAAGAAGCCCCACACTGCCATAGAGACACATGCAGACGCACATTCACAGTACACAACCACGCCCAGGGGCGCGCAAATAGCAGTCACACACCCACGTTGGCCCTGCGTACGATGGCCCTGGCCACTCCCCTTATGAATTGAGTGGGTGACGACAAAGCTACATGTCCAAGCTCAAACCCGCTGCCTGTGGTGACATGTCTGCATCTGATGTACACAGCACAATGTAATGTCGTAGGGCACAGGGCCCTCATGAAGACAACAAGACCACAGGGACACACGTAGACATCATGTTGTACTGGCTACGGGCACGTGTGCCTGGCCCCTTTATTGGCAGGGCCACATGTACAGTGACGCCTGTGCTGGAGGGGTGTAGGGTGAGTGCAAGCCAGCCCACATGCAGTGCTTGCTGCTGGCAACCACTTGAACAGTGGACACCAGTGCAACGGAAACTGAAAACACCTGCATGACAGTCAACTGCTGAGCAACATGGAGGGAGCCGGAGAATGTCGAGAGGTAACACAACATGCAAACAGAAGTGTCCGTGAGTTGCAGTGCACTGAGGTAGGGACACCACAGCTGAACGCGCCCATGTGAAGAAAATGTCTCGGATTGTGTCCCTTCAAATCATTCCTGATGCAGATGCAGTGGGGTGTGTTAGATCTGTATCATCATCCTCATCAGCATCCCAGGTCTCCCACACTGCTTGAGGTGACATTGCTGCGCAACCTCTCCACAACACAAAACTCAATAAGTAACGGACGATGGCTTGTGGTGCAGTCAGTGGCACCTGGAGTGCTGAGCAGGGTATCCGACTGATGATGGCATCCATGACAGGTGTGAGCAACTCCGTACGTCTGTCAGGACCACCGTTTCAACTCTGGCAGATGGTGGTTGGAGGTGGTCTTGGCGGTGGTGGCGTGTGCCTCCTGCGGTGATGCGACGTCCGGGTCGGTCAGGCCTCGATTTAATGTGTGAGCCCTGGTGGACCGCAGTTGAGGCCAGAGGCAGCGGACAGCGCAGGGCCACAGACACATGGCATTGATGACCCTGTAGCCATCGCCTTAGAGGCCATCTAATATCTCAGAAGAAGGGGTCCCGGACCTGACCAGCACAGAGTTAGTGGCCTTGTATGCACAGCGGCCGGCACAGGCACCCTACCACGGGACGGTGACTTGCGGTGCACTGAGGTAGGTCCACGCGCCATGAGCGGGTCCTCATCGATGTCCAAGGTGAATGTGGCGTATGCTTGTGGGGGACAGAGGAGGGTGTTCTCCAGGGCATGATGCGGAAGGTCTGATGTTATCAGGCAGCAGCAAATGGAGGAGTGGAAAGCGCCAGCCTAGTTTTCACCACCAATTCGGTATCAGCTACACGAGGATGGACACTAGCCCCTAGTCCATAGACTCAGACGCCACCAATGTACGACCAGAGAGTGTCCATGAATGTCGGGTAACAGACTTAGTGGCACCGGTGCTGAGAGGGGATGCAGTCTGCGATGATGCCGGTACACTGATATGAACTCCGCCATCGCTAAATAAAGACTCTTTGACCTACTGGACCGCAGTGTAGGCCGGAGGCAGCGGTCAGCAGTGGCCCACACCCACCTGTCGTTGGCTCGCGATGCACAGAGTTAGTGACACCAGGGCAGTTAGTGTTCGATCACCTCCATAACGATGATACTGTTCCTTCCGGACTGCAAAGCGTCATCTTCATACACCTCTCCTTGTGTGCGAGGAGATGTATTCTGCCTTTGAATAATCGATGTTCAGTTCAAATTCTGTGACCTGCACGTGCGCAGCGTAGGACGAGGGCAGTAATCCGCGAAGGCCCACAGACACGTGTGGTTGTACTGCTATGCACAGACTTGGTGGCACCACATCGAAGGAAGTATAGTGACATAAACTCTGCCTTAAATAATGTTCACTGCCATGGTGCAATCAAGACTCAGTTCCAAATGTGTGACCTACTTGACCATGGTGTAGGCCGGAGGCGGCAGTAGAGTACGTCAACGAGAAAGGACTATGTTATGTTAGGAGATTTGTAAAGCGCTCTACTCACCCTGGGGCATCTCGGCGCTGCCTAATAGACTAACATCCTGGACAAAAAACAGCAAAGTGAACTAAGGTGAGAGTTCAGAACAGGAAGGCTTTCAACTGTTTCCTAAAAAGTTCGTACTTAGGAATTGATCGCCGAGTCTGGGGAAGCTGATTCCAATATTTTGGAGCAAGATATGAAAAAACTCTGCCTCCCGTCCGAGTAAGACGGACACGGGGGACCTGAAGGAGGCCCTGCAAACTAGATCTAAGACTCCTTGATGGACAGTATTTAAAAAGGTTTTTTTTGTAAATAGAGAGGACCTCGATTGTTCAGAGCATTATAGGTGAGACAGCAAATCTTGAAAAAATATATTTTTTTCACCGTTAACCAATGTGATTCTCTGAGCAATGGAAGAGAGGGGGAGCCTGCCGGTTGATTAAAGATCATTCTCGCTGCTGTGTTTTGAACCACCTGCAGCTTAGCTAGGTGGGTCTCTCCTACTTCTGCCAGCAGTGCATTGCCGTAATCTAAACAGCTAGTTACCAAAGCTTGCACTAAAGTCCTACGATAACAGGTAGGCATATATGGAAGGATTTTTCTCAGAAGCCGGAGGCTATAATAGCATGAGGTGGATGTGGTCGCGATATGGTCCTTCATGGACAACAACCGATCAATTGTTATGCCCAGGTTTTTTACTGAAAATTTGGGGGTAGGGGCAGAGCCCAATTGAGCAGGCCACCAATCATCAGACCAGATATCAGTTGCTTTACCCAGCAGCATAATCTCTGATTTATCTGGATTCAGCTGCAGGTAATTGTCCGTCATCCAGTCATATATCTTCTTCATGCCATTTGCAAAGCGGATTTTCTCATTCGCTAAGTTTTGTCCAATAGTGAACATAAGTTGCGTATCATCTGCATATGAGATGATCTCGAAGCCTAACTGTTCAGCTATCCTCGCCAAAGGGGACATGTAAATATTGAAGAAGGTAGGACTCAAGCAGGAGCCCCGCGGAACACTCCTCTTCAAAGGCATTTTGGGCGAGGTAAAGGGACCCAGTATGACAGTTTGGGTTCTGTCAGCCAAAAACTATTGTAGCCACTTCAGGGCAGTCCCTTTGATACCACCAGTGGCTAATCTCTCCGCCAGCTTTATGTGCAAGATGGTATCAAAAGCTGCGGCGAGATCTAAGAAAATCAGTATCACTGAACCCCCTGAGTCTACTGTTCGTCTGAGCGAATCTGTCACTGCCAATACGGCTGTTTCGGTACTGAAGCCTTGCCGGACACCCGATTGTGAGGGGTCCAGAATTCCATTTTGTTCCAAATAAGAGAAAAGTTGTCTATTTATAGTACCTTCCAACAGTTTTCTCAAAAGTGGTAGTAGGGAAATAGGCCGGTAGTTTGAAAGAATTGAAGGATCCGCTGAAGGTTTTTTCAGTATAGGGCGGACAAAAGCCTCTTTCCAAACAGTGGGAATAGTGCCCGTTATTATGGAACAGTTGAAAATATCTCTAATTGCCGGGGCCCAGCTTGTAGCTAAAAGGGCAATAACTTTTGGAGGGCACAAATCATTTGGGGACCCAGATTTTGCTTTAGAGAGGCCTTTAATGACCTCTTCAGTGGTGGTCAATTCAAAGTGCTCCAAAAAGCCATTAACTGCCTGACCTCCATCATTCATTTTAGGCGTCATATCCAAAGTTGAAGAGGTTACTGGAGGGAAACTATTGTAAATTTTGGATATCTTGTCCTGAAAAAAAGATGCCAAAGAAGTACAAAGGTCCTGAGATTCTATAAGTGGCTGACCGCAAGCTCTAGGAGATGAAAAGTCTTTAACTATGGAGAACAAGGCTTTCGAAGAGTTGCTGGCTTGTTCTATCTGCTTAATGATGATGGAGCGTCTCGCTGCTTTTAGATTTAAATGCTAAGTGGCCAAAGACTGTCTATACAAAAGTCTATTTTGATGTTCCCTATTTGCCCGCCAAGTCCTCTCGAGGCGCCTACATTTGGCTTTTTCCATCCTAAGCTCCTCTGTGTACCAAGGAGTCGAGATTCGTCGTATAGCCGAGCTCAATTTTCTTGGTATAGTTACATCAAAAGCAGATTGTAGAGCAGCGGGCCTCTGTCGTGGAGCCCGTGATGGTCTGAGGAGGCTGCCAAGTTCGCGGGCCTTGGGCTTGGAGCTTGCACCTGCACGTGATGGGCCCTCTGTGACACACGCCGGTGTCGGCAGGTGATCAGTGTGGCCTGGCGGAGCAGGGACGGACCTGACGGGTTCGGGGTCCAGTGGTCCGAGGTACGGCATGCACACAGTATTGCAGGCAACTCCGCTCACAAGGACGGCGTCGGCCTCGTGGCGTGGTGAGCGGCGCCACCCTGGCAGGGACATTGGGCTTTCCGGAAGAGGACCACGCCCAGGGCTACGTTCTTTTTATTCACACCCCTACGGTGGCCTGGCATACGCCAGGCCATCCCGCTCCGCTCATGCTTACGGGGGGGGGGGGGGGGGGGGCGTAACAGGCAACATTTACGCAAACTCCGCCACTGGCCGGGGTGACATGGTTGCGTCGACTATCAACTACACACCATGGATATGGGTGTGTTCTGCATACAGCGGTCTGTCCAGCACATCTCCACCACTCTAGTAATTCCCAATCATGGTTCTCCTGCATCCTTCACACATGCCTGGTTGCCACCTCTCCCCACATTCGGCTAGTGTGTGGCTGAGGTGCCATGCCGTTGATGGCTCATGTTCACGGCATGCCCAGGTTACCATTGTGAGTTGTCCTGTCGTGTCTGGTGGGTGGGCATGTTGTATGTTGGTTTTGTTTTTGTGACATGTGCATTGCCAGAGCTGTGAGTTGCATGGTTGTGGAGTTGAGGTGAGTGGGGTGTTCATTTGGTACTTGATGGGGCTGTGCATTTCCCTTGGTGACATTCTGGGGACGCTGGTTGCTGATGGAATGTCGAAGGATGGAGGAATCGTGCACAGTGGCTGGGTATTTGGAGGCGAGATTGGTGGATGTTCCATGGTGTTCGGTTGTTGCCTGCACATTGATGCTAGACATGTGCTTTCTGTTGCGGCTATTGTGTGCTGTGTGGGCAGGGGGCACAGGTATGACATGTTTGCTGTGGATTGCCCACAGAAAGTGCGTGCATCCAGCTATGGCGTATGGTTCTTGCGTGGTTTCCAGTGGATCCTGCGCATTATGTTTGATGTATGGGGACTGGGCTACCAGGCTGTTGTGATGTCCAGTACAGGTGGGAGGGACTTGGATGTGGCTGGCTGTGTGACTCCTCCGACTGTGGCGGGTGTTGGTTGGGGGGTACCAGGGGCCAACAGGTGCAGCACAACCAACAGCTTTGTGTGGGATGGGATGTTGGTTGTCCGCTGTGTTGGTGCCGTCGGCCTGTTGGGAGTTGTTGGTCATGATGCGTGCAAATGTTGTCCTTTTGAACCTGTATTGGGCAATGACATTGTCAGGTGTTGGGTCTGTGAGGCTGGTGTTTCCTGGGGGTCCGCTGTCTTTTTCAGCGCTGCCTGGGTGGTGGTCCAGGGGGGGTGTTCCGGGTGCTGTATGGGGTCATGGGGGGGTGGCGGTGGGTATTGTGGCCCTCTTGGGTGTCCAGGCCGCATGACCAGTGGCTCCATGGCATCTGCTCTTCCGATGTGGCTGTGGGCTGTGCTCCCTTTTGTGGTGCAGGCTGCGGTCCGACTTTGCACCAGGTCAGAGCAGGTGTTATTTTCCTGCTGCTAACGTGCCTTATCGCCTGTTTTGTCTTTTTATCGCAGTTCTGTCTGTTTGTTGTGAATGTTGTGTTGTCGCGGCTTTTGGCACGGGAACGCCTACTCTGCATCTCATTAGCGATAGTTGTGGGGGTCATCCGTGGCGATGTTTTTTGCGGCTGCTATTGCGGGTTAACTGGTGCTGTGGGCTGTTAACACCAGCTTGTGAATGGGGCGATACATTTATTGCTACTTTGGCTGTGATAAAGTGCCGTTAACTCGGCGATAGTTCCTTGTGAATATGCCTCAATGTTTTTTGCCATTTGCACTGGAAAACTCTGAATATTGCACTTTTTGCCTGTGGAAAGTTTACCAGGTTTTTCCTGGTGAAATTTATACCTTGAAAACTGCTTTGTCTGTGTGCTAATTATACATGAATTGCAATCCTGATTCAGGTGCTAACTCCATTTTGTGCTAGAACTGGGATTACCACCCAGATTACAATTAAGGGTTATCATATGGTTAGATTGTTATTTAAAACTTTTATTAGCGATGAAATCTCATACAGTTCATTTGAAAATTGGAAAGATGACAACTGAGAGTCGGTCTCAACTTTTATAATGTATATGTTCTGTACTCCAATCTTAAACAATTTCGCTTTTCTATAGTACATATTTACAGCGGCAGTGCCTCCATGAGAGCGGAGGAGCGTCGCCTCTCCGCTGTAAGTGAAGGAAACATGAAAAATAAAATGGTATTAAAACAAATGTATTACCATTTTATTTTTCATGGTGGAAGCAGCTGAGTCTGAGAGGGTGGAGCCAGCAGAAGGTAGGAACAGTGTTCACTTCAGTTTAAAGTGCGCATTTCACTTTAGCCGGCTGTCTTGGGATTGCCAGCCTGACATGCAAACTTTAAACACTCCAACCCAAGCTGTCTTAGACAGCTGGGTGGAGAGCAAACACAGTCCTCCAGGACCTGAAGGAGCATGAAAACCGGCGCGCTTCAGCCAGTCCTGGTGTTTCTCTCATGCAGCATGAGCGCAGCACCAGGATTGGTAGAGGGGAGCTGGATGAGGCTTCCAGCTGTTCTGTGGATGCTCGTTTGTGATAGAGACTTTGTCAGTGACTATTGATGAGACACCGTCATTCAGCATGTGTAGAGCCCTGAAAGAGACACCTCCCCAGGAACCACTTGATAAACCCTGTATGTTAGAGTGGTGCTATTTTTTTTTTATTTCAATATACTTTTTATTGTTTTTTACAACATATAACATATAACATGTAATCCTCAACGCTTTGTCGTTACAGGGCAGTCCGAACTGGCTATGTTAGATGTAGAACATTTTCGGTTGATATATGCTTGACTGCCCCCTATCCACTGTCACTGTAAGGGAAAAGGAGAGAGTGAAAGGGGAAAAGATAGGAATTAAAGTAGAGAGAAAAAGAGATAGCATACCTGAAGTTTACTATTTTCCTCGCTAGTGTCTTGACCCAGTGGGGGTGTGCTTTTCGAGCCGTTCTGTTAGTACTACTCAAGGCGGATCATATGGGACTAGGAACTTGTCCAGGGCCGCCCACATTCCCCTGCAGGGTTGTCTCCATGGTGAGTTTCGTAGGGCAGTTGTGTCAGCGCCTCTAAGATACGTCACCCAATTGAGCCAGCCCTTGAAGTTTGCCTTGGAAGTGTCTTTCCATTTGGTGAGTATTATTTTGACTGCCGCTGTTAGAAGGAGATCCAGTAGGTCTCTGTCCTGTTGTGAGTCTACCTCTGTTGTCATAAATGCAGTAGTTAGAGTAGCAAATTCCTCTTTTAGTGTGCATCCTAACATTTTATTTAAGAAGGTGAAAATCTTCTCCCAGAATTCTTTAACTTTGGGACAGTGGTAGATAAGGTGTGCCAGGTCCCCCTTTTCCTTGTCGCAATTCCAACACTGATCATTGTCCCTCAGGCCCAGGGTGGCCAGTCGAGCCGGTGTCCAGTAAGTTTTGTGTAGGAGCCAGAATTTTGTCTGTGCTAAAACCGGGGAGATTTTGTTTTGCGTGAAATAGAAGAGGGAACATTAGAATCCTAGATGTTCCGGAGGGAGAGGAAGACAAAACAGGGTCGTGCATGGCCTTTATCGAAGACATGATCCCCAAAATTACGAACCTCAAATTTGACCACCCTTTTGAGCTTGACAAGGCATACAGGGTACAAGCCTACAAAGCCACGAGTGGTGCTATTTCTCATTAAGAGAAAACTATTTCACCATACAACTTCCGGGAACTGTGGCAGACTATGTAAACAAATTTTCCTGCGGCGGTGCCTCTGAGAGTTGCCCCTCCTCTGAAAGTGAAAGAGAAGAAAACATGAAAAATAGAATGGTAATAAAACAACTTTATGATCCTTTTATTTTGTATTCTGGCAGCAGCTGAGTCTGAGAGGGCGGGTCCTGCAGCAGGGAGGAATACTGTGCACTTCAGTTTAAAGTGTGCATGTCACTTTGGCCGGCTGTCTCGTGACGGCCAGCCTAACATGCGCACTTTAAACACTCCAACCCAAGCTGTCTTAGACAGCTGGGTGGAGAGCAAGCACAGGCCTCCAGGGCCTGAATGAGCATCAAACCAGTGTGCTCCAGCCAATCCTGGTGTTTCTCTCATGCAGCATAAAAGCAGCACCAGGACTGGTAGAGGGGAGCCGGATGAGGCTTCCAGCTCTTCTGTGGACGCTCGTGTGTTATAGAGACACTGTCAGTGACTATCGATTAGACAATGTCATTCAGCTTGCGGTGAGCCCTGAGAGAGACGCCTCACCGGGAACCACCTGATAAGCCCTGTGTGTTAGAGAGGTGCTATTTCTGACTAAGAGAAGCCAAATTCTCCATACAACTGCCGGAAACCCTGGCAGACCACGTAAACAAATTTACCGATGGCCGGGCTGTACCTAAAATTTAGGTACGTTGAACAACAAGGACCTCGTGGTCAAAGTCCCACTGTCACAAGAAGCTAGTGTTTTTTCTGAAACACTAAATGATTGCTCAAATGCAAGACGTGAAGGCCAGGGCATGACATTGGCTGCACACCCTGGTGAATACCATATACAAGTTCATTCGAACCAGTCTTCCACTCGCAGGTGCGAAAAGTCGCAACCTGAATGCATATTGACTGCACCTTTTTACGTCGAGCGTAGACAGCGCTTGCGCTGTCGCTTAGAGACGGACCTCTTGTGTATACTTTAGCAGTTGAATTGCTCTCATTGCTGTCAGATGGTTTTTATTTGGCTGTGTTACTGTCCTTCACAAAAACTTGTTTGCCAATGGCTAATCCTCCCTTTATTTCCTTCCTTTTCCTTTCCGTTTTGGCCGGATGCAGCACTGCCCAAGTACTATATTGTTACGCCTTATGTGTTGATGTCTTCGTTTGAGGACTTCTTTTCTTGTTTATTTCAGCTGCAAGCAGGGCCGGACTGGGGACCAAAACTGGCCCTGGCAAAGAGCTCGGCCGGCCCCCCTGGGTGCAGCTGAGCTGTTTGCCAGGGCCGGTTTCGGAACGATTTTGTTACAGGGGCCGATTTTGCCACTATGCAGCAAAAACGGACCTGTAACAAAAACAGCCCCCACCCTGGTGGCCCCCCGGGAAAATGCCCGGTGCTCGCTTCGGCCAGTCCAGCCCTGGCTGCAAGCCGCATGAGCTGGGATAATGGAAGGCGTACTTTTCTTTTGTTCATTGGTTTCATAATAGCGTTCACACCGTGCTAAATATGTAAAGTGGAGGGAGCGGACACCTACCGGAAGAGTCCTGATTGGGGAGGTTAGCAGTTGAGCTGCCTCCATGTAAACTGATGCAGGGCAAGACGCGCAGCGGACGCGCAGACGCAACGGACGTGATGCTGGCGCACCGAAGGCGTGCCTAAGGCAAGCCTGTCTGCGCCCGTCCGCGCCAGGCCGTCGCCAGGAGCCAGAACCCCTGCCGGTTTTCCCTCAGATCAGGCAAATAAGGGTAACATCTCTCTTACATACTCCAGTCAAGAACTAGTTAGAATTAGAGATGTATTGTTCTCTTTCTCCAACAAATAATAAAGAGTGCACCCCACCTTTATCCTTAGAAGGACTCTTCGCATGCAAGACCTGCAGATTTCAAAGCTCTGTTCCTACATTGCCCCTAAATAACGCAATCATTGATACCCCGTTCAATCGAGAGATTAGGCCACCCATTGTCACTAGCGAACAGGAAAGATCCCCGCACACCTCCCATCATAACAACAGAGGCTGGAATTGCTTTGTGGCCGATGTCAGATCTCTACCCAAACATGCTACACACATATGGGACCTGCTATCTTCCACTCTCCCCCACATCGGATTTCTGACTGAAACCTGGACCAAGCCTTGCTCTAACCCTGATATTGCTGTTGCACTTCCCGAGGGTTACCACATTCAGATTTGGATAGACCTCACAAGGTAGGAGGAGGATTAGCAATTATATATAAAGATCTGATTAAAATCTCCATTATTGACCAACAATGCAGCGAAACTATGGAGATCCTAGTTTTCAGAGCTGACCTACATCCTCAACTTAGTTGGAAAGGTGCTCTCATATACTGGCCCCCGGGACCCCTTTCCAAATTTTCCTCTCAACTAATGGAGCTAATCTCACCCCATGTTATTTCAACTAGAGACTTCCTACTACTTGGAGACTTTAACATACATGTTGAAAACCTCTATAACAGAGAAGCCATATCTTTATTAACAGACCTATCCACGCTCAAATTAATTAAAATAAACAATGAGCCCACCCACCAGGCAGGACACGCTAGATTTAATTCTTACTTACTCCCCCATTATCATCTATAGAGCCTCCAGTCCACTGACCTGGTCGGACCACTCTTTGATTTCCAAATTAACAGAAAGAAAGGCAGCACAACCCCCAAAACATATCCCACTAGGAGATACAGGCAATGGCATAAACTCACACCCACAAAGTTCCACGAAATGTTCATACCCCCCCAGAACTCCGATTCTGACACTACTCAGGAACGCTTAACTTCTTTTACAGCCAGTATGCTATCCACCATTGACCGCCTAGCCCCACTGAAACTGCAACCGGTCGCAGCCAAACGACAGCAGACTCCACGGTTATTCCCCCGATTTAAGATCTGAAAAAAGCCAATGCAAAAAACTGGAACGGCTCTGGCGCCTTTCCAAAGACTCACAAGATAAAGAAATTCAGGATTGCACTAGCAATATACCATCAAAATCTAAAACTCGTTTGGAAAACACTACAACTCGAAAAAGCTGAAACCTCCCCTCGCCACTTATTCCGGGTCCTAAATTCATTTAACAACCCTAGGGCATGTATCACCGAAGAAGCCCCTTCCCAAACTTTATGTGACAGCATTGCAAACCATCTCTCACAAAAAATAGAAAACATCTATCAAAAGATTACTTCAAACTCCTATCCTCAGGCAGGACCAAGCATTGACCCTCCCCCTATCACACCCGATACCTTAACCCTTGAAACCTTCCCAGCTCTAACCACAATCGAAGAGGAATCATTACTAAGAATAGTTAAATCAGGGTCTTCACTTGACCCTATACCTGCCAAGACCTCCGCCCTACTATCCAGGACACTTGCAGCTCCCATCAGCTCAATCCTTAATAGATCCATGGAGGAAGGCAGCCTCCCCCTGGAGTGGGAAGCAACTCAGGTCATCCCCATCAGGAAGAACCCTAAAGCCGCCCTCGAAGATGTTTCTAACTATCGTCCCATCTCTCTGTTTCCTTACACAGCAAACTCTTAGAGAAGCACATAAACAAGCATTTGTCCATAGGGTCCTCCCTCTCCTGCCAACATCTGTACGTAAACTCTAGTTCAGGCTCTGATCCTCAGCCGCCTGGACTATTGCAATGCCCTGCTGATCTCTGCAAAGGAATCCTCTTAGTAAATTGCAAGTAGTTTAAAAATACCGCAGCTCGACTGGTGACCAATGCCCCTCCCAGAACCGCATCTACTCCGTTACTTCAAAAACTACAATGGCTCACAGTGTAAAAGAGAATAAAATTTAACATCTGCTGTATGGTTTACAAATCCCTAAACAACATGGGATCCAGCTAGCTGACTAAAAAGTTGCTCAGCTTTATACCACCCATACCCCTGCGGTCAGATCACCAAGGACTCCTGAATACCCCGTGCTGCAAACTAGCCCACATGGGCGGTAAAGCATTCTCCCACCTTACCCCACGATACTGGAACCAACTCCCCATCCAGCTGTGCCAATGTACCAACTTCTTGGCCTTCAGAAAGCTGCTGAAAACGGCACTGTTCTAAACTATCTCCTTGGGTCGGTCACTAGTAGTCACAGCGCGGAGATAACCCGATGGGGGTGATTTGGGTGCTATAGAAATCATATAAATGAAATGAAATAAATAAAGTGGTGGCCACGCTTTTGTTTTCAACATTTGAAAGATGTATTTAAGGCTTTTTGACAACGCTGCATACTGTGCTTCCACTTTCATTGTATTGGACGCGCTCTGTGTCCCCCGATACTACTGCGTCCCCGGCACCACATGACACCCCCTGACCCCGCCCCCACTAATTCAAAAACAGCAGTGCCACCGGTTACAAACGCCATAGCGTCGAAAGCGGCAATGTCACTGGCACGGGAATCACGTAAATGCCCTTTGAATGCGTGCTTGTGCTCGCGAAGAAGCATTTCTTCAGCTTCTTTACGATTGTTACTTTCTGCCGCTGCTTGCATTTATTGTCCTTACCTTTCCTAGCGATGGGCTTCTTTTGATAGGAGTCAAGCATGTTTGCGCGTCTTTCCAAAGCTATTCCTGCATGCTTTGGATTCGATGCCTGGCGGGGACACTAACAAAAATGCACTCACACAGATTCTCGCAAATAATTACTGTTTCAAAGTAATTCAGCTTGATGGCTGTGTTGTATTATATGCGTGAAATGTGCACATTTGATTGGACTGGTGAAATGGGAAATTCCTTGACTTGCAACATTGTTTTTTCACTTTTGATGTGAACATTGTCAGGTTAATGACTTCATTTAAAAGGGCGTTGTGTCTCCTGGAGGCTGGGTGATTACAGTGTGGAGGAAGTGAAGTATGAGGTGAAAGGGCCACCCATGCTGGAAACTGTGTACATTAATATGCTTCCACACTCCCTGTTGTGTGACCTTTTCACATTCAGAGGCATTAAGTCAATGTCATTAAAGTGTGAATATTATTCTCCACCGTGCCAAGGGCTCATATTGATGTGAACACATGAGCATCCTTCTCCCATTGAAGGAAGACGCTACATTTTAGTCAAGTCCCAATCCTCTCTTGCATATAGTTGTAGTGTTAGGCATTACACGTCTCAAATGGCAAAGCCCAACACTTTCGTTAGCAGCTATGTTTCGGATTGCAGCAGCCAGGCTTCGGCACTGGAGGCCGTGCCAGGCCAGGTCCTCCCTTGGGGAACCGACATAAGCCAGGGAGCCATTAGCAGACGGAATCTCGTTAAAACAAAATGATGGAAGGAATTGTCAACAATTAATGGGTAGGGTTGGACTTGGTTATGCATAGATAATGTAGCATAGCCTCTCACCATTGGTTTTAGCAACTCCTTTTCTTCCCTTAAGCCCTGCTGCTTAATCATGAACTGCTGTGTAATATTTCTAATTGTAAATTTGTCCAGGGGTTTGGGGCTTAGAAATAAGTCAGGGCAACCTAACCATTTTGTCAGTTCCCTTAAGTACTTTAGCGAGGGGATATATTCAGCCCTGTCTAGCGCTAGACAGTCAGTAATTATTATTTGGTTTAGATTTATGATAGGGCTTGCCCAAACGCTCAACCAGCACATTAAAGGGGCTACTGCTATCTGGTCTGATATATATCCCACCCTTAATTCTTCATCTAATATGTATGCGGGGGTGGAATGCGGGACTGCCAAAATCTTACGTAAAAACTTGTCTTAGTCATGCTGAATGTCTTTTCCTTCCTTATATCCCCAGATGTCACCGCCATAGGTCACCATGGGGATACATTTTTCCTTATATATTTTCATCAGGGCTGGAATGGGTTTAGATCCTAATCTCTTAGCAAAATGTAGTGTTGCCCTCGTTGCTCTAATGAGAGTATTCTTTTTTGCATAATTTGTGGGCACCATGATACGCTCTCATCAAAAAGTACCCCCAAATAGGGGAAGTGTGGAACCCTTTTCAACTCAACCCCTTTACAATAGAATTGTCTTTTTTTGGGACTTTTCAGGGCCAATGTGAGATTTCTTTAAATGTGTTGAAAGATCTATGGAGTCAATAAAAACTATAAAAGCAACTAGAAGTGATTGAGGGCCCACTGCAGTTCTAGCTAATATAACTGTGTCATCCGCGTATAAAAGTGCGGGGATCACATTTTCGCCAAACCTAGGGATGTCTTTACAACTGGTTGTAAAAAAATCCCCGAACTTCTTTATATATAGTGTAAATAAGAGGGGGACCAAGATATAACCTTTACGTACCCCTCTCTTAACATCCCAGGGGGTTGTCAGATCTCCATGACTGTTGTATTTGACAGCAGCCGTATTATTCTCATGGGTAGCATATAAGAAATTCACAAGCTCTGGTTCAAGACCCATATCACTTAGGATTGACCACAATTTTAATCTGTTGACACAGTCGAATGCTTGTGTCAGATCCATAAACGCCAAATGTATACCCTTTTTGGCAATGCTATAATTCCTTATCGCTAAATGTAAATTTAAACATTGATCCAAGGTCCCTTTACCTGACTGTTATGGCTGTCTTTTTGCCAGCTCTCTGGAGAAGGAGAATGATGGAGAGTGACTCCAGCCTATCACCCCCATAGCATAGGGATTAGGCCGATAAACAGGGACCTTGTCTTACAGATATAAGGGCATTTTCGTGCCATTTCTCTTAGAGTAAGGCTTATGAATTTAAGTGAGGGGTTAGATATATAAGTATTAGTCATGATTTACTCATTTGCTAACATGCCGATCTGTTTCTCATGGAGCTATGCATATTATGGGCTCCGTAGGCCTTAAGCGAGACAGACTCCATTTTGCTTTCTGCCTGGTAGCTCGAGAAGGCTTTCTAGGTTAAAAGTGATGTTTTAGTTTTAAGCTGTTGTTCGCTTGGAGAGAACCGGTTCAGGCTGACCCTTATCGAAGGAATGTATTTTTCTCCACTCCGAAGACACAACTTCAGGCTGGCCAGCTGGGAAAGTGTCCTTGGTACGGGGAGGTACAAGAATTTGGTGGGCGGCAGGTTACTGGCCGTGAATTTCCATGAAGGAACGGGCTTTTGATATTAGCAAAGGTGTTAGTCTTTCAGTCAGTCAGTCAGTAGGCGGCATCTAGCCGTTAGCATCTCTGCCATTATTCATTTTCATGGTGGACAAGTCGCCATCTTTGAAGTCGGAGAAAGATTTAAGACCGAAACTCTCTGAAGATAGACTGAACGAGAAGTGGCGCGGAGCGCACTAACCCAGAGAGAGAGAGAGACGGTAGCTAATTAACAGCAAGGTTCCGAGGTCCTGAGGGAGAGCAGACGAGTTTGAGCCTATCAGTGCAGACGTGTACTTGTGACGGCTGAGGGTGACTGCAAGGCGAGCCAGGACCCAGAGACGAGACAGGAGCCTAGATGACTGCCGAGTCCCGATTTCCCATTAACCAGGTGAAGTCCGACCGATTCTTATAGTGCGTGCACCCTAATCTTTCTCTTTTATTTCTTGTGCAAAT
This sequence comes from Triturus cristatus, assembly GCF_964204655.1. Taxonomy (NCBI): domain Eukaryota; kingdom Metazoa; phylum Chordata; class Amphibia; order Caudata; family Salamandridae; genus Triturus; species Triturus cristatus. The sequence goes on along the minus strand of NC_140593.1, from coordinate 240,142,521 downwards.
GTAATGCTGCATAGTAATGTGATTTATGTTTATGGTTAATAAATGCCCTAATTCATATAGAATTATCGTGTACCTGGTTCTTGTGTCCAATCTTGGTAAATGATGCTCCTAGTTGAGCACTGTTTAGACGAACGGATGAGAAATCCCGATCAGACGAATAGTTATCAAATAAAGAGGGAGTGAGTGGACCTTTGATGTCGTAAGCACGGAGTACACTATATAATCTGAATCCATATCCAAAGTTATTATTTTAGTTTTATCCTAAGTAGATTGCTAAGATATCATCCTAATAATGTTTCATAGGAATGTGGTCGTCGTTGATATGCGGCGTTAATGAGAGCGCTGGGGAGGATTACCAGCGTGTAGGGCTGCCGGATTGCAGCCCGTGTGTAAATGAGAGCGGCGGGAGGGATACCGCCGTGTAAGTTTCGCAGGATCGCGAACGATTTGGAAAAGGGAGCATTGGGTTCTGCAGGCCCGTGTGTAGACACGCCGGATTGCGTGTCAGATCTGCCCTAGGGTAGAACGGTCTGGGTCAGGGCGACCGCGAGGCCAACTGATGTGAATAAGATATTGTAGAAAATCCATATATGTATATTGTCATTCCCCATTCTTAGGTGCGACCTGTATATTCATCTTTATATCTACCCATTGTAAATACGATCTAAGAAGGGAAGGTGAGTACGTTTTGGCTGGGTCACAGGGGCCCCTGGGGGCTGATCCCATCTAAACAGAAAATCCAGCCATTACACTGACCTAAAACCATATTGCAAGTTGGAAATAACATTTCAGTAGTCCAGCCATGTCGTTAGGTGGTTTAGTACGACTTTGCCCATTATTTTGACTGCGGAATCTAAGAGTGCGATTGGCCTATAACATGTGGGCTCATCCCTCGCACCCTTTTTAAAAATGGGAACAATAACTGCCTTCCCCCAGGATACTGGGTATCCCTGTAAGCACGCAGCATTAAAAACATTTGCCAAGATACTAGCTCACACATTTGGATCAGCTTTGTATAGATCGGCCAGGACCCCGTCGGGGGCGGGGCCTTTCCCCCAGATGTGGATATGATTGTTTCATGGACCTCCTCTACACTGAAGTGGAGTGGCATACTAGTTTGCCCACCTTCTCTATACCCATTAGCTTTACCCATGTTTGCATCACTGAAAATATTTAAAAAATGCGATACCCATTTATCTGCTGGGATTAAACAATCAGTGTTGGAGTTAGGAGTTTCGGAAAGAAAAGGACTATTAACTACCAACCAAAATTAGGAACTATCTTTCACTATATTAGCCTGTTGTATTACATCCCATGCCTGCTCCCTTAGCTCCTTCTTCCTATTCTGGACTGCTAGCTTATAGGCCTTTCTTTTGTCCCTAATTTCTGCTTTGTCTCTGGGGTGGATTTTAGGGCCTGTACAAGCTCCTTTTGGGTCATTGAGCATGCTCCGTTAAACCACCTTACAACCTTCGGCCGTCTGACCCCACCCATAACCATGAGGTCAGATTGTATTTGTTTTGTTAGTTTCCCGAAGGCTATTAGGGTAGAACAGCCCTGTGTATCTGGGTCTAAACAGGACTCAATTTCCGGGGCACTGACTGTGTACAAGTTATCCAAAAAGTTATCTGGTACTATCGTTTCCCACTATAGCCTACGGGCCTGATCTTTGGTGCTAATATCTTCATTTGTCAAGCAAATGGTAGGTTCTCCAGTTTCTATAGCAGAAAGTGATATAGCAACAGTAAGGGGATTATGGTCGCTAAAACCTGACCAGGTAACAATTAGATCCTCGGTAAACAAAACTAGTGGAGCCGACAGTAAAATATAGACAATGGTGCTTGGCCTTCCGTTCCCCACATAAGTGGATACTGACGCCAAACGATCTATTTGCTGAAGGTAACATAGATTTTGATTTTAAAGAATGCCTTCGATCAAAATACCTGAAGGTGTATGCTCAAAATGAGTAAATGAGGAGGGGAACTCCCCCGCTCCTGGTTTATTGAAAAATTTAAGTAAAATTGATGGATAATAAAATCCCCTAGGTTTATGACTTTATAATAAGATTGTTTGGTCTCCTCATATCATTCCAAAAACTCCTTTAAATCATGTAGATGTTCCAACTCATGCCCTCTGGAAAAGGATTTATAAAAATGTATCACTAACATGGTGGCACGATTCTTAAAAGACAATTCTAGAAACAAAACATTTTGAGATTTGCAGTCAACCTAGCGTGTCCTACAAGACAGCTTCAGGGAAAACATTAGGAGTAAACCCCCTCTAGCTCTGCCCATATTCGATGGAATAGCATTTTTATTAAATGAGATAAAACCACCTAAGTAGAAACAGTCATTTGCTTCCCACGTTTCCTGGAGAGCAATAATATGATACATAGAAAGAAAGTTTTCCCAGAGTGAGTTTCCTTTTTCAGATCTTATTCCTGCTGTGTTCCATGAGAGGATCTTTTCGTGAGTGGCCATAGTGGGAGTTAAAATGGGGGAAGTTCCTGGAGATGTAGTAGTTATTTCAACATGATTCAAGATTGGTAATGTATATTTTGAGGTATGTTAACTTGAGGTGTACCCCGGTATGTTTGTTCCTCTAGCTCTAGTAAATCATTTTCATCCATATTCTGGAGACTAGCTAGGGGTTGAAACCGGTTACTCATTGGTAAGCTATTGTTTATATTAGTTTAATTGACAGGCCTCCCTGGATTTCGGGATATCTGCCATTGCCCTTGCGGAGGGCATCTGTGCTGGCTAGGGGGGTAAAAATGTTGTAGTGAAACTACTCTAATTGAAGAGTTTGAACTACTCTGGTATGCACAGTGTATTAGCCTCTTCGTGTTCACCGAGTCCAGAAAGTTGACAACTATCCAGTCTCCTGCACCAATCTTTCTTGTTTGGTGACCTATCCAACCCACTCCTCTGGCCATAATAATGTCAGATGATATACTCAGAACAACAATATACTCAGGGCATTTATAACATTTTTAGTTCACCAAATGAGTCACTTTGTGTATTAGTTCCTGGGTGGTTTCCCTAGTTTCTAGAGAGAGAGAGGGGACCTCCAGTAAGACTGCTACTAAAGGAGCAGATGCAGAGGGCAAACCAAGTATACTTTGGTTCATGACTTTAGGTATAACGTGATTAGATTGGGTACGTGTAGGTAGAAGAGCCCTCTCTGAGTTTAGAGGTCTGCTCGCCTGGGCAGCCTCAGAATTCTGAGCTGCAGATCCTATTGCCGCGGTTATATTTGACTGACTAGAACCAGTAGGTATTCCCTCGGTCCCTAGAACATTTACATTTAAACATGGGCCGGATGAGCCAAGTTGAATTAGATTCAGATTCTGAGGCGGGCTTGCCGTCCCTACCTCCATTAGTTTTAACATAGCATATTTATTACAATTGGTAATATGGTCATGAACTAATTTCTCAACTTTTTCCACTTTTAGCATTATTGGAGTTAAAAGAGCCTTTGTCATTGACTCCAGTTTTGTAAATAAAATGTCCAGTAACTGTTCTAAATTCAGACCAGGTTGTAAAGATGATTGCATCCGTGTTTGTGTCAGTGGGGATTTCCTCGAAGACTTATTACAAGCAGTTTGTTTTCTCTTGGACGGTGATAAGTCTAAGGCCACATCGTTCCCCTCTGTTATTTTGTCAGCTAAAATATTTGATAACCTATCCGATTTGTCAGGGGAGAGTATTTGGCATGAGGATACAAAGGCAATTCCGCTCGATGAGCCTTGTAAAAGACCCATAGCAGCTGCTGATTTTCCTTGTTACCCCTCCTCTCTGTCAGCGTTGATTTGAGAACATTTTCCGACCTCTAATGATAAACTTCTCTCAGCCAGGGCTATCTCCTGCGTGATTGCATGTGCAGCTTTAGTAAAAAATGAATCAATTTTTCCAGCCATACAGACCCCCGAGGTCCCCCCATGTGAAGAGGGTGTTACCCTTTTGCCCATTTGCGGACACTGAATCCAGAACCCTAATGTCCCCAAATTGGATCTCAATAACATACTGGGTTAGTCAGGGCTAATGGAATGACTAAAAAGTACCTTGATTTGATGACTGGTTTCCGTCTGATTTCCAATATATGGTTAGAGGGGTCCAGAATCATAACAGCCAAGGGGTCTGGCCCAAACCGGCCTCCTCCGGTCGCTGACGGGCGCAGACGGGCCCGCCCGTGTGCGTCCCGCGCTGCGGGAGCCCGCAGCAGCTCTTAACGCGCCTCCAGGTGCAGAATGTGGGCATCAGCAGCGGCGTCAGCAGTGGTGTCAACGCAAGGGTGCCTGGGGCTAGTAGTCCTGTTTTGGCCGTTCCCCTCACAGCGTTGAAATCGGCAGCACAAGGGTGACTATAGCTGCTTGTTGGCCGTTCCCCTCACGGCGTTGGAATCACAGGCTTCGCTTGCTGCGGGAGCCCACGGCAGCTCTTAACGCGCCTTTGGGCGCAGGAGGTGGGCATCAGCAGCGGCCTCAGCAGCGGCGTCAGCGCAAGGGTGCCTGGGGCTAGTAGTCCTGTTTTGGCCGTTCCCCTCACAGGACTGCTCTGCTTCACTACCCTTAGAGACTCAAGGGCTGCAATTTGGCTACTTGGTTGCCGGTAAAGGAAAGATAGTGAACTTGCTACTTGTGAAGGACTCACATCCTTTGCAATTAATAACCCACTTTCTTACATTTTACATTTCAGGGTCAGTAGATACTAAGACTGTTAGATCTGTCAGTCTAAGGGTGGTCTTCCCCCAAACGTTTAGTCTTTCTCCTCCATTTTTTGCTGATTTCGTTTTTGCTGGCCTTAGGTCTGTGTGAATTTTACCACTGCTAACCAGAGCTAAAGTGCATGTGCTTACTTCTTAAACCTAGGTAACATTGGCTTATCCCCAATTGGTATATTTAATTTACTTGTAAGTCCCTAGTAAAGTAGTTACATATGCCATAGCCCTGTAAATTAATTGCTACCAAGGGGCTTGCAACACTGATAGTGCCACCCACCTATGTAACTCTTCAAACATGTCTCAGGACTGCCATTGCAGCCTGCGTGGGCAGTTTTAAACTGCCTTTTCGACCTGACAAAATAAACCTTTTGCTAGGCCCAAGCTTCCTTTTTCATACATAGAAGTCACCCCTAGGGCAGGCACTAAACAGCCCACATTTTTAAAAAGTAGGAAATGTAATTGTATGTTTTACATGTCCTGATAGTGAAAAACTCTTTAAATTCAATTTTCACTCCTGCAAGGCACACCCCTCCCATAGGATAACATTGGAGCTACCTTATTACATTTAGTAAGCTGTAATATCCAAATGGGAGAAGGTAACCAGTTTATGGTTGGTGTCTTTGGAATTGTAACGAAAAATCACCTCTGATGGCAAAGTCCGCTTTTATATTACAATTTTGAAAATGCCAGTTTTAGGAAGTTTCAAACATAAATAGATTTTCAAATTTAGGGCCAGTGAATCAATTAACTGGACTCTTGTATTTATTAACATTATTTCAAAATCATAATGAAGTGTAGAAAAACATATTAAATGTCAAAGAGAGAGATAGCTTAGGTGTACCTGGATGGGCCATCACTGGCAGGATGGGAGGGTGGAGCTGGGCACAGTCCTACTTAAACTTGAATATGTTGTGGCCAGCCTCCACATAAAGGGCTGCATAACCCCTGTAATTAGTCCGGAGCCAGGACAGGGAACGCAGGATGCCTGGGGACTTCAAAGGGAAATGTCTAGAAACTTCTCCCACCTTCCAGAGGGATGGCACAGGTTATAAATATTGCACCTCAGACACTACCTCTTCAGTACACTTCTGGACCTGTCGATACTCTGCCAGGAAGAAGGACTGTTATGCGTCTGAAAGGACTGCTACTCTGCTGAATTGCTGCAATGAAGGACTGCTGCCCTGCTGTGCTGTCCTGCTGCTCTCTTGACTGGATGATAAGATCTGAGCGTGCATCTGTTGAACCCAGGGCTCCAAAGTGACTCCAAGGGCTGGTTGGCTGGCCTCCTGATTACAGCCTCAAGGACTGAAGGCTTCAACAACCTTGAACCCAGCAGCTGGACTCTGCCATCTGTAAGTCCTACTCTGCTAAGTGGTGCCACCCAGTCCAGGACCCTTGGAAGTGAGCCTAAAGGTGCTCTGCCCGCCTATCTGTGGACCCAGCAGAACCAATGCATCTCCTCTGCTGGGTGCCGCAAACCCCAGCAGAACCGCTGCATCACCTCTGGGATGAGGATTCTCAAGACTCAAAGGACTCCGCATCGACCTCGCAGCCTGCATCAGAACCACTGCCTGTGTGATGCTTACCAACGAAGGCCCCCGCGTCCGTCATTGATGGCAGCCTCGACGATGATTCTGATTCTTGTATCGCATCGTCACAGCTTCTCGGAACCGACGCATCACCTTGACTGCACGACGCATCCTATAACGTGGATCTGGGATTGCTAGCCCTCATCGGCGGGATCCTTAATGACAATGCAGCCTCTTGCTTTGCTGCTCCACAGCACCTCTGAACAGATGCATTAGCCTGGCTGCGTGACACGTCCTCGGCACAGAATCTCACAAAGCTACGCAACCAGGACCTAAGGTACTTTGTTCAGCGAGCATAACTGTGTCCCTGTAGCTGGCCTGCACCCCATTGGAGTCAGCCTGAACTTATGACTGTCCTGGTCCAGAGCAAACAGATATTCCCATTTGGCACATTTGTGCTTTTTTGTCACTATTTTTGCTGTAATCTTAACCTGCATATCTCTGCTTGTACTGATTGTTTTTTTTCAGTTTTTTTTAATAAATCGTTTTATTGTATAAACCAAACAAGAGCAGCATACGGAAAAAAAATCAAGTGCTGTGTAGTGCAATGTTCATCAAAGTCGACATTCCCAATGAAGTAGTACAACATTTTTCATAGTAAATCAAGGGAACCATAACATGATCGCGTGTCATATGCATTACATCATGTGCAGACATTAATCAACATCATGGTCATCTGAGAACAGGGAAGCACCCTTAAAAGGAGTTCCTATCATCCCTCGACATACATTCCATGGCCCCCAAATTCTAGTCCATTTTTGTGGGCATCCTCTGCCTTCATAAATCACTCTTTCTGCCTGCATACACCAATCCATGTCTGATTCCCAATCCTGGAACCTCAATTTCGCTGTTCCTTTCCACGTTCTAGCTATGTTGTGTTTTGAAACCATGCAGCCCAGGGAAACCCACAATCTTTCGGGTCTAGACAGGTCGGTAGCCTCCCAGATGTTGAGAAGGCAGAAGCGGGGTGATACTTCACCAGGTTTATGACAGGTGGAGGACATCACAGACGTGACCCTTTCCCAGTACCTCTGAAGGATTGGGGATTCCCACCACTGGTGGAGGTAGGTGCCGGTGTGACCAAAGCCCCGGGGACAGGTGGGGGAGCCCAACACACCCATTTTGACAAGCACCGAGCTAGTATAGTAGACCCTGTGTAATATTTTAAGTTGAATACGTTTGAAACGGGAGTGAGTCACTACCTCACGGAGTAAGGCCAGTGCCTCCTGCCAGTCTTCCTCATCGATGTCCCCGATGTCATCCACCCACTTGGCGCGAATTTTCCACAGTGTATCTGGCGTGTTATTGAGTATATTGTGATATGTCAGCGAAATTGCTTTTTCGTGGAGGTAATTGTCTAGTAATCTGTCCTCTAACGGGGAAGAGACCGGCAAATTGGCACCTCTGGATACCGCTTTCTGTAGTGCACTCCGGTCTTGTAAGTATCAAAGTTTCCCCGCTATGTAGTTGATAATCTCGTTGAAGGTCACTGAATGGTACCACCTTGCCCCAGCCCACATGTCGTCCACCTTTGAAAGACCTATCAAGTCCCATTTCTTGAATCCAGGGCACCTGAACAATACTTCCAGCTGGTAGGCGTCGAGGTGTGGTGACCTGTATGATTTCGGCTTTCCACCCCAGGGCGGTCGTTGCCATATGGCATATGCCATATGGCGATTGTAGTGGAAGTGGGGGGGTGTGTTGGCGCGTGTTGTTTCCCACCATAGAGGGCCCTGGGGTAGTTGCCGGGGAGCATGTTGTGTCTATCCATCTTGTATGCAGGATCTGTACTAGGATGATGCACCCAGTGGTTAAGAACCACCAGCTGTGAGGCCCAATAATAACTTCTAATCTCAGATAGGGCAATGCTACCGTCATACCAACTTTTTGTGAGTTTGGCCAAAGCTATTCGGGGTACCTTTATTCCACAGTAAGGCACGAACTTCTGAATCGATAACATTAAAATATCGCGGTGAGACCAGATAGGGTGTGTAATGTAGGGCATACAGAAATCGGGGAAGCGCCATCATCTTATATAGCAAAAACCAAAGGAAATGATGGACGGAGTGTTGAACATTGCAAGCACTCACCCCCAGTCAACTGATCTGGGTTTAATCCATCATCGTTCTTTAGCCCACTCTGCCACCCCAGTTCAGACATGGCCATATGCAAATCAGTCTGACCCTGTGCCTCATGGGAACAGTCCAGCCTGAACTGCCAAGCTATGTCTTCCCTGGACCGGAAACAAGCTTCCTAGGACCGGTTTCTGGCATTTCAGCCGTCTTCAGCCAGGCTTGCTTGAATCCAGTGGCAAAGTGAGCAAGGGACTCACGTCTGAGCATACCCTGCCAACTTATGGCGAACAAAGCAAAAACCAAAGGAAATGATGGACGGAGTGTTGAACATTGCAAGCACTCACCCCCAGTCAACTGATCTGGGTTTAATCCATCATCGTTCTTTAGCCCACTCTGCCACCCCAGTTCAGACATGGCCATATGCAAATCAGTCTGACTCTGTGCCTCATGGGAACAGTCCAGCCTGAACTGCCAAGCCATGTCTTCCCTGGACCGGAAACAAGCTTCCTAGGACCGGTTTCTGGCATTTCAGCCGTCTTCAGCCAGGCTTGCTTGAATCCAGTGGCAAAGTGAGCAAGGGACTCACGTCTGAGCATACCCTGCCAACTTATGGCGAACAAAGCAAAAACCAAAGGAAATGATGGACGGAGTGTTGAACATTGTAAGCACTCACCCCCAGTCAACTGATCTGGGTTTAATCCATCATCATTTGTTTTTTTGTTTGTTGTAACGCTTTTCGCCCTAAGTGGGATGGGTATGCCCAGACGTGGGTCCCGTGCTCACTACGCCACTGGAGTCAAGCTATCCTGGCTGATGACGGCTGATAGCCAGAAACCGGTCCTAGGATGCTTGATTCCGGTCCAGGAAAGACATGGCTTGGCAGTTCGGGCTGGACTGTTCCCATGAGGCACAGGGTCAAGGCTGATTTGCATATGGCCATGTCTGAACTGGGGTGGCGTAGTGGGCAAAAGAACGATGGATTTAACCCAGATCTCTTGACTGGGGGAGAATGTCTGCATTGTCAGCATTCCGTCCATCATTTGTTTGTTGTAACGATCATCTTATATAGAGCAGCCCTGCCAAGCAAAGTGAGGGGTAGAGTCTTCCAATGCTGCACGTCAGCATGAAAACCTCGCAGCAGAGTGTCGAGGTTTCGGTCCTGAAAAATGGTAGGATTAACCGTAATGTAGATACCCAAGTACACAAAACCCTTGGTAACTATTTTGGCCTCACAGCCCGCAGGCAGAACCGGGCACTCCCCACTCAGAACATAAACCAGGGATTTATCCCAATTAATGATATAGCCAGAGTATTTCTGAAATAGAGCAAATATATGCAAGACACGGTGGATGGAGAAACGAGGCATGGCTAAATACAGCAAAATATAATCGGCGTAGAGTGAGACTTTATCCGTTCAATCCACTGTCCAATTGAGGCCCTTAATCAGGGGGTCACGCCTAATCCAAAACGCGAAAGGCTCCAAGGCCAAGGCAAAAACTAAGGGGGAAAGGGGACATCCCTGCCTTGTTCCCGTCTGCAAAGCCAAGTTTGCCGATTGCCTTCCATTGACTGTTACGTGGGCCAGCGGTTCAGACTAAAGAAGCTGTACCCAGGATAAAAATTTAGACCCAAATCCATACATTTTGAGTGTAGCAAATAAGCAAGGCCATTAGATCATATCGAATGCCATTTCGGTGTCCAATGACATATTCACGGCCTCCTCTTGAATTGTGGATGCTCTACCCAGGACCCCAAAAAGGCGTCTAAGGTTAAGGGAGGTGTTTCTGGTTGGCATAAGGCCAGATTGATCCAGGTGTACCAGTTTATGAAGGAGAGGCGATAGACGCCAGGCCAAGACTTTGGCTAAGATTTTAACTTCCCTGTCCAGGAGCGAGATAGGTCTGTACGAGCCACACTGCCCAGGAGGTCTGCCTTTTTTTTAATGAATAACGACGATATTGGCCAGTCTCTGGGTTTCAGGCAGGACACCCCTAGTCACACTCTCCTCGTACACCCGTATAAGATATGAGGTAATAGTAGAGGCATTTAATTTGTAAAGTTCAATTGGAAAGCCACTAGGACCCATGGCCTTACCGGAATCGCCTTGGACACCTCCTCGCATGTCAGATCAAAATCCAGGTCCTTTACATCTTTGGGCTCTGACAGGTAGTCCCAGAGTGGCTAGTAATTCAGCCGAATCTGAAGTGGAGGCCAGAGTGGAAGTGTAAACTCGGACAAAGTGGTCCACAAACGCTCCTACAATTCCCAACCTGTCCTGCCTTTTGGTACCGTCGGGGTGGACGGTCTCAGCCACCCACCTATGAACTAATTCCCTTATCGACAATATCATAAATCCGGTGTTGAGTAGCCAGATATTGAGCTTTAGCTTTGTCTTCCACGATGTTCCTATATTCGGTTTACTTCATATGCAGCTTGTGTGTGTGGTGTCTGGAGTGTCAGTTGCCGCGAGCTCGCACTCGAATTATTATATTATGTGTGGAGGACTACAGCCAGAGTGAATCAGCCTTTCATGGACACTGATGATAATTGTTTAATATTTGTACTAACACAGGGCATCAGCGGACCTCTTGGTGACCCAGGCCCAAAGGGAATTCAAGGAGACAAGGTACTGACACCTTTTATTTGTAGTCTACTTTTTGATGCAGCTATTATTGCTTGTGTGCTTTCAAAGCATTTAAGTTCCATTTTAAAAAATGTGGCCCATTTGTTATTCTGCAAGGAGTACTTGTGGGCTGTTGTACATGCCAGAAATACACCTGTAGAAATATGAATTTTCCTGAAAAATGTAGTACACAAACAAATTATTAATACACTCATTCTTTTTCTCTATGTGCACCATTCCGGAAGGTATCAGACACTGAAATACTTTAATTTACTGCTCAAACGTCTAACAGTGAATATATTTTCTGCAATGTATTAATGAGCATTTCACTTATTGCAAAATGTTCAAGTTAAGTAAGTGCATGTCGTATTAAATTCGGTACATGTTACATTAATTTCAGCCCGTCATATTCATTTCACTGATGCTATATTCATTTCATTGCCTATTTGCCATCATCTATCGTATTTATTTTAATATATATATATCATATTCATTTTAATGCAGGTATTGGTCATTTCAAAATATATCATGTCCATTTCACGACAGCTAGCATTTATTGCAACGCTTCCATTTTAATGCATGCCAAATATTTAAATGAAAATCACATTTATTTCAGTGCATTAGAGATCTAAATGTGTTGCATACTCATTTCAATACATTCCATGTTTCAGATTCATTTCAACTAAAGTCATATTCATCTCAACCTTTATCGTACTAATTGCGAAGTATGTTGTATTAATTTCAGTGTACATCTTATAATTTTCAATGCCTGTGATATTCACAACAGCATTTATATGAACTAGAAGATATGTAATTTTAATTTGTACGTGTTCTTTCATTGCCTGCCATATTCTTTTCAACATGTCATTTAGTTAAGAGTAGGTTATTTTCATTTAAACCCTCATATTCATTTCAACGGATGTTATGTTCATTCATTTATGGGTTATTTGCCTTTCAAGGTATTTGTTTTTCATTTCAAAACATCATATTAATTTGAGCATAAATCATACTTATCTAAACACTTTATTTTGATTTCAACATGTTCAAGTTTGGAACTTACAGAGGTAATTGAAATACCTTTTAATAATGCCTATATTAGACAAGAAAGAGAAGTAATATCCAGAGTGTCTCGGTGCTCAGGCCAGGGTTGGCCTTAATCTTAAATGTAAATTCAGATAAATTGCAGTCTAAAAATCTAGACAATATTATGAATGGCTATACCATCTTATAAATTCACTTATTAGAATAGCTTTTCTAGCACAAAACACATAGAACTGATCGATTTGCACAACAAATGTTCGGTGTTATTATAACAATTTTCTCTGAAACTTCAGCCGACATGTTTCGCACTGCATAGATAGTTCTCAAAGGGCTTCCGCAAGGCAGAAAATTAAAGTGTGTATAGTTTGTTATGGACATAAAAATACCCTTTAATCAGTACATAAATAGTGTACAACTCACAAGTCAAGCATTACAAACAAGTGGAATGAACCGTATGCCAACTTGTCGGCATTCTGTGAAGAGGAGAAAAATTACAGTAATAGGTAGTTTGCTTTGCTTTGCTTTTGCTTTTGCAATGCCTTGTGAGGTATTATAGAAAAGGGCATGTGCCCTAGTACCAATATGTCATCTTATAGATTCACTTATTTAAATAGCTTTTCCTGTACAAAATGCAGAGAACAGGTGATTTGCCAAACAGACATTAGGTGTTATTGTAACAATTTTCTTGAGATATTGAGCACCTCATGTTGTTCCTTAGAACTTCAGCCAACATGTTTCACCATAAGTGGGTAGTTCTTCAAGGGCTTCTACAAGGCTGAAAATAAAGGCGTGTATAGTTGGAAATGGACATAAAAAGGAAATTAAACTCAGTGGTAATTTCCTTTGCCCAAAGTTCAAAATCATTAGCTGACACAGTGTGCATGGGACCATGTCGCCATACCCGTCCAAATTAGAGCAACTAAAGTATAACCGAAATCATGCCAGACCTGGCTGATGAGCCCTAAGGAGGGCAAAATTGGTCCTGTTTACTAGTGTTCAGTGAGGGAGGACCTGACCTGGCTGTTCAGTCTGGACTGTTCCCATTGGAGCAAGATGAAGACTGTTTTGGGTATGGCTGTGTCCAAACTGAGACGGCATGGTGTGCAAAATAACGAAGGATTGGGATGCAGCCTGAGTATTTACCAGTGGCTGAAATTCATTCAAGCATTAAATCCATCACTTTTTGGTGTACTTTATTCTGACAATGGAGAGTTGCAGTGAATGCAGGGGGCGGGGGGTGATTCAGAATTTTGGTGCAGGCATTTCCATCTACCAATGTAGCAGATCTACGTTTTAGTCAACATTTGTTGTGGACATCCACACATTTCGAGTTTGCTGCCATGGTGTCAGAGGTTTCTCCATCAAAGCTTCTGTTTCTGTTGTTGAATGAGCCATTTTGGTCAGATGGACGTTTTTGGCTCAAGGTTGACTGAGCCTGATGGAGAATGGTGGCATTTCCACCAAAAGAAATGGAACTTGAGAGGTACCCTCAAAGTCAGAGCATATTGTCAGTGCGCAAATAAGCTGTCTCCCAAAAATGATGAGGGTGTTTCCAAGCATGTTACAGCACAAAGTTTTGAGAAAACCGTCCACCCTTTCAAGAACCATTTTTCATGGTGCGATATCTAACATTATAGATACAGCACATTTGACTAATTTAACTTTGGCAAAGTATGTACTTCTACTTCTTCAGACTCGGATGCTAGGGTGGAAGTGCCATACCATACAAAACTATTAATTGAGTGGATATGTCACAGAGATACAAATGGAGAATTAACTATTTTTTGGATCATTATCCACTACCATCCTCTTGTAAATCAGGCCACAAGTTCCTTACGATCAACACCTAAATGGTTTCTTTAACAAAGAAGATCTATATTTCAGTGAACCTTCTGGGCCAATATAGGACTGAATTGTTTTGCAGTGTCTTGCCACACAGTGCTGCACCATCACGGATTGAGCATCAGTAAGCATAAAGCAAATATAAGGCCTAGATGCATGCAAAATGTAATATTGCAACTCATCTTAGTACTGTAATAACTCTTTGAACTTTTATTAGTGCTATTTGTTTGCAGCATTTATCTTAGTTTTTATGGCCTCATATTGAACATTATTTTCTTTATTTTCCTAAATTTTAGGGTGAGCCCGGCCCTATTGGTCCTTATGGTCCAATGGGAGCACCTGGTATTGGACATCAGGGCGAAAAGGTAATTATGAGTACTTTTTCTTTTTACTAGCGTTGATTCTACAAGACAGCATCAAGTGTAAGATTCAATATAGTTGCGCTACTGATAGAACATAAACAATGGCAATGTGAAAAGGTAAAGGTCACAATTTTCATAATATTCATCAAAGCAAATCTATGTCATTAATTTGCTATTATTATTTGAATGAGGGCCCAATTAAAAGTATGGTGGTAACGAAAAGGTCTTGGATATGTACACAAAGTGGTACTGGCAGAATTTCCTCCAGATAGAGTAGTACAGCAGAGTTTATTCCACCAACATATTCTTCTCCGGCAGAGACCCCTCCTACGGAAGACTTTCCTCCAACAAGCTGATTGTAACTGTTACCACCCAATTTTAAATTAGGCTATATTATTCCTGTTTGTTCTTCAAAATTACCTTTAGTACACTTTTCATTACTATATGAACATATTACCACTACAATCTTACTGAATTTGAAACGTTTAAATGTTGCATTGCTTTTTGACAGTTATTGTATGTTTTTTAACCCCTTAAATGCTGAGGCTTCCCTCCCCCTACTAGTGCTGGACCTTTTGTTTTTGTTTGGGCCACTTTGTAATTAAGCCTTCATAATTGTTTTTCCACAAAAGGTATCAAGTCAAAATTTGTGTCCCTTTTCCCCACATGTTGGGGATTTTAAAGGTACCCAGGGTTTATGAATCCTCCTGGAGTGAACTGAGAAAATAGACAACATATAGCATTTTTTCCTAGAACTCTTTGAAAAAGTGCTGTTCAAGAAAGCATATTTAGTTTTTCAAAAAATTGCATCAAAAGCTTATCTGCTGTGGGATAACCATCTTCCCAGTTTCAAGAATGTTTATACCTTTGTGGTTGAAACAGGTGTTAAAACCATGGGAGGTCCTGCAACTCTATACATTTCTGAAACCTAGACAAACTTCCGAATTCAGCACGGGCGGGGTCATTTGTGTAACTCACTCATGACTTTCCACAAGAAACTAATTATTGAAATCAACCAATAATTAAAATAATTAGGGAAAATTAGAAACAGGTGTTAACATTGCCATCTATGATTCTTTGCCCCACTGGCCGATTTACAAAAGTGATATACTCCTTAGTCCATCAGATTGTTTGGGTTGAAGGGATATGCATATATATTTATATATATATATATATAGTTTGTTGGTTGTCCAAAAACACATAATACCCAAACCCCATGACTGAGCTGCAGCCTATAATTAAATTTCATTGTGTAACATCCATCCAGACATTCATGTGATAAAAACGAAAGAACTAAAAATAAATATGAAGAAAATTGGTGCATTATTAAAATATGCCCAAGATACTTGAGTTTATGAATAATGATTTTTTGTAAAAATCTGAATGTGGGGTTACCTATAGCATTATGATTTAGAGGGCATTTCACAAAATGTGTTCTTTCTTGCATGATGGCTTTTAGTTAGAAGCCAAAAATTGAGAGATATTCAAGGGATAATAACAAATGTTCTACTATTCTGTATTCCCTCACTTCTCACAATACAAATGGTACACCACCTGGGTGACTCAGCCTATTTCCTAGAATACAGTAGGCCCCAAAAAGCAACATTGAGACTTCAAATGTTCGCTATGAAAATGTACCCAATATGGCGATTTGCATAGCTTCTGTATTTGGGACTGGGCTCAGCTGCCACCCAAGGCAACCTACTAAACCTAGACATTTCTGAAAACTAGATACTCAGGAGAGTCCAGGGTATTGTGATTTGCATTGATCCCACAGAATTATCTTACCAAGAATGACCTGCTGACCTTAAACTTTAGCCCAAGTCTGTGAAGGAAGATTTTGGAATCTGCAGAGATCCACAAAAATGCCACCATCCAGAGTTCCCACACTTCCCTGATAAAAACTGAAGAAAAAAATGGCACAAGAGGGGAATTGGATTTCAAATATTGATAAAGCTAATTATTTTAAGCTGTCTAAATAGAATTTTGGGGCAATAGTTATTAGGTATAAGGATATTTTTCCTCTGTCCTGAATTTATGGACAGATTTTTTTAAAACCTCTTAACTGAATGTGTACTCCCATGGAACCCCAATTCAGACAGTGTCCTTAATAGTTCTTTTTGAAAATGTCTTAATGTTAGCCTTTTAAATTTGTTAACACTTCTCAACTTTAGAATAAATTCCTGGAATCTGTATTGGACACTCTCTTTGAAAAGTAAATAAATATCTGGGTTCAATGGTTTTGTTATTTCCGTTGTCTAGGTGAGTATTTTCATTTCCTTGAATGAGAGTTCTATGATAGTAGAATCACTTAGCACAATCTGCCAATCGTCTTACACAGTGTAATATAAGTGTTTTTATACACAATAAGCATTCATAGAGTCATAAAAGTACTCACCTGCACCGTCTTCAATTTGAATAGAATTTCTATGCTGTAAATATTCACACCGGATAGATTTCATAACTTGGCATTGAAGAGAATAGAGGTAGTGGCAGTAGATACTTCGTCTGAAGCTAAATATGTGCATAGCAAATTGTGAAAGAATCTGCTTTGCTTTGAAAAGGTTCCATTCAAAATGGTTTTCATGAGTATTGTAGGTATTTGCTCTTGGCAAATCTGATTCTCCTTTAATTTTAGCATAGTACTCAGGTCCATATAATAAATGCACTGGCACAACCTTGTGGATGCTTCCACTGACTACATCCTACTCGGAGACCTCAACTTCCACATGGCCAACCCCATTGACCTGAACACCGCCTCCTTCTGGAGAACCGTGCCAACATCAGACTTAAGCATCTAGTCACCGCACCGACCCACACAGCCGGACACACGCTCGACCCCATATTCTCCGCCTATTACAGCCACACCACCAAACTCTCCTGGACCGACCATCACTTCGTGCATCTCACCTTCGTCGCGCCAACAGTACACCACCGTCATCATCGCCCCCGTCGCAGCTGGAAAATGACCACCGAAGAACTTCTTGTCAACTCCCTCAGCACAACCACTGCGCCAGCGCCAACGGACGCCAACACCTAAGCACGCAACCTCCACTGATGGATCTCCAACTGCGCCGACACTCTGGCACCCCTCAAGAAAAGACCAAGCAAGCAACACTCCAAGAAGGCCAGTTGGTTCACTCCCACCCGCCTTGAGTCCAGACACACCTGCAGACAACTCAAGAAGAGATGAAGGAACAACAAAACCCCAGAAACTCCCGCAACCTTCAAATCTACCATCACACACACCACCTCCTCCTGAAAACCATAAAGAAAACAGCCCTCCAGGACAGAATCAACGCCAATGCGCACAACAGCAAAGAACTCTTCGCCATCGTCAAGGAGTTTGCCAGGTCCAACAGCGAGACCACAGATGTTTCCCCCCCTCCCAAGACCTCTGCAATAAACTCAGCACCTTCTTCCACCACAGGAGCAGGAAGATCTACAACAGCTTTGACAGCCTAGAACCGGCCACCACACCCACCACCATCGCACACAACCAAGCCGCACCCCAACAGACCGTGCTCTGCTGGACCCCGCTCACAACAGAGGACACGCTCAAGATCCTTGCCCGTACCACATCTTCCACAGAGCAGCCGCCACCATCGCCCCCAGCTTGGCCGCACTATCAACTGCTCCATCAAAACTGCCACCCTCCCCGATGACTGGAAACACGCCGAGATCAATACCCTGCTGAAGAAGCTGTCATCAGACCCGACAGATCTCAAACACTTCAAACCCATCTCTTTCGTGCCATTTCTCACCAAGGTCATCGAAGGCCATCAACGCCCAAATCGAGTTCATCGAAGTGAATCACGTCCTGGACACCTCCCAATCTGGCTTCCGAGGCAACCACAGCATGGAGACTGCACTCCTGGCCACCACAGAGGGCATACGCTCCCTCCTCTACCGGGGCGAGACTGCAGCCCTCATACTACTAGACCTTTAAGCCACCTTCGACACTGTCTCCCATGGCACCCTAAACACGAGACTGCACAACTCTGGGATCAACAACAAGGCTCTGGACTGGATCCACTCCTTCCTCACTGGCCAGACCCAGCAAGTCAGACTACCATAATTCCTCTCAGTACCCACAGAGATCAGCTGTGGAGTGCCCCAGGGTTCCTCCCTGAGCCCCACCCTCTTCAACGTTTACATGGCCCACCTCGCAGCCATCGACAGAAGCCACAGACTCAACATCATCGCCTATGCCAACGACACCCAGCTGATCCTCTCCCTCTCCAACGAATCCACAACCGCCAGAACCAACTTCCACAATGGAATGAAGGCCGTTGCTACCTGTATGAATGACATCTGCCTCAAACTCAACTCGGACAAGACCGAAGTATTCATCCTGGGACCCAATCCTTCAGCTTGGGATGACTCCTGGTGGCCATCCGCTCTGGGATCTCCGCTCACCCCGACGGACCACGCACGCAACCTCAGCATCACATTTGACTTATCGCTTACTATGAACCACCAAATCAACAGATTCCTCAGCCTGCTTCCACACGCTCCGCATGCTTCGAAATACATTCAGATGGATCCCCACAGAATCCAGAAAGAAGGTCACCCACACACTCATTACCAGCAGACCCGACTACGGCAACACACTCTGCGCCGGTGTCACCCAGAAACAGTTCAAGATACTACAGAACGTCCAAAACACCGCAGCCAGACTGGTCCGCGACATCCCCTGCTGCAGCCACATCATGTAACACCTTCGACAACTCCACTGGCACCCAGTCAACAAGAGAATCACATTCAAGCTCCTCTCACGCCTACAAAGCTCTACAAGACCAAGGACCAGCATAAATGAACCACTGCCTCACATTCCACTTACCTGCCAGACAACTCCAATCCTCCCAACACGCCCTTTCCTCCGACCCCATGATCCACAAGACAAGAACCGGAGGAAGGTTGTTCTCCTACCTCGCCGCCAAGACCTGGAACACCCTGCCCATCCACCTCAGGCAACCCATGTCGCTGACCCAATTCAGGAAGGACCTCAAGACCTTACTCTTTGAATGATCCTCCACCCAGTCCGACCAGCAGCCCTCCTCCTCCCACTGCCTTGAGACCTTCACGGGTGAGTAGCTGCGCTATACAATACCCTGATTGATTGATTGATCTCACAACAAGGATATCTGCTTTCAAACTTAACATATAAAAACATTCTGGAAAGCTAGCACTTATTCACTCCCTTCTGTCTGGCATTACTATACTTTTCTAGTGTTTATGAGGCTCAATTTAAAATATATATTCAATTACTTTCTCATATTATTACTTTGAAACTTAAATGATACAGCTTCCAAGTTGTTGAAACGAAACTTTCCTCCACTCTTTCCTGCCATCCTAAATTCCAGGGGATGTGATTTGTGCAGGCCTGGTTCAAGACAACACCACCCTGCTAGCTACATCAGTACTCCACATCATCACCACACTTTCAACTAATCAGTGGCGGTGTAGTCCTGAAAATGCCATTCAACCATGGAATCCTAAACAACTCCAAACAAACACACGGCTCCCTTGTATTTCAGTAATCCGGAATAAGTAGTAATCTCTCACTTTCAAAAGTCGTTGGACATGCACGCTCATCTTCCACCTCTGGGTTCTGCACTGGTGTACAGCATAGAAACAGCCTGACTAGCAGTGTGAATGCGTTTTTTGCTTATTAATGACTCTCTTTAGAAGGGCATTTATCCACTGAATTTGAAGCAGGAAATGGAACTGCCTTTATTGAAAAAAAGGCTGTCTTGGGTTCATAAAATCCTCAGAATTGTGTATCAATATCTACGCTGCCCATCATTTCTAAAACTATGCAAGTAGCAGTCACTGATTAACCTCAGCGTTATTTAGAGACAAATATGTTGCTTTCAGATATCCAGTTTTGGGTTGCCCTTCCAAGGGCACTGGAATAGTGATGATGGACATGAGAGAGAAGTTAATTGACATGATTGACAGAGTGGCCTGTTGAATAGATCCTTTTAGTTTTTGTATTTGAGAGTTTTTAATATAGCAGTCATAGCTTAAAGAAATGTGAAATGGTTATCCCCACAGTCTTTGACACCAAGGATGAAACCATTAACATGTATCATTTAGACCAGATGCTGTGTATTCATGGTGTTGTCTTGAGTTAAATTAGACAATTCCTCTCTTCTGCTTTCCCATTCCTCAGGGTTCAGACCATTCCCCGTTATTATTCAATCGCTATCTTCAGAGGCCCTGCTGACTAAGGAGTGTCAGCTCTTTGCTAATAACACCCAGTTGCTGCTGGATGTGCACAGAAATTCTAAGGACCCGACTGAGCTGGGGGTTGCCTGAGGTTGGTCCAGCTCTAGATATAAAACAGTTGTATTTGCCTAAATAACAGTAAGACCAAAGTCCAAGTCCGAGGATACGCAGGATCTTCTGTGGTGATCTTTGACTGACCTGGGTGCCGGTGCCCTGCTCCCTTTCTCACGGGGTTGGTTAGTAATCTTTGAGAGATTTATGACAGTGATCTCGCCTTTCAGCCACTTATAAAGGCCGTGGTGAAGTTGACTCATTTGGACGTCTAATCCATTTTCAAAGTCTGCCCCCCCCCTCCGTTTGTATTGCTAATGGTAATCAATGTTTTTTTTAATTGTTTTACTCCAAGGCCTCTCTATCTGTTCCTTAATAATGAGCTACCTCAGGTGTTAGTTTATAACTTTATTCTTTTGTTTTATGCCTTTGTATTGGCTGAGAAAGCAGACCTCCTCCTCACGCTAGTTTTGCCCCCTCATTTTGTCAAATACCTTTTTATTATACACACAGTTTTGCACATATATTGATGAATTTGGAAAGTTTTTTGACTGCCGTTTGCCTATGTCCAAGCGTAGTTTTCTTCACCAATGTTAGTTGGCACTGGGATGTCACCATGGTTGTGTTTGCTTTTTCTAGTGAGTACATTGAATACTAGCCCAAGCTACCTTGGAACCATATCAAATATTGTGTATGATTTTGTATTTGGGAGCTGCTTGTGTACATGCCACAGTTGATTCTTTTAAGTGTAAATCATGGGAAGTGTACAAAGAATGAAGGCCTGTTACTGGTGTGTAACATGCAATATCTATATTCATTAGGGTGAAAAGGGTGAAGAAGGAAGAATTGGGCCACTGGGACCCACAGGAATTGGGGAGCCAGGATCACCTGTAAGTAAACAAATCTTGTGTTTACATTTACATTAATGATGCAGAGACATATGCATTATTTAATATTCGTTGTACTTGTAACTAACACACAAGGTGTTATCAAAATCAACAATTTATTATTCTACACATTTTAATCAATTACAAAGATTGTTTTATAAATATCATCTGACATATCATACAGGTTGTATTTGGAGGAGCAGGAACAGGATCAAATATAGAAGGTTTCAAAGAAGGGGAAATAGACAACTTTGATTTTATTTCAATATACCCATGAAAGGTTCTTTTTGATTTTAAAACAAATCAACAGGCTCTATACTTATTCTAGTGAGTGACTGAAAAATACCCATCACAGCAGGAAGCCTCTTCGATCTACTGCCAATGTAGCGGAAGTGACATTACTCAACCTTTCAACCGGAAATCGCATGGTTGAGGACATGTTCCAAACTTTCACCTTCAGGACCTTTGTAGTCTAAGGGAAAGGCAGAGTGTGGCCATCAGCAAGAGTAAACAAAGATGTAAGAATCCTCTTTACTTTCTGTTTCTGCCTTGATAGCCCCTGGGCCAGGGGTGGCAATAGCAGTCCCAGGGATGCATAATGACCAGGCAGTGCTAGCAGCGGATACCTCTGGTCACCCGTGATTGAAGTCCATCTTTGCTGCTTTGTTTTTAACTACGATATGTTCACTATGCAATTGCAGGAGTTGGGCTAAGGTGTTGATATTACAGTATTTGAAATGATAATTACATGTTAATTGTCATCTCATGTACCACCAGGACCTTCTAGACTATTTTGGGGAAAATATTGGATGTTTCACTTTAAATAGGTGGCATGCAATCTCTGCTTACGTTTGCTAAAAAGCATTTTATATCTGCATACACATCTTATATGTTCAAATTTGTAGAATATATATTCAGTGTAATCTCTTTTCATTACATTTTGATAACATATTCTGTTTAGGGGCTTCCTGGTCCCGACGGGTTGCCAGGTGAGAGAGGCTTGCCAGGAGAAGGAATTCAAGGACAGAAGGTACAATTTAACAATCATGGTATTTTATTAAAATAGGCATTTATAATATTTGTGGGGTCAGTGTGACACTGGATGGAGTTCTTTGAATACCTGTGGAACAATTGTTATATATGCACAAGGCACTGAGATTGCTGGTCGTTGGATTGGGTTAAACAACAGTTTTTGCCCACAACCAGCTCTCCAGGTCGCTCGTTCTCAGGTACCACCAAGCAGCTTTTCATTGAGAACACAAATTCTATAAGCTGATGAAGAGACCCGGCTCAGGGTTTGATGAGCACTCTTCTTTATCCCTGCGGTCCTCTGAAGCAGCTACCCGCACATTATAGAATTGCTAGTATTAGGACTTAATTGCCTTCTTTACTCAGTACTGCTCTACAGTGGTGGGTAGTGTCTTGAATTTCACCAGACTTGTAATCTCCCTAATTTTGAGCTCTGTTATGTCTGATAAAGAGAGAAACTTTAACGCTTTGCATGGTATGCCCCTGACCTTCTGCCTATTATTTTGGCTGATTTTGAATACTGTGCAAATATTTTCCAGTATTATGAAAGTATTTTCCAATACTGGAAAATTGTTTTGTAAAGCTATGAATTGCTTTTCCATTACTATACCTTTGTTACCATCGGAGTAAAACTATTATCTCCAATGAAAGTCATAGAGTGCACTCTGGATATTGCAGAGATTGTCCTTCACATCAGTGTCCCATCAAGAACCGAAATAGAAAGAAAAGGATATTATTGTCAAACAACTGGAGGAGAAAAGCTTATTCCTCATTATACAATGTGGCCACATACAAAGACAATCTTTTCAAATTAAAGTCAGCCATTGACATAGAATAGGTCGGTGGGCCTGCTTATTTCCATTCGGACCTTCTACTTTCCAACATACAGAAAAAATACAGCATTTCCAGATTACTTGTCAATACTATTTTATTGTAAAGTTCAATTAATGCACCCTAATTGAAGTTCCATTCTAAATATGGACCAATTGATAAGCGCCAGGATGCAGGATGAGCTCAACATGTATCCCAATTTTTTTTTTAAATCTTCCCTTTTCAATTCCAGGACTTTAGTAATTGCTCATTATTGTAATCACATCACATAAATCCTTTTTGTTGCGTTATTCCTGAGTCCAATGTTACATCTAAAAATGATTAAAAGAATGACAAAAAGGTAGAAAATAAAAAAGTAAAAAAAACTTAGCCATCAGAACTATTCTATGAAGTCCACAAAATGTAATTTGTTGAGATTTGGGTCTAATTGTGCCTAGTGCGTAATAGATACTTTTCACGATTCAAATATGAAATTCATAAGTTGTTCTCATTTCTGCCATCAGTGAGATTTAGCTTTAGTGTGTTGAGTAAAAAATGTTTATTTCAGAGAAAAACAAAAAGGAAGACAATAGCTTAATAACTGCAAGCTGGTGAAATTTCATTCTGTTTAATTTGTACATTTCGAAATTAACAAAAACCCTTTCCTTGAAGATTTCAAGGAAATTCAACAAAAATATCAACAAAAGACAGTACAATAAAGGGTACAAAAAGGGACACAAGAAAACAGATAAGGAGAGAAAGGAATAATATAATGGAGAATGGAAAGGATTGACACTGACCTGGGTTTTGGGTAGACACGCACCACTTCTGCCTAGTTGAATGTAGCAGTTGGGGTACTCTAGTCGGCTGACATGAGAAGCTGATATACGGCGGACATTTTTCATCTTGGGACAGCTAGAGCGGCCATTCTGAGAGTGCGCGCTCTAGCTTCCCGGCTCTTAAACAGGGTTGCTGCGGGGACGCACAAACCCATTTGCACTCATCAGTGTCCCGGAAGCGTCCAGCGCCAGCCACTATGCCAGAGCCAACTCTAATGGTATACACCATCTTTCCTACAGCTCTACGGAACTCCATGATCTGGCAACTGCTCCTAGATATATACCTTTTAGCCCATATACTCTAGGCCCTCTAGGAAACAAGAGTTCATCCTGTAATTTTAACACTAATTATAGTGAGCAATCCTCCTCACATCATTCTGAGCTGCTATCCCCCTTGTAATGCAGGCTTGAGTAATGCCTGCTCCCTTCCAAAACATGCTAATAACATACATGACTTACTCTGTGATTAATGTTTTGACGCATTGTTTGTAACTGATACGTGGCTTACTGATTCCTCGGGTCCTGACATTTGGTCAGCAGTTGTAAGGAAAGACAGAGATATGGGCAGAGGGGGAGGGCTTTCCATTATCTTTAAGGATTGTTATACCCTGACCCAGTTGCCCTATATGGAATTGAAGGGGGCAGAGATATTAGGGTTCTCCCTCTCATCTAAACAATCTATATCCGGGGCCCTTATATACAGACCTCAAGGCACCTTGGGCCCAGAAAACGGGCTCCTGTATCACAAGTGCTCTCCTTATTTCCCGTCTGCCTTAATCACAAATTAGTAAAGAACACAGGTCCTGCACCAAGCTAGAACCCGCCGCCAACGCCGTCCGTCGGAGCTAAGGGGGGCGGAGGCGGCACGAGTTTTAGGGGCGGTGGTCGTCCCCCCTCCCCCGGCTTTACCTTCGGCCGTCGCAGCCACATAAATCGGCAGCTGCCCCCCGCTCTTTGATTGATCAGGCTGCCATGGGCAGCAAATGCAGGGGCCGCCATGTGTGGCCTAAGGCCTAAGGCCTAGCTGCACCACTGGACACCCAACTGCTATTCACATGGAAGGAGAACGAGCCCTACCCAGGCAAGTTAATTAGTACTTGCCTCGCAGTGGTATTTGGGTGGCTGTCAATGAACCAACTTAAATGTAACGCTGGAATGTCAGAGCTGCTCTGCTTTGGCTCAGTTGCAGAGACACCCTTGGAGTCCTTCTGGCCACCGGATGCTCCACCCCCTCTTATCAAAAGTCAGGTGGTGAAAAACTTGGCCTTTAAATTTGATAGTCACCTGCTATTCCATACCCAAGTAAACTCGGTAGTGGGCACCTGCTTTGCCCTCTTGCGACTTCTTCTGAAGTTTTTGTTCCTATTGTCCTTGGTGGCCAGACAACAAGTGATCGAAGCCCTGATCATATTACGTCTTGACTATGAGAACGGCCTTTACTTAGGCATGCCCAAGTACCTGATGGATAGACTTCAGCTGGTCCAGAATGCAGCGGCTCAAAACTATTTTCGAGCTCCCCCCGGGATGCTCAAGTATCAAGCCTTTTCAGGAGTCTTCACTGGGTGCCAGTGAGGATAAGGATTATTTTCAAGACACTGCTTGTGACTCAGAAAGCCATATATGGAATGGGCCCTGGCTATCAGAAACACAGTATCTCGTTCTATGCTCCACAGAGGAATCTCCTCTCGGCAAATCTTTTCCTTGCCAGTACTCCATGTATCAAAAAGGCCCGGTCAGGGGGAAAGGCCCTCTCCTTCCTGGGCCCATCCCCTTGAAGCAAACTGCCTCTGACCCTTAGAAGCATCAAGTCAACGCCCGTGTTCCGGAAGAAGCTGAAAACTTGGCTTTTTTCCAGCCCATAGCTCCTTCTTGCCCCCGCTGTCACTTTTTCGGCAACCAGTGCCAGGACACTCCTTGGAGTAGCAGCTGAGCTTTATAAATACCCCTACATAGACATAAACATAGGATTTAGGCTAACAGCTTGGATAGAGCTATAGTTGTATATGGGGAGATGGATTCAGGTATCAGCGGTACTAGGGTATCAGAAGGACGTATGTATACTAGGATATCAGTAGGGGTAAAGGTAAGAGAGTATAGGCAGCAGTGAATGGGCTAGGTTGTAAATGGGGAACACATAGTAGAGAATAGGTATCTGTAAATATATATATTAAGGTATAGGGAAGAGAAGCAAGATTGAAAGAGTAGAGAAGCTAGAATATAGGTAGGAATAGGTACGGATCGATGCACAAGGGTATAGGAAGGGTAGAGTTATCAAGAAATACATAGTGATATAGTTATTACTAGATAGCGTAAGGTAGGTTTACTAGTGTATAAGTGCTGTAAAGGTTCTAGAGTACAGGCAGGGTAGAGGTACCGTGATATTGGTAGGAATCGACATTCTAGGACATAGGAAGAATAGAAGCACTCGGGGTTAGTTGGGGTAGAGAGATGTCAGTCCAAGCAGAATATGAAACAAGGGTGTAGTCTAAGCTAAAGGACCAACGTAAACCTATTTGACGAAGAAGGTGAGAGGGACCGACTTAGGTTTCAGAAGAAGGATGACTAGAGGAGGAGAGTAAATATTGCACGGGCATGGACCTTGTCGGTTCCCTCTCACAGACCAGACAGAGGATGAACAGGGAGTGGAGAAGGAGGGCAGAGGGTTCCCCTGTTAAAAGGAAACAAAGCTCAGCGTAATTACTTGTAGCTAGGTGCATGCTCTATAAATGCACATGCATACGTACATAGATCCTGGAAAAAGGACAGCAGTGATTTTCCTTGACATGAAGGTCACTTTTCGAGATGGATTCAGCATTCAACAGTATTCTTAAATATATTTTTTCCAGAATTATACAGAACCAGATTTTTAATTGCCTTTTTTTCCATAACGAAGAGTTACAAAGTCCTACATATCTTTGTGGTATACCTATGAAAACAGCTAGGTGCATTTCACACAATAAAATAAAAAGGTGCATTTTAGGAAATGCCGTTTCTAGATCTGATTAACAATATTTCGCAGAGAAATGCCTTTATTTGTAGCATGCATAAAGCCCGGTTAAACATTCACTTGTGAGTGTGAATGACTTGCTTGTGCTATTCTCAGTTATCTGTACATACATTGAAGAAGTTCCAGTGTGGAACGAAACGCGTTGGCTGAGTATCTGTAAGAAAATAAAGGATATAACTAAAGATACCGATTTGTTTTGGACTTCTCCTGACTGGTGCACCTTCCATCTTTGTTTATCTTATCTGTACATAAGTATACCCCCGATGTCTACGAAGAGGGTGTCGCTGAGGCACGTCCACTCGATCTATAAATGCAAATCTAATGAGGGGAGCAGGCGCAGTCGTATTATAAATGTGCACTGTTTTCTCACACCTTCTGCACATCTAGCTTACATCTAACCTGCACCTGAATACTCCAAGTGTAAGTGATGCAAAAAGTGTGGGAATGTTCACCAGTATTCTCCAATCTATACTGTGTTTAGGAAGGAAAAGCATTTCATGAAACATATCTTTCATGAAGAAAATGAAGAGAGAAGTATTAAGATTAGGGGGGAAAAGTTTAGGGGCAGAGGTATAAGTGAGCAATGTTTGCTAGTTCTATTAATATTGCTTAATTTACAAAAGGGCAGTTTAGGCACAGTTAGGCCATGGATCAGCTCCTCGTAAATTCCAAACATGTGTAGCTGTAAACAGTGCTTTAAATGGGCCGGTACTCACCGGTACTGAGTACCGGCACTTCTTAGATTTATCACTCGGAGTACCGGCACTTCTCTACTGCCGAGAAGAGTACCGGTACTCATGAAACGCTGGCGGCCTGTTTTTTGATTACTAAGGCACTTCTATAGACCTGCGCCGAGCCCAGCTGAACAATTCAGCGTGGGCTCATTTGCATACCATCTCGGTGTTCACAGACATCGAGGCAGCCCAGTGATAGCGTAATTAAGAAAGCCATGGGAGGTAACCAGGTTCAAATGGCTTTAAAGCGTACCGATTCTTTTGTTAAGTGACTGCTTATGTTTGCTTGCCTGTGATTGTTGAGAAAAACGAGAGAAGGGGACGACAATAGAGACACTCTTGGAAGTTATATTAGCGGAAATGTGTAGAATGTTTTGTCGGTGCATGTCTGCTTGTTTCTTTCTTTGTCACTCGAGAACAGCAACAATTTATGTTGCACATTTTACAAAACAACCAAAAGTTGAAATATCGCCGCGTTTGGGTTTCGTGTTTTTTGTTATAAGTAAACAAACCTGCTTTGTTCATTGAAAGACATTTCCCATGTGTTTTGGTATGTGCTGCAAGTTAGTATCGAAGTCAATAAGTATCGGCATGTCTTGCCCTAAGCCCCGCCCCCAAGCCCCGCCCACTCGCCACATTTAAATGAGTGCCTGCACTATTTTGCCCCCATTTAAAGCACTGGCTGTAAACATGTGTGTCGTAATTTACAACTCGTGTTGTGACTTGGCCCTGCCTCGTACTAATCTCTGGAAATGTACTGGGGATTAATGGACTGGGGAGATTGTTTGCTGTCTACAGTGCTCTGTGGACAACAATGTCAGTTATAAGTATAACGTTGGAATCCTTAGTGACTAAAATAACTTTTTTTCCCACATCTCATGAGACATGTGGTCGTACAGATTTTAAATCTCATGTGCATCATAGCATTGTAAGCCCTGAGGGAAGGTGTTTCACAAGACAGATGCACACGTGCTGTGTTCCGTCCATGAGTAAACATGAGTGACTGTGTGTGTGTGTGCGTGTGTGTGTGTGCGTGTGTCTCGTTGATATCAGAACTGTGTGTCTGCCCTTGAGCGTGTGTCTCCTTTTAATCCAGTCAATCCACATGTTTCTTATCTTTCAGGGTGAAAAGGGCTCTGAGGGGCCCTCGGGCCCTGTTGGATCGCCAGGCCCAGCAGTGAAGGGTGATAAGGTAACGTAGTACACACGAATTGCCACTCTTACACGGCAGCAATAGTGGTTTCTTGTTATAATTGCTGTGGTTATGTGTGGAGGAAAGGTGCCAGTTTGAAAATAAAATTAATGTGATGGGGGGAATGACATGCATTAGTGTTTTTGTATACTTAAATCTTATTTTGTCAAACTGATGCTAAGGACTTGGTAAACTGATTATTGTATGGCATTTTATCTGGTGGAGTAAACATTACCACTCGGTGCAGCACATTCTGAAATGAGTTTTCTGTACTTCGAGCCATTATCAAAACTCATGAATATTTTATAATACATAGTGCTGTGGATCACATAATGCTCATGCAGGGAGGAAGGAATACTTTTACAGTCAGTTATGCATGGGGATACACCATTAACAGCCATTCTAATCATATACAGTTATATAGAAGCATGCATCTGGTAGAGGGACAATGGAAAAAGACCTGGAACAAAACTAAACTGTGAATCAAACACGGGTCTAAAATCACGAAGCTAAGTCCTTCAAGAGAAATTGAGTTAAAGTGGTGGCAAGAGTTCCAGGGTTAAGTATCGGTCTAATTCGACAGGGTTGTATTCATTGACAGGCATTCACCCAGTGGGTGCTATTCTGTGTTGAGTGGGCTTCTGGTTTGCTCCATAGCAGAAGCGGTACTGTCAGAGGGGAGCCTGTGCCACTCTTACTCCTGGGCCACGGCACATATCTTCACGTGGATAAGACCTCAACCTATACACGGGCAATGGGTGGTCTGCCAAGCCCTCTATTTTCCTCGTGATGGAGAGCGAGGCTTTCATTCTGAGGCCATATCTACATTTCTCTATGCCATTGACTCAGAAGTGGCGCTGTTGAGGAGCGCAACGCCATGGCGATGGCTCTTCTCACCAACAGCAACGCAATGTCCAAAAATGTGTTTCCCACCTTATTTAGGTTAATGTGACTGAAAAGGGCTAACATGCGATATATCGGTGAATATAGGTCAGCACGCCATTCTGTCTCTTCCAGTACCTCAGGAACATGTTTACAATACCTATTAATGACAGGGCACTCCCATTCCATGTGGAAGAAGCCGGCATCTATACGTGTACATCTGGAGCATGATGGAGTTTCTGCATGTATGGTATTGAGCCTTTTGGGAGTCAGGTATATTCTGTGAGTGTAATTAAGTTGGATATTCTTAAAACAGGAATTTCTAGATACTTTCAGTGCATTCCAGTGTTTACTTTTTTTTTTCCTTGTTGCATATTTATATAGCGCAAACTCAACCCGAAGGTATTGGAGCGCTTTACGTAGCACCGTAATTACATTACACATTCAGGCACGGGGAGATTAAGTGATTTGCCCAGAATCACAGGATGTGGACGCGACCCCGAGGCTCGAACCCTGGTTTCCAGCACCAAAGTCGGCAGCGCAGCCGACGGACCACATCCTCTTCCCAACTTCCTGTCCCAGTCACTCAATTCTGTTTGTACGCTCAGGTCCCATTTGCATCTGTCCCTGTCTGAACCGGTCCTGGTAGTGGAGTGCCCTGTACAGCCATGGGTATTGAGTTGGGTAACAATCAGGCGCACAACACCCATTGGGCTCACCGGGCTTCAGCCCCCCCCCCCCCGTCATGTGTGTCAGCCCGGCTGAGACAGCCTTGCGGGCTGGCGTCCGTTTAATTGCAGCCGCACCCGAGTACTTCACAGGTCTTTGAAAGACCATTTATTCGTTAATGAGGCTTTTGTTGTGTTTTCACCCCTTCTTACAGCCACTCTGCCTATGGCTGGAAGACTTAGCCCCCCCCCCCGAAATCTTTTTCAGCCCCCCCCCCCTCCCCCTTCGAAATTTGGCTCTAGTTGCCCGTCTGGTAACAATACACATCTGGTATTGAGCACCAAGATTCCTACGGGTGAACGTGCACTTTACAAACACACCTTATGTTATGTAACCGTCTTGCTGCTCTCGCTCAGACTGAGTAGTAGCTCATGGGTTTGAAGTTTATCCTCATCCATAACTAAAATGTGCACAATTAAATTATAAAATTAATTAGATTTATAAAGCTCACACATACCAAAGGCGTCAAGGCACTACAGAGGGGGAGAGCTCCAGAGAGAAAGTACAAGGAAAGGACTCCTGTCCCTAGGAAATCACTGGCCAGGAATTAGAGTGTAAAGCCGGTCGTCAATGCTTTCTGAAAACGGTTCTGTTCCTGAACATCCCAGATATTGCATAGAAGAGAATTCCAAAGTTTCGCTGCGGCCACGAAAAAGCCCTCTCACCCCACGAGGTCTTCCTAAATGTAGGCACAACTACATGGTTGTAGTTTGCCTGACAATTCCTATTCTTTAAAAGCACTAGACATCTTCACTCGGCTGTCTGTCTTCCTCAGTCAGTTGCTCAAGTTTTTTCATCACCCCGGACGAGTTGCAGTCCCCTACTGTCTCTATTCCCGCTCTCTGCCAGGCCACGAGTTGCTCAGTTTTAAAATGACTCTGGGCCTTGGTAGTCCCACCAAGAGGAGGGCCGGGCTGTACCTCAGGGATTGTTTGGTCCGCACCATGAAGTTGCGCCAACATCTCCACACTGTACGTCGGAATCTGATACCAATGTCAGTTGGACCCACACATCTCAGGGTGAGGTTCATCCGTGTCCCATCAACCAGCGCTTTCCTGGGCAGGCACGTCATTCAGGTGTGCCCTTCTTATACAGTGCAGTATCCATGGTAACTGCACTTCTAAGTAATATTGTTTGAAATCTGCTGCATCCAAGCCAGCTTATGTTATTGGAAGTTTGATCTTATCAGGAGCAATGTGGTGCATGCTCCAAGCCTAAATCAATTGAACTAACACAATCTAGTTCACTGTAGAATGTTTTACGCACCCATATAAGGAGGGTTGTGAAGTAATCAAGAGACAGGGGTCAAGGCTGTGCCACAAACATGGTCTGAGGCAACAGTGACTTTGATATTAAAACCTAATAAGGACCCTCTGATGGTTGAATCATATCGGCCAATCTCGCTGCTGAATACTGACTATAAAATCTTTGCAGGCGTATTGGCAACGAGATTGGCCAAGGTTATTAAATCAGTGGTCCACAGTTATCAAAGAGGCTTTATGCCGGGTAGGCAGCTAAACGAACTTACTTTTCAGGCCATCGCTGCCATAGATGTAGCGACTAATGAAAAGTCCCCCCTAACTATCGTGGCCATTGATGCCGCAAAGGCTTTCGACCAAGTTAGTTGGCCTTATCTCTGGGAAACATTAGCTGCATTCGGTATGCCTTTGAACTTTATAGCCTCGATTCGATCCTTATATTCTAGTCCCAAAGCAAAAATTTTAGTAAATGGTTTTCTCACTGAGTGGGTACACATATTCCGTGGCACTAGACAGGGATGTCCCCTTTCCCCTCTTTTGTTTAATTTGTATATCGAGCCTTTAGTTGTTAAGTTGAGAGCTGACTCGACCTTCAAACCTTTTAATATCGCGAATTTGGAGTTGAAGTTTGCTCTCTATGCGGACGATCTCTTAATGTTCACACCAAACCCAGAAGAGGCCGTCCCTAGACTTTTTGCATGGGCAGAAGACTTTGGGGCAATCTCTGGGTATAAAATAAACAGAGATAAAACCGAGCTTATGCACTGGAATTCGGTAGAGGAACATTTGGCTGTTAAATCTAAGATGAGATATCTGGGAATATATCTAGTTCAAGATATAAATCAGACAACTAAAATAAATTTCGATAGAGTTTATAAGGAAATCTGTCATCTCCTTCAACGGTGGTCTGGGCTTCCGCTTAATATATTTGGCAGAGTGAACCTCGTGAAAATGACTATTTTGCCTAAAATTACCTTCTTATTTAACTCTATTCCGTTATCTTTTGATCCAAAAGACATAGCTAAATTGCAGGGAAAAATAGGTTCATTTATTTGGAACTCTAAATCGCCGAGAATATCTTGGAAAAAATTGACGAGAAAACTAAAAGTTGGGGGCCTTGCCCTTCCAGATTTACTTATCTACTGCCATTCGTTCCAATTTAAAAACTTCAGACGATTGGCTGATAAGGCAGACACTACTGTTTTAGGCTCCCTATTTCAGGCTTTGTTACATAATCTACCCCAGGGTCAGGAATACTTTTTGTTCAAATTTGGTGATCCCAGGTTTTTAAAAAAAGTCAGATTGAAGATTCTGTTAGCTGCCCTAAAGAACTGGGTCTTTTTCAGGAAAAAGTTGGGAATCCCCTATTATGCTCCCCAGGCCCCGATATGGGAATCACCAGGGACCCCAGAGTGTTTGAAAGATCAGCTAGCTCGTCCTTTGAGGTTGGCTGGTATCACACATTGGGGAGATCTTCTAAAGGATACACATCTTATTGATTGGGATTTTCTCTATACCCTGACGGAGGGTTCTCTCACCAGGTTCAAATATTATCAACTATCAGGTTGGTGGGCTACTCTCGCGCCGGTGTCTTGTACATCTAATTCAAGCTTTGACCTCATAAGCAAGAAAGAGACCTGGAAAAGAGAGTTGGCCTTTTGGTATTGGGCCATGATGGGAGCAGAAGAAATTCCGGAGATTGAACTCTTAAAATTATGGGGTGAACAGGTTGACTTGGATTATAATAATCTCAAGGAGCTGTGGGAGGATTCCTTTGCTATGCTACATAATGTGGTTAAGCCAGCTGCACTTAAAAGGAACCATCTGTTCACCCTGTATAGAGTATATATCTCACCAAAGAAACTTGTAAGATTCACCAATCTGGAACATCGGTGCCCTCGTTGTAGATTGCTCGCCGCTGATGACATACATATGTTTGTGGATTGTCCTTCTTTGGCGCTATATTGGGCTAGATTAGGTGAATTCATTGCAGCAGTATTAAATGTACAATTTACCATAAATCCAAAGATAATTTTGTTTGGGTTAGTTAACGATCATCAAACATGTGCCATTGAATCTAAACTTATTTTTTATATTATGTTGTTAGCAAGGCGAGAAATATGTAGGGCGTGGAAAAACGAGAAGGCACCTATCTTCTCAGATTGCTTGAAACATATCATGTTCACCTGTGAGTCAGATATTGCCTGCGATCCCTCCAGTGAAGCAAAGGTATGGGCACCCTTAATGGCATGGCGGAATAGATGATGGAAGTATTCCGATGATTTTACCTGGGCACTGTTGGGGCTCATTCTCTAACACCATCAATGGGCCTCTCAGTGAGTAAACGTTGGAGTGGACAGAGCAAACAGTAAAATGCCAGAGAGGTTAGACCCCTCCCCCTCTCCCCCCCAGGGTCCTAAAATCCGAATCGTACTTTTTCTAGTGGGGGTTGAGGGGAGGGTGCTTCCCTATTTGGACTGCCCTTCCCCGTCTGGTGGTATATGAGGAATAAAAGGAAAAGGAAAAGAAAAAAAAAAGAGACAGGGGTCATATTTACAGGGGTATGGCACAACCGGAGAGACACTTTTTATGACGCTTCAGTGACACAATGCCCTGCTCCATATTTACAAGGCAGCCCTAAGCCACTTTGCGTGGCATAACGCCGCCTTGTAAATATGGCCCTCCTCGCCACAGTTTTCTACGGCAAAGGGGCGTGCAGTGGGTGTTGCTGTGGGTGTTTCCACACAACACCAATTGGTTTTTGACAGTGCCCCACATTTACAAGGATCTGTAAATTTGAGGCAGCGTAAAAAACAAACGCCTTTGAAGAGGAGGGGTTATAGTGGTGCAACGAGGAGAAATACTTTTATTTCTCCTCGTTTTTTGCTCTTTCTAAATGTGCTGCATTCTGCAGCACATATAGAAGGAGCCTAACACCATTAATGATTGTTTTTATGCAGGAAGGTATCCCTTCCTTCACAAACACAATCATCCCTGCAACGCAGGCAGCCTTGCACCACGGTGCAAGGGTACCTGCGCTGGTACTAGGCAGCTTTTTTAGCGCCGGCACAAAAAAAAGCACAGGGGTGCGCCATATTCTTGTAAATATGGCGTATCCCAGCGTTTTTAAATGATGCAGCGCGGCACAGCAAAATTGCTTGCAGCGCTGCACCATTTTGTTGTAAATATGCCTCAGGGTGTTTACCCTAGAGCTGTTTTGCCATTACCGATATAGTCAAGGATTACCAAAAGTCCACACATCCTTTGTAGGATTGAAAGGCTGTCCGGGGATTTACCCCTGTTGATCATAAGTCCCGACCATTGACCACATTTTGCTACTGCTGGTCTTTAAAAAAAGAAAACCGTGCTAAATCATCTGCATTTGAGGAAATCGTGCATTCACCATTCGTCAGGTTTAGTCTAGTTCCCGAACCTACATTTCTATTTATGCCTTCCGGGGGCTCTGTTGCAAGGGCCTAGGGGGAGTGGACACCCAAATCTCAAGGAGAGTCAATATTATATTGCCAGACTTCACCTTGGCAGAGGGATTGCTTTCAGGAAGGGAGGTCCAGCAAAGCATCATGCCTCCAAACCTCAGGTGACAGAGTACTGCCAACCTATCGCGCCAATTAAGCATGTCAAATGCCTTCCCCGACCTATTGAGAAGACTATCACCTTCGAGTGATCAGGGGCGCCCTCTTTTAATATTCTAAATAGGCAGTGGAGGTTCAAGGAGATACTATGCTTAGAGATTAAGTCAGTTTGGTCAGGGTGCACTAAAGAGTAGGGTGACCTGATGTCCTCAGACAGCCCTGGACTTCCCCAGAAGGTCCAGGTTTTCAGAGATCTGTCCCGGCATCCCAATGCTTTTGTCACTTTTAAATACATGTCCCGGTCTTTGGGACAAAGGTCGTGTCATACTACACAGCAGAATTTAAAGGTATTCTGTCTTTTCCACATGTGTCTCTAAAGTCTCAAATATCCTAAGTAATTGAAATGTTTAGGTCTCGGCCTGACGTAAGCAGCGCATGCGCTGCCCTCGTCTTACAAGGCTTCTTGGAATCGATAAGATTCCAGAAGCCTCGTCTCAACTCCGCCTTAAGCTTTGATTCGTGCGCGTCGTTTTGCATCACAAATTATGCCAAAGGCAGTGCAATGATTGCACTGAAGGCATGTCAATTGGCGCTTGTTGCCACCCTGTCTCCTTTAAGCCCTGCCCACCGGGATTTGATCTTTTACTTGCGGCGGGAGACAGTGTCTCCTAATTAGGCACTACACACTTTTTTGTGATCATTCCCCTTTGACAAAGGCAGCGCGTGTGTATAATTGCACCGCACTTTCACTTTAAGTGAAAGTGCGATGCAATTATAAACATGCGGCTACCTTTGCCAAAGCCGAGAACTTTTTATGTATTTTTTCTCTTCCGTTACACATTTGTGGGAAAATCTCCCTTTGAAAGGTATGCTTTATACGGCCGCTCCATCGCATGTGCATTTACCTCCTTACCACAGTACACAAGATAAACTTTAACTAGCATTGTCCTTTTTCTAAAGTAATAATCGTGATCTGAAAATATGCTGAAATCGACAAAACGTGGGCAGAAACAGGAAAGCAGGCGCAGCTCTGTTCAGATTCACTTATCTGAGAGGATACGGCAAAAAAGCTGTAAAAGCAATCTGTGAATGTTAATGTATAAGAAGCTGGGTGATGCACGGGTGCACATACATCAAACTGGAGGGGTTCATTGGTCAGTCCAGAACTCTTCGAATCAAGTGCTTTGCTGTCCCACGGGGGTTCCCCGTGAAGCCGTCTGCAAGTTTTAACTTGCAGAAGCAGTTGACCCAAGGACAACATCGATTTGGGAAAAAGGAGGTGGTGATGGACAGAGTTTCTGAATGATGCAGAATACTCTTACCAAGTCAAGAGATCATGGTTTTAATCCATCACCATTTTTTAGCTCACTGCACCATCCCAGCTCAGAACCTGGCTACATGCAAATTAGTCTGTACCTGTCCCAGTGCATGATGAGAACAGGGCAAACCAAACTACCAAGCCATTTCTTATACTGGGAAGGAAACAAGCTTCCGGGGACAGGTTTCTGGCATCACAGCCTTCGTCGGCCCGGCTTGCCTGAATTCTGATGGTGCAATGAGCAAGGGACTCACGTCTGAGCATACCCTCCCACACTGAGTGTGGACAAAATCGATTTGGGAAAAAGGGGGTGGTGATGGACAGAGTTTCTGAATGCTGCAGAATACTCTTACCAAGTCAAGAGATCATGGTTTTAATCCATCACCGTTTTTTAGCTCACTGCACCATCCCAGCTCAGAACCTGGCTACATGCAAATTAGTCTGTACCTGTCCCAGTGCATGATGGGAACAGGGCAAACCAAACTACCAAGCCAATTCTTATTCTGGGAAGGAAACAAGCTTCCGGGGACCGGTTTCTGGCATCACAGCCTTCGTCGGCCCGGCTTGCCTGAATTCTGATGGTGCAATGAGCAAGGGACTCACGTCTGAGCATACCCTCCCACACTGAGTGTGGACAAAATCGATTTGGGAAAAAGGGGGTGGTGATGGACAGAGTTTCTGAATGATGCAGAATACTCTTACCAAGTCAAGAGATCATGGTTTTAATCCATCACCGTTTTTTAGCTCACTGCACCATCCCAGCTCAGAACCTGGCTACATGCAAATTAGTCTGTACCTGTCCCAGTGCATGATGGGAACAGGGCAAACCAAACTACCAAGCCAATTCTTATACTGGGAAGGAAACAAGCTTCCGGGGACCGGTTTCTGGCATCAGAAACTCTGTCCATCACCACCCCCTTTTTCCCTAATCGATTTTATCCACACTCAGTGTGGGAGGGTATGCTCAGACGTGAGTCCCTTGCTCATTGCACCATCAGGATTCAGGCAAGCCGGGCCGACGAAGGCTGTGATGCCAGAAACCGGTCCCCGGAAGCTTGTTCCCTTCCCAGTATAAGAATTGGCTTGGTAGTTTGGTTTGCCCTGTTCCCATCATGCACTGGGACAGGTACAGACTAATTTGCATGTAGCCAGGTTCTGAGCTGGGATGGTGCAGTGAGCTAAAAAACGGTGATGGATTAAAACCATGATCTCTTGACTTGGTAAGAGTATTCTGCATCATTCAGAAACTCGGTCCATCACCACCCCCTTTTTCACAAATCGATTTTATCCACACTCAGTGTGGGAGGGTATGCTCAGACGTGAGTCCCTTGCTCATTGCACCATCAGGATTCAGGCAAGCCGGGCCGACGAAGGCTGTGATGCCAGAAACCGGTCCCCGGAAGCTTGTTCCCTTCCCAGTATAAGAATTGGCTTGGTAGTTTGGTTTGCCCTGTTCCCATCATGCACTGGGACAGGTACAGACTAATTTGCATGTAGCCAGGTTCTGAGCTGGGATGGTGCAGTGAGCTAAAAAACGGTGATGGATTAAAACCATGATCTCTTGACTTGGTAAGAGTATTCTGCATCATTCAGAAACTCTGTCCATCACCACCCCCTTTTTCCCAAATTGATTTTATCCACACTCAGTGTGGGAGGGTATGCTCAGACGTGAGTCCCTTGCTCATTGCACCATCAGGATTCAGGCAAGCCGGGCCGACGAAGGCTGTGATGCCAGAAACCGGTCCCCGGAAGCTTGTTCCCTTCCCAGTATAAGAATTGGCTTGGTAGTTTGGTTTGCCCTGTTCCCATCATGCACTGGGACAGGTACAGACTAATTTGCATGTAGCCAGGTTCTGAGCTGGGATGGTGCAGTGAGCTAAAAAACGGTGATGGATTAAAACCATGATCTCTTGACTTGGTAAGAGTATTCTGCATCATTCAGAAACTCTGTCCATCACCACCCCCTTTTTCCCAAATCGATTTTATCCACACTCAGTGTGGGAGGGTATGCTCAGACGTGAGTCCCTTGCTCATTGCACCATCAGGATTCAGGCAAGCCGGGCCGACGAAGGCTGTGATGCCAGAAACCGGTCCCCGGAAGCTTGTTCCCTTCCCAGTATAAGAATTGGCTTGGTAGTTTGGTTTGCCCTGTTCCCATCATGCACTGGGACAGGTACAGACTAATTTGCATGTAGCCAGGTTCTGAGCTGGGATGGTGCAGTGAGCTAAAAAACGGTGATGGATTAAAACCATGATCTCTTGACTTGGTAAGAGTATTCTGCATCATTCAGAAACTCTGTCCATCACCACCCCCTTTTTCCCAAATCGATTTTATCCACACTCAGTGTGGGAGGGTATGCTCAGACGTGAGTCCCTTGCTCATTGCACCATCAGGATTCAGGCAAGCCGGGCCGATGAAGGCTGTGATGCCAGAAACCGGTCCCCGGAAGCTTGTTCCCTTCCCAGTATAAGAATTGGCTTGGTAGTTTGGTTTGCCCTGTTCCCATCATGCACTGGGACAGGTACAGACTAATTTGCATGTAGCCAGGTTCTGAGCTGGGATGGTGCAGTGAGCTAAAAAACGGTGATGGATTAAAACCATGATCTCTTGACTTGGTAAGAGTATTCTGCATCATTCAGAAACTCTGTCCATCACCACCCTCTTTTTCCCAAATCGATTTTATCCACACTCAGTGTGGGAGGGTATGCTCAGACGTGAGTCCCTTGCTCATTGCACCATCAGGATTCAGGCAAGCCGGGCCGACGAAGACTGTGATGCCAGAAACCGGTCCCCGGAAGCTTGTTCCCTTCCCAGTATAAGAATTGGCTTGGTAGTTTGGTTTGCCCTGTTCCCATCATGCACTGGGACAGGTACAGACTAATTTGCATGTAGCCAAGTTCTGAGCTGGGATGGTGCAGTGAGCTAAAAAACGGTGATGGATTAAAACCATGATCTCTTGACTTGGTAAGAGTATTCTGCATCATTCAGAAACTCTGTCCATCACCACCCCCTTTTTCCCAAATCGATTTTATCCACACTCAGTGTGGGAGGGTATGCTCAGACGTGAGTCCCTTGCTCATTGCACCATCAGGATTCAGGCAAGCCGGGCCGACGAAGGCTGTGATGCCAGAAACCGGTCCCCGGAAGCTTGTTCCCTTCCCAGTATAAGAATTGGCTTGGTAGTTTGGTTTGCCCTGTTCCCATCATGCACTGGGACAGGTACAGACTAATTTGCATGTAGCCAGGTTCTGAGCTGGGATGGTGCAGTGAGCTAAAAAACGGTGATGGATTAAAACCATGATCTCTTGACTTGGTAAGAGTATTCTGCATCATTCAGAAACTCTGTCCATCACCACCCCCTTTTTCCCAAATCGATTTTATCCACACTCAGTGTGGGAGGGTATGCTCAGACGTGAGTCCCTTGCTCATTGCACCATCAGGATTCAGGCAAGCCGGGCCGACGAAGGCTGTGATGCCAGAAACCGGTCCCCGGAAGCTTGTTCCCTTCCCAGTATAAGAATTGGCTTGGTAGTTTGGTTTGCCCTGTTCCCATCATGCACTGGGACAGGTACAGACTAATTTGCATGTAGCCAGGTTCTGAGCTGGGATGGTGCAGTGAGCTAAAAAACGGGGATGGATTAAAACCATGATCTCTTGACTTGGTAAGAGTATTCTGCATCATTCAGAAACTCTGTCCATCACCACCCCCTTTTTCCCAAATCGATTTTATCCACACTCAGTGTGGGAGGGTATGCTCAGACGTGAGTCCCTTGCTCATTGCACCATCAGGATTCAGGCAAGCCGGGCTGACGAAGGCTGTGATGCCGGAAACCGGTCCCCGGAAGCTTGTTCCATTCCCAGTATAAGAATTGGCTTGGTAGTTTGGTTTATCCTGTTCCCATCATGCACTGGGACAGGTACAGACTAATTTGCATGTAGCCAGGTTCTGAGCTGGGATGGTGCAGTGAGCTAAAAAACGGTGATGGATTAAAACCATGATCTCTTGACTTGGTAAGAGTATTCTGCATCATTCAGAAACTCTGTCCATCACCACCCCCTTTTTCCCAAATCGATTTTATCCACACTCAGTGTGGGAGGGTATGCTCAGACGTGAGTCCCTTGCTCATTGCACCATCAGGATTCAGGCAAGCCGGGCCGACGAAGGCTGTGATGCCAGAAACCGGTCCCCGGAAGCTTGTTCCCTTCCCAGTATAAGAATTGGCTTGGTAGTTTGGTTTGCCCTGTTCCCATCATGCACTGGGACAGGTACAGACTAATTTGCATGTAGCCAGGTTCTGAGCTGGGATGGTGCAGTGAGCTAAAAAACGGTGATGGATTAAAGCCATGATCTCTTGACTTGGTAAGAGTATTCTGCATCATTCAGAAACTCTGTCCATCACCACCCCCTTTTTCCCAAATCGATTTTATCCACACTCAGTGTGGGAGGGTATGCTCAGACGTGAGTCCCTTGCTCATTGCACCATCAGGATTCAGGCAAGCCGGGCCGACGAAGGCTGTGATGCCAGAAACCGGTCCCCGGAAGCTTGTTCCCTTCCCAGTATAAGAATTGGCTTGGTAGTTTGGTTTGCCCTGTTCCCATCATGCACTGGGACAGGTACAGACTAATTTGCATGTAGCCAGGTTCTGAGCTGGGATGGTGCAGTGAGCTAAAAAACGGTGATGGATTAAAACCATGATCTCTTGACTTGGTAAGAGTATTCTGCATCATTCAGAAACTCTGTCCATCACCACCCCCTTTTTCTCAAATCGACCCAAGGACAACAGCCTGTGAAAGGGCACATCCGGATATTAGTCCGAGGAAGAACGCATCTGCAGTTTCATTTCCGCCTCCTACTAGCACCTTTCAGACCAGCGTCAATCGGGGGCCATCATTTTAAGCATGGAAGCAATGGATTTATTCAAAGTTACCAGCAGATTACTCTACAAAATTGTGCGTTCCTGGCCTTTGACACAAAGTATTCTGGGAGTTGTAGTACGGGCAGCAGAACGTTCCCAATCACAGTAGTGTGTAGCAGAACGCTTTAGTTTCCCGATTTACTTCGCCTTCCAAGTTTTTTATTGTCCATTCTGATGCTTGTAATCCTGATGTTAAAATTGGACACCTCGTTTCCAAGGCAAAATTGGACACACAGAACTGCATGTCCAAAAGGCGAGGGTTAACCTGTTCTGGACTCTTGGGTTTCTCTACTACTCACTCTCTACTCACTCTCTACTACTCACTCTCTACTACTCACTCTCTACTACTCACTACTACTCACTCTCTACTACTCACTCTACTATTCACTCTACTACTCTCTACTACTCACTCTCTACTACTCACCCTCTACTACTCACCCTCTACTACTCACCCTCTACTACTCTCTCTCTACTACTCTCTACTACTCACTCTCTGTTACTCACTATCTACTTCACTCTCTACTACTCTCTACTACTCTCTACTCTCTACTACTCACTCTACTACTCTCTACTCTCCACTACTCACTCTCTACTACTCACTCTCTACTACTCTCTGCTACTCACTCTCTACTACTCTCTACTACTCTCTCTACTACTCTCTACTAATCACTCTCTACTACTCTCTACTCTCTACTACTCTCTACTACTCATTCTCTACTACTCTCTACTACTCTCTACTCTCTACTACTCACTCTCTACTACTCTCTCTCTACTACTCACTCTCTACTACACTCTCTACTACTCTCTGCTACTCTCTCTGCTACTCTCTAGTAATCACTCTCTACTACTCTCTACTCACTCTCTACTACTGTCTACTACTCATTCTCTACTACTCTCTACTGCTCTCTCTCTACTACTCACCCTCTACTACTCAATCTCTACTACTCTCTCTCTACTACTCTCTAATCTCAACTACTCACTCTCTACTTCTCTCTACTACTCTCTCTACTACTCTCTCTCTACTACTCTCTCTCTACTACTCTCTCTCTACTACTCACTCTCTACTACTCACTCTCTACTACTCTCTACTACTCACTCTCTAATGCTCATTCTCTACTACTCTCTACTACTCACTCTCTACTACTCTCTACTACTTTCTATTACTCTCTACTACTCTATACTACTCACTCTCTACTACACTGTGTACTACTCACCCTCTACTGCTCAATCTCTTCTACTCTCTCTCTACTACTCACTCTCTAATGCTCATTCTCTACTACTCTCTACTACTCACTCTCTACTACTCACTCTCTACTACTCTCTACTACTCACTCTCTACTACTCCCTACTACTCTCTACTACTTTCTATTACTCTCTACTACTCACTCTATACTACACTCTCTACTACTCTCTACTACTCACTCTCTACTACTCACCCTCTACTACTCACCCTCTACTGCTCTCTCTCTACTACTCTCTACTACTCACTCTCTACTACTCACTATCTACTACTCTCTACTATCTACTACTCACTATCTACTACTCTCTCTCTACTACTCACTCTCTACTACTCACTCTCTACTACTCTCTACTACTCTCTACTCTCTACTACTCCCTCTCTACTACTCTCTACTACTCTCTCTCTCTACTACTCTCTACTACTCCCTCACTACTACACTCTCTACTACGTTCTATTACTCTCTACTACTCACTCTATACTACACTCTCTACTACTCTCTACTACTCACTCTCTACTACTCACTCTACTACTCACCCTCCACTACTCACCCTCTACTACTCTCTCTCTCTACTACTCTCTACTACTCACTCTCTACTACTCACTATCTACTACTCTCTACTATCTACTACTCACTATCTACTACTCACTCTCTACTACTCTATCTACTACTCTCTCTACTACTCACTCTCTACTTCTCACTCTCTACTACTCACCCTCTACTACTCACCCTCTACTACTCACCCTCTACTACTCACCCTCTACTACTCTCTCTCTCTCTGCTACTCTCTACTACTCACTCTCTACTTCTCACTCTCTACTTCTCACTATCTACTACTCACTCTCTACTACTCTATCTACTACTCTCTCTACTACTCACTCTCTACTACTCACACTCTACTACTCTCTACTACTCTCTACTCTCTACTACTCCCTCTCCACTACTCTCTACTACTCTCTCTACTACTCTCTCTACTACTCTCTACTACTCACTCTCTACTACTCTCTACTACTCTCTACTCTCTACTACTCACTCTCTACTACTCTCTACTCTCTCTCTACTACTCTCTCCTACTCTCTCTCTACCACTCTCTCCTACTCACTCTCTACTACTCTCTGCTACTCACCGTCTACTTCTCTCTACTACTCTCTACTACTCTCTCTACTACTCTCTACTAATCACTCTCTACTACTCTCTACTACTCATTCTCTACTACTCTACTCTCTCTCTCTACTACTCTCTCTCTACTACTCTCTCTACTACTCTCTCTCTACTACACACTCTCTACTACACTCCATACTACTCTCTACTACTCACTCTCTACTACTCACTCTCTACTACTCACCCTCAACTACTCACCCTCTACTACTCACTCTGTACTACTCTCTCTCTACAACTTTCTACTACTCACTCTCTACTACTCTCTACTCTCTACTCTCTACTACTCGCTCTCTACTACTCTCTACTCTCTACACACTCTCTACTACTTTCTCTCTACTACTCTCTACTACTCACTCTCTACTACTCACTCTCTACTACTCTCTACTACTTTCTATTACTCTCTACTACTCACTCTCTACTACTCACTCTCTACTTCTCTATACTACTTTCTATTACTCTCTACTACTCACTCTCTACTACACTCTCTACTACTCTCTACTACTCATTCTCTACTACTCACTCTCCACTAGTCTCTACTACTCTCTACTCTACTCTCTGCTACTCTCTACTACTCACTGTCTACTACTCGGTCTCTACTCCTCACTCTCTACTACTCACTCTCTACTACTCTCTACTCAGTCTCTACTACCCTCTACTACTCACCCTCTACTACTCACTCTCTACTACTCACTCTCTACTACACTCTCTACTACTC
Source organism: Triturus cristatus (assembly GCF_964204655.1). NCBI lineage: Eukaryota > Metazoa > Chordata > Amphibia > Caudata > Salamandridae > Triturus > Triturus cristatus. The sequence goes on along the minus strand of NC_140593.1, from coordinate 240,097,671 downwards.
ACTCTCTACTACACTCTCTACTACTCATTCTCTACTATTCACTCTACTACTCTCGACTACTCACTCTCTACTACTCGCTCTCTACTACTCACTCTCTACTACTCTCTACTCACTCTCTACTTTTCTCTACTACTCTCTCCTACTCTCTACTCTCTACTCTCTCTCTCTCTCTCTCTACTACTCTCGACTACTCACTCTCTACTACTCTCTACTCTCTACTACTCACTCTCTACTACTCACTCTCTACTTCTCTATATTACTTTCTATTACTCTCTACTACTCACTCTCTACTACACTCTCTACTACTCTCTACTACTCATTCTCTACTACTCACTCTCCACTAGTCTCTACTACTCTCTACTCTACCCTCTGCTACTCTCTACTACTCACTGTCTACTACTCGGTCTCTACTCCTCACTCTCTACTACTCACTCTACTACTCACCCTCCACTACTCACCCTCTACTACTCTCTCTCTCTACTACTCTCTACTACTCACTCTCTACTACTCACTATCTACTACTCTCTACTATCTACTACTCACTATCTACTACTCACTCTCTACTACTCTATCTACTACTCTCTCTACTACTCACTCTCTACTTCTCACTCTCTACTACTCACTCTCTACTACTCACCCTCTACTACTCACCCTCTACTACTCACCCTCTACTACTCTCTCTCTCTCTGCTACTCTCTACTACTCACTCTCTACTTCTCACTCTCTACTTCTCACTATCTACTACTCACTCTCTACTACTCTATCTACTACTCTCTCTACTACTCACTCTCTACTACTCACACTCTACTACTCTCTACTACTCTCTACTCTCTACTACTCCCTCTCCACTACTCTCTACTACTCTCTCTACTACTCTCTCTACTACTCTCTACTACTCACTCTCTACTACTCTCTACTACTCTCTACTCTCTACTACTCACTCTCTACTACTCTCTACTCTCTCTCTACTACTCTCTCCTACTCTCTCTCTACCACTCTCTCCTACTCACTCTCTACTACTCTCTGCTACTCACTGTCTACTTCTCTCTACTACTCTCTACTACTCTCTCTACTACTCTCTACTAATCACTCTCTACTACTCTCTACTACTCATTCTCTACTACTCTACTCTCTCTCTCTACTACTCTCTCTCTACTACTCTCTCTACTACTCTCTCTCTACTACACACTCTCTACTACACTCCATACTACTCTCTACTACTCACTCTCTACTACTCACTCTCTACTACTCACCCTCAACTACTCACCCTCTACTACTCACTCTGTACTACTCTCTCTCTACAACTTTCTACTACTCACTCTCTACTACTCTCTACTCTCTACTACTCGCTCTCTACTACTCTCTACTCTCTACACACTCTCTACTACTTTCTCTCTACCACTCTCTACTACTCACTCTCTACTACTCACTCTCTACTACTCTCTACTACTTTCTATTACTCTCTACTACTCACTCCCTACTACTCACTCTCTACTTCTCTATACTACTTTCTATTACTCTCTACTACTCACTCTCTACTACACTCTCTACTACTCTCTACTACTCATTCTCTACTACTCACTCTCCACTAGTCTCTACTACTCTCTACTCTACTCTCTGCTACTCTCTACTACTCACTGTCTACTACTCGGTCTCTACTCCTCACTCTCTACTACTCACTCTCTACTACTCTCTACTCAGTATCTACTACCCTCTACTACTCACCCTCTACTACTCACTCTCTACTACTCACTCTCTACTACACTCTCTACTACTCACTCTCTACTACACTCTCTACTACTCATTCTCTACTATTCACTCTACTACTCTCGACTACTCACTCTCTACTACTCGCTCTCTACTACTCACTCTCTACTACTCTCTACTCACTCTCTACTTTTCTCTACTACTCTCTCCTACTCTCTACTCTCTACTCTCTCTCTCTCTCTCTCTCTACTACTCTCGACTACTCACTCTCTACTACTCTCTACTCTCTACTACTCACTCTCTACTACTCACTCTCTACTTCTCTATATTACTTTCTATTACTCTCTACTACTCACTCTCTACTACACTCTCTACTACTCTCTACTACTCATTCTCTACTACTCACTCTCCACTAGTCTCTACTACTCTCTACTCTACCCTCTGCTACTCTCTACTACTCACTGTCTACTACTCGGTTTCTACTCCTCACTCTCTACTACTCACTCTCTACTACTCTCTACTCAGTCTCTACTACCCTCTACTACTCACCCTCTACTACTCACTCTCTACTACTCACTCTCTACTACACTCTCTACTACTCACTCTCTACTACACTCTCTACTACTCATTCTCTACTATTCACTCTACTACTCTCGACTACTCGCTCTCTACTACTCGCTCTCTACTACTCACTCTCTACTACTCTCTACTCACTCTCTACTTTTCTCTACTACTCTCTCCTACTCTCTACTCTCCACTCTCTCTCTCTCTCTCTCTCTACTACTCTCGACTACTCACTCTCTACTACTCTCTACTCTCTACTACTCACTCTCTACTACTCACTCCCTACTACTCTCTCTCTACTACTCTCTACTACTCACTACTATTCACTCTCTACTCTCTACTACTCACTCTCTGCTCTGTACTCTCTACTACTTACTTTCTACTCTGTACCTCTCTACCTCTCTCTCTACCTCTCTCTCTACCGCTCTACCTCTACCTCTCTCCACCTCTCTAAGCGCACAAATATGCACATATATATATATATATGCATTTATATATGTATGTATGTGTATATATATATACATACATACATATAAACATATATATACATCTTCATATCTATTTAAATACAAATGCATGCATCCATATATGCATATATATGCATGTTATGTACATGAAAGTTTGAAAAACACTAATAACAAGCATTTGCAATGCAATAGGTCTCCCATTTATAAGAGTTTGAGCTATTGGCATTGTAAAATTACAATGCCTTTTATTTATGTTTTGGTTTTAAAACAAATAAAAGGCATTGTCATTTACAATGTCAGTAGCATAAACTCGCATAAAAGCAGTGTGCTGCGTGCAGCAGTGTCGTGCAGCATGCAGCAGTGAGTAATGCAGCAGTGTGCAGCAGTGTGTGGCGTGCAGCAGTGTGCGGCGTGCAGCAGTGTGTGCCGTGCAGCAGTGTGTGCCGTGCAGCAGTGTTTCGTGTAGCATTGTGCGGCGTGCAGCAGTGTGTGGCGTGCAGCAGTGTTTTGTGTAGCAGTGTGCGCCGTGCAGCAGTGTGAGGCATGCAGCAGTGTTTCGTGTAGCAGTGTGAGGAATGCAGCAGTGTGTGGCGTGCAGCAGTGTTTCGTGTAGCATTGTGCGGCGTGCAGCAGTGTGTGGCATGCAGCAGTGTGCAGCGTGCAGCAGTGTGCAGCATGCAGCAGTGTGTGGCGTGCAGCAGTGTGTGGCGTGCAGCAGTGTGTGGCGTGTAGCAGTCTGCGGCATGCAGCAGTGTGTAATGCAGCAGTGTGTAATGCAGCAGCAGGCGTGGGTGAGTGTGAGAGGATGGCATTAAAGTGCTGCGGTAGAAGACGGCTCACCTGGCAGTGCGTAGACAGTGCCTTTACGCTTTGCGCCCTCTCTGCAGGCTCCGTTCACGGTCACGAGCTCCGGGTTTAGAGCGAGTATGTGATCTTCTGGGAGCCCCATGACCCGGAAGTGAGAGAAACTCACTGTTCACACAAGTTATTCACAAGCGCAGTTAGCGCACTCGAGGTGTCGGCGGTCGATGTGAGATGGACTGAAGCCCAGCCATCGCCTGGTTACACCATCTACTATGGGGCAACAAGATGTATGTAGTCTTTTAAGTGATGAAATGCCGACTGGAACTTGCGCCGGACTCTCTGGGGTACAAGTGTGGGGGGGGGGAGAGGGGGGGGCTCAGAGCGCTGCCGCTGCCATGGAAAGAGTTAATGTGCGCACAAAAGCGGTGTCCGAATTTAGATGGGAGGCTCTTATCACCGGCAAACGGAGCTTCAAGTCTGTAACTTAAAAATAATAGAAGAAAAAAATATATTGCCTAGGCGTTCAAAGCCCTGCCCCTCGCAGAGCACCACGTCCAGCAGCAACCACTTCGGCGCAGAGGCTGGTTTCACTAATTATGGTGCACAGAATGGATTTGATGTATCCTTTTTAGGTGGTGCCCTCCCCCACAGATACGAAATGTGCCTTTAAGTACGAGTTCGCAATTAAACACGGGCAGGGATCTTGAAAAATAATAACGAAAGAAAATATATGCAGACAAAGTAAACTGTAGTGTTTTATCAGGTTTTTAAGAGAGGGAGGAGAGAGAGGAAGAGTGAACAGGGTGGGTGGGGAGCCAGTGAAGGGGAGATAGACGGGAAAAAGAGATAAGAAACAATGCCAAACGAGAAGGGAGGGGGGAATGTCAGCAACAGAGGAGCCCGCGAAAGTGAAAATGATCGTGATCGTGATTACGATCGCTACGGAGGAAAGACACATGGCGCTGCGCACGTGCACGTTCACGTGCACTGTAGCTTTAGGCCACGGCAGCACTTTGAGAAGCCCACATATAAAATGTCTCTTCGAGCCTTTGGCTCGCGAGACCTAAAAACACAGGTAAAAAGCCACCTAATTACAAACAGAATTGCTTTAACTTAAATCAGGGCGAGACCTATTGCATTTTCAATGCTTGTTCTTTCAGGCAGTTCAGGAGGCAGTCAGGACCATGCATCCCAGCAGAAGGGAGACAGAGTGGGGTGGGAAGGAGGGCAGGGGTGCACAGAGTGGAGATCATGGCATATTTGTCAACTCTCTAGCCACCCTACATTAACCATAACCCAACACTCTATCATGCACAGTATTTCACAAAATATTTAATTTAAGATGTCATAAGTGTTGTTCTAAAAGCAATGATTTCACATAGGATAAGTAATGTAATTTGAAAGGGTATATGAAGTGCATCGTAAAGGCGTGAGTTATAGATAATGTAGTGTGGCTAGCGAGTTGACAACAGTGTGTACAGAGGTGCATGAGTTATAGTAATTTGAAGGTGGTGCATACATGATAAATGTAAGGTATAGCTAGAACTTTAAAATTCCTAATATTTATATATTTATAGTTTGGTATGTATAGAAAGAATAAATATAGATTTCCTTTGTTTTTTCATTGAATTTGAATGTTTTTTATGTTTTAATAAAAAAGTGCTTCAAATCTTACAGTGGAGTGTTAAGTACATTGTTATAGATTAGAGTGTAGGTCAGTGTTGTACAGTGTAGTGTCGTACAGTGGAGTGTTGTGGAGTGGTGTAATAGCATACAGTGGAGTGATGTAGAGTGACACAGAGTCAAGTGGTGTAGTATTGGCAAGCATAAAAGTCGAGTGGTGTAGAGTGGAGTGGCATAGTGTGGAGTGACATAGAGCGGAGTGGCCTAGAGTGGAGTAGCGTATAGTGGAATAGCGTACAGTGGAGTGCCTTAAAGTTGAGTGGTGTAGAGTGGAGTGGCACAGAGTGTATTGGTGTAGATTGGAATACCTTACAGTAGAGTGGCGTGAAGTGGAGTTGCATAGAGTGGAGTGGCATACAGTAGAGCGGGGTCAAGTGATTTTGATTTGATTAATTTGATTTTTGGTTTTGTATAGCGCTTGAATGCCCTGAGGCGTCTTGGCGCTGCTGCTGTCTTGTGTGGTGCTGAAGGGAGAATGGTTGCTGCTGATCAATAGCGTGTGAACAGCCAGGTTTTTATTAACTTCCAAAAGGTCAGGAAGTCAGAGGATTTCTTTATGTCCAACGGTAGGCCATTCCACAGTGTAGCTGCTTTCAGTAGAAAGCTCTTGCCACCCCAGGTAGTGTGCTTTGCTCTTGGGAGGGGTAACAGCATTGCGTCTGAGGACCTGACCTTTCTGCCTGGGGAATACCAAGCACATTTTTCACAAAAGTTGTTTGGTCCTGAGTTATGCAGTGCTTTAAAGGTGATGCATAAGGTCTTAAACTCTATATGCTTTGCTATAGGTAGACAGCGCAGATTGACCAGTGTCTGAGCCACTGATTTATGTTTGGGAATTCCAGAAAGAAGTCGGGCTGCTGCATTTTGCAGTGTTTGAAGTTTTTGTAACAACTTTTTCCGGATGCCAATAAAGAGAGCATTTCCATAGTTCAACTTGGCTAGAATCAGGGAAGTGACAAGTGTTTTTTGAAGTTCATTTGGAATGTATGGACAGATCTTCTTTATTCATTTTAGTGTATAAAAAACAGAAGAAGTGAGTGCTTTTACTTGATTGTCAAAGTGGAGTTTATCATCAAAGGTAACTCCCAGGTTCCTTCCTTTCTGTACTGGCATTGGTAAGGGTTCCATATTCTGAGGCCACCAAATTGGCGATCAAAATGATCTATCATTTCTGAATAGTAGGACCGCTGTCTTACCAGCGTTTAATTTTAGGCAATTTGTTTTCATCCAATGTTCTATTTGGACCAGGCAGGAGCTGAATATATGACCCACTTCTTGCTGTTTGGAGATTGACACCACAATTTGGGTGTCATCGGCGTAGGACACAACTTAAAAATCTAGGGACTTTATTAGTTTGACCGGGGGGTGACAGATTGAAAAGGGTGGAGCTTAGTGAAGAGCCTGGCAAGCTGAATTGTTTTAAAGTAAAATTGCCCAAGGCCACATGGTTTCTTCTGTCAGTTAGAAAGTCTTTGAGTATGGTCAGAGCTGAGCTTCTTATTCCCAACTCAATTAGTTGGTTGATTAAAATGCTGTGGTTGACCGTGTCAAAGGCTGCTGAGAGATCGAGTAAGATCAGGACGGCTTGACCGCCACTATCCATGATCCATCTGAGTTCCTCTGAGGTGGCAAGCAAGGCTGTTTCTGTCCTATGAGCCTTTCTAAAACCATATTGGGAAGGATCCAGCTAATTGTTATTGTCAATGCAAGCCATCATTTGTTATTTATTGCTTTCTCAAGTAGCTTGGCCGGGAAAGGAAGTCTGGAGATGGGCCTGTAACTACTCAGTTCCTATGGATCAAGATTGCTTTTTTTCTGTAGGGGCAGGATGGATGCCGCCTTCCATTCGGTGGGGATATGTCCTGCACTGATCACTTTGTTCAGGGTTTTTGTGAGTTGTTCTTCAAAAACCCTGGGAGTGAAGTGGGGACCCTGATTTGCATGACATTGTAAGTTTCAGATCCTGCTCTTCGTTAAGGGGGGAGAACCTATCCAGAATTGTAGGGGGATTGTTCGTTGGAGGCATGGACTCTTCGTTTGTGATTTAATGTGAAGGAATCGAGGACCTCAGTGACTTTATTTTGAAAGAAACTAGTGAGGGTGTCACAGAAGGTTTTATTTACTGTGCCATCAGTTTTAGTAATCATTTTTGATAATTTAGTTATCGTACTAAAAAGTTCTTTAGCTGAATTTTCTGCTAAGAGAATTTTTTCAGTGAAGTATTTTCTTTTCTCTCCTTGTATAAGGATTTTATGTTCAGCACTGGCTTTTTTGTAGATCTCTCTATCTAGAGGATTATACTTGGATCTCCATACTCGCTCTAGTTTCCTGCAAATTCGTTTCTGAGCCCTTAGGTGCTCAGAGAACCAGGGTTCAGACAGGGTACTGCGACAGTGTTTCTGCACTTTTTTTGGTGCTAGAATATCCACAGCCTTTTTTACCCAAGAGGTGTATCTATGTGTGGCTGTATCAACATCATCAGCAACTACACTTATTGAGGGAAGTGTGTCTAACAGGGTCTTTTCGAGCTCGTCTTTCTTTAGTTTGCTCCATGGTCTGAATTTGTGGGTCCCTGAGGATGATGCCATAGCTGCTTTATGTGGTTGGGATAAATTGATGGAGAAAAACACAGCTAGTTGTCTGACCATGACAGGGGGAGAATGTCTGTTACTTCCAGGTGTAAGTTGTTTGTGAAAATCCCGTTCAGTGTATGACCCGCTGTGGATGAGTAGGGCCCTCAATTCTCTGCTCAAGGCCTAGAGTCTCCAATCAGCTCTAACAGTTGGCTGGTGTCACTGTTCTTTCTGTTTTCTAGGTGGAAGTTAAAATCGCCCGGTACTAGATAGTCTGAGCTAGTGATACTGTGCTCTATCAGGGTGCTTCTTTTAGAGAGAAATATCTTTCTTGACCGGGGGGGGGGGGGGGGGAAGAGGGGGAGGAGGGGCGATTCAATAGTGTTCCATTAAACGAGTAGTTTTTTGTTCATTCAATTTGAAAGGAGATGTTTTGGCAATTTGCGACATTCATAGCTGGAGTATACTTCATAGTTATTGAATCTCTAATGATAATGGCTAATCCCCCACCTTTTTTTTTTTTACTTTCTGTTGGCATGCACCATTTTGTAGCCTGAGGGTATTGCTTCAATCAGGTCCGGGCCTGACGCTTCATTTGCCCAAGTTTCTGTAATAAATATTATGTCTGTCTTGTAAGTGTCAGCATGGAGCGCGAGTTAATGTCTATGCTTGACTAGCGACCTCGCGTTTATTTAGGAACATTTAAAAAGCTTGCCTTTCTGTGAGCCTTCTTTTGTCTTGAGTTCCCTACTCTTGAATTTCTTAATTGGTAACTCCTTGAGGGATAGCTTACAATTCTGGCAAGTAGTTAGGTTTAGGTCACTGTCCGGTTCTAATATGGAGCAGCTTAGGTGCTTACCTACTGCTCCCAATATTCGAAGCTCTCCACTCATGTAATGTATTGGGTGCCTCCCTCCTAGGGTAAGTTGGGAAGGGGTTCTGGCCCTCAGTGCGATCTGGGCGCGGACAGGTGCAGACAGGCTTGCCTTTGGCGTGCCAGCGGCGCACCAGCTGCGCTCGTCCGCTGTGCGGACACGACAGACTGCTCATAAGTAGCCTCTCCTCTCCAAACCACTAGAGCGCTAACTGTGATGGCGGACCCGCTCTAACTTACGGGTTTCGTCACCGCCACATGCAAGTGGTTTAAGTGAATTGTGCAATGTGCAAATTCAAGCAGTTCAAATTCAGGCAAGTTTAAAATATTAAAACTTTAAAAATGAAGCAGGTATTGTTAAAAATTGAGACACAGTGATCGCGATCTAAAGCACATGATCAATGAGCAGCTTACAATCTCCCAGGAGCTGGGGCCGAGACAGTGCAGTGTGGACGCGACAGGCTGCTCATAAGTAGCCCCCCTTCTCCAAACCACTAGAGGGCTAACTGTGATGGCGGACCCGCTCTAACTTATGGGTACCATCACCGCTACATGCAAGTGGTTTAAGTGCAATGTGTAATGTGCAAATACAAGCAGGTCAAATTCAGGCAAGTTAAATATATATTAAAAAAACGTAAAAAATTAAGCAGGTATTGTTAAAAATTGAGACACAGTGATCGGGATATAAAGCACACGATCAATGAGCAGCTTACAATCTCCCAGGAGCTAGGGCAGAGACAGCATAGAGGAGAATGGCGTTGAGGGATGAAGAGTAGAATTGAGTAGAGTGGAGTGGCGTAGAGTGATGTGGCATAGAGTGGAGTGTTATAGAATGGAGTGGCATAAAGTTGAGTGGAGTGGGTTAGAGTGGAGTGGCGTGGAGTGGTGTAGAATGGAATACTGTTGAGTGAAATACTGTAGAGTGGAATACTGTAGAGTAGAGTGGCATAAAGCTGAGTGGAGTGGGGTTGCGTATAGTGGAGTGATGTAGAGTGGAATAGCATAGAGTGGAGTGGCATGGAGTGCAGTGGTGTTGAGTGGAGTAGCATACACTAGAGTGATGTGGAGTGGAGTGGCATACAAGGAAATAGCGCAGAGTGTAGTGGCATAGATAAGATTTGCGTAGAGTAAAATACCTTAGAGTGGAGTGGCGTGGAGTGGTGCAGAGTGAAATAGCGTAGAGTGGAGAGACGTAGAGTGACATAGAGTCAGTGGCGTAGACTGGAATATCATAGAGTGGAGTGGCATACAGTGGAGTCTCATAGAGTCGAGTGGCGTACAGGAGAGTGGTGTGGGGTGGAATAGTATACAGTGAAGTGGAGTATAGCAGAGTGGAGTGGAGTAGAGTGGCATGTAGTATAGTGTAGTAGTGTAGAGTTTGATACAGTTGAGTGGTGTGTTGAGGAGTGGGATGGAGTGGAGTGGTGTGTGGTATAGTGTCTTAGAGTGGAGGGATGTACAGTAGAGTGGTGTAGAGTGAACTAGGATGTCATAGAGTGGAATGGGATAGAGTGGAACGGCATCTTGAGTGGAGTTGCATTTCAGTGAGTCGAGTGGCATGTCATAGAGTGGAGTGTTACAGAGTGGAGTCATGTTGTCAAGTGGAGTGACGTGTGGTAGGCTGGAGTGGCGTGTTGTGCAGTGGCTGGCATGCTGTAGAGTTGAGCAGCATGGAGTGTCATATAGTGGACTGGACTGTCATAGAGTGGAGTGGGGCGTCCTAGACTGGAGTGATTTGTCAGAGAGGATTGGCGTGTCTTACAGTGGAGTAGAGTAGCGTGTCATAGAATATTGTTTAAAGGGATGTACTGTGAAAATGGCTGAAAGGATGTAAAAGAAATGTGTCAGAAATATATATTATGTGGTGTAAAAGGTCCTTTTTGATAGTCTGACTGCCCGATCACAAGTTTTGCAGTGAGGCCACGTCAATACCTCCTTCAGACCGCTGCTTCCGCCAAGAGCTGAGCTCCTGCGGCGGTGTGGATAGGGGAAGGCAATTGAGGCAGTGCTAATGGCCTCTACAATCGGCCTTCCTTCCAAGCTTTTCATGGTGGGCACACCGCCATAAAACAGTTGGCGTAAAGGCAGGTTTTGACGGTGAATTCATGTCTCCAGGGTGAGTGCACCTTGGAGACATGTTCATGATGACACCTATATGTGCACCCATGCCATCTGCACAGTTGCGTGCACTGTTTCTTCTGCAGACCCTGCTGCAGGGAAACAGTGCGCCCGATAACCTAGATGCATTGCAGCATGGCCTGCTTTAGCTGGGGCTCTGTCCTAGAGCCGCAGCATGTTGCTGTCATGACTGTGCTGCCACAACACTGCCAGCTCGGTGCAGTCACTTCAGCTGCTGTCTTGAAAGTCTCAGGGTGATCCTTCAAGCATGGGCCGAGAATTTTTTTTCTTTTTCCCCATGTTAATTTCAACTGCTGAATGGAATTACACCAAATTTGGCAAAAAGGTAGCGCTTGGTCCAGAAAGCAATCTTTTTTATTAAATGGTCTAAATCCATTCAGCAGTTTCTCAGAAATGTAAAGATTTCTCAGATATACAACTATGGCCGCGGTGGATCCACAACCTCTCCCAATCTCGTGCCTGAGATCTGATTGGCTGCCAACATTCCAAACCAGGAAGTCTGCCATCTTGTGACTCGGTTGAACCGAATCACAAGAAAAAACTTTTAAAAAATGATAAGGGGGCAGGGTAGAAACACCCTGACCCCGTAGGCCTCTCGGGTGGCTCCCAGAGGGACCCCCAGGGTCAGAAAAGCATTTTATTTTACATTTTCAGCTAGATTCACGTTGGATTTGCGACTCCTGCCTAAAATGAAAAATAAACAAGCATGGTCTCCCACGCTTCCTTTAATTTAGGTCCCTGGGTGGGCCAGGTCCTGGGGGTAAATAAAAATGATCGTGAGCCCCCACAACCCCGGGGACCACCACCTCCCTGGTGCTAAACACAGCGGAAATGCGGGGCGCAATGTGGCCCCCCCGGCAGCCCCGGGGACCGCCCCCTCCCTGCGGCTAATTCACATAAATGTTGGGGGGGAGGCACGCAGCCCTCCCCCAGCCCTGGGGACTGCCACCTCCCTGGGGCTATATTTAAAAAGAATGCACAGGGGCTCCAGGTTTCCCACTCAGCACCAGGGACCGCCACCTTCCCGGGCAACTGCATACTAAATTATATATGGGGCCACGCGGCCCCGGTAGCCCAGGGTCCACCATCTCCCCGGGGTTTAATTTTAGTTAGAGGGAGGTGATGCGGCCCCCCTCTTGGAGCCGTAGGCTTGGCACAAACACTGCTCCCGCCAAGCCATAGCAAACACTGCTCCGCTTCATGGAAGCAAGAGCATTAAAAATGCTCTCACTTCCATGAAGCAGAGAAGAATTGCTTTTGGACAGAGGGAGCTGCATGTTTGCAGCTCCCTCTGTCCAAAATCAATGCCAGCTCCTGCAGGAGGCGTGGAGCTGGCAGGGACCGCGGGGGCCTTGAGGCTCCCCCCGTGGTCCCCAACATGATGGCAATATTGACTCGGGGCGGGGGGCCGTCCTAGCCCCCTCCCCATAAAAAAAAAAATATGAAGCCCTAGCCCCGAGAAGATGAAGTCCCAGGGCCGAAATAGGCCTGGGGTCACGCAGCCCCCTCCCTTTTTTAAATACACAAACATAAATAAAGGCTTGGCCCCGGGGGATGGGGTCTCAGGGCCAATATTGGCCTCAAGAGGTGGACATGTGGCCCTCCTACCTTATTAAAAAAATCCATAAAAAAAAAAAGAATAGGCCGGGCCCCAGGGGATGGGGTCCCCGTGGCCGTAATCCACCCGGGGAGGGAAGTCGTGCGGCCTCCCTTCTCATTTAAAAACAAAAGATTGGCCCCGGGGGATGGAGACCCCAAGGCCGAAATCGGCCTAGGGAAGGGAGGGTTACGCAGCCCCCTTCCCTAAAAAATGAATATTTTATAAATAAAATTAAAACTCCGGCAAGTCACCGAAGACCATGCCCCCTTCACCACCACTCTGCAAATGCGCCTTCTGGCGCAGTGGTGTTTGGGGAATGAAATCCCCTTGAGTACTGAGGGTCTTTGGGGGCCAACAAGCCCTCTTCCTGCCTCCAGTAAGTCCCAGACAGTGGAATTGCTGAGACAACTTGAAGGTCACACCCCCTTTCTCTACCACTTTGCAAACGCTCCTACCGGCACGCTTGTGGTTGAGAAATACATTTCACCATACTCTTGAGGGACCACAGGACTAAAGTGGACTGTTTCCCCAACCAGTAGTGCGTCAGGAGGCACGTTTGCAGAGTGGTGGAGAAAGGGGGCATGTCATCTGACAACCTCTCAGCAATCCAGCTTTGTGGGTCTTACTGGTGGTGGCAGGAGGGGTAGTTGGCCCCAAGGACCTTCAAGAGCCAAGGGAACTTCATCTGCCAACTAACAGTGAGCCAGGGGGTGTGTGTGCAGAGTGGTGGAGAAAGGGGGCATGGCCACGGAACACCTCTCAGTAAACCCACTCTGTGGGACTTACTGGACTTAACAGGAGGGGTAGTTGCCCCCCAAGGACCCTCAATAGCCAAGGGGACTTCATCCCCTTAGTAGGAGTGCACCAGGAGGTGCATTTGCAGAGTGGTGGAGAAAATGGGCGTGGCCCCAAACCAGGTCTCTGCAATCCCACTGAGTGGGGACTTACTGGAGGTGTCAGGAGGGGTAGTTGGCCCTCAAGGACATCCTTGGGGGTCCAACTACCCCTCTTGTTATCTCCAGTGAGTCCCACACTGCAGGATTGGCAAGAGGTCTTTGGAGTCCACCGGTTAGGAGATGAAGTCCACCTTACTCTTGAGGGACTTTGTGGATCAAGAAGCCCTCCTGGTACCTCCTGTAAGTCCTACACAGTGGGATTTCTGGGAACTGGCCGGTTGTCCAGCCCTCTTTCTCCAGCACTCTGCAAACGTGACTGCTAGTTAAAAAAGCTTCGAAATTCACTGAAAAAAAACCAAGGTTACAGAGACGTTATAGTTAATGGCAGATTTTACTTGTACAAAACCAGAAAAATTAATCAGCAATAGTTAGCCGAGCTAACTATAACTTGTGCACCTGCAATGCACTGCTTATGACCTAACATATTACATCACTCATAACATGGTCAGTGACATCATTGATGATATCACTGATGACATCTCAAATTACATCATGGATGACATCACTGCAGTGGATCTTCATTTTTATCATTGTTTTTTGATCTGCGTATCCTACGCTGCTTTACAGTAGGGGTCGCACTGAGCACCGCGATGGATCTACGGATAAGGGATTCAGCCAAAAAATACTTGTTAGCAATATTCTATCCTATTCTAACCCCTTGTGTATTTTGACACTTTATTTCTCCCACCCGAGCCAAGAGACAAAAGAAAATGTCAGCCACAACTTTCCTATCAGGTTGCGGCGAGCCAATCAGGGCCCTCTATTTCTCCTAGATCCACGGATCACCCGCAGGTGGATCCACGATAGATCCGCATCTCTAAATATGAACACATTTCTTTTTTTAATATCACTGAGACGGACCAACAGATTTACACTCAATTGCAAAAAGCACCCTTTCTACACCAAGATCTTTCTTTTTGCAAAATTTGATATAAATCTATGTAGTGGTTCGGGCTGTAGTTGTATTACAAAAATACAAAAACCTCATAGACATTGCATAGGGAAAAAACATTTTGGGAACCCCCTTTTTCTCAGCACTCACTCCACAAATCACCCTGACAATTTCCCGACAGCAGCTCAAGTAAGTTTTACATAAGTTTTGAAAATGTCAAAAAGATTTGTCAAACAGTGCCAAAGTTATTCGCAAAACTAAAAAAATATTATCTATGGGAAAAGATGGTCCTAACTAAAACTATCTACTGGCTTTGGCCAGTAGGTTATATCTCTGTGTCTCTCTCTCTCTCGATATATATATAATTTTTTATGAAGTTGATATATTTTTCAATATATTTAAATATATGTACTTTCCTATATAATCTCAATTATTAGTAACATAATATTTTGGAGATGATATTTTTGTAGTTTACATTAATTACATTATAACTGCTTATACTCAATATTTAGTACCACCTTAATTGTATTGCAATATTTGTGTATCAAGATATTTTTGAAGGCACTAGTATGTCACAGAAGCCCTTGATGTATGGGCTGTCTGGTGTGATAGGGGCACTTATAACAGTTTCTTTCATAAAAGAGCAAGACACCTTAGCAGGGTCTCAACACTTTTAGAATGAAATGGCATAGACAGCTAAGGGTCAAATTACAAATGTGGAGTCAGTTCTGGAAGAGGTTCTTCGTTCATTCATTTATTCACACTCAATCAGAATTCCTTTGCACATGCTGCAAATTACCTGTGAGAATGGGGCAATGTGATCACAACACCGTTTATTCCCTGTTAATTCTAAGGTTCATAAAAAGTAACGAAATAAAGGGTGTCACAAGCAAAAGAAGCAGTGGGGGTCAGAGGTGACCATGAACAAGTACATTTGATGTAATCATTTATAGTATAAATGACATCTTTTTTTGTTGCAGGGTGAGGTTGGTCCACCTGGACCTCAAGGCCACGTGGGATCTCCTGGCGTTGGTATTCAGGGAGTGCAGGTAAATATGCAGCCTCCAAAGTTCATAATTTTTAAAATATAGTATTGTTTAAACTTCGGTAAATCTAAACTCTGTCACATTGATGTCATTTTCTTTAAATATTTAATCAAGAAAGCTAGGAAATCCCCTGTAAGTTAAATTTGCTTTAGTAAATAATTTAGATAGGTGCCTTTGTACTTTTATACATCCCAATCTTCAAAAAACCTTTTTGCAGTTCTTCTGGCCTACAGTTTTCAGGACCAGAGACTTAATTTTCACCCAAGGACCATTATCTGAAACGCTTAAACAGTGGGAGGGTATTTCTGGTGCTGTTTTGACATGGTCTGTACTTTCCTAGCCAAGCACAGCCAAAGAATAAGGATTATGCCATTTTAATCATTGGAAGAAGAAATACTTTATTTCTCTGATGTGCATGGTATCCTGTGAACTTTCCCCGGTATCATCCTCTCTTACCAACAGTTTAAAATATAGGCTTATCTCCTGGCTCAGCCTGTCAAACAATACCAGGTGAGCTTCCAAGTTTTTGCAGGTGACATGCAAATCCATTCCAGATAAATAACAAAGTTAATAATCATAACCGCATCACATTGCGCTTAGAGCATCTGCTCCACTGAATGAGGATTGCACATCTTTGCAAAGGGAAAACACTAGTTTGTCCTTTCTCCTACTGGCCCAGTGGCATTGGAATCCCCCTTTCACCCTTACAGAAATCTGGGAATATCTTTTGACTTCGAACGTTTATTCTCTCTGCAAGTCAAAGCAGTGGTCAAAGGTATCAATTTTCAGTTGTCTGTACTTTACAGAATCCTTCCACTTCTACCACCTGGAACCGCAAGTTGAGTTTACAAGAGCCTTTGTCGTAGCATGCCTAGACTACTACAAAATTTTATACACATCAACAAGTGAAGATATTTGCCATATTGAACAGGATACAAAACCAACTGCCAGACCTGACTTAAATCTCCACAAGGGGGACCACATCAAGACCATCATGAAATCTCTTCACTGGCATTCCAGTACAATCCAAGATCAAATTCAAGATTCTTTGTACAGTCCATAAAGCCTAATGGGACAAAAGCCAAAATATTTGCAAAAAATCTGGCTTCTCACTACCCTCCGATTATCTGCCCTTGACCTGATTCTTCAATGGCCCTTCAAGGGGAAGACGCATTGTGGCCGGTTCCTGGCAGTACAGATCCCCGGATGGTGGAATGCCCTTGATTCTACCTTGAGATCCAACACAAGCCACCTTTGAGTGAGGAAACACCTGAAAACTCAACTCTTTAGACATGTTCTCTAACTGTATTTCTCTCAGATTAGAAGGAAGAACATCAGGTATGGGCTCTAATATATGTACTGTCACATTTCTTTACACCGTTAACTTCTCCAGCTTTCTGAAGTATTACAAAGGTATTACTAAGGGCCCGATGAGGAGTTTGGTGGTGCAGCGCTGGTTCTGCACCACCGCCGCACCGCAACACCCGTGGTGAGGCTGCCCGGCAGATCAAAGGTGTAACTCGTGTCTGGCAGTCTTTTTTTGGCGTTCCCACGGCGTTGCCTTTAAAAATAGGCACTGCAATGGGAGTGATAAAAACAGTTCCTTAATGGCATGGACTGAATGGTCCATGTCGTACATGAATTGGAGTAACTGTTGTGCATGCACACAGGGGTGCAAATGTTGTGCCCCCTTGTGTCATCCACAGAGCGCAGCGGCACAGGGGCTCCTGTAGGGCTCCTTTTGTTTTCTCTCCGTCAGGGTTTACATGAGAGAGGAACCGCCATGTAAGCCCTTGCGAAGAGGAAACTCCTAATATGCTTGGCGGGACCATGGTGGTCCGGCCAAGCATATGGATGCTTCCTGACCACCGCAACACCGCCAGGGAACAGCGGTTCCCTGGAGGCTGCGGTGGGGCTGTGCCGATCACATAATAGGGCGGGCCACCTCAAGACCGCCAGACTCGTAATCACGCCCTAAATGCTTTAGAAAATTCTTAAATACATAACTAGTCCGTGCATTTGTTATAAATTGTAATCAGGCAACTCTTGAAAATATGTTTTGCCTGAATATGTATTAGACACACACCTGACTGATGGTTTGAGCACTACTGAACTTCGCACAGTCCCCCAGCATCTTCATTCAACATGAACTGTGACAAATGACATCGACGGCTTGCTAACAAATGTGGTTGTCATCATTTGTTCATGATCAATTTACTCTTTTGATTGATTTCTAGTAAATTGCAACCCTGACACTACTTAATGCGGAGTTAAACTGTGCTCGAATACCATGCAAATTAACCGTAAACAACCAGTGTCGTTTATGCAAGAGTCATTTTCAAGTCTCAAGTGAAGGTGATACTGGCCGCCGTTTTCAGAGCCCGAGAGGTCATGGCTGTGTTTCTACCAGGCAGTGAATGCTCCACTCCCTGTCCAAGCGCCTCTACTGTATTAAAATCCGAAGTGTAACAGACACACTTCCAGGGACCCTTTGGAGCTCTCCTCGCAGCTATCGCAGGAAACAGCCTCTCGTGACAATTGAACACACCCTGCCTGCTTCACACTTCACTTCACAGGAATGGATATTAGACCACATTTAGAAGTGTGAATATAATCATTCTGACACAGGGGAGGCCACTACATCATCAATGCTTGCAAAAGAAGGCGAGGGGGAGGGTCGGGGGGTGGGGCATGGTTGTGATTTTTGGGGACCCCTAAATGACACCCAATCATGCAGTTACTTTCTCACATAATACATGCTGATTGATTGGCTCCTAGTTTCCTCCTGCTGGGGAGCGACGGCTCACAAAAGCACTCATATCTCCGCCACTGTGACGGAAAAACTCAGGGTGTCACCAACTGGAAAATGAAGAGCCTTAGGTGTAGGGCGGAGATATAACACCGGGCAACCGATAAAGAAGTGTCATCTGGGCTCCTGTTGCCATGGCCCTGTCCCACTAGCCCACGTCCTTTGTATGTATTTCTTTAATACAGTTTAATATAGCGCGAACTTTACCCAAAGGTGTCAGTGCGCTTTACAAAAGAACCACGGGGCATATCAACAACAACCGGCGATAATTATCGCTCAGCGCTCTTAGCGTGAGGATAATTATCGCCGGCTAGCGTGAATTTTTATCGCTGAGATAGCGTGCTATTAGCAACGCTTATCTCAATAGCGATAAAAATCTACACGCTAACAGGCTAACGTGAGATTATCGCTGGAAACCCAGCGATAATCACACGTTACCTTGTTGATAGGGACAGGCAAACTTAGCCATGATATCCTCCTTCCATAGGATATCATGGCTAAGTCTGAAAATTAGCAGATGTAAAAAAGCAGCGTTAACCGCGGTTAGCGCTGCTTTTTTTGTCTCTAACAGGGTTAGCGACATTCTTGATAATAGGAGAAATGTCGCTTAGCGACATTTCTCCTATTATTTTACTCTGGAACTCCCCCTTTGCAGGGGAAGCGTAGAGTAAAAGGGTGCTAACATGCAAATTTGCATGTTAGCACCCTGTTGTTGATAGGGTGCTAGTTTTATCTCTGCTTTTTTGGCTTTTAAAGCCAAAAAAGCAGAGATAAAGCCCTTGTTGATATGCCCCCACGTAAGTCACAAAAGGTACACAAGATAGACAAAACACGTTAACAAGTTACATACATACAGTTACAAAGGTGCACAGTGTAGAATACACATGACAATAAGTTACATATATACAGGTACAACGCTAACAAGTTGAATATTTATATTGTAAAAAACTAAAAAGGTGTCAGCGTTAGGTTAAAATAGGAGTAAAGTACATATTTCCAAGTTCACCTCATGCGAGTGCAATGTGTCCGCAAGGGTCACGAAATGACCTTACGCTATATTTGGTTTGAGTGACAACTGATTTCACGCACTGGTGCTGCATACTGAGTTTCCCGATCTTGTTTCAAAAACAGAGGTCACACGTTTTTCGATGATTGTTGGAACTGCAAAGATTTTAACATGCGTCAGCTGCAGTGCAAGCATTTTCCGAGTCTCTGGCAGAATATATTTTGTCGTTTTAGCTATGCCTATCCCTTTTCAATCGGGCTATATTAAGTCTGCAATCTGGCGCCTCCTAGTGGTACCGTCTTAGGTGGCAGTCCACAATCCTTTTAATGTCTCACCAGGCCTGTGTATGTTGTGCTCGCGTCTGCAGCAGTACTAGTACCGGATCCCTGCTGGCTTCATCCAACTTATAACAAGCATTGTTAAATGCAAAAAGTTTCGCCTATGTGATTATTAATATTTTTGTTGTAAGTTTTAGCTTGATGAGCAGGTGTAAAACTGATTTGGTAAACTAATATTTGAACGGGGTGTACGTATACCAGGCACTATGTTACGAGTTGTAAGGCATAAATAACAAGAAAATCAACAAATGAAAGCATGAGAGAAGGAGAGATTGAGGAAGGAAGCAAGAAGATAAGTAAGGATTTATAAAAAAAAAAAAAAAAGAGCGAGCAAGTAAAACATCAAAGAGAAAAGAAATTAGTAATTTCTGAGTAGTGAAAATGAAAAAACGGAAATGCGGAGTTTTGGATGAATCAAATAAAGGTTTAGGATGTTCTGGCCACAGCGCCTATTCTCTGGGCGGGATAGCTAGTGCGGCTTCCAAACAAGTTGCAGCGATACTGGGCCCAGAGAGGAGGAACCCCTTCCAACTCCATTGAGCAGCAGGTGCAGCCTTTCTTGCCATGCTCATTCAGTGGCAGTAGGGATATTTATTTGATTCTGGCTAGCTTTAAAGTTCAAAAGCCTTCACGGAAGGGCACGATGCAAAACAGCTACAGGCCAAGTAACTACTTAAGAAATGTATTCCGTTGACAAGCGCCGTGCAGGCGAAAACTAACAAGCGCTGTGCAGGTAAAACCTAACAAGAAACGCAATAAAAAGATTCCTAATAGGCTATCTGCCATTATAGTACTACTCTGAGGAATTTCAAGCGGGCGAAAGTGCTGCTATTGTGTAAAACGAAATTGCAACATTAAATAATTTACTAGTCATGTGGTTCGATGAAAGGCTGTGTCCGGTTTCCTTTACACATTGAACTTGTGTGAGCAGCTTAGCTTAACTGGGACGGGCACGTCAGATGAATGACATTTTAAAACACACAGTGCGTGCTATGATGTTCGCGGTTCAGAATAGCAGCGCTTTCAGATCGCCAATCATTTCCATTCAAAGTGAACCAAGATTTGTTGTCTGTCGCTCTTCTGCAGCTTCTAGAAGCCTGTGTTGGGTATTTGGAAGCATGTTGGTTTACAGCACTAACAAATGGTGCATAGAAGATACCTCACCCAAAGCTAAGTATGTTTGCTCCTGTTTTTTTTAAAAATAGGGTTGTGTTTATTCATTACAACGATCCTCGGGCAACCAAGCGCTATCTCAAAGTTCAATAAAAGACTCTAAAAAGTTAACACACATTATTGTTACTTTTACTTGGATTTTAATTTTGCAGATCTGCTCTCGGTTTAAACTGGAAAACTACAGATCGCCATTAAAAGTACTGGAACATCATGATTCCAGTATTAAGACTACTGTAAAGATAACACAGGGTGCCTAGATAGTCAGCTTGTGTTTCCATGTTTCCATTGTCAGTAAAAACACCCTTGAACATGGGTGTAGCACCAGCGCTCGGCCTGCCGCAGCCAATCCATGCATAACGCCATGCAGCCTATGACAGGCTCCATAGCAAGGCAGCCACAGTGGGTCTCCACTGCCACCACAGAAGCCAACGATGAACCTATGCAATGGATGGAGGTACTTTCTGTTCTCATAGGTAGATGGCCTCAAATGCTTCTAAGAAATAGTTACGATTTATTGTAATATTTAAAATGCATAAATGTGCACTCAAGCACAAACATTAATCACTCCTAGAACAGTGTAGTCTCCCTATTTCTTATCAGGTGCGGATACTTCGCTGTGGCAGAGGAGCGTCGTCCCACTGCTTTCAATCAGTGTGAGAAGCAGAAACATAAAATGCTAATAATTTCCAGTTATCATTTTGTGTTTCCTGCATGTTTGTGGGCGGGGTTGCTCTGCTCACGGAGCAGGGCAGGGGAGGAGTGGTTTGGTCAGACTCAGCCCTCTCGGAGCACCCAAACCAGTCATGCACACTTTCCCCCTTCGCCATGTAGGCTGCATTACAGTTATAGAAAATGAGAGGGACCTCTTAAGCCAAAGGAATAGGGTACCATACGAATATGAAATCACAAAGGTATCCTTTGGACAACACTATGCAACCTACCATGTATATTACCTAACCAGAGTCTCCAACTTTATCACTCAATCACATTCATTACATTCAAAATAGGAGAATATATCTGTATACCCAAGGCTACTCTTATGTACAAGACTAATAAGAAAAGATTAAAAATATTGTATTCATCATACGACACACAATCACGGAAGCAGATCTACACAATTAAGAACAATGTGTCATGAAATAAAAAGCATTTTTCTGATAGTCACCGTAACGGGGGTCGTGAGGCTGTCGCCCGTCAGCAAAAAAACCTAAAAAGGAGATTTTCTCTCCTGCTCCCATCATACTCTCCTAGGTTCCCCAAGTAGGATCGTTAATTGTAATGCTAAAATACTTTTTCACAAACTGCATTCTTTAAAGTATGTTTGACTGCCACATTTGTTTATGTTTTGTGTTTGCTGTTTAGGGAATTCAAGGTCCCAAAGGCCTGCCTGGCTTCAGAGGCTTCCCAGGAGTGGGTCTGCCTGGTCCTAAGGTACTGCTCCAATGTTTGCTTTTTAATATCGTTAGAACAACATCATGCTTACTGAAGAAGTTTAGACAGAACTGAGTACATTTTTGCGTTTTTGCTGACATTTGTGTTTTTCATTTACAATGTAGTTGTTTTAAGCACAAATACTCTGTACAGCACAAAATATTATTGAGAAATTAGCAGCCAGTTTCAAATGTGTATATTTGTGAGGCATTTTACGAAATCGCGCTTAGGTGTTCATTTTAGTTGCTGCATGCGGGGCACTAGTGCACAGAGCCCCATTTTCTGCATATTTACGTTTTGGCATTGATTTTAGGTCCAGCTTTAAAACTGATGTGGTGTTACTACTAGTGGTGAAGCCTGATTGTCATGCCCCCTATTTTAAGCTATTGAACTTCGTCCTCAGCTGGTATTTAAATACTGCTATGAGGTGCAGAACGCCCATAACATCTCTGGGCCCCAGTGTCACTGAACCTGCTACATTCATGTCATTCACAGGTCTTCAAGCTCCTCATTCTACTCTTCTTTCCGTTTCTCATCCCTAGTTCCACCCCACTCCACTCTCCTTTCATCTCCTTCCTCCATTTGATGCTCTCCTCTTTTTCTCCTTCCTTAGTCTCTCTCTTAGCACTCTTCTGCCTCTCACTCATCCTCATCCCCTTTCTCCTGTATCTCCTAATTTCTGGTTCCTTTCGCTTGCCCACTTTGCTCATCCTTACCTCCTATCTCTTTCTCGCTCAGCATTATATCCTACATTTTCCGGCCCTCCTCCCTGTTCTTTCACCCTCTTCTTTTCTTTCATCCCTTTCCTCTCACTTCTATATTGTTCACTTATCCACTACTCACTCTGTACCCCCCCCCCTGAAAAGTAAGCCCAGCGAAGCTTCCGACATGCACTGTTCCTAATAAAATAACAAATCTGAACAGGATACCTTTGAAATAACATTCGCAGTGGCAGGGAAGACTGGACCCCCTCCCACCTCCTGCACGCCCTGATTCCTTGCACCATCTGCACCAATGGTAACTACGCCCATGCTCTTTACAACTAGGAATCAGGGCCAAGGATGGACGCATGCAATGGATAGCAGAGGTCCCTCCTTGTGTTGCGTTCCTTCCAAGTGAACATTTCTTTTTAAACGCAGTCCATAGCAGTATATGGAATTCTCTTAAACGTAATACTCACAAGGAGGAAAGGGCATCGGGGGGAGCATGCATGTCTACTGAACAGGAGGCTCCCTGCCACGATTCCCTGCAGAACGTTTGCCCTTTACAAATCAGTTACTACCCCAATTCAGGTGTCGGTAACTAGTTAATATTTTGTGACTACCATTGAAGCCTCAAACCATTGATTCATTGCACTGCAACTTGCAAATAAAAGGGGGACGTCTCTGTCATGCACCGCCAGTGCAGCTACAGTCATCAGAGGGGGGATTGTGAGAAACATTTGAGTTACACATCAGAAGACTCTGATCTCTACCCAATATACTCTACTTTCACAAATCTGAATGAATGCAGTGATTTTATTTTTAGAAAGCATAGAGAATATCCGTTTTATATATCCCACCTAGGATTCAGAAAGTAAAGCACCCACCACCTGGGAAACCCATCGTCTCAGGTCTTGGCTTGGCACTAGAACACCTACCCCCCTCTAGCAATTGGAGTCTGAGACCGTAAGAAATGCCATCTTACCTCAATAAAGCAAATGCTTAACACTCTAGATGAGAGGGATTTGAGTATCAGAATGAATAACTTATCGATCTGGACACTGTACAATTATCCTGCAGGAAGAAACCGCATGGGTGATAAATTTGTTCTCGATTATGTCCATATGTAACTAACAAGAAAATACTTTGGGGTCTATCCCGCCACCCTAGTGGTGCTGGGACCGGCCGCCAGTGGTGCGGCAGTCTCACTGTGCCAATTAGGATGCGACCGCCACCATGGCGGTCGCATCCTAATTGGTACAATGTTAAAAGGGCATATTGTGCATTTGCATGCACAACGTGACAGGCTCCGCGTGGTGCCTGCCACCTTGTGCATGCAAATGTCGGGGGTACCATGGGTACCCTCCAAGTGCAGCCACTCACCCCCAACCCCTTGGGGCCCGCAACGGGCCCCCAAAGGCATTCTCCGCATGCCTCACCATGGCGGAGTCTCCACCATGGAAAGGCATGAGACCGCCATCATCGTAATATGGATGGCGGTGCCCGGAATGCACTGCCACCATATTGCAGGTCTTTTCCGCCCAGTAGGCAATCGGTCGGATTGCCAACCGGTGGAAAACTGGCGGACGGTCTTTCCGTCCGCCTGGGTCCCCACCGCCATCGTAATATGGTGGGGGGAAATGTTAGGCGGGTGGACGGAAATGGCGGGCGGATCGCCACTGCCATATGGGCAGTGGCGATCCACCTGCCATCCTAATGTACCCCTTTGAGTTTAAAGGTGAATTCTTCCTTCAAACACACGGGACTTCTATAGTCAGTACATTCACTCCAAGTGTAGCATGCTTGCATGTATGTATTACAAACACACAGACCGAAACAGCTTCAATCTGAGATCCCTTAGAGAAAATGTACCATTTGGACAATTTTTAAGGTTGAGAAGGAACTGCACAAGGAGAGCTGTTTTTTTAATAACACTTCAAAAAAGTTACTTCCAAACTTCTGGAGTAATACCATGAAATACTTATTTCAAGAGCTAAGAAGTGGGCATTTAATAACAGTTGTGAACAATTATTACAAATGTTCGTCAAAAGACCAGCAGATAAATTGATTTATGTGACAACGTATAATAGCCCTTATTCCAATCTCATAAAAAATACAGTCCGTAAGGGGCCACCTCTGGGGACAGCGGATCTATGTACTCCTGATCCAGTATATGTAGTCAAACACTGTATATATTTTGTTTTGCCTTGACAAAGATGACTGTATAATGCCTTGCACCGATGCATTTTTGTTATCAATAAAAACAGTTTAAAAAAAAAAAATACAGTCAGTAAAAATTGGACAAATCTGAAACTCATTTTGGAGAAGTCCGTGTTCTTATTCAGGAAAGGAATGAGCCTATGAGATATCCTCCTACACCCAAAACCAAAAACATCAAGAGCAGGAATAGTTGAAAGAACGCTGTGGAACCTCCCTCCAGTGACTGATCCTTTTCCATGTTGTAAATGTAATGCATGGCCTCTCGCCAAAAAGGTCACTGAAATTGATCTAGGCCTAACAACCCCGTAGACACTAAGACAATATACAAATTGCAATTCTGTCAGTGTCCTATATATCGTTCAATTCCCTGTAAGTTAAAATACAGCTGCAAGACATCTAGGAAGGTATGGACATGTACGTATGAAAATTGCAGGACATTTAGATGTATGAAAACTATGATAAAATTCACAAAACACTTTTTTGATTAAAAACACGTACTGCGAATGATCTTGAATGGTATTTTTTAGAGAGGTTACCACTACTCTAGATGGAAATGAATGCAGCATTGGTCAGGTATGAGCAAGGCTGGATCTATCATTTGAGGACAAATGTGAAGGGACGCAATGATAATGAAAAAATAATGGTCAACATTACATTGAGAGATATCCTGCCATGTAGTAGCACTGGAAATAGGAGAGTAAACACTGTCACTTTTGGTTCCAGAGCACAGAGTCATATAGTATGCAATATCCAGCATCCTAAGACTTATTTAGGCAATGTTTGGTGCTCCGAATGTGGGTGGAATTTAATAAATTCTCCCACTGATTGATTGCTTTTTTACTTGATGTTGGTTCTTGAGTCCCTCTAAACCACAATGTTTTCTAATGCTTTCTTGCAATTGAGAAAAGTACTTTGCACTTTTAACAACAAGTGAGTCCAAAATCGTCTGTGCGCCGCTAAATGCATTTGGAAGTTTGTTGGTACTCCATGTCCCATGAATTAACGTGGCCGTCCTATCATGATGAAGTTACACATAGCATGCCCCAGTGTGATGTATACGCCAAAACCTTGGGGACTTGACATTCACAACAGCTCATAGAACTCTCAGCCTTTCCACCGAAACGCCAGAATGAATGCCGACGGTGGACCTACAGTGAATAAACATAGACACAGCCTCTTGACAAAGGAAGTAGTGTGAATGTTGAGGATGCATGATAATACTCCAATGGCCTAACGATTTTGAAAAGGGGAGATAAAAGATGACCACGAATGAGTGCATTAGTCCTCAACTTAGTCATTAGTCTTACGGCACATGCCTGCTATGCCACAATATGATTTGAAATTTGGGTTTTGATTTTTTTAGGTGACAGTGGTACTATTTACTAGAGCCATTTTTTTGGCTCCATTTAAAACAACCTTGAAAAGTAATAGGCACTTATAAAGGATACGAATGATGATACCTTGTGGTATAAAAAATATGAAAATGAGACCCAACCCACTGTCACTTATCATGTCATGTGCATTTTTTACAGCCTGCTTTTAAAAACAAACTTCAATTGTTGCATATAGACATTGATAGAGATGTAAATGTTGATTCCTGGGGGATCGAACACATGAAAGTTATACCCATCACACTGCCACCAATAATGGAGCATATGCAAAAGGAGTATATGTGATAATGGCAATGTAGACATACATGTGAAACTGTGACTGAAGTATGTGATATAGAATGGATCAATGTTTTTAGCCGATGTAAGTGGGTGTTTCCCTTATTACAACCATGAGGACTTGATATTCCCTAGTTAGGATAAGTAGAAAGCAAGAATGCGTGTATACCCACCCAAACCCCGTGTGGCATGTTGATTTGCAGTGTTTGCAATACTTTCGCTTTGGGAACTTCTATGTTTTTATCCTCACATGAGCTGTGTATATGTAAGCAAGATGTCCAAATTCCAAAACATTTCATGCATCCACTGAGGTTTTTGGATTCGACCTAGTAGGAAATGATTTTTCCTTTAGAATTAGTATGTATGAATGAGTATTTAGATAGGGATCTGTATTAGGCCTGAAGAAAGCCTTTGACCTGTTTGGGAATTAATATAGGCTGAAACATGTCTACATTTTAAAGGAAGTATGAGACATCCCTTTGTTGTGTTTTAACCTTACCCCTGGTACTCATATTAAAAAGAAATGCCTTTAGGTAATTTTAGTCTCTTGGATCACTGTCTATATCCACGAGCCTCTTATAAAGAATTCCCTCTAAATGAGGTTGAGTCTGTCCTGCTACTTCTACCTGATCAGTACAGAGTAAGGTTACTGATGATGAAGCATATCATGAAAGTGGATGAAGTTTTCTTATCAAGAAACATCTATTTCTTTTGGTTATTTTTTAAGTGTTGCCCCTATTAATTGCTGCACTCATTCATTATGAAATATTGTATTATAAGGGAGGTTGTGCAAAGGTTTGCCCTTTTTCTCTCCCTCATGATGATATTAAATCATGTTGTTTTTAAACCCACAGGACAGTCTCTAAAAATAACCCTTGTTCGCAGGAAAGAAATCTACATTCAAATATTAGATAAGCCACCCCTAAGTAGGCCTTGTATTCCAGAAGGTTCAGTGGCAGAACATTTAAAAGTGGTCCATGCATAAATGTAATATTTGCCATTTACATACACTGAGTATCCTTCAAAAGCTATTTTCATGTAAAGGGTGATTCGCTGTCCTAAGAGAAAAACTAAAGTACAGAATAAAATCATAATTTTGCTTGACTCTGGATTGGGACAAGCTACCAGAACAATCCAAACACTGTTTTGATGGTTGTTAAAACCAAACTCAGTGGTGAAGTCAGATTTTTAATAAATATTTAGGAAAAGTGCATTTTAAAAATATTTGCTTTATCTGCCTTAACCTGCCGTGGGCTCAGTAGCATTAGCCTGCTGACAGATAGCTCTGCAAATGCTTTCCCTTAAAGAGGCGTGAAAACTTCTCTCAGAGCAGAAGCAATGGTTTAAGCCTTTTGGCAGGATGACTTGGCTGTCAGGTATGTGACACATGTCAGCTCTGTATGGGCAGCTTGGTGGGGTGGGGTCAGGAACTTCATTAATTTGAAGGGGACCAGGCTGAAACCCATCCATTCATAGTTAAGTGTAAAGGGAGTCCTGGGGAAGAGAACTCAGTAGTCACCTGAGCTCTCTCTAGCCTGTTTGCCACCTGCCCATAGGGTTGGGAAAGCTGGGTCCAGACCCAGTTTGATGAATCTGAGAAGGTGGGGCTACTCACGTCCCTAAACACACCCCTGGGTAGAAAACAAGCTCCCTTCAGAGGTAGAAAGAGTTTACCATATTGAATTTGTCTCAGAATAATGCACTGTGGGATTGTTTGCAGTGAGGCAAACAGGATGTGCTGCAAAAATGGGAAGGTTTGCCTGTGGGAACTTTTTTTTCATAGGTTAGGGAGTGTTCAGGAGTCACCTCCAGCCACTGGCTAGTAAACCCTACACAAGTGGCACCTCACAAGCAGAACACTTTATGGACCTGTAGAGGCACAGAAGAGAACTGGACCTGCTTCTCTGACATGTGGAGACCTGAAGTGCCAAACCTGCTCCCACATGTACTCCTCACTAAGAAGTACATTTCTAGGGTCAGTTGGCTGACTTGTGTGGCTACAGGGACCCATCAAGCTTCAATGATGCTTTTTCCTTGCATGCACAGTTAGCCTCACACAACGGGACCTGGACTGGATTCTTCCTCTGGCCTCTGCTGGAGTGAGGCTTAGCCTCTAAGGGCTGTCCCTGATATCCAGTGAGCCTTAGAAGTGACCATGAGGAGCTTTGCCAGAAATTTTGAAAACTTCTATATTTCCAAGACTTCTGGAGCATCAGTAGGTCCCTGTGACAGCAGAGACTGATTTTGAGAGGACGTTGTCAGATGTGGCTCCAAGCTTGCCCCACTGGCGCATTCAGAGTGCCATAAAAAAGATTAAGAGGGCAATTACAACGTAGGTGGTTTTCCTGCCAGCCTGCCGCAGCAGTAGTCCAGAAAACACTAGCATGCCGGTGGCATCTCGCCTGCTGTATCACAAGTTTCTCGCTAGGCTGGTGGTATGTGGGCGGCGGAGTCATGACAACGGCCCGCTTTGGCTCTGGTAATGAGCCAAAAGCCATTGCCGGCCATGCTACAGTGCCTCCAGCCAGTCGGGCGCACTGCTTCCTTGCATTACATTGTGCAAGGGAAGCAGTGCGTGCACCAAACTAAAAGGCATTGGAGGGTGAAACATGAGCACCAGACACATTTCACAAGGGCACATTCGCCCTCAAGCAAGTTATATGCCTCATTACCTGCCTTACCGCTGAGTTTTGCATGGCAGTTCCCCACCAGGAAAAGGTTGGCGGAAAGGCAGGAAGGGCTGATTGGGCCGTCTCTGCCTCTTCCTCCCGGTAGCAGAAATGTCGGCAGTTGAGGTTGGCTTGTGGTGGTCTCAACGCACAGACCGTAATCGAGTGGTTGGACCTCTGAGGAGGCGGCGGTCAGACTGCTGAAAACGAAACGGCGGGACACATCCCTCTGTCATCATAATCAGATCCTAAGTCCAAAAGTAGAAATCTTGACCATATGAAAGTGTGAAAAGTATCCTCCAGGCAACAGGACGTAGACAACTGCAAAATTTAAATTTTGCCCTCTGGAAGCTTTTGTGGGACTTCAACCTCATCCATCGTTATCCAGCTACAAGAGGGCTCCATTGAATCCCCCTGAAATCACACCTAAATCAAGGTCAACCACAAACAGTTACTACTGATTGGCACTTTACTTTTTCTTAGTGCTGTTCTTCTTAAATCTTTTTAAAATCATATCTCTTTTTTGGATGTTTGTTTTGGTTTCATTTTGCAAATTAAAGTTTTCTCTATTTTTAGAAATAAGCTGTAGTATTTTTGTTGTGTTCTGTTTGGACTTTTTAACTGTTTTCTTACTGATAAAAGGTTTAAACATCTTTGTAGGTTAAGCCTGCCAACTCTCTGCCATTGCTACCAGGGGTTTGAGCCCAATTTAAATTATTGAAACTATATTTTACCCTGAAAAGTGTGTAGTCTCACTTATGGGGGACACCCAACCCCAATTAAAAACCAATTTTTTACACATGCATACCTCCATACATACATACAATGGGGCACTGTTTGAATATGCCATTATTTTACCTTGATTTTGTTTGATTCATACTTAGCTATATGAAGGCATTGATCTGATCCCCAGTACAGGTAGTCAGGTATGCCTCTGTGCAGGTATAAGAATGTAGCAGAATAGGCAGTAGGCCTTAAGCATGCAGTGGCATAGGGGAACGTATCCAAGATGTGCCAGTTATATAATCACAATGCCTTTAATAGGTGCGGGTGGTGATACTGGCTGTATCCTGGCGAATGTACTTTTAGCATCATCAGCATTTCCAAAAGTTACACGTCATCGTAAAGGTTGATATTTTTAGCCAGCCATATACAAAACATAAGAACCAGTTAGGACACTAGAGATAATTAGTTCATGAAACATACGATTATATCCCAAACCAAGTGCAGGTGGTTTGGCATTCCACATCTTTGTCCCTGTTGAGCATCACTTGAAGTGATTATCTAATAGATCACAAATATAATGTCATTACTGAACTTATTCTGTACTACCCTTAATAGTGTGCTATTGTGTATTCTTCTACCTCCCCTCGCCTCTGTGGTTTGCAAACAAGGGCAAACAAATGTAAAGCAAAGTAGTGAAGAAAGACTTAAGAAAAAGACATAGGCCCTCATGTTAAGTGACTAGATTTTCCTCAGCACCCCCTGTAGTTAATGATACCAGACGTACTGGCGAATTTGTGGGTGGGGAAAATATACCATGACAATTTGGACCTTAAGTGCCCACTTAAAAACGAGGACTTACTGTGGAGTTAGTAACTCAGGGGCATATTCACAAGGACTTATCTCCGAATTATCTCCACCTTAACGCATCAAAAGTGGAGATAGATCTAGCACCCCATTCACAAGCTGGTGCAAACTGCAGACATCACCAGTATTCCCGCAATAACTGCCCCAAAATCTATCTCCACGGTGGACACCACCAACTAACCCTAATGAGATGCAGAGTAGGCCTTCCCGTGCAAAAACACACGAAGAAACCACAATACCACTTTCACAACGCAATGCCAGATCCGCGATGCGAGTCAAAAACACTTGATAAGCCGCGGTAGCCGCAGGTATTTAACACCTGCCTCAAGCAGGTGTAAAGACGGACGACTACCTGCAGTAGGCAACGGAGCCCCGCACGCAGCCACACCCGAAGAACAAATGACGCCATGGAGCTACTCATCATGCAGCTCGGAGCCCCAACAGGGCCACAACACCCACCACCACCTCTCCCAGGACCCGGACCCGCCCCCCCCTGGACCACCATAGAGGCAGCGCAGAGTAAGTGCACCACTCTCACAGACCTAATGCCCGAGGAAGTCATTGCCCACTACAGGCCCAAAAGGACAACAATCCTCCGCATCATGACCCACATCGCCCACAGGCTGACGGTCCCAACACAGCGGAGAACCAAAATCCCTCCGCAGACAAAGCTGCACGCTATGCTGCACCTGTTGGCCTCTGGTAGCTTCCAACCAACAACTGCCAGAGTCGGAGGGGTCTCACAGCCAGCCCTATCAAAGTTCATAATACCTGTCCTGGATGCCATCCTCAGCTTCATACCCCAGTACCTTCACTTCCCCAACACTGCGCAGGAACAGCTGGAGACTAAGCAAGACTTCTAAGCCATAGCCGGATTCCCAGATGTGTTGGGGGCAACTGACTGCACACATGTCCCACTTGTGCCCCTTGCGGATACGCACACCACTACCGCAACAGAAAGCACACGCATTCCATCAATGTGCAGGCAATAGTGGACCACCGGGGACTCTTCGCCAATGTCGTCACAAACTACCCCGGCAGTGTGTACGATTCCTACATCTTCCAACAGTCCATCATCAACCAGCGCTTCCAGGATGGTACCTATGGAACTGGACTGCTCGTTGATAAGTGCAAAATCAACACATCACACACCCCAAAGCCACCAACACACAACGCACAACTGTGGGAATGCACATGTGACCAAACCACATACAACATGAGCACCTACCAGACACGACAACACCACTCCATGGACATCCTGGGCTACCCCTGCACGCAATACAGACATATCATGGCACCACAGCCACACAACAGCTGAACGTGTGGAGATGCAGAATGCAGCCATGTGCGGAGGATGCAAGTGACCCGTGCATGGGAATGTACACAACGACAAGTGAGGCATGGATGTGCAGGACAGACATAGGTATGCAAACCAAAGACATGTCCATGCAGACCACAACTGCTGGTGACTGGAGAGTAGTGAACGGTGGACGCAACCATGTCACCCCAGGCCGTGGGTCAGATAGCGGGAGTGTCGCACGCTGCGTCCCCCCCTGTGTGCGTGAGCGTAGTGGGTTGGCCCCATGTACGCCAGGGCTGCGCAGGTGTGTGGTCAAAAACCCCATTGTGCAGAGCGTCGTTCACTCCCTGGAAGGCCAACGTCACTGACAGTGCGGCGCCACGTGGCCTGCCACAAGGCCGACGCCGTGTGGAGCGGGGCCTGCGACCCTGTGCGCCTGCTGCACCCCAGGACGCTGATGCACAAACCAGGCCTGCCCGCCCCAGTGCACCGGGCCGGACTGCTCATCTGCCGATACCGTCGTGTGTCAAAGAGGGCCCACCTCGTGCCGGTGCAAGCTCCAAGCCCCAGTTCCACGACCTCTGCAGCCTCCGCAGACCATTGCTGGGCCCCCCGACGCTGGCCCACATCACTCCTTTCTTATTAACATACTCCGCCGGCGTCCTCTTCGGCCCAGTAGGTCCCACATGTGGAACTATGTCCTGAGTTCAGAATGGCAGTGACCACAAGTCCGTGGCAGTGGCCACAGCACCGGACTCCCTTCGATCAGTGAGGCATAATTCCATATCGCAGGCCTGCGACACGTGGTGCCACTAACCCTGTTCAACGCAAGCCGGCAACACGTGGTGCCACTAACCCTGTTCAACGCAAGCCGGCGACATGTGGTGCCACTCACCCTGTTCAACGCAAGCCGGCGACATGTGGTGCCACTAACCCTGTGCGCCATGAGTGACCGTCATCCTCCTGCACGACATCGTTGGTGTCTGAGCCTGTGGCCTGGGGGTTGTCATCAGCAACGACCAGGTATGGACTTGGTGTCTGGCATGGGTCTGTGGCATTCGTATCCGCCATGCTGCCGGGCACAGCTGGCATGTGCCCTCTGCATCATGCCCTGGTGGTAGACCTCCCATTCTCCCCCGTGACACTCCGCGGAAGGCACCTATGACACATGCGAGGCCCTGCTCTGCCCTCATGACCCTACCCCAGTCTCCCGCAGGTCAGCGTCCCGTGGCGGTGGGCCTGTGTCGGCCGCTGTGCATCCGGGGCCACTAGCCCTGCGCGACTCGAGTCTTTCCCCCTTGTGGTTCAGACATTGCATTTCTAAGTGCCTGATGACTGCTGGAGTTGTTGCCAGCACCAGGTACTCCCTGAGGGCTGGCTTACACTCACCCAACACACAGCCCGCACAGGCATCACTGGATTAGTGGGCCTGCCATCACATCCTGCCGAACCAAGTATTGACCTTTTTCTCCCTGCACTGATCACAGGTGATCAAGGATATGTACTCTGCCCTTGGATGATGACACCCCTCCGAGACTCGAACACCACCTCCCAGAGACAGTACAATGTGGCCCACATACACACCAGGGGCATCGTTGAACGCACATTTGGCGTTTTGAAGTCACGTTTCAGGTGCCTGGACGGCACAAGTGGAAAGCTCCTGTACAGCCCGGACATCGTGTGCAAGATGATCGTTGCATGTTGTGTGTTGCACAACATCTGTGTTCGCATCAATGCCCCATGGATCCCAGTTCCAGAGGTACCGGACGGTGATGGTGACGATGGGGCAGGTGGCCCGCATCCCCCTGCAGCTGCAGCAGGAATGGCCCGTAGGAACGCCATCATTGACACTTCTCATGAGCACGTCACATTGTGACCATCCATGGCAATCATGGGACAATACAAGATGTCCAATTGTACAGCATGTAATTAAAACATATTTGCAGGTTACAGGTTGTACTTGGACGTGGTCATGTTACATTTTCCTGCAGTTACAGATGTGATTTGCCATGTTGTGCACATTTGCGAAACCAGTTGTGTCCTATTTTCTGTTGTGGAGGTGTTGCTGTTTGTACCGAGAGGTTGTCAATGTCGAGGTGCACTTCTGCTTATGTGCGTATGCTGCACGGTGGGTGAGTCGCTCCTGAGGCTCTGATTTGTCTGCCACTGGTCTCTTTCATGCGGTGTGCCTGTCGGTTCTGTTCTTCCACGGTGCTTGGATGTTGTGGGGTACATGTTGTCCTCTGCAGACGGTCGGGGTGCATCCGTGGTACTCTGCAGTTGATGTCTTATTTTTCTGTGGCATTTTCCGTAGGCTGTTTGTGTGCTTTTTCCCGCATTATGCGTGAGTATTACTGCCCTCGCGCTGATTGTCACTGTTTTCTTATCGCGCTTTGGTCCATCGCAGGTTTTTTTGTGTTGTGGTTTGTGTTTTTATCTCCATCGAGGTGGTTGTATCATGGAATTGTCCGCGGTGTCGGCAGACTATCGCATGGTACCGACTTGTTGTGAATTCCACATTGACACAGTGTGATTTTACCGCGATAGGCTGCGATGTGTAAAGTTGCGTTAACATTTTTTGGTGTTTATCACACGTTCTTGTGAATACACCCCTCAGTGTCCTATTCTCCAGGTAACTCCTCATTCTCCCTCATAGTTTTACAAATAAATGTTGGCTGTTTTAAGCAGCCAAAATCTCAGAGTAAAAGTTAATACATCTGTGATTTTCCCAAATATCTCATAATTCTGATGGGTCAGGTAACTGGTTTTGCTGGCTTCATCCTACTTAAAAAGCTACTTATAAGGAGGGTAAAAGAAAGAACTTTACCTTTACAATCACAGTCCCTGAATGAACCGGAGGTGGGAATTGGAGACGTGGGTCTAACTCCCTGTTTTTTATCAGATACTGCTCAATCACCAGAGTCCCACTCCCAAAATGAAAGTGCAAAACGAGGTACTCAAAGTGGAACCTAGGTCTCCCAAGTGACTTATATGTAAGTTACATCGATTTTAATCTGTCTTGAGCTATTTGTGCTGTATTTTTGTAAATTAGTTTCTACTTTTCTCTCTTATTATCTCACCTTCTTCTCTGCTGCATCAAATCTATGAACTATAGTATTGTGGAAATAGCTGTAATTAACCTGACCTTACTTTGCCCAAAAGTCCAAACCTCTTCTATTCCCCACCAAACTCACATGAAGCCTGTCTTGGGCATTGATTCCGATTTCACTATAAAAAATAATTATCAAGGAATATCTGACTATTTTTGTACTCATATTGATTTTAGTGGGTCTCTAAACAACATTTATTTTAAGGAGCCTAGAGAATGGTTACCTGAATTTTATAAACAGATTGCTGCCTTCTTCTGCCTCACAATTTTGTGGTATTTAGATAAAACACTACTACTACTTTTATATCATGCTCTTTCTGCCTTTTTACTTATTTTTTTCTTGACTTTTGTGTATTATGTGGATTGCATCTGGCCTGCCTGAGCACCTCAGTTATGCCTTTAGCTAGGCCTAGTTGCCAAAGCATCTATGCTGCCAATTCACAAATTAAGAAACCATGTTTAACTCAAATCAATTCAGGTTTATTTAGGCCCATTCAAGCTCATAAGTTTCAAAATACATAAAAAACAATTATACACAATATTTAGCAAGTGCTACAATATTGTTATGAAGTTCATACAAAAGTGTTATTAAAAAACCAGCTTAAGCTAAAATGAAACGCAATGCAGAAATATTTGCATTGAACTACCAACTAACAGACCATCATATTAGCTGTATCTGCGGTCATTATTACAAAGGAGCATACTTGGAGCCTGATGCACAAAGGTAAGTTGGCATGTGTAGACCTATTCGCATGTAGAACTACGGCTACATTTAGGTGTAACTCTACACTTTTTTACTATTCACCATTTTGAGACCTGTGTCTAGTTTATAGACTTAAGTTTCTCCACTCCCTCAAAAACAGGAGTATAGACTCATGTGACAGAATTTATGTGTCTACAGTGACTATTAGTAACTTTCCAACTCTTTTTGGCGATCTCTGCCACCGTGGCCGAAAATGTAGGGACATTTAATATAGTTTATTGTTTAAAAAAAATCAATAAAATTAATTAGTTGTAAAATATTTGTAACAAATAATACAAACCTGGGTCTATAAAAATCTGCAACATACTTACACCTAAAATGTATTTTCTATTCAATTTTAAATTAATTAAAAATAATCATTAATTTTGGAAACTTGAATTTTGTTACAAATACTTGAAAATCACCTACACTGACTTACATATAAAAAAGTAACCCAATTTAGAATGAATTATACATACATTTTTAACACACACACATAAACATATATGCAATTTCCATAAACTCCACCCATTTTTTTTATAATTATTTCTCACTTTTCCACCATTCGTCCTTTTCTTTTCCACATTCACTACCAAATCATATATGTACAAGTGCAGAGATCTCTGTCAATGTGGTGGAGACCTCTGTACAGAAAAGATACAAGAGGAAGAGGTGGAGATCTCCTGCTGAAGGTCTGTGAATTGCATTTTGTAGCGCGTAAAGTAGTACTGATGAAGTACTACTTTACATACTCCAATAATGCCATTTTACTAATCAGGCCCTTAGTGTACCTTTTTCAACCCTTTCAATAACTTTTGCAACTTCATTCTCTACCAGTCTGCCTGATATGTTTTACAAATGTAAATTACTTGTTTAAGGTTAGTCAAATAATAAATCAGTTAATGTAACTTAATAGACTAAAAACCCATTTAAAATTCTTACATATTTACATTTCTATATGATATTATAATTCCTCTTATTTATAAATTTTCTGTTCTGATTAAATATTTAAGGTATAACACTCAGCCCTGATATTTAAGCTCTCAATTGTTTATGAGTTGTTTAGTCTATGGCATCATATGAATTCTGACCAATAAAGGGGAGTAACAATGGGAAGCAGGCAAGTTCATCATTTAATACAAACCACCTGTCTCTCTGACATTAATATTTTATCCATCTACTTAGAACTCAGAATCCATTCTAATTAATCTAATGCCTATTTCACAATGGCAAATTAGTTAAATGAAAAGGAAATGGGAGCTATCTTCTTCCTCTTTATAATAATAAATATGTTTATCCCAGTTCCCCGTACTTAATATATTTACTTGTTTGAGTGGCAGGACACACATAAGTTTCACCCATAAGGCCTTGAATTACTGGAGTTCCACAAATGATGTATAACTATCTAGTTATTTTATGTCTACAGTGAAAGGTTATGTTAATGTTTTGTAAAGCTTTTTTTCAGAATCATATTTTGTTGTTGACATATACAATGCCTATGCATATTGAATGCATTTGAAACAGTGTTATGTTAACTTTCTACCTGCTTAACACTGGGGCATCCAAAATGCCGTACCTTCTTAGTGTTCTCATTCTCCATCAAATTCCAATTTTTTGTACTAAACAGGGATGTATTAACTATTAGAACATTGGAATGTGGAGCACTCCATTGTAGAAAATGGAGTGTTCCGTGCTTCTACGGGTCAGTAAAGACCTGCAAAGCAACATTCCAATGTTTTCACAAAGGCCTCTCGGAGCCTGTGGCGATTTAAACCCCCACGAACTCCGAGAGGCCTTCGTTTTATTTGTTAGAACATTCTGCCCTCTAGTGGCATAATGTTCTAAATAGCCTCATAGCCCTTCGTAGCTGGGCTAAACTGGCTAGTAAAGTCCCACTCCCTTGTTAAAGGCCCTCGACTTCGGCTCGGGCCTTTAACGCTGGAGCGGGCCTTTAGTAGCCGGTATAGCCCGCAATGGCGGGCTATAAGGCTATATTATCTCAGAGAGACTGAAAACAAGACCTAATAAAGTCAAGTGAGTTTTTTTGTTGGACCTGCAATGGAATAGAAAGGTGGTAGTTCATCATATTGGTAAATATAGCCATTGTTCACAATCCTAGCTCAAACAAGAAGCAACATGTTTCGACTCCTTGTCAATGTCCTTCATTCCCATTTTCAAAGGACAATGGGGACATATTTGCTTTGCTTCAATGATAACACATTCATAGAGTCCTCCTAAACTAACCCCTAAAAGGAAATTGAACTGTATTGAAATGCTCATAAGTCTTAGGGCCTAATTAGGACATTGGTGGTGTGTTAATGGGCTGCCACGCCACCGCCCTGCTCCGCTCCCACACTGCCAAAGTCGACTGCTGCCTGCCCACCAGACTACTAGTTTCCTCGTGGTCTATCGGGCGGTGCTTTGGCGGCCCAGCAGGGATGCAGGTCGAAGGCCCATATGTGAGCCTTAGAACTGCAGCGTAGAGGGAGCAGCAAAGCCTGTTTCTGCACGGATGGACTGGGCAGTCCATGGTGTGCAGGAACAGGGGTGCATGCACAGAGGGTGGCACAACATGTGCCCATCAGCCTGCACCCCCATGCACAGGGACACCAGGGAGCTTTGTAGCACCCCCTTACGTTCCTGACCGTCACACTACTCATGACAGGCTCACCGCCATGAAAAGTGTGGAGGTCTGGAAAGTCGTAAAATACTGCGGCACCACCAGCATATTTCTGCCCCAGACCTCTGCGCTATCGCCAAGGGATTGTGGATCCCCAGTGGTTGCAGCGGTCCCATGGCAGTGTGGCCGCCAAAGTTGTAATATGGCGGTCGGACTTCTACTGCTGCGCCGCCATGGGTTTGGCAGTCCCCGGATCACCAAATTCATGATCAGGACTTCGTAAGTACAAATAGTATTTGAGGGAAATGCAAAGGCAATGAAGACCGAAAGGCTGAAATATAGTGAAGCGGTAGCGTCTTGCTAGGACAGCCATCCAGCCAAATTGCTGTATTGAATTGAGCTGCAGAAACAATGCAAACAGTAACCGTATATTAAATAATTTCTTGCCTAGGGGGAAGAAGGTGAAGCCGGACCTCCAGGACCCCCTGGGCCTTCCGTAGTTGGAGCACCAGGCCCTAAAGTAAGTCTTTAAAACACTGTCTTTGTGATTCCAATTAACAATTTTATGTTATGAACTGTATTCATATTTGCACGTGTGTCAAGTTCTGTTTAAGACCTTTACTCCTGACGATCATGCAATGAGATATGTCTTCATTGTGTGCAGTGAAACTTTATTTAATTTTTAGGTTGAAATGTAGGATTTATTTAATATATTATGTGCCTGTTGTAATAGTAGTAGATAGACTGAGTCCTGACCATGCTGAAGGGGGAGCGCCATTCTGCTCTCATGGCCTTTAATGGCAAATTGTTGCTTTGCGTCAACGTTGCTCAGCATTGGTCCACACTCCTGTTTGGATTTTCCCATAGTACTTCCCAGGGACAGGAGGAACTTGAAATAATCTGTACAAATGGAAAGGGCTGCTTTATTTCCCCGCAGTTTTGTAAAAACGAACTTGACCCGACGGTATCAGAGCGCTTTACATGAGCAACAGTTGCTGTTACATACGGACACGTTCATTTTTGTTAGGTTAGATTAAGTAATTTGCCCAGAATCACAGGATGTGGTTCGTCCCTGCCGAGACTCAAACTCGGTTCCCCTGCGTCAAGGTCGACCGCTCTAGCCCTAAAGCCATATCCTCTCCCCTTAATTGGCTGCTTAATGGGCAAGAGTATTTTCTCTGTGGAGAAAAAGAAATATAAGCAAGTGCTTTTAGATATATGCAGTTGACGTCTATCTACAATTATTCATGGGTGAATACTTACTCCTGTGATACTCCTAGAAGAGGGAACCTCTTAAGAGTACGGCTGGTATTCTTTCCGATTCAAAATATTGTCATTTGCGCCCAAATGTCGGTGTTAGCCAGAGGTGCAGATGTTACTTTGTGAATCACACCCCTTTTATGTAACTCTCAGATGATTTGACTAAAATGAGGGGGGTTAAAGCTTGTTCACTAGGATTGCATCCATATGCACAATATGTCATGGCAGAGAGTCCTGTGCATATTCCATTTAGCAGGATGAGCCAAGAACCACAGTGCCACAGGGTCATTGCTGAGCCACATACTCTTCATATGCAGCCCAGCAGAGATGAGCATGGGTACTGGCCGCGCGACTTGTACACACATGGAGCCATGTAATGTGGTTAACCAGAAGCTTGGCAGATAATCTGCATTGTTCAAAGGATCCCAATAAAGAGTATAATGCTGTACTGAAAAATACTGACAAGCAGCAGATGAGTGCTGACAACAAATGGAAGGTCAGATTCTTCGATTTTCATTCTTTAACATTACATTCTGACATGTTCCCATAGCAATGCAAATGGTTAGTTGCTCATAAATTAATTCTGCATTCACTGCCTTCTGCTTAACTCTTTCTCTGCTAAAGGTGTTCGTCCTGGTAATACTGATTACTTCAATTCCATCTGCCTCATCCCAGTCCTTACAGTGTGAGGCATATGTACATCACAGACAAGCACCCTGCTGTCTACCAAGAGGAAAAATAAAATCTAGGGTTCTAGCTTCAAGCTTCATGGTCAAAAGATAGGAGAAGACAAACCTGAAAAATTTAATGACTGAAGTTCCATCAGATTTGGTAGCCTTCTCACCTTGCCTGCAACATTGCCTTTTTCTTTATAAACAAATGCTATTGTTTTATTGTAAGGGAATAACAAGTCACATGTCCCATCCATTAAAACAGAACAGCCAGTAACAAATACAATTTGCAGCAAGCCCAGCAGCTTGTTCAAACCTGCGCACATAGAAAGAAAGAGACATACAAGTTGTATTTTCATTCGACTCCAGCGTCCACTCCCAAAGCCCCAAGCCATTTACTCCAAACTTTTGCATGTTTACCCAGGCATCCACTGGCCTCATACACATTATTTTCTTTTTGCGTGTACTAGTCCTGTCCACACCTTCACAATGTCAGCGATGGTGACCTGAGAGCCTTCCAATGTGCAGCAATATCTCACTTAGCCACTACAAGAGAAGTTCCCAAGAAAGCCCTGTCTGCCCTAGAGTATCCCACCCCATAATCCACTCCTAAGAGAATCAGCAAAGGGGAGAGTTCCAACGTCAGGTACAAGACGTCCGATAATTCAGACACCACCACCTCCCAGTAACATGTTATGGAAGGACAGGACCACACCATGTGAAAGAAGTCCGCAGGCATATGACAACAACTGGGTTTGGTCACCAGGCCATCCTGAAACAGCCTGACTGGAGTAAGGTAGGCGCAGTGTAGGTAATAGGTTTGCACCAAACGAAGCTTGGATGAAATTGCCATTACTCTAGGGACCATCAGCGCATCGCACCAGACAGCATCTTCTAAGGGCCCTATCCATGCCTCCCAAAGGGTCTTGAGGGCTTCAAATGACCGAGGGCTATTAAGGATCAGGGGACGTGGGTTCACAGTGCATGGCACAGCTGCAGAAATGTATGAAATTGTGTATTGGAGAGTGAATGGGTTTGCTGGAGATCTTGGAAGGAGACCATATGTGAGCCTGCCCAGACATCGCCTAGAAATGTTATATCTATGGTGTTCCATCGAGCAAATTCCTCAAGTGTTGCCACCTCCACCAACCATGTGCCCTGCTTTAACAAGGTTTGAGTGTGATTCTTCCACTGCCCGCCCTCCATTAAAAATCCGGGGTAGTCACCTCTGGTATCGTATTTGGTATGGTAATACCATAGAGTAACGCCATAATGCGGGAGAGACCCATCGTGGAGAACTCACGCCAGTGAGATGCAACATTTCTATGTCCTATGTTTTAGCAAAAGGTCTGTAACGTCTTCCCCAGTACTCCAAAAGTCTTTAACTGTTCTAGATATCAGACTACAGAATTAAGTTGTGTGAAGTCTCCTCACACCTCCTAGTCAGGACTGTAGCCAAATATCTAGTGAGAGGCTGGGGATGGAGGAGAAGACACAGGATAATCATCTATCATTCCATTGCCTCTCTTGGGTCACAGGAGATCCAGGGGAGGTGGAGGGTCATTGGTGGCCATGGCACCGGATCAGAATCTGGGGTCAGATGTACGTAGGAAAGTGTTTCTGATTACTAAACATCACATTTTTGATATTCACTATTTGGCAATCCACACACCCATGTACCTGTGGGACCACTACCTGCTCTTAAAACATGTTTTTACATGTTTTGTGGGAAAGGGGCCTTCCCATTTGTGAGTGGGCCACCACCTACTTGAAGTAGGTGGTAAAATGTGAATGTTTTGCGACCGCATTTCGGTCTTAAAACATTCACACAAACCACTGTGATTCAGTATTAGGAAAGGACACCCTAAACACGCCTCTTCCTAATATCAAATTGCAAACCCAATTTGTGATTCGATAACTGGGTACTGAATTGCAAATCGGGCCATTTGCACACGAAAAAACCTTTGTACATCTGGCCCCTGGTTATTCACTGCTCTGATGTACGAGCACTGAATAATTAAACTCGATGCTCGCTCCTTTTACTTCAGAGAAGTGAATAACTTAGTTTCAAATATGTGACTGTAACTATATTTATATCAAGAAAAGCAATGAAAACTAAAGAGCTGGATGAATTTATACACAAGCCATGTGTTGCGATCTGATCTGCCAAACGAAGGTTGCTTTGAACATTTATCAGTTTTTTTGCCTACTGTGCACTGTTTTAGTTTGATAACCTATAACATAATCTAGTATGCCATAATATATGTTCCAAAATTTGAATGTAGGAAATAAAGATAGTGTTAATGTAGTGTTAAATAAACGTATATAACTTTCTTCTTAAAACTTTGCTTACTTCAGGGTGATCCCGGCTCGCAGGGATTGACGGGAGAGCCAGGATTACAAGGAAAAGACGGAGAGATGGGAAAAAAGGTGAATAGCCTTGATTTCTTGGTGTATAAAACATGTTTATCATCTTGTGAATTCAAAGGGCCTGACTGTGAATAGGACGGTAATGTCATTGCTGGCAGCCATTTTTAATTTAAGGGGTTAAACCAGGGGTCTTCAAACTGTGGGGCGCGACCCCCAGGGGGGCCGTGGAGTTGTGCAAAGGGGGTCGCGCCTTCCCAGTCACACTTCTGCCCAGGCCCAAGGGCTTCAGCCCCCCCCCCCCTTCCCCCGTCCTGTGTCTCAGCCCGGGCTGCTGCAGTGAAACTTGAGCTGCTGGGGGCTCAGCTGGGCAGTGTCTGGATTCCTATCTCTGGCACCCCCGTGTTTTTTCACAGGTCTTTAAAGACCATTTAACATGCCTTTGTAAACTGGTTACAGAGGCTTAGGTTTTTTTGCTGGTTCCAGTACCCCCTGGGTCCCCACTGTGCCTATTGCTTACATTTGGATTTTACATTCACTGCCGTAGTGTGAGAATGCATTTCATGGAAAGGAATACAAAGTTGGCTTCCTGGGGGCGAAAGTTTATTGTGCTT
Source organism: Triturus cristatus (assembly GCF_964204655.1). Lineage (NCBI taxonomy): Eukaryota > Metazoa > Chordata > Amphibia > Caudata > Salamandridae > Triturus > Triturus cristatus. The sequence continues at coordinate 240,054,079 of NC_140593.1, read as the reverse complement.
TTGAAGCACCTGCTGCAGCGTTTCTTTCCCCGGCAATTGCCAGGCCTCACATAACTGTCAAGATAACTTGTGTGATTAATTATCTTCCTGGAGAGAGATCAGAATGTTGTATAGTTGAGGTTTTGACTTGGGTGATGTTAGTGCAGAGGGTTAATATGCCTGCTGCAAAGAACGTGTACCAAGTAGGTTACAGAGTGCGTATGATGTGAAGAGATCAGCAGGTTACTGCTTTCAAAAGAGACATCCTTTTGTTACTTGCAATTTATAACTTAAAGCCCTAATAGAGAATAGTGAGCTATTAACTTTCATCCTAGAACAGCATGCACACTACAAAGAATACATTATTAGACCATTGATTAATGTTGCAAAAAGGGTTAATTTGGCTAGAAATCAATTCTTATTATTAAAGGAAACTCCCAACTATGCTGTTTCTTTTTCGACTCTGAGTTTGTGCTTCTCCACACCAAGCACTCTTGAACTATACTGCCTACCAGTATGGATGACATGTGACTCCTATACTTTTAGTCCTTTGGCTTATGTAACATTTCCTATACACTGATTTACACACTTATGATTGTCTCTGAGTAATGTGTGTGTGATGCAAAGTGCTCGGACACCCTACACTGGTATGAGTGGCACTATATAACTAATTCAATGCATCTGAGAGTGTGGGGTTATGGAGACTTGGTCACTGTTAAAGGGTGCTAGTGAGAGAATCCGTGGTGGGGGTGGTCATTGTGGGGGGCACCAACAAACATGGTCGCACAGGGCACCACCAGCACTAAAGCCGGCCCTGGGAAGTATGCACAGATAAGCGCTGAAAATACCGCTTTAGGTGATTGTTTTTTTTTGTACCGACTGGGCCACCAAAATAATCTGCTGGCAACCCTAACCATAGGACTGGAAGTTTGTTGCAGGATCAGCACATTATTTATTTCCTTCACCCTCGATCCCCGATTAATGCCGCAATAGTTTAACTTAGATCTTAAAGTCTACGCCCCGTCAATAACATGCTGAGTTACTTCATGGGTCTGGGAATGCACCCTGCATTCAGACAACTCATTCCTCATTCTCGCCCTTCATTGTCATGCTCACCCTGCACTCACAGTGATCACAATGCACTCACACTGATCACCATGCACTTGCACCATTCACCCGCTCACCTTGCACTCACAGCGATCACAATGCACTCACACTGATCACCATGCACTTGCACCATTCACCCGCTCACCTTGCACTCACAGTGATCACAATGCACTCACACTGATCACCATGCACTTGCACCATTCACCCGCTCACCTTGCACTCACAGCGATCACAATGCACTCACACTGATCACCATGCACTTGCACCATTCACCCGCTCACCCTGCACTCACAGTGATCACTCTGCTCTCAAAATGCACTTGTCCTGCTCACACTATACCTCAACCTGCAGTCACACGAGTACACTACTCATCCTGCACTCATGTGACACTTCACTCACCTGTCCCCCTCACTACTCAATATGCAACTCACTCAAACAAGCCCATCAGTAATCATACATTCATTCATCCCATTCTGAACTTGCATCCGCACCCAAAATGAGAGAGGACAGCAAGGGAGTGAGAGAATTTGATTGAAGAGGTCAGGGATGAGGAGAAATGTGAATTGCCGAAGAGAAGTGTGGACACGCAAGAAGTGAGTGTGATCCAAAGGTGAGGGCTTCTGTTAGAACAAAGGGGAGATGTGAAAGAGGAATGGGGGGACTGGAGAGGTGTAAGATACAAATAGACAAAAATTTGAATGAAGAGACGAGGTGAATGAGAAGTGCTGAGGGGCACGGGAGGTGACAGGGCCAGAGGGGCCATGAGATAAATGTGAGAGACTGTTAGAGATGAGGGCAGTGAAAGGACAGAATGGCAAGAGGTGATTAAAGGTGAAGTGAGAGGTTGAATGGGGAGAGTTCAGAAGTTGTAAAATGGGGTGAAAGAAAATGACCTGCAAAGTGAGAGAGGGATCCGGGGTTAGGAGAGGAGAGAGGGATGGAAGGGAGGGGGTGAGAGGAAAACTGCATGGGTAAAAGGCTTAACTCTACACAAAACCGCCAGGGTTTTAAGGGACCCCTGCTTTTACGGTCAGGGCCAGGTGAGCTTCTAATGTGGCAGCACGTATTGCTGCAGAGTGGAAGGCCATTCACAAAAGTTGACTTGAAATCTTTCTGATGATAATTGCTGTATTTTGGTTATAAATGGGTACTGATTGGGTACAATCTTTCCTCAGCGTTACTATGTGTAACAAATATCAAAATAATGAAGCAATGCTAACCCAAAATACGCGGCATCACATAACCTTATTTACATTTTCATCCCACGCAATTTAGTCAACAGGTTTAGACATTTTTGTCACGAGGGGGTCCTTACGCCTCAAAATGTTGACAGGGGGGTCTCGGCATCCAAAAGTTTGAAGACCTCTGGGTTAAACGGAGGTGGGAGTGTTGTTTCCCATCAATTTCGCTTCCTCACTGCAGCATCCTTCATCTGCAAGGGACGTCTGTGCTCAGTGTATGGTGAGTGGGTATTTCCACAATGGTTAGTACCAGATACGTTTTGCTTTTAATACCACAAGTGGAAAGCGTTCATGGACTTTGCTAGCAGAAGGGAAATGTTTGGTCTTGGGTCGGAAATATTTATGGCAGCTACATAACAGCCTGTTCATGTGCAATGACTTAAAGAGAATTTCTTGGAAATCCACCCACTCATCGAAGAATAACGCAGGAGGGGAATGACTTAGTAAGTAATGGGAGGATGTCCTGTAAAATAATCACAAGTATCTGCTTCCAATTCATTGAAAAATAAGGAAAAAGGTTCATGTTTATTCAAGAGTGGAAATAAATTCCAAGAGAGTTTGGAATAGGTGTGTGTTAAAAATCCAGATGGTGCAAACATCCCTAGACTGCTGAATAAAATATATTGAATACCTTTTCCATCATATTTCTTTCCTCTCCTAATTTTTTCATTTATTTTTCATTTTCAAGAAACATAAGGTGGACGGTAGGATTGTCACAGCAGACTTGGGCCCTTTCTATTGGAGGCACTCTCAAGGGCTGGGTGATAGTGGTCGAAGCGGTCAGTGCTGCGCTTCTCAGATCATTAAATTGTGGGCAGTGGCGGCTGCTAGGGACCAGAAGTGGTGAGGCAGCGGTGGGAGGGAAGGGGGTTGAAAAGAAAAAAGAAAAAATCACTTACCTATCTACGGCTGCCGCCTCTCCTCTGTTCTCTTCTGTTCCTGACTCTCGGCAGCACACAGGCTCCTAGACTCCCCCAAGCCAATCATAGCGCTGCTATCATTCTGGTAATGGTATTACCAGCATGACAGCAGCTGCTTGATTGGTCTGAGCGGCTTGGTTTGCTGCTCAGCCAGTGCCCGGGACTGTTTTCCACCTGGCTGTGCAACACAGCTGGTTGGAGAAATGCTAAGTGCGCATGAAGGTTCGGCCGTCCTGCGCACTTATAGTGCCCACCACTCCTCCTCCCTGCTGGCTGCTGCTGTACGCCGATATAGCACAACCCATCCCGCCCTGGCTCAGTACTGAAAAATAAAATGATAACATTGTGTTATTGCCATTTTATTTTTCCTTGTTGCACTGCTCAGAGAGCGGTGGGGTGACGCTCCTTCGCCTTAACGTAGGAGCCGCTGCTGATTGTGGGTCCCAGTCACAAAGCGTCTTGTGTGAGATGAATCATCAGGACTGATTTATAAAGCATATTTTTGGAGAAGTAGTGCCGCACTCTAGCCTAAGATGTGTCTTACTCATTAACTTCCTGGAATAAGATTTGGTTACTCCCTAAAAGAAAGTTTTTTTGGATTCACAAAGAGATTAAGCATGCCTGAGTAAGAATGCTTCACGAATAAGTTCTGGTTATTCAGGTGTGATTCACGTTTGAGATCAGACTAATCATGGGAGCAGCATGGGGAATCGGATCGGCTGTCTCACGAGGCAGCCAAAGTATATACATCGCAAATCTTCTTTTGTAGGTTTACTCCTACTTTTGGAGTATGTTGTTTGGAGTATATTTTTTTTTGAATTCAGAAATGTTTTCCGGAGTGCGCCTAGTAAGCTCTGACTGTCACGGTTTTCCCATTAGTGCTCCTGTGAATCCTATTTTTTCATTCGCAAATATATCAGTGCTATGGCGAAAAGGAAGTGGGCATGTATGGAACTGCCAACTTTATGCCCGATTTTTAAAACAATTTTGAAATCGGCACTTCAAGGTTTCCAACCTTGCATGGGTGCAGACATGCAATTTTCTTTAAATTCACAATGTTTCCTAGTCTGAGTAGACTTGTGAACATGCCTTTCCATGTGTGCGATCACAACTTTGTGCTGTTTTCCCCCATGGGAGAAAATATGGAAGCCAGAAGAAGATTCCTTCTACACTTCAACCAGCTTTAGAGGCGCTCCCATTCCACACCATGTTGTGACCATGAAGATTTGGCTTTTACATCTTGAATACTAAAATTTAGCATGTTAGTGAAATAAGGCAGAAGTTACTGATCCATTTGACCAGAGCACTGTGCAGCGTTTGAACACACCCTGAAATTTCAGTAGCATCTCTCCAGGGCTACAATGTGTCATTGTGCTCTTTCCCTACAACAAAAATGTAACTGATACAGAATTATTACAAGTCTAATCATTTATCCATCAAAACAACTTGTTAAGATTTGATACCAGCAGAGGGCCCAACATTACATTTAAAGCCTTGCAAACGCACCATGAAGGCGTACCTGCCGTGGAGGCAGCAGATCAGTGAAAAGTTAGGCCACATTAGTGAAAAGTTAGGCCACACTTCGCAGTGTAAGTAGCAACCCAGCCTGCCATTTAAAGTGGGGGCAGAAGTCCCTCTGCAAGCGGGTGCTGTCAGTGAGTGCATCAACCTGCATGCAGATACCTAGGGGCCCACAGGACCCCCCTTCAAGGTCACCCTGTGGGGGCACACTTTGGGCCTGATTACGAGTTTGGCGGACGGGTCACTCCATCACATACATGACCGATATCCCCTCCGCCATGTTATGTGTTCCATTATGTTTCATTGGATATAATGGAACTCGCAAAACGGTGTGACACCTCTTTCTGGTACACAGTTAGTGCACTTCTTGGCAGCTCCTTTGCCTTTGTGCCAGCTTATGTAACATACTCAAAAGTATCCAGTAGCTACTGTTTAGAGCTTATTCAAAAACCAAGCCAATGGAATCAATTCATAGGCTTGTGTGATTTATTTCACAGTTTTTTAAATTATTCCATAGATTCATTAATATTCAAATCAAATCAAACATTAAGGGCAACACAAAATAGTGACAGTTTTCGACATGTGAGTCACATAAACAAATAGCAGATATGAACAAGCATTACAAATGTGTATAATACAACAGTGATTTATGTGCAATTACATAAACACATAAAAAAATAATGAAAGCACCAGTCCATAAATCAAAGGTAGCAATGAGGCGGAGTAGCAAGTCGAAACTTGCAAACCACTATACATTCTCCTGCCTGTGTGCACAGCTCTGGGGATCCTATGAATCAAGTTAAGGGTAACTGGGGAGGGAAATTAGTTGAACCTTCTCCCTAAGTTATCAAGATTAGCTTTTCCCAGACGCTGTTGTCAACGCGCTTCCAACCCCATCAGCATTCAGGGGTTTTCATCAGGACTTGGATATGGTGAAATCTAATAAAAGAAGTCAGGTGTGGGTGCTTTAGAAATAGGAGAAACTTCTTCAAACAGGCTTATACCACCAACCACTTATCAAGAATCTAGTTCTGCCTCTAGGGTTGAAAGTAGAAACACTATTCCTATAGATACAGCCACTACTACTCCGACTTATCAAAGTAATGCAGCTTTGACCATACGTGGTATGTTTAATACACTATAGCAGGCTTAGACCAAGTGCAAGACCTAGATCTCCTGAATTCATTGATAATAAACATCAGCTTGCCAGTTCCCACAAGTCTAAGTTGTTGCTACAAAAACAGCAACTTCAAGCTAAGTGTTTTGTGAAAAATGTTTGTGAGTTTGAGATAGCGATCACATTTGTTTTAATAATATTTAATAAACACATTAGGCAATGTGTAATGAAACTGGTTAATTGACCAAGGCTGTTACCACTCTCTGGTGTTATCAATGAGGAGAGCTTAAATCAACAGCGCAGGCATGGACATCTCGCCACAAAACTGCATGGCTTTGAAAGGTGTCTTGCTGGTTCTACTAGTGTTCTCTCTCAGAGAATGGGTAATTTACAAATCAGGATGGGCCATTTTAGTGGTGATAGTTTTGGGAATCCTGAAAAATTAAAAAATGTGCTTGAGAAAATGCAAACCGTACATGTTTCTAGGGCAGAGGGAGGTCATGTTGATGATTGTGAAGAGGCATCCAGCCAAGGGTAAAGTAGTTTAAGGCACAGTGCTAGAAAAGTTGTAGAGATAAAGGGCACAGCAACTGTAAGTTCTACAGAAAGAGCTATTGTCTTTAAAACGAGGAAAGGGGGCTGTGAATAATTTTTGTGTTTATGTTTCTTCAATAGCATTTGAAATTATAATATCCATTTATAAAAGATGTTGGCAAATGAAAGTTATGATAATATTTTGGATCATATTTCATCTTCTTTTCAATTCATATTAACTGTGAATGAATAGAAAAACAGATTTCTAGTAACTATTGCATTATAATTAATATATTTTTAAAGTTTTAACATACAAATAAATATTAGTTCCATCCGAAATGGTTGTAGGTTATTTACATGCTTAGTCTTCTTCCTTCCATTACTCTTTTTGTATCTGGATTGGGTTATGTTGGTGAGTGGATGGTAGAGCGTCAACATCACTTTCTTCATCTATTGGTTACAATGGGAAGCCTTCTTGTTGCAGTATTATACAACGCAGCACAGCATGCTACAATCTTATAATAGGTTTCTGAGGCATACTTTATTGCTTCTCCACTTTTATAAATGTATTGGATCTATCCTCTAATACGTCAAATGTATATTTAATCACAGAACATGGTTGCCTGTGCGCTATATTGAACCGTCTCTCCCTTGCACACAGGTATGGTGTCTAGCCAAAGTTAAGTTGGTTTGGATGGGTTGGACAAAGGATACTTTCTCCATATTTCACCTTACATTTCCTTTTGACAGGCCGTTTTACAATTTGTCGCTGGGTCCACTTTAACTGATTTTCTTCCAAGAGGAAGAAAAAACACCTCCCCACATCCAAGCCATTGTTACTGCTCTGGGAGCCATTTTTGCACCTCATTAAGGCCAAACATAGGCAGACCAGCTATCAGTTGCTTTCAGTAAGCTAAACCTAATTAGCCTACTGAAGGTTCAGGCAAATAAAATGTAACTTTCCAAAAGTTACTTTACCTAAGTATTTATTCAACGTCAGACTTTACCATTAAATTGGATTTTTACTAAATATTAAAAATAATCTTTGAATGACTTCCAAAATTGCTTCCTGGTTAAGCTTACAGATTAAGATTTATAATATGTATTTTGACATTTTCTAGTATTCACCTACAGCCATGCCATCACTGGAGCAACATGCCAATTTAAATTTTGCCATTGTTCCACTTTAAAATATCAGGCACCCTACCCTGTGTGCAGCAAGGTGTACTTAGCGGTGACCTTTTAAAAACAGTATTTCCTGCTTGTCAGAAGCATTATTTTGACATGTTTTACAACAGGTTTTTAGACTGCTACCATCAAATTACACATGGTAGGCCTGAAGCCTACTCTGTAGATGGCACAACCGATGCTGCAGTCCACAGGTGGCATGTAACTTACTGGGCCTGGGTGCATTTAGAACATCATATACTGGAGATGTATGAGCAGTTTAAATATGCCTATCAGGGATAAGTCAATGTAACAATGTTTAATAGGGGAACACGGTCACTTTACCCCTATGTAGCTGGGGTAACAGTACACAAATTTCTAAGCCCAGCACAAATATGGTCCAGAAACAGATGAAAATCTGGGAGGACCATGCAGGAAAGGTAGATTTTCTACAGCTCTCACATTTTATAATGCAAAGTCTGGACCTCAAATGATTCTCATCCAATAAATTGGTCTGACCTTTTCCTTCCTGTTCCGGGTCATAAGTAGGGGTGGGCGGAATTTTCGTAGTCGCGCTACGCAAAGCTCCGCGAAACGGTAAAAAATCTCCGCGAACATGCAGAAATTCCGTGAACACGCGGAATTGCTTGTTCGCAGTGCTTTTTTCCTGTTCGCGATCGCTGTTTGCATGCTCGGGGGGAATTATCTCTCGAACACGCATTTTGAGAACGCGAACAAGCAAATTCCGTGAAGCCGTGGAACGCAGAATTTTGGGCAATCCCGCGTTCTCCGCGGAACGCGAAATTACCCGAATTTACCGCCCAGGCCTAGTCATAAGTAGCAGAGACAGTATCACAGTCCAGGGACAGAGATGCAGCCTGACGGGCATCATTGCAAGCTGGTATGCTTCCTTTTCTTCCAGGCAGTTCATCACCTGGCTCTCGCTTGATAATTTGGAGTGAATCAGGCACCATATGAGCTGAGGAAGAAAACCAAAAACTATGTTGCATAAGATGCTAGATCATATGCATAGGTAACGTACCCATTTGTTGTTTGACATTAAAGTAAGATGTTATCCATGCTTAAGGAGGGGATTTTCTTTGTTTTTAATTATTAAATTAAACCATCCGTCACTGTTTTTAAGGACTAGACCTTTGTGATCCAGAAAAACTACGGACATTACATGGATGTTCTGTACCCTAAACATAAAAGGAGCACAAAGTTGGCATCAAGTGAATTGGCAGGAGGGCTAGCTTAATTTGGCAACAAGGATCAGAGTGTCAAGAGCAATGACATTAACTACCTGTCAGATGCCAAATGCAGATGGGTGCTGATGGATCATCATACGATTCTAACCAGATCACCTACCAAATGCTTTGCTAGCTAGAAGTATTACACTATGGCATGTTATCCCAGATCCTTTCTTAAAAGGGCTTACCTCTACAGTGACATGGAAAACACCCAGTTACTAACTAGCATATTAATACCATACAAAGGATGAAGACCATGTGATATGTCTGGCAAAAAAACACATTAAAATGCTTTGTAACTAAATCCTATTTAACTTCAAAGGAATCCTTGCAGTGTTTGACCCATTCCCTATTACTGGCACAGTATTACCAAGCAAGGGAAAGAGCAAGCCTTGCCCCTTTGGACGGTCTATGGTTTATCCTAAGCTAGTGGACTACTTATTCAGGAATGGATTTTTTTTTTCATTGATACTTATTGAGCTTTCATGTTTTAAAAAATATTAAGCCATACATTTTCGCACAATTTTTTTTCAAATATTTACAAATTAGCGCCTCTTTCTATAGTTTTTTAGCCTTAGTACACACAGTTTTCATTTTGTAACATCTTTATATTAAACAGGAAAGTATAGCACAAAAGAAAAGGAAAAGAGAACTTTGTGCTTTTTTTAAATCTGTGTTACTTTTGCATTGTTGCTTGTAATGCACCAAGATGAAAACTAATTAGCCCATAGTAATCATTGTGGGTGGCAGTTAAATAATTTCCAGTTACCACATGCTGTGTTGCCCTGAGAAAGTTGATGCCAAATAATTCTGATTATGTCCCTTGTGTGATGTTTTACTTTTCACTGAGGGTTACGTAACCCCATCCCAAATTTTGTTTTTAATCTTCACCTTCTTTTTTGCAAGCCCTCATTCATTTTTCCAATTTTAAAAGAATCTTGGTGGCATAGATCTATTTGTTGCATCAATAATTGTGGGATGTCCTACCTTTAGTTCGGTTATAAACTGTCAAGGAGGGTATTCATCAGTTTGTGGTCTCATGGATTTCCGGGTATTGTCCTATGCATTATATATCACCCCTCTTCCTCTCTGTGGTTGTATGATCATCATTCTATGCCTCTTCCCATTTTATTAGGTCTTTTACACAGCTTTGTGTAGGGTGCCGCCGTTGCTCTTTTTTGCTAGAACATATGCTAGGTAATCGATTTTTGTTGGCTTCTTTAGGTTTTTGACTCTGGGAATCTGTCCTAGCAGACACTCTGTTGGGATGTGTTACAGCCACCTATCAGAAAATTCAGCGACCAGGGTGAACACAGTTTACCAGAAGTACCCAAACTCTGTGCACTTCCAGACAATGTGGGAAAAGACAGCTGATGATTTATTATTTCTTTTTTTTTTTTGTAAACAAATTTTTATTTGTCAAATACACATGTCGCGAAGCTCTGTAGCCCAGAGACTTCCATCGTATCAAGAAACAACATATCAGCTCTGACAAGTTTCTCATAAAGTACCTAATAACAATTACAGAAGAGACGTGCAAAACAAGAACCGCCCCCTCGATTAAAAAACAGTGAACACTCCCTCCCCCCCCCACCCATCGCACATGATTTATTATTTCTGAAACATTTGTTTATTGCTCATCATACTTCTGGCCTATTCCTTTGTGTGAGATGTGAATGTGATGTAAATGATTGAATTGGATAAATTTAAATCTGGGGTTTCTCCACACAGTCAGTCAGTCAAAATCACTTTATTCGGTTATTTAAAACCAAAAAAACATATTAAAATTATCCATTGAGTAAAAACCAAATAGTACATGACCATTAAGCGAAAATCAATCATAATTGATATACAGTGCAGGTTAAAAGTACACATAATTAGAAAAGTTCACTAAAAAGTTCAAATTATATAATATAAGTTACATTGATGAGAGAGAAAAACATTTCACATTAATAAGGAATAAACATTTAATTTGTCAGATCATGTGGACCGTCTTTTTTTCCTTTCTTTGACTGCCGCTAGTAAGAAGCTAGCAACATTGAAGGTTTCCCAGGGATTATTCAGCATCTGCAAATATATCAGGGCTGGCCTAGGCTGCAAAAAACCTTTGTCCTTTAAAATTGGGAAGATAAAATGTTTACGAATGTGCAAATAATGCTCACAACTCAGTGCAAAGTGTCTTGGCTCGAAAAATTATCACAATTCCATGGATCCCAGATCCTATATCTTTCTCCTTCCCTGGGGTTCGGCCAATAAAAAGTGCAGATAATTAAACCTCAGTCTTGTTAAAATGAAACGATGTTGGGGCTTAGTACTATGTCTACAGAAGGCTCCATAAAATAAGTGGTTTTTACAATTTGGTGAGCCCGTACAGTAGGTTTCAATAACTCTTTGGCCTCTCTTTCTGCAGATGCTAGATGTAAAAATGAGGTCTTAGCCCACACCAGATCTTTTTTACATAATGTTTCTGGGTTATCAAATACCTCTGGGCGGCCTGTCAGCCTTGCTATACTTTTCACGTAGCTAGGCCAAGGGATGCTACTTGCCCTATCTATTGCAAGGCAGTCTCGTATAATTTCCTCGATCATCACTAATTCTGCATTGGTCCAAATCGAGATCCATTTGAGAAAGGCGGCGATTCTAATCAAGTCTACCACAAAACCAATACCAACTTCTTGATGAATAATTTAAAAAGGAACTGAGAGCAAGCTTCTCAAAAATGTATTTTCCACTATTTGAAGCTCTACACAATCCTTGTATCCCCAGATTTCAGAACCATAATTCGAAATAGTAATACTCTTGGCTTTGTATATGTTTAACATTGCTTGCACAGGCTTGGCACCCAACCTTCGAGCAAAATCAAGCACCGCGGCTGTCGATCTTGCCATGGCATTTCTCTTCGCCTTCCTTTGTGGGGCCCATGAGCTCCTGTCTTCAAATAAGACGCTTAGCTATGGGAATGCAGTAACCCTAGTTATTTCATTTCCTTCGCAATAATGCGTTTTGGGTTTTCTTGGCTTCACTCCCATAATCCTAGTGTGTGATTTTGAAAAATGTACATTCAAATCCAATGAACCCATAAAATCGGCAAAGGAGTTCAGAAGGCACTGTAGGCCCACTGTTCTGCGTGCAAGCAAAGAGGCGTCATCTGCCTATAGGAGTGCCGGAATCAATCGATTCCCTACACATGGGATATCCTTACTAGCTCCGCACAGGACCGAGTCTAGATTGTTAATATAAAGGGTGAACTGCAGGGGGGTCGAAATGCATCCCTGTCTGACTCTTATAATACCAATCTCTTGTGTAAGATCACCCTTTTCATCAAAACGTACTGTTGCCAAAAGATCCCTGTGCAAGTCTGACAAAAATACATGATGTTTTTATCCATACCCAGTAAGAGCAGCAGCTCCCAAAGTTTGGATCTGTTCACTCGGTAAAAGGCAGAGGGCAGATCCATAAAAGCAAGATGGAGTGTTCCTTTCTTTGCTATGGTATATTTCCCTCCTAGAAGTTGTAGGTTAAGACACTGATCCACGGTGCCCCTGCCTTCCCTAAAACCGTATTGAAGGTTTGACAGGACATTGCGTTCATTAATCCAATCTGTTAATTTACTAGGGACCACTCAGCCTACCACCATGACCGCAGAGTCAATCAATGATGTTGGCCTAAAACACCTGGGATCTCCTCTCTGCCCTTTTTTAAAAACTGGAACAATAATTGACTTTGACCAGGATGTCGGCAGACCATGTTGACATGCCATATTAAATACATTTGCCAATATTTTTAACCAAAATGTAATGTCCACCTTAAAAAGATCAGCAGGGACCCCTTCTGGGCCAGGTGCTTTATGGCACGTCATTTGGGCAATGGCCGCAGCCACTTCTTTTTCAGAGAAATCCATGCTATATCTGCAGCCATATGTGGGGTGCCTATGTCCACCTGGTCTGGCTGATCACCGTAAAAGTGTTTAAAATGGTTAAACCACAGCTCTTCCGGTATATTACATTCAACAGTGGTGCCCCCAAGACCAGAAAAGAAGGGTTTATTTACAATGTCCCAGAATTTCGCACTCTTCTTAATAACATCTACGGACAGCAGTTCATTCCAGGCTTCATGTTTGATCTGTGATGTGCGGATATGCAAAGCCTTCTTATACTGTTTCCTCAGAGCAGCTACTAAGGATAGATCTTGAGGTTTTTGTTTTAAAACAGATAGTAATTTCTGATGGGCAGCTGAACAATTATGATCAAACCACCCCTTGCCGTTTTTGATACATTCCTTATTAGGGTAGGAGAGGGCAGTAGCTACCTGCTTACAGATCCTGTCAAATGCTGTAATAATCTCAATTCCCCCTTGGCTATCCTCTTGACATATAACTATCTCTTCCCTACACAATTTTTTTTTCTCCTGTTTTTTTATTTATTTTTATAACTCTTTTTATTAACATACATCGGCATCAGATATACAATGCAGAGGAATCAACAAAATTGTGCATAGCGATGACAGTATGTAAAAGTGCACCAATCAAGGTCTTTTTTCCAGGCCTCTATCATGGGTGATTGAGCTGCACCCCATATCTGTGCGATATTTCTTTTTGCAAGCATGAATCCCAGTGTGATGGGCGCTAGTTGAGGCATTGCGCAGGCCCGATAGAGACCTGGAGGAAGAATCAGACCCTCCTCTAGACTGCTGACCACGGGGGGCTGTGGGGAGGACGTGGTGATTGGACACGTTATAGACAGGGAGAGTGTCTGACAATAGGGGGATGGAGGTCATCCCACAGAGATGGCATATTTTAGACATAATACCTACAGATCAGATCACATTGGAAATTGTGCATTGAAGTGGAGCACACTGGAGGGTGGGATAGGGGTGGGGGAGGGAAGGAGCTCTGTTGTTGGGGGGGGGGGTTGAGTAACATTGGCACTAGTATGAAGTACTTGCTGAACTGCCACGAGGAACCGTAAATGGCTGCCCAGATAACAATATGTAATACTGTGTTTGGAAAAGATAACAACTCTGAACTTAGTGGGCAGCGGGCAGTTAGTAACTATGTGATGTATGTTCCAATATGAAGATGTTATGATGCAGATGAATGCAAATAAAGAGAAAATGTTTAAACAAGAAAAATGAATCCCAGTGTGACCCATTGAGTCTGATGAGTGTTCAGGTCCGTAGCTTCACCTCCGTGCCTCTGGGTGAAGGTGGACGGCGAGCACTACATTAATTGCATCGTGTATTTTCCACCAGAACTGATATGTTCACACTCCCATATGATGTGCATGAATGTTCCTAGGTGGCCGCATCATCTCCTGCACTCCCCCCAGTCAGCCCTCCCCATGTGTACCAACCGGGGTCCTGTGATATATACCCTGTGGAGGATTTTAAGCTGTACAAGTCTAAGTCGCGCTGGAATTGCGACCACTCTCGGGGAGGATATTGCCTCCTGCCAGTCTTCATCATCTATTTCGATGCCATCCCTTATCCATTTCTCCCATAATGATTGAAGGGTATCTACCATGTAATTTATCAATTTCTTGTATATTAAGGAAATAGTTTTTTCGGGTTGGTGGCCATCTAATATTCTATCCTCCAATGGCGAGGAATCGAGAGGAGTGGAATCCCTCGGTAGAAGGAACCATAGTGCGTGTTGGGCTTGCATGTACCTAAAACGCTCAGTGTCAGCCAACTCCTATTGTTTTTGAAGTGTGGTAAAGGACTTCACCTCTCCCTCCCCCCAAATGTCTTTGATACGTGAGATCCCGATGAGTTCCCACTTGTCGAATCCTTTTGATCTCCATAGGTTACCCATCTTCTCAGAATTCCACGTTCCCTACACTATTTAATAAATCATTTAGAAAAAGATCTGGTACAACCTTGGCCATTTAAGTCTACGACCTTGATCTCTGGTTTTTATGGTAGGTGCTGGGGCGATATTCTCCACTTTAGCCGTGTCCTTTAGGCACCCTCGTAAAGAGAGCTGGATGGGATTATGGTCACTAAAATGTGACCATTGAGCAGCATAATCCAATACCAGGGGAAGTAAGTTTGTATTAACTATTATGTAACAGATTGTTAAAAACATACCTCTGCCCTTAAAGGAGAGAATCCAGCCCTGTCCTCTGTCAGGTTTGGATGTGCCAATCCAAATTCAGCTAAAAAATCCTCTAAATACTCCCCTTGTTGAGTGTGTTGAAAGTGTGTCTCTAAGTGAAAATCTGGGCCAAGGTCGCCAGAGACCTGACAATTTGTTTTGCACAAATGAATATTAGAATCTCCCAGCAAAACGATTGAGAACTGGGTGACTTGTTTCGCCCTATATAAATCTAAAAAGTGATTTTAACTGCATTGATGTTCATTTATACACGATTTTTCAAAAGAATTATAAAAATTAAGGACAAGTACTTTGGGTGCATTCACATCGATAATCTCTACAGCTAGACAATTAATGAACCCAGAATACAGTTTACTATGACTTACCCTGACATTTAAGGAGATCAATGTTAATAAACCACCCTTCGGTCGGCCCGCTACAGAGGGTCGTGCAGCCTAAAAATTAGTTGTGCAACCGTCAAGCCAAAATGTATTCTCGGTTTCCCATGTTTCTTGAAACCCCACTATATCATACTCCCTTACCAGACCAAGCCACCTATGATCATCTCTCTTATTCTTTAAGCCCGCTATGTTCCAGCTGAGTACCTTAGAAATTTCTTTCGATCTTCCTTCCTCCCTCGTTAATATACTCGGGATAGAAGTGCCCTGATTTAACTGGTACAAGGCATAGGGGAATATTTTGATAGTTAGTCGTTGGAATCTAACTGACTCAGGGGGAAAAATCTGTTTGCTAATTCTAAAGTGTTCCCTGCTACTCTTTCACCGGTACCAACCTCTGGTGTTGACAAACTTAAGGTTTGATAATTCGGATTCAGAGTAAACAAGCAATTGCAATACAATTGGTCTCGCCTTTGGGACCTTATATGTATTTAGCAATGCAGCACATTAGCCTGGGTGCTGAATCATCTACTGTTCTTTAACATGGGGGGAAAGTATGCACCAAGCTGCGTGACACACCAGGTATGGAAACACATGGAGAAAAATGTTGCCTTTCAGCGGGATATGGTCAAGGCCAAAGCTTTGTTTTTAATACCAAATCAGGGGCTTCGGTGGTCATATCACTGAACAAACTAACTAAAAATTATTGCCTACGGGTGGAAGACAATTTCTATGGACTGGAGTCTAGAGAATGCTAAAGTGATTCTGGTATTTTACTGACCTCTGCTGGTCGTTTTCTATCAAAGTTAAATAGAGGCAGATGAACAAGCAGAAAGCAATTCTGGTATTTTACTGACCTCTACTGGTCGTTTTCTATCAAGACATTTAAATAGAGGCAGTTGAACATAAAAAAGTCCCTAAGTGGTACAAGACAAGTCCTAGGGCTGATGTCCAGATCCCACAAAGGACATACACATATAAGTACATACTAAAGTATATACAAGAGGTCTTGAATGCTCGACCTAAAAGGGAAAGGAAAAAAGGTGCCCTCCCCCAACAGGAAACAGCCTTTACCATGCAAGTAAATATATAAGGTAAATATGTATCTCTAATAGTAAGGTTAAATTTAGGGTTATGGGGTGGGTGGTAAAAGGAGGCATTGGTAATTTGAGGGGTGAGTTGTGGTAAAGGAAGCTTAGGTGGTAAAAAAGGGTCCCCAAAAAAATTATATAAGTTTCACTTACCTTAAAGATGCTTACCACGCATGGTATAGGCTACATTGTAAAGACATGCATGGTAATGTCAATACAACCTCCTCATCGCTCCAATGATATGGGATATAATTGTCCAATGGGAAACCAGGCGTCTAACACTAACACACACAGACTGCTTGCAATTAGCACTGTCTTCTCAAAAATGTAATGCAAAGCCAGTAGGTCTGGTGTTAGCTGCCGACCGTTTGACTTCTCCAATTCTTATTTTGTATGTGAATGGCGTTTTGCAAGAAGGCACACATGGCGTTTTGTGTGAACGCACATATTATATACCTGTTAACGCCAGACCTAAATACACATAGTGCTGAAAGTAGCTTTATCACAGGAGGTACACAGGTGAGTAGCATACGCCGCACCCCTGTAAAAGTGCAGTTATACTATGCACAACTATCACAAAACGAGCAAAAAGAGGCTTTGTCACGCATCGCGCAAGCGATCGCTCTGGAGCCTCTCTCCTATACTATATGGAAAAAGACCTTTCATAGACAAGTGTGACTGGCCTCATTTCAGCAAGATCAACCTTCCTTAAAATCAACAGGGTTCTTGTGCCCTTTAAACTCTTTGTATCTGATGGCAAAATCCCAGCCCTATCCATCAGCTACCCTCAAATTTACAACCCGGAGAGAGATTATGTATATGCGATTGCTGGGCCTACCGATTCCGGACTTCAATCCAGCATGGGTCAACCAAGACAACAGAGGTGCTTGCAGGTTATGTAATTACAAACACGACTCATGGCCGCACCTTCTGTGCTGTTGTCCTGCCATAATCAAGGAAAGGAGAATTCTACTCAGGCAAATACTTCTGAAACAAGGTGCCCGCACCTGCACAGAGGCATCGGCAGTATGCTTTTCAGAAGCGGAGGTTCCCACCCTCGCTTGTTGCGGGAGATTTGTAAAAATGCACTACATCCTCAGCCTGACCCTTTGCAACATCCTTATAAAGTCCAGAAACTGAAATCGGACTACTGCCAAAGAAAGTGGGAGACAAATAACTTTGCCTATGGCACTGTATATTCCAGGAAACCCAGAGTTGGAGAAATGCCTTGGTGTCATGTAAGTGGCTCACATTGCAACGCCAAAGGCAGGCTCTCCGCAGGAATCTAAAGCCACCTTCCAAGAACCACAATTATCACTGAGCTAAGAATGCTCTAGTGAGCATATTTTAACGCACTTTAATTTCTTTTTTCGAACCTAGTGAATATAGTATGGCACCAGCACTTTATACTGTTGTATTGTGTCCCAAGAAACAGTCACAATTATATAACCCACCTCCCCCAATAATAGAGTAGTCATGTCTTAGAGCGTTTGATACATAGAAAGAAGGGTGAGTTAAAATGCACTTACATTTTGTATGAACTGATTTGCATTTTTTTTTTTAAAGTTTATCCTTCTGTATTTTGTTTTAATTAACTGATACAAATAAATTTGATATGATATGATTGATATGAGTTCTACAGTGCAGGCATATCACAAACAGCATATACAAAAGTGAGTTAACTACTATCAGCTTGTCAGAAAATACACAAGCCTCACCAAGTGCCGACAGAATACACATTTCAGAAGTAGAGTACAATTTTATTGCACAACGCATGCAAGTCACCGGCACAGACAGCAACTCACAAATGGATGAGCAGTACAGAATGCACAATGGCCAGCAGTCCTGGGTGTAGCTTTATCACATAGCAAACAATGTTCAACAAAATAACTTTATTACGGAGTACAGAGTCCACCTTAGCGTAAATTGAACAGTGGCACTTCATTAGAAAGCAGAGGCTTGCGAAATTGAGTGCAGCTTTGGGACAGACTATTTATAGATAACAGAGATAGGGAGCCGCGTCTGCAGCTTAATCAAACACTACACACTGCAGCCCTATTAAAATCGCAGAGGCCAGCCCTGCAGTGTGCAGCTTCATCACAGTCCTAAGCTGGCATCAAGTCCACCTAATGAGCAAACCACTCTGTTGTAGATGGACGGCGGGATCACAACACGAACGTCGTCATTGGTACAGGTCGGAGGTAAGTTCTTTAGTTCATGTTAGGCTTCGGCAGGGTATGCCCAGACATGGGTCCCTTACTCACTTTGCCACTGGTGGCAGGGTATGCCCAGACATGGGTCCCTTGCTCACTTTGCCACTGTGGCAGGTTATGCCCAGACGTGGGTCCCTTGCTCACTTTGCCACTGTGGCAGGTTATGCCCAGACGTGGGTCCCTTGCTCACTTTGCCACTGTGGCAGGGTATGCCCAGACGTGGGTCCCTTGCTCACTTTGCCACTGTGGCAGGTTATGCCCAGACGTGGGTCCCTTGCTCACTTTGCCACTGTGGCAGGTTATGCCCAGACGTGGGTCCCTTACTCACTTTGCCACTGGTGGCAGTGTATGCCCAGACGTGGGTCCCTTGCTCACTTTGCCACTGTGGCAGGTTATGCCCAGACGTGGGTCCCTTGCCCACTTTGCCACTGTGGCAGGTTATGCCCAGACATGGGTCCCTTGCTCACTTTGCCACTGGTGGCAGGGTATGCCCAGACGTGGATCCCTTGCTCACTTTGCCACTGTGGCAGGTTATGCCCAGACATGGGTCCCTTGCTCACTTTGCCACTGTGGCAGGTTATGCCCAGACGTGGGTCCCTTACTCACTTTGCCACTGGTGGCAGGGTATGCCCAGACGTGGGTCCCTTGCTCACTTTGCCACTGTGGCAGGTTATGCCCAGACGTGGGTCCCTTGCTCACTTTGCCACTGTGGCAGGTTATGCCCAGACGTGGGTCGCTTGCTCACTTTGCCACTGGTGGCAGGGTATGCCCAGACGTGGGTCCCTTGATCACATTGCCACTGGTGGCAAGTTATGCCCAGACGTGGGTCCCTTGCTCACTTTGCCACTGTGGCAGGTTATGCCCAGACGTGGGTCCCTTGCTCACTTTGCCACTGGTGGCAGGGTATGCCCAGACGTGGGTCCCTTGCTCACTTTGCCACTGGTGGCAGGTTATGCCCAGACGTGGGTCCGTTGCTCACTTTGCCACTGGTGGCAGGTTATGCCCAGACGTGGGTACCTTGCTCACTTTGCCACTGTGGCAGGTTATGCCCAAACGTGGGTCCCTTGCTCACTTTGCCACTGGTGGCAGGGTATGCCCACACGTGGGTCTCTTGCTCACTTTGCCACTGTGGCAGGTTATGCCCAGACGTGGGTCCCTTGCTCACTTTGCCACTGGTGGCAGGGTATGCCCAGACGTGGGTCCCTTGCTCACATTGCCACTGGTGGCAGGTTATGCCCAGACATGGGTCCCTTGCTCACTTTGCCACTGTGGCAGGTTATGCCCAGACGAGGGTCCCTTGCTCACTTTGCCACTGGTGGCAGGGTATGCCCAGACGTGGGTCCCTTGCTCACTTTGCCACTGGTGGCAGGTTATGCCTAGACGTGGGTCCGTTGCTCACTTTGCCACTGGTGGCAGGTTATGCCTAGACGTGGGTCCCTTGCTCACTTTGCCACTGACCCTAAGTTGGCTTCTAGATACAGTCACAGCCTGAGAGGTCCCCTTAGGGCTCTATTTTCCCATCACATAGACACCAACATTTCATGCATCAGCACATTCACACAAGCATCAATACTCCCCAGCATGCCCATGCACAGGCAGACAAGACATCACCACATCATCCCCTTTCCTTACAGACAGCCTCCACCACACCAGCACGACCAAATCCATTATGTAAGTTACCCCATAGATCAGCGTCAGTCCAGAAGGTAGAATGACACCGCCAATTGTACAGCTGCGACTCTTTCACAGTGAGGCATTCAAATCTTGGTTCTTTGCAGACTTTGCAGACATAAGAGCAGAACCCTGTGAAACCACCTTTTGAAAAAATCTAAAGACACGGGTGTTCCCCACTATCAAACCAGAGCAGATCCACTAGAACTTCGGTCACATGCCTCTTTGTTTTGAGAAGAGTTCTCTACGCTGCCTCACTGAGAATCTGCTTCTAGCGCAGGGACACACCAAGCGCTTAACAAAATTGATAAATAAATGAATACATGTCAGCGCCATAGTTTCTGCAAATAAGCAAGCCCTTTGTCAATGGGCGGCTCTGGTAAATGCCTTGACTCCACTTCTGCTGTCTGGAGCACTTGACAACCGGACACACAAACTTTTTTTTTCCGTTTACTATTCAAGATGGGAAAAAAATGGGGAATGTCAACCATTTAGGAGAACGGTAAAAAATGTCGAGCATGGTGTCAATCCAAATGAAACCACGTGCAGCTGTTATTTACAAGTCTAACCAAACGGGAAACAACCTTTACAACGCAGACATTGCATCGCACTACCTTTACAAAGCAGTCATTACATCGCAACATCTCTTACATCGCATGTCATTACAACGCAGCCATTACATCGCATGTCATTACAATGCATGTCACTACAACGCAGGCATCACATCGCAAGTCATTACAACACATACTATTACAACGCATAGTACCCTTACACTATCCAACATTTACCGTACTGTTGCACTCACTGGAGTTAGAATAGTAATTTTTACCCCTACACTATGCAACACTTACCCTACTGTTGCACTCACTGGAGTTAGAATAGTAATTATTACCCCTATACTATCCAACACTTACCTTAAAGCGATGTAATGGTATGCATTGTAATGGTATGCATTGTAAAGGTATAATGCAATGTAATGGAATGTGTTGTAAAGGTAGTTTCTGAAAATGCGATGTAATGACATGCGATGTAAAACAATTGGTTGTAAAGGATGGTGTGATGCAAAAACTGCGTTGGAAAGGCATGCACTGTAAATGTATGCGTTGTAACATCATACATTCAACCAAACTGTTAAAAGCTTATAAAACCTAGCAAGGAAAGCCTGCAGTGATGTATACAAAAAAAAAGTGTTAAGCGCCGATGAACCTGTGTCTCGTTGGTTATTAATAACTTAGATCCATAAATTGATCAATTAAAACTACTAGCTTTTGTTCAAATCAACACCATCCACTTTAAAGACCACATTAACTAGTTCTTTTAATCTTGCCCAGACAGAGTAAAATGCATTCCAATGGGCATGCATGTGACCAGACAGCAACTACACTGGTCTCATGCAAGCCGATGTAATTCCAACATCAGAAGCGAGGAGTTACCTGTACTAGTTTACTTGTGCAATGCACGAAACGTATTCCCATTTTACAAATAAAGGGGACAGGACATAAAAAAGGCAGCCAAATCACCAAGATCGCACAACGAGGTCAAGTGTGAAAGGACCGCTTCTATTGCAACCACCCTCTATCCCGGTCTTCTGAAGTATGCCCACTAGGAGCCCAAAATGTAGAGCACTAGTTCTCAAACAGGTGTGTCAAGAGCATAAAACCGTGCCTATTAATGCAAGAGTACTGTCATAGCTCTCAACCTGTCAGTGGAGCCGTCAGCCCTCAGATACGGCAATGCCGCTCTAGGTTTTAATTGAAAACCTGAGATCTAAACGTGAAATGTCTCGCTTTTTGTCCTTAAAAAAAAGTTAAACAATTATTCATTCTTCCACTGATACTCTAGACTGGCAATGAGGTGTCAAACTACTAAGCAACGCACACTGAAACCCACATCAAATCGGGAAGAAACTGATCCGGTAGAATGGCCCAGCCCCATCGAGCGCTGCGATCACAGATGGGAATCCCGACAGAGCAAATAATTCGATTCTTCCTTCAGAGATCGACAAATCAAGTCCTGTTGTCTGGGCCAACAATTACATTTATTAAGTGCAAACAGACATACGGAATGTGGAGTCCGGTATATAAACAGGCTTTTTTGTGGAGTTCTGTGGGGCTTTGACTTCCTCAAAAAATGTCAGAATGTGCAATATTATACCTGTACCTGGGAAGCCTATAGCCTTCAACGTGTCAACGCTTCAATGTCAGGCAACTGTCATTAAAAAGTCGCACTCGCTTCAACTTTTCACTGAAGGAAACTTTGTTTTTTTGTCTACAAATAAAGACCACGTGACTGCTATCCTTTTCACCACAAACTTGTCAAAATGCAAGTAAACATTGGTGGCAGCGCAACCTTTGCAGGAATGTACTTCACACCAAGAAAGGGCAAACCTAAACCGGTAAAATATAAAGCGGCCCCAAATCATGCCCTCCCTATCTCTTCAGACATTGGTAAAACTATGTCCTTTATATTACACAACTAAGCATTCTCTGCCTGAATGCAAAGAGATTGAGTGTTCATTATAAAAATGCATTTCTTTAGAGAGGCCCCTGTTGACACTCTGATATTGTATGAAATACTACTAAAACAAGGAGGCACTGCAGCTGCCGTCCTGCGTGCCGCTGCTCGCTCCCGTGGAAAAACGCTGTGGGAGTGAACCTTACAGAAGAGGTAGGACATGCACCCACCTTTAGCCATTTGCAGGCTTTGATTCCAGAAAGATGCATGCAAAAGCCAACCCAATGCGTGGGAGGAGTCAGACCCACACAGAGTAATTACAAGAAGTCTCACAGAGCAGCACATGCGCGCTGCGCTAGGCTCGACCTAAAAAGTTGCTGTCCCTGTTTTTACATCTATTGCTCAGCCCTTTCTGTGTTCTCTCTGAAGGGTAACCAGACAGGAATGTAGGATTTCTAGCCTGGTTTCTCACAACCGGGCGGTAAAAGTACCCAACGGGGAGCGCTTTAATGCCGCCCTGGCCATGATTACTTCCGTCTTCGAAAAGGAGCCCAGCTACGTTAACCTTGTTAAAGTTTATAATGACACAGTCGCCCTCATCCGTCTTCATACCCTGACCAACCCATCCCACCCGCCTAACCATTATAATTTGAGATGATGCTTTTGTCCCACCATCAGACATCTTGGTACAACAAAATTTGACTTTACGGATCAATTCATCAGGGGTCTTATTTATGTTATCTTTAAGGTGAGGTACCGCTACTAACACCGCAGCTAAAGGGGTGGCCTCCGGGAGTAAATGAAGCCTGCATTTATTACCAGACCCTTGCATGGAAAGATTACTCCGCTCTCTATGAACGAGAGTTTCTAGCTGTACAAGCGGTAAGTGGGACCCCATGAGAATTTGTTGCGCAGCCAGCTGCTGTGACTCTTTATTATTATTCCCTATTTTATTGTAGTCAGGCTTTGGGACCCCAGAGTGTTGGATGGTATGTTGAGGCCCCATCGATGGTCCTGCCAGTGGCGGACGTGAAGCAGTTTGAACACCACGTGCCTCATTGTCGATGCATTGTTATCATTGTTATTGTTCAACCCCAGCATGCACTGCCTTAGCTCACTTAGCTTTAGCTCTATGGAGGCGAGTTTAGTCAGAATGTCTTCCAAAACACTTTTAGTACAAGTATTCAGGTTCACCCAAAAAGGTCTCAAAGTGCGTTTGAATAAAGCCTCCTACTACAGCGGTGAGATGCGCTTTGGCCCAGTCCTCTATGCCCAAAGGTACTTCGCTCCCCACCTGGGGCTGAAAGTCAGCTGTATTGGCCCCCTGCTTCGTGTCTTTTTTCCGCCTTTTTTTGTTTGGGGCTGCCATCGAAGCAGAGGAAACATCTCCACCCAGGCTTCTCCCAGTTTTATTCACAGGTCCCTGAATAGAGGTCGTCGGTCACTGTGTGACCCGGGTTGAAATGCCCTCCTCCACATCAAAATCTGTCTCAATGTTAACAACTGGTATTTTGTGTTGTGAGGCTTCTGTAGGGGTGGTAGAACGGTTATTACCAACTCTAGATCCCCCACCCTAGTCCCAACTGCTCCTCCACATCATGGTTTTCCTCATTTAACGCCCCAACAGCTGTCGCTAAATATGAGATAATTGAAGGCACAATTTCGCAGGATCTTAGCTTTCAGTTTACCCCCATGGCTGTTAGAAGGCAATTTTCGCTTACCCATGCCGATTTCCAGATGAAAGAGAGCTGGCCCAGCCCAGCCTCTGCCAGGCGCTGACGGGCGCAGACGGGCCCGGGCTAGCCTGCGCGCATCCCGCGCTGCGGGAGCCCACGCTGGATTTTAAAGCGCCTACTTGGCGGCTTCTCACCACAGGGAGGCCTGGCTCTCGTAGTCCCGGTGGCAGCAAAGACAGAAAGGCAATTACGGGCGTCCTCCACACACTTTTAATATATTCATGGTATTTTGTCCATTCTGTATGTCTCATGTCTGAGTCTGATTTTTGATTTTGCATTCAGCCCTGAAATATCTGTTTTAATACTGTTAATTAGGGACATAGCTTGTTAGCTGTGGCCAAGCGTCAATATTAGCTATAGCTGGTCTGACTTGGGTGGCTCTGTTTCTTCATCACTCACTGTCTGTGCTGCTGCTCTGATCAATGCACTCTATATCATGAATTTCTCAGCAGTGATGTTATGTATCTCTGCAATGTGTTCAAAGCTGTGTATGGTAGCATTATCATATAGTTCACCTACTGTCTTGAACCCTTCTGATTCACTTAGAGGAACATGCTAAATTGTGGGGGATGAAGGATATGCACAGCAATTCATTCTAGACAATGGTGCTTCTGGTGACGTAGCAGTGCAAATGATAGGGTGATATAGTGAAGAAAGTGCACATGTAAACATTACAATGGTTACAAATGTAGTGCAATCTGATACTCCAAGACATCCACTGGTGTACAAGGCAGGTCTGTCCTTCATTTAATTATGGCCAAGTAAAGTAAAAGTCGACATTTCGATCTTTCAAATAATTTGACGCATGTCTTCATCAGGACAAAGGAAATAGGTAACAACCTCAGGAACATATGTTCAAACTACATAGATCACCCAGTAAAATATATCAACTAACCAGTTACACGTCCACATGGGGGAGAGCGCTCCGATTTTTCACTTCTGGACCTGATCACACTGGGTCCTCATTGCGTGGAAAACACAGCACAGTTATCAGGAAGTGCTGCAGTTTCGGGATTCTTCTTTGTGTAGGGCCTTCTCCTTCAGATGGAGTCTTCCCAGGTCCAGGAATGTTTTGAGGAGGCGGTGAGGTGCCAGATTTATCCAGTACACTAGACACCTGGCAGGCCTGCCTTTTGCTTCTTGGCTGCTCCCCTACCTGGCAGGGCCAACATTGGTTTTCCCTCCTACTGTGAGTGGGTTTGACTGTCCAGAAGAGTTCAAGTGAGTCTAAAGAGTGAATGCCAAAGCTGCCCTTTGTCCTGCCAATTGTTCTTATCCACTCCCAGATACCTAATCTTGGCATTGGCCTTCCTTGGGCCAAGAGGGTGCCATCTTCAGCTTGATCGCACTCCAAGAAAGGCTTTTTAAATAATGCTTGTTCAATAGATTTTTAATCCTTACTATAATGAAAATGTAATTTTATAGCTTTCAAGTTTTCAATTAATATGCTTCCTGTAAACGATCACAATTGACGGTCCATATTTTCACATTAGAGTTCTATCTGCTTATTCAGGGTCTCTGCTCATACAATAAAATCTTATGACTCATCAGATAAAAATGTGTGACATTAACACTTTTATTGCATATTCAATTAATAGATGTTTTTATTCATAGACGTTGGTCTTCACAGTAAACTAGTACCAGATTATTTTAAGAGTACTACCTGAATCACCATGCAGATTTATTATCCCAATTCCAAGGCAGATGTCATCAGCATGTGTGTCATTTAGAGACCTTCCTTGTACC
Source organism: Triturus cristatus (assembly GCF_964204655.1). NCBI lineage: Eukaryota > Metazoa > Chordata > Amphibia > Caudata > Salamandridae > Triturus > Triturus cristatus. The sequence continues at coordinate 240,027,840 of NC_140593.1, read as the reverse complement.
CCTTGTACTGCATCTCTCCTCTTACTATAAATTGCCTTTATGTCTTGTCCTTGTGTGCACATCAAAGTTATTCCCTTTACTGGTTATTATTTATGCTAGTACTTTATTCCAGTACCATACGCCTAACTAGAGCGTGTTGACTGTCACTGTAAACAGACAGTCCAGTGGGAGCAGTCTCTCAAGAATGACTCTCTTGGCTTAAACACCCCGATAAATAAGGTAATGTGAATCCCTCCCATCTTTGGAATCTAGAATATTCTTCAGCCTTCTGCCGCTACTTGATTCAGAGGAACAGCTATGGTCTTTTTTGTAATCATAGAGGGCTTTAGAAATGCCAATTGGAAAGAGGGGTTGATCTTCCAACGACTACTCTGGCGATTTCCCTGTGTGCTGTAAATACCGCATTTCTTGCTGTTGGCTGGCATGGGACTCGGTCCCCCAGCTCACGGTGCGCCCAGAGAGGGCAGCTATCTGTGCACTTGAAGTCTGTTTTGCATCTTAGATCCTCCGTTTTGGCACATTACTTGCCCCTGAACCATACATATCTGATGAAAACAAGTCAATGGTGGGGTCTGCATATTTTACCTGGCATGGTCTCATTAAAAGCCCTACCGACTTCCAGGTTTGATTCTGTCCAGTGGTGCACCTCAATCCTTGTCAGTGAGCACCTTGTTACTTATTTCTCTTGCATTTGCTAACACATTTTATTCTATCTGAGGGCGTTCTTCGCCCACACGTCATGAGGAAAAGAAAAGCCAAGGCAAAGAACACGACAGAGAAACGTCTCAGAACTGGTAGTTCGATCTTTTCCTTCTTAAATACAGCTGTGGATGTTCTCTCTGAATCAGTTTCACGTGTCGAAGGAGCAGTTGACTCATTCAAGACCGGGCATTGACTCTGACTGCAGGGGGAGATCGTACTTCAACAGCGCCATGCACTGAGCAAAAGGGTCACATAAAAGGATCTTCTACTAAACGGAGCCATGCATCTGCATTGCATCATGAAGCCCAGGTGGACCCACAAGTCCTGACACCAACAACAAGTCTCTCAGGGCCTGGTGAAGTGGCAGGGAGTCAAGACCGAAAGGCAAAAATAAATAGGGGTTACCCTCTTATTCCCCTCAAGCCTGTAATAGCGTCACTAGAATGCAGAAAAGGGGGCAACCGGCTGTTTCTACTGAGAACTGCTCTCCTAAGAAATTGTTTGGTGACTTGGAAGTCAAAATTCTCGCTGCCTTAGAGAACATCAGCCACAGACTTGACACACTGCAGGACAGAGTGGGCTCTATGGGGAATTCTGTTGGGTCCCTTCGGGAGAAGGTTGATAATGTTCTGGGCAAAATATCTCCTACCTCGAATACCCAGACAAAAATTATGCAGGGGAATGTTCCCTCTTACGATAAAACTGTGAAATTAGTATGCATTTTACCCCAACTTGCTTAGCTTTTAACTTTTGCCATGCCCATAGGGTGGGGTTTATCTTATCTAATTTTCATGTATACATTATTATTATTATTATTACGTTCTTATTGAGTGCAGCTGCCACCCCAAGGGTATCCTGGCGCTTGACCTTCAACAGTTCATCAGATCTAACACATTACATTGCTCTTGGAAAGAGATAGGTCTTTAAATCTCTTTTAAAGGAGGTTAGATCTTGCTTACTCCTGAGCGACAGAGGGAGGGTATTCCACAACTTAGCGGCTGCAAAGCTAAAAGCGCGGCCGCCCATCCTCACTCTGTTGATTTTAGGAACTTTTATCAAAAACGCCGAGGAGGATCTTAAAGGTCTGGCGGCCTGATACCAGGAGAAAAGATTTTGGAGCGGCAAAGGTCCTAGCCCATGCACAGCCCTGAAAACAAGGCACGAAGCCTTGAAAAGAATCCGCTGCTGGACAGGCAGCCAATGAAGATCGAATAGTGCTGCCGATGATGACGCAGAGCGTGAACGAGCTAGGGCCAGTTTGGCTGCCATGTTTTGAATCCTCTGCAACTTAGATACCAGGGTATTGGGAGCCCCCAGAAGCAGTGCATTACAGTAGTCTAATCTACTGAGAATAGTGCTACGAACCACCTCTGCTCGAGCTCCCAAGGGGAGCAACGGCAAGATTTTACGTAGGGCTCGAAGTAAGCCCTTACACGTTGCTGTAGTCTTATTAACAGAGGCATCAAGCTGCAGGCTAGGCTCAAACATGACCCCCAAATTACGAGCCGACTCGGCGGCTGTCACTGTGCCCAAGATAGAAGCCGGCCAGAAATCCTTTGGCAGCGGGCGGAGGGGTCGATCCAAGGAGCAATAGAGCACCTCGGTTTTTGCCCCATTAAATTGGAGCGAGTTAAGCCGAAGCCACTCTGCTGTTTCCGACATGCACTGGTGAAAGGTGTCCCTCGACACCGCCTCCTTACCCTCACAGGAAAAGATCAGTTGAGTGTCATCGGCATAGTTGATAACTGAAATGCCGAATGACTTTATCAAACTGATTAGGGGTCGGAGGTAAAGATTAAAAAGGATCGGACTGATCGCAGACCCCTGCGGCACACCCTGCTGGGGTTTTCTTATCTAATTTTCATGTATACATTCTATAGCCCATGGTGGAATCTGTGTACTGCCTTTGGGTTATTTTGTATAAATCCTAGCGAATAGGGACGACCCGCCAAGGGGGTCTTTATGAAGGTGACACCACGTAAACTGCTAATATTCATATCCCGAATCAGAGACCCAGCCCTGCCTTGTCTGACCGTTATGAATCTTTGAGCGGGCTGAATAATCAAGATTGACTGGGGAGGGTCCAAATGAATACAGAAGCTATCAGTGGGTCTTCCACCCTTGAGGTTCTTCAGGTTTTTTTGTTGTTGTTTTTTTTGGAAACATTTTATTATCATTATAATACACATCAAGCAGAGCAATTTACAATCATTACTGTCACAGAGAATATTTGACATAGTGTAACACGCAGCAATTCCATACACGATGAGTTGTAATGTATATACAGTTGTGCCCATCCCAGTGCCATACAGTTGCCGAGTTTCACACCTCACATTGGAAACTTTCTTATGGCGTGCCTGTTTTCGGGTTATCAGTCACTTAAGTTCGAATCTGAGCCTGCTGGTGGATGGGCACAGATATTTCCCCAAAAGGTGTTCCAGTTCCCCCACACTCGTGTCCATTTTCGGGGGCATCCCCTATTAACAAAGACTGCTTTTTCTGCCACCATGGCGCTATGTAGATCCCGACACCACTGCTGGTGAGTGGGTAGTGTTGGGGCTCCCCAGTGTTGCTCAATGTTCCTTTTGGCTAGTGTGATGCCGAGTGTTGCCCAATCCTGAGCCGCATGGTTTAGATCTGTGGGCTCCCAAACATTAAGCAGGCGCATCCGAGGCTCTGGGGGTACCTCAAACCCACACACCTGGGAGATTGTCGTCATAACCACCCTCCAGTATTGTGTAATTAGGGGACACTCCCATATCGTGTGGTAAAAAAGTACCCGTGAGCCCGCAACCTCTCAGGCAAAGTGGCGTGTCTTCCCTCCCTATTTTGAGTAGGGTAGATCGTGTGAAGTACGTTCTATGTAGTATTTTAAATTGCACTAGTTTTAATCTGCAAGGGGTCGCCACCTCCCGCGGGGACTCCAGCGCCTCCTGCCATTCCTGTTCGTCCATCTCCACCACCTCTGCTCGCCATCTCTCCTTAAGAGTCTGTAGGATCCTTCTGGTTCTTCAGGTTTTAAGCTGGAATATAATCCACAGTGGTTTAACCCCTTCGCTGCTGCGGACATTCCGCTGCAGCGCTGGGGGGGGCAGGGGGGCAGCGCGGTGGGCCTGTGCTCATGACGGAGCCGCGCCGTCATGAGCCACAGTTGAGCTGTGCTCATGACGGAACGGTTCCGTCATGACTCCGCCCATTTGCGTTGTCCCCCCTCACAGGCGGGGAAACAGCGCCGCGTAGGCGGAGCGGCCGCCAACGGGCGTGTCATGACGGAACCGTTCCGTCATGAGCACACGGCAACCGTGGCTCATGACGGAACGGTTCCGTCATGAGCGGGGAAGGGGTTAAGAGTCTAACGCCCTCTGACATTATATGTTTTCAGGAGATGTGGGCTATGTCAGGGAGCCTTCATCTTGATGGTTTTGCTTCCTTTGCTATTAATGCTTCACCTTCACTGGGACAGCAAGTGGGGGCCTTGTGACCTTTGCTAAATTAGATATGACACATGGAGAAGTGTGGCTCACTGGTTAGAGTAGGCAGACCTGGAAGCAGAAGTCAGCCCGGGACCAGGGTTCAATTCCTGGCTCGGCTGGGTCTTGAGTCCATAAATTGTCCATGGACTCGATAATTCTCGCTCCAGTGCATACTCGATTCATGGGTTCGCACTCTGTGACTCTGGGCAATAGCTTGCTTAATCTCCACAATGGCCCCTCGTGGCAGGATGCCTGGCTTTCACCTTGTGGATGCCCTGCTGGGTTATCTCACAGGGGAATACCAGGACGGGTTCCCTAAGCAAGCGCTTAGAGACCGGTTGGTGATTTGCGCTATATAAATATCTGCACATTTACACATAAAATGAAATTGATCTTCTGAAACTCCCCTCACATCCTTGGGGATCTCCTTTCTTTTGCTAACCATACTAGAATATTATGTAGAAACATGTATAATGCAATCTATGGGAAGGAGTCTGATGACGTGGTGATATTGCTTGGTGCTTTCTTAAAATCTTTTTTTTCCTTTCAGCCCCGCAGACACACTATCCTTATGATCCCTGGTGATTTTCATCTTCACCCCTGTAGAGACTGATTTCTGTATGAAGTGATGGACCTTGAAGTTGGCTCTCTGAATCAAGTCCATCTTAAGCACACAGTTCAGTGTGATCTGGTGAATGAGCTCTCGTCAGATTATAATTTGGTTAGTCTGCTGAGTGTTGGGAATTTGCTCTCTGGTAACAGCACTCTGACCTTTAAAGACCCGGGGCTAGTTCTTATATTGACTATGTGTATGTCTCAGTGGGCTTGTTTAACTCTCTGAATTTCTTCTCAGTGAATTGGAATGACTTTAGTGATCATAATCCCCTTTTTGCTAGTTCCCACTGGGACAAGAAGCAGGTTGTTTCACACCATTCTTTTAGAACCCTAGTAAACCTTAAAGGACAGTGGCATTGATTAGGAGTGGGACAAAGTCATTCCAAAAATTATTTTTGCCTAGCTAGTTACGGCTTGCCAGTCTGAATTCCAGATTTTCCTGGATGAAGAGGCCCCTGTGATAGTATGCCGAGGGCTTTTGACATGGTGTGTACCCAAGTCAATTCTTCGCTTCTGAAGCCAGGGTGGGCAGGACCTTCAGCACCAAGTTGTTGGTTTGGCAAAAATTGTGCAGCGGTACGCAAGGCACTTGTAGCTTTGGTAAAAGAATCTGCGTAACCATAGTGAGGTGAAAGAGAGTAGCGCCAAATAGAGAGCAGTTTTAAAACATAGAAAGTTAGAATTAAAGAATGATTTGTGGGAGGATCTCCTCATAGTCAGTACCCTGAAAGATACTAGGCTCTGGAAGGCAGTCAATAATCCCTTCTTTAAAGAGCAACAGGTGCCTGACCAAGCAGCGCTAATCCCGGCTCAGGCCTGTGAGGACCATTTTCCTGCCCTGTACTAGGGACAAAACTTACAGTTTCTGACACCACCCCTCACACATGGTGTTAAGTTGACACTATACTGGGATGAGATAAGGAATTCCATCATGTCCCTTCCTGCGGGCATGGCCCTGGGTGCCAATGGGTCCCAGGCAGGGAAAGAACATCCGCTAAGGCTGAGGAGCATCGCCCCACTGCTCTAAGAACAGTGAAAAAAGGAAAAATAAAATGATAACAACATTGTTATTATCATTTTCTTTTTCTTAGTTACGTGGCTAGGTTAGGGCGGGGTGGGGCTGGGGTCACAGGGGGCTAAGTGGTGGGTACACTCTAAGCGCGCATGACAGTTTGGCTGGCCGTCTTGAGCCGGCCAAACAGTCATGCGCACTTTGCATGTTCCCCACCAGGCTATAATGTACAGCCCGGTGGGGCACAGGCTCATAGTCCCCGTCTGAGCACTGAACCACGGCGCCCAGACCAATCACAGTGCTGCATTGCGGCATTGTGATTGGCTTAGGGGAGCCTGTGTGCTTCCTGCTTCTGTTCGGGGACTCGTTGGAAGAGAGGAGAAGAGACAAAGCCGGCTGAAGAGGTAAGTGTTTTAAAAAAAAAAAAAATTGACCCCTCTTCCCCCTGCCCATCCACCCACATTCCCTGCCACTGGTCCCAGGTGATCTGTTTGAGTCCCTTTTGGCCCCTTTACTAACCATTCATATTAATGCTGCTTTCATTTCCTCTTTGCCTGAGGCTTGGCATCATTCTGTGATAGTACTTGTATTCAAGAAGGTGGACAGGGGTGTCGTGCTTGCTACAGACTTATTTCATTAATTGACATGGAGGTGAAAATTATCGGACGGGTCATTTTGAAGAGATTAACCCAGTGGACGGATGAGCATAACATATTGTCAGACTTACAATATGGGTTTAGACCTGGCAGGGGTACGGTGGTGCAGAACCTAAATTTAGATTTAATAATAAATAAATACTTCAGGGCATAAAGGAGATCCTTACACCTTGCCTTCATGGACCTCAGTCAGGTCTTTGATATGGTTAATAGGGACAAGCTCTGGGCTGAGCTGGTGTCCGTGGGGTTGGACCACTCTTTGGTTGTCTTTCTTAAAGACCTTCGTTATGGTCTGAGAGGCTTCGTCAGATATGGAACCACGGGGAATGCACTCTGCACTTTTATTTTAGAACAGGTGTCCGGCAGGGCTGAATCCTGGCACACTTTCATTTTATAATGTATATTAACCGACTAGAGAGGGTACTAGAACTAGATGAACCAAGAGCTGGGGGGTGATCACTCCCAGCTCTGTAATATGGAGATGATGCGGTCCTTTGTTTTTGAAATATCTTTTTATTGCGATAAGCCAACAAAAAATATACACTGCAACAGAAAGGATCAGACATATTAGCACCATGACATAGCCCAAGGCATTGCTTAAACCCATCAAATGTAGAAAAAAAAACTTCCTTCCATCACCCTCCCCCCAATACAATTCACAGGGCTATTTGTGCGGGTGAGGTCTCCAAATGTAAAGCAGCACAAGCACCCATGGGGATGGGGTGAAAAGTTCTCCTCTATACTTATTCCAATTCCCCAAAATTTTGGTCCACTTATGGGTACAACCTTCTTTCTTCATAGACCACCTTTTTGGCCAGCATGGACCAGTCCAAATCATTCTCCCAGTCCTGCAGCTTGGGTGCCAGTTCGGCCTTCCACATTTGACCAATGTTGCACTTGGTGATTATTAACCCCATGGTCATCCACATCTGACCCATCCTGTAAAGTTCAGACACACCCCAAACATTTAAGAGACACCACTTTGCGGGGGCCTCCATGTTGCTACCACACACCCCATTCATGCAAGTGACTTCTGCTTCCCAGTAAACCTGGATGACGGGTAGCTCCAAATCATGTGGAAAATATTCCTTCCTGACCACATTTCCGCCAACCGAGCGTACGTCGGTTTTGCTAATTTTAATCAAGGTAGTATAGGCATAGTAGCTTCTGTGTAGAGGTTTCAACTGTATGAGACGGAATTGGCTCTGAATAGCCACCTTCGGGGAGATACTAAGGCTTCCAGCCATTCATCATCTTCCAGGCCCTCAAGGTCTCGATCCCATTGTTTCCTCAGGTGGGTGAGTGTATCAGGGGAGTTTTTGATCAGCTTACGATAAGTAAGGGAGATCACTTTTCTGGGCACACATCCATCTAGTAGCCGGTTCTCAAGCAGCGAGGAGCCAGGGAGTTCCTCACCCTTGGACAACACTTGTTGTAGTGCATGCCTTATTTGCAAGTATCGAAAGACCTCAGTGGGTGCAGGCTGGTACTTGTGTTGGAGGTTGATAAACAGGATTACCCTATCTTGTGTCCATAGATCTTCCGCCCTGGAGAGGCCAATGAGGTCTCATCTGTCAAATCCTGCATGTGTACCCAGTATGCTCATTTGAGCGGCATCGCAGAGGGGGTGTGGCCCGTGTGATCCTCCCCACCATCCTAGGTCCTTGAGTGCTGTGTGCCAGAGTGAAAGTGTGACCACTGTTGGAGCAGGAAAAGTAGTGATGCATGACCCTCCATATATGGCCCCAATGTAGCCCCCGAGCCTCATGACAAATCTGTCCATACGGTAGACAGGCTCTCCCTCTGGTAGATGCACCCAGTGGTTGACAACGATGAGCTGTGCCACCCAATAACACTTTTGTATGTCAGGGAGCACAATGCCACCATCATACCTGCTTCTCGTCAACTTCATAAGGTCTATTCGGGCTGGACCCCATCCCAGAATAGTGTCCGAAGTTCAGACTCAATCGCTTGAAAGCATGAGGATGAAACTGGGTACGGCGTGTTCTGTAGAGCATACAGAAAGTTTGGTAAAGCCATCATTTTGAACAAGGCCGCCTTCCCAAGTGGCGATAGGGGCAGAGCTCACCAGTGGCGGACATCTCTACGGAGGGCTCCGAGTGGCAGTTCGAGATTATGGATAATAAAGTGTTGTGGGTCAGTTGTGATACATATCCCCAAATAACGGAAGCCCTTCTGCACCACCCTTGCTGCACAGTCTTGGGGTAAGCGAGGTGCAGGACCATGTAGTAGATAGATTGGGGACTAGTCCCAATTAATGGTGTAGCCCCAGTGCTGGCAGAATATGTCAAAGATATGCATTATTCTGTCAAGGGTATGTGCAGGGTCAGAATCGTAAAGTAAAATATCATCAGAATAGCAGGAGATTCCGTCCTCCCAGTCTTCTGTCCATATCAAACCTGTAATCAGGGGGTCACCACTAATCCAGGCTGCCAGGGGTTCCAGGACAAGGGAGAACATTAAGGGGGAAAGTGGCATCCCTGCCTTGTTCCCTGTAGTAAACCGAAAGTGAGGGATAAGTCCCCATTCACCATCACCTGGGCCAGAGGGGCAGTGTATAGGAGGCTCACCCATGATATAAATCACCGTCCAAAGCCCAGTTTGGCTTGGACTTCACCCATGAATTGCCATTCGACGGTCATAGGCCATTCGCTCATCCAAGGCAGTACTAGAGTAGCCTCACAAAGGCGCACGTCCAAGGACGCTGTGTGCACACCGCAGTTTGAGGGAGGTGCTCATACAAGGCATAAAATCGGATTGATCTGGGTGGCCCAGGGTCCAAATTACCTCGATCAACTGGGTGGTCAGCAATTTGGCCAAGATTTTTACCTTTGCACTTGATATTGAGATTGGCTTGTATGAGTCACATTTCTTTGGCGGTTTGCCCTCTTTATGTATAACCACTGGACTAGCTAGCCTCTCATCTCTGGGCAGGGAGCCTTTAGTTGAACATACGCTGGAGATATGGCGCCATTTTGGATGCAGTGAGTTTATATAGTTCCATAGGTATGCCGTTGAGGCTCACTGCTTTGCCAAAGTCTAAGGTGCGATCCCCTGTATTACTTCGGGTTCTGTGATCGCCTGTTCTTAGAGGTCTCTATTTGGCTGTGGGAGTTTCAGGAGCTGTATGTCAGACAGTAACTCACAGCTGAAGAGTAGAAAGTTGTGTAGTAGGCCGTGAAGGCATTTGCCACGCCCTGTTGGTCCCTCACCCGTTCCCCATCCTCGTCCAGTATTTTAAAGACCCAACAGTTAGCTACATTCAACTTATCTAGCCAGGCAAGGAGCTTCTCTGCTTCTTCCCCTACCTCGTAAGGGCAGTGTTGAGTTGTGTGGTAGCTGGCCCTAGCGGCGTCCATTGCCACCCCTCTATATTCTATCTATTTAAATGTCAAGAGGTATCGTTGATTCTCTATCCATCGTCCGTGAATTAGGGCTCTATCTCTAGCATTTCTTGCTCAAGTGACTCAAGCTTAGCTCTCTTTTCCTTCATGTGCCCTGCTGCTACGGCTAGTGAAAGGCCTTGTCCCTTTATGACTACCTTATATGACTCCAATAGTGTCAGCGCCAATCTCATGGAACTCTCATTCTCCTCAAAGTATTTTTCGATGGCATCATGAAGGCTTGTGCAGATGTGGGATATTTGTAGGTACCAAGGGTTGAGCACAATGCATCTTTGAACATGCCGGCCCAGTAGGGCATAGACTGCCTAGATCTGGGAGTGATTAGAGATACCTCTGGCAAGATGGCGAACCTCTCTAAAGAATGGGATCAGAGTGGACAGCGTAAGTTTATGATCTATATGTGAGAGGCTGCCGTCGGCCCCCGAGTGATGTGTGCATTTTAGTAATGTGAGGTTGAGGATACACCATGTATCCGCAAGACCCAGGGCTTACACAAAGTCTGCCTTGGGAGAACAAGTGGGCCCCTCCCCCATAGGGGGCAGACAGTCTCTAATGTCACATATGGTGCTGTTCAAATCACCTCCATCACTAGCCTGCCCTCTGGGAGACAAAGTAGAAGGGTGCCTCGCTTTGTGAGCACCCACTCGCGTAATCTTGGAGGGACATAGACCAAGATTATGTTAAGTGTCTGACCCTACCAGCTTCTGGAATCCTCTATGTACCTCCAATGGGTATCAGCCCAAATGTTCAAATGATGCAGTCCTTATCGCTCGTATCACTAGAAGTCTTCAGTGGCTGTTAGACCATTTTTTGATTGATTGTATGGATAGTTTGGACCTACTCACTAATTTAAAAAAATCTCACATCATGGTCCTGGGCCCAAAAAATACTAAAAGCTCTACCTTTATGGTACAGGGTCAGGTCTTAGGCAAAGTGGATACTTTTACTTATTTGTGGATTTTAATCGAATTGTGTTTCAGTTGGCAACCCTTATTACACAAACATTGGTAATGCCAATAGGTTCCACTGTTTAGTGGAATTTAATGGCGTGGATAGGAGAGAAGAATAGTGTTATGAAGTAGTTTAAAGTGTTGTGAAGTGCTGTGGAGGTAGTATAGTGTTGTAGAGTGGATTATAGTATTAGAGTTTAGTAAAGTGTTGAAGGGTGTATTGGTTTAAAGAGTTGTGTTGTGATGTAGACTATATTGTAGTAGTGTAAAGGGTGTTGTGTAGAGTGTTGTAGCATAGTGAAAGTACAGTGGCGCAGAGTATATTGGTATAGAGTGTAGTGGTGTAGGGAGCATTTGTTTTGAGTAAAACGGTGTAGAGTGTATTGGTATTTTTGTGTAGTGATGTAGAGAAGTATAGAGTGCTGTGGTATAGAGTATATAGGTGTGGAGTATTTCGTAGTTGTATATATTGTAATGGTATACAGTGAAGTGTGGTATAGTGAATTATAGTGTTATAGAGTGGAGTAGTGTTGGGTACAGTGTAGCGGTGTAGAGTGTTGTGACATAGAGTGTAGTATAGTTGAGAGGAGTTGAGGGCATTAATATAGATTTTAGTGGTATATAGTGCAGTTATGCAGAATTGACTTTAGAGTGTAAGTTTGCAAAGTGATGTGTTGCATTGTGGTGCAAAGTATAGTGGTGCAGTGAGGAGTGAGGTCGAGTACTGTGGTACAGAGTAGAATAGAGTAGTATGTAGTGTTGTTTTTTAAAGTGTAGTGACATATAGTGCAATGGCATAGAGCGATGTAGTGTGGTAGAGTGCTGTGGTATATATTAAAATGTAGTTTTTGTATAGGGGTGTAAAGTGCAGTTGGGCAAAGTAGTTGTAGGTGTAATGGTGTAGGGTTTATCAGTTCAAGTGGTGTTGAGTGTATTGGTATAGAGTGCAGTTTTAGACTGCAGTGGCATAGCATAGTTTGTAGAGGTGTAGAGTGACATGGTGTATAGTGTAGTCGCATCAAGAAGCATGTTTTGTAGTGGTATAGAGTGTAGTAATGTACAGTATATTGTTTTAGAGTATAGTGAATTGGTGTAGATTGTAGTGATGTTGTGTACAGTGGTGTTTAGTGATGTATGTTGTAGTGGCATATAGAAGAATGTTGTAGTGTATGTTATTGTAAAGTATAATGGTGTAAAGTAGTTGGCGTAGGTATTGTGGAGTAGAGTGTATTTATTTTTCGTAAAACGATTTAGAGTGAAGTGTTGTAGAGTGTAGTGGTTTTCAGTACAGTGGTGTAGTGTAGAGTGCAATGGTGTACAGTGGAGTGACGTAGAGTAGAGTAGTATAGGGTAGTAGAGCATAGACTGTAGTGTGGCCTGGAGTGGTGTTAAGTGTAGTGGTTTATGGTGTAGTGGTGTATGGTGCAGTTTATACATTTAAATGGGTAATAGTGAAATGGTATTTAACATTGAGTGGTGTATTACAGAGTAAAGTAGCATAATGTTAAGTGGTAAGGTCTCTCTTTTGGGACCTTATAAGTGTTTAGCCATGCAGCACATTATACTTGGTGCTACAACATCTACTGTTACTTCATGTTTCACTGGTGAACAGCCACACACACCCAAGGTCGGGCTTTTGTGCTATTTAATGATCACTGGAAATGCAATTCATGCCCAGATAGGGCCAGGCTGCAACCTTAAGGAGACACGGTGAGCTAGTGCTGCTGCCTGGTGGTCCGAGACACATGCTGAGACAGTGCTGCTGCCTGGTAGTCCGAGACACAGGGTGAGACAGTGCTGCTGTCTGGTGGTCTGGGACACATGCTGAGACAGTGCTGTTACCTGGTGGTCCGAGACACAGGGTGAGACAGTGCTGCTGTCTCGTGCACCTGGAGACATGGCGAGGCAGTGCTGCTGTCTGGTGCACTAGGAGATGAAGTAATGCTGCAGCCTGATGCACTGGAAGACACAACGAGGCTGTGCTGCTGTCAAGTGAGTTTGCACATACGAAAAAGGCGCTACTCGTTTCTGACATATATTGCTCTGTGAGACGTGCTGTGTCTAGGGTGCTTGGTAACATGGGGAGGCAGTGATGCTGTGTGATGTGCAGGGAGACATTCTGAGACAGTTCTGCTGTCTTGTTTATTGGCAGACATGGTGAGGCAGTTCTAGTATCTGTGGTACTTTTGTGGGATGGGTGATGTGGTCTGTGGTGCGGCTGACATGTCAAATGTGCTGCTGCACTGTGTCTGACTGTGTGTTTGAGTTGGTGCTCTGTGCTGGTCTCTACTGTTGGGCAGCACATGCAGTTAAAATGTGCAGTGTAATTGACTTCCTGAGGCTTTGCAGGATGCTCTGTGATGCATTATAAGATCATGCTACGACTGGTCTCCTGAAGAAGTGGGTGCTGCTTGTGCACTGAGGGAAGGCGGGGCTGTGTGGCGCCTGCTATGGGGCGTTTCGGGCTCCCTGCGAACTGTGGTGTTAGTTGGTGTCTTGGATACCTCTAGGGTATTTGTGGCCTTTTGTTTTTCTGATTGACATAAGACGTTCTTTGTTACCTCGCGTTCCTGGTGTGCTAGGTAATGGGCCATAATCTTGTTGCCCAGGTAGCAAGTGCATGACATCCACAAAGGCCAAAAGAGCTGCATGCTATTTTTGACATCTTAGACAGACAACAGCACATTACATGCTGTGCCTCTTAAAGCAAATACATACACCGGTAAAATATAAACTACAAGTCCCAGAAGGCAAAGTATTGTTGACTAAAATGTCATGACTGGGTGAACGTGCTACACATGACAAGCAGCCATTTGAGCAGCTGAGCATATCAAAACTGCATCAAGCAACCAAGCCAAGTCCCCAAATGTTATCAAAGACTTCACAAAAACCTAACCCGGCAAAGATTTAGTATAGCATTTTTTACACTAAAATGTATACAGGCCACCAGACAAAATAGGAAATTGTAACTATAATTAATAATAAAAAACTAAAATCAATAGACACGGTTTATAGTTACCAAATGATACTATACTGCATGTTCCACCTAAGTCTTCATTTAACACTTGAATGCATTTTGGGAGTTGTAGTCACTAACCTCCTCTCAAAGTACAAATTGGACTATAGAATTTAGATTCCAACTGTGTGTACAGTTTAAAACTCGGATTCAATTTGGTATTCCTAGTACAATGTTGTCTGACAATCTTATAATTAACTAGAATAACCCGCATTGACACTTCCCAGCATGAGCCAGATGTCAGCAATTGGTTGCAGAGAAATCATTTGAATCTGGTTCAGTGCAATTTCAGTATTGGATGAGGAAGACCCCGGAACTGTAGACCTTGGAACTGCAGATTAGTCTGCAACAGCAAATGAGTTAGTGAAAACAGCGTCACCACGACAGAAGCGAGTTGCAGCTGCGCGTGGCTGTGTGGGAAGAGATTGAAGTTAGTGCGTTGTGTAGCATTTGGGTGGCACTTTCTGCCCTTGACAAGAGGCAGAAGCGCTTTGCCAGTATATAGTATGAAAAATGCCATAACTGTTCTTGGATGATGGAAGCTGTTCCTGATGAAAACACAAGGACAGAACAACTTGGAAACACTGAAAGGCTCGTTCAAATAAACGGTCAGCCACCCCTTACCACAATTAAGCGGAAGGGACTATTAATAAGCATTTGCAATGCAATCGGTCTCGCCTTTGGGACCTCATATGTATTTAGCGATGCAGCACATTAGCCTGGGTGCAGAAACATGTTCTTTAACATGGAGGGAAAGTAAGCACCAAACTGCGTGACACGCCAGGTATGGGAACACATGGAGAGAAATATTGCCTTTCAGTGGGAAATGGTATAGTCCAAAGCTCTGTTTTTAATATAAAATCAGGGCCTTCGGTGGTCATATCACTGAAAATACAAGATTTGAAAAAAATATTATTGTCTACGGGTACTTGTAGAAAACAATTTCTGTGGACTGGAATCTAGAGAATGATTAAATGATTCTGGTATTTTACTGACCTCTGCTGGTTGTTTTCTATCAAGAAAATTAAATAGAGGCAGTTGTCAGAAAAATCTTTAAAAAAAGAAAGTCCCTCAGCAGAAAGCAATTCTGGTATGTTACTGACCTCTACTGGTCCTTTTCTATTAAGACAGTTAAACAGAGGCAGTTGAACAGAAAAAAAGTCCCAAGCGGAAGCAGACAAGTCCTAGGGGTGATCTCCAGAGCCCACAAAGTACATACACATATAGGTATATACTAATTATAAGTATATACTAAGGTATATACGAGAGGTCTGGAATGCTTGACCTAAAAAGGACATATGTTTGAAATCAAGCACAATTTAGTGGTCTCATCAGTGAAAGTCCAGTGTCTGCAAAACTGTCTAAATAAAAAACATGTCTCACTCCCAATGTACACAAAGCATGCTTCCACCTGGATCCTGCACACAGACTGGGGCTGCTGAACCTGTGCACTTTGGAGGAAGCCATTTCAAAACAAACATTGGTTTCTCAAAACAAACCGGATACAACATCCGCATGATTCCCCCACCCCACAAAAACACACATGCACGTTATTTTAAGCAGGAGTGCCAGGGACACAGGGTGTCTGTTTTTTAGACTGTGGAGGGTTAGGAAACCAAGCAGGAGAAGGGACAGAAACAGAAACCCGATGCAAATATTTACTCAATAGGGTGCTCTGGGTCACAGTAGTCCCCCATGTTCATTGGCCACAGACAAATCTAGCATGGGAGAGAGGTAGAGGGAGGGGTGAAAGCAGAGCATCTAAACGCAAGGCAGGATTTCAAGGTGCAGGCATTTCTAACAAGTGTTCAATGTAAATAATAATTAAAAGAACATTGCGCAAATCGCGCATCTGTGAAGCGTATGCCACATCAAACACTTGAGGGAAGTGCTTGATTACATTGAAGCACAGTGGCCGCGCACACTCAAACAAATATAAATAAATGGGTGCTCTCACTTACGCGACGAAACACGGTCACATACGAAACCAATTAGAACACGGTTGCATCTGCACAAAGCTGTTCAAATACACCAAAAACGGTCCTAAATAGTAAGTAATAGAGAAAAAGCGGAAAACTAGAGGCCATTTGACAATACTCCAGTAGAGTGAACAACTTCAAAAAGAGGAGGACAAGGAAGCCCAATTACCCACTGTCAAGGCAGGATTTTTACAAGACAACCAAATAGACAAATCCAAAGCGATGGGAGGAGTCAAATCCCACAAAGTACATTCAACAGATCCTCCTGCAGCGCAAGCACTGTTGATGGATCTATAAAGAATATTGGAAGCCTTAAGAGGGCCTGTGCCAGTGTCAGTGTCATTGACTTTTCTCGGCTAGGCCAGAAGCCATTGAAAATCATGCTTGATGTTTATAAAGTTCCATTTATTGCAATCTTCACGTTTGGTTGTGAGATTTGGGCTATGTTAATATAGCCCCAATCCTGGTGGAGGAGAACAGATTTCTAAGGGATTTCTTGGGCGCTGGGCAGCGTACACCCTCCTACATTTTACACAATGAGCTCGGGATGACCTACATTGCTGATTTTATCCATCCACGGCTGCTCTTATTATGGTGTGCGGTCTGGCTAAAGGAGGAATTTAGCCTTAACATGTTAGTTATTCAGGATTGTTTGAACTTAGATAATATGTCCAATATTACATGGTTGCATTACGTGATGGTAAATCTTAACGCCCTTGGGAGGTCTGAGCTATTCTCCAACCCTGAAAGCATTGGGAAACAAGATGTCTGGTTAAGGAAGGCCTTAGGGTGGGAGCAGAGAGGGAAGCTTCTGCTTTGGCCAAACAGACATACCGTCATTTTGCCATGGTTAAAACTGTCAACAGGATAGAATCTTGTATTCTTCTTGAAATGACCTATTTCAGGCTGAACATATTCCATCAGCGGCTTTTTCCAGAGGGCTCCTGGTTCAAGAAGGCAGACTTGCCACCATATACTTGTTACCAGGTCTCCATCTGTGATACTTTGCACATTGTACTTATTTGTCCTATTTGTAAGACCCCGCATCATGCGTTTTTAAGACCTCTCCTTGTAACTTTGGATGGTAGGCAGGCTAGACCCGCTGACCTCTCCTTGTACCTTTGGATGGTAGGCAGGCTAGGCCCGCTGACCCCTCCTTGTAACTTTGGATGGCAGGCAGGCTAGACCCGCTGACCCCTCCTTGTAACTTTGGATGGTAGGCAGGCTAGACCCGCTGACCCCTCCTTGTAACTTTGGATGGTAGGCAGGCTAGACCCGCTGACCCCTCCTTGTAACTTTGGATGGTAGGCAGGCTAGACCCGCTGTCCCCTCCTTGTAACTTTGGATGGTAGGCAGGCTAGGCCCGCTGACCCCTCCTTGTAACTTTGGATGGTAGGCAGGCTAGACCCGCTGACCTCTCCTTGTAACTTTGGATGGTAGGCAGGCTAGGCCCGCTGACCCTCCTTGTAACTTTGGATGGCAGGCAGGCTAGACCCGCTGACCCCTCCTTGTAACTTTGGATGGTATGCAGGCTAGACCCGCTGACCTCTCCTTGTAACTTTGGATGGTAGGCAGGCTAGACCCGCTGACCTCTCCTTGTAACTTTGGATGGTAGGCAGGCTAGACCCGCTGACCTCTCCTTGTAACTTTGGATGGTAGGCAGGCTAGACCCGCTGACCTCTCCTTGTAACTTTGGATGGTAGGCAGGCTAGACCCACTGACCTCTCCTTGTAACTTTGGATGGTAGGCAGGCTAGACCCGCTTTACTATATCTACCGCTCTTTGCGGCACCCAAAAATAGTTTTCATGTGTCACGATACCTGTCAGGGGTTTTCAATGCTAGTCGCTAGGCCCCACAAGGCCCCAACTCCCTGTTTTCATTATCCAGGTCAGATTGCTATGTAGATGGATTTTTACTGTGGATGTGACACTGACCATGCTTGTTACTGAGTTTAAAAAAAAATGTTTTTATCTTGGACACCTGTATGATTTTAATTGTTTTTAACGGTACTTTTGTGCTCATATTTTTATTTTTGTGTGCACGTGATGTGATCTTTTTATCTTTGCTGGTAAGATTTTACTTTTGTAACAAAGGCTTTGAACTGAACAAACTACAAACAGGCAAGCCTCATAACCATGGAAGTGCTTACGTTATCACTTTGAAAAGTTTCAATTTACTGAGATATGAGCATTGTTTAAGTCCAAACGTATGCAAATTACTGTAAGTGAGCTACCCACTGTGTCCGACTCTCACTTCTTCTCTAAGATCCCTGGGCATACTGGACTCTACACTTCCGATTTTACCAATCCCATCTCTGAAATGTGTTTTTGCAAAGTCAGATTTTCTTCTAAATATGTTTGTCAGCAACTGAGCTAACTTTACCTCAGCATTTGATTCATTTATATTCTACATCTACTCAGGAAGACTTTAAGCTCATATTGAACTAGTTCATAGCTACTTCCCTCTGGGACATAATCTTAGCCTCCCTTCTGCATTTTACGTGTATTTGTATAAATAGCCTTGAATGGGGCCAGAGGCCAACGAAACACAAAGCTGCCGGATCGCTTGAAAGTTCTTACAGCTAAAGGGCAAGAAAGAGTTTCAACACAGACAAACGTGCAATTACTAACTGAAAACAATGCACCAAACTGACAGTTGGAGTTTCCCTAAACCTAATTGCCTTGTTAACCGGTTTGCCTGCATCAGTGAAATAAAACACGCAAGCTAGTCTTCAAATATGTCTCCAGTTAAATGCCCTTTAATACTTACTGGAGGTTACTATTGAAATAACACTTGTTGGAACAAGTAGGCGAGCCACCTTGCCCTGAGTATTTATGGTTGAAGGACAGATTACTCTGCCAT
The DNA here is from genome assembly GCF_964204655.1 of Triturus cristatus. Classification (NCBI taxonomy): domain Eukaryota; kingdom Metazoa; phylum Chordata; class Amphibia; order Caudata; family Salamandridae; genus Triturus; species Triturus cristatus. Next base: position 240,009,149 of record NC_140593.1, on the reverse strand, counting down.
GTCGTTGGAAATACGGAAAGGGAACGGCGGTACGGCCAGAGCTGTCATTTGGATTCGGGGAACCACTTTCGAGTCTCGGTGTTGGGCCTTAGGCCCGCATCACGTAGATGGTGGACACAGACGCCAGGCAAGGTAGTGTAGTAACTGGCCACGAGCACGTGCACCCGGGCCTTTTTATTAGCGGGGCCACGTCACTCGTGACACCCGTGATGGATGGGTGTCGGGTGCAGTGTGTCCAGCCCTCGAGGGAGTGGCTGGGGTTACAGCTTCCTGTGAGACACTAGAGTGTGTCTCGCAGGACACTACATTCCTCCCCAACTTTATTGAAGGACAAACAAAGAGTCAAGTCCAACCTGTCGGGAAAAACACAGTTGATGAAATACCACAGGGTCCATCAGCTTCTCGAGTCAGGTGGCAGGACGACATCAGACGTGGGCTGGTGAACTTGGCTTGCAGCAGAACCTTCTCCGCGGGCACTCGTAATTTAACCTGAGGGACTCAGGGCACGACCGCTGGCTTGGAGACGTCCGCTGCATACCGTCCGTTCGCTGACAATGACGTGTCTTGCATGGCTTCCTCTTGGCTGACGTCGGTGATGGTCTGTGGTGAGATCTACTAGTTCTTTTGGTGGGCTGCGTCATGACCATGGACGGGGTCTAACGTGAGAGTTCACGGAGGTGTTGCTGGACCGACTGTCCCTGTGGAACTACTTGGCTGTGACCGGTACCCTGTCGGTGGGGCAATGTCTCTTCTCGCTCTCCCGCCTGGGGAGGCCCGTCGTCGGGGTTGCTGCGGGACTGTAGGAAGGCTGCGCTGGAGCCGCTGCTTGTGTGCCGTCTGGGGGCAGCTGCAGGACCGCTGAGGAGCCGTTGCTTGGTCGCCCGCACAACCTTCACGGGTGGAGGAGTGTTGGTCAAGACTTGCACTCGCTGTCGCTGTTCCGGTGTAGGCCAGGTTCACAGGTGGTTTTGGGTTCCATTGAGTCGGCTTGTGTGGCAACGGTTTCGGACTCCAGTCCATTGGTACTCGGGGAGTGGTGCTTGACGCATGTGTTGATGGCTGGCGTGGTGATGGCTGCCAGCCATGTGGTGAGTCGTAATTACAGGTGGTGGTGGTTTGCTGAGAGAGTTCGGATGTTAGGATGGACCTGGGCAGCCACGTGCCTCCGCCTTGCTGATGTTGAGCGTCCGTGGCGGTTTAACACGTAGAGTGTGTTGATCCTCTCTTGCCTGGCTTGGGGCCACTGCCGACTCCATCTTGAGGCGGTGTGAGGACTGACACTCGGAGTAGATCTTTACTCGTGGCATCTGCGGACAGGAGCTAGGATGCCACTTGACTTGGACTGCCGACACTTGGGGAGTGGCCGTTCACCTGAGGAAGCGTTGTGGAGAGACGCGGTTCGCGACTGCTGCGGCTTACATTCGGTTCTCCTGTGAGGCTGCGTCCAGGGGCGGTGGTCCGCCTTGGTGGCTGTCGGATGTGTCAGGGTGAGCTCTCGGCTTGCTGTGAGTCCTTGGTCTTCTCCCTTTTCTGGTCTGTTCAGCCCACCTGTGTCTTCCAGGGTGACAGGCTGTCACTCTCCGTTCTTCGAGGGCGTTGTGCTTGGACCTCGAGGCGGCGCTGTCATGGCGCCGGTTTCTGCCTTCGCTCCGGCGCGCTCCTTGCTTGCTAGGCGACGTGACGTCCAGTCGTGTGTCGCTGGCGTTGGAGCGCCTGTTGATGTGGCGGCCGCCACGTGGAGTGTGCGACTCCTTCCTTGCCTGTCGTGGGTCACCGCCGACTCCATCTTGAGGCTGTGTTGAGGAGGACACTGTGTCACGGACACTGTGACGCTTTCGGGCCGCTGCGGGTGCGACTCCTCTCTTGCCTGTTGTGGGTCACCGCCGACTCCATCTTGAGGCTGTGTTGAGGAGGACCCTGTGTTGCTTTCAGCCCACTGTGGGGCTTCGCTGGTGCAGTGGGGACGTGGTCGCTCTCTGTGCTGCATTCAGCTGTGTTTCGTTGCGGAGATGCTTCTATCTCCCGGGCGCCTGTCCGTGTTGTCGGATTCCCTGGTGTGGTCTTCTGCGCGCTTCAGACCACGTGCGCTCCGTCTTCGCCTTGGGCGCTCCCTTCTGGCACTGGTGTGCCTGTGGTGTGGTTGGCGGTTGTGCCTGTTCACCAGAAGGGGCGGGTGATGCGACCTCTTCACTGGTGGTGGCGTTGGGCACTCTTGGATCTGCTGGCTACTGTTGTAGGCTGGTTAGCTGGACGCAGTGCTATGATATGCTGACATCGGTAGCGGTGAGCAGCCAGTGTGTTGGACCGCTCTTTGGATGTGCGGGTGTGGATCCCCCTGCTGGGATCAGCTAGCAACCTCCTGTCGCTGATCTAGCCACTTCCCTCAGGGTAGTAGAGTGTCCGGGCCTTGTCTCCGGCGCAATCTGGGCTGACGGTCGTGGGGCACAGCTGGTTATCCGCCCTGCCCCGGCAACATGTCTGTCCTTCAGCACGTTGCACCTGTGGGGCCCCCCGGTCGCGCTGTAGTCTCCTTGGTGGCTTGCTCTGGGTTCTGCAGATTTGGGTTTCCAGTCGGGTTCAGGGAGTGGTACTCTCCTTGTTGAGGGCTGCGTCTTTGGAGGGTGTGGCCTACTTGCCAGATGCCTAGGGCTTGTGTCACTCCGTGCTGGTGTGCGGTTTATTTACCCCTGTTAGTAGGTTGGGCTGTGGTTAGAGGCAGAGTCATCTTCTGTGGTCACAGAGTGCATTCAGTGCTCTGCTGGCTTGCGTGCACAGGGTGCATTCAATGCTTTGCTGGCTTGCGTGGTGCCTGTATGCAGCTTGTCGTGTGACACTTTGACCACCAGGTGGTGCTGCAGCTACTTTCTCGGCTGTGGCTACTTTCCTTCCGTGGCGGGCCGAGGGGAGGCTTGGGCAGAGACAGTCACTCCTGTAATTGCTCCTTACCGCTTCACCTTTCCGATGCGGCGCCGCTCGTGTCAGCCAGGTGGCGCTGCAGGTATCTCGCAGGCCAGGCCTCTCTTCCCTGAATCTCGCTCGATTCGAGCTGTCGATGCGGGCAGGGGCATGTGATGTCAGACGGACGGTCTTCTCAACCCCAGTCCGGGCGGTCTAATGGAATGGCCTCGGTATGTGTCTGCTTTACTTCTTAGATTCCCGCACAGCCTGTCTTGCCATTACGGTGGGCCACTCTCACCTGGGCTGGCATCGTAGACGGGCTGCAGGGGGCATGAATATTGCTCACGAGTGCCGTGGAGCGGCTTCGCCAGACGGCAGGGGCTTCTTCTGCTTTACCTCGCCGTCTATGAAATCACTGCGGCTGCTTCTTGATAGGGAGCAGGGCCGGCCTGTGCTTCACTCTTCCAAGACAGGGGCTCGCTCCGCTGGTGGTCTCGTTTGCGGCTGTGGTGTGGTCAGCATCGCCTTGCTGACATTCTTCCTTTCTCCTCTGCGGGCAGGCGTGGGTTGTGGCCAACGGTTTTGCGGTCAGCGGGATGTGGCTGGGCTGCGTGCTTTCGCTTCCTTCCGGCGCTGGACATCCTCCCCGTCCCTCCGGCGGTGCCAATGGAGGCGGTGAGTCCCCCCCAGTGCCGGACGAGGACGGGCGGTGCAGGGTGCGGCGCGGCATGGGGGGCTGGTGTCGCGGCGCCTCACTTTAGTGCTGCAGACGCAGGGAGTGCAGTTGATGGAGCAGTGCTTTGCTCAGGGGTGGCAGGGACGCTCTCGGGTGCTGCACAGTGAAGATCGCAGGGCTCTGCAATTGTGGCGGTGATTGCTTGAGTGTGGCGCGGCTCTACTGCAAGTATGGAGGGGAGACTCACGCATTCCCTGGCGTTCCAGCGGCTGCTGCGGGGGGAGCCCCTCCAAACTGATGTGGGTAGGAGGCAGCCAGTCTCCCTGCCTTCCTCCTTGCAGGCAGAGGGCAGCGTCGCAATGTGGAGCCCACCTTTCACAGCAGTCACGGGTGGCGGCTCATTTCCTCCTCACAAGGGGTGACGGAACACTGCGCAGCAGGCGTGCGGGGTTAGCTGCCCGCCTCGCCGCCAATGTGGTGTTGGGCCTTAGGCCCGCATCACATAGATGGTGGACACAGACGCCAGGCAAGGTAGTGTAGTAACTGGCTACGAGCACGTGCACCCGGGCCTTTTTATTAGCGGGGCCACGTCACTCGTGACACCCGTGATGGATGGGTGTCGAGTGCAGTGTGTCCAGCCCTCGAGGGAGTGGCTGGGGTTACAGCTTCCTGTGAGACACTAGAGCGTGTTTCGCAGGACACTACATCAACATCCTGTGATTCTGAGCAAATGAATAATTAAATACATATAAATGTGATCTTGTGTAATGTTAGTGGTGCTCATGTAAAGCGTTCCAACAACATCGGGTCGAGTTTGCACTAAAATAAAACTGAAAAGAAAAAAAAACACAGTTAGAACTGATTTGTAAACCATCCTCATTTTTGCGACCAAGTCCATATCACAGAAGTTGAAAAAGTTCACATGTAACACTCGTTTTCAATAAAATGAATTGAGCACCACTTAAAAGGGTGTTTTGCCTAAACAGCTGCCCAGACCCCCTATGCTCCTTATTCAGCTGTTCCAGCCCGTGTAAATATGTTTTTATTGATTCCAGTTTCACATAGCGCCTATTCGGGGAGGCATTAGAACGCTTTACAGGAGAAACATATTACTTTACACATTTCGGGGCATATCATCAAGCCCCGGAGATAACATTTTACCGGAGAAACATATTACTTTACACATTTCGTCTTTGCGGCACAGGGAGATCGAGGGATTTCTCCAGAACCACAGGATGTTGAGTCCCGTCCTGGGATTCGAACCTGGGTATATTCAAACACTGAGTATGAAGTTCCTATCGGGAAACGAAAAAAGGAGAGAAATGCTAACTGTGTGGTTGAAACCGAGGAAAATTCGGAGAGTGATCTCCTTATTGGAATAAGACCCTCACACACCTGACAAGTAGGTGTCTAGCTTCATCATCGGGTCTGCTCCTACTCGGGCCGGCGCTGCAATGCCCGATCAGGCACCCATTGAGGGGCCTACTTCTCGGAGATCTTTTTTCCAGAGCCGATGGGTGAAGTGCAAGTGTGGATCCTAGTGTCAGTATACGTGAAGGTGTTGTGTGCGTTAAAATAGGGAAAAATAATCCAATTCAAAAGAATTTTTAATGAGTATGGTTACTCCCCTAATTAAAATGAGAATAGCGCGTATCGTCACTACAATGTTGTGTTGTGATACGCTAAAAAGAGGTCGACATGTTTCTTGCCTATTTATCAAGGTTGATGGCAATTCCTCAGGACCTAATGATATACTACCTCCACATTTTTTGGTGGTGGTCACCCAAAGCGAATAGTGAAGGAGCGGCCACCATTACAGCACCCTAAAAAATGTGTAGGGGTGGTTGGTACCTTGGTGTCAACCGGGGTAAGCAATGCTTAACCCTCGTTCAATCCGTGCCGGGCCATATTGGTATCGGTCTCCGCCAGCACTGCTGTGGTTTTGCAGTTGGATTATAGCGTTAACCCTACCCCTGCGGAACGGCCGGTCCAAGTAGTCCGGTAGACCGGCCGTTCCGCAGGGGTAGGGTTAACGCTATAATCCAACTGCAAAACCACAGCAGTGCTGGCGGAGACCGGTACCAATATGGCCCGGCACGGATTGAACGAGGGTTAAGCATTGCTTACCCCGGTTGACACCAAGGTACCAACCACCCCTACACATTTTTTAGGGTGCTGTAATGGTGGCCGCTCCTTCACTATTCGCTTTGGGTGACCACCACCAAAAAATGTGGAGGTAGTATATCATTAGGTCCTGAGGAATTGCCATCAACCTTGATAAATAGGCAAGAAACATGTCGACCTCTTTTTAGCGTATCACAACACAACATTGTAGTGACGATACGCGCTATTCTCATTTTAATTAGGGGAGTAACCATACTCATTAAAAATTCTTTTGAATTGGATTATTTTTCCCTATTTTAACGCACACAACACCTTCACGTATACTGACACTAGGATCCTCACTTGCACTTCACCCATCGGCTCTGGAAAAAAGATCTCCGAGAAGTAGGCCCCTCAATGGGTGCCTGATCGGGCATTGCAGCGCCGGCCCGAGTAGGAGCAGACCCGATGATGAAGCTAGACACCTACTTGTCAGGTGTGTGAGGGTCTTATTCCAATAAGGAGATCACTCTCCGAATTTTCCTCGGTTTCAACCACACAGTTAGCATTTCTCTCCTTTTTTCGTTTCCCGATAGGAACTTCATACTCAGTGTTTGAATATAGTCTTCTGGGCATGTATGCTGGACCTGATCATAAAAGCCCTTCCTTGACTTCCCCTTTATTTTTGTTGTAATTCGAACCTGGGTCCCCGGTTCCAGTCTGCAGCTTTGGTGCTTTATTTCGAGAATTATCCTAACTCAAGCAGAGATCCTTGATCATATGGCAACATCATTGATCGCAATGACCCGTGTGTGTGAGAGCACTGGCATGGACCTCAAAGAGGAAGACACATTAAGGTTTTGGGACAAAAAAGGCTAAATACCTTTTTATTCAGGCTTTCAAAAGGTCCTTTGAAAAGGTTGATCTCGTCAAAACAGCCACCGATTCTCCCTATCCAGGCCAGTTGTTGCCTTGTAAAGTTTACCTAAAGTTTTACCGCTATACCACGCGGATACACTCCAACAAATCGCCACAAATATCCAAAGCCAGGGACAGTTTATCTGAAGGTGCATACACCGCTGCATAGTGTACTGGGACTGTTCCACATTCATAGCGCCCTCAGCCTTTCAGTGAATGTCGCATTTGGAACTTGCACATCTTTCCACATACCCTGCAGCCACCTGTATGGTACCTGAATGTATCCGTTTCCATCACACAGAACAAAATATAAAAAGAAGCTGAACAAGCAAGGACAGGTAAGGTTCTTTTGTGGAAGCTTTAGTACACACAGACAGGAGGAAGCACATGCAACCATGGTGGAGTGAGGGGCAGTCCTAAATTCTTCTTGACCAAGGAACAGAGGGCTACAGAGTACTTGAAGGACTACAGCCAGTCTCCCTGAGGTGAGGGGACATCACCTGAAGTCTTGACTTTCTGCTGGAGGAGGTGAGGGTCTGCCTGAAGTGACTTGAAGCCTGCCTGTTTTGTGATGGAATGAAGGAGCATGCCTGCCCCTTTCAGGAGGGCTGACTGCGCAGGAGGAGAACCTCAGTCTGTTTCCGGTGAATGGAGCACCTAGACAAAGGTTACTATTGCAGGAGCGAATCAAAGAGTGCTCTGTGCTGTGACGGAGCCCCTCAGTCTTTCTGCGCTACCCCCATGGAAGCTGCACTAAAACTGTACAGAGAAAATACCACTGTGATGCCCAGCAGTCAACCGAGGACTAAAAACAATTGTGCTGCTGCAGACATGACGGAGAGCGACGTCTGTTACCACCGAAGAGGGTGGTCCTGATCGGCCTTCTGAACTCCTGTCTGTAACCAGCCGGGAAGATCACTGCTGTTGTAGGAGCAAGCTGCCACGAGAGCAGCCTCCTCACTCTCCTCCCCTGATATAATCCACCGTGTAGGACCCAAGTAGTCACATAGTTTGATCACGGACCTCCTATAATAAAGTTGTGGCAGTGAAGATGACGACAACGCTGTGCATCTTGACATATTTCTTCACCCCACATCTCATAATGGCAATCATATAAAGGTGAGCAGCTGGGGCACACGGGACTATCGGGTCGCCCTGCGCATCCTCAGATCAGATCCTAGACCACTCTTTGCCTGCAGCGTGGCCAAGTTCCTAAGTCATGCATGGCTCATCAGAAGAAAGATCCAGACAGGAACGTTGCAGCGCTTAGTAGTATGAGGATTGCTTGCAGCTGCCTTAGGGCATATAGGCTGGCAACTTATGTTTTATATAAATGCAATGCACTGGCACTTTATTGCTTTTAGTCTCTCCATGATGTTGCCTCGATGAGGGCTGGACATTTTAACAAGGCTTGCCGAAGATTGCAGATTGAGTCCAACAGAAGACGCACCACACTATGAAGTATTGTAACGCTTCCTCCTACTCATTTATAATGTGTCTAGTGTGTGTTTTTATTGTATTATGTTGTATTGATTACTTTATCGCTGATCTGTCGAACTGCATATTGTACTCTGGTTGCAGTCGCGTACTAGGTTGGATTTTTAAAACATGTTAATCTGCAATATGCTGTTATATGAATTTTTAATTTTTATATCTCTTTTTATATATAAACTGGTGTTTTTATAGCTTTTATGACATGAGATGTCGAAATAAAATCATACAAACAACAAAATAAAGGTGAATTATAAAGCTATCCATAGTAACAGAACTCTGATTCCTCCTCACTCTTTGTCAACAACTATTACTTCTGCCTGAGCCATGTGATCAAAGTGGACATCTTCCTGCTACAGTCACCCTAGAAAATCAGATAAAGACCATAAAATATAAACTACCAACACAATAAATTGACCTGCCTGACTATCTCAGGCTTTATCAATCCGCACACCACTGAGTGTGGCGTCCCATAACTGCACCTCAGTGATCAGCACGCACGACATGGAAACCCTTTCCACATAGGCTCAGAAATAAAAACAACACTCTTACGACCATCCACCCACTTGGTGTGTACTGCTACCCATGTGAACAAGCGCTAATAATTGCACCTTTTATTTACAATACTTAGAAAAACAAATAGCGAATGAAACGCCATATAAGGATTGGTCTATTATAATAGGCAAAGGCTGCAACCAGGCAAACAAGACTTCCAAGGTGTGATGCAAGGGCAGTGGATGCTCTTTCATTATTCCTTAAGTTGGTTTTCATATTTTGGAATACATGGCATTCATATAGATCCAAGAGTTGAAGATGATGGATTTTTTCTCATACTTTTGTACCTCTTTTATTCACTGTTTGCTGTTACTTTTGCTCAATCTTGTCCCTTGATTTTCTGCGTCTTACGTCACATACGTTTGTGATACTTCTGTGCCTTTCATTCTTACTTTTTTGACTTTTCCATCTTTGCCGACAGCCCCCTCATCTCTCTCCCACACTGTTCATCCTACGTTCCTCCTTCTACCTGTCCCCACTCCTTACCTGCTCTCCCGTATCTTCTGCTTCTTCCTGCTTCTTCATCCTGCCTTTCCATAGCCCCGCCCACCTCCCCCTGCACCTCTCCCAGGACCCACTTAATTACGGCTGCTGTGTGACTGTGTTGCTTGCGTGCCAAAGGCATGCCAAAGACAATCCATGTGCACTCATCCTCGCCTGGACCGCACCCAGGGCCACAACCTGTGGGTGGATCACCCACTGCTGCTACTCCGCAGCATCTCTCCACTTGCTCAACCCAGGACGCCTGTCCACCCGCTGCTGTCGCACTGCGCCCTACAGCACGGCAGGACCTTTCTCTTGCTCCCACTGTCTCTTTACCTGCAGCAACACACCATCACACTTTCCCCATACCTCGACTCCCACATCACCCTCTCACAATCTCACCTCACCAAACACCACGCCTGACCTTCAGCGAACTCTCAAATGCATGCTCCTCAACACCCGCTCACTCAAAAACCACGCTATTGAAATTTGGGACCTCATCTGCAGCAGCACACCAGATCTCCTCTTCCTAACGGACACGTGGATAAACTTCTCCTCATCTCTCAACATCACTGTGGCCGTCCAGGCAGGGCCGCCTACACAAATCTGGCGGAGGACTCACCGTCATTTCATTATTTACAAAGACACCCTCAAATGCACAGCTAGCATATATCCGGACACCCCTTTCTTGGAACAGATGCATTTCAACCAAAAACAAACATCAACCGCACCCTGAAGTGCACCCTGGCTTATTGACCAACCGGTACACAAGGCAACTTCAGCAACCTCATCTCAGACTTCATCACCCCCCTCACCATCAACTCCGAGGACTTCCTACTTCTCGGTGATTTTTTAACTTCCACTTGGAACTACAACTCGGACCACTGCTCCACCGACATCCTTGAAAGTCTACACAATATAGAACTTTCCCAGATCATCACAGACCCCACGCACAATGCAGGACACATGTTAGACGAATCTTCGCCTTCAGCCACAGCATCAGCTACAACTCTGCCTCGCCACTCAAATGGACCGACCATTACATCATCCATTTCAAAATCTCCACGCCACAAGCCAAAGCTGCCACCAACACCGACCAATCCATCTGGAACTAGAACAAAATGATGGAAACTGACTTCTGCAGCACCTTGAAACTAACCAAGGCAGTACTACCAACAACCTAGCCAAGGACATCACCTATTTCAACCAGTGTATCTCTAACTGTGCTGATGCTCTAGCTCCCATCACCAACCACCTGGAACTTCACAACCTTCTTAAACACTCTCAATCTGGCTTTCGAAGCAACTACAGACGGCATTCATTCTTACCATGCATAAGATCTGCACCTTTCTAGAGAGGAGAAATTGCAACCCTCATACTGTTGGACCTCTGAGTTGTGCTCGACACCATGTCACACCTCAGCCTCATCAAAAGACTATATGCAAAAGGAATCCAAGGGCCAGTCCTTGAATGGATATGGTCCTTCCTCACAGGGAGAACACATTAAATTATACTCTCTTCCAGCACAGCAGAGCCCAAGGACCTGATCTGCGGAGTCCCTTAAGAATCATCTCTCAGCCCCACCCTATTCAATATGTACATGACACCACTCGCCCACGTCATCAGGTCTTACTGCATCGCCATCATCTCCTACACCAATGACACACAGCACATCCTTTCAATGTCAGACAAATCCCCTACGACCAGCTCCAACTTCACCAATGCATCATCTGCATAGCAGAATTGATGAAACGCAACTGCTTGAAACTCAACCTGTACAAGATAGAAGTGCTGATCTTTGAGAACAAGACCTCCCATGGGACTTCACCTGGTGGCCATTAGAGCTTGGCCCAATACCATCACCCACTGACCATGCATGAAACCTGAGAATCATCTTAGATGGTAAACTCAACATGGCCTCACAGGTGAATGCCGTTTGAAACTACAGCAAAATACTCTATGATAGAATCACCAACCATCTCCATCATAGCGTCCAGACCATCCTGAATGCCACAGCCAGACTCATCTTGGACCTCCCACGGTGAGCCAAATCACTCCTAACCTCAGAGAACTCCACTAGCTGCCAAGACACAAACACTGCCAATGCAAATTCCTCACACATGCATACAAGGCACTGCACAACATAGGACCAGCTTACCTCAAATACTGCCTCTACAGCTACCATCCTCCCAGATACCTACTGCCTCACTATCTCTCACACACACCCCTCACATTCGTAAAAGCAGAATTGGATGCCTAGTCTTCTTTTACTTCACACCCAAAACTTGGAACAACCTTTCTCTACACATAAGAGCCTCCTCCTCAGTTCAGGAATTCCGTAAGAAGCTGAAGACCTGGCTCTTCAACTAACACCCTGCTGACAACCTACACACCTGCTTTAGCACCTAGATACCCTTTGGATGATAAGCCATGCTTTACAAATTCAAATAATATAACATAACAGCATTCACTACTCCATTCTCCTTCCCATCCTCCATCCAGAGTGCTCTTTTCTCCAGAGTTTTTAAACTTTTTACTTTCTTGCTTACCGCTGTGCTGTTGATGGGCGGCCATCCTAAAATGGTTCTCTGAACTTTACAAAAGGTCCACCTGATAATAACACATGTACCCACTTGTGCAGAAAGCATACCTTTATTGGGTTTTGTTTTATTTTGAACAAATGTCATTTGAAGATTGGATGGCACCACGGATGCATTTGCATACACAGTGACCATTTTGAATGCAAGAAAGTGCAAAGCGGCTTCTGTGAATGCATGTTAATCTATGTCAGCTATGTTTCAACAGCATTTTGGATAACAAAGTGAAATGCATTCCAAGATGGCTACCGTGGATGCACAGACATCAGTTTCAGCCATATTCGAATATATGTATTGTTTTACTGACCTGCTTCAAGATGGCTGCCAGAGATGTGTGCATTTGCAACGGTTATCTAATACAAAAAAAGCACTTGCAAAGGGAACGGATTTCTAAACCAAGATGTATTGGCTTTGCCAATATGTATTTAAATGGAGCCCTGGCTGATTAGTTTTGAATAAGCTGAAGGTTTTGGATGCTCTTGCTGAGGTAGACCTAAATATACTTTAATATCAAATTTAATGTGAGATTGTGTGAAAGTGCTCAAGGATGATGTGGGTAAAAGACAGAAAAGGGAAAGTATTTTGAAGTGTCTGTAAATGATGTCATCTATTGTTCGAAAGAGAGATTGGAGTCATTCAGGTTCCCCAAATTAACAGATTTACATGGAGTGCACTATACAATAACCATAATGACAACATCTATAATAATAATAATACTGTGTAATATATCACTTCATAGCACACTTCTGCAGTTTCCAAGTACTATAAATGTCAGTGTTATTGGTACCCAGTGGCCCTCTACTTTTAAACATACACATTAGACTGCATATAGGCAAAGGTTCACTGATGTCTAATCAAATATTCTCCTTTCATTCAGGGTGAACAAGGACTACAAGGAGCAAGAGGACTAGAAGGGCCTGCTGGGAAAGGAGAAACTGGGCCAAAGGTATGAGTGACAATCCAGTGAGGAAACAAGACAGCTAAGTGCAGACTGGCTGCAGATGACGTAATGTGTTACGTAGTGTGCGACACTCCGAATGATGATTATTATTCTTTCATGAGTGTTTGCTCCACGGATGGACTGGCCATTCGGACCCTCTAGCAGTTCTAGTTGGCCACCTTGCTAAATGGCTTTTTTTAGAACATGGTGGGCTGCCATCGTCTAACCATGAAACCCTCGCGGCCCCATTACAGCATGCTGAATATTTCTGCCTGGGCTAAATCTCGCTTCTGTCCTGTCCCTGCTTTGCTCACTATGTATATTTGCTCTCAAAATTATTTCACATCTTGTTTTTCTTCACATTTTTAATTTGCGCGAGACCCTTGTAGGACTGAAGATGATGTAAAACAGCTTGTTAGGAGGGATTGAATTCGCCTTCCCGGCAAAAGTTAGGCCAAACATTCACCCTTCCATTAAAAAACTTGCCTTAGGCTCTGAGTTGATAATTAATCATTTCACAAACCTTGTCTGTGTTTCGCAATTGTTCTCCACTTTTTTTGTACCATTGTCAAGGATTGTTTTGTGAGTAGAGATAAGCCATTACTCCTTTTTACCATAGAATTTCCAGGAATAAGTCACACACGGAAGCAACCGTTGTGCATGGGCCTGCAATAAACTTTCAACAACTTGTGTAGATAGGGATTGGGAGCTCCTCTAGCTATACTGATTGGATTTTTGTCCATTTGGTCTTGATTTATTTATTAACTTCAGCCTTTTTTTCCCAACCTGGTGTGGGAATTTTTTGCGTGCTGTTTTCACAGTTTTACTTTTTGAAGTTTTGCACAGATACTTTACACCCATCAGGGGTAACAAGCGCTATATAAATGCAAAACTTTTTCCCTCTTCAATCCCTCCACTATCCTTCTGAATCCAAATAACTGACTAACCTGTCCACTACTCAAATTACTTTCATATTTCACTATACTTATTCAACACTAATCCTTCTTGGGTTCCGAAGTAGCGTGCTACTCGCCGAAAAAGTGCTTTGACACCTCGTCTGGGGTAGTAAGCGCTATATAAATGCAATTACAATACAAAACATTGCCTCTAAGTTAAGCCTGACTGCTTTGTGCCACACTACTAGGGCTAGAGCACTGGTTCATTTGGGGATTTCTTGTACCTTAAAATTGACATTTTTTTGACAGGTGCATTGTGATTTTACATCAACACACTATGAGGAGTAGGGAGTGAATGCACGTGGTGTTGTGTTATAATGTGGAGGTGTTCCCAGTCACATTTTGGAAATATCGATTTCTTCTTTTCTTTATGTTGTGTTTGTCTTACCCTACCCTATTGCTCCATCCTAGGCGTTGGCTGCGCCAGGGTGTTTTGTAAGCAGACCTATGATGAAGCATGTCACACTTCGATGTGAGTGAGGGCAGTATTAAAACACACAGCATGTTTCCACATTATAACACAACACCACGTTCATTCACTCCCTACTCCTCATAGTGTGTTGAAGTATTTGACTGGGGGCTCGGAGTAGGTGAGCACCATACCCTCTCCCTTCGTTTGTGTGTGAATAGCATTGTGATTTTAGCCTGACACCAATTTGTGCAGGTCGTTTACATGAAGTTGTGCATTTATTTTGAATCGAACCTCCCTGACATAAAACAATAAATATTCTGAAATAGGCACAGCGCAAATAACCACCCTATTGCATAAGGAACATTACCATATCTCCTAAGTGTCTGAAACATCCATTATTATTGGCACCTTCTGTCAACCATGTTTTATTAAACAAAATGCACTCATTTCACATAAATATGGACTTTAAGTAAATATAGTATTATCTAATAAGTGAATGCAATTATTGTCTATGTGACATAGGATTAATATCCCTTTATTTCGTAAACTGCTAAGCAAACAGTATGGTTAGTTTTTTTTATCCTGGATGATTAGTGCAGAGATGAAACTAACCTTACTATAGGTCAGTTTTATTTGAATGCTCCTTTCCATACTAACTGAGTTTAGCAAATGTCTTTCAAGTAGCTATACGTATTTTTCCTTGTACACCAGACATTATACAATGTACATATGTATTGAATTTATTTGAAAAATTATTTTATTTATATTTGTGTACAGGGTGATCAGGGAGAGAAAGGATCTCGGGGATTTGTTGGCCCTCCAGGACCACAAGGACCTTCGGGGAATAAGGTACCTCTTTTTATTAACTTTTACTTGTCTCTATGATGCACTATGTTATCAATTGTTAATGACATTTTACTTAGAGTTGTTGGGTGCATTTGTTTAAATTAATTAATAGCACTGGTAATGCAAGCGAGGCCATTCAATGTATATATAACCAACTTGGCTTCCCACTAGAAGTGTTTTCATCATTCTAATGGTTTCCTAGGTGAGCGCTCAAAGGATGTCTAGATAGCATGTGAGACTGTCCTTCCATCACTTCCAAAAAATTATATATATATATATATATATATATATATATATATATATATATATATATTGTGTGTGTGTGTGTGTTTATATATAGACACACACACACACACACACACACACACATATATATATATATGCTCACAGGAAAAAAACAAAGATTACAGGGACGTTATAGTTACGCTCAGAACAAGTGAAATTCAGCAGTTATAGTTATCTGAACTTACTGTAACTTACGTCCCTGCAATGCACTGCTTATGATCTCACATATCACATCACTCATAACATGTTCAGTGACATCACTTGATGACTTCCCTGTTACCTTTGATTTTTTAGGTGGAGTTCTAAGGCTTTTTTAATTGTATTTCCTAACTATAACGTCCCTGTAACCTTTTTTTTTGTCAGTAAATGTCTAAAAAATCATGTTTCCTAACGATAATGTCCTTGTAACCTTTGGTTTTCTGTGACTATCTCTGGTTTTAATGTATGTTATTTCCTAACTGTAATCTGTAACCTTTGAGAGTGAGTGTCTCAGTGGGTGTGTGGATGAATGCATGAGTGTGGCACTGGGTGTGTGAGTG
The DNA here is from genome assembly GCF_964204655.1 of Triturus cristatus. Classification (NCBI taxonomy): domain Eukaryota; kingdom Metazoa; phylum Chordata; class Amphibia; order Caudata; family Salamandridae; genus Triturus; species Triturus cristatus. The sequence goes on along the minus strand of NC_140593.1, from coordinate 239,993,450 downwards.
AGAGAGTGTTTGACTGGGTCTGTGAGTGGGTGTCTGAGTGGGTGCATGAGTGTTTGAGCAGGTTTGCGAGTGCCTCCATGAGTGTGTCAGTCACTCTGTGAGTGACTGCATGAGTGTCTTAGTTGGTCTGTGAGTGAGTGTGGGAGTCACTGAGTGGGTCTGGCAGTCTCTGAGTAGACCAGTGAATCAGGGCATGAGTCTCTGAGTAGATCTGTGAGTGGGTGAGAGAGAGTATGACTGATTCTGTAAGTGGGTGCATAAGTGTCTGGCTGGGTCTGTGAGTGGATGTGAGTGTCTGATTTGTTCTGTGAGTGAGTAATTGAGTGACTGAGTGGGTTCTGCTTGTTTTCTGCCTATTTTCAGCTCACTTCTGACCTTTATTTGGACTCTTTCTGTTAGTTGCTGACCTTTGTTTTGTCTCTTTCTGCTAGTTTCTGACCTTTATTTTGCCTCTCTCTGCTCGTTGCTGGCCTTTATTTTGCCTCTTCAGCTTGTTTGTGACCTTTATTTTGCCTCTTTCGGCTAATTTCTGACCTCTACTATGTCTCTTGCTGGCCTTTATTTTGCCTCTTCAGCTTGTTTGTGATCTCTACTTTACCTCTTTTGCTTCGTTTCTGATCTCTATTTTACCTCTTTCTGCTCATTCCTAGCTTCTATTTTGCATCTTTCTGCTTGTTTCTGATCTCTATTTTGCCTCTTTCTGCTGGTTTCTGATCTCTATTATGCCTCTTTCTGCTCATTGCTGGCCTATATTTTGCCGCTTTCTGCTCGTTGCTGGACACTATTTTGCCTCTTTCTGTATTTTGCCTCTTTCTGCTCGTTGATGGCCTTTGTTTTGCCACCATCTGTTTGTTTCTTACCTTTATCCTGCCTCTTTCAGTTTGTTGCTGACTTTTATTTTGCCTTTTTCTGCTTGTTGCAGACTTTTATTCTGCCTCTTGCTGCTTGTTTCTGACTGCTACTTTGCCTCTTTCTGCTCATTTCTCACCTTTATTCTACCTCTTTCTGCTAATTTCTGACCTTTAATCTGCCTGTTTCTGCTCGTTTCTCACCATTATCTTGGCCCTTTAGCTCATTATTGACCTTTATTTTGCCTCTTTCTGACCTTCATTCTGCACCTCTCTGCTCGTTTCTGACCTTTTTTTTTTACCTCTTTCTGCCCTTTTCCCCCCAGGACTGCAGGGGAGCCTCAAGGTCCCAGCCAGCTCCCCGCCTCCTGCGGGAGCTGGCATTACTCTCACATGAAGGGAGCTACGGAAATGCAGCTCCCTAAATGCAAGAGCAATCGGTTTAATCTCTTACCCTTACAATTGCATGTTTGCAGGCAGGGAAAGAGATGAAACCTCCACTTCCAGCGGGTGGGAGCTGGAAGCAGAGTATTTGCTTTTCTTTGGCGGGAGCAGTCAAAGCGCCCGACAAAGCAAAGGCATACAGCTATGTCCTGGGGTTGAACAGGAGCTGGCCCTTGGGGGCGGAAGTCCCCAGGGCTATGTAAAGCTCCAGGAGGTGGGCCATGCGGACCCCCTCCTTCTATAGGGACAGGCCGCCTAGGGAGGTGGTGGTCACCAGGGCCAAAACGGCCTGGGAGGGGGGCTGTGTGGCCTCCCTCCTTCTCATAAAACGTGGCCCCCGCACACAATTCACATAAGCCCTGGGGAGGTGGTGGTTCCTGGGACCATAGGGGTCCATGCAGCTCCCCCTGCATCATTTTTATTATTAAAGCCCGGAGAGGTGGTGGTCCCCAGGGCCCAGTGGGGTCTGCGGACCCCCGCAATAATACAAAACTAAGCCTCAGGGAAGGTGGTAGTCCCCAGGGCATAAAAATACCCTAGGAGGGGGGCCCATGCGCCCCTCCTTTATTTTATAAAATGCTTGCACATGCCGCTGGAACCTGGCCCACCTGGGGGCTTTAGTATAAACAAGGCTTGGTTTTTTCTTCATTTTTACAGTGAATTTCACAAATTTACAGCAACATATTTTTAAGAAATGCTTTTTTGCCCTGCTGGGGTCCCTCTGAGACTACAAGACCAAGGCATAGGAGTCAGGGTATTCTTATTCTGCCCCCTTTTTGTTTTTTTTACATTTGTTTTGAGACATGGCTGAAGCCAAGTCCCAAAATAGCTGCCAACAGTGCCTGGTTGAAGTATCTGCAACCAATCAGAAATCTGCATTTCCTTGCACAAACTCGTTATTATTCACATATTGGCCGCAATCGCAGATAAACAAATTTGGATTTTCTTAAATTTCTGAACAACTGCGGAACAGATTTAGACCAAATAACAAAAAGCACAATCTGCGGACCAAAACCTAGTTTTCTGCCAAATGTCGTGTCATTCCGGCCAGCGGTTTGGGCTGTAGTCGTATTCAAAGCTTGTATGGGAATTAACATGGGAACTGCAAGTTTTTGACTCCCCCCCCCCCCCCCTTTTTCTCGGCCCCCACTTGACGGATCACCCTGAAACTTTCCAGTATAGTTTTGAATAAGGCACATATATGTGGAGTTTAGTATAGTAAACCTATTCCTCCCTATAAACTCTTACCTTCATACTTATCTGGCTAACGATATTTTTGCCACAATATTTTGGCAAGTTGAGACTAAAGCCTCAATATTCAGATGGTAAACTGATGCAAGTGAATCTGGAAGCAAAACACAACGATTAAATTAGTAGCAGATTTTGACAAATGCTTAGTGTCGTAAAGATAAAAACCTCTGGTGTAGTAATGGAAAAAGGGAAGTGAACGCCTGGTGAAGGGAATCATAACGGAAGGATACAAAGTCGAGCATGAATATACATCACACAGTTGGTGCGAGCAAATTGATTTTTCAGTTACTGTCCTATCAGGCTCGACTTTGTATCCCTTGCCAAGATCATAAAACAAAACTATTTAAAAGTCTGCTGTGTCAACACTACTAGAGGCTCCCGTTGGGCTTGATCTTTTTCTCCGCAATTTATTGTGGATCCGTTCTGACGGACCTTGAGGTCCAGTTTCATATTAAAAATATTTTCTAGCTGAGAACTCGTCAAACCTTTCAGAAGAAGATCTTACCTGCTGTGACTTTGTTGAATTGTGAATGGTCCTGGGTTATGTTCAATATCCTGGCCTGGAAGAAGCTGTAATTTTCTTCAGATCTCATGTACGGCTGCCCCACACACACACCACTAGCAGACTACTATGGCAGTGTTGAAATGGATGCAAAGACTCTTACAATCGTAGGTTGTAAAATGCACTAATAGTTTGAAGTGGCCATGACCGATCATCGTTTCAGCAACGTCTAATGACACCAGTGGCGTAATGATTATTGAGGCCCCCCCTGCAAGGTGCGTGCAGGGGTCCCCTCCAGACTCTATCAGGAGCTCTCCCGCCGAAGTGCTGTGCTGAGGGGGCCCCCTGGAGCTTGGGCCCCCCTGCACTGCGGGGGGAAAGGGGATGCGGGGGGCCTTTGTTACGCCCCTGAATGACACAGTCTTCTGGACCAAAACGCTTTGGCAGCAGTGCAACAATTTAGCTTGGATGCACATAGTGCTTAATTGTCAACACTGGAGCTTGTGACGTTCTGCCAAAAGGTGGCGCTCTCGGGCTAAATTAGAGATGACCACAACAACAGTTAATTATTAAGTCAATATACATTCAAAATGACTATAACCTGTCTACTAAGCCATTCTTATAGCTTTGGGGGCCTGGAATAGTCTGAATTGTCACACTTGAGTGTGATGGTTTGTGGTCGTGTTGTTACTATCATTGGCAGCATGGCATGGGCAATGTGTGGTGCAAGCTGCAGTGCCCTCCTGACCAGAACCCTGGCACTTTCATTTAAAAACACAACCTCATTCATCTCAGGGTTCATCTGCTACAAGTTGGAAGGAAAGAGCTATGAAATCCCTGTGCTACAAAGATCAAAGCAGTCATGGTTTTAGGAAAGTGCGGAGGTCTGAGTACTCTTGGTACCCATGGCTGTTTTTAAGGTTGCATGTGACCCAAATTCCGTGGCAGTTCTCTAATTATGATGTGGTGGAGTTGGGGCCGATGGAGAGATTGAGAGGGATTGCTCTGGGTTTAGGGAGATTTTATGGTTATAAACTGTATCATCTAAATGTGTCCTTCATTTGCCATTTCAAGGAGCTCTAGTAAGGTGTGTATTTCAGTGCGGACAATAAAATATCTTGCATACACTCCTTAGCTTGTTATTGGCTCCTTAGTAAATAGGTAAATATCTTTTGCAGTTGTAAATACTCTATAAGAAGGGTTAATCCTTACCCAGACAAGAATGAGTTATGTTGTTAAGATGTTTGTGCAATGTCAAGAAGTGATATCAATAATGTTTTCCGTTCCGTTGTCTATGTAATCTGTTTTGGGAATCTTCATGTAGGTTCCATAACAGACCAAAACTGAGGCGTTCCAAAATGTATTATTGTTGCTGGAGATACAGTGCATCACTCAACTCTGCAGTACCATTTTTACATGCTAATATTCTTTTATTTAAAAATGTTTTTTCAATTCTTTGGCGCGGAAATGGAAGCTGGAAAGTTAAGAATAAGCCATTAACTTCTCACTGGTACTTCTAGTTTTTTTAATCAATTTGATTGGGTTTTATCAGAGCATTCCATAAGTACAACCGTACGGATCTTCATTATTTACCCATGTTTGGTTGTCCCTGTACACACAGTGCAATATATCAAGTCCAACAGGAGTAATTAGTTCAATACAATAACAGTGAAACATACTCAACTTGAAGTCATGACAGTTGATAGATTTAAATATATAGATTCCGAATAGTGTAAGACAATTAACACCCATCCATGTGTCCGACCCTCACACAACCCACAACCCCGTGCAGAATGACCGCAATGTGCATACAACATTTTTGACGGCATCCCTCTTAATCCCAGCTTCATTCGTTACCCACCCCTGCATTATTTAAGCTCAAGGTAAGGGAAGCAGGGGGATAAGACACTGATGTCCCAGAATGTGGTGTCGGTTGGCCACTAGGGTGCTATCCCTCCTGTCCATCACCACCCCCTTTTGTACCGCTTTGTTCGCCATAAGTTGGCAGGGTATGCTCAGACGCGAGTCCCTTGCTCACTTTGCCACTGGATTCAAGCAAGCCTGGCTGAAGACGGCTGAAATGCCAGAAACCGGTCCTAGGAAGCTTGTTTCCGGTCCAGGGAAGGCATGGCTTGGCAGTTCGGGTTGGACTGTTCCCATGAGGCACAGGGTCAGACTGATTTGCATATGGCCATGTCTGAACTGGGGTGGCAGAGTGGGCTAAAGAACGGTGATGGATCAAACCCAGATCTGTTGACTGGGTCTGAGTGTTTGATTGGTTCTGATGCTCCGTCCATCACCACCCCCTTTTGTACTGCTTTGTTCGCCATAAGTTGGCAGGGTATGCTCAGACGTGAGTCCCTTGCTCACTTTGCCACTGGATTCAAGCAAGCCTGGCTGAAGACGGCTAAACATATGGCCATGTCTGAACTGGGGTGGCAGAGTGGGCTAAAGAACGGTGATGGATCAAACCCAGATCTGTTGACTGGGTGCGAGTGTTTGATTGGTTCTGATGCTCCGTCCATCACCACCCCCTTTTGTACTGCTATCCCTCCTCAGCCAGGGAGAGCTGCCCGAATCTCCTGTAACTTATGCAACAAATGGTCCCAATCCTCAGCTAAGGAGATTCTGCTCAGTCCTCTGGTTTCTTCCTGCCTAAGTGCTACTGATACAGCCCTGCCCCATTTCATTGTCGCCATGCACCAGTGGCCCAGCCCAGGTAATGAGTTGGCTTTACAATGCATGGCAATGGACCTGTGCACTATGAGGAATGCCAGGTCTATAAAGGGATTCACGGTGCGCCGAGCTTTCTTTCTCTTACATAGTCCCGAGACTCTGCACGCCATGGTGAAGAGTTCTTTACGTCCGTAATGCCAAAGGGTCTAACAGAACTGATACAAATCTTGGGGGAGTATTGTGACATAGTCAGCATCAGGCACAAGCTTCATTAACGCTAGTATGAGCAACACGCAAGACTCTACCGGTCTCCCGGGGAATCTCACCTCTTGGCAAAAAGGCCTCCTGCACCGCTAGCTGTGTGCAATCCACTGAGGGCAATCCCAGTCCCTCTGGCAGCCGTCTCCTTAACCATTGATTGGCCATTGTAGTTGCATTGCTAAATAGTAATGTTCGAAGTTAGGGGCCCGAGGACTCCCTTCTTGCCTGAGAGTTGCAACTTGTGTAGAGCAACGTAACGCCTGCATTGATTCCAGAGGAATGCAAAAAGAATCATTGATGGGCTGAATGCTGATCAATGTCAACCATTCACCCAGTACAGGGATCTGGGCCTAAATCCATCGTTTTTTTGCTCCCCATGCCATTTCAGTTTAAACATAGCCATATGTAAATCAGTCTTGACCTAGCTCCCCAAGGGAACAGTCCAGCCCGAACTGCCAGGCCAGGTCGTCCCTGGACCAGAAACAAGCATCCTGGGGCCAGTTTTGGGGTTTCACCCCTCCTCAGCCAGGCTAGCTTGACTCCAGTGGCATGGAGAGCTAGGAACCCATGTCTGGGCATACCTCTCCCACTTGGGGTGACAAATGCAAAAATGACAGTTGATGGTCAGAATGCTGATCAATGTCAAACATTCACCCCTGTACAGAAATCTGGGCCTAAATCAATCCCTTTTTTGTTGCTCTCCTTGGCATTCCAGTTTAAATCCAGCCGTATGCAAATCAGTCTTGACCCTGCTCCCCATGGGAATAGTCCAGACCGAACTGCCAGGCTAGGTCCTCCCTAGACCAGAAACAAGCATCCTAGATTCAGGCTAGCCTGGCTGATGATGGTTGGTGCCCCGAAACCGGTCCCAGGATGCTTGTTTCCGGTCTAGGGAGGAACCGGCTTGGGAGTTCAGGCTGGACTGTTCCCATGAGGAGCAGGGTCAAAACTGATTTGCATATGGCTGGGTCCAAACTGGGGTGGCGTAGTAAGCAAAAGAACAATGGATTTAACCCAGTTCTCATGACTGGGGGTGAATGTTTGATTTACTCAGCATTCCTTCCATCATATGTTGTCACAGCACTTTTCGCCCTAAGTGCGATTGGTATGCCCAGACTTGGACCCTTCACTCACTGTGCCACTGGACTCAGGCTAGCCTGGCTGATGACGGGTGATGCCTCAAAACCAGTCCTGTGACGCTTGTTTCCGGTCCAGGGAGGACCCGGCTTGGCAGTCCGGGCTGGACTGTTCCCATGAGCAGCAGGGTCAAGACTGATTTGCATATGGCTGGATCCAAACTGGGGTGGCATAATGAGCATAAGAACAATGGATTCAACCCAAATCTCTTGACTGGGATGAATGTTTGATTTACCTAGCATTCTGTCCATCATTTGTTTCTGTAGCATTTTTCGCCCTAAGTGGGATGTGTATGCCCAGATCATGGGTCCCGTGCCACTGGATTCAGTCTGCTTGGCCGATGAGGTGATGCCCCAAAAACGGTCCCAGCATGCTTGTTTCTGGTCCAGGAAGGAGCTGGCTTGGCAGTTAGGGTCGCACTGTTCCCATGAAGAACAGGATCAAGACTGATTTGCATATGGCTGGGTCCAAACTGGGGTGGAGTAGTGAGCAAACGAACAATGGATTTAACCGAGATCTCTTGACTGGGGATGAATGTTTGATTTACTCAGCATTCCATCCATCCTTTGTTGCCGCAGCACTTTATTCCAGAGGAAGCCCCCCTACACAGTATGTGGAGAAGGAAACGTACTCCGGGGTATACCCACAGGAAGATTGTGAAAGAAATACAGTAGACATGGGAGCATTATCATTTTAGATAGTGATACTCTACCTAGTACAGTGAGGGCGATTGTGCTCCAGAACACCATTTGGGGAAGAAATGTCTATAGTAAGGTTGCCATCTATGAGATCTTGTGTGTTATGTTAAATTTTGATGCCCAAATACCGGAAGGGGCGCAGCTCCCAGCGGAGCGGGTGTGAGTCCACCAGCAAGTGCTGTGACACGCATTCTGGGTGAATCAGGAACAAGCAGAACTTAAACCAATTCATGACAAAGGCAGCCCAGAACTCCATCAGGATATCACTAATTTCGGATATACCATCACAAATGTCTCGTACATAAAATTAATACTTAGTCAATTTAAAGAGAAACAGTGTGTATCTTGTCTTTCAGTGGTATGCCCCGAGTCTGTCCCTGTTGCCGGAGTCTCTGTGCCAACGGATCCATGGCCAAACCAAAAAAAAGTGGAGACAACGGGAACCCCTGGCGTGTACCTCTCTTTACCGGGAAAGGGGGTTAAATGCACTCTCCGATCTAAACCCAGGCAGTAGGCTCTGTATAGGAGCGTTTAATTAGTCTCTGTAGCCCTCCAGTTATGCCTATAGTCGTCAGCATCGAGAAAAGAAATCCCCAGTAAATAGTATTGAACGCCTTTTCTAAGTCCAACACTGTACATGCCACATAAGACCATTGGCTAGGGGCCAACTCCAGCACTCTATAGAGCCTGTGAACATTCAGAGTATTGGATCTGCCCAGGATGAAGCCATTTTGATCCAGATGCACCAGGTGAGCGAGGTGTTCCAGGTGTCACACCGCAATGATTTTACTTAAAAGTTTATAGTCTGTCCGGAGCATAGATAGTGGGTGGCATGATGCCACCTCCAGTGGGTGCTTGTCAGATGTAGGGAGTGATATAAGTAACATGTCACGGAACGTCAGCAGGAGCCCACCTCCGTTAGTGCAGTCTGATACAATTCCAGAAGTTTAGGGACCAAGAGGCCCTTCGTATGCCTTGTAGAACTTGATTAGAACTCCGTCCAACCCCAGATTCTTACTCTTGGCAGTGTCCCTAATGTTGCCCCTGATTTCTTACACTGTGATAGGTGCATTGATTTCCTCTCTGCCGTTGGGGGTCCATGGCAGGTAGTGCAACTCCATCAAGGAAAGCTCGTACATGGGCCTGGCGATCCACCGGTAGGTTAATCATACATGGTACGGTAATGATCTGTGAACACTGCATGTATGTCCATTTAGCTAGTAATCAGGCGGCTTGGGGTCACTCTAAGCATGTTAATCGGGGTGACTGGTGTTGCACTCCTCAACAGCCATGCCAGTAAGCACCAGATTTATATCCCTCTGCATGCATTTTGGTCTGATAGGCCCTAAAGTATAAGCAACACAGCTGCTGAAACAGTCGAGCATGATGCTCCTTCGTTGACATTAGTTCCTGTCTTGCAGTGGGAATTACACACACTTCCCCCTGCAAGGCTGTCAGAGATGTCTACGCCCAACCACGTCCCTGTGGTGGCTCGCCCAGCATCCACCATCACATGAATACATTGTTCCCAGAGCACCACCTTCAACACCTCCCACTTCACTGATCTGGAGGTAGCTGTACCCAAGTTATCGATAAGATTTTTTTAATATTAAATATATTTTTATTTATATATGTTTTTATTTACTTTGTTTTTAAAATATTTTTATTTTGTTGATAATATTTTGTTTGTTTTTAATTTTGAACTGATTGGAGTGGGAATAGTAAATGTTATTCCACCGCTTTCCAACACTCCCTACTGTTGCACTCATTTGAGTGGGAATAGTCATTTTTACCTCTCCACTATCCAACACTTTCCGTACTGTTGCATTCACTGGAGTAGTCGGAATAGTTATTTTTACCCCTCCGCTATCCTACACTTTCCCTACTGTTGCACTCATTGGAGTGGGAATAGCATTTTTTACCTCTCCGCTATCCAACACTTTCCCTACTGTTGCCGTCACTAGAGTGGGAATAGTAATTTTTACCCTACCCCTCCGCTATCCAACACTTTACCTACTGTTGCACTCATTGGAATGGGAATAGTAAATTTTACTCCTCTGCAATCCAACAGTTTCCCTACTGTTGCACTGACTGGAGTGGGAATGGTAAATTGTATCCCTCCGCTACCCAACACTTTCCCCACTGTTATACTCACTGGAGTGGGAATAGTAATTTTTACCCCTCTGCAATCCAACACTTTCCCTACTGTTGTATTGACTGGAGTGGGAATAGTAAATTTTGTCCCTCTGCTATCCAACACTTTCCCTACTGTTGCACTCATTGGAGTGGTAATAGTAATTTTTGCCCCTCCGTAATCCAACACTTTCCCTACTGTTGCACTCACTAGAGTGGGAATAGTAATTTTTACCCCTCCGCTATCCAATATTTTCCCTCCTGTTGCACTCGTTGGAGTGGGAATACTAAGGGGCAGATTTCCAACTTCTGGCGCATCCCTGCAAATTAGCAGGGATGCGCCAAGAAAGATGCGTCACGCAAAACTACCCGTGCGCCACCATGGATGCGCCACATTTACAATGCAGCGTGCCGCGGCGCACAGATAGGCAGATGCGGGACGTATCTGCCGGCGTAAGGTTGGCGTAGTGCGAGAGTCGTGCTGCGGGCGTGACGCAACACCAGCACTGTTCCAACCCGGACTATCTCCAATATGCTGCGTCACACCTTGCGCCTGCTTCAAGCAGGCGTAAGGTTTTGACTCAGCAGCATCGAAAAAGTGACTGAGTGAAATTTTGTAGATGTCACTGCGTCACTTTTCCGAGGCTTTCCTCCGACGGAACGCCCACACTGCGACGGAACGCCCACATGAAACCTGCTGCAGGTTTCATGTGGCGCAGTGCTTTACAGTGTGACGCATCTGCCTAGATGTGTCACGTTGTAAATAAGTCGCAACATGGCGCAAGGGGCTTGTAAATCTGCCCCTAAGTTTTGCCCCTCAGCAATCCAACACTTTCCCTACTGTTGCACTCACTGGTGTGGGAATCGTAATTTTTACCCCTCCGCAATTCAACACTTTCCCTACACTTGTACTGACTGGAGCGGGAATAGTTAATTTTATACCTCTGCAATTCAACACTTTATCTACTGTTACACTCAGTGGAGTGGGAATAGTATATTTTACCCCTCTGCTCTGTAACAGTTTCAATGGTGTTTTATCTGCTGGAATGGGTGCAGTAAATATTACCTATGTATAATCTATTACTTTTAGTACTGTTGCATTTATTGAGGTAGCAATCGGGAAAAGACTCAGACAGAAGGAATCACGCCACATTCTTGCTTTCAGAACTCTGGTTCCGTATGGACTAAATAAGGACGAGGAGATGCATTCGCATCTATGAAGCAAATAAAAGAACATTGGTGATACTTAGATCCAAGCTATACCAATAATGGATAAAATGTACCACAGTCTAACCATTATTATTATTAATTTTGCCTCTCGATTTCCAGATAGGACAAAGGATACCATTTGTGTATATTATGTATGCACAACTTTTTTAAAATTCACCTTTCGTAAAATTGTAATCACAGAATAGTCTAGGGGGGACTTAAGCGGTCTGACTAACACCCACTTGAGGGTGCAATTAAAACATTTAGAGATATAAATCACAGCCCACTAGAGGGCAACAGAGTATAATACAATGGAAAACCTAACAAAGGTTAAAGACTGTCAGATCAGACGTTAATTAAATTAATAAAATTACGTGACCCACATACCCTAAGGTTCCCCTAGAACAACTCCCCTATGACAACTACTCTGGGTTACAATGATACGTAGAATACAAATGAGAACAAACATTGGTTGTTGACATGAAAACTTAATATAATCCTAACACAATTTGTGCACTACAATGTCCATAATGCAAAGCAGGATATGATGTAACATCATGTGATTGATATATAAAAAAGGAAGAAAAAAATGTCCGTTACCCGTGAGCAAGGTCTGAGTGGACTGAAACGCGTTGGGTTAACCTGCTTGCCAATTTATGGAATTTATTAAACTGAATTGATAATTTCACCACACCAGGGAGTGCGTGTGGATTTTTCCTGTCAAGGAACTTGATCGATATTTACAACGGCTGACTCTGCCGTCTCCACGATATATATATATATATATATATATATATATATATATATATATATATACACATTTATTTGTTATATTTTTATATCATTTTTAAATTATAAAATACATTCAAATTATACGTTTTTAAGTAAATATATATATATATTAATTATTCGTCCGTAGCTTGCTGCGAGAGCAGCCCCCAGGCCTGCAACGTTGGTGCTGTCAGTGGCGGCAGCAGCCACTGTGATATAATCCAAGTCTTATGCTCCAAGAGAATCAAGGAATAAGAAGACAGCACACCAGGAAACCGCACAAATACTTTATTGTGCGCTAGCTTTAGAAGGACGACGCGTTTCGGCGTTTGCCTTTGTCAAGTTACTTCCTGTATGCCCATCGGCCATAGAAATACGAATGCATCATTCATAAACATAGAGAACATACTTCGAGAATACATTATTTCGCAACCACTATTACCGTAATGAATTCATTAGGTCATGTTAATAATTCAGGCACACCAATAAATACAAATATATGGATTAGAAGGCAATTGTCTTAAAGAAACATGCTGTTTTACGTGAGTCAAAATATTGAAAATAAGGTTTGTCCGAAATGTTCGGAAACAATAAAGTTATAGTGAATAAATAAAATACGCGTGAGAATTCACTGCTTGTTATGAACATAGTAATTCAAATTCAGTCTAATGCATATACCTCTCCGTGTGCTAGCATGCTGGAAGCGCCTACAAATACATCTATGTGGGCTGCATCAGTAATATAAATGGAAGTAATCGCTCCACCCAATCTGAATAGACATGCTAATCACACTGCGAGCTAACAAATTCACGATTACAGCATATGATTCAAAATAATAATGATGAAGAACAACATACTGCCTAATCAATGTCAATACACCTTAATAAAAAGAAAAGGTTGCGCATATTGAGAATGAGATTGACACATCATCTCAAACAATAATAGTTCCTTTGTAGCACCTTGGATAAAGAGTGAATACTGCGCGCAATTGCGTTTATCACATGGCAGACAGAAAAATTAGTAATGGACACAATTAGCCATATGTAATTAATGGTACTGTTGCCTTAATATGTATCCAGAACCAAGGGTCCAATGTTATTTGGCTAAATAGAGAGCCTTTAGTGAGTGATGCTGGATGTGTCAATAATTCCCAGTGGTTAGGTAATGTACTCTCTTGATATCCAACCGGTTATGTGATGGGCAAAATTCGGAAGTATCCTACTAGTGAGAGCTGGAGATGGGGGGGTGAAAGGGTAGTGGTGTATTTAAAAATAAGTGATAGAGGAAGGGTATAAAGGGGCACAAGGGATGGCTCGTGGCTGTATCCAAGAGCAACCGCAAATACGGTAAATGTTTGTATACTGTCCCAATTGGGGAAATAATATATTAACCTAAGTGCACCTGGATCCCTATCTTAATAAAAGTGAGATAAAAGGTGAAAGAAATTAGAATAAAACAGTTTAAACTTAAAATCCCAACGATATATCGGGAGTGCTCATATTTTTCTTGGGACTATATAGTAATGATCAGTTTGTCTGAGAGGCCATATAATGGGTAACTACAAGCCTATGTGAGTTGCAAGTTCCTCCCCACTGTTGAGCCCTTTCGGTATTTTACAATCCAGATCAATGATGAATCTGGATTCTAATACTCTTAGGTCCTTTTCACGATCCCCTCCTCGAATATGTTTCGGGATTCTCTCCACTCCAAAGAATCGTAGGCTACTGTTGTCACTATTATGGAGTTCAGTATAGTGACGGGCTACCGGATAGTTGTGATCGCGGTTGGAGATGGCACGCAGATGCTGCAAAATTCTGAGTTTAAGTGGCAATTTTGTACTGCCCACATACCTGAGGCCACAAGGGCACTCAAGTACGTAGACAGTAAAATCGCTGTTGCAGTTAATTTGGTGTTTTATAGGTCGTTTGTAGTTAGTACCTATACTGTATTCTTTGCAGTTAATGCCATTGCGATCTGCCTTGCACATTCCACAAGTAGTGAAACCATTAGGCCTTGTGAGCCAATGTGATTGTGTAGTCTCATCACGGTAGCTATGGACTAATCTGTCCTTAAGTGACCTGGCTTTTCTGTAAGTGATATGTGGTCCGGTGCCTATAGATTCACCAATAATGGGGTCTGCTCTTAATAGGCTCCAATGTTTCTTCATAATTTTGTTGAGAGTCCATGCTCCCCTACTGAATTTGGTTATCATTCTTGGAATATTCCTTTGGTTGCTGTCATTATTAGTTCTTTTAATAGTACTCATGGAAGGTTTAAAGAGTATGTCATGCTGATTTAAATCCTTAACTTTATTTTGGGCTCTCTCTAGGGTTTCCTCTTTGTATCGTCTTACCCTGAAACGTGTGAGCATGGTTTCTTGTTCATTCATAAAGTCCCTATTGGTACTGCAAGCACGACGTGCTCTAAGAAGCTCCCCATAGGGTATGCTTTGTTTTAGGGGGACTGGATGATGACTAGCTGCGTGTAATAGTGTGTTGCCTGCAGTCTGTTTCCTAAAGAGACGTGTTGTAATTTTCTTTTCTTTAATTTCAACTGCAATATCCAGGAATTCACAGTAGGTCGGGCTGATCTTGTGAGTAAACTGTAAGTTCAGATCATTGATCCCCAATTTGTCAATGAATTCATTGGCAAGATTTTGGGGGCCATTCCAGATCAGGAACAGGTCGTCTATATACCTGATCCATACAAGTATATGGTCGGTATACATTTTCCACTCATCAGTCCACACTATCTGTTCTTCCCACCATCCTAGGAACAAATTCGCTAGGCTGGGGGCAAAACAAGTACCCATCGCGGTACCTGACCGCTGGCGATACACAGATTTTTCGAAGAGGAAGATATTATTTTGGAGACAGAACAACATCATGGTCTCCAACATTTTGTTGTGTTCCCAGAGGTCTATATGTCTACTTTTTAGAAAGTGCATGCATGCTTCCACCCCTTTCCGTTGGTCTATGCACGTATACAAGGAGCAGACGTCTAAACTAATCATAGTGTAGCTGTCTTCCCATTGCATGTCGTGAAGTTGGCGTAGGAAATCTGAACTATCTTTACAATATGATGCTAAATTAAGAACATATTTAGACAGAAAAGAGTCCAAGAAAATTGATGTGTTTTCAAGAAGTCCTCCATTTGATGAGACAATAGGACGCCCTGGTGGTAAAGTGGCATGCTTATGAATCTTTGGTAAAAAATAAATGCATGGTATGCGTGGTTTATCCGTTCTCAAGAAGCTGTATTCATTAGTGTCAATAAGACCATGAAAATACCAATCACTTAATAATTTATGGTAATCCTGAATAGTTTCCTTGTATTGTGCCCAATCAATGAGTTCATAGCAGGTTTCGTCTGAGAGCTGTCTCATCGCCTCTGATCTGTAATGTTCCATGTTCATCACTACAACATTACCTCCTTTGTCCGAGGGCTTGATTATGATTTTGATGTCAGATTTCAAGGTTTCGATGGCTTCCCGTTGTGTCTTTGAAAGATTGTCCCATTTCGATTTTTGGAATGACTCTCGTGATTTCTTGAGTTCAAGAATGACCGCTGAGTTGTATGCTTCAATGTTATCAAAAGGCACATTGGGGTTGAACTTTGATTTCCTTTTGAGACCGCTATGCGTGTGTTGCATACTGGTAACGCCACATGCTTGCAATAACGAATTGTCATCGCTACAATGATTGTCTTCAGTTTCTAGGTCATGCATAATTCTTAGTAGTTCCATGTCTTGTATTTGTAAATTGCGTGTTTCTAGATCATCTGAATTGGTTATTATTTCTTTGGACTTAGATTTCGAGCGTGCCTCGAACATTTTCATCAATTTTAGTTTCCGGATAAATAAGAAATCAATCCTGGTGTCCATATAGTTTAGATTGCTACTTGGACAGAAGGACAAGCCCAGTTGTAGAACTGAGATTTCCACGTCACTCAAGCTTCTAGTGGATAAATTGATGACTGTTTGATTTGTTGTTTGATCTTGGAGTTGCAAGGTCGGTGTATGAAATTTTTTTGACCTTCTCTTGCTTAATCTTTTTCTTTTGCGGTCCCTCGTCCTCTTCCTCTTCTTTGCCCCTTTCCTCTTGCCTGTCCTCTCGTTTGGGGCTTGTTTACTTGAGTTTGATCTTTTTTCTGCTTTAGTATCTGAAACTCGTGTAAGAAAGTGAGAGGACGTGTGGCTAAAGGGATCGCTATGCTGGGAGCTTCTGAATCAGTACTGATATCAGAACTGGAACCTGTTGACAAAAGTTCCGTTGTCCGTTCAGTAGTGGTGGCTCTCAGGTTTCTTTGAGCCCAGTCGTATTTCTTGGCGTAAGTTAGGATACGTCCCTCAGCGTAGTCACGCTTATCCCTGAGGAATTTACGTTGTTTCTTTTGTTTGATTGAATCTTCGTATTCCTTAAGTTTCTTTGGAAGTGTTGGAGCATAAGACTTGGATTATATATTAATTATTATATATGTGTTCAACTTTTTTTAATTACGTTTGTTTGCTATATTTGTTAAGTGTATATTAAATCTAATTAATCTTTTTTAATTAATGTTATTATTTAATATAGTTAATATTTATTATTTTATATATATTCAAAAAATGATATTTTGTACAATGATATTATTGACATCGATATTTTTTTCAGATATTTTTGTACTTACCATTATAAATCTCATCCAAAAGTGCTCAGGTACGAGGCCGCACACCGCTGATAGGTAGTTTCACAACTGCTTTATTTGTAACATGCAGCTTTCCATCCCGCTGGTTAATCCCACGGCCTTACGCGTTTTGAAGCCTTCGTGCTTCTCATCAGAGGCCAGCATCAGGAATCAATTGTTCATTACCTACACACCATTATAAATATAGGATGTCGATATTATTGAAATTGATGTTTATAGAGGTCCCTAGTGAGCATCATAAACTTTGAAGATATGGTAAATCCACCCTACCCATAATGCATTGCATGCAAGACAGTACCACGAGTACATTCAAATAGCTATGTCCATATATACAATTAGTAGCTTTGAAATGTGGCAAAACAATTATTATATTAATTGCCGATTTGGAGCTGATGAAGCAAAATGTATAGAAGGTCTAATATAAATGTGAAATGTGCTAGTAACCACTGCCAATCTAGTTTAGGACCAAGTGAGTGTCCTGTCTGAAGGCCTTTAAGAAAATAGTGCCTTGAGGCTGTAATTAAAACCTAGGGTGTAACAACATATGTAACAAGGGGTGTCCTAATGGGAGGTTACAAGAAGAGACAGGGCGGTACTAAGGAGGGACTACAAAGCCTAATGACCAATGAAAAGCCACCATTTATAAAGGACAGGGACAGTAGCCAATTAAAAAGATGGGCAGGAAGTAGATGGAGCTTTATACACATAACCTGAATACAGCATATCTCCAAGAGACAGCGCAGGTGCTGCCTAGGCGAGATCTAAAATGGGACAAATGGGCCTGCGTACCTTATGAATGAAAAAAGTGCAAACAGTCGGGAGGGATTTTCTAATAGACCTACCAAAGCTCGGACAGGTTCTGAAATTGAAGGAAAAAAATACACACTGGCTCCATGTAGGAGGTGAACGTAGGTGGGAACTTGCATGTGAACTTGCTGGTAGGTCGCTCCCCCACCACAAAGCTCCGCCTGTGTGCCCTGACTCTGCCACTGCTGTAGAAGTCGAAGCCCTCCTCCACCCGCAGGCTACCACCTGCGCCTCATCCCTGGTGGCCAGTGGTAGGCCCTAGGTTTGTATCTTTGCGCCCGTTTTTTTGCCTTCTGTCTCCCCCTCGCTGCCCTGATTTATTCCCTTTTGCCTTCTGTCTCCCCCTCGCTGCCCTGATTTGTGCCCGTTTTGTGCCTTCTGTCTCCCCCTTGCTGTCCTTGATTTATGCCCTTCTGCCTTCTGTCTCCCCTCACTGCCCTTGATTTGTGCCTGTTTTTTGCCTTCTGTCTCCCCCTCGCTGCCCTGATTTGTGCCCTTTTGCCTTCTGTCTCCCCCTCGCTGCCCTTGATTTGTGCCCGTTTTTTGCCTTCTGTCCCCCCTCACTGACCTTGATTTGTGCCCTTTTGCCTTCTATCTCCCCCTCGCTGCCCTTGATTTGTGCCCGGTTTTTGCCTTCTGTCTCCCCCTCATTGCCCTGATTTGTGCCCTTTTGCCTCTGTCTTCCCCTCGCTGCCCTTGATTTGTGCCCGTTCTTTGCCTTCTGTCTCCAACTTGTTGCACTGATTTGTGCCCTTTTGCCTTCTGTCTCCCCCTCGCTGCCCTTGATTTGTGCCCGTATTTTGCCTTCTGTCTCCCACTTGCTTCCCCTGTTGTGCCCGGTTGCCTTCAGGTGCCCCCACCGCTCCCGTTCCCGCCGCTGTGTCCCCTGCAGCCCCACCCCCTCACTTCCCATTCGCTGCCCCTGCCTCCCACCTCCCAGATGCTCCTCCCTCCAACATCCCCATATAAGGCAAACCCGTCTGCGCCCATCCGTGCCTGGACCGCGCCCAGCGCCAGAACCCCTGGTCCCCGCACCCACCACGATGACCACCGCTGCTACGATGCCAGCACACTCCATGCTCTCAATCCCAGGCGGACCCACATCTGCTTCAAGGCTACTCCAAAACGCACACACGGTCCCTTAACCTGCCGGAATTGCAGCTACACCAGCCTCAGAGCCACCAAACAACCCACCAAGAAAGACCTAAACCACCTCCGATGCATACTACTGAACACCCGCTCCGCACGCAAACACGCGGTCGAGCTCTGGGACCTGCTCGACACATCATTCCCGGACATCGCCTTCCTAACAGAGACCTGGATGAACGGCTCCTCTGCACCCGACATCGCCATAGCCATCCCAGACGGCTACAAGATCACCCGCAGAGACCACACCAATGGAGTCGGAGGAGGAATCGCCATCGTCCACAAGAACAGCATCAGAGTCTCAATGACACTCTCAGCACCGCCGAACACATGCATTTCCAGATCCACACAGACCCCCAAATCCACCCTCAGAGGCACCCTCGTCTACAGACCCCCAGACCCCGACCCCAGTTCAGGGACTCCATCGCCGACTTTCAGCACGCATGCCCTGACCTCCACTGACTACATCCTCCTCGGAGACCTGAACTTTCACCTGGAGAACACCAACAGCAACTCGACAACCCTGATCGATAACCTCGCCAACCTCGGACTGAGGCAACTCGTCACAATGCCTACCCACTCTGCAGGCCACACGCTTGACCCCATCTTCTCCGCAAGCCCCCACTTCGCCTTCAGCCACACCACCGAACTCCTCTGGACTGACCACCGCTGCATCCACTTCTCCTTCCAGAAACCCACCATACATCACCGCGCCCAACAGATCCCTCACCGCTGCTGGAGAAAAATCACTGAAGACCAACTACACGCAAACCTTACTCTCAGCCCACCCACTGAACCTCCAACACCGACGACGCTGCCCACAACCTCAGAAGCTGGATCAACGACTGCGCCAACACCTTCACCCGCTGAAGAAACCCCCCCACAGAGACACCAGTAAGAGGGCCAGCTGGTTCACCCCAGAACTCCTAGCCTCAAAGGGAGCCTGCCGGAAGCTAGAGAAGAAATGTCACAGCGAACAGACTCTGGACAGCCACGCAGCCCACAAGGACGTCACCCGCAACCACCATCACCTCATCAGGACTGCCAAGAGGACCTCCTTCAAAGACTGCCTCGACAACAACGCACACAATAGCAAGGATCTCTTCAACATCATGAAGGAACTCTCCAACCCCAACTCCAACACCAATGACATCCCGCCGTCGCAAGCCCTGTGAGACTCCCTCGCCACTTTCTTCCACCGCAAGATAGCAGACATCCACGACAGCTTCCACACCCAGACAGCCCCAACAGACAGCAACACAAGTCTCTCCCCACACCATTGACCATGACCCCCTGCTAGCCTGGACCAGCGTGAGCATCGATGACCACCAAGACCATGAGCACAATCAACTCCGGCTCCCCGTCAGACCCATTCCCGCACCACATCTTCAACAAAGCCAGCAGCTCCATCGCACCCCACCTGCGCAACATCATCAATCTCTCCCTCGAGACCGCGCCCTTCCCAGAGAGCTGGAAACACGCTCTACTCAAAAAACCCAAAGCAGTCCCTAGAGACCTCAAGAACTTCCGGCCCATCTCTCTGCTCCCGTTCCTGGCCAAGGTCATCGAGAAGATCGTCAACAGATAGCTAATCCGATACCTCGAAGAAAACAGAATCCTGGACCCATCCCAGTCAGGGTTTCACAGCAACCACAGCACCGAGACCACCCTCATTACCGCCACCGATGACATCAGGATACTGCTGGCCAACGGTGAGACCGCAGCCCTCATCCTCCTGGACCTCTCCGCCACCTTTGACACCGTTTGCCACCGCACACTACGCGCACGCCTCCACACCATAGGGATCCGAGACAAAGCCCTGGAATGGACCACCTCCTTCCTATCCGGCAGAACCCAGAGCGTCTGCCTCCCCCCCCATTCCGATCCGAAGCCTCCGAGATCATCTGCGGCGTACCCCAGGGTTCCTCCCGCAGCCCGACACTGTTCAACATTTACATGGCCCCGCTCGCACACGTCGCCCGACAGCACGACCTCAACATAATCTCCTACGCCGACGACACTCAACCGATCCTCTCCCTCACCAAGAACCCCATCACCGCCAAAGCCAACCTCCACGAAGGAATGAAGGCCGTCGCCGACTGGATGAAGACCACCCGACTGAAGCTGAACACGGACAAAATGGAGGTCCTCATCCTCGGCTCCAACCCATCAGCCTGGGACAACTCCTGGTGGCCGACGGCACTGGGGACAATCCCGACACCCACCGACCATGCACGCAACCTGGGAATCCTCCTCGACTCAACGCTCTCCATGACCAAGCAAGTCAACGCCATCGCCTCCTCCTGCTTCAACACCCTCCGCATGCTCCGCAAGATCTACAGGTGGATCCCGACAGATACAAGAAGAACAGTCACCCAGGTCCTCGTCAGCAGCAGACTCGACTATGGAAACGCCCTCTACGCGGGAGCCCCGACCAAGCTCCTCAAATGACTGCAACGCATCCAAAACGCCTCGGCATGACTGATCCTCGTCGTACCCAGCCTCGGCCACATCGCCACCCACCTGAGAAACCTGCACTGGCTGCCCGTCAACAAGAGGATCACCTTCAAGCTCCTCAACCATGCACACAAGGCACTCCACAAGACCGGCCCAGCCTACCTCAACAAACAACTTTCCTTCTACACCCCCAACCGCCAGCTCTGCTCCGCCGACCTCGCACTCACCACCGTCCCGCGCATCCGAAGAACAAGCACCGCGGGAGGTCCTTCTCCCACCTCGCCACCAAGACCTGGAACACCCTCCCACTGAACCTACGACAGACCCAAGACCTGCTGACCTTCAGGAGGCTACTCAAGACCCGGCTGTTCAATCAGTAGCTCCCCTCTCCCTAGCGCCTTGAAACCCTCACAGGTATGTAGTGTGCTCTACAAATGTTGTTTGATTTGATTGATTGTGAGCAAGCAATATATAGAAGTACTACAATACTTACCTAACAATTGTGTGTAGAACAGTTTTACATCTGTGACCCACCGTCAGACCTGAAGACCGTAAAAGGAAAGTGAGTTTAAGTATATATACAAAATGCATGCTTAGGAGACTATTTGGAAGGAAAGGAGTGTCCATTAGGAACTTACTGAGCAAAGCAGCCAGGTGAGTACAGAAAGGCTTCTTTAACTAGAAGCTGAGCGCGAAGACGCGCTGTCTTTTTTGTTGTTTAAATATCGGCTTTTAGGAAAGCCGCATCCGGTCTCGAGACCGATGTTGTCCCTTTCTCTGCAGTGATTATTTCAATTAGAGCGTTACGAGCTCTCATTCAGTCGGCTCTCACACTCCAGAGGAAACGGAATCGTACTGCTTCTTCTCTCATTGGCGCACAATATAAACATTGCTATTTTACTCGTGCTTTCGGGCTGCTGCCTTTAAATGGTGCCGCTCATCTTGAAATCACTCTCTCTGCCATTAGGAAGGTCCAGGAAACGCTGCCAGAGGACGCACTGCTATTTGTTCCGCTAAGCAGGGTCGTGCCGCTGGTGGGAGCTTCTCCGCATTCGGCGGACAGCCTGCACGCTCCCAGCGTGCACTTGACTCCAGGGCTACCTGTTGCCTTTACCGGGGGACTGCGAGGACCAGCAGCCCCTACATCTAACAGCTGGTGCCTCTTCCCCCGGTGGCCACGCCCCCCTCAGCCGCCTACTTACATTTCGCGACACCCGCTTCGCGGGTGCCGCTCATCTTGAAATCACTCTCTCTGCCATTAGGAAGGTCCAGGAAACGCTGCCAACAGAGGACGCACTGCTATTTGTTCCGCTAAGCAGGGTCGTGCCGCTGGTGGGAGCTTCTCCGCATTCGGCGGACAGCCTGCACGCTCCCAGCGTGCACTTGACTCCAGGGCTACCTGTTGCCTTTACCGGGGGACTGCGAGGACCAGCAGCCCCTACATCTAACAGCTGGTGCCTCTTCCCCCGGTGGCCACGCCCCCTAACTGTCTTATTATAAATTGACCAGCTCCAAACGCAACGCGGGACGCTCGCGGGGAGAAGCGCGGGCGAAGCCCGGGCCAAGGGCGGGCCCGTTTAAGCCCGTGCAAGACCGGGCAGGACTGGACTGGGCCACCCCATTTACAGTTGGTGTTTTAATATTCTGCCATTGATATTTCATATTGATTTTATTAATATTGGCTTGAGAATATTCATTGTTCCTTAATATCGTAATAACTGTTCATGATACAATGTCTCCGAGAACCACTAGGAACACAGTTAAAAAACAGGCTCAATCCGCTGGTGAGGTCATTGGCCCAATTGACCAATTTATAACTAAAGCCAACGATGCTATTGAGCAGGGCATTATCTTACTGGATCGAAGGATTTCACAGGACCTGACGATTGCCAGACGCTCTTCGATGGGCCTACTGGGCACTGCAAAAACCCCCTTACGTCCTGTTGTTCTACCCCCTCCAGTGACAGTGCATGCAGAAACGCACACCGTTCCCTGCACAGTGGACCTTTCTGCATCTTTGGTCTTGTCTGATTCCCATCTATCCCTGGAAAAATCTCCTGTTATTTTTGCTACCCAACCAGATAACACCCCCTCCTCCTCAATGGCTAGAGGTATACGAGAAGGAGCTATCCCTAAAAAATCAAAGAGGAAGACAACCACTAAGCTTCCTCGTTCCACTATTCCTTCCGTTACAACCATCTCTGTAACTCCTCTTGCCTCTAATTCTCCCCCGCAAAACCTTAACCCTTCATCCCTCCATCATTCTCCTTCACTGTCAAATGTTCAAAAAGAGGACTCTATTCCTGCTAATTTGAACATTAGCTCCACCAGCTCAAGTAGCATTTACAGTGGAGGAGATATGGTGCATGGCAATCTTACAACCAATGCATGTACCAACGATAGCCTATTGCTCACCAGAATTGGTGATCTATTTAAATTTCACTTGGAACCCATAGAAAAGGCTTTACATATGGTGCAGTCTCAACTTACCCAGCTGTCCCTTGTACTATCCCAAAGTACAGGTAAAAAGAAGGATTCCAACTTGGTGAAAGGCAGGCCCATTACTTCAAACACTCCAAACGCCAAAGCATCAAAACCAGGAACCTTCGCGCAGAACCCCAATTCTAATAAACAGAAACTTTCCGAGAAGCCTACTCAAAATCATTCCCTAACATCCATAAACAAGCCGCAACCACCTCCTAAATCCTCTAATCCTTTACCACCCCGCCCCGTAACCAATCCTAAATCAACAGTACTTTCCCTATCAAACCCTCCTTCTTCCCTTTCCACCTCAATAGGCCCCACTCCCGCTCCTGTCCACTCCAATATTGCTACTGGATTCAACACCATTCCTAATAATCGTAATAGAAAGATTCCCCCCATCCATCTTCCACCCGAGGCCTCTCCATATGTAGTAATAATGACTGGGGTTCCGGAACTCCCCCCAAATCAGGACGAACCGATTTGGTCCCTAAAAAATAAAGTAATCTTCTGGTTGTCCAACAATAGACCGCTTCCAATCTTTATGGACAACAGAGTTACTACAGTGCGTAGAGTGCCTTGGTTAGGCAACCAACCAAAAAACATTCAGGGTGACTGTATAATAGTAAATTTTGAAAATCCTAATACAGTCGAGCATGTCTGCTCTTGGGGTGATCAAACCTCTACCGAAGGGATAGCTACCCATAATTTGTCGTACTTCTATCCCCCTAACACACGACGTAACGCAGGCCCTCCGTGGTCCTGGACGAGGGTAGGAAACTGGGGCGGAATCAGAGACCGAAACCAGTGGTCGGGGTATGGCTTTAGCAACCCACCACCAGGCCACTTTAGTAACTGGAGAGGTCCACTACTATCCAATCGATATGATTGCCTGGATATGGTGGATTGACTACCATCTCTACCCATGATAGACAGCAGCTACAACAGCGTCTTTCCTAACCCAAAAGACCCCTGTAAGATCATTCGGGCGGCCGGCTCCTTCTCGTCATCTTCGTATGGTACCCAGTCTGACTCTTCCCCTCCCCAGTATACCCCGATCCACCAGCAGTCATCTTCTCCTCACCAGGTCACGTGTTACACCATGTCAGCTACCCCCGCAGACCCGTTCCCAAATCTACAATCTACTTCCCCCCAACCCAGTGAGTTTAAACCCAACCCTCCTCTTTCTGCTAAAACCACCCAGCCCCTGTCCCAACTCCCACATCCCTCTGCTGAACCTCAGCCTCTAAATTCTACTTTACTATCAACCCAGGACCTTCCAATTATATTCTGGAATGTAGCTGGCCTAAGATCGAAAATCCATCTTCAGTCCTGGGTGGAAGTAACTAACAAATTTAAGTTAATCTGCCTAGAAGAAACTTGGGCAATTGACCCTATTCATATTCAGGGTTTTAAAACATTTCACCTTCCTTCGTTACCGTCCACTCATGGGAGACCTAAGGGCGGCTTAGCCATCTATGTTTCCAATTTAATTCCTTTTACGATCACGGAAGTTCAGTCAGTTTCGTCAATTTTTCAAATCCTTAAAATAGTTCCAGACAATAACTCCTGTTATTATCTCATCAATATGTATAATAACTCTCCACCCAACGACTGTGTAAAATCTCTCTCGGAAATTACTTCGTATTTACAAGACCAAAAAGCTATGAGTCAAGAGTTAAATTGTCATATTGTATGGGGTGGGGATTTCAATGTGTATCTGTGTAACAATCATGGCAAAGGTATTTGTGGGCTTTTAGACGAGCATGATGTCTCCCTGGCCCACTTCACCCACAGTGCAGTGGGTCATGCACTAAACACCTGTATCTTCGCACTTGAACTTGAATTTGCGAACATTTTAGTATGTCCTGCTGTAGAGTTCAAGACGACTTTTCATGGTAGAGGTGCTACTACAACCATCGATTTTATCTTATGCTCTCAACCCTTAAAAAACCGATTGAAGCAATTTATAACTGGCACCGACCCCTCAAGCGACCACTACTCAAATAGCATAACAATAGTATTAAATACTCCATCCTCAGCCTGCCCAAAAACAAGCCTCTTAGCGCAGCACTCTCTGGAGATGAATAAAATCAATGGTTATACTGTCAAGTGGACGATGACCAATCCCACAGAGATCACTAGTAAGATCATCCAAAAAACTCTTCCTTTTATCCACCATTGTTTGGAGACGTCATCTTCCCCCAAACTGATCCTCTCCAGCTTCATTAAGATATTAGAAGTTATCAGACAAGAGCTCACCCGTCCCCACAGGACCCGTGACAACGATAAGGATTCAAGAGGGTGGTTTGATTTCCGCTGCCGTAAAGCGCAGCGTGCATTGAAAAATGCTCTACGCAAACAGACTAGGGACCAGCCCCAAATTGCCTCCTTGAGGAAACACTATAAGATGGCACAGCAATCCCGTAAACGGGAAATAAAAAAGAATCTCTGGGCCCAACTACACCAGAGTACTCTAACCAAGGACTCCACTATGTTCTGGAGAACAGTTAAGGCCCCTTTTCTAGCTGATGAAACTGCGATACAGCATCTAGATGTGGCAGTACCTGCTGATAAATGGGTAGCACACTACTCGCAGATCTTTGCGGATAACTCTTTGACAACGGAGGTTCCCAGACCAGATGTGGAAGCTCCTACTAGTAATAACATCTTCCCCATTGATCTCCACTTCGATCTAGAGGAGATAATCGCAGCACTGACTGCTTCAAAGACCGGTAAGGCGCCCGGTCCAGACGGGGTCCCTTTAGACATATTTGTGAGCAATATAGATCTTTGGTCTCCAATTGTCACACAGGTCATGTCTGCAGTTACCCAGATCGGCCTTATTGATTCTTGGTCTACCTCTGTGCTCCTGCCCATTTTCAAAAAGGGAGATCGGGACAATCCAGCCTGTTACAGGCCCATCTCCCTTTTGGATTCCCTAGGCAAGGTAGCTGGCAGACTAATTCTGGAGCGATTAAGGGACTGGGCTACAGAGAATAAGATCTTAACTGACTTACAGTTTGGGTTTCAGGAGGGCCTGGGCACTGTGGAACAGGCCTTAAACCTGACTTTACTCATAGGCAAATACGTTGGGGCCAAAGGCGGTAAACTTCATCTAGTCTATGTGGATTTGAGTTCCGCATTCGATTGCGTAATCCATTCCAAGCTATGGGCGATTTTGAAAAATCTGGGCATAGATCTCGCACTTCTGAATTTTCTCCGAGAGCTATACTCGGATGCAAAAGCTTGTGTGAGATACGGTACCAAAGGGGAGCTTACCGAACCCTTTAATATCGAAAAAGGTGTAAGGCAGGGATGCGTCCTTGCTCCATTCCTATTCAACATCTATACTAATGGACTGGAGCAAGCGATGTTGGTTGATAGTAAAGATCTACCCTGCATAAGCTCCCGCCCTATCCCTGCATTATTGTATGCAGACGATTCAGTTATCCTAGCAAGGACACCCAATCAACTTCAGATCCAACTAGAAAAATATTGTGAATTTATGTCTTCTCTTGGTCTCAAAGTCAATAAATCTAAGACTTTTGTAATGAATATCGGGAAGAGAGCCCAAAAATGTAAATCACTCTTTATTGAGAAGACCAGACTAGAAACTGCCACTACCTACCCCTATCTAGGTATTCTTATTGATAACCATCTGTCCTGGAAATCTGCTATATCCAGCAAAAAACTGCAGTTTCAATGCACCACTTCTGCACTGACTTCGTTCTCTAGGAAACTGGGTAAGCCCGCTCCTACTGTGCTTTTGCAGATCTACCAAGCTAAATGCATGAGTGTGGCTACATATGGTGCCGGAGTCTGGGGCTATGTGTCTACAGATGAGTTACAAATTATAGAAAACTACTTTCTGAAATACATATTAGCCCTCCCCCGTAGTGCTCCTACATTCGGCACACATGTGGAACTCGGTCGGGAGTATCTGACTGATATCATTAGCTACCAGCCGATTCTACTATGGTACCGTATATGGACTCAGGAGCAATGTCATCTAACTAGGTCATTAATATCTGACTGTCTCACTTTGTCCCATTGGAAAAAGATTCCTTGGCTGCTATATGTTTCAAGATTTTTGACAGATTTGAATCACCCTGCTTATTTTACTGACCCTGAATCCTTATCGGATATATCTAGAAAATCCTTGAAAAAGCTATGTGCTGACCACTTAAGCAATCTTCGTTTGTGTTCTGAACTTGTCAAAAAGTCAAATGCTCATTTAACGATGGTCCAATTTCCGCATGGCATTCAACTTTATTTGTCATTTTTTCTGTCAAACTATGAGAGGTATGTTTTATCCAGATTTCGGTTTGATGTGTTTTATCGCCTTGTCTTATTGCCTGTACCCTTAGACTGGTCACGGGAACCAACAAACTGTCCCTGTGACGGTCTTACTCGCCAGTCAACTCTGCATGTAACCTTTTTCTGCGGTTTCTATAAGTCCCCGCGGAAACGATGGCTGGTTCCATTGCTCCGACACTTAGGACTGAGAAGATGCAGACCGGCTCTTTTGGCACTTCAATATCTAGATACCCCGTACGTTGCCAAAACCGTAGCCTGCTTTCTCAAAGCCTGCTTGAAAATTCATTCCCTACTATTGGCAACTGTTCCCTAAGATTTTATTGACTATTCTGTTATTATTCTTGTATATAGAGTGTTAGCGTTTACTTCTAAATGCCTGCTTTCCTTAACAGCCACTAAGCAAACCGAATTTCTACATTTTTACTGACTACTGTATTATTATCTTTGTACTTAGAGTGTTAGTGCTTATATATAAAATGCCTGCCTTTCATAGCAGTCAATGAGCAAACCGATTTTTATAATGTTGTACTGTTTTAAATGTACTTTTTATGATTGTAAATTCAATCGAAATAAAGAAACATTGATGATGAGTACAGAAAATTGTCTGTGTCTCAATTAAAGAGTCAGGAAAACAATTCATTGAAATGGAGTGCCCCCAGTGGTGGAATGTGTGTGTGCGCAGCAGGGCGATCGTCCCTGTCAATGTGGAACACTGACCATGTGTGGCCATTTTTGCTCTACTGCACGAATGCAAATGAAACCATTTGTTATTTTTAATACAATATTCCACACAGTGAATTTTTACACATATAATAGCTGCAACTGAAATCAATCAAATAGAAAATTTAGGCATAAACTATGTAGGGCAAATTATGAGCCTGTGTTTATTTGAAATTGTGTTTTTCTCTATTTTATCAGGGTGAGCCTGGAAGTTTAGGACCCATCGGTATGCCTGGACCATCCGTTCGTGGATCACCAGGACCTAAGGTAATGGAAGCATACATTTTCAGACACAATCATTTGAATGCTTTGCAGCCTTCCCAAACTCAAGATGGAAGACCACAATTATGCAAAGAAAACCTTTGAGATGTAGTCATGAACAAAAAGCAAGGTGTCATTCATATGCTACTTTTATTTGTAAGGAAAAAGCTATGATCAACACTTTATCTGCATTGCCTATTTAGACTAGCAAAGTTTTGCTGTGCTTTACATAGCCAAGGTAAAATTACTGTCACTTGTTCATAATGTCTCATTCAGAACGATGAAAAACAGAGGTTGAAAGTATATCACCCTGTGCCTCTTTTGAGCCAGTCTCACTGATAGTCAGTACAAAAGCCCATTTAAATTTCATATTTAAAAAAATAAAATGCGTTTATTTTATTGGTGAAATTTCAAAAGCAGTACCTTAGCTCTTAAAAGACTCAGAATACTGAACAAAGAAACATGATATGGATTCAGCAGCTTGTATGTGCATTTAAATTGTAAACTAAGGATGGAAAGTATGTGAAAATACAAATGGGATCAGAAACATCACCATAAAGGGTGGAGGTGGAAGGGAAGTCTGCAGTCTGGTATGGTAGAAAGAGTCTGAAGAGGTGGGATTTGATAGCTTTCTTGAATTGAAGCAATCGAGAAGCAGCTCTGATGTGCAAGGGAAAGTGTTGGTGTGTGGGGGACTTTTTTCGCTTTCAGCCTCGTGGTGATAAAGATAAAAAACACATAGATTTCAGATTCACGGTATTTAGGTTAAGACGAAGTCATAGCTCACACAACCGGCTTTAAAATGGGCCCTGGCTGGGTGATGTAGCCAGAGCAGTTTTCTGGAGGTAAATGATATGTGATCAATCAAGTTGTTCCTTAAAAGATGAATTAGATTGATACAGAGGACCCTGGAGGACTAGTGAGGAGCGGGCTGCCTCTGTCCATTTGTGATAAGAGAAGGACCTGGACTAGGGATCAATCACTTGTAGGAGGTAGAAATAACTTAACTTTGTGCAGACAGGCGGCTTGTGCTTTTTTCTTGATATGATTCTTGAAGGACAGAGAGGGGCCAATTATTATTATTATTATTATTAAAAGGCTCTTATATAGCGCATGGCTACTCGGGAGCATCCCAGCGCTTAAGACTAACCAAGCAGAGATGGGTTAAAAATGAAGAGTTATTTTAACTAGTTTTTTGGAAACAGAAGAGTTTTTAACTTTTTTCGAAAGACAAGGAGGTTAGGCTCTTGGCGGAGAGGTGGGGGAAGAGCATTCCACAGCCCAGCCGCGTTGTGCGAGAACAGGCGACCTCCTGTGCGGGATCTGCTGATCCTAGGAACTGTCAGCAGATTTTGTTGGTTCGAGCGAAGATTCCTGGTAGGATTGTAAGGTCTGATCAATGAGGAAGCCCAGGGGTTTAGAGGAGAATGAGAGACCGGGGTAGACTGGAGGATACTGGGGTCACACTGTTGAGCCTCGTCTGTGTGACCGAGAAGGGAAGATATACATTGAGAGGTCTGTCCTAAATATGGTGGACCTCGTGATGCACTGATGGTAATGGCCCTGTGTCATCAATGAATATATGCCGGTAAAGCAGGCAGAGGTACCACTGCCGGACAATCACTAGTTCCTACACGTATAGGGTGAGCGAACAGTTTGGTACAGCTCCCACTTTGCCAAACACTAATTGAGAAGTAATAAAACCATAGCAGCAGCAGGCATTGCAGGATCACACAAAAGCAACCAAATAACAGGTACTAGCAAATTTTGTAAGCAGAGATGTAACCATATCCCACAGGAGCATGTGATTAGTACTGAAATGCCAGGATGTCTAACACATACAAGAATGTAGGTGAACAAAAACGTTATAATAGAAAAAGAGCAGCCCCTCACCAAACACGTTTCTCAGCTGAATGACTAGAGAGGGTAACAAACCACACATTAACGTTGGATACCTCCCAATTAATTCTTGATGTTTGTTGGGTGTTGTGTATTCAGCCTCAGCCGGCAACTTTGAGTGAACTTCATATAAACAGTTGCACCTCTGAAATTAGGGTTAACACCTACCTCCATTACAAATTCTGGAAGTGCACCTTTATTAACTCTGTTCTCGCGTGGCCAATTTGCATGAAATTTAAGGGGAAAAAGTTCCTAATTGAAACCTAAAGTGTGTCAACTATGATGTTGATTTGTCAACTCTTTAAAAAGTTCTAAAGGAATTCCATATCTTCTCGCTTTTTAATTTAACTTCGGCCATCTTATAGTAAATGTGCCCCAAAAAACCTCTGCCTGAAAGTTCACAAACCTTTAAAGGCACAGGAGCCTGCCTGTCATTCAGTATCTTTTCGTGGTCTTGGGAATTTTTATCTAGCCATTTTTGAGATACAAGCAAAAATGCAACTGTTTATTACTCATGTCCGTGTGCTGTACAGAAACCAATGTATAATCTGGGGGAAGTTAAACACAAATCACCACCCCAGAAGAGGGGTAGTAATTGTACCCAGCCCCTTTTGATTTAAAAGCCACCCACATGAGTCAATTGCAGAGTTTAACTCTTTCAGACCTCTTTTGTGGACCCACAAGTGCCGCACTGTGTGTGTGCTGCTTAATGCAGCACACATAGAAGCTGCAAAACGTCATTTTTGTTCAAAGATAGTTCATGTGCAGGAATGGACACGTTCCTGCACATAAACAATCAACGGTGTTTTGCTGTTTCTATGTGTGCTGCACAACGCAGCACACATGGAAGCAGCAAAAACGAGGAGAAACAAAGTTTCTCAGCATTTCGCATGTTTAAGACCAAGTTTTCCCTGGTCTTAATTTTGGAACTGCCTCCTATTTACGCCACCCTTGTAAATAGGGGACAGCGTCAAAATCAATGGGTGTTGTGGTGAATTGCCCACCGCAACACCCATTGGCCCCCCCTTTCACACTTAGGGGGTCATTAGTATAGCGGGCGGATCACCACCGCCCGTATGGCAGTGGCGATCCGCCAGCTAAAAATCACCGCCCGCTTACAAATTCCCCCCAGCCACATTACCATGGCGGGGGGACCCCGGCAGACTGGAAGACAGTCCGCCGGTTTTCCGCCGGTAGGCAATCCGCCCCATTGCCTACCGGGTAGACACCTCCATCCATATTACAATGCAGGCGGGGACCTGCCTTTCCGCGGCAGCGTTGCCGCCACGGAAAGGCAGGTGGGTTCTGACATTGGGGGCCCGTAGCCAGGGATTCTGGGGCGTGGGGGGTGCACATGGGGGGTACCTATGGTACCCCCCCTGCAGTTCCATGCACAACATGGCAGGCACCGCGCGGTGTGAGAGCACCGCCCGCCGCAATGTCAGGAATGCCGGATGCGCCCGCCAGTGTGGCGGGTGCATCCTAATTTCACCTACGGGACCCCCACACCAATGGCGGGTGGTCCCATTCCAGGACAGGATGGCGGGCAGACAAAGTCCGCCCGCCATCCTAATGACCTTCTAAATGTAACGTGAAGGGGTGCCTTATTTACAAGGCAGCGTTAAGCCACATAAGTGGCTTAACTCTGCCTTGTAAATAAGGCAAAGCCCCTATCGCCACCAAAACATCTGAAAAAGTGACGTTGTGGTGGCATAGGGGCTTGTAAATATGCCCCCAAATCTACAAGAAGGCAGTTGTGCTTATTCACTCAAACTAATTCGAGATAAGTATTCAAGCCCAGTAAAAGCAATGTTCGAGCACAGTATCAACCCCTTACTTGAACTTGTCGGACATGCTGTTTCTGCTCCTTTTCATTTACACAGACAATGCCACGAAATAGGGCAAAATGTAAAGTAAAAATGTAAAAATTAAAATTTCTCTTTGCTGTTTGTTGTCCTGCCCAGGTCTGCCATGCATCTCCTGGCAGACACAGACATGGAAAATCAGTGGAGGTGGCCAAGCTTTCGACACTGCAACCCAGAGGTCCTCTAAATGAGATGGGGTAATTTTTTGTGCCAAGGGTTTTGCCAAATTATGAATGATGCCCTCTCTAGTACAATGTGCCACATTATCATCAAGCTGACAGGTTAAACGCTGTAAATATAAGTTAATATCTCAATATGAAACAACAAAAGTGTGCCATACTAATGTCTATATCCTACGCTCTTGTAAAGAACAAGCATTCAAAGTGTGTCCCTTTCTGTATTTGTAGGGTGACATTGGACCTTCTGGACCACCAGGAGCTAATGGGGAACCCGGCAATTCAATAGTAGGCCCAAAGGTATGTGCATCCAATGCTATTGTTTTCCACCGACAATCTCTTCTCATGGCGATGAACTTTCTTCTACACTTCACCCTGATTAGGGTTTCGATGCCAGGGCTTTCATGAACATTATAGACAGATGAAACTGACTATAGCCGTCTGAACTCCATGATAGGACATTTAAGAAAAATAATAATAAAATATTCCAGGCAAACTCCCAGTGTGACTGGCCTCTGAATATCTCCAGCATCTGACCATTCAGGTGAAGTAGGGTTCGGACAATCATTTTTTCCTGGGTCTAGATTCAACATCCCCTATGATGTCCATCTGAATTCTATTTTTAAGAGGTAATGTTTAAAGTTGTTTGCATATACTTGTTTTTACATTATTATTCAGTTTAATATCAAATGTTTACCTAGCAAATTATATTTGAATGTAATTATGTTTCTATTAGTTACAATTGTACATAGCACTGTTACCTCTTGAAGTCATGTGTATATGCTTTATACAAAAATAAACAAAACATAAAGATCAAAAGAAAATGGTGACATTGGAGGAGTAAAATGAGTAACTAAAAAGACAAAAGTACATTTCATGGTAGTTAGAGCCATATAGTAGAAGATCGGAGAAGGTAGTAAAACAAAAATAGAAACAAGCGAACAAATTCCATAGAAAATGTTAGTTTATGGTTATAAACATACATGTTTTATTATGTTTCTGTATTGATAGGCCCAAGGGAAGCCACTGTTGTAGATTGACTCAAATGAGTTATTAAGATACATTTATAGCAGTAATGTAATCACACAGTCATTCCATAGATGAACTGTCATGTACATTAGGGATAACATCTTGAGAACTGATATGTTACTGATAAATGTGAGATGATTCTATCTCTGTTAGTGTTTGCTATATTGATTATTTTGTCGTGCTTTTAATTAAACATACAAATGAACACATATCCCCTCTCTCTACCCCTTTACCCCCATCCATGAATGAATTCCCCGGTCCTTCTCAGAGGCGGCTTCTTGAATAATGGTCTTTGAAGACTAAACACCCGCACTCAATGTGCTGGATCTTAACTTAAAAGATTTCAATACACTTTGATCTAGATATGTGATTTAATTTGGACTATGTGGAAACGGTATTCGTGCCTAATCCCTGGGGAAGCTCTTGTCGCTACACATACCCTAATTATATGTCCCGCAGGGATACCACAGTGGTAAAAGACTACCCAGAATTACTAAGTCTGCAAGTATGGCAATTCTGGGGTGCAATGTTACCACAGTATTCTGAGTTTCCCCTGCGGAATGGGGAATGGTTGTGGAAAATGGTGCTTGCACACTAAATCCTGCCTTCTGGGCACATTTTCCCACATACATTTCAGCAGGATTTCCTGGTGAAATATGCATGAGGAAAGAAATTAGGATGTGCGGTGTTCCTGTACATTTTCTAAACCCGGTACGTCCGTTAACTACATTTCTGATTGATTCTACAGCTTATTTAAATGTTACCCTTTGCTAGTTCAGTATCAATTCATAATACATCTTTCCTGTTTCATGCAGTTGAGTTTCCATAAAATATTTTAAACGGCACAGTAGGCGATACAATCCTGTAATAAAACTTTGCATGCCCTTCCTTTTTTCTGATTCCTCCTTATTGAGTTTGTGTAATTGTGTTTCTTTGTTTCACAGTATGTTCACTTATAGATTGAAAGTGGTCACTTCGCTGTTTATGGCTAGAACCAAATTCCCAGGTGGAGTTACTGGGTAGTTTTTAGTCCCACTCATCTTGTTTTATATGTTGTATTACTGCGCTATGTTGGGCTCTGGTCTCTGGAAGTGGCCTTCTTGGAATCCTCACTAGAGCACAGGTGGTAACTGGGGCTGTGATGTCACTGAGAGGATTCCACATACATGACTGTTGAGGATTCCGCAAAGGGTGCAAACAAGACAAGTCAGTCTTTTCACGTCCATGCCACAGTCACTCCCTAGAGCCTTTCCAGTTACTTCTCAAGAAATAGGCCTGGGTCCAGTGCCTACTGGATTAATAAATACATTGAAGACCTTAAGACAAAAGATTAAAGAAAATGTATGAAAACCTAAAGAGAAGATGAAACAAAATGCTGAAGTTTATCGAATTCCCTCTCATGTACAGGCCAAGAGACAAGGTGTGGATTTTTATACGATTCCCTCCATCTTATCAGTCTTCAAATAAGTTCATGGGCTTTCAGAGCTCAGCTCCAGTTGCATATTTCTCAGCTCAATAACTTCACAATAGAGACAGACTGTGACCTTCTCAGAGCACAATATCTGATTGAAAACACTTCTTTTATTCAGCGAACGTATGCAGGTTAGAGGCCACCTAAGAAACTCAGATGGGCACTTTCATACTAAAGATTTAGTGAGGGGTTAAAAGGAGGGATTGGCAACCTAAGACATAATTGCTCAGTTTTAATGAATACCATAAAAACTTTGCAATATGTTTGAATACTTTTTTGATAACCACTTTCATTGCCACTGTATTGTTTCTTTTTGGAGTTACATGTATTGATAAAATCTGCATCAGAAAAGGGCATTTATTTTTAGGTCAAGCGTAAGCGTACGACCTCTTGTATACTTTAGTATACATATATCTTTGTGGGCCAAATGCCATTCCTTGCTTCTCATTTGTTTGTTTCAATGTCCTTTAAAAATCCTTGCTTACTAGTGGCCAGTCCTGCCCCTTTGTCCCTCCTTTTTCCTCCAAGGAGCAGGGACTTAGTACAATATCATTATACTTCGTACTGTTCATCTGCTCGTCGGAGGGACTATTTTATTATGTTTTCAACCTCTTATTACACTGTGGGTGCTCAGACGTAACTGCTTACCTTTTATTACAGCATTCACATCTTGTCCTTCCTGTCCGAAGCCAGCAGCTACCAGCCATGCTTTCTAGCTACTGCTGCTCTACATCATGTAAAAAGTTATACCAAAACTTAAACACAGCTTGAAATGATACTTTAATATGCATGCTGCTTGTGTTTTTTCCTCCCCTCCAGCACTGGTGCTTGGCTGCTGGTTGAGGAGTTCGAAGTTTCTCCTCATCGGTTTTGCGCTGAGGCCAAAATGTTTCCTTCTGGAAAAATGTTCCCTTTACAATGTGCATTTGAATGTATTACATTAAATAAAAGCAGAACAAGAACACAGGGCCAGCACAGGGGCTGTGCGATCTATCGCACTGCATACTGACTTCAGACGGGCAATGTTTCCAAGTTTATTTTACTTTTAAAAGCATTCCAGGCATTCCTGGCCTCCTGCAATTGCCAGACAGTAAAAATGTCAAGATAACTCCGGTGATTGATGTTTTTGCTGGAGAGATCAGAGTTGTCTAGTGGGAGAAGTTTTAACTCATTGGGTTAATATGCCAGCTGGGAAGAAAGTTTACCATGGAGATTACAAAGTGCATGAGATGTAAATAGGTCAAAGGGTTACTGCTCTTCTGTTACTTGTAGCTTATAAATTAAAATCCTAACAGAACAGTGAATTTATAACTGTCATCAAAGAACTGCATGCACTGCAAAGTAAAGATTAGAGGAGATATTAAAGTTGCAAAAAGGGGTTAATCTGGATGGAAATTTATTCTTTTTATTTAAGAGAACCCCCAACTATGATGTTCTGTTTTCAATTCTTAGTTTGTGCTTCTGGGGCCCAAGCACTCTTTAGCAATGCTGCCTACCAATATGCATGACTTGTGACTCCTACACCCTGTAGTCCTCTGTATTATGGAACATTTCCTTTACACTAATTTATACACTTATGATTGATTGTCGCTGTGTAATTTGTGTGTGATGCAAAGTGCTATGACACACTACACTGGTATGTGTGGTGCTTTATAACTAATTAAATGCATCTGAACATTAATGGTTATGGAACTTTAAGGGACACTGTTAAAGGGTGGTGGTGAGGGAATCTGAATCACTCTGCCTTACCTCAACATCACCTGAGCACCACCTCAGCATCAATGCAGCACCACCTCCTCATCAGTGCACCACTAGTGCAGCACCAACTCAGCATCAGCGCAGCACCAACTTAACATCACCACTGCACAGCACTATTTCAGCATCAGTGCACCACCACCAATGCAACCCCACCTCAGCATCAGCGCACCACCACCTCAGCACAGCACCAACTCAACATCGCTCAGCACCACCTGATCACCAGCTCAGCACCACCTCAGCACAGCACATCAGCATCAACACAGCACCACCTCCTCATCAGTAAGCCACCACCAGTGCAGCACGAACTCAGCATCAGTGCAGCACCAGAGTAGCACCATCCCCTCATTAGCACAGCACCACCTCAGCATCAGCACAGCACTACCTCCTCATCAGTGCACCACCAACTCAGCACCAGCGCAGCACCTCATCAACATCAGCACAGCACCATCTCAGTATTAGCACAGCACAATGTCTGCATCAGTGCACCACTACCAGTGCAGCACCACCTCAGCAGCAACTCAGGACCCATGCAGCACCACTTCAGCATCAGCGCAGCACCAACTCAGTATCACTCTGCACCTCCTCAGCACCAGTGTAGCACCACCACCTCAGCATACGTCAACACCACTCATCATCACTCAGCACCACCACAGCATCACTCAGCACCAATGCAATATCACTCAGCACCACCTCCTCATCAGTTCACCACCAACACAGCATTAGCACAGCACCACCTCTGCATTCGCATAGTACCATATGCACATCAGTGCACCACCACTTCAGCACAACACCACATCAGCATCACTTAGCACCAACTGAGCACCAGCTCAGCACCACCCGAGCACCAGTGTAGCAGCACCACATCAGCATGACTCAGCACCACCTCAGCACCAGCGCAGCACCACCTCAGCATTAGTACAGCACTATCTCCGAATCAGTGCATCACCACCAGCTCAGCACCAAAGCAGCCCCACCTTAGCAGAAACTCAGCGCCAAGTCATCACCCAGCACCACCTGAGAACCAGCTCAGCACCACCTCAGACCCAGCGCAGCACCAGCACCTCAGCCGCACTCAGCACCACCTCAGCCCTACTCAGCACCACCTCAGCATCATTCAGCACCACCTCATCATCACCTCAGCATCACCTCCTCATCAGTTCACCACCAACTCAGCATCAGCGCAGCACCACCTCAGCACCAGCACAGCACAACATAAACAGCACAGCACCATTTTGGCATCAATGTACCACCACCACCTCAGCAGACCTCAGCACCCAAGCAGCACCACCTCAGCATCAGCAGAGCACCACCTCGGCAACAGCACTGCAACACCACCTCAGCATGAGTCAGTGCCACAGCGTCACTCAGCACCACCTCAGTAAGATTCAGTATCACCTCCACACCGGCTCACAACTATCTCTGCATCACTTAGCACTACCTGAGTTTCATTCAGAATCACCTGAGTATCACATCTGTACCAGCACACCACCACCTAAGCCCCACTTCAGATTTACTCAGCTCCACCTCAGTGTGCCCTCAGAATCTGGAATCTGGCATCTGTTGATTCTCTAACAAACATATATACGGAAGGGTCATAGGGAAAATAATTAAAGACTGAGCAATCTCCAATCCCCATTCAAAGACTTGACAACTAACATGAGATACTCAGTCTATTTAAACTAAACAGATACCTGCTAAGACTAGTGAAAGAGAATAGTGAAACTAAAAGTGGAAACCTAAGAGATCAGATAGTTTGTTCATAAATCGGTAAGATTATAGAGTCCATCAGCCCACCCTTAATGGCGGAGCCTCGTCATCTGGACCTATAGGAGAAAAAGGATTCAGGCCATAGTCTTGAGCCAACAGGCCCTGCTGGGAACCTGACCCTGATGCTCCAGAAGAAACTCTTAACCAGATGTATGTTATAACTATGTGAACTCCAAAAAATATATATATATGTGTGTGTGCAGTGCTCTAGTGCAAGTGCTAGTTAAAAATGACTACTGGGGCAAAAACCTATGTTTATTGTAAGTGTGTCCAAGTGTCATGTCTAAAATCACCTAATAGTCTTAAAATATATAGACTAATTCCTAACTAAATACAATTGTGGTCGACATGTTTCAGCCGGATGGGTCACTCGACCCGGCTTTCTTCAGGACCTCAAAAAATATAAGGAATGAATAGAGATAGCTATTTGTGGGGCAGTAGTTTGAATTGTGACGGTCAATGGAAAGTGATCACTAAATGCACAATCATGAGTGATGACATCGGTGATCAGGTTAGGGAAAATATTCCCTACTAGAATGAAATCAATACAGGAGGATAAGCCTCTGAAGTTAAAAGTTGGGGCAAAGGAAGTTGTGGGGATGGTAAGTTCATTTGCGAAGGCCAGTTGTAAAAGAATCATGGTCTCATTCAGAACAGACCCCTTATGAGAGTGTGAAAAATGGGGGATATTATTTTGTAAATGGTCCAAGTGACCGCAATTACCATTTAAGGTACTCTTACATAATGCTGAGTTAAAATCCCCCCCCCCCCAGATTATTATTGGTTCCTTACCTTTAGTGGAGATAAGTTGTTTTTGTAAGGAAACGCAAATTTCTTTTATAACCTCTGCAAATCTAGTATCCAGGAGGTTATTGTAGAAGTTAACTATTAGGATAGGTGACATTCTACTTGTGGTGACTCGTATAATCTGGTATTGTGGCTCAATTTTAAGGGTGTGGGCCTCCAAGGTTGGTATTAAATATGAGACATATATGGTTAATCCACCCTTTGCTCTGCCAGATGTTGAAGGGAGTGCTGGGCTGAAAATGGTCTTAAAGCCGTTTATATGTAAAGGGGTTGTTGACCATGTCTCCTGGAGAGCAATGATTTCGTTTTCTTTAATAAATGTAATCCATTCTTCGTTTTGGATCTTTAGACGGAGACCTGATATATTCCAGAATGTTATTTTTAAAGGTGAGTTTATTTTCTTGCATATAGGGTTAATCCTAAGAATGTTATGGTTGTATGCAGTAGGGTCCATGATGGTACTGGTGTCACCCTCCCTATGAGGTCTAGCTGTCGGAGGGGAAATATTTTCAGGAGTACTGATCTGTTCAGGATTGAGTGCGTTCCCTTGTTGATTTGTAGGTGTTAAGTGAGTTGAGAAAGGGAGGGTCTTATTTTTTCCAAGATGTAACTCAGAGTGGGCAGTTGATAGAGGTGGAGGAAGGATGGCGATCGGAGGGACAGAGTTGTCCGATGATGTTAACTGTCAGTCCTCCTCCTCTAGTGTGATAAGCTGTTCGAATCTGTTTTGGGTAAGGATACACCCATTCCCTCTATGAGTACTTATTTGCTCGCTGTGGTAGAAATAGTCAAGTGACACCATGTTAATGTGAGTGATTTCATGTGTTATTGTCCTGTTGATCCTGAGTAGAGAGCGAACTAGGCCTAGTGACCTAAAGTTTACAACCATACAGTCTCCGGGACTTTTTTTGTGAGAGTCACCAATCCAGCCCACTCTCCGCACCATCAAGATCTGGTTTATATGTCTTGGGTGGAAGTAGGTGTTTTTAGTAAGCCAGTAGGTGACCTTGTTCCTTAGCGAGACCCATGTTTCAGTAGAGTCTTTTTGTAAGAAAGGGACATTTGTTAGGACCAGAACGTATGGCCGGGCAGCTGGTGGTAAGTGTAAGTGATCTTTATTAGGGATAGTAGAAGCTATACAGTCTGCCCTGTTGTTATGATTTGGAGTTACTTTAGAGCTCACAGGTGGGTCTAATTCAGTATTTGGTCTTAAGGGTCCCTTTGTTATTTGAATCTTCATCGGTCTAGTTGTGGGGAGAAGAGTAGGGGTATTTACACTAGGGTTATTGGAATGATTGATTAAGGGTGGTGAATTCCGGTTTTGTTGTGCATTTGGTTGACTGGTTACCAACGATGTATTTGTCAAGTTTGGTCGGGTTATGCCATCGAGTACGGTTTTAGTGAGTTGGACAAATTTATCTTCAAATACCGAAGAAAGTAGAGAGATCATTTCACCAAGTTTGTCTTCGATGTCATGACTGACAGCTAATTGTAGTGTCTTTACACTATTTTCTACCGATAGCTTGATCGTCTCGCCAAGAGTAAATAATTGGTCATGGGGAGATAGATTTATTTCCTCTGTTTGTATGCCTATATCACAGGTAGCTGGAAATGGTAAAGTCTTCCCCCCTTTGGGAAGCTGACCTTTTTTATGTGTCCCCCTCCCTATACTCATTTTAGTTTTGGCTTTCCCTCGTGTTAGAGGGCCCTTTGATTGTGGTACACCGACGTTCGACCGGAGTCTAATTCGTTCAGATGAGGTTGAGGGGGGATTAGGAAAAGGTTCAGTGGTGATCATCAGGGTAGGTGATTTAGGCAGTGAGGATGAATTTGAAACATCAGAAGTTCTGTTGGATCTTGTCAAGGGTTCTAAAGAGAGCCTCCTTTCGGTTGATTGTATTTCCTGTATGATTAGGGATTCTGCCCTCAACAGATAGGCGTCTAATGTGCCCGCTGTACTTTTGCGTATTTCCATTTTGGAAAGGCGGAACGATTACAAACAAATGGAAATTGATGAGTAACACAATACGGTTCACGCTATGGTAAAGGTAAGATAAGACTTTACCGTCTGCTATGGTTAACAGAACCTTAAGGAGCAATGGGGGGGCAGTAGTCTTTGATCGGATGATATGACTTTGCGACAATATCCCAATGGCACGGCGAAGAGGAATGGCCCGGCCCGGCCTCCCTCGGCCCCGGACGGCCACAGACGGCCCGCCCTCTGCCCGGGCTCCGTCCGGCGCCGCCCGCGCATGGTCCCGCGACGCGGAGGTTGAGCGCGCTTTTAGTAGCGCCTCCAGGCGCGTCAAGTGGGCGTAACCTCCTGCCCCGCCCCACCAGGTTTTACTGGGAGGTGTAGTCCCCCTCCTGGCCGCAACCGCTAGCGTTTCAAACGCGGTGACAGGCGGCGAGAGGGGGACACGGGCACAGGCAGGCAGAAGGCAACTGGAATCCCCAGCACAGAGGGCAACGCACAGAGTCCGTCTCTGAAGCAGCAAACAGGTTTGAACACCCCCGCTCCACCGAGGTTGAGCGCGCTTTTAGTAGCGCCTCCAGGCGCGTCCAGTGGGCGTAACCTTCCGCCCCGCCCCACCAGGTGTTACTGGGAGGTGTAGTCCCCCTCCTGGCCGCAACCGCTAGCGTTTCAAACGCGGTGACAGGCGGCGAGAGGGGGACACGGGCACAGGCAGGCAGAAGGCAACTGGAATCCCCAGCACAGAGGGCAACGCACAGAGTCCGTCTCCGAAGCAGCAAACCGGTTTGAACACCCCCGCTCCACCGAGGTTGAGCGCGCTTTTAGTAGCGTCTCCAGGCGCGTCCAGTGGGCGTAACCTTCCGCCCCGCCCCACCAGGTGTTACTGGGAGGTGTAGTCCCCCTCCTGGCCGCAACCGCCAGCGTTTCAAACGCGGTGACAGGCGGCGAGAGGGGGACACGGGCACAGGCAGGCAGAAGGCAACTGGAATCCCCAGCACAGAGGGCAACGCACAGAGTCCGTCTCCGAAGCAGCAAACAGGTTTGAACACCCCTTGAGTATCTCATGTTAGTTGTCAAACCTGTTGATTCTCTCCTAGTGTCTGTCCGCTGCTCATGTTGTAATTCAGGTACTATTTCTCAATCTCCACCCTCCTATTGTTTATGTCCCTGCATAACAAAAAAAGCTATACCAAAGAAGCATTACAACAGGCTGAAGGAGGTTGCCGGCATTGCAAGGACAAAAAAACTAGGAGACATTTTTTGATAATTCTTTTTTTTAAAGAGTCATTCTATTGTACACAATGTTGTCTTTAGACTCCTCTACATAACGCTCCACAACACAAAATACCATTCCACATACTTACACTCCATTACACACAGTCTCATACCACATAATGCCAAGACACTCAAAAATACATAATTACGATCCACATAATACAACTGCACACAATACCATATAATTCCACTACACAAATCCACACCACAGTTCCACACCACACAATCCCACAACTAACAAGTCCAATTCAACTCACATAATTGGTACACACCACATACATCCACTCCAATAGCTCCAACTCTTTCCTTTTTTTTAAACTCATAGATCTGATGCTTAGCTCCTACCTATTTGTTCTTTTCCAACACCACAAACACAAAGCTATACACAAAGGTCCATACCACACAATTCAGCTCCACACATTTCCAACCCACACCACATAATTTAACACCAAACCACATACTACAACTCAACAACACAATGACCACACCAAACACATCCAATCCACACCACACAATTCTACATCGTGCCGCAACATTCAACTGCATGCCACATAATTAAACTGTACAAGTTACCACTCCACACGATCCCATTACACATAATGCCACTACACTGAATGCCACAAAATTGCTAACCATATAATTCCACAGCACACCATGCCACATAATGCCACTACACAAATCCACTCCACACCACACAACTAACTAATCCAATCTAACCCACATAGTTCCACTACACACCACTTACCTACACTCCATAACACATAAGTAAAATACATTGCCATTTACAATGCCAATAGTTTCAACACAAACAAATGCGAGACCGATTGCATTTCCAAAGCTTGTTTATAAAGCCTTAAATATATAGTGTGGATTTCTTTTTTTTTTTTTGTAAATATTTTTTATTGTATCGTTCAGGAAAACCAAGAGAACAATGTTACAAAGAGAAAAAGAATAAAGAACAGAAAAGAAAATGTCAAATGATCACTGCAGATTCCACAAATTACTAAAGACGACTATATATCCCATAGTACAAGGTAGAAAACACGGAGAGTTACATCTTCTACTTTAAATCTCATCAGTTTCCCAAATCGGACCCCAAACCCGAAGACCTCTTTTTTTAGCTCTTTTCCCTTTACAATTATAGAGTGCCATCTCTAAGTTAAAAACATGATGCAATCTTGCATACCATTCCTGAAAGGAGGGTGGTTCAGCATCCTTCCAGTGAATTGCGATAATTAAACGAAAAATGGCAGAAGCCATGAAACAAAAATAAACTTGGGAGGAATGCATATATAAGCTATCATCAATCCCAATTAAGATCAAAGTAGGAGTTAATCGTGCTAGGCCACCTGTGAATTGATTGAGAAAATTCTCTATTTTTAGTTTCAAAATGTCAAGCTGGTTACACCCACTAAACATGTGAATCATGTCTGCCGGGCCCTGATTGCATCTCGGACACCGATCGGTTTCCCTTTTTCCCCATCTGAACAGTTTAGCAGGGGTATAATAAAGCCTAAACAGAGTTTTAAAGT
This sequence comes from Triturus cristatus, assembly GCF_964204655.1. Taxonomy (NCBI): domain Eukaryota; kingdom Metazoa; phylum Chordata; class Amphibia; order Caudata; family Salamandridae; genus Triturus; species Triturus cristatus. The sequence goes on along the minus strand of NC_140593.1, from coordinate 239,949,088 downwards.
GTTGAGCTTTAAGGTTAGCTGCGAGAAAACATTTTTTTGACAAATAAAGGGACCTACAAATGTCCACGTCTGGATCCCCCAGCAAACCTGCCCAAACGCTTTCTGAGCTGGCAATATCATCTTGGTTGGCATTCAACATAATTAAATATAAATCTTTAACCCGTGGGTGCCTATGCCCCAGCCAATCAAGTATCGGAATATTATCCAGTTCAGTTATTTGGGCCATTGCTAATTTAATAATCTCCCTGAATTGTAGATATTTAAAAAAGGTCTTGGTTTCTACCCCAAATTGGGTTTGAAGCTCTTCAAAGGATTTTAGCTCAGATTGCTCAAATAGGTCCCCGATTATCTTTATGCCAGCCTGTTCCCAAGTTTTCCCTAGATTATCGTAAAATAAAGATGGGAACATGGACGAGCGCCATATAAAATGATACCTGTGCAGCTTAGGGATTCTCAGAAGTTTACTTGTTTTATTCCAGACATTCCAAGCGGTTCTAACAATTTTGAACCGCGTTTTTTTATAATAGCTCCCCTCAAGTTGCCTTAATAAAACACCTGATGCGAGATCCCCTAGAGCCAGCTCATAAATAGAGGGAGGAGACTCCCTGCTATGAATTGCCGAAATAATTCCTATTCCAGTTTTAGGCCGAAACAGACTAATCATTTGCTGCAAAGTTACAGCCCAAAAATAATATTGCATATGGGGGATTGCCAAACCGCCACGATTTTGTGGCAAAGTCATCAACTTTATTGATCTTCTGGTCTTTTTATAGCCCCAAATAAACTGTGAGAATATCCCTTCAATTTTACTAAAAAACTCTTTGGAGGGTTCAATCGGGATACATCTAAATAGATAAAAAAAATTAGGGAACATAGTCATTTTAATGGCATTAGCACGTCCTATAATAGAAATGTATAATTTATCCATTCGCTTTAAGTCAATGCTAATCTTAGTTAACAACTGTGCCAAATTAATGTCCCAAATAGTTCCTACCGCCGCATTTATATTTATCCCTAAGTAAATAGCCTCCGAGGACCTCCGAGTATCGTAGAACTGGGTATTATTAGAGCAGACAATCTTGGTTTTAGCTGTATTCAGCCTGTAGCCAGATTGACTACCAAATTCTGATGCCAAAGCCTCAATACGAACCAAAGCGGCCTGGGGGTCAGGGGTAACTATGGCGATGTCATCCGCATAGGCTAACACTTTGGTATTAAATCCCCTAACCACTATAGGTTTGATAGCCTGATCATTGAGCATCGCTCTAATTAAAGGATCTATGTACAAAGCAAAAAGAATCGGGGAGCATGGGCATCCCTGTCTCGTGCCACGTGCGATCTTAATTCTCCCGGATTCCATCCCCATCAGTTGTATTTTTGCGTAGGGTTTTATATACATGGCCTTTATAGCTGTCTGAATACGGGGACCAAAACCATTAGTACTTATGATCTGCCATAAGAAAGCCCACTCAACCTGATCAAAAGCTTTCTGAGCATCTAATAAAATCAAAGACATTTGACCCCCCGTCTGTTCGGTGATATCGAATAAAGAGATCACCTGGCGAACAAGGTCAGTTGTTCCGCGAGCAGGAATAAATCCATGCTGCCATGGACTAACCAGGGAAGCTATTATTTTTGCTAGTCTACGAGCTATAATTTTAGAATATAATTTCTCGTCCGTATTTATCAAGGAGATTGGTCTATATGAAGCGGGGTCTTCGGGTAGTTTCCCTTTTTTCAAAAAGATAATTATATTAGTGTCCTTCCAAGACTGAGGTGGAGTGCCATGATACTGTACTGCTAAAAACAAGTCCAATAACATATGAGCTAGCTCAGGCTGCAAAGCCTTGTAGATTTCTATCGGAATTGCATCTGGGCCAGCAGCCTTGCCGGATGCCATAATCTGTAATGCCTAAATAACTTCAGCTAGTGTGATATCTTTTTCCAATTCCTGTATAATTGTAGGAGGAATAATTAAGCCCAGCCCAGCTGCTATTTGAGGATCAATCTCAGATTTATAAACATCTCCATAAAATTCAGCAAAAACTTGAAGAATGTCCTGAGGATCAGTTACTATGTTCCCATCCCGCCGTTTAACCTCCGAGATATTGTTAGCTGCCGTCCTCTGTTTCAATTGTAATGCGAGGTGTCTCCCGGTCATCTCCCCATATTCATAATTATCCCTAGCCCGTGTTTGATATAATTTAGCATTCCTATTGTTATATATTCCGTTTATTTTAGCTTTAACCCTTATCACTTCTAATTCAATTAACCTCGATACATCTGTCTGTTTGCTTTCAATAGTTCGCAAATGTAATTCCTCGTTCGTGGAGAGATCAGCCATAAGTTGTTGCAAAGCCACCCTCTGGTCTTTCCTAAGATGCCCAGCAAAACTAATAATCTCCCCCCTTAGGCATACTTAGGCATACTTTAAAGGTATCCCAAACAATTTCCCTTGATGCACTATAACGATTTGCCTCAAAAAATTGCTTGGTCCAACTCCTAAAATGATCGAAAAATCCTTTGGTTACCAAAAGTTTCCTATCGAAGGACCATTTTAAGGGACAGTTCAGATGTTCCAGAAGCTCTATCTCCAGTATCAAAGGGTTATGATCTGATAACACCTTAGGGAGTTTCCGTATGTTGGCTCGCTCTATAAGGGAAGTAGATGTAAAGAAATAGTCAAGCCTAACATATTTCTGATGGGGACAGGAAAAGTAAGTATAACCAACATCTCCTGCTTTTTTTCGAGTCCACACATCGACTAATCCATTGCTCCCTGCTAAAGCTTTAAGGGCCTCAAATACCCGTGGCTTCCTCCCGTCATACTTTCCCAGAGAGATATCCGATGAGACCTAGGTGGATATTGAAATCTCCACAAATTATAAGTGGAGAAGGCCAGGCTGCTAACTCAAGCTCTAACTTGGCCCATAGATCAGAGTCATCGAGATTGGAGCCATAAATTGTGCATAAGGTTATCCTACAAGGTAATAAGGCTATTTCCCATCTCCCCCATTTATCCGCAAGGGTTCGCTCCGCGACAGGCATCCGAGTGGAGGTGTGAATAGCCACTCCTCTTGTAGTGGTAGTCTGCCGTGAGCAAATCGCCTGCGTGTACCCGGGAATAATATTTATCCCTCTTTTCTGGAAAGGTAAATGGGTCTCTTGTTGGCAGATAACGTCCGCCCCCCATGATCGAATAGCTTCTGCAGATCTATAACGTTTGCCAGCATCGTTCACCCCCCCTATATTCAACGAACAAATTCTCAGCCTACCCATCACAATAATTTTTATTCCAATGCAGTGACTTTAAACATTCCAGCATCTCAATATCAAGCAAGTTTTGCCTCTTTTCTGGTTTCCCTGAACTTTTTACACCCCACCCTTCCCTACCCACCCCACCGCCTACCCCTCGCCTCCCCAAACATCCCCCCACCCTGTAAATGAAAGCAACAGACCTGCCAGGTCTTTGGTGGATGAATATTGTGCTCTCCCAAAAATGAACAAAACTAACCTTAGCTAATACCCCCTATTTATCCAAAATAACGCCTCCCATGGCCAAATGGCCCTACGTTCTCCATTCTGACCGCCCTGAGAGAAGAAAGAAAAAGGGAGAAGGGGGGAAAAACAGGATATAGAATTAGCTTAATTACACCTAAGATTTAGCCTTCCCTCCTGCATCCAGAAACTCCTTCGCCTTTATCTCGGACGTAAAAAAACTTGTAGTATCCCTCCAAATTACTTTTAAACGAGCGGGGTTTAAGAGGAAGGCCTGAGCTCCCTTCTCTTGAAAGGGCTTAATCATCTGACGTAGACGCCACCGGCGCTCTACAGTGACATGACAAAAGTCAGGTCTAGCAAAAAAAGAAAACCCCTCAGCTTTTAATTGGGCCTCTGGTCTTGCTCTTTCAAATACACTCTGTCTCAACAGAAAATTACCAAAATAGACCAGTAACGCCCTAGGTTTGGCATCGGGTCGGGCAGGTTGACAAATGGAAAAAGGGACCCGGTGTGCCCTTTGTACCTCCTTATGCCAGTGCCAACCGACCAAGTCCGGCAGGGAGGCCTGCAATAATTGAGCCACATAGGTACGAGGATCAGACCCTTCACTTCCCTCCGGAATACCCAAAAATCTCAGGTTATTCCTACGCTGGTAATTCTCCCCCTCCTCCAGCTTCCACTGAATGTCCACAATTCGTGCCTCATGACCGTCCACTTAACCTTTAGAGCCTGCGACCTCTATTTCCAAGACTTCTGTCCGAGACTCAATATCGGTCATACGATCACTTATATCCTTACAAGTCCTTGCGACCTTCCTGATTGCCCCTTGAAGTTTACGATAGGCATTCTGTGACCTCTTACTTTCCATCCGGGATTCCTCCCGGTGTGCAACCACGCACTGCATAATTGACTCTAAAGTTGGAGGAGCCTGCATAAGCCCAGCTTCAGGCCCATTATTGGAATTAGGTTTAATAGTGCCCATCAGTTGGTCCCCGAGTGCGTAATCCCAATTCAGGGTCGCCTGTTTTTGGCCCTCAAGTTTCTTAGGACAAAGATTCAGAGATCGAACCGTTGCTGCAGAACCCGAGGCGGAGGCTGGCTTAACCTTATGCTGTGATGCCTGCTCGTCGCTGGACACAGTTTCCCCGCCTGAGTCTGAGCCAAGTTCTGACCAAGTTGTATCAGATAATGAAAAAAAGTCATTCGCCTCTGAATCTAAATCTTTATCCCAGTCCCGACGTGGGGTCCGACGACCCCTAGAGCTCCCTTTATATTTTAACCCATGGTCAGTCATCTGAGCGGGAGTACTCTGGGCCTTATCCAAAATTAATTCGATCTGGCCCCCCTGGAGCCCTGTTTTCCGATCAGAGGGTATAAAGTTCGGATTTTCCCCATCTTCCAGTGAATCCACCAAATACCCCCGGCTGGCTTCCTGAACCTGGTCGGGACAGAGATTCTGTTTACCAGTCCCCGAAGCATATTCATGTCCTGAACTGTCCCCTGGGGGGTTTACCCAGGTCCGAGAGTCTAGAGGTAAAGTTCCTTCCCGTAGACTGTACTCTTCAACAGAGGGCATAGGTACTTCCTTAACCTGACCATCCGTACCTAATGCTGTATGCAGCAACACATTGGGCGCAGGCTCATTCCGCCCCTCTTCTCCCCCACTCGGCTCCTTACCCGGCATTTTGGGGGCACCATCATCTCCGTCTAAACCGTTTCTCTTTCTGTTAGAGGGACCGGGAGCGCCTGACCTCTGATTAATTTGATTACTGACACTGAGGGCCGATGTGGCTGGGGCTGAGCGCCTCCTCCCCTCCCCTTCCTGTCAGCCGAGGTCTCCGTGTGAGCGCTGGGCTTCACCTGCGTCCGCGAGCCGAGATGTCAGTCTCCGGGGGTAGTACTGGTGGACCCTGGCGTTCCGCTGTAATTCTGTTTGTTGCTGTGGATTTTGGCCCCATGGCACAGGCAGAGATTGGAGCGGTGGCCGGCAAGAGAGAAGCACAAAGCCTCTCAACGCGCTCCAAGCGGAAAAACAGCTGTTCCGTGTATCGGGCTAACGCTGAAGCCCAGTTACGTAAGTTGCATGTATTGCTACTGAATTCTGCTACCACACAGCCATTGTTTATGCGATAGAATTCGGAGGGGTTCCACATCCTTAAGTTAAAGTATCAGCATTTCTCATAGTGCAGCTACATCATTTCGGGAGAGCAGAAACGGCTGTCGCTCCTCACTCCTCACTCAGCCGCCATCTTGCTCGATATAGTGTGGATTTCTTCTGTGTTGTACTGTGGGGAAAGACATTTTGAAACTCACTAATCATACAGATAATCCTGAAGTCTCACAGAACTGATCATTGCCCCATCCCAACATCCTCAAGCAGTGCCTGCGAGATCTATAGGTTACAGTCAGAGGGTTTAGGGGATCTAAGTTTGAGCCATATTTGTTGATAGCATTTAAAAAATGTATTATGGTGCTCAATACGTGCCCCAGCTTTGAGTACCCTTGGGATACACATGCAAGATTGTACCAATAATTGCTAATGCAGAGACATCCATTATAATGTTGGTTTCCTCCCTCAGACAGGAGCTTCCTCTCTCCTGAAGCGTTTGCAAGCTTGGGTTATCCCCGTTCGATTATATTTTTCAATCTCATTTTGATTCTGTCTTATGCAGCGGGGAACCACGCCTCTACGCTGCTAGGTGCGTCCATGGCCACTCCTCCTCCTTTCACCTCGCCTCACAGAAACGCCGCGCGGACGCCGCGCTGATGGCAGACCGCTGGATAACGCGGAACTCGCTGTTGGCAAATCGTCGCTGAGCTGAAGCTGCCTGAACGAATCTAGGACATCGCTGGACAACTCAAACCCGCTCAAGACGCTCAGCTACCATTTTACCTGGGTTTATATACAACGGAGGAAACGGAGGCAATCGTCGGATTACGCCATCTTGCAGGGTTACAACCTGCAGTTCCACGGTCCCGCTCTGAGCTCTGAGCATGCTGAAAGCAGTTCTGCACACCGTGAGTTTTGCATCAGACATAAGGAGGAATATAAGGGGCCTGCTGGCTAGTGATATGGACTGGGCTGCTTAAACCGTTTTAAATCAGTATTACACTGGGGAATTATTTCCAGTCCCCTCGGGTTGGCGTACTCGTCCGGGGGGGAAATTCTGCCTCCCTATTCACTGAAAATGGTGCGACCACAGAGGGAAGTCACTAACCTTAAAACGGCTAGAATCGAGGCGTAGAAAGTGAAAAAAAATCGCCGCGCCCTTGCCAAGTCAGCACGTCAAGCAGCTCAAAAAAGCGACATTGGGGCTGTCCCTTCCTCACCAGATAGCTCCCTTATTACTTCAGAAGAGGATACGTCCCTCACTATGGTGGCTATTAATCAGACTTTACTACAGGAGACGCTGCCGGACCAATTGAATGCTAGCCTGGAAGGGGATAATCAACACGTCTGCACTGGTGGTAATGTGCAAAAGGAGATGAAAAAATTTCCTTTATTCACTAAAAAACAAAGTTTACCACCTACCCACTCCTCTCTTCTTCCACCGGATATTGATTTCGGCACGTCTTCTCCAACAATTGGATCAGCAATTGGTTCAGCGCCTCCAGCCGAGGGTCAAGGCATCGACTACCCCTACTTGGTGCCCTCACTATCAGGTGTGCAGGTAGATGCTCCTGCTTTGATTCAGGATTTGCCAGTTTTGTCAGATCACCCTGAGTTAAGTCAAACTTCAGGAGACCCACAGGCTCCTTTTTTGCAATTATTGGATCTCTGTCCGGAATCTCAAGAATTACCTTCATTCAATGCTGGAATCTTATCGAAACTTAGTGCAGAGAAGTCTGAAAATTTTCAAATCGACATCCGTGATATGCTGAATTTAATTCTAGCAGAGATAAGGGAAATGAAAAAGCTTCAGCAAATCGAGATCAATACCCTCAACCAGCGTCTAGATAAAATCGAAGATGCTATCCAGGGTCTCCCTACCAGATTCTCTGAGGCAGAGGCCAGAATTTCCACCATCGAAGATCAATTGGTGACGGTGATGTCTGTGACAAAAGAAGCATACAAGAAGAAAAGATATCTCGAGAATAAGGTGGAGGAGTTGGAAAGCCATTCCAGGAGGTCCAATCTGCGTCTTGTGGGGGTGCCTGAGGGGATTGAAGGTGTTCAGACTCTCCTTTGGGTTAATACGTTCATAAAGCAGCAAGTACTACCTGATTACGAAGGAGATCTGTCAATCACAAGGGCACATCGTATTCCAGCCCAACCCTTTCCCAATTCTCCTTACCCAAGAACAATTCTTTTGAACTTTGCGGATTATAGAGTGAAAGAAAAAGTATTGGCAAAGGCTATCCAACAACGTCAATTCCCCCTTAACGAGACACAGAAATGTAGAATCTTCTCCGATATGACAGCCGTCGCAGCTCGAAGAAGAAAAGAGTTCGTTAAGATGCTGCATCTCTTCAAAGCCCATGGGGCTCAGGCCTCTATTGTTCAGCAATCCAAACTAAAAGTACTGGTAAAGGGGAGGTTTTTCATGTTCTCGGATATTGAGGAGGCCCAGACTTGCTTGAAGGGGATATCAGGTTCCTCAGGTTAATTGTGATATTCTGATTGGATTTAAGCTGACGCAGGATATTTGTAAGGAATGCTCTTAAAAAAAAAAAAAAAAAAAAAAAAAATGTTTTTTCGCGGCTTGTTCTGATTTGGTGTGGGAGGAGGGGTGTGACCATGATCGTACCACGGGGTGTAACAACACGACACCCAGGTTTAAGTGTGGGAGGTGGGAGATGTGGTTAGCGTGGTGCAGGGGGGGGTGATTCACACATCTCCAGGGGTGGGGTTCTTTCCAGGGTGGTGGGGGGTTGGGTGTTAGCAGGAAAAAGAGCAGTAGCAAGAAGGTTTGTAATGATACATAGAGTAAAGAAGCATGGCAACTGGTAGTTGTAAGATTTTGTCACTAAATACCAATGGGATATTAAACAAGAAGAAATATGGTGCACTTATAAGATGGGCCGCTTTTCTTGACCCCCATGTTCTCTTTCTTCAGGAAACTCATCTTAAGTCCAATTCCCCCAACTTGTTTATTCCTAAAAAATTCTCTAAGGCCTTTTTTGCTTCTTCAGGGGCAGCAATGAGAGGGGTAGCAATTTATTTCTCGAACAAAATGAATTGGGAGTTTCTTCAAGTCCATCGAGACATTTTAGGGAGATGGATCTGGGTATCAACTAAAATCAGGGGTCGGATAATAAACTTTATTAATTACTACGGCCCATTATCCGATAATGTATTACCCCTGACCCAGATCCACGAAAAGTTGATTAGTTCTCCTGGACAGATTGTCTTAGGGGGGGGAATTTTAATTATATTATGGATATCAGGAAGGATACCACTAATAAAAATAAAAGACAGTCAAAGCCCAATACCAAAAAAATGATGTCGACAATTATGGAACAGTTTGGGCTTGTGGATTCTTGGCGGGAGCTTCATCAAGAAACAGAATCCTTTACCTTTTACTCCAATCGCTTCTCTACAGCCTCCCGACTAGACTATCTTTTAACATCTAGATCTATACAGGTGATGAAGGCGCGGATCAGTAGTAATTCTTTTTCCGATCATGCACTGGTTGGGGTCTCTCTGTTTTTAGGGGGGAGAGATAAGGAACGATCTAGGTGGCAGATGGATCGTCTCCTTCTGCAAAATGAAGATTGGATCTTGAGATTTAGGGAGTGGATTGTTCAATATTTTGAGATCAATGATAACACCGCCACCCCCTTTGCCATCTGGGGAGGTTTTAAGGCTGCGGCCCGGGCTCAAGTAATAGCTGTTATGGCCGCTCAGTCTAAAACTCGGAAGTCACAAATCGAGAACCTCCAAAATAAGGCGGATCAAGAATATGCCTTAATGTTACATCACTCCCCCAATTCCTTTATCAAAGCTAGTAGGGAATTAAGAGATTTTTTTATCTTGGAGGAAATATGTAACTCCAAAATATACCAACAACAAATATATGAAGAGAGCCAGCTAATGGGGAAGTTGTTAGCCAATTCCACCAGAAAAAAAATGGAATCCTCTCTAATCACCTCCATCAGGGACCCTGTTTCGGAATTAGTGGTATCCGATAGGGAGAGTGTGTCACGGGTCTTCCTCCACCATTATGGACAGCTTTATTCAACCGAGTACCCGGTTAATAATGAACTAATCTCAAAGTATTTGATGGACATTGATCTCCCTACACTCTCCGAGGAGAGAATTAAAAATTTAGATAATGAAATAATGGAAGAGGAAATCATAAATGCAATTAAATCTACATCAGGGGGAAAGGCATGTGGTCAGGATGGATTCCCGATCAAATTTTAGAAGGTCTTTCTTAAAGAATTGTCATCTCCCTTAAAGAGACTTTTTAACGATATTAGAAAGGGTGCAACTATACCTACCGAGTTCAAGGAATCTGTAATAATATCTTTTGTGAAAAAAGATAAGAATCCTCTAGATGTGAACTCCTTCCGCCCAATCAGTTTACTGAATTCTGACTATAAGATTTTAATGAAAGTATGGGCTCAGCGCTTCCTCCCTGCTGCCCAAGAAATAACACACAAGGATCAGACAGGTTTTATAGCAGGCCGATCTATGGCTACTAATATTCAATTTTTAATTCACGCCTTAGATTTTTTTAACATAAACGAAATCCCTGCTGCAATAATTATAGTTGACGCTGAAAAAGCCTTCGATCTTGTGAATTGGCAAACATTGTTCTTAACGTTGAGGAGTTTTGGCTTTCCACAACAGGTTAATAATATGTTAAAAAATATTTATTATGGTGCAAGCGCTAAGGTGGTTATCAATCAGGAACAATTAGGGGAAATTATAATAAAACGGGGAACCAGGCAGGGTTGCCCGCTTTCCCCATTACTTTTCACCTTTTTTATTGAACCCTTGGTTTTAAGAATACGCAATAATGCTGCTATTTCTTCTCCTATTCCGGGGATGTCAAAAGTTAAGTTGTTCGCCGACGATATCATCTTGTATTTAACCCCCACCAAAGAAAATCTAGAGCTTGCCTTTAAAGAATTCTCTTTGTTTCAACAAATCGGTGGATATAAAATGAATGAAAAAAAGACCGAGATACTGGCTCTCAATATTGATCATAATGTTCTACCCAATAATTTGAGATTTCAAGCGATGAAAACTGACCCAATTAGATATTTGGGTATCTATGTTACCAATCAGTATCACAAATTATTTGAATTGAACTATCTTAGAACTAAACATAAGATCAAGAGACTTTTCGAACAATGGTCCATACTCCCCCTCACAATTATAGGAAGAATTTCTTTGATCAAAATGTCTATTCTACCTTTACTGATTTTTTTGTTTTTAAACGTCCCTATTCGCCTTAATCAAACCTATTTCAAGTTTAGGGAATTTATTTGGGCAAAAAAGTTTCCTAGAGTAAAATTAACCACAGTACAGCTGCCCATAAATCAAGGAGGTTTAGCACTTCCGCAGATACGAACATATTATCAGGCTGCCCTTTTCAATTTAGTGGTTGATCTAATTTACTATAAGTGCATCTATGATAGTTTTTTTATTGACAAAATGATAATTGAAGGGGGAACGCAAACACCCGCCTTTTTGAAGACTGCTAAATTACCTAAGAGGACCCGTTACAAGTCCCTACGAGAAGTCCAGTTTAGGCTCCAAGCAGTCTTTAAGAAAAATAGCTCCTCTGGCTTTCAATTTTTGGGTCTGGGAGAATGCAATAGTCTGGGCCTACATTTATAACCAAGATATATTGAGATTTGGAGTGATTGCGGGTTCTCACAACTTAAACACTTCATTGTTCATAAGAAAATAATATCTTGGCAAGAAATAATGAGTAGGGCAGAAGGTTGTAGAAAGCCCACGTTTCTTGAATATATGCGGATAGTTCATTTTATTTCCAATACTGCGGGCATTTTGAATACTCCACACTATACCATGGTAGAACTTTATGACCTTAAGCTCTCGGGACTTGGGAAATGGTACTCTGCATTGCGGAAGGATGAACACAAAGGGGATAGTTTCCCATATCGAAAAAATAGCAAAGGATACGGGCTCCAGATTTAGTCTCAGGGAATGGGAAAAAATATACCTTCTAGGGCATAGGTCTCTACGTGCCGCTAATTTTAAAAGAATGTCCTTTCTATCAAGATGGCTTGCATATTGGACTCCATCAATGATTCAGAAACGATATCCCGATCATCCCAATAGGTGTTTTCGCTGTCACCAGGAGGAGGAAGGTGGATGGCTTCACATTTTTTTTTCTTGCCCGCAACTGATACAGTTCTGGGGGGGGGATCTTCAATGATATGGGATCAGTTTTAGGCATGAGTGTCTTTCCCCAGGTTGAAACCGCATTATTCGGATACTCAAGGGACGAGGCCAATTTATCTAGCTCCGATAGGGTTTTTATAGCCATATCTTGTATGGTGGCACGATCCTTGATACTTCAAAATTGGAAATCTAACGAGATTCCGAATCATTTGAATTGGTTTAATAAAATGAAAAGGATCTGGAAATTCGAAGAGGCATATGCCAAAAGAGCAGGGGGTATAAGGAAATTTAAGAAAAATTGGGATAAATTTGAAGAATTACTCCTACTCAAGGATAGGCCCTAGAGATGGCGTGGATTCTCTAATTGGTTAAGAGGAATACAGTTTCAATCACTAAAATACTATTGATCCCCAAATGGACCAGTATAAGTTTTACACTATTCAAAAAGTACAATTTTTGGGGGTCAATGTTGTTAATGTTACTCCCCTCCTTAGGTGATTTTTAGTAGCTTTTAAATGGCTGTCATCTGAAATTGCACTTTACCCCGTTCGCTGATATCTTGTATTCCACAACAAAACTTGCTGCTAGCACAATTGCACTTTAAACTGTAATAATGTTAATAATATTGTATTTTAATAGGCAGATTTTTGTTGTTTTTGCATTTTCACTTTAACTTAGAATCCAATTAGGTCCTTAGAGCTCTAGGATGTGTGGAGCTATATTCGATTCTGCAGCTTTATTTTGCATTTGCACTTTATGCGTCTATATTTTTATTCGATGCCAAGTGTACTGTATTTGTTAAGGTTAACTTCGGTCGCTATTGCACTGGGCATATCGTCCTGGATTTTTAATCTTGTCCTGTGTGATTCAAGACGAGTTTTTTTGCTGTGTTGTATGTTAACTTGTAGTCCTATTCTGCATACGCACTTTATTTGCCAACTTGTCTATGGACAATGGAACGATATTTGTCTGCCTACTAAATAGGAAAATGCATAGCATTTTGTAAGTAGCCTTTCAACAAACCAACATCAATGGTGGGTTTAATTTTGGTGTTTCAATTATTGCATTTGCACTTTATTCGTGATGCTAAGAGTACTGTATTTACCTAGGTCGACTCCGGCTGCTATTTGCACTGGGCACTTTAATCGGGAACTTAATCTCTGCCTCGAGTTAATATTGTGTCTGTCTTGTGTCTCAGCTGAGTTATAAGTCAACTTGTTATATCTTTGCACCTGCACTTTTTTTTTCTTTTTTTCTTGCGACTGCCTAAAAAATATGAATAACTTATTGCACTTTGCACTTTGCACCTTGTTTAGTAGGTAGCCCACCAACAAATCAACATCTACGGTTGGTTTAATTATGGTGTTTTTGAATGTTGCTCTTGAAAATTATGTATGTACCTTTTTTGCTCTGCTCAATAAAAAATAATAATAAAAAAAAAAAAAGATTTTGTCTTAAAATGGAGGCTGTACCTGTTGTGATAAAGCTAAACATTTGGGGTCTGGTGACAGAGTACCTTACAGGACGAGGGTTCCTGAGATGGAGGGGGTCAAGTAATTCTAGTGGCTACAGCAACTGCAGCATAACCCTATCAAATGTTTTACTCAAGGGTGGAATTTGAACTAGTAGATCCAAACATTAGGCATTTTTTTGCTTATAAATCTGCCCCTATTCCTCACAACTACAAACCATATCAAAGACTGGAAATCCATATAGGGTATCCACAACAGCAAGCATGGTTTCAGGGCAATTTACCTCATGTGGGGAAGCTGTAAGAATGGATCCTTTCGGACTTCCTGGTGGTATCTGGCCCATATTTGCTGGTTTTATTCCTTATCCGTATGCAAGAATGTCCCAGAACTAAGATATTGGTTAGCTGAATTAATAACTATATCTAGATGACTTCAGCAATATGTGCTACAGATGATAGGCACCTGCTCCAGTGCAGACAAGTAATCACAGACTGCTAATGTGATTACGGGCAAAGCACTCACAAGGTGAGATGAGATCCCATTTTGGGTTGCTTACACAACAAATCAATTGGAAATTATCTGTCCTCACACAGCAGCCAAAGCTTGAAATGTTAACTATGTGTGTTCCTCTTGGTGTGCTACAACCCACAAATACTTTTACTACATGGCAAACTATAATTGTAGGTGTATATATATGTCTACGCATCCACAGCATATGCTTTCATTGGTCATTGGAAACCTTCGTCTTTATCTGGCTACCCGGCAGATTTGGATGTTCTGCAACAATCATCATACTTTCTTGGCAGGGTGTATCCACCATCCTTCCCAAGCATCTGGGGACTCTGGTAGGGCACACCTGTCAGGACCAACCATTGAGAGAGACTTTGCTTCATTCTGGAAACTATTGGTAAAAAGCTTTTTTAGTACATAAAGTAGTACTCTAGTAGTACTCCTTTACATAGTGACAAATGGGTGTCACTAACAGGGATAATTAATAAAGGAGCAAATTCACACAGACATCTTCAAGTATGTGAAGTATGACTCATGTAGTGCTAGTTCACATACTAACCAAATGCAATTCACTAAGTTGCAGGCTGAGAATTTACCTGTCCTGTACCACAGACACAAAACAAAAATATATGTGACGTGCTCTGCAACCTCTTATAGTAAGTACATTGAGAAACAGTTGGAGCAGACGGTGTGGGCCTTTCTTATGTGCTTCCAATAATATTGTTTGGCGGTGTGATTGATTTTCTTCAAGCAATGGCTGTTTCTCTATTCGTTTCACTTCATAGTTCTACATAGCATAGGCTGAGATTTCCACCTAAGCTTAGTCGAAAGGTTTTAGTTGGTGTGCACATAAAATGTGCCCAGAAAATGACTTGTGGTAATGTTGTGGTTATATTTTCAATTGTGTGTGCTCGCACCCTTCAAGAAAGTGCACTGTGTCACGTACCACTACTTCTTCGTGGTGTATTTGTGCTGCATGGTACATAAGGCATTCATGCATATATTGTTATTCTCCACTGTGGTGTTTGATATCATTTGTTTATTAACAAGATCCCAGTCTTGCTCTGCTATTATTCTACCATCAGCATCCAAAGGTCTCAGAGCCTCTTTAAAATCTGGATTTTTCAATTTGGCTCCAATAGCTTAGATTATAGTTGTTTAAGTAGTGCCCGTATGGCTTTAGGATTCATAAGAGGTAGAACCTCTTGAATTTCACTTGACACCTCTGTAGAGGATTTTCTTCTGTAACTCCCTTCTGGTCCCTGTAGCTGTACTTGTAAGCGCTTACTATGGGTTGTGTATAGTGGCCTGTGTAAAACGTTCTACTCCATTCATCCTTCTTATATTATTAAACACATTACTGGATGAGTGAGAACCATTACCACAACTTTATTTTATTTTTTTAAACGATTTCTTCAATCCAAGGATATAGATATATAGGATATAGCAAACTCACTTTTACAACACTTGTTTGTTCCCAACTAGGCCACAAGGGGATTCAAGCATTAATCAGATGCAGTTCATGCAATAATTATTTCTGACATTCATCTCTTATTTGATGCTAGGAGCATAACAGGTCCACTGCTGTATATCTGTAGAAAATAGAAACCAGGTCAAAACCTAGTCGGTTGCATCAAATAGTTTTCACAGATCTCTTACAAAGGTTAGGCAGAAGGGTCTACCCAATTATACTCCAAGCATGAGTGCTCTCCTGATGCAGAGCTTTTCAAGAACACATGCAGGCTCTTCCATTTTGCTAGAACTGTGGGCTGTAAACTCTCTTTTTACGTAGGTCAGGTAGAGAGCAGAGAGATGGAAAGAGAATTTGTTGTTGCGCTTACTGTGGGGGTTAAACTATATTGCATTCTTCTCATTTCACAAAGAAATCCCCACATTCAAGTAGGCTGTGACCATTCTTCTAACTCACTCACCAATGTGCCTCATGATGGTGCTTTGTAACACCTGCAGTGACCACATTATACAAAAGATCTTACAAGGATTTGCACTACATACCCAATAATCAACTGTGTTCTCTCTGCAAAATGACAGTTGTCTTTATTTTCAAGTCCTAACTATTTTGATCAATTTCTATTGTCTAGGGCCCGCAGGGTGCTCCCGGACCACCAGGGCCCATAGGACCTAAAGGAGAAGGCTTTCCTGGTTCAATGGTAAGCAATGCAATTTAGTTTTGTATCCCAACAAAAAACCCTAATGACAGATCATGGATTTGAAAAAAATGTTCTACAGAAAAGCCCACTTCTTGAAAAAGACAGAAATCTGTAAAAAGTGTAATCATGCCAAAATGGAGTCAGATATCCAGAAAATACATTTTACAATTGCATTTACTCATGTCTAGCATCAATAACTAAATGATTGTTGTCTAAAGAAAGTGCTTTGTAACTGGTTTATAAAACTCCGTACAGAATATCTGGTGACACAAATGGACAATGATATAATAATCCAAAGCATTTTATCTTCCTATATCATAAGTAAGCCAATATAGAACTAGGGACTTCATTCTGGTATTCCTTCATGAAACAACTTCCAGGCCTTGAGATCTGTAGAGGAACATACAAAAACTGTGTGTATTTCACAAAGCAGTCAAATTGCGGCACACTCTGAGAGCTGGTGCATCCGTTGGAGGTTGACCAAACCTCATAACAATCTATATACACACATATGTATATATCAACTCCCTCCCTAATCCCAAGGATGACGACACAGCATACGAGTTTGTTAAGTTTTTTCTTTATTCACTGGCCAACATTAGGTGGATGATCAGTTCTTTGTGGGGTTCTGTGGGGCAAAGAAAGGTAAGGCAGTGCTGAATGTGACTTTGTCCAGATGGATAATCGTTTGCACTAAGATCTGTTAAATGATGACCAAGAAAGCAACCTCCAGAAGGATTAAGGGCCCATTCCATCAGGGTTACGGTTGCTACCACTGCTTCGGCATGTGGAGTGACTGTCTTAAATATTTGTCAGGATGCAACGTGGGCATCAGTGCACACGGTTACAAAGTCAAACTGTATTGACCAACGCAGGTAAAGTAAGAGTGGTTCCTGGTCCCACTGTTGGAATGTAAGGAAGATGATTGGTATGTATTATTGGCAGTAAAACATGCACAATTCTCCAGCTAGCGGTGCAGAGAGAGAGAGTGTTTGGTTTTTAGCAACCGCCTTTCACCAGCAGAGAAAGACTGTGGGTGGACACCTGAACCGTTCAAGTGGTGCCACAGAAGCTGTTGTGACTACACTTTTTCATGAACACTTTACTTTTATTTTATAAAGCACATTATCACCTACAGAGAAGGTTTCTCTGGACAGTCGAAAAATTGAGTCAGTGGGACATGAAAACTGCTTAAAATAGAAATTAAGAAAAAATGTATTTGATCTTTTAACTAAGATGGAGTGCATGACCTCTCATTCAGCTTTATCAATAATGATGGATTATTAGGTATTGCATAGAGGTTGATAGTGCAGTAAACACTGGTTGAAATGTGAGACTCTAGGGCCTGATTTAAAATTTGACTGGCAGAAATTATGTGCAACTTTGTGGTGACGTTTCTGCTGCAGTCTATATACAAATGTGACCTTCTCCTTTATATAAGACTGAACTCTTCAGGGGAAGACTAAGATGCTTCATTTTATCTCCCTGAGCACATGACTTCTCTTTCAACTATTGATCCGTGATGGACTGAAAGACTGAACTCTTTAGGGGAAGACTAAGATGCTTCATTTTATCTCCCTGAATACTTGACGTCTCTTTTAACTATTGATCCGTGATGGACTGCAAGACTGAACTCTTCAGGGGAAGACTAAGATGCTTCATTTTATCTCCCTGAGCACATGACGTCTCTTTCAACTATTGATCCGTGATGGACTGGAAGACTGCATACTTTGTATATTGGTTCCATGACAGTAGATTTGGTTGTCCTAACAATACACGCTAGAATGGGTTTTAGTCATCACACAAGTCTATGCTACTGTTATTTTCCAATATGTTATAAATAATACGTTGACATGCCCAGTGATTGCTATAAGCTCTTTGTGGATGACATTGTTAAAATGGTTAAGATGAATATGCTTCAGCAAGGTCTCCAGGGCATACAGCTGGCGCCAGAATATTGCAGTTACAGAGTTAAAGTGACCTTAGTGTGAAGCAATTCATTCTAAACAGCAGAAGGTCCTTGAAGCTAAATCATCCTCCTTACAAAGAAGATGATTGAATCTAGAAGAATGCAACCATCATCCTTAAAGACACAACAAGGGTGGGAGCACACCGCTTCACCTCTCAGGCAAGGTTCGCCCCTGGGATTCTGGTAAATACAGTCTCTAGTAGCTTGCTTTGTTGAAATATTTGCGAGCTTTTCGCCAAAGTTGGGGCAGATGGTAGTGATCTCTAGACACGTGTTTCTGGTTTGTTAGCCGACATCAGTAGAGATTACAGTCTTACAATTTGGGGTTTGCTGAGTAGGCTGCCAAACATCATATCAGGTCAGGTACCTCTCACTGGTGCGCAGGTGCTTCATCCATGAGCTCGTCAGCTCTATGACTCACGGGCGTACTTTTAAACAGACAACAGGGATGGGATCACACCGCTTCACCTCTCAGGCAAGGTTCGCCCCTGGCATTCTGGTAAATGCAGTTTCTAGTAGCTCGCTTTGTTGAAATATTTTCGAGTGTTTCGCAAAAGTTGGCGCAGATGGTGCTGATCTCTAGACACGTGTTCTGGTTTGTTAACCGTCATCAGTAGAGATTACAGTCTTACAATTTGGGGTTTGCTGAGTAGGCTGACAAACATCATATCAGGTCAGGTATCTCTCACTGGCGCGCAGGTGCTTCATCCACCAGCTCGTCAGCTCCATGACTCACGTGCGTACTTTTAAACAGACAACAGGGGTTGGAGCACACCGCTTCACCTCTCAGGGAAGGTTCGCCCCTGGCATTCTGGTAAATGCAGTCTCTAGTAGCTCGCTTTGTTGAAATATTTCCGAGTGTGTCGCCAAAGTTGGCGCATGAGCATGAATATGTACCAAAAGTGAGGCTGTCACAGGAGGAGGCCTATTTTTGAGGGGCTGAAATTTCTCAGGAGGAGCTCCAGTTGGCTCTTCAAGTCCTTCCATCAGGTAAGGCCACCGGTACGGATTGCATACCCTTAGAATTTTATAAAACTTTTTTTTAAAGAGGTTGGCCAGGAAATCTTGGGTCTGTTTAAGGAGGTTAGAAATGGGGCCATATCACCGGCTTCATGGGAGACCGCTAACATTATTATGTTTTTTAAAGAAAGGGAAGGATTCTATGAATATGGGCTTCTATAGACCGCTAACACTGTTAAATAGTGATACGAAACTGTATTCGAAGATATTTGCATCTCACCTTAATAAGGTTATGCAGCAGTTAGTAACAGTCTGGCAACATGGTTTTATTCAGGGGAGAGGGACGGATGACCATTTCAGACGGCTTATTTAGTTATTTGATGCGTTAGAAGTATTAAGGAAACCTATAGCTGCAGCCTTTTTGGATGCCAAGAAGGCTTTTGACCGCGTGTCATGGAGTTATTTATGGAGGTGTTTGGAAGCTAACGGTCTAGGAGTAGGGTTTATTAGAGCCATTTAGATTCTATATGCTAAACCTATAGCCCACTTACAGATCATGGGAGGGGCGTCTGAGGCTTTTTCAATAGGTAGGGGAACTAGACAGGGGTGTCTATATATATATATAGATCCCTTTCTTCTGTGTCTTGAGGCTTCCCCGAATATTTCTCCAATTAGGCAACAAGGCTGGGACACAAAATTGTTGGCATATGCCGATGATGTGTCAATCATTACATTTGATCCTGAGAGAGCGATGGCCGAAGTCGAAATATTGGCTGAACACTTTGGCATATTTTCTGGCTATCGGTTGAACAGAGCTAAAACCCAGATACTAATAAATAGGTATACCTCTGCCGTTGACAGTAGGATTTTGGAAGAAGCTATATATTTAGGCATACGTGTAAGGGCAAAGGTTGAAGATATTATAGACATAAATCTTACTCCCATAATCGGTAAAATTAAGAACGATATTTGGCGATGGGGCAATTTAAAATTGTCCATAATCGGCAGATGCACCCTGATTAAAATGACGATTCTGCCCAAACTACTGTACATATTATGTACAATTCCTCTTGAAATTCACAATGATTGGTTTAGGCAGATCGAGAGGGAGGTTGCTAGATTTATATGGTCATATAAGCGGACTCGCAGATCGAATACATTTCTTTCTCTCCCGAGGGAAAGGGGGGGGCCTTGGTTTACCTAATTTCAAATTATGATTTAGCAGCTGCTTTACAATCTTATTGACCTCTTTTTGGCATAAGAAAAAAGGAAGTAACCGATTCGAACTATAGTTCCATCAATATTTGAGAATCTGATTGGCTCACCGGCCAATGGCGGTCTATTAAAAATATATGAATCTAGTTATTTTAAAAAGGCTCGTTTTAAGACTTTAATAGCAGCATTTCGAAATTGGTTGGTTATTAGGAAAAAATTAGGGCTTGGCAGATACAGTAGATACACACCAGTGATTGCTAATGATCAGCTACCTGAGGCTTTGTCAGATGAGTGTTTGCAAAGGTGGGAGAAAGCCGGGGTTTACAGGATAGGCGATCTTTTGAATGGGTATCATATTGCCTCTTTTGAAGTACTTAGGGCCAGATTTAACATTGGACATCGAGAATTTTTTATGTTCTTACAAATACGGTATTTCTGTGGTATCTTGTATTCGTTGCCATGCATCTTTCCTACTTCCCTGCCTTGCTGCTCAGCCAGAGTGCATGTGTTGTGAGTGGATGTGTTGTGGAATGCTGGTGCATGTGATGTTCTGGAATGTTGGGGATGCCTGGTGGATGAGTGTCAGTTGGGAGTATGGGCTGAGCAGCAAGGGAGCTGCTCCTGGTGGGGCTCGCAATTATCTACATGCTGATCTTACCATCTTCAATCTTCATCAATAAACCATCTTCATTTGATATACACCTCGGCATCAATGGATTTATTTTATATTATAACAATTTCCTTTTCAGAAAAGCTGGTGGGGCAGCGGGTTTTTCATTGATACCATTGATGGAAGCTTTAATTCGCACATCCGGCTTCTCAATCTCGTCTTTGTACAGCTTGTTGTTGGAGGGGGTTACTGATGACCTTGAAAAGCATTCACTGAAATGGCAGGCTAGGGTAGGTGTCGCCAATTCCTGCTTTTTGAAGTCAATAGAAATGGGCAAATTTGTATTATTGTCTGCAAATTTGTGGGCACAACATTTTTAGACTCTTTTTGACTTGTATATTATGCCTGCAAAAATTAAGTTGGGCGGTACGGAGGGGACCAAATGCTTTAGGTGTAAGGTATACGGTGCGGATATGACTCACATCTTTTCCACATGTCCCAGTTTAGATTTAATAAGGAGGGAAATTTCTGGCTTTTTGCAATATGTTTTAAAAAAAGAAGTACTGCTCTCTCCTCAGCTTATGCTACTAGGGGTAACGACACAAGATGCCCTGGCAGTGAGCTCTTATTTATAACAATGTCAGTTTTTAGATTATGTGTCGCTTCAGCGTGGTTAGATTCTTCCCCCCCCCAACTTTTCAGCAATGCTACACATATTTAATCTGGAAAAAGCACTCTATGAACAAAAAGGTAGAAATGGTAGAATGAAAGGGCGGACTCCTTTAAAAGATTGGGCTAATGCATTAATTCAGAAGAGGTAATTTGTCTATTATGATGAGCTAGTCAAATTTAATAATATGTTTCTCTTTTTCATGAATATGTTCCCTGGTCTATGTTAGTTGTTTTCGCTTTCTGTATTTCATTATTTCATTATTTATATGATCATATTGCTGCTACGAAAAGGAATATTGTGTTACATAGATTTAAGCTGTTTTTTTGCTTTCTTTTGTTTTTGCTTTTGCTTTGTGTTATGTCTAAAAAAAAAAGGAAAATGCATGCTGATCTAGTCATCTGAATTACTTGATTAGTGCAGTCTTCTCATTGCTGTTTCATTAGGCTGAAGTTTCTTTCTGACTTAACTAATACATTGCTGAGCAGCTTAAAAGGACTCCCCTATTATCCTCAATAGACTTCATGATTTTACTAATGTCATTAAAAGAAAATCATGGGTACAGATAGAGCTACATGTTACCCAGAACCGGTTTACCCAGGACCGGATCACCCGAGTTATGGGCCCATGTCCCTTAGGGAGGTACATGAAACACACAAAAGTTGAAGGGAGAAATGCTTGCAATTTTTCTAATTTTCGATAGCAAGCCTGTTTCATAAAAAGTTTTCTTTTTTTACACAATCATATTCTTCATTACTTATTATGTCATTGTGTTTATAGTGCTATCATGTTTTCATGCTAAAAATGTAAACACGAATTCCTGAAAAGGAATGTATTGCAAATGTTATTCCTCGCTGCCTTTAAGATGTAAACAGAATAGGTTGTTTATTGTACACATACCGCAAAAAGTTTATATGTTTCACTTATTGAATTAAAAATGGTCATTGTCCTCGTTTAGAAAGGGATGGAGTAGCAGGGATTCGGTTCACTCTTCGTGTAATCCGGTTACCGAGTATGTATATTTACCCACTCTCCTGTATGTCTTTGATGGTTGACGTAACAACTGCAAAAACTTCATGGTAATACCATCACTGATTACCAGCAGCTAAAGATAGCAGCTGAAGAAATAGCTGGTGGTGAAAAAAAAAAATCAGGAAATGTCAGTAATCTAGTTTCCAGAAATGATTCCCCATCTTTTCTGCCACACCTCTAAATGCACCGGTAATGCCTTGCCCTGGCGGTATTACCGCTGCCGGTCCTTATCTCTTTATTTAACACTGGGTTCCGAACTGCTTGATCAGCAGTGAGTAATCAATCCACCCTGCACCAACCTTTCTCTTTGTTTCATGGCCAGCCCAGCTTATCAATATGAACCACTTAATTTTCCTTCAGTATGCTTGTCATACCATAATCGAATTTACTTTGAAAACCCTCGTTATCAATTAAATAATACAAAAAACGATCCCAAATAATGCTGTTTGCACTTGTCCATTTCATAATGGAAAAAAAACAGTCACCCTGAAACCATAACTCTTCGGTGTAACTAACGCGTCACAGCGCATACAGCGCTATACAAATAGAATATTCGTCTCCCCGCTTTCCTATCCTGGAAACGCCCGATGCGAGTAATAAGAGAAACAAATAGATTAGTGGGTGACGTCACCAAGATCAGGAAACCATAAAATGCAAATACAGAAATGTACGACACCTTTACGATTTTTTGGCATTAAGCTTAAGTCTACACCCCTGAGGCTAATTACACACCCTGATCAGAGCACATTCGGGGAAATGTACGTTTAAGAGGCTACCGAATGCTTAAAATAAACACCAGCATATTCAATTTGGAACTTTTGCTTTCACGTTCGTTTTGAGAAATATGCCAAACATAGCATGTGAAAAGGGAATCTTTTTACCTTTTAAATCGTCTAAAATAAAATCTTCATTTTATCATTAATAGGAGTTTGAACAAAGATAATATATGCACTGCTAAAGCCATTGCTACCCCCTTAAGGTTGGATATTTTTTTTTTTTTAAAGTAAGATTATTAATATTTTAAGAACGCAATAATTGCTAGGTCCCTCGTCAGGAGACCACTGCAGCTTTCACCACACATTGCCCCTGCCATGCTGCCAGTGATAGTAACAACACAGCTACGAACCATCACACTCCTACAAGTGTGACAATTCGGACTATTTCAGGACCCCAAAGCTTTAAGACCGGCTCGGGCACCAGGTACTAGTCATTTTTAACGTACATTGAATTAATAATTAACAGTTGTTGTGTTCATCTCTAAATTAGTCAGACAGCGCCATTTTACAGCAGACTGTCGCAATCTCTGGTGTTTACAATGAAGTGCTGGTGCCGAGCACCGGAAACCACCGGCTCAAATTAAGCACTGAATGCACTTCCCTTGCTAAAGTTCATATGTACATAGAAGGTTGATAAAGTTACTCCCCAAAAATTAATTAAACAATAAATTCTATGTGGATAATTTGCATACTTTTTTTCTATGGATACTGCATCATTCTTTCATTGAAATCAGTAACTTTTACCCAAATTTGGCGAGGTTTCTGGGTATGCCCTGCTTATACCCATCATGTTCTGGAATTGTATTAGTTCAGATAGATTGCATCCTCTGCTGAAATGAGATTTCTGGGACTTCATTTCAAATAGGTTGCACTAGCCCAGACTGTGCCATGGCACACCTTTTTAAGTGGGTGTGCCTGGCGCAGACCGGACCACTCCACAATATTACACTTATGCACTGTTTCCATGCCTGCACTGCGAGCAGCACATTAGTGAAAGGTGGATTGGCTGTTTGATGTAGCTGGGCTGCTTTTCACTGTGCAGGCAAAATGCCACCCTTCAGTTCAATGTGGATAGGTATCTCCTGGCAGGCAGGTGCAGTGAGCGATGTCTATGAATTCTCTGGTACCCTTTTTTCACCCTCTCAAAGGGCGCCCTTTGGGGCACACTTACTATGCATCTCCTCTACATGGTGCACAGTCAGTATAACTCAGCCCTCTTTTCCTCTGCAGCCATGTCCGTAATACGTGCATGGAGTGTTTCATCATTTTTATGGGGCCACACTCCCATAGAAATGAGGGATCACTCCTTCGTGATCATGTTGGAGCACAATGTTCATTGTCCAAATTTGTATTATAGAAAGAGCTGCACAAGCATCTGCTGCTCATTCGGCAATATTGAAATGCTCCTTGTTCAAGAATGTGGGTAAAAACATCCATTTTGCCCATAAGGCACTTGGAGTAATTCAGCACCTGTTATGTAAATACCAGCTTTGCTTAAGGGCTTTTATGCAAATTGTGTTCCGCTTCTCATGGAAAAGATCAGAGCCTATTTGCAATTTAAGAACGATGCCTCCATTTTGTTTTCAAGACTTTGGATTCTAGGACTACAGCAAGGCAACATCCCACCCAGCATATCAGAAATTTAATTTCTTTATGGTTATGGCAGTAGTGGGTGTCCATGTCAGATTTTAAAGCTTATTTCTGCTGGATACATCTTCCAACAGATTCCTCAGCTTTTGACACCACGTCAAATTCTCCTCAGAGGACTTCAGATTTCAAGCATTGCAGACGGTGATGCAAGAAGATGTTCCTTTTGGACCACCACAATAGCCTTATGTGGTGTTTGAGGTCAGGTCATATTTTCACACCCTGTTAGTTTTGTAAATTCATGCACCCAAAGGCCATCAGGGAGAGAAAGACCAAGTTAGTTTTGGCTAAGGCCTACAGGGACAGTTAGACTCCCTCTCCCAAAGTTCAGTAGGGTTCCAGGTTATGTTCTTTGAAAAGAAAGTCCCACGAAAAGAACAAGAAGTTCCTTAGGAAGGGGAAATACTCAAGGTCGTCCGCTGATGCCAGGCTATTCTTTGATAGCAAGCAACCCCCAGCACCTAAGAAGTTGAGACTAGAGTTTCCAATCCTTTGCCCAGAACCTCTCAGGTTGAGACCTCTGGGCTAGTGATGCTGGACCTTTTCAGAATGACTATGCAACAATCTGGGCTACTTCCCATTGGGATGGGGGGGCCTGTTCCTGCAGGCTTAGCTACTACAAATACTCTGATGCCTTATAATGCTGCACCTCTATGGGCTTCTGCCCTGGTACCTAAGGTGAAGTTGAAGCCAGCCAGAGCACCATGTCTGTGCATTCAAGTCCTTCCTCAATACTGATCTTGAAGTCAGCAATGACGACACCCACTGAGCCAACTCCGGTGCAGCCAACAAGTCAGAAATCCTGATCCTTTTTGCCTTCCTTCTCTACTTTTTTTTACCTTCTTTTTGTTGGCTTTAGGACTCTGCAAACTTTACCACTGTTAACTAGTGATAAAGTGCATTTGCTCTCTCCTCTAAACATGGTATAATTGGTGTATACCTGTTTGGCATATTTGATTTACTTGAAAGTCCCTTGTAAAGTGGTATATCAAATACCCAGGGCCTGTAAATTAAATGCTACTAGTGGGCTTGCAGCACTGCTTTTGCCACAGGAGTAGCCTTTCAAACAAACCTGTCTCAGGCCTGCCACTGCAGGGCCTGGGTGTGCAGTTTACTGCCACTTCGATTTGGCATTTAAAACTACTTGCCAAGCTCGAAACTCCCCTTTCTGTACACATATGACACCACTAAGGTAGGCCCTAGGAAGCCCTAAGGGCAGGTTGCTATGTAAATGAAAGGTAGGATATGTACTGTGATGTTGTGCATGTCCTAATAATGACAAACAGCCTATTTTCTTTTTCACTTCTATGAGGGCTACTTCTCTGAGCTAGCATTGGGAATTTCTTAATACACTGTTAAGCTGTAATTCCTGATCAGAGAAGAGTAGCTTTTCATGTTTCATATGTTTAAAATGGTAATAACAAATCCTCCTTACTGGTAAAGTTGGATTTAGCATTACTATTTTAGAAATGCTACTTTTAGAAAGTGGACATTTCTCTGTACTTATAACTCTGTGTGCTTTGCTGCCTGTCTCCAATACACACCTGAGCTGGGTGACAGCTACATTTTGTGGATTCCCTCTAGACAGCCACATTACAGGAAGGATAGGTGTGTCTGGCTACCCATCTGTATACATCTGCATTCTAATGTCCTTGCCTGGGCAGGTTGGAAGGTAGGGGCTAACATCAAACTTGAATAGGCTGTGTCCTTTACAAATTGCCTCTTTAGATAAGCCTGACTGCTCTGTGCCAAGCTACCAGAAGTTGAGCACATGTATCTTTAGGTGTGTATCTAGCTTACCCAGACAAGAGTGGTGGTTCCTGCCTGCCTGAGTGCATACCTCAGCCAACCAGCAGTCCCATTTCTAACAATTATTATGTGAGCATCTTCAATGCCCCAGAGTTTTGGCTGCTTGGAAGAGATTTGTGGCACGGATTCAAATGCTTTGGGCTTGAAGAAGAAGAGGATGACTCAAAAGTGGATCCTCTTGTGTTACCTTAAAATATGGACACTGGCATTTACTTTGACTGGAAATATATCAGTGGCCCAAAGACTTCATCAGAAGCATAAGGGACATTTCCTACCCCTCTGGCTCAGCGTTGGAGGAGGTCTCCTCTTTCACAACAGTTGCTCATAAGGCAATGGAGGCTAAGGAAGTGACTTTGCTTTCTGTGGAAGTGAAGTTTAACATTTTGACAGAAATCTTGCAACCCTCCACAAGTTTATGAAGCCTTTGATTGTGTTTAATGAGGTGTTTCTGGACCCTATAATGGCTGCATGGAAGAAATTCTTTTTGGGACCAGCATTGCACAAAAAAGAACGCCAGACACTTTAAACCTGCTCCGAGTCACCTGCACTTACTGTACTCTCATGTCACTGGAGAGTTGGGTTGTTAATGCATCACCTTCTAAGCAGAACGCAAATGCCTTCCTTACAGTTACATCAGATAGGGAATCCTAGAACGTGGATGCCTTGGGCTGCTTGTTTTTTGCATCTGGTCATTTTGCTCTCCACAGGACTAATGCCATCTGCCTTTTAATCCAAAATGTCCATGCTTTTGGAGGCATTTCAGTTGATCTCATATCTTTTTATCCAAGCTTTATTTATCCTTGATGTGATTGGCACATTTGTTAAAATCTCTTGAGTTCATAGCCTCCTCATAAGTCTTCTTCGCCACCTCAGGTACACAGTGAGCTTCAGCTCCACAACAGAACCCTCCAAGCAATTTTACGTTCCAGTCCTCCCATCCCTCCCCACCATGGCAGACCACCTTCAACCCTGACCCAGTACAAGAGGAGGCACGATCCACCCCACTTCCTGTTTTTTTTGTTCTGCGCTGCAGACTCTCCGAGCACGATTGACAGATAAGTGGGGTGAGGTCATGCCTTAGCTGGTCCGGACGCCCGGGGTAAAGGCCCTGCGAAGCAGGCTGTGGTTGAAACTCTCCTTTTTTCCTTATTCTACGTTGCTTTTCAGCAAGGCTCGGCGAAGCAAGCTCATTGTATAGGTCGGAAGCCCAGCTTCAGTTGGATCATTCTGGGAGTGTGGGGGCCATGCAGCGCAGCCGCTGATTGTCACTCTGCCCCTACGCCCGCCCATTTTTTTCTTCACAGGTCTCTACGGGCTCTTTGTGTGGGCAACGCCCTCCTGGTCCAGATGATCTACCGACCCGGTGCGCGTCTTCACCGGTGGCTTTTGTTTCCCAGGACGATTGTAGGGCGGCCAAATGTTTTATGATGGCCCAGCTCGACTTTCCTCATGCTGCGCCACACTTTCCTGCCTTTCTGGCATCTTGCTTAGGAATGTGGACGTGGCACCCAGTGTCGGCAGGCTCCCTGCTGTTGGTATATGGTTACTTGGGAACCAGCTGGGTTTTCGGTTCTGTATGTTTTTTCACAATGCCAATTCTCTATTTATTACCTGCCGGTCACTGGGGGAATTGTCTTCTTCTCTGTGTATGGGCAAGATAGAGCCTGGTGAGGGACCCCACATGGAAGCAGGCTCTGGCTTTCAGGCTTCTGCGAAGCAGGCCACCCAGCAGATGATTCAGGCTGCTGTGGCTGCAGCATTTAAGGAGCGTGAGGGCCCCCATTCCCCTAAGAAGCAACATCTTAAGCCTTCCACCAGTGCGGAGGTGGATGGGGAGGAGGATGATCTCCATGGCATATGTGCAGGAGCTGAAGGAGGTCCTGCAGCACATTAAGGATAATCTAGCTTTTTCCGTCCTTCAGATGGAGGATGATGCTGATGATTTTTCTCTGTTGGCTGGGTTATCCTCTCATGGGTCCATCATTTCAGACGATGCCTCCCCTTCGGACCCAGTAGAGAAGAGGGTGGAGGCAGCAGTTAAGAGGTCTTTTGCCGCAGCCAACTTCTCCATTATGGCATCAGCCTACCTCTCCTACACCGTTCAGTCGCTTTTAAAGGACTTTCCGTCTCTCGCCGAGGTTATGGAGCACTCGTTCTTGAACCATCTCCTGTCCCATTGGTCTCCTTGTTCCGCTGCTTATGATCTTCCAGTGGTAGTGTCCCCTCAGATTCAGATCGCCTAGGGTTGGTGGATGGTGGGGCCCAATCTGACCAGGGGTCTTCCTAATCAGGTGTCCCCCTCCCGGGTGGTGATGACAGATGCCAGCCAATTGGTCTGGGGAGCGATGTTGGATTCCTGGTCGGTGCAGGGTCTCTGGTATAGGTGTGTATCTAGCTTACCCTGACTAGAGTGGTGGAGACTGGAGCTGAAGGCGGTTCAGATGGCTTGTCTGGAGTTTGCATTGGCACTTCAGGGGCATCATGTTCTGTTCCAGACGGAGAATCAGGTGGGCAATGGGTTACCTCAATCACTAGGGGGGCTGCAGTGTTCGATCCCTGTGGCTCCTGGCTCAGGAGATTCTGACCTGGGTGAAGGGCACTGTGTTGTCTCTGCGGGCGGTGTATCTCCCGGGGTTAGTGAGCAGGGTTTTACCCCTTATGTCTTCAATTTCACTGTTAGAGGAGGTGTTCCGTGTGTTGCAGATGAAGTTTGGGTGCCCGATGGTGGACTTGTTTGCAGCCAAGGACAATGCTCAGCTTCCCCGCTTCTACATGATTATTCTCTGTCCGGAGGCGTGGCGGGTGGATGCAATGTCATTCAGGTGGCCGGACACCCTGCTCTACGCATTTCCTCCAATCCCTTTGATTGCCAGGGTTCTGTGCAAAATTCGTCTGGGCAAGGCTTTTGTTCTGTTGATTGTGTCGGGTTGGGTTCACTATCCGTGGTATCCTCTGCTGAGGGAGCTTGCCGTTCAGGAGTGTTGGGTGATTCCGTTCTTCTGTATCCACTGAGTGGTTCGCGTCTTCCCATGGTGGTTCTGTGTCAGCTCCATCTTCAGGCCTGGCTCTTGAGAGAGTGAGTTTCTTGCCCCATGGTTTCTCCAAGGAAGTGGTTGACTTGCGTCAGGGTTCCCGCCGTCCAGCAACTCTTCAGTCGTATTGCCAACATTGAGGGTCCTTTTCTAGGTGGTGTGTTTCTAAAGGCCTGGACCCGATAAGGGTGCTGGACTTTTTTGTCGGATGGTTTTGCGTTGGGCCTGGCTCCTTCTACGCTTCGGGCTCAGTGGGCGGCTTTGCGGGCGTTCCGCAGTCCTGAAATGAATGGGCTTGATCCATTGGTGGTCCTAGAGAGATTTGTCTTGCCCCGACTTGGGATCTCCGGTTGGTGTTACAGGTCCTTCAGGTGGTTCCTTTTGAGCCCTTGGGGTCTGTGGACGTTAAAGTCTTGACCATGAAGGTGGTGATTCTGGTGGCCAGCAGCGGTTTCTTGATTAGGGCACTGGGTGGCCACCCACTCACCTTTTTGGTAATCCCCTTATAATTTTTACATAAATATAACTCTGATAGTCAGTAGGCATATGTAAGGTAGTGATAAATGCTTTACTGCCTGAGCCTCATGGGAAATGCCAGGTAACCAGGCACTTCCTGAAGTTCAAGTGTGCAGGGCCCAGTCACAAATGATGCAACGATGTTAGGCTTACCATTTTACGGCCCTTCACATTGTGGGAGGGTGTTTCAGGCAAGCAAGCTGCAGCACAGCAGACTGACGATCATCGGGCGTTGCAGAGAGAAGCCTAGCGTCAGGCTTCATGTCACTAAAGTCAGACTCACGTCGTTTCCTTTTCCCCCTCGTCACAAGGTGCGGTAACAATACGAGTGCGAGTCACATGAAATGAAGGAGCTCAAATATAACTCCTACTGCCTGCTTGATGTTAGTGGCACCGGCCCAGGTTCTTGATTGCTGAGAGACCCAAATCAGAGTTGAATAAAGGCAAATTTGACACCTCTGCAGCTGCTAACCTGTGCTAAGATAGGAAATAAAATAGCACAGTTGACTGCCTTATGATTAGGGAGGTTTTGCAGCAATTGTCAGAGTTCACCCCAATGCAAGTTGTCTGCTCGGTGTCATGAATTATTGCTTCTGCGCTCTGTTACTTATCTCACATATTTGTGCCACTTGGAGCCTTTCTTTTCTGTCTTTAGTTTTGCAATCTGTACATATTATGCGAAGTAATACATTTTTTTAACCAGGCCCACTCACAAGCCATTCAGAAAGTGAAACTTTCAAATACAGTAACAACTAGAAGGACTGTCCAGTTAGCACATCTTCACTCAGATAAAATGAAGCACAGAATTTTGCTGTTGCTGGAAGTTAATTGTGCATTTCATTTCGTTATGATAATGGGCTTGCAGTTAGAAATTAGCCAATGCTGTAATAAGCAACATGTATTTAAAAGCCATGTTCCTTTCCATGTGCGGAATGAGGTACAGGATAATCTATCTACAGTCAGCACAGCCTTTCTAAAACCTATTTTGCAGTTAGTGTTTTTCACTCTGTTCTCATGTCTTAGGTAGAACTGAAAGGGTTGTTTCTCATGCATTAGGGCTTTTTAAAAAAAATATATGTACATGTTCATTCACTGGACATTTTATTGGGAGAATACAGTTCAGTCTCAAGTTTTGTTTTTTATCCCTAAATCCTCTGGATGTCTATTATCTTGATGTCAACTTTTATTTCCTGCCCTCATCTAAGCACCACTTTTTTCTGTGAAATATCAATGTTCTTAAGATTCCCATGTGGTGTGATCCCCCTAGACTTTTCAGCTGTCTGTCATGTCAAATGTAAATAAGCAAAATAGCTGTCAAAGGCAATGTGAATTACTTGAGGCACCCCAGTTTATAAAGTCATTTTTTTAGCATAGATAGTTAAGTAGTTAGCTCGTACCCACACACCCTCTATGATAAGGCAGGATTATATAGCTCACTCAAAGTTCATAAAGAAAAGGCATTCCCATGATCAAGTGATGTTTTATAATTCCACACTGTACATACTAGTCTATGCCTTACCACTTTCAAAGTTCACCAGCTGCCACTGCTGGTGGCCATAGTGTCCGCTGGTTGGATTGGAGAGTTGGGGTAATTTTTGCGGTCTCCTCCTTTCTTGCATGTGTTGCTGGATCATGTTGTCCTTCGCCCCGATCCTAAGTTCTTGCCCAAGGTCCCTTCAGTTGCCTACCGTTCCAGGGAGGTCCTTCTGCCGACTTTCTCACCGGTGCCTCGGTCTAGGGTGGATGCTTGTCTTCCACTGCCAGATGTCAGGCGGGCGGTGTTGGTTTATCTGGAGGGGACTTTGCCTGTTTGTAATTGTCACTTTTGGCCCGGTGAGATCGGGTCATAAGCCTTCTTTGTCCACCCTGAGTAGGTGGATTAAGCAGACGATCCTTCTGGCCTATGGGTCCCAGGGGTCGGAAATGTTGGCCCGGGTCCAGGGTCGGTCTACCCGGGGTATTTCTGTCTCCTGGGCCATTTTCAAGGGCGTCTTGATTGAGGATATCTGTAGGGCCGCTATGTGGGCCTCTCCTCACATGTTCATGGACCACTCTCATGTGGTGTAGTGTGGTCCTGCTTCTGGCGGTTTTGCTGACACTGTTCTAGAGGCTGCCTCTTCCTGCACTTGATTGGTGCTCCAGCTGTTTGGTGTCTGTTTGTTTTTTTCCCTCTGCCTTGTTGTTTGGATTAAAATCTTGGTGTTTGCCTCAACCTTTGGTCTGTGGTTTTTGTTGGTGAACATGAAGCCGCTTCGCTTTGGTATATCTTCACTATGTAACTCAGGTGGCGACGAAGACTTATGAAGAGGTAATGCCTCTGCTAATCTTCATGACTCCGAGTATAGTCTTCCTCGCCACATGAGTTCCCATCCCTGCCTCCCTGTTTGTGTATTGGCTTCATGTGGTGGTTTGTTGGGCTTGGTAGTTGTACAGAAAGTGGGGTGGGTTGTGCCTCCTCTTGTACTTGGTCAAGGGTGAAGGTGGTCGGCCATGTTGGGGAGGGATGGGAGGACTAGAGCGTAAAATTGCGTGGCGGGTTCTGTTGTAGAGCTGAAGCTCACTGTGTAACTCATGTGGCGAGGAAGACTATACTCGGAGTCATGAAGACTATACTCGGACTAATGAAGCTTACCAGTAAGTAACCGGGGCATGAATCCACCTTAAAGTTGTGGCCGGAGCAGGGATGAAAGGGAGTAAGTAAGTAGGTCTAAGAATGTTTCAAAGTGAAGGACGTTTTTAATGTAACATTTCGACGCATTCCAATAATTAATTTTCGCCTGAAATTCTGTTGAACAACGTGTTAATATTTTTTGGCAGCTCCACAAATATTTCAGGTGTAAGTCTAATTTTTAAATCTGTAGCCTTCAGGCTCTTCTTTGGGGCTGGGGGAGGGGGCAAATGTTACCCCTTGTGATTTTGGAAGTTTCTCTGGAAGAATAGTGTGTGTTTTGCACTCAGTGTTGGTTGCAGTACAGAAATCACTTTTTGCTGCTGCAGAAGGGGCCACAAAACCCATGTTCTTGTGCTAACACTTTTAAATTTGGAAATAATGAAAGAGTGCCACATCCAGAGCAGGACATCCTAGATGTGCCTGATTTTTTTTTTAATCTCTTGGTGACTCGCAGTGTAGACAACCAAGGTCCCCCACGGCCCTCTGCTTTGAGGGTACAATAATTAACTTCAAGAGTTGGGTTCTGCCCCTCTCTGAACGGTAGAGAGGGGATCACTGGTTTACTTGAAACCCTGTGCACAGGGACAAGCTCCAGCGGCGGCCGGCACAGTTAAATGTAGTGAGTCGGGGCAGAGTGAAAGGGGGAGAAGTCGACAGACAACGGAATAGGTATAAATAAATAAATAAATAAATACTTTATCCGTCGTATGTCGGCTTCCCACTCTGGCGCGCCCTGCCCGGCCTACCACTCTTATCTGTGCCAGCCGCCACTGGCAAGCTCTACTGTCATTGTCAGACAGGCTGACTCATTACCGGTGAGCCTTGTACCCTCTCTTTGAACATGCCTGCAGACAGCTAAAAGATGAGTGAAGTGAGGTCAAATAATGCACATATCCTCGTAATCCCACCTCAAAGGGTGGGGGACATGGGCAAAAGTGTGATGCATCAGACCACTGCTATGTCATTGACAGCGGGCTGCTCTGCGTTGTTGATGCAAGCACTATTGTCCTGTGCAATTTCGTAATCCTGCACACACAGTCATGAACTGCCAACAATATTTGTAATCCAGCCCTGTAACTTCCCAACTTGAACGTCTGGTAAGGAAATCCAATATTTAAATATGTTTACTCACAAGTTAAGTAATTTCACTCCAGACCTTCTGGTGCTAACACGTACAATTACATAAAAAATATTACAGTAAGTGGATGGATTTTGTCACAGGAATTTTAGCAACATATCTCCTCTTCGAGCAGCGTTTTCACTGGACTTCAATGGAATTAACAATAATTTAGGAGTCTGTCCATTATTGAGTTGTTTTAAGTATTGTTACTTTCAAATGGAAACAACGTGAACACTAGCAAAGGAGTAAAAGGTGATGTATGTGAGTGATTAATTAATCAATGCCTGTACTTAACTGAAGATTTATTGCAGACTGTTCCACAAAAAGGAAATTTGTATCATACAGATATGTGGCAAGCTTACAATAATGATGCGTGCACGCTTCTCTCACGGTTGGGTTGAACAAGCCGCTGACCTCATTCAATTTCTATTGGGTTTAGGGGCCACCAGGATTGCCAGGACCTCCAGGGCCACAGGGGGCCGTAGGTACAGGGGATCCAGGACCAAAGGTAAAGTACTCTGATTTTAGCATCTTCTTCCTCTGCTCAGCCAATGGTCTTAGCCTTAGTTTTCCAGACCTGTTCATCAAAGAGGTCTGGCATAAAGCTGTGATGGACCAGCTGGTGGGACAAGATCAATCAATCCCGGTTAAACACAACTTAGTAATGTTGAAAATGGAGGAGGTGGGACACTACCTGGTCTACTGAAAGCAAGGATGGTTTACTCTAAGCAGATTGATTTGCCTCAGAACTATTCAATTAACTCGTATTATGGATGTAAAATTGAATATACGTAGTGCAGGATTGGTCCCACCACACATTTCAATACCAAAGCCATACGTTAAAATTCTAGCCCACTGTCTTCTTTACTTTCCTGTATCTCTATCAATAAAACAGTGGATACAGTTTATGTTCTCCTTTACTTTTTACTGTGTAAACGTAGAGAAAATGTTGCTTGTCCCTGGATTTGCCTCGGTACAAAGCTTTAGTTTGGAATAAGTACTGGTTCCAGTTTAGAAAACAAAAGTAATGAACTTGCAGTGATTGACATTCCTAGGAATAGTTATTAGAACTTTGTATTAGGCATCTTCATCCATTATTATAACTACTTTTTTGAATAACCAGAAGACGCTAATACATTTCCATTATTCTCAGTATTTTTATCAGCTTCAACCAATGTCACTATTAATGTTATAGGACAACACTAAAATAATAAAGATTACAAATCGCATACAGTTCTTTAATTAGCATTGTTACATTCATTTGGTGTTCTGTGTAAGTACCTTCATGAAAAGCATATAGAAATAGTTTTATCCTGTTTCCATACCTTATTTGTTCATGAAAATACGCAGATAATAGTGCTTTTGTGTGTTCCTTCAGGGTCAGCCTGGAATTAGAGGTCCGCCCGGAGCCTCCGGGCCACGAGGGATAGGTTTGCCTGGTTTAAAGGTAACATTTCATATTTGATATTTATCTTTCGGTTTGAAGCCTAAAAAGATGCAGGGAAGTTGAGAAATTGTGTAATTTTAACAGGCAGATTCCAGACTACCTGGGACTATCATGTTTCAGAAGCCGTTCACGCATTAACTGATCCTGCTTTGTTAGAGTTCAGGTCGAGTCTTAAGGCTTTAGGATTAAAAACATGCATGATGTAGAATCGGTCCATTGATCATGTTTATAATTACTAAACATTATATTTCATGTTTTACATTGAATTATTAAAAGTTTCATGCCCCTAGTTTTTTTTTAATTTTATTAAAATATTTACGTTAAAAACCATTAGTAGGAAGGCCTCATTTAGGCACCCCTCAAAGCAAATAGAAAACCTGCACAGCATAAAAGAAACCCTGCATGTGTTATAACGTGAGCTTCTTGCCTCTTTTACCCATCCCCAACCCATGGAAACACACCCACTCCCAACTCACAGCAATACCCAACAAACTCCAGCAAATGGTTGTCTTAGACTCCGTGGGGCATATTATCAAGCAAGTTTACGCCAGTTTCGCGGCACTTTCCGGGGATAAAGCGGCGATTTTTACATCGCACCATTAACTCGCTAACA
Source organism: Triturus cristatus (assembly GCF_964204655.1). Taxonomy (NCBI): domain Eukaryota; kingdom Metazoa; phylum Chordata; class Amphibia; order Caudata; family Salamandridae; genus Triturus; species Triturus cristatus. Next base: position 239,913,027 of record NC_140593.1, on the reverse strand, counting down.
AGCCTTAGCGCTTGTTTTACGACGATATTAGCCGTTTACCTTCTCGCTTTGCATGTCAGCGATATATATCACTAATGACATGCCAAGTAGGTGTTCCTGACTTAAACTCTATTGAAACAGTCGCAAACACAACTTCCCTCTATTATCAATGCCCGTGAAGCGATAAGAAAAGTCGCGCTTATCGCTGTAATTTAACACCTGAAAAAAACTTGACTTAACCATCTTGTCAATGGGAGGTGGATTGTTAGGTTAAGTAGACACTTGCATATTAGCAAGCATTTCATTAGCGCAGTTCATTTATCGCTGGAATTCTGACGCTATTGCTGGTTTTACACGCTATCATTGGATTTCCTATCGCCTTTGCGATCCGCGTTGATAATACCGTGCTATCACGGCATGGAAATCCAGCGATAAAAAAAACTGTGCTAAGCGCACTTTGCAATAATTATCGCAAATCGTTGATAATATGCCCCCCTGTTGATTAGCTTCACAGGCAAAATGTTTGCTCGCTGTAGATTTGCACTGAAAGGTTTGTTTGTGAGCAAGGAAAGATACCGTGTGAGCCAAGACTGACTGCAATATTTGTTTTCACTTAAATGCGAAGTTATCAAAACTGACGGTACCTGGAGGCGGAGGCCCACATTACACAGTTGCTATCAGAGTGTGTAAACACTGGGTGCTAATGGCAGGTTGTTATCAAGTACACAGAAGCTAGCGGCTGCCCTCTGTCCCTAGTGCTGACAGGATATTACAGATACAAAGTTAATGATCTGTGCACGGCTGTTCGTGTTGAAAGTATGTAACAAGGAGTGGGAACAGTGTGTTGCCCAGATGCAAACTTCTCAATTTTGGCCTCCTCCGCGACTCTTATCCAACGACTAACACATTGTACAGCCTTCTCTAAACATGCACGCTGCTTATTTTATTTATATTAGATGCTTTTCTTGAACTATTACGAGGAGAAAATGTACTGGGCTTGATTCACAAATAGTTTACTGTGTTGTAGACATGACTTACCCTTGTAATACTTCTGACTTACTCCTGAATTCCTGGAGTAAGCCATGAGTATACCAAGAGCAAGTCACAGTAAAATCATTGCGAGTCAGACCCATGTTTTGAAGTAGATTTACCAAAGAGAAGCTGTTGCACATGAAAGAGATAGATCAACTAGAGAAGCTTGACGTCGGTCTCAAATGCAAATGACACCACCAAGCTGGAGGACAAACACTTGTAAAAAAGAAAACCACATGAAAGAGACCTTCTCCGTTTACGCACCCAAGATCGGTAATGATGTCCCTGTACACATCGGGACTACCTGAATCTCCTAATCAGGAAGGAACTGAAGACACACCTCGTCAAAGAACTATACATCTCGGCACCTTTGAGGGCCCTTCTCACATCACCAAAATCTGCTTATATGCTCCGCCTTGTAAATGATCAATGATCACTGGTCGTTATCTTTATGATTGGCCTTGTACAGGGCTCCATTGCTTCTTTTCTGCTACAAGAGAGATGAGTAACAGCTAGCTGTGGTGGAGGGATATAGTATGTGTACTTAAGAAGGTTTCTTCAGCCAACACGCCTTGATGAAGTATTTGCCCACTTATGGAGTAGCACAGAATAATAGCAGTTAAATCATGCATTAAATCATTTTAAAAGAAGATCCCGACTCAAACCAGTAGTTGTATGAGCTACTGAGATTTGAAAGTGCAGAAGTTGAACGGTAGAAGAAATATATGGAGGATGACAAGATAGATCTCTTCTGTGACAGCAATTTGGCTAACTTTTAAAAGAGATCTCTGAGGGTCGTGAAGAAGGTGGATGTAAATACACGTTTCAATCGGAATGTAGCGTTGACGTTGTTGGAAGTTTCCTACCATGACACTTTTACCAATAAGATAGATAAACTTACTCAAGTAATGCTAGGATGCTTTGAATTTGAGGGATTAGAAGTGTACAATTATGGGTGAACAAGTATGAATGTAATGGACGTAAGTAGAGGTGCTTCAAGAGCGAAAAATCCCTTCCAAAACGGTTTTGATACTTAAAATTAATTATATAAAATAAAATGTTTATAGGTAATTAATAATGAATAGACTTTTTGGAAGTTGCTCATACTGGGTTCGGTTTTATGTACGGTATAGAGATAGTTTGCTCTGACAGTTAAAAACAGAAAATAAAAAACATGAGGCATTGTTACTTGGTGAACCTAATGGAACACTAAAACATAGCTAGGGCAATTTAAGTGTTGATAGTTGTGTCCTGTTCCCCCAGACCTTTGCTAGAGATGGGGTTGCCTTGCTATATGAAAAAACAGGGCTCCATTGCTGTAGCTAGGTTTGTGCTATAGAAATACCCACACAGATGCATGTGCACAAAGTACATCCATCAGAATGCATAACACAGAATCAGGCTTAAAATGAGTCAACAGAGGGTCTTTTTCATGGCATGGTCCAAATGGTGTCTTCCCCCTGTGTTCCACAGTCTACAGTGCTGTACATACATTCCTGAACATGCATGGTGCTAGTTCAACAGTCTTCACGCAAATCCCTTAAAAGTAAATAACATACTTCTATCAGTCCGGGGCCAGCATGACTCACGGGTGGGGGGTCGCACGGGAAGGGGGTCGCACGTGGATGGTGGGGGGAGTCAATTTAAATAAAAAATTAAAAATTAAAACTTACCTTCGCCTCTGGTCCTGCATCGCTTATCCTTCTCTCTTTGCTCTTCGCAGGAAGCGTGCAGCCTCCCTCTCCTCCCCTAAGCCAATCACGACGCTCCAATTGCAGCATTGTGATTGGCTGGGAAACCGACCCCATAGACGTCTATGGGGAGGCCGTTTTTGCCATGCAGGCTGCACGCAGTAGGACCACCCACCCGCCTTCACCCAACCAAACCCTCTGCTTTCTCGCAGTGCGAGAAGCAGAAACATAAAATGGAATTCATAATACCATTTTATGTTTCTTCTTCTCGCACTGCGAGAAAGCAGTGCGGCGACGCTCCTCCGCCCATGTGGAGGAGCCACCCCTGGCTTCTGCCAAGAAGAAAAGACGATAATAAAGTAGAAGTAGAAGGCAGCTGTTGAAAACAACCTGAAATTAATCTCATGGTTTGGCTCATATTGCTTTGACTTTCGGCATTAATAAATCTAGACTACTTCGGGGACTTTTTAATGGCGCATGAGTCACATTCTTTTTAGGACAGGAGCTAGCTCAGTAGAGGTCTCTGAGACTTTTAGGCACTATCAGACCTGCTCAGACATGTGGCCTGCAATCTGGGTAGTGATATCTGAGGAACACTAGACCGCTATATGAATTGGGGTGGGAACATTCGGGTCAGAGATTTAGCTACAGGTCAGCCATAGTAGAATCATTTCTTAACCACACTGTAATGTCTCCTTCCATGGCAATATTTTGTGGCTACATTGGCTTGTCACTTTTACTCGATTCATGTGTTCCAACTTTGTTATTTTCCTCCCTTCAAGTTCCTCGAGGCTTAATCATTGTCTTGTGTCTTTTTTACCTTGGCTTGGTTATATGCTATTTTCTACCATACATCTGCTGCTGTTTTGTATTCTTCCGCTTCTTGGCCTTCTAGGTACCAGTGCTGGTATCGTGGTCAATTTCTGGTCTCATTACTGCAACGCCACTCTGGATCACAGTAAGCTACTCCGTCGGATTGTAGATATGTCCTCTTTGCACCTGCTCAGATTTAGTAATTATTGTGCACTTGACCTGTTGGTTTATACCTTGCTTATTTAGAACTCCCTCCATCCGCAGCTGAAGTTATGGCTGCATATCAGACTGCTAAAAAATGTCAGTCTATGCCGGGTATTTCTGATAAGGCGTTATCCTAGCAAATACTCCTGTGTCTTTGCTTTCCCTTCTCCCTCATTTTCTGGTGAGGTATTTCAATTCTCTGTGCCTGCAGAGAAACTCTGGAAATGTGGAGATTTACAGCAGATCTACATTCTCAGCCAAAGCATGATAGTCCTGCTCTTCAAGACTACCAGGAGTTGTTTAGGTCTCAAATGAGGTGCCATAAGATCCACAATTTGTCGAACGAAGAGATATTATTTTTCTACTATCTTGAATAAACCCATTTGTGGCTTTGCTGACCCTTTCAGAAGCTCATGCTCCTCTCCTTGGATAACATGTAATCTGGAATTAAAATAATATTTCTTTAATATATTATTGTTCTATTTACTCATTCTTTTCCAAATAATTATTATAGACACTTGAGTTTACATCAATCAGACTGTATACACACAGTTCACTAGAAGAATCCTTTTTTCTTTTATGAATGCACCTCATTCTGCAAGGACTAACAATCGCTGTTTTCAAGAAAAGACTATCCAATCTCACAAAACAATGTGATTGACTGCTTCCTAATCTCTTGATTATAGAGCATCATAATAAGTAGCAGAGGAACTCACTCACTAACCCAGCAAAGCTTTCCCTGTTGCAGCCTTCACCATTTCTGTATCTTTCTCCTTCACTTCCTTTACTCTGGCTCATGCTACTGTCTCTTTTTGCAAGATAAAATCTCTACTGTAGTGAATCGGTGGTGGACCTCAGTCTTTCAACCTTCTCCATGACCACATGACTGGTTCTTTGAGTTCTTATTAGTTTGGCCACTCACTAACATGTTCCTGCCAAGCAGAAAAAAACCTAGGATCCTGATGTATTTCTCATTTCACAGGTCCTGTTACACACCAGAGTCTTTTTCTACCACCTTCTTCTGGGATCTTATTGTCATTGCCACCATTTTGTCCTCTTCAGGTCAATGGACCAACCGTGCTTATGTTCTCTGAGTTCTCCTTTACAATCAGGACACGGCTAGTATAGATATTCTGATGGATACGTTTAACCGCAGATTCCTCTTACTTAGACTATCTAAGTGACTATATGTTGCAGAGCATAAGAAGAGTTTGTGTTGGAAACATCAGACGTGCTCATGCTACAAGTCACAGGGCCGTTCTCAGTACAAGTGCCAATGTCTTCAGTTAAATCAAAATTGAAACCATGCCCTTAGTGCAAGAAAGACATGTGGGATTCAACCTCATCCCACTGCTTGAAATCAGGTGAGAATTCACAAGGGCAACCCACTGCTTCGAAAGTCTTCTGAATCTGATCTGGCACCACTGCTGGTGTTGGATTGCCGCATTCTACCAGCCATGCTGAAGATCTTTCTGACGCTGCTGGGTCCCTCTTGTGCACCTTCAGGCCCCATGGAGCAGCAGGGGCCTCCAGTCAGACATCCACCGATGGACCCTCCCACAGCACCAGCTGCCCACTTGGGAACAACTTTCTAAGCCTATACTAAAGCTGGTCCAGACTTCCACTTCAGCTCCAAGGTCTATGCCAGTTCCTGCCATGCTGGCACTGGTGCTGATCCCGTTGATGCCTGATCTGATCCCAATACTGCTCTCTGAACCCCTAACAGACACTGGCCCTTGCCAGGCCTATGCCACTCTATGAGAATACCAAGGTGCAGCCAATGGTCATTCAATCAGATCTTAACCTCCTCTAGGATGCTGGTTTTCCCATATGCTGGAGGTCCTCTTTGGCGCGAAATCTGATGGAGTCCAGAGCCTACAACATATTGTCATGACACTGATGATGATGAGGAGGTAGACTATCTGTTCCCCTCTGGTCGCACTGAGGAAGGACTTTATGTAGAACTACAGAATGCCAGTGGGCTGCACATCTCCTCTAAGGCTGTGCTTCACTTATCACCAGATCCACCAAAAGAATAAAGTTCCTCCTTTCCAATAGTAGTGCACACAGCAGCAGACCTGTCTGATTTACAACTGCCCATGGTGGAAACAAAGGCCAATTTGTTGACTGAAAGACTCCAACCAGGCTGTCTTCAACAGAACCTCTGTTGCCTTTTAACAAGGCACACAAAAACCCGCATTGCCGCTATTTCATAAACATGTTTGGCTTCTCAAGTCAGGCGGACTGGCTCTGAGCAACCCTGATTTTCTGACAAATGATTTCAAATGCCTTTCCCTTTATCGCTCCAGATAGGGGATCAATTCATTCAGCAAAAATATGATTGATTTGGCTAGTCTTGCCCTATGGTCCTCAAATGCAGTGTGGCTTCTAGACAGATACATTCACAAGTGGGAAATGTTCAGCAAGATATTGCTGGCCATCCAGGGGAAACCACAGGGTGTCTCTTGCCCAAACTATTTAAGATGGACAGGAGGTAGCGAAATATGTGCTGTGTGCTGGACACCACCAATGGGTACGGATTCAGAATTTTTGAAGACAAGGCAATTTGGCACTTAAGCATTTTTAAAGATAGCCAAGCCACAACATAATCCTTGGAGTTATTGTCCTCAGTCTGGCAATTCCACCAGCAGTACAGAAAGTTCTGATGAATACTTCTAACCACAGATTATTCAGCTTTAGAATATTCCCCAGGTGTCAGACTTTATCGAGGGAACTTTTCAGCAATGCGCTTGTGCACCGCAAGCTGTCATTGTGCGGCTCCTTACGCCCTAGAAAGTATAGAGTGGAGCTCCATATAGGCACCAACCCTGCACACTGTCAGATCCTTTCTTTCCAGACCTTCAACATAGATCTGGAGATTTAATCTCATCTTTGTTGGTCTTTGACATTTCCAAATTGTATCTCAGACAATGTGCAATAGAGTATGTCCCTCCAAAAATTACAGACTTCAAGCCATATCAATACTGCTGCAAGTAGAACTCGGTCACAGATCCCCATGAGGTGTGTCTTTGCTGCCCGGGCTCTGGTCACTGCTCCAAGTCATATGACCAATGTCTCATATTGCTCCTGAAGTTGATTTAAGGCAATGCTTTACATCTTTGAGTATAAGAAGAAGTCTTAGATATCATACCATCCTTTTCTTATTCCAAGTCACAGGACTGCTCCCGGCTGGTGATTGCTCCATTTCCTGCTCAAAATCTCCAGGTAAGTCAAAGTCCAAACATAAGCTCAAGAAAGGGAAGCAGGACATACCCCCATTCAACCACTCTATTTCCAAAGAAAATGTGCAAGGGTGTCAACATCTAAGGTGCACTCAATCGAGGTCACCGGCCATAGCTCAACTGGTCCTGACACACCATGAGTTTTCCAGGCCATTTTCAATCCTGCAGCAGATTAAGGCCTTCAAGGAGGCAGTGTTTCAAATTTTAGTGTACTTTCTGGTGCGCCTTTAGGCCCCACGGTGCCACAGGGCCTTCCCTGATTTAGTTTATCCCCTGGAATTCATACCAATGCCAGTATAACCTTCCATGTTAGACCCATAGTTCATGCTGATTTCCACCACACCAGTGCCATTGCTGGCTATTCCATTGCTGATCAATGACTCATTAGCAATGTAAAACCACAAATAAGTAAAGTGCCACCAGATGTCATGTTACCTGATGGTAACCCGACACCTCAACCAAGCAGCAACTATTAGCAGAGGTTCTATTCTCTTTTTAGTTCTAACTCCCATCCTAGACCAGACAAAGGAGCATCCCAGGGTACTGATGAAGATGGGGAAGGTGTGGCTTGCTTCCCCTTCTTTATACTGATGATGCATTATACTTATTATACTTGCAAAATGACAGTAGGCATAACACCTCCACTGAAACTGAGCTTTATTCGCCACAGGGGGCACCAACACAGGAAAGTGCCTCATTTATGGTTGTGGTTCAGAAGGCTTTTGAGGTACTAAAATCGAAGTTGCCCTCCATTGACACTAAGACAAATGTCCTTAGGGGGATTATCCAACTTGGGCCAGAAAAATTAGAGCCCTTGATCACATTCAATGGTGTTTTAATGCCTTGCTCCCGTTCAGTGGTGCTTTCATGGATACCTTAATGACTACATGACCAATACCATGTATTTGTCCACCTGTTAATCAGCAAGCAGCCAGGTGGCACAGGCATGCCCATGGTTATTCGATTTTAACTCAAAACGGAAAGACTTATTCTGCATGCTTTGCCCAGTAACGTTAATTCTAACTCATTGTTGCACAATCTCCTTAATAGAGAATGCAACTGATTGAAATGTTTGGCAAACAGATGTTTTCTTCTGCCAGCTTGGCACTGTGTTTCATAAATGCAGTCTACCTGTGACGCCACTACATGCAAGCCTCATGGGACATGGCCAGGGCAATATTGTTGGCAGCATGAACGGTGGCTCAGACAATCTTTGAAGGGCAGGATGCTGCAGTATATGTTATCCACACAGGCCTTGACACCATGGACAGCATTTGAAGAGCTGTTGGTTCCAGTGTCATTCTTTAAATGCACACCTGGGTGAGGTTGAGTGGTTTTCTGGTGATGTTTGTGCACTGTTGATGGACATACCCTTGAATAGGTCTAGACTGTCTGGAGAGAAGGTTGACTGTGCACTGGAGAGGTTTAAAGACAGGATGCTCTTTGGAGATACTGACTCCTGAAAAACAATTTCCCCATCAGTTTTGGAAATTTAGAGGCTATTTGAGAGTGTTAACCTATAGACAACGATAGCCTTCCCAGCCAGTGATACAGCAGGCTGTTCAACCCATTTGGGCTGCAGATATGGCACTAGCAGACATCACACAGGAAAGCAGGGGCAACAGTCCTATATCTGCTCATTCCCTGGTGAAACAGCTATCAATACGCTTTAGCTTGTCCTCAATGACCCATGGCCAACTGATGGGAGGTAAGATTCCTTCTTCCCTACGAGGTTGGTGATCCATCACATCTGAGAGATAGTTCTTAGAGATTGTTCAGAGTGGCCACACCTTGCCTTTCATTTCTTCCTCACACCATTTTCCTCCCCACACCAGACAGAATTTCGAAGTAGCTCTGTCCAACATCCTGCATGTACCCCTTTTACTCTCCATGGGTGCCATTGAAGGCGTAATGTACTCAGAGAGAGGAGAGGGGGTTATTAATGCTACTTGTTCATTCAAAAATAAAAAGGATAGTGTCCCAAGCCTATTCTGGACCTTCAGCCTCTAAAAGTCTTCCTGCTTCCAGCAGAAGGAAAAATTCAATCAGGTTTTACCTGTCTTGGATGCGGGAGACTGGACGGTGTCCCTGGACTTGCAGGATACATATTTTAACATACTTATCCTGCAGTTCCACAGATATTACTTGTAGTTCAAGGCAGGCCAGGAGCCCTTTCAATTTACTGCGCTCACCTTCACCCTCAGCTCAGCCCTGAGATGTTCATGAAAGTGCTTTTGGTAGTCACTGTCCATATAAAGTTGTTGGAAGTTCATGTATTTCAATAACTCAATGACTTGCTAGTGATATGGGCTCACCACAGTAAATCAGAGACCGTCTCTGAAAGATGACAGAGCTCTTAACATTGTTGGTTTTCACTATAACTAAGCCAAAGTGCCACCCGATATCCTCGGAGAGGCTTATGTTCACTTGAGGTGATCCTGGATATGGTAACATTCAAAGCCTTTCATCCACCACTGCGAGCCTGAGACATTTGGACTGTGATCCCGTTGTTTCAGGTTTAGTCCTGGATCTTGTTGAGCATGATTCTGAAGCTTCTTGGTCTCTTGGCCTTGTGCACTTGTGCATCCTCCTTATCAGCAACCCCAGGTGGAGCATGTGGCCCCTGCAATGGAACCTCAAATTCCAGTGGGCCAACATCAAGGCTGTCTCTCTCTCACTCCATCAAGGACTTGAGGGAAATGACCCAAGATCATCAGTGATGGCTGACCAACAACAATTTATCCTGTGGCATACTGCTCTCTTACTCCCAACTAGAGCTTATAGTGGTGACAGATGCATCACTACTGTTTTAGGGATTTACCGGGGAGGTAGAGATCAGATGCCTCTGGTGTACATGGAGGCCTCGAAGGCTTTCCTGCCTTTCCTCAATGGAAGGCTGGTGCAGGTCCTTATGGACAAAATGATCCCCATGTGGTACTCCAACAAGCAAGGTGAAGTGATGTCCATAATCCTGTGCCAACATTCTTAGAGACTCTACATATGGCTGGAGCAGCAAAACATCTTTCTAGTAGCCAATCAGGTGGCAAATAAACGATGGATTTAGGCCAAGATCTCTACTGGGGTGAATGTATGACATTGTTCTGCATTCTGTCCATCAATAGTTCTTTTTGCCTCAATCCACAGCCGACAAAATGAGTAGATGCCATCTGGCAGATCAGCATCTGGATCCAGATAGAGAATGGCAGATTTGATCAGTGGGGATAGCCCTGGATAGACTGATTCACCTCCACTAACAATGTGCAGTGTCAAGGATTCTTTGAATTGGAGCTTCCATGAAAGCACTCACTAGGAGATGCTTTCTGGCTGGAATGGAACTAGGGACACCTGTACACCTTTCCTTCAAAGCCTCTCCTGCCAACAGTTCTTAAGATCAACACTGACCGGACCCACGTCTTCCTAATTGCCCCAGACTGGTCCAGGAGAGTGTGGTACCAGGGACTCCTGAGAATGATCATTTGTCCTCTGATCAGGCTATCACTGCAGGAGAAAATTCTATCTCCGCAACAGGGCAGGGTCCTTTATCTGAGCTCCGGCAACTAACACCTCCATGTGTGGAGATCGAGCAATGGTAATTAACTGAATTTAAGTTGCCACCTAATGTGGTAGATGTCATCCTTGTTGGCAGATTCTGTCCACAAAATCCATCTATGCAGTGCATTGGGACAAATTTGTTTCCAGGTGTGGTGCCTGAAGCACTGACCCCTTACAAGCTTAGTTCTATTATTTGTTCTTTTTTTTAGCCCAATTAGGCCTTGCATTGGGCACTGTAAAAGTTTGTTGGCCATGTCAGCTTTTCTGCATTTGCCAGACCAGCCAACCTGTTTACATGACCAATTCGGAGGTGGTTTATCAAAGGTTTGACACACAATCTCCCTCTCAAACTATTTGTGATTCCCCGGTGGGACCTTTACTTGGTTTTGACTAACACCGGGCGGAGACCTCCGCTGTGCCCGTGGAGTGTGCGGAGATTTGCCTACTTCGCATTCCATGGAGTAGGCAAATCTATGCACACTCCGCAGTGGAGCGGAGTTGGTCAGCCCCCACCTCCACCCCCCATGAAATAAGTAATTATACTACTTTAAAACAAGTAAATTGAAACCACTTACTTGTCCTGCAGCGTCTCCGGGCTGCCCTCCTACTCGCCGTCTCTGCAAATCCTTGGGAAAACTGCGCATGCGCGCTCGACTGCGCATGCACATTTCGTGTGGGAAATGCGCGGGCGCGCGTACATGCGTAGTTTTCCCGAGGATTTGCAGAGATGGCGAGGAAGAGGAGGAGGGCAGCCCGGGGAAGCCGCAGGACAGGTAAGTGGTTTTAATTTACTTGTTTTAAAGTAGTATAATTACTTGTTAATAATGGGGGGTGGAGGCGAGTGAGCAGTGGGCTATGCGGAGGGCCACGGAGTTTGTTTGCAACTCAGTGGCCCTCCGTGTAGCCCGACTACACCCACTACACCCAGGGTTAGTCTTGACATTTCTAATATGTACACCACCTAATCTCTGGACAATCTGGTTCTGAGTACTATGGAAGCCTTCTTACCGGAGGTTGTGAGTCATTTCCACATTGGGTAATCGATTACTCTAGCAGCATTTTTAGGTCCCCCATACCCTTTGAAAGGGGAGGAGAGGCTTCATGGGTTGGACACCAAGAGGGCTTCAAGTCTTTATATCGATTGTATCAAGGCTCACCAAGTGGTCAATCAACTCTTTGTGGGGGTTCTGGAGTGGAGAAAGGTAAAGCTGTGCAGAAGAGGTCCATGTTGCGGTGGGTAGTCCTCTACATCGAGATCTGCAACACATTTTCCAAGAAACAACAAGGCCTCCGGAGTAATTTCTGTAATTTTGCATTACTCATTTGGCATGAAGTTACAGAAAATTACATGCTTACACCTGCTTCCATAATTATGAGCAATTTAGCACAAAATTCCTATCACGGATGCAAAGGAACAATAAACTTAGTGAGCGCAAGTGACTGCTGCAGTTTACATTTTTGTTACATTTAGCACTATTTTCTGAGGGCAAAATGCATCCTCTGGTCCTTTTTGGATTCAAGAGTGCATTTTGCACTAAGAAAATTGTGCAAAATGCTGGGTTATCCTCCTAGCATAATTCCATGTAACCTTGTGTCATCTTGCTGCTTTTGAACATATTTTTGCAGTAGATTTTCATAATTACACTTCAGACAATTGTGCAAGTTACACCCACCCCTAGAAACAACCCCCTGAGGGTATGTGGACCCATTACACAACGGCCAAGGCTGCTATGACAGTGTTGGCATGAAAGGTGCCTGTCCTTGACATTTGCCAAGCAGTGATTTGGGTGTTTTTGCATACGTTAATAAAGCACTATTGCCTTGACAACCAGGTGTGGCGGGAAGGTCAATTTACCTGCTCGGTGATGCAGAGCCTTTTTATGTGAGCCCACTACACAGGCCCTACACCAATGGGAGGTACTATTTTACTACCTATTCTAAAGATGAGGAATGTGCTGTCAGTGACTCACTTTCTGGTAGATCCCTTATCGAAGTTGAATACTATATTTAGTGGTTAACCTGTCTTTTTATAGCATTCGAAGACTATTTTACGTCAATTTTAGCATTCAGTAGTATTCTTTTTGTGAAGCCTAGTGTATGAAGACTACTGGAATGTGAGTGATACTTCTTGAACACTAACAGAATACTTCTCAAATACTTATTTGCTAATCAAATAGTCTTCATTTACAATGCAAAAAAATCAGTGAATATGAATACTACAGGACTGTAATGAATATTACCAGACTACTGATCACATAATTCTTCTATTCAAGTCTTGCTGAATTGAATATGCAGAGATTTGTATGAATAAGCTATATGTTTACTACTAACATAATAAAAGATGTATGTGCAAAGCATTTTTGTCCAAAACTTTGAAAGCTATACTGAATGGTATGGCTAGGTTAATAATATTCTATCACAATACTACCAAACCAACATGCATGTGGATATATTTTCATTATTATTAGCATCAATTTTAATTATTAGAGCCTTAATTGTAGTGCTATTAAAAAGATGTACCATCTTGTCTTCATTGCTTGATTTTGCTTGTGCGAAAGTGTCACTCATTGAATGTCACTCATAATGACACTAAAATTATGAAAATGTCACACATAGCAATCTAAAACATTGGCAGCTATGACAGTGACATGGATATGGACTGGGTTCGCTTAATAATTGGTTAAGTGAATTAGAACTACAACCCCCAAAATACACTTCAATTTTAATTAGGAGCTAAAAAAATGCAAACTAACTTGTGAAACTTAGCCTTTTGACATTACTACTGTAAATGGTTTGAGCTATAAAAGTTGTTTCTGCGTTTTTCAGACAATTTAATTTAAATATTTTACATTCATATTTTTATTTTCATGCTGCAATACGTTATTGATTGAACTACATATAAAGCTGTTTGATTTACAAAGGATAATAAATGTTTCTCCTCGATGTGCTCGTTCACTTTTGTAACCTATTTTCATCATTATGTGGAACTCCAGTTCTTTCAGGCTTTCGACTTTCTTCTTTTGGTCTTCTGTTGATGTGCGTTTGGCTTGTTCTGTCGAGAAGAGTTGAGTTGGGCTCTTTTTGGGCTCCATTTTGTCCAACTTGGGCTGCAAAGTTTCCTTTGCTCTGCTGCGCCTGCGCAGTGTTTTGAATTGAAAATGAAGAGTGGTAAAGTTGGTGGAGGCGCGCGTGAAACGTGCTGTGGGCATCACCAGAAATGCGAAAGACTAACTCCCCCTGATCCACTGGCACCAGTCGAAGGTAGCGGGGACGTTCACTCATGGAGGGTTGGGGTGGTGAGCTTGCTGGCCTAAGTGCTACTCTATCAAAAGAATAATAACTTATACTGTGTATGTGTGGCTTGTGTGTCAGTCCCGGAGCCCCGATCCCGCTCCCGTGAACAGCGCTCGCTTCATACAGCGGTTCGGAAGCGGCCGCGCTCCACCCTCGCACCGCTTGTGTGCCTCGATTACCATTGCGTGAACAATCATAAATCTTGGATTTTTTTGTGCTAAAAAAGTTTGGCTTCATTTTTATTAAAATAATTGTGAGAGATCAATGCCACCCCCACTCCCAAAACCAATGTCTGAGCTTGCTTTGCAAACCATGAGCTATTGGAACCTCTCACGGCAAAACAGCACCTAAAACATTTCTAACATTTCATTCTAACATATTCTTTGGAAACTTGAGTTGTAAAATGCACAGTTTAGCCCCGTTTTGTTCAAGCATGTCTGTGGAGAAGAACTCCTCGGGGCTCCCTTTGAGAGGCTCGGGCGCTCTGTAGTGATTTAACCCCTTCCACTCCGAATCTTCGTCAGCAGCCCAGCCTCTGGTTACATGTGTCATTTCCTGGGCATCACAGCGCCCTTTCACGCTGACAGGGCAGCAGCTGTAATGATAGCGGATTACATCAGCTTTGGGACCCCAGCATTTAGCCTTGATAATCTCGGCATTAGTGTTAAGAATGTCAGCACAGAGCGCGTGACGTGATGTATTATATCTCTAGGCAAACTGCTTCTTTGAATAAATATCGGGTTTTAATGTAGGGAAGGGACTTAACTTCCTTCATTCCCTTTTCAAGAGATGACGCAATCGTTTTTAATTAAATTCTGCACGATTACTATATATCAAATCCAAAGCAGCACTATTGAAAGAGGAATATGTATTAAGCATCTCATACATTTCTCTTGGATTAGCACAGATACGCCGCAAACTTCTTTGCAATAACACAGATACGCCGCATTACTTCTACACATCTGCATCTGCAGTGGCTGCCAGCGATTTAACTGTGTAACTTTTTCTTACACAGAAGCGACATATCTCAATGCCAGTAAAACACATGCTAACTAAAATTAACTCATATTTATTTAAGAAGTTCTATTTTCTCCCAAATGTAGTCCATTTCTACGGCAAATCAGAAGTGTTGACAACCTTTCAGCCTAATTCGTCTGCAGTGTCCTCCGTGGTCAGAGGTTTGATCTCGCCGCCTGCGTGCTCTGCGTCGCGGCGGATTTCCATGTTAGCCTGTGGTGTCACGTAGAAAACTCCAACCATTAAATGGACCGAACGCGTAACTCTACCAGCGTCTTTATATGCACGCCCCGATCTCCAAACCTTTACACCTGAAGCTAATTAATGCCTCGTGACCTAAACCATTTCCGTTAAAGAAACAGACGAAATACTAATATCATAACTCTATGTGCGATGGATAAATTGCTTAACATAAATAATTAATACAAACTAAATCAACATCGTGACAAATTATTGTATACTGGCCGAACAACATAATAAATGTGCTGTTAGTGTTCAAAAACTCAACCTTGTGTTTTGGAAAGAGGTGTAACTCAGATAGTCTCTGATTGGAAATTTGCGTATTGTTTTTAGTACTATAGGTGTTAATAATGTGGGGCGATCTGATTTGATGACGTTGATTGTAATGGGAGAGCCGGTAGGCTCGATCGTTGGGCTATACGCACTGTATCTGTTGAACTATTGTTCATTGGCTCCATTCGCATTGTTCAGTGCAAATGGACAGAGCAGGGAAGGAGCAGCACGCCATATATTTCAGCTGGACAACTTTGTGTTAAGTGTGGTGCACATTATCGACTAAGCTAGTAACTTCACTCTAGTCCTGTTCACTGGTTCTTTGGCACGCGTACAGCACTAGGCCCCAGTATTTATAGAGAAAATCTGCACAGCTTTGGAAAATGGAAGGCATGCTCTTTTACAGCGCTTATATATCAAATCTGTTTATTTAACCATTAAATGCGCACTCATAATTCGATGCCTGTCCTATGTTAGCACATCTAGAGCCAAATATAATTAAACTATCAAGCCACATGTAAATATGTGCATAATAGCATAAAGATTTGTTAACATATGCAGCTATTTAAGGAAATGTCATGTGTTTTTGACTCCACGTGGTCTCACTGTGCACAATTACTGGCTGGGAATTCATGAACAAAAACAAGTCATCGAAAAGATGCTCAATTTTCTGTATGTATCCACTTTTGAAAATAAATACACCTGAAAAACATATTTTCTGTCTGTATTTATCTTTAAAAAATAGTAAAAATGGAAAACTGGGAGCCTTAATACCAATGCAGTACAGCGTATTTGAGCTATAGCTTTACTCACCAGCACTCTCACCCACTGTAAGACACGTGCCAACCACGGCTGTACCCTCTTCAATCTACTTTTCATCTTAAGGACCTTTTTAGGATGAATTGGTTTGGGCTTTGGGCAGGCGAAATCATACTGCGCAGTCAGCAGGAGAGCCGGCACCGGATGGTCCCTTTTGCATCAGACTGCTCAAGCTGCCAATCCAATTGGGATGTGGGACCTGGGTTCGAATTTCGGTCTGTATTTTGCAGCGGCACGTCATTTAAAAAATGCAGGGGTGTGCCGTATTTACAAGAACACATCGCACCCCTGTGTTTTCCCTTGCGCTGGCATTTCAAATAGCTGCCTAGTGCCAACACAGACACCCATGCGCAACAGTGCGAGGGTGTCACATACAATTAAAAAATGCTTACTAAATGCATGACTAATGAGTTTGTAAGAGGCGTATTAGAATCATTGACTTCCAAGATATGTAACACATAAAATGTAATCCAAAAGCCATCATTAAAATAAGCCTTTAGCAAGCGACCAAATTAATAAAATTGCTATAAATTAATCAAAATTTATGCGACTAGTGTTCAATTAACATTCAATTTGGATTCTGCTAGTCTTACTAGAGTCTTCACAATCATTGCCGTTAGTATTCAGATATTGCTCACAAAGAATACCACTAGTCTTCACACAGTGGTCACAATCAATGAGACTAGCCTTCATTTTGCTCTTGAAATAGCAAAGGAGCTGCAAATAAACCCTATCAGAATACTACTAAGCTTCAAATACTATTCTTCTAGAATACTAATAGTCTTCTTTTAGCATTCAATTGAAATGTTCATCATGTATTTGAAGGGTGGTTGAGTAGAACTAGTATTCCCTCATTTGCATATTTTGGCTTGTGGGCATACTACATAGTCTTCATGCATACTAAATAAATACTATATTTTAATAGTAAAATGAATAGTAAATGAATACTGCTGTAAACACTGGAATCACACTAAGTGAAGATCTTCCATTTTGGTGAGGGATACTCTATCCAACCACAATTCATCACTGCCCTTCCCCATTCTGTGGAGTGGCTTCTGCAACATCTAAAAAAGTCCCAAGTTAGTGATCAGCACACTGCCACCAACAATTGTTTTGTGCGTCATCTCTAATGGCGCAAAAATGGAAAAGATAAGAAACTGACAACAGCAGACAGGGGTGATGGTTATAAATGTCTCTGCTCCATTATTTCTGGGGCAGCACAGAGCCAGCCCAGAGCCACATGATGCCACATACCAACACTCAAGATCACTGCTGGAAAAGAATTCTCCGGATCCAGTCTAGTACCTTGAGGATATTTTAAGAGGAATCTGAAAAAAGATAGATTGCCCACTAGAAAGAGCATTACCACATGTAAGTACCTTGTTCTTTAGGGATTGCTCCAGAAGCCTAGTTCATCAGCAATGTCAAAAGTCTCAACCAGTACAGCAACTGACAAGCGTTTTTTGAGGCAGAGGATGTGGAGAAGGTCATTCATGCTGCAGTGTCTCCAGAGCCACTTTTATTAGCCCTCGACAACCAAAAGTCAGCAAATTGTTCAAAGGGAATACACATTACCTTTCATTTATTCCCATGTTCAAATCCCCCATGCCAGTTCAAATTTTAGTATCCCACCCTCAATCTTAATGCAGGAAGTAAACATCTTCCTGGCCAAGGGTGCCATAAAACGAGTACCTCACTTGGAGAGGGATAAGGGATGCTACTCTAGATTCTTCCTCATGCTGATGAACAGAGGCATTAAGCCTATACTGTATCTCCAGCAGTTGACAGTCTTTCTGAGAAAGGCAAGTTCAAAATGCTCACTCTGGCCAGACCCTCTCTGCTTTGGATACACTGGATGATGTCCCTTGACTTGCATGATACATATTTTCATAAGCTTCTCTGTCCTAGCATTCCCACAGACACTACCTGCAGTTCACGATGTGGTTGTAAGACTTCCAATTTACCATTTTGGCCTTACGTATCCCCTTGCATGTTCACAGAAGTGATAGTGGTGGACACAGCTCCTTTTCAGCGGTTGGGGATACATGCTTGC
Organism: Triturus cristatus; assembly: GCF_964204655.1. Taxonomy (NCBI): domain Eukaryota; kingdom Metazoa; phylum Chordata; class Amphibia; order Caudata; family Salamandridae; genus Triturus; species Triturus cristatus. The sequence continues at coordinate 239,894,818 of NC_140593.1, read as the reverse complement.
CTGTACCTCAATGTCTGGCTGCTCAACAAAGTCATACCACTGCCAATCACAGACCACCGATGGACGAAAGACAATGTCTTGACCTACTTTGAGTTTGCCAACAGTAAACTGAAGTCCCACCTGATGCCTATGCAAAGACTTCTTATAGAGGCTATCCTGGATATGGTGACACTCAAGGCCTTTTCTGCTGCAGGGAGTCTGGGAAATTCAGGATATGTTCCAGATGTTCCAGGCTCAATCCAGGGACCTGGTCAGAATGGTTCTGAGGCTTATTAGACTCCTACTGTTGTATATCCTCCTTGTCCCGAGCACCAGATAGTATATGCAGACCCCGCACCGGTGACAAATGCATTACTGCTGGGTTTGGGGGGGTCACCTTGGGTAGGTGGAGATTAGAGACGTCTGGTCTCCTGTGAGGAGCCAACTCCTGAGCAATCTTCTGCAACTTTGGTGATCAGTCTAGCCCTGAAACAATTCCTGCCATCCATCAAGGGGAGGCTGGTGCAGGTCCTTATGGAGAGCATGATCACCCTGTTGTACTGCTAGAAGCAGGGCGAATGGGATCCTGAATCCTGTGATAGGCATCCTACATCTCTGGAAGTAGTTGGACCAGCAGATCATCTTTCTGGTAGCCAACCATCAAACAGGATCTCTGATGCCAGATCAGACGAGTTGAGCAGCTGTAAGCTGGCAGATCGTAAGTGGCATCTTCCTCCTTAGGTGGCGAGGGACATCTTTGATCAGTGGGGCATGCCTGTTTAGATCTGTTTGCCACCTTCAAGAATGCTGCATGTCAAAACCACTACACTGCAGTTTCCTCCAGGAAAGTCATTGGAAGATGCTTTCTGACTGTGTTGTTGCATGCGTCTCCTGTACACATTTCCACCACTTCCTCTCCTGCCTCAAGTTCCTCGAAAATTCAGGCTGGACAGAGCCTGAGTCATTAAATTACCCTGGATGGGGCTAGGAGAGTATGGTACTCAGAGCTCCGGAGCCTTTGCCCTTTGACCCAACTACCACTTTGGTAGGAACTCCTGTCTTGGCCACAGAGTGGGACTTGCATCTGCGTCTCCGTGCATGGAGGTGCAAAGGTGGTGCATAAATGTATTCTGTCTACCAGTTACAGTAGTCAATGTCATCCTTGCTGCCAGTCACCCTTCAACAAACTCGATCTATGCTGTGTGCTGGGAGAGATTCTTTGCCAGGTGTGTTGCTCGTCATACGACTCTCTGCAGGTCAGACTTTTGGACGTAATATTGTTTGTTCTAAAAATGGCCCAGCAAGGTTTTGCAGTGGGCACAGTTAAGTGTTACCATCAGCCTTTTCGGCACTACATGTTTGTCTGATCAGCCCTCTATTTAAATTCCCTGTTGTGATGCATTTTCTCAAAGGTATGATTCACATGTTTCCTTCGAAGTCATTTGTCATGCCACAATGGGATGTGAACTTAGTATTGCCATTTCTTGTGTGCACACCTTTCAAGATGATGCACAACTGTTTGTTTTGACTACTGATGCTCAAACTAGGTTTCCTAATTGCCAGTACCGCATGAATAAACTACAAGCTGGCTAGGTAAGGCCACCCCACACCACCTTCTTCCCCGATAAATTAGTCCTGATGAACCTGGCTGCCTTTTAACCCACAGCAGTGACACCTTTTCACAATGGCCAATGTATCACCATTCAAAAAATTTGGAGAGGCTCTATCTGCTCAACCCAGTGAGGGTTTTGAATTTTCACAAAGACCGCACAAAAGACCATCATGTGAATGATCAATGGTTGTAGGATTCCTTAGAGCAAGGAAAGGGAATATGATGCAGAATAGGACACTATTGAAATGGTTAGGCCTGTTTATCAAAATCTGCAAAGTGCTTGCCAAGAAGCAAATCCTTGTTGGCCTGTGGGCACATTCCATTAGGGCCAAGGTGGCTAAAATGGCACTGGTAAGGGAGCTAGTTCTAGACATCTGTCAGGCTGTGATGTGGGCATCAGTGTGCATATTCAGGAAACACTACTGCCTTGACAGGCAGATCTGATTGGAGGCCCATTTTGCCCGCTAAGTCCTGCAAGACGTCTTAATCTGTGTCTACTCCTCAGACTTTTCACCTTTGTTAGGTTCTGCTGTGGTACCTATTATAAAGGTAAGACATTTGTAGTTAAAAGAAACCATCAGAAGGCTGAATTACTTACCATTATGGTGGATTATCTATCTGCAGATTTCTTTCTGCCCTCCCATCTCCCCATTCTAAAAAGTGGACTTCTAGCTTGATAAAGTTCAAAGTGAGATTTTGGCACACTATCACCTACAATGAGTGCTTCCCGTGTGAGGGAACTGAAGGAGAATAATTTATAAACTGATGTCAGCGCACAGGGCTAGTGCTTATATGTGGCTCAGCTCCGTCATTTTGAGGACAGTACAGAGTCACACATAAGGGAGAATTCTCCAAATCATACCTGGTTTCTGGGGTATTCTAAAGGGATCTGTGGTTAGATATACTTACTAAGTACCCCTGGATTTGGCCAGGACAATGTGGTACCCAGATTTCTTGAGCCTGCAAATTTGCTCTCTGATCTAGCTACCTCTTCAGGGGGACCTCCAGTCTCAGCAAGAGGGGATGTTCCTACACACAAATCTTCTCTAACTTACAGGTCTGTGCATTGAAATTAAACTGAAACCTTTGATTTACCCCTGACTAATATCCTTGCAACCAGGCATACTTCAAACCCATCCTTTTTTTAGGAAGAGGCCCGGGCCAGAAGAAGAGGCAAAGATACTGAAATAAAGGTACTAAACCAATGCCTTGGCTTTGTTCCCTGGCCAAAGGATGACCCTTTCAAACTATAATGTGAATTGTCAGGATTATTTTGGAAAACCTGATTAAAATATTTCTTACACAATAAAACAGATAGAGAGGAAGTTCAAAATGCAGGATTAAGAAATCCTTCTACCATCAGCCCCCTGTCATCAACATTACTGTGTGAATTCAATACATTAGAACAGGCAATCCTTAAAGAGGTCTTGAAGCTTGGTCCTAAAACCACTTTTCAGAATATCTCTAGAGAAGAATGTGAAGCAATTTGGACAGTACAGAAGAATCATTATCAAACCAGTGAACAAAGGAGGCGCTATAGTAATTATGTCAGCTGAAGCCTATAGGAAAAAATGTATATGTCTATCAGATGATAAGAGTTACAAGAGAATCAACAGTAACCTCACCACTACTCTTGAAAAAAAGATCAAGATGATTGTTCATGAAGTCGAGACTATAGGACGGATTCCCAACAGAGAGGCTCATTTAAAAAAAAATCTAAAATCCCATATTTCTACATTGTACCAAAAATTCACAAAGGGAAAACACTACCTCCAGGACACCCCACAGTCTATTGAATTGACTCTATCTTGGAACCTCTATCCATTTTTTGCAACTCATTCCTTCATAATCCATTGGCAGACACACCCTCCTTCTTGAAATGCATAAAAGATGTGCTCAACCCTCTAGACACCATTCACTTAGAAGGTGAAGAGAATTTGGTAATGATTCTTGATGTAGAGGCCCTCTACATAAGCATCCCGCAAAACGTAACTCTTGTCGTAATTGATGAAATATTAAGGACTTCCACCTGCACCTGGATATCGATCACATGTGTGAGTTTCATTATGGCATGTGCAACTTTGGTGCTAAAAGGTAAAAATTTCCAATTTGAAAACAAACATTACCTTCAAACCCAGGGCACTTCCATGGGAAGCACATTTGCTCCAAGTTTAGCATGTCTATCTATGCACCATTTTGAAAAACCATTCATCTTCAACAAAGAGAATCTATTGAAACAGGAAATAAGTAGGGGTGGGCAGAGCACATGGAGTTTTACTCAGTGGAATTCTAAAGAGTTACTTAAAACTCCGCGAGATTCAGCAGAGTTCAGCAAGCAGCAGAATTCCAGGCCGTCGCTCTGATGATAGTCCCATCAGACTTGGCCTATAAGCTTCTTTTAGTTCTCCTCAAAGATATGAAAACATGACTAAAATATATGGGGGTTACTACTATGAATTCCTCTGCTCCCACCAGCAATAACGGTTTGAAAGTATTGTGAACACCAAAATTCCCCTACTGGAGAATGGACACTCTAAAAACTACAGGACTCCTGTGGACCTCTGAAGTACACCCTATTAAGTGCTCATGTCTCCCACCCTTTTTACTGGTATCCTGCACAGACTTCAGTCCCAGGGTACCTCATAGCAGAGGCAAAGACCACGGCCAGGACTCACCTTACTCTGCAGAGGCTGCATGGTGATCCCGCAGGTCTGGGAAGAACCATACATTTCTTGTGTGGAGAGAAGCCTCCAGTGCTGCTTTGTCCCCGTCACGGGGAACGGCGGGAGCAGGTTCTGCTTCAGAGAGTTCCGGCGCTGAGGTAGCTGCTTCTTTTCTGCCTGTGTACTCACCTTGGCAGTGGCATCACCATTCTAGGCCTGTCTGGGTCTCCTCTCCCCATACAGCAGAGCAGGCCCTGTGGCTGGCAGAGAGCGAGGGAGGAAGAGCCTGCAGCACACAACACAGAGAGGGCCAGGAGAACAGCGCAGTGAGGAGAGACAGGGAGGAGGTGCACAGAGCCCAGGGAAGAGGAGGGACACTGGACTTAGGTAGGAGGAGTGCAGTGCCCAGAAGAGGAGGAGCTGCACAGAGTCATGGGGAGAGGAGGTACCCAGAAAATGCAGTAGAAGCCGAACACAAGGTGGGGCAGGAAGTGATGTTCCCAGGGAGTTGGGACACAGATTTCACATGGACGCCAGAAAGGCAGTTTTCTGCTTGTTCTAACAAGCGTTGGACTTCCATTTACATGACACAGAAGAACATTTTGGGCCAAAGATGGCTGTTAACATTAGCTTTGAGTCTGAGCGGGAGTTACCAGTTCGGTGGCATTGAGACAACCTACTGCCCTTGAAATGGACAGTTAGCCTTGACAGAAATCATCAACATGGCCCAAACAGATAAGATGTGCAAAGATAATGTAGGGATCAGTTATGATGGGCAGCAAACTCCGCAATGCGGCGGTTGGCAGAGTTTTTGCCAAACTCTGGGCTCAAAGAAGAGTGGCAAAACTCGCTAACTCTGCCGGCAGAGTGGAGTTCACCACCCACCCTGTGAAATAACCCTATTGCTGAGAGTCATAGACGACAACCTGATAATGTGGCACAGCAATATTTCAAAAGCTGAAACATTCTTCACCTGGATTAACACTTTTGATCCTTATCTAAAATGTATTTAGACATACTCCACAGACCTGATTACCTATTTGGATCTCACGATCAAGATTGAAAATCGAATACTAACAACAAAACATACCAATTGATACATGCACAACCACGGAAACCTACACCCACCCAATCATGCACACTACAATGGGGTTTCCAAAAGGTCGAGGACATTACCCTTATGGTGATTGTAATATTTGCCACCTAGAAGAAGTAAAAAGATATATTGACTTATTCTGCAAATGAGAAATACATGACTTTACAAACTGCAATACAAATAGCAGTGTATATTTAATTCAATGTCTTTGTAAAATTTTCCGGAGACAGCGTTTACAACGCTTGTAATACAACGTGGGTAGATAACAACGCGGACGTTACATCGTCCGTGTTGTTACCATGCATGGCATTACATCGCAAGTCGCGCTAGATGGCGCACAACACCAGGGAATGTGTTGGATTTTAAATCCAACACCTTCCCTGCTGTGGCACTAACTGGAGTAGGAATAGTAATTTATACTATTCCTAAGTCCAGCGTGCCATCTAGCGCAAGTCGTTGAAACGACTTGCGATGTAATGCCATGCATGGTAACAACGCGGACGATGTAACGACCGCGTTGTTACCTACGCGTGGTATTTGCTCTTGGTGTAACATCACATATTGAAAATGTTCTATATAGGCATGACCACAAGACTGGTAAAGATAAGAATCAATGAACATCGTAGCACAATCAGGTGCCAAGGAACAGCAACAAAACTCAGAAATCATTATGTTTCCAAACAACACACTCCGAACGACATGAAGTGGATTTTTTGGAAAAATTACAGATGGACCTACAAAACATCACAGACTACTGCTCCGAGAACAACGCTGGATTTTCAAACTCCGTACCAATATTCATGGTCTGTACGATGAAATGCATTGGATGATTCTCATAAAGAATTAACTCTCTTAAGTCAACTCTGTTTGGCGCACTCTATAGGAGTTCTTATAAGCCTTTATGCATTCCTATATATTAACATGGAACATCTAAGAATGCTGAATCTTGTCAATCACCCACTTCCACATGCAGACTGTAGTATCACCCTTTTTGCGAAACATGTAATATCAAAGGACATGATCAAATATCTGTGAGAGATAGATGACACCAATCTCCTGCTGTCACATACAGACTGTAGTGATAGGTCCTCTTTTTCGAAGCACTTACAGAGGTTCTGGTTTTACATACTTTACATTCAGGGTAATATAAAAAGTTGCCTTCTTTCCAAGGTGATAATAAACAAATGAAAATTGCAATAACTAATATAGGGAAATTGATCTTGAAAATTGTTACTTTTTTAATACAGTGTATCTTGCTTCAGAATTTTTTTTATTACATCCAACATGGCACCCACCGGCACCACCATTTACCTGGACGTTTACACCTCCATCTGTCTAGAGAATTCCATATCATTTGATGTCTTCTAAGGTGTAGGTTAGGGTTAGGCCAGCACCACGTGACACAATACGATCACAGTGTGGGGACAATAACCACACCCCATCGGTATTCAGCCACTTTTGGGAGTGTAATTAAGCAGACAGGTTCTTGACAACATTTCTCCATACCACAAGTAAGTGTTCACCATGATGGTCTCTTTGGCCACAAAGAACCTCGTACTGATGACTTTTCTTTAAACATCTCATTTTGTCTGCTAGCAAACATGATAAGCGGCTCCACGGCACTCTAAGGGGCTCATCAACTTTTAGTAATTGGTGAGGTTTCTTCACTTGATTATGATAATTAACAGTATTTGCATTTTGTAGTAAACACGCAATTTGTATGCTGGCTCACAAGTCTGCACGGTTTCAGTACATCAGAGTTAATTTTTTGTGCGTACATATATACACGTTTTTTAGGTCTCGCCTAGCGTTGCAGCACGAATGCACTGCCATCGCTTTGCGAGCCATGCAGTATACACTATAGTGTGAAAGCTTCGTGGAAGCTCCGCCCACTCTCCGGCCCATCTTCTTCATTGGCTTAGGTTATAAATGCTGCCTTCAGGTTGGTTTTAAGCTTGGTAGTCCCTCTCCATGACAGCCATGTCAGTCATTTGTATCCTTCCATGGCTACTGGCCCCTTTACTGCACAGACTACCTTCTCCCTGTCCCTTCATACCCCCCTCCCGCAGTGCGTGACTTCTTGGGGTCCCCCACCCCCCTCCAACGCATTCCCGGTCGTGCTCGTGCCTTCCTGCACTCCCGTTTTCAATGCAATAGGTCTCGCGTAAATGCGAGTCCTGTTGCATTGGCAATGCGAGTTTATTATTCCTGCTGCCAGAGCCCCGGGACACACTTGAAACGGAGACGGCTCATCCCACGTGGTCCATCTCGCTGACCAAAGCTCAAATGTACAACTCAGGTCTCCCGCGATCACAACATGTGAATCGGGGTGGCAGCTAGATAACTCTTGCTCCAGGGATGAAACAATAGCTGAGGACGCTCCCCCTCTTGCCCCCCTTACATATACGTTGAACAACTCAAGAGTTATGGCTCCTTTATTTCCATTAATGGTAAGCCTCATTAAGTCTGTGCTTGCACAATTTCGTTCGATGATTCTACAGTCCAAAGCAATTTTACCCAGGCAATCCGACCCCCCGAGGGGCGCCCTCTCCCTATGGTAACAGCTGGTATGAAAAAACAAGTGTAGCCAGACTTGTAAAGGGGGACTAAACTCCAGGTTTCATGAAAGAGGCAGATGTCTTGGCCTTCTATTAGTTTATTCCAATCAGGCAATGGCAGTTTACTGCTAAGTCCGTCTACATTCCAAGGAATGATCTTAAGCTGGGGGCAAGGGGCCAAAACGGGGGCTGTCACACGTAAGAAGGTTGCTTGGGGCTGGAACGGTGAGGCAAGAGGAGCACCAGGGGCGGCCCTCTCTGTGTCCATGTTTACAGCTGCAATCTGATCCCTCGCCTTATTAGTGCAGCAACTAATGTGATTGATGGGAGTTAGATTTATAGGTGGTTGGTCAGGGACAGTTAGAGGTGTTATGCTTGGAAGGATTTTTGGGGTACTATTGTGGGAAATGTACAGAGTCCAGATGTAGAATAGGGGCTATTCTCAGTCAGTCGTTGGCATCTAATGTACTCCTCCCTTCTGTGCATGACTCTGGTATAGAACCCTGTACTCTAGCATCAATATTTAGTGGAGAGCATCTGAACTGGATAGCTGAAGACCCTGGGGGACAGGTTCGAAATTCTAATGCTAGCAGGTTTTCAGCCAGATCGGGCTTGGCCAGAGTGAGTTCGATGTAATCTAGAGATTGATTATGGGTGGTACATCTCCGTGCCCTAACTATATCGTCCCGTATCAGTGATCGACAGCCTCTGGTGTGGCGGATCCAATGTATTGCCTTATTTTTTAGGGACTCTTCATTTTCTCGATCACCATGTGGCTCAGTCTTGGGGATATTAACCATAAGAACTGTACGTGATTGTGCAAAGGGAAGGGTTGAGAATTTTTCTAGATGGCCAGAACCTATGGGACGGAGACAAGAATTTGCTAATAAGTTAGGCGGTCTAGTACGCTTTGTGTTGTTTTGCAAAAAAGGTTGTTTTACCTGGTTGATAGGGACAGAGGCTTGGGGGGAAACCACCTGTTTATAGCTAGGTGCCTTATGGGTCTGGTCAGCGCATACTTTGTGGGAAGAATTGCCTTTGTGTGCAGTAACTCCTTCATTGTGTATATTTATAAGTGCTCGTTGTGGATGGAGATTAGGAGGCAGGCTAACTGCTAGTCGGTGTAGCGTGCTTCCTGGTGTCTTTAGTTTAACTAAGGCCACTAACTCCTCTATCATTGTCCTCATTGCGCCTATTTCCAACCTGAGCTTGCTGACAATCTGCATAGGATCTTCTGGTGTAGGGGCACATGTTCTTACTGGCTCGGGTGATATTTGGGTAGGGTTTGAACTTAGGGTTAGACATTGGGGTACAAGTTCCCCCAAACATTTAGGGGCCTCGGCCAATGCCGCAAATTGATTTGAACAAAGGACAACAAAAGGCTCTAAATGACTCACAGCATCGTGAGTCAGTGAATTGTTTTGCTGAGTGAAGTTGATCTACTGCTGTCCTATCATCGAATGGTCAGCCTGACTACTACATAAAGCGATATTATGGGGGAATTTCTGGACCATTGAGGGTATTATAGTTGGGCGCAGTTGTCTACAGCTTTTCTCAGGTGGAGATTTGGTGACAGGACAGATTTGGTAACTCGGCTACCAATATCCCTTCGCATTCTGTGATTAATGTCTCAATTCTATCAATCACACAGTTGATGGGAATGTTCTTAATGGATTTCCTTGCTTTTTTCCCCTTACCCACCCCGCCAGATGCTCCGTGTGCCCCCCGTTCCTTCCATGGTTTTCCTTTTTCCCATGGTTGCACCGTCAGTGATTTAATTAGACACAGTAAGGAGTCCGAAGAAGGTAATGAGTCAGAAGCGAGAATGCAACGCAAGCTTTCACAAATGACGAATATTTAAGCGTCTTTAAAACCCATAGTGCACTCGGAGGAGTAATACATTGCCACAGGTCAATACAGTACCTTATTTGATGTTTAGTGACTCCTCTAGGGTCAATTAGGCGATGAAATGGGGGTGGCCCTGCCCTGTCTCTTTCTGGCGATGATGGGCGGGTGCAGCCTGGGTGCGTCCCGCGGGAGGAGAGACAGCGCTTTATACGCAGGATGATCTGAGCGCCTCCCCCTTGTCAGCAGCAGCTGCGGATGGCGCTGTGCACCCTGGGCTTGGTAGTCCACTGCTCAGGTCAGTTGGAGGGGAGACCTGCAGTGTACTGGTAGCGTAGGTGGAGTTGCTCCAGTTCGTCCAACACCGCGATGATCCCTCGAGTGATGGCAGGCAACGGTAATCCGAGGCAGGAGGTAAAGAAAGCGAGCGCAGAACAGCGCGATATAATTGATTTATTTGTATTCGAGGGAATATATGTGTAGTGAGATGGAAACTATAAAATCAATCTACTTTTTGAAACAAAATCACTGAATAATATTATAATTTAAAAATTCATATAAATATTATTGGAAAAAATTATATGATAAACAGATATTCTAAAGGATTTTTCAATGGACAAGGAAGTATCTGCTAATTCAATAAGGCGGCTTCTTCTTCGCAAACGGATGCTGCCCTGTTGTCCTCTTTCTATCTCCATGCTTTAGCAGCCGGGTTTTCTGGTGTTTCACAGTACTGCTGCTGAAGAAGATGATGGCGGAGAGCGGATACAGCGTCTCTCCGACCACTTTCAGATGAGCACACTGAGGCTGTAGTTGGTGTTTTGGTCATGGGGGCGAGAAAGTGGGCAGCTTACCTGTGCCTGATCTATACAGCTAACACTGCTGCACTGGGGCATGAACTACCAGTTTGTGGCCTCGTCAGGGATCCTGCAGAGTCATGACTTATTACGAACTTCTTGCCACCACCACCCCACAGAAGATAATAGAAACTTTCTAAATGCCAGGGGCGGAGGAGTCGTTGATGAGAACACCAGGGTCACATCCTTCCTCACAATTATTGTTCAGCAAGTGGAGCTTGTAATCTTCCAAGAGCAGTGGCACTGTCTGTCAGCTGGGGGCACAATGTTTCCAGACGGGCTATTCATTTACAAATTTTGGTGTACTAATGTTTGCCTGTTTGTCATGACACATTAATATATTGAATTAAGCATCATCGTCCTGTTACGCCACACCCCTCTTATTCTCCCTACCACTCTTCTTCCAAGAACTGTCTATACCCGTGTGTTCTTTACTTTTATTTAGCATTTTCTCATTGTGCTGCCCTTCGCCCCTCTTGTCCCCGCACACTTTTCATCTGGCATTACTCAATACTTCTCCCTTTGATGTGGCTCTTAGTAGTAGTCAACTTTTTGCCTTCAACCGCAGTTCAGCCGGTAGCGCCAAGAGGCCCTTTCAAAGCCATTAGCACAATAAGTGTGTTAAAGTAACATAACGTTCTTTCTCTGTCTTTTAGTACTCTGCCTGGAGAGTCCCTTTGCAGCCAAAACTAAATCCTGGGCCAAAACATTGCAAGATCAAAGGATCTATCTATAGCCGCCTATAGATAGACCCTAGATGCTGCGGTGCTTTGGCCCAGGATTTTGTTTTGGTTCCAAAGGGACACTTCCGGTACAATGCAAAAAGACACTAGCATTGACAAAACCAATAGCTCTCGCATAGCCAAGACCTATTGTCTTTGCCATTGCTTGTTAAACTTGGTCTGGTTTTTCTCTGATTAATAAATAGTGGCTTCTATCAACCCATAGCCAATTTGAATCCTCCATACCAATCTAACACTTCCCTCTCAGAGCTGGGCACAGGGTAAACCATTGAACAGCTTGAGAAAAAGATCTCTGTCAAAGAGTCCCCTCCTAGGGGCCTGTAGGGAATTGCAGTGCCCGCCCAGCGAAGAGCACAGCCCGATGATGAAGCAGGCTACTACGGTGGGTGAGGGCCTATGCATCCTAAAATAGATGCCTTCAGTGTCAGAACTACAGTATCAGCAACAGTGTTGTATTGACATACCTACGGAACAGCAAAATATTATTAGATAATTTAGTAAAGGAAGGGAGATGTGTGCTGGAGTGCCCAATTCCTCTCACATCTCCTATTTTTTCTTGGATTCTTCAACAAACTCCATTTACGCTGGACACTGGGAGAAGTTTGTGGTGTGGTGCCTGTCATCGTGATCCACTGCAGGCTAATCTTTCTGATGTATTTTAATTTGTTTTGTCATTGGTCCAGCAAGGTGTTTCTGTGGGCTCAGTTAAGAGTTGGTCATTCTGGCTTGTTTGTGTTTAACTTCTGTCTTCCCATTTCAAGTCACCTCTTGTGATGCACTTTCTGAAAGGTTTGACTCGCATGTTTCCTATGAATCCTTTTGTCATGCCAAGGTTGGGGCTTCATTTGGTTCTTTGTTATTCTTTGGCAAGATAAGATCCTCTGAAGTCCTGCAGGACCATTCCACCAGGGCCAAAGTTGCAACAACGGCGCTGGCAAGAGGAGTTTCTGTCCTGGACATCTGCCACAATGAGATGTGGATTCTGATGCATACATTTTGCAACTGACTTGACATGCACTTCTGTAGAGAGGGTCATTTTGCCTTCTTGGTCCTACAAGACTTTCTGGTTTGAGTTCACTCCTCAGCTCCTTCATCTTGAGCAAGTACTGCTACAGTATCTAGTCTAATGGTGAGTAATCTTCCATTAGACGTTTTTAGCAGAAGAACATGTTTGTAAACTTTGGTAATGTTTTTTCTGGTAGATACTCTCTAATTGCAGATTCCTCCATGCCCTGCCTCCTTGGCAGTCTGTGGAGTGGACATCTACACAGTGTAATAGGGTACCAAGTTAGATTTCATCACACTGTCACCAATAACAATTTTACAATGATCAGTGTCTGAGTACAAAGAAGGAGAAAGATTAAGAAAGTGACATCAGGACGCAGGAGTTGTGCCTATATGAAGCCAACTCCATCGCTTACAGGGTGGTACGAGATAGCCAGAGAGCCACACAGCGCCACATGTCATCACACAGGAGTCATTGTTGAATTTTCTGCTTCTAGTCTGGCCATTGGGGTATTCTAAAGGTGAGGAATATGCAGTTACATAGACTATTGTTAGAAATGAAATTCCTGGTTGGCTGAGGTATACACTCAGGCCAGGCAGGAAACAACACTCCAGTCAGGGTAAGCTAGATACACACTAAAAGATAACCTGTGCGCACCCTCTGGTAGCTTGGCTCAGAGCAGCCAGGCTTATCTAAAGAGGCAATATGGTAAGTATTTGTGCAACACACTCACACAGTAACACAACGAATACACCCTAAAAGGACTCCACAAAACAAGCCCCAAACCACAAGAATCCAATGTATAGAAGTTGAGATGTTGAATTTTAAAAGAATAAATGCAGTAAAGCGCTTAAAAGCAAGTACTGCTAAAAAGGTTACTTTAGGTCATGCTGGACCGGGGCAAAGTCAAAGTTCAGGCTGACCGCAATGGGGCGCTGGCCGGCTACAGGACCCACACAGGCCCCAGTGAACAAAGTACCTTTCCTGGTCAGAAACAGCAAGGTGTGTTGATGTTGAGGCCCGCAGGTGCAGCATGAGTCAATCTTCTCCACGCAGTGAAGGCAATGCGTCAGTTCCGAAGACGGGTGCCGGAGTCGAGAGGCGTTGAACGATGCGCCAGATTCTGCCACGCAGTCCTGGGGATACATCGACCTCAACAAGCTACAGTGGTGGTTATACGCTGTGCGATGCATCGATCTCTGGAGGCAAAGGGCTGGTTCCAAGGCATCTGGGTCGATGCGCCGGTTCTGCTACATGCAGACAGGAGATGCATCAAAATCCGTGTTGCAAGTATCTGAGCCACTTCCAGTGAACCAGGCACAGAAGCAGGGGTAAAGATTTTGATATCCCTGAGTCTTAAGCAACAGGAGACAAGCCTACAAGCCTTTGGAGATCACTTGGAGTGAAGGCAGAGACCAGCTCTCCTTCATCAGAGTCAGAGAGCAGCAGGAAGAAGGGCAACAAACAGAAAAGCAGGCTTTCCAGATCAGCAGTCCAGTTGAATCCTTTAAGCAGCATAGCAGTTCTTCTGGCAGAGCTTCAGTTACAAGTCAAGTAGTGTCTGATTTAAGGGGTCAGAGACCCAGTATTTATACCCAAAAGAGCCTTTGATGTGGGGGTGACTTCAAAGCAGCTCTCCAACGTGTACAAGTATCCCTTTCATCCCAGTCTTGTATACCAGGCTATTGGGGGGGATAATTAGTCCTTTGTATGAGGACAGGACACAGCCTATTCAAGTGAAGTGTTAGCTCCTGACCAGGCAAGGCCATCAGAATGCAGCTGTATGTAGATGGGTACTCAGACACACCTATCCTTCCAGTGTTGTGGCTGTCTGAAGGGAATGCACAAAGCGCAGCTGTCACCCATCCCAGACGTGTATTGGAGACAGGCTGTCAGGCTATCAGGCCCACAGAACAATAAGTGTAGAGAAATGTCAACTTTCTAAAAGTGGCATTTCTAAAACAGTAATGTTAAATGCAGCTTTACCAGTACAGAGGATTTATCAGTACCATTCAAAAGATATGAAACATGAAAAAGCTACTACTCTCTGATCATGAATTACAACTTAAAAGTGTATTAAGGAATTCCCAATGCCAGCCTATGAAAGGGGTAGGCCTCACAGTAGTGAAAAACGCATTTGGGTGTTTGTCACTACCTGGAGATGTAAAGATTAAACACACATGTCCTACCTTTTACTTAAATGTCACCCTGTTCTTAGGGTTACTTAGGGCCTACCTTATGGGCCACCGATACATGATATAAGGGTAGTTTGAGGCTTAGCAAGCAGTTTTAAATGCCAAAGTCGAAGTGGCAGTAAACTGCACACACAGGCACTGCAATGACCGGCCTGAGACCGGTTTAAAAGGCTACTTCTGTGGATGGCACACTCAGTGCTGCAGGACCACTAGTATCATTTGACTTACAGACCATAGGTATATGTGATACCACTTTACAAGGGACTTGCTAGTATATCAAATATGCCAGTCAGGTATACACCAATGTCACCATGTTTAGGGGAGCAGCACATGCACTTTAGCATTGGTTAGCAGTAGTAATGTGCTCAGAGTCCCAAGTACAACAAATAGAATCAGCAAAACAGGAGGAAAAGGGAAAAAGGAATGGGGGAAGACCACCTTAAGTATGACAGGTCTAACACCTTTCTACCAGACAGAGCATTACAGCAGGTAATTATTGTGTTCTTCATGCCATCTGAGACACCGCCACTTAAGTCTTACTGCTGCCCTCACTTGTTGCTAGCACAATAATCCGAGCATGTTGAGGACGGTGGCAGAGACACAGGGCAGCCTCAGCTACAGACCCTGCACCTCTCTTTAAAGGTCTCATGTAACCCTGAACCTTGTGCATCAATATCTTTTTTCTTTTGCCTGTGAGTGTCACTGAATAATCCTTCAGCAGTTGATTATTGCATCTGTCCAGTGCCAGGAAAGATACTGACTTTATTAAAGAATGTAAAACCTTTGCTCCAGGAAAGTGACTTCAAAACTGCCATCAAGTCATTGTACTTTATGCACGCTTGCCTATGGATCGTAACCATGCCCAGCATCATGACCGTTCAGACTCTACACTGACCACCTTGAAGACATCCTACACATTGATGGACACATAATCATGGAACTAAAGAATTATGAGCATATTACTCCCACCATGATATAACACTATGTGCTCCCTTTGCCGACTCAAGCCATCTTTAAAATCAGCTGCATTATCTACTGTGCCATTACGCCCAACAAACATGCCTATCTGGCTTACTACCTCATGTGTTTCTTCATACACCTGCAGTAAGGATACCAACAGACTGGAGACGAAGATGTGAATAAGGCACCATGCCTTCTTCCCTTCATCTATGCAGCCAGGTTATGGAACAATCTATCAGAACCGCCACAACACTGCACCAGTTTAGGGAGGTGCTGATTGCACACCTCTTTAAAGAACACCACATCACAATGCATTAACAGTCCACTTCTGCCCTCACAATCCAGCTAACCCTTCAAGCACTTGTTGTCTGTATTTTTGCTTTGACCCTCTACAGCTCTGCGCTGCCCTTTTGGATAGGTTCACAATACTACATATATACACAGACATGTTCAAAAGTCTTACAAAAGACAAAAATGCACACAGCAGCTGACCAAGGTCAAGCACTTAAGTTCCACCAGTTTCATATCTCCCACATGAGTGCAGCTACTCCCGACATCCGCTGCTGAGGGATGTCAATCAACAGAGAAAGTCCACAAGCAAGGAAGGCGCACACTGAATGAAGTCACTCAGGAAATATATGTAGTCCAAAAGATCTTCTTTTTAATAAAGTTGTTTGTTTTTTAAAACCGGCACACAGCCAACGCGTTTCGTTCCCTAGTGCCACAGAATCTTCGTCAGGGTTGTAATAATCATAACATAAATATATATATAGAACATACAAATACACACTGCACATTAGACAATAGATTTTTAGACAATACCAAGCAATTCGCCTGAAATGATCCAAGATCAATATTAAAATTAAAACACACGATATTTAGGAAGAACTACATGACAACAATAAAATGCCAAGAGATGTAAAGTACATACACAATTGGAAAAAGCACATTTGACCATACAATTCAACCAAAAATATAAGTGTGAAAAGGTGGGGAAAGCAAAAGGTAGGGAAGATAAGTGATACATAATAATATTTAGACAGTGAGATGAAATATAGTCAGCATGGAGAAGGCCCACTGTCAGGGGCTTCAAGCCAGAAAACGAGAGGGGAAGGTAATGAAAAGGATAGAAAAAAAGATGATGAGACAATAATGAAAAAATATATAGGCAGGGAGAAAGTGTTAAAAGAATATATTGAAAACTACAAAAAACCGAAGAGATCCGATAGTATGACAAGGCATCTCACCTTACTCAGAAATCAAACATATGATTATATAACCGGAACAGTCCCAAATAGTCCATTGAGGTGTAACGTCACCTACTTAGATTGCCCAATATAATCAGTCCAAGTATCTCTGGTGGAGAAACAACACAGGACAACCATTCAACAGTTAGACAAGGATCAAGAATACAGACCCCTAATAATAACACTTAAGTCTGTGCAAAATACCAGGCCAAATAAGGCCCATTACCAAAATAATCGCCAAAGAGGTGGCGTTACGAAAGGCCATTTTTAAGACTATTCATACTTGTGAGAAGTAACATAAAATTAGGGCAAACATAGACTGTCTCACCTCAAACGTTGCCAATTCTTCCAAAAAGATATATTTAGGTGTATGTAGCACAAAGGTAAAAGCAGCCGCTCTCCTTGGATCTGAGAGGACAAGTATGGAAAATTCCAAAACAGCAATATCTGCAAATTAGAAGAAGCGGGCGTGTGTAAATGCGGAGCATAAATAAAGGAGCTCAACCAAGCTAGAAAGGTGAAGTAGGGAAACAACGCTGGCAATAGATATCGCAGAAGAAGATAAAGCAAGATAGCGACAGCGGACTAGTTGTACTTCAGCCACAAACTGTCTCACCTTAAAAACGGATCAAAAGGGCATCCAAAGTATGTAGCTCCAGAGCACGCAGTAGTCCGCAAATTTAGAACAAACAGCTGTCAATAAACCCCGAAATTGCGTGCTGTAAGTAAACAATTATGTTAATGAAGAAAGAGAATGAGCAGGTAGTCTCACCTAGCCGCTATGAATAAAGCGCATATCAAAAGTAGTGTCTGTCCCCAGAGGTCACTGATGCATGAGAACCCCCTATCTCAAGGCGCTTCTACTGCAAAATTAGTGAGAGCCGGTGGGGGTCACAGCTAAGTGCTGCGGGTGTTCTGGCAGTCATAGTAAGCTGTATACATTTCTTGGTATAATCTCTCTAGTAATAGGTGATGCCAGTTCCCCATTAGTATGCTGCCCGTGAGAGAGGGGTATATAGAACCGGTAACCCGGTATGCGGAGCCATAATAGTAATGACAAACATACCACGTCACTTTATATAGTAAATTAACTCGCTGATAAAAGGAATGGGTCGCCACCATAAATGACAAAAGTTCTATCTATAAAGAGTAGTCCATGCAGCACGCGATGTAGACAACAGCAAAGGCGCACTACAACGCATGAAATATTAAAAAAAGACGATGCATTGGCCCATCTAGAGGGCGCACCTACTGGCATGGCGAGAGTTTACCTCTATGATAGGGCACAGTTACCACACGGCATGATAACAGGCAGCAGCTTGACATACAATTCCATACAATTACCTTATGTGCATTAATGGGCCCTAGATATACTCAGGCCGCACGGCCGTGACGTCATCACGCTTACTGTCGAGTATTCAAAATCGTACTTCATTCAATGGCGCGCGTGTTCGTGTCAAGCTGCTGCCGGTTATCATGTCGTGTAGTACCTCTGCCCTATCGTAGAGGTAAGCTCTCGCCTTGCCAGTAGGTGAGCCCTCTAGATGGGCCAATGCATCGTCATGGCCATATGCAAATCAGTCTGACCCTGTGCCTCATGGGAACAGTCCAGCCTGAACTGCCAAGCCATGTCTTCTCTGGACCGGAAACAAGCATCCTGGGACCGGTTTCGGGTTCATAACCCTCATCAGCCAGGCTATCTTGAATCCAGTGGCAAAGTGAGTGAGGGACCCACATCTGGGCATACCCTGCCAACTTAGGGCGAACAAAGCGATACCAAAGGGGATGATGGACGGAGCGCTTGAGCAAATCAAACACTCACCCCCGGTCAACTGATCTGGGTTTAATACATCATCATTCTTTAGCTCACTCCACCCCCCCAGTTCAGACATGGCCGTATGCAAATCAGTATGACCCTGTGCCTCATGGGAACAGTCCAGCCCGAACTGCCAAGCCATGTCTTCCCTGTACCGGAAACAGGCATCGTGAGACCCAGGCTATCTTGAAACCAGTGGCAAAGTGAGCAAGGGACCCACGTCTGGGCATACCCTGCTAACTTAGGGCGAACAAAGCGATACCAAAGGGGATGATGGACGGAGCGCTTGAGCAAATCAAACACTCAACCCCAGTCAACTGGTATGGGTTTAATCCATCATCGTTCTTTAGCTCACTCCACCACCCCAGTTCAGACATGGCCATATGCAAATCAGTCTGACCCTGTGCCTCATGGGAACAGTCCAGCCCGAACTGCCAAGCCATGTCTTCCCTGGACTGGAAACAAGCATCCTGGGACCGGTTTCGGTCCCAGGCTATCTTGAATCCAGTGGCAAAGTAAGCAAGGGATCCACGTCAGGGCATAATCTGACAATTTAGGGCGAACAAGATGGTGGAGAACTGGGGTGGTGGAGTGAGCTAAAGAATGATGATGGATTAAACCCAGATCAGTTGACTGGGGGTGAGTGTTTGTTTTGCTCAAACGCTCTGTCCATCATCCCCTTTGGTATCGCTTTGTTCGCCCTAAGTTGGCATTCAAGATAGCCTGGCTGATGAGGGTTATGAACCCAAAACCGGTCCCAGGATGCTTGTTTCTGGTCCAGGAAAGACATGGCTTGGCAGTTCGGGCTGGACTGTTCCCATGAGGCACAGGGTCAGACTGATTTGTATATGGCCATGTCTGAACTGGGGTGGTGGAGTGAGCTAAAGAATGATGATGGATTAAACCCAGATCAGTTGACTGGGGGTGAGTGTTTGATTTGCTCAAACGCTCCGTCCATCATCCCCTTTGGTATTGCATTGTTTGCCCCAAGTTGGCAGGGTATGCCCAGACGTGGGTCCCTTGCTCACTTTGCCACTGGTTTCAAGATAGCCTGGCTGATGAGGGTTATGAACCCGAAACCGGTCCCAGGATGCTTATTTCTGGTCCAGGGAAGACATGGCTTGGCAGTTCGGGCTGGACTGTTCCTATGAGGCACAGGGTCAGACTGATTTGCATATGGCCATGTCTGAACTGGGGTGGTGGAGTGAGCTAAAGAATGATGATGGATTAAATCCAGATCAGTTGACTGGGGGTGAGTGTTTGATTTGCTCAAACGCACCATCCATCATCCCCTTTGGTATCGCTTTGTTTGCCCTAAGTTGGCATGGTATGCCCAGACGTGGGTCCCTTGCTCACTTTGCCACTGGATTCAAGATAGCCTGGCTGATGAGGGTTATGAACCCGAAACCGGTCCCAGGATGCTTGTTTCCGGTCCAGGGAAGACATGGCTTGGCAGTTTGGGCTGGACTGTTCCTATGAGGCACAGGGTCAGACTGATTTGCATATGGCCATGTCTGAACTGGGGTGGTGGAGTGAGCTAAAGAATGATGATGGATTAAACCCAGATCAGTTGACTGGGGGTGAGTGTTTGATTTGCTCAAACGCTCCGTCCATCATCCCCTTTGGTATCGCTTTGTTTGCCCCAAGCTGGCAGGGTATGCCCAGACGTGGGTCCCTTGCTCACTTTGCCACTGGATTCAAGATAGCCTGGCTGATGAGGGTTATGAACCCGAAACCGGTCCCAGGATGCTTGTTTCCGGTCCAGGGAAGACATGGCTTGGCAGTTCGGGCTGGACTGTTCCCATGAGGCACAGGGTCAGACTGATTTGCATATGGCCATGTCTGAACTGGGGTGGTGGAGTGAGCTAAAGAATGATGATGGATTAAACCCAGATCAGTTGACTGGGGGTGAGTGTTTGATTTGCTCAAACGCTCCGTCCATCATCCCATTTCGTACCCCCCCTCTCACATGGGCAGCATACTAAGGGGGAACTGGCACCACCTATTACTAGAGAGATTTTACAAAGAAATGTATACAGTTTACAATGACAGCCAGAAGTCCCGCAGCACATAGCCGTGACCCCCACCGGCTCTCACTTATTTTGCAGTAGAAGAGCCTTAAGATAGGGGGTTCTTATGCATCAGTGACCTCTGGGGACAGACAATACTTTTGATATGTGCTTTATTCATAGCGGCTAGGTGAGACTACCTGCTCACTCTCTTTCTTCATTAATATAATTTTTTACTTACAGAACGCAATTTAGGGCTTTATCGACAGCTGTTTGTTCTAAATTTGCGGACTACTGCGTGCTCTGGGGCTACATACTTTGGATGCCCTTTTGAACCGTTTTTAAGGTGAGACAGTTTGTGGCTGAAGTACAACTAGTCCGCTGTCGCTATCTTCCTTTATCTTCTTCTGAGATGTCTATTGCCAGCGTTGTTCCCCTACTTCACCTTTATAGCTTGGTTGTGCTCCTTTATTTATGCTCCGCATTTACACACGCCCGCTTCTTCTCATTTGCAGATATTGCTGTTTTGGTATTTTCCATACTTGTCCTCTCAGAGACAAGGGGAGTGGCTGCTTTACCTTTGTGCTACATACACCTAAATATATCTTTTGGAAAGAATTGGCAACGTTCGCGGTGAGACAGTCTATGTTTGCTCTAATTTTATATTACTTCTTACAAGTATGAATAGCCTTAGGAATAGCCTTTCCTAACGCCACCTCTTTGACGATAATTTTTGTAATGGGCCTTATTTGGCCTGGTATTTTGCACGGACTTAAATGTTATTATTAGGGGTCCATATTCTTGATCCTTGTCTAACTGTTGAATGGTTGTCCTGTGTTGTTTCTCCATCAGAGATACTTGGACTGATTATATTGGGCAATCTAAGTAGGTGACGTTACACCTCAATGGACTATTTGGGACTGTTCCGGTTATATCCATATATTTAATTTAGGTGAGATGCCTTGTCATACTATCGGATCTCTTCTGTTTTTTCTACTTTTTCAATATATTCTTTTAACACTTTCTCCCTGCCTATATATTTTTTCATTATTTTCTCATCATCTTTCTTTCTATCCTTTTCGTCACCTTCCTCTCTCTTTTTCTGGCTTGAAGCCCCTGATAGTGAGCCTGCTCCATGCTGACTCTATTTCCTCTCACTGTCTAAATATTAATATGGATCACTTATCTTCCCTACCTTTTGCTTTCCCCACCTTTTCACTCTTATATTTTTGGTTGAATTGTATGGTCAAATGTGTTTTTTCCAATTGTGTATGCACTTTACCTTTCTTGGCATTTTATTGTTGTCATGTGGTTCTTCCTAAAAATTGTAGGGTCATATGTTTTTTGCTCAACTGTCTATGCACTTTACCTTTCTTGGCATTTTATTGTTGTCATGTGGTTCTTTCTAAATATCGTGTGTTTTAATTTGTATATTGATCTTGGGTCATTTCAGGAGTATTGCTTGGTATTGTCTAAAAATCTATTGTCTAATGTGCAGTGTGTATTTGTATGTTCTATATATATATTTATGTTATGATTATTACAGCTATGATGAAGTTCCCGTGGCACTAGGGAACGAAACGCGTTGGCTGTGTGCCACTTTTAAAAAACAAACAACTTTAATAAAAAGACGATTTTTTGGACTACATGCGTTTCCTGAGTGACTTCAGAGTGCGCCATCCTTGCTTGTGTATGTTCAAAAGTCTGTTAGAATTTGTGGCAGCTTCAATAAAAGTTTCACACAAATAAATCAAGCATCACCGGTACATCTCTGAGCCTTTTCTGAACTTGGTTTCAGAATTTACAAAACTTGGTAATAGGAATTTGCCCCTGGTCTGTAGGTACAACATTTACTACAGCCAGTAAGCTTCAGGTTTCAGGCAACCTAAATTTCTTGTATCTAAATTCTGATAACCTCTGAAATTATGTCTGAAGTTGAAGTTAACAGGCATTAGTTGAAGTTGATGGTATTACAAATGCATTATAACTTTGTAGACAAATTATTTTCTAAGGCCAAACATTGTCAAAGAGGCTTTTGAGAATGCTCAAACTGATGTGTTTTTAAGTGTTCATAAACTCACAAGCAACCTACTCTTGTTATTCCTGCTTCTCAACACCTTTATGGGATTTACACCTGCAGAACTTTAATGGAGTTGTTTGTCCAATTATGCAGCTGTTATAGGATTTGCACCTGCTTGGTATTCTTTTTTGAATACTTAGCAGGTGTATGTATAGCCATTCTCAGCCTTAGTACATTTGTAGCTGAAAAACATGTCTGAATCGATTCCAATAGATCTAAAGGGTAGTCACTTTTAATTAGTATTTATCTTGAAAACCTGCCAAAAATGTAAACCTCGTGGACAAGGGTTGCACATCCATTGGAGCAGAGTACATGTATGTCATCATACAATTATATAGCTTTTGGTAACATGTGGCTCTTATATATTTTGCCTTCAGGGTGCAATGGGTCAGAAAGGCTTGCCTGGCCCAACTGGGCCTCCTGGATATGGCACTCAAGGGAACAAGGTAAATATAGTCTTCAGCATTATTCATTCATGTGTGATTGTAAAATGTGTGCTCGGTTTCTGTATGAACAATGAGATGAGGTTTCTTACTATGTTCTACTAACTGTACCATTTAATTTTGATAGAGCGTTAACTTTATTCTGTAGTTAAGTGGCAAATGCCCAAAATAGTCTTTTCAAGTAATAGTTAAAAAATAAAGGTGTAAATCTTGAAAAAGGTTCATCATGAAATCCTAGAAAATCAGCATTCCTCTTACAGAGATGCATTGTGTTACAAAAATATCATGAAGGTATATATATATTCACTGAAAAAAAACAAAGGTTACAGGCATACTACAGTTAGGAAATAGAATTAAAAAAACCTTAGAAATTCATTGAAAGAACCACAGGTTTCAGGGACATTATACTTAGGCTCAGATTTCACTCGTACAGAGCCATAGAAATTCAGCAGTTATATTTCCCTGAGCAAACTATAACGTACGCCCCTGCAATGCAATGTTTATGACCTCAAAATTGACCCTGGGAAAGGATGTATGTTCACTGTAGTATTGTCACTTAATTTAGAGCCGAATTCAGTGATGAGTGGTAACTTGGGTTCTGTCATTAAATGTTAAATATCTTGCCCACCCATCCCTGCAGTCTTCTGCCTTCAGTCCCCTGGCCCATTAGAAACTGGTGGAAGACACTGTTTCTGATGTTGCAAACACTGCTGGCTCCTGCAGCACGAAGAACATCAGCAGGCATGACGTCACTGGAAAAGAGCAGCAGACCAAGTTTCCCAATTCCCCCACCAACTTCAGCTGAGTCCCCCGTGTGCAAAACTCTCACCTAAACAGAAGTAGCCTTGCACACAAATCCGCATACATTTCTCTGACATGTTGGATGAAAGTTTCAGCATGTCAGGAATATTTCTATTATGGGTATCCCCAGCTTGAGAGTTCTTTCCTATACCCCCAGGAGTCACTGAAGAGCACCCGCAATTCGGGGCTTCAGAATGGGGTTAGAGTCATGAGGTGGATTCATGAGGGCAGAGCACTTGGGTGGAGGGTCTGGGTGAGATATGAGGCATCAACCATTGGGGAAAGTCATGTGGGGCAGAGTCAATGTAGTAACTCATGAAGGTGCAGCTCAGTGGGTGGTTTGGTAACAGCTGTCAGAGTTTCCTCTCCGAAGCAACTCATGCTACACTGACAGGACAGGCAGAATACAATGAATCATCTGCTTGCCTTTTGGGGAAGGGGTTTCCTCCATCACACTTGCAGGTATTGTTCCAACACCAGTTCCCTAAATAAGTTTGTTATTCTGAGAGCTAGTGCTTGACACCTATGATCTGGTAAGAGCTAAGTTAGCAACGTTTCAGCTGATCATGCAGTCTGTTGTAACTGGCCCAAATCCGCACACATTTACCTGCTTGGAGTAGGTGGTAAATGTTTTTGGGGGCCTTTTATTTCGGTAGCGACGTGGGGGCACGAGACAGGAGGGTAGGGAGGGTTTAGTTTCAGAGAGGGGTGCGGTGGGAAGGGCAGCCCATTGCAGCAGCTTCTTGAAGCTTCACTACCGAATTCAGGCCAGGTGTGTCGGACCCGATAATTCTGTCCCTGTATACAGTGGGAAACTGGCAGTGCGGTGCCGCTTTGGGGATACCAGACTGCCAGACGCGTAATGGGGGTGTAGCTCTTTTCTTAATTCACTCAATGTGCACCATGTCCTCGATGTCTTTTTATCATGGCTAAACTATTCTTGGCAAAACTTTTGCTTTGCACAATTACTGTGTTGTACCAGTTCAGCATTGAGTTAGAATCTCAGTGAAGTGTCATTAGTAGGGCTTCTGTCATGCACTGTGTGGGCACTAACTAGTTGCACTTTCATTGTATAGATCTTCTTTTTACTCACAGTAGGCAATGTTTTGGTTTTAGGTTGGGTTCAGGTATTAAACAGATTTTTTACCCTTATTTTTTGGAATAGAGAGGCTTAGAATGCCTCATTTTGAAGTAACAGTCTACTGAAGGCACCTCAGCGAAGAATACTCCGTTTATGGAGTAACGTTAAGAACCCTGTTAAAAGTTTTAAAAAATCAATTTCAAAAAGAACATTTCGAATGAACACTGTATGTGGTAAAAACAACTTCTACTATTTAAAAATAGTAGTTTATAATCCTTTCATCCCATTTCACTCTGTAATATTATTTTTACATTTTTCCAACAGGGAGAACAAGGCCATAAAGGTTTACCTGGACCAAAGGGTTCACCTGGACATGGAATACCTGGGCAAAAGGTAAAAGCCAAATATCGTTCAGGCATCCTGGATGGCATAAAGATTTATATATGATACATTCCTCTCTATGTATGGTAAGTGTGAGTGTGGATTGTGGAACTGTGTTTGTGTGTGAAGGTTGGTTAAGAGCAGCTGTAGACTGCTTGAGAACTATGTTGATTGTAGTTCTGTACTCAAAACTCAATTAAAAAGATCAAACATTTCTGGTGTCAGTGTCTATATTACACTTAAGGTGAGTGCATCCCCACTTCAATCCTGTCTGTAAAACTCTTCTAAATCAAAACTGATGTTTTGTGTGCTCTGTCACAGATCAGGTAAAAGCCCTGAAGACAACAATCACTACAGGGCGGCCGGCTGCAATCAGGCTTCCTCTAGACTCTAGCTTTAGCTCTGTAGCTTGCTGGCTTACAATGAGGATTCTGTATAAGGTATATGCAAATATGTCATCTTGACTAAGTCATACTATGAAGAGGCGTGATTTAAGGTTTTGTATGAAGCCAGTCCAGTTGGAACCGTTGTCAAGTTTTGGAGAAAGTTTGTTCAATAACTTGGAGCTCAGCTGTAACATCCTCATTCCCCATTAGAGGTTGAAACGTGTCTGTCAATCAGTTTGGTTGAGATAAAATCCATTTGCATAATCATGTTTGGACCACACAAGACCAGTGTCGTCACATGGGAAAAATTAGTAATCTAATGATTCACCTACGCATTTTAAGTTGAAAGGAGCTCTAGAAGTGTGTAGGACAAATGTGAGATTTAAGAGCAAAAAGTAATGTTTATTTGGCAGTGTATTATTGGTATGGTCCCAATTAGGTACCTTAATTATTAGCATGTTCTTGGTGTCATCTGTGTAATTGCAGAAGCTTAAGTTTCGTTCTAAGTAAATTGCACCAAAGGATGAATATAGATATTAATACTACTCAGCACCTCCACCAGAACCGAAGAAGCCAAAATCAAGGAGATCCTAGAATATAGTAGATTCCATTGGTTGAGCACTATTTTTGCTAGAAGCTTGTCCAGGTGGTGAAATTTGATACAAGCCTAAAATGTGCATGGTTATGTGGGTCACCGCTGCAGGTTTTACAATGAGGTAAAGAGGCTACACATGCCGTAAAATATTTCTTGACACAGCGGGCAGTTTTAAAATTGATTTGAATATTGGTGGTTGGCAAGGATTCATGGTAAAGTATGAAGATTTACTTTAATTTATCTTCTCACCTATAGAAAACAGGCAGCTACAACAAAGTTTAAAAGATGCTTATTTTCCTTCCTGGCACAGTGCCTGTTAATTTGGTTTTCAGTACGTCAATTGTGTATAGTTCTATTTTTTATGTGCGGAGACTCCTCAGTCATAAAGATCCTACTCATAAAATACCTTTGCAAATAGCGAACAATTGTAAATTCACACAAAAATGTACGTTTACCTTTGAGAATCAGGCCTACTGTTTCCTTAGTACCTTCACTCATGCTACATGTAATTAACCTGTGGTTGTGTGTTGTGTAGCACAACACAGTTGTTTTTTACACCTGATGATTGTTTCATTATTGTTCTTGCTTTGTGACAGGGAGATCATGGACAAAAGGGTGAAGTGGGAAAAAGAGGTGACAAAGGAGAGATTGGTGATCTTGGACCTCAAGGACCTAGGGTAAGACTTTCTACTTTATACATCTGCATCACAGCCAGTATGATAAAAGCAAAAATAACAAAGTCAACCTGGTGACTTACTGTGGATATGAATTGCATAGAACTACAAAAAAATCAAAGAAACATGTCCATGACCTAATCACAATGCAAACAGGAATGCCAACAAGAATTCTGACTGTCACCACACAATATGTAAATGTTTTGCAACCCCCTGTTGACTGAACTGCATCTGTACTAGCTTGCCTTTGTTCAGAAACCTGATATGGGGTGCAGATCACAATGACGCCTTTGTAGATCTGGCCCTTGAGACAGTTTTAACTGCCTCGTCAGACTGCTATTTTCTCAAATATTCATGCAAAACATACATAATTATGCTTTTGGTCAGCAGACATCATCCATTGGTCTGTTGAATTGTCATTTGCATTTAGCTTCCACCCACCACAGCACACTTAATGGGGCAGTGGGTCAACCCACTTTCCCCACTGGTTCCCTTCACTCTAAGAGACTGCACAAAACGCGTGCACCTTATTCACATGCACTTTAAAAACTTTTTGTATAGAAAAAATTGCTAATTATTTTGCTTGCACTGCAGGGGCCCAGTTAAATGGTGATTTTTTTTGTCTAACTTTTAAAGTTGCTATTCTAAAGTGTTTAGTGACGTTGAGAGATTTTTGCTGCATGAAATTTGAGTGCTTGGTCGGGTAAGGGTTTCTTTTTGTCACTTTCATATAACAATAATAACTAAATACATGGCACAACTGATAAACTTGCTTTTTTAAAAACAGCACTAGTAAAACAGCAAACCCAGTGATTTTTTTTTTAAAGTTTAAAACTTTTACTACAAGCATATGGTGGTATATTTTTACGTTTTAGATGTATGACATATGCTTTCAATAAAAAATGTAAAAAACACGTTTTTCTGTGCCTGATCACAACCATATGCTCCCTTGTGTGTAATGTGGCTGCTACATATTCGGCAAAACATCTCACTGGCTCTTCCACATTCTCCTCATATGCTTAATATTCATTCTGTTATCCTCAAAAGTATTCTGAAGGGTTTGTAGTTGAACGAGGCATAATTTTAGATTTGAAATTGGTGGTGGAGGCAATGACAATTTTGAATAATTCGGGAGTGGGTGAAGAGTAAGGGCAAGGTGCCAAACTTGGCTAGGATGTAAGAAGATGAGGGGTAGATCAGTATTTTTATGAATTTGTTGTTATTGGGCCTCCCTACAACCATGTTTCAATCCAACCCTTACACAGGGGTGCAGTGTCCTCTAATGCATAATACTATCTATGTCCTTGCCTAACAGCCAGCAATCTCTGCTGCTCGGGCCTTTCTTGATGTAACTGATTTGAATCTCCATAAATCCTGCAAAATGTAGTTCTTGAAACCTGATGGCTTGTATATGTATGTTTACGAGCAATTGGGACAGGGCCCAGCACTGAACCACATCTTATGGCACAAAGGCAGTCCTGGTAAGTAGGGGAAACCTGTTGGATGCCAGTTCCTGCAGTTATTTCTGGGCCCAGGGAAATATGTTGAATTGGTCCTGGTGTCATTTTCGGACACCAAGACATAGTTTGCAGCGCCTGCACATTGTCTTCACTTCTTTCAGAGTAGCAACCTACAAGTGGCAAGGGAGTGGGGTGGTGGTTCTATTTTCACTTCCTGCTGGGCCCAAAGTAAAGGACTGAATTCACGGGTCATCAGCCTTTCTTTTGCTCCAGTATTACCGTGCTGGCAGCC
Organism: Triturus cristatus; assembly: GCF_964204655.1. Lineage (NCBI taxonomy): Eukaryota > Metazoa > Chordata > Amphibia > Caudata > Salamandridae > Triturus > Triturus cristatus. The sequence goes on along the minus strand of NC_140593.1, from coordinate 239,866,039 downwards.
ATCTGGAGCCTAACACCTAGATGCCAATACCAATGGAAGGGAAGAAAGGCACAGTCACTTAATATGTAATTTAGACAAACTATGACTTGGAGACCTGTTTTTTACTTTGTTCAAAGCTCCATGTAAGAAATGTGTATGAAGTGTAAGAATGCAGGATTTATCTGTGTGTATGAGTAAGTACACAAATATTTATTTAAATGACACCCACTTATTTTTTATTTTATTCTTTTATAGCACTACTCATACCAGTGTAGGCGGTCAGAGTGTTTTACATCACACAGAGACACACAAAATTATACAAGTGTCAAAATAAATGTACAAGAAATATTACATAACGAAATGAGGATTATAAGGGGTACGAATCACATATCATCCGTACTTGTAGACATTTTAAAATTCCTGGGCCCACAAAATATTTTAAAATACAACCTTTTTATGACCAATAAACTTAGCTACAACAGATTTATTGCCACATTTGTCCCTGTTGCCAATTTCTTTGTTTTAAATAAATGTATAAGTTGACTGCCAGACTCTGCTTTTCAAGCTGGGCTTCGTGACTCCACCCCTTTCTTCTGCCACATTTTGACCTTCAATCTATGGATTCCAGCAGTACATTTTTTCCAATTCCAGCACAGCACACAGGGATAGAGATATCTGATTGATTTCTATGGACTGCGGATTTTGATTTTCCCTCCAATAGAAACAACGGCTCCAGACAAATTACAACTCTGTGAAGGTAACTTACAGACTGCCTCGAACAATATGCTACGTCAGTTGATAGACATAGCCCAAGAAGAATTTGACAAGAACAAATTGGAAGTTGAGGCCCTTTCAAAAAGAATTGAGGATGCAAACTGGGGTGAAATTACAATAAAAAATTATGAAATTCTAAGTAAAATCTTAGACATACATGAAGAAGATATAATACAAAGAAAGAATTGGAAATTCCGACGAGACCAGACTGATTATCAATCGGGCAGCGTACACATTTGCACAAAAATATGATAATATTAGCACAACTCCACAAACGCAGATGTATAGCTCAACAGAAACGCCTTATCATCTGAAGCAGAATCTGTGGATGAACAACCAACTACCAGTAACCAACGGCCCATGGTAAATTTTCGGGAGGAAGTTCAAGGACATCGCCTAGGTACTGCTCAAGACAATCGCACCAGACCACCCAACCTCTCGACACCAAAACCAAGTGGCGTGGGCGTACAGACAAGAGCAAGTAAAATGGAATTCCACAACACACCGAAATAATGCCAAACAACTTGGTGATTAATCTCTCATCGATTACACTCACCGAGACTCACAATCAAATTCTTAACAAAGGACTATCCTTTTGTCCCATGGAGCACTGAGATCTTGTACAAACAAAGGTTGACCTCTTCAAATTCACAAGGAAACTAAAGCTGCATCCCTTCTTTACTGACAATCCTACGAGGTACGCATCAGTAACCAGAGCTCAACAAAGCAGCGGTTTCACTGCACAAGACCTAGAAAACATCAACCTCTTGGCAAATTTATCAACGGACGCCCTACCAAATAATTTGGAATCTCTAACCACCACTGCTGAGGAATTGGGAATAGACATTTTTCATTCAAGACCGAACCCTCTCAAAAAGAAATCAAAATCGACTCCATCCTTACCGACTGGTAACTCTATAGATATGTTCTTCAAAGCTGTAAATAAAGACCTGGATAAAGAATTTGCAAAATTCCAAAATAAACAGAAATACATATCAAAAAACATAACGAATAAAGAGAGCAAGACACTGGCAGAACTAAGAAATGACCTCAACCACATAATCAAGGAAGCAGATAAAGGGGGAAACCGTGTTGTCTTAAACACCCTAGACTATTTGGAAGAGGCCCACCGACAACTAAGTGATGCAAGCTGCTATTTGAAAGTTGATCATAATCCTACAAAAGAAATTCAAAGTAAACTTCTCCATCTTCTGAATACCGGATATGAAAAAGAGCTTTTAACTTTGGATGAAAACCGACTCTTATACATCAATAAACCAATAATTCCAACCTTGTACCTCCTACCAAAGGTACACAAACCAGGAAGAATACCCAAAGGCAGGCCAATTATCGCAGGAATCGACTCAATTTGTTCGAATGTGGGTACCTTCATTGACGCACAACCTCTTCTGTGTGATTTTACGTCTTTTATCAAAGACACCAAAGATGTGCTATGAAAATTAGAAAACATTGTCTGGCAAGTGGACTATGTTCTGTCCTCAATTGATGTTACCAGCCTTTACACCTCAATCAGGCACACGGATGGAATTGCAGCAACTAGAAAATTTCTACCAACTAGATCAGTCCACTTAACAGCCAGAAACAATATGATATTGGATTTGCTTGAATTTAGTCTTTTCAATAATTACTTTCTCTTCAATGGAAATTTCTATATACAACTCCAGGGTACGGCCATGGGGGCAAAATTTGCACCTCCGTATGCCTGCCTCCTGATGCGAGAAGTAGAGAGAAACTGGATATGGGGAGAAAGATCGATTGATTTCACTAACAACATCGTAATGTGGGTAGATATATCGATGACATTTTGCTTGTCTGGCAAGGATCTAAAGATCTTCTGAAACAGTTCATCGATTCACTTACCCCCAACAAATGGGGAATCAAAATCACTTATACCATCTCGACAACCGAAATTGAATTTCTGGACCTTACTATCTACATTGAGAACAACAAACTGGAAACTAAAATACACAGAAAACCGACCAGTGCAAATTAAATTCTCCATGCATCCAGTAGTCATCCAAACCACACTATAACTAACATCCCAGCAGGAGAATACCGCTGAGCTCGTATGAACTGTAGCGCTACTGAAGACTACACGACCAACTCAAATGAAATAACCAACCGACTAAAAAGTTGATGATACAAAACACGAGTCCTAAATACAGCTCAGAAGAGGTATGCTGACACCGAACGACACCAATTGCTGCACAATAATTGCACTAGAGAAAGCAAATCAGTGATTCGTTTCTCCACACAATACAATAATGGACACCAGTACATCCGTAAAACACTTAACAAAAACTGGCATCTCCTGAAGGAAAATCCTACAATATCGGAAGTGCTCCATGAAAAACCACAACTTAGCTTTTCCAGAAGTAGAAACCTGAGGGACTTTCTATGCCCATCCTTTCTGGATATAAAACAAGAACCTATCAAGCTTCTACCACAGCCACCTGTTCAAACTGTTTGGTACGTAAGCTGGGAAAATCTAAGGCAAAAGAAATCACTATCAACGGCAACATGTACAAAATAAATGATTTCATCAATTGTGAAAGTGCCAACATAATTTACCTTATTTTCTGCCCTTGTAACTAACATTACATTGGAAGTACCATCAGGTCATTGAAAATCCGTATCCAAGATCACTACCGCAATATCCATAAATCAGACACTCGACAACCCTTGGTGGAACACTTTCTGACACACCACTACCACCAACGACACTTTACGTTCGTTGGCCTAAAAAAACTGAAACAACATAAACGAGGTGGAAACTTGGAACTACACCTTCGCAAAGAAGAGAGCACACTTATTATAGGCCTTGAAACAGTGGAAAAGGGTCTCAATATAGAACATGAGTGGCATCACTGGCTCTAAGAAACCATACGAACCATCAATCTGACATAGAGACCGCTGAAACATTGGACTTATGTATCATGTCTGATATGGCTTGAATTAATTGTACATGTTAAAGAAATCTGTGCACGATTGTACAAGATGTTAAGTAAAATGTGCAGCTAATATAACAATGATTACACCTTAAAGAAGGGAGCCACTTTGGTTGCTAAGTATTTATGTCACGTATCTTGCTCTTCCTGTACAACAAAAAACGAAATTGGTTTATCAAATACAACCAGTCCATGACACTGTGTCAATTATTTCTACTGATTTTAAATTTAATGTTATCACATCCCACAAAATATGAATTGGACGTATTAGACCGACTTAGTTCATGACCCTTAGTTGGGAACATTTTCTCAATGTTGATCTTCAAAAAAGTTTGCGAGAATGTAGACCCTTCTTAATAAAAATACCTTTCGTCTGCAAAGCAATGCCGGTTTGTCCAAACCGCCTTTGCCCTTATCGCTTTTAACACTCTGCCACTGATATTATATCTATTTTCTGTAAACGGACCACTTAATATTGTAACAATTCTGACGCTTAATCCACTAAGTATCTTGTCTGAAGGGATGAACCTTCATGAGCCACAATGACAGAATTAGCCATCAACCTGACTCCTTATTCCTGAAGCCTGCTTCTTATAAATACGCCTGGCTGAGACTAAAAATTGCATGGCCTCGATCTTCTCTGCCCATTCCAACATGGCGGCTGTATACACATCCTCCATAACACTCTCTACTTATAACTCGGGGCTTCGATCGTGGGATTTCAAACTGTCGTATTATGGGTATTGATTGCACTCTGAGGGCTTTAAAAAGAATAATATGGCACATACGATATTTTCGCATTTTTCTCGGCGCTTAGGAACGCATCTCGATCACGTGGGTGGGTTCATTAATGGTTCAACGCGGCCAAACAAGGTACTTAAAATGGCCACCCCGACACTGACACCAAGCGGAGCGGATTTTCCCGGTGACTAGATGAGAAACTATATTGAACCGTTTTCAAGTAAGTGACTCTTTTGATATATTTTGTTTAGCGGTTCCCCTGCTCGTGTCAGGACATCGCTAGATTTAACCACTAAGCATCCTTGCTATGCAACGCGTTAATAATGGAACGCCTTTCCCTTTCCACAAACTCTGTCTCGGCTCCTTATTAGTTTACTTCAGTTCAAAGCCGTGCCTCAAAGCGCGCAAAATAAAATCCTGTTCAGCAGTTCCCCTGCTCGTGTCAGGACATCACTAGAGCAAACCACTAAGCATCTTTGTTAAGCAACGCGCCAATAATGGAACGTTTTTCCTTTTCACAAACTCAGTTTCGGCTCCTTATTAGTTTACTCTAGTTCAAAACCTTGCCTCAAATTGCTAAAAATACATAACCGTTGTCTCTCCTTTTTAATAGTTACAAGGTGTTCAGCAAAAAGGCAGAACATCATAAATATGTTAACTTTGACCACAGATATATTATTGAAGATCTGCCATGTTGAAATCAGCAAAGTGATTGTATCCTTAATCTGAAGGGACTGTGCTTGCTATCTCTTGAGTGCGTCTGCACACAAAGCTGAATAATCATTACGTATCTTTTTTCAACTCTTATGAATGATGATTATAATTTGTCTATAAAATATGCTTGTGCCTGCAGATTTGGATATTTTTAACAATGTCACGCTACAATTCTTGAAAATGTATGAAACTGATGCTGATACCTTGTCTCACTGGAATAATATAAATAGGTATCATATACCTGCTTACCTTATTTTCACTACCACCAAGCATGCTCTGACCCTGCATGAACCCTCTAATATTGCATGCCACCGTTCTCTGGCTAAGACCATAACGTGCTTAGTCTGCCATTTCGCTACTTCAATCATACTTATGTATCATATGCACAGTAACAATCTTCAATATGCCGTATGTCAGCACTACTATCTTAGCTGCTTGGAATCATTTATTCTTAAACAGTTATTTCTAGCTGAGAACTATTGGAATGGACATGGGACTCAATGAGTTTCTTTTCTTGGCACTTTTCTTCCGTTTTCATAGCATTAGTTAAAAGTAACTGTCCCACCACTCTTTTAATCTCTTATTTATGGCACTTTCTGTATTCAGTAAGACAATGACAACACCATCAAAACACTGTTCAATACTTTTCCTCACTCCAACACTTGGCTGGTGTCCCCTTTCCTCTCTTGGGAGCCATGTGCTCCAATATTTATACTTCTCTCTTTTTCCATTAACAGCCCTGAGAAAGCCCTGGCCTTACTCGCCACACGGGGCGAAACACGCTGTTCTCTCTCTCTCTTACAATGTTGACTATGAAAAAATGATAATGAGTGAAATGGACCCAATTAAGTGAAAAATAAAAAGAACTACTTTCACTCATACCTACGTCTACTGTGCTACCTTCAAAATAGGAATTAAGGAACACATGCTCACAACCCTCTCCTCACTTGTTCCTTTTGAGGCAGAAAAAGTCCAGAGCCTTGAGCAAAACTCCTCCAAAACTCTAGGGATTCATATCCAGACCCAGGATCTCTGGACCGTTCTTTTCTATCATAATCATCTGTATGCAGTGTTTGCATGGATCTTGCCTTTATATCCTTTGCCTAATATTTGTACTCGGGAGTCCCTTAAGTTATCACATCACAGTGAGGTGAGGTGAGGTGAGGTGTCTACATGCAGTGTCATCTATCCTTTTCATCAACTGAGAGCCTCCATAGCAAGAGGCATGCTTGTTAACGATGAAAAGAGAACACTTCACAATAATTCTCAATTAGGTATTTATTGAGAAATTTGGATAGTAGATTCCAAGGGATCTATTCACAAATGCATTTTAGAGCAAGTAAAGTAGCCCTCCTGTTGTACTTTTACTCTTACATGCGTTATGAATTGGCCACAAAACATCTAAAATGGGACCATTCAGGAAATATTCATATACTATTAGCACAAATAGAGAGAGCTGTGCCCTCTTTGCACTTTCAATAACATGGAGTTGGATGTTTCAGGGCTAATTTACAAAGGCCTGTAAGAGTATGTAAAAGAGTATTCCTGACTAAAATGTTAAAGATTGAAAGACAGTCTTTTCACATCTTTACATGTTGGTCAAATGTCTCCAGATAAGGCACTTATATGTTATTTGTTTAAAACATAAAATATAAATCTGTAAAAAAACACACCCATGAAAATATAACACGGACGTTTTTTAAACAATACACAGTTTAGCCGATCAAAAGTTAGTACATTGTATCAGTAGAAAAGGAAAATTGTGTTAGGTATGCACACCTCCCCTGAAGAGACTGTACGTAATGACAGGGAAATGCAATAAGTGTACATGGAGACCACTGAAGGCAGCAGGTTGGTTTAGTGCACAAAGGCAGAGAGGATGGAAGGAGAGATGTGGTGTGGAAATCAGAGGATATGAGAGTTTTCCACATCAACTCAAAATTGAAAATGTGACTAAATGACGAGAGACCATTGATGATTTGAAGAAGTTAATAAACTGCAGCGTGATTTTGACACATGTGCATGATGTAGACGTGAGTCACCACCAACTTTTACAACACCGTGATGCTCTCTTGCTGGCATTGCTGAGCAGAACCCACTACTCCAGGTCTTCTCTGGCCTCTCTCCATCAGGGACCCACCTGTGCTAGTGAGTAGGAGCGAAGACACACCTTACAGTGCCATCCAGACATCACAGGTTGGAAAATGTCCCATTTCCAGACTATATTTGTGGTCAGCTTGGCTTCAGTTGAAGATAGCCCTTCACTGAGGAAGAAAGGCCAGAAACATCTCGCAACTAGGAGAGAAGCTTCAGCCAAAAGCAGCACTTATTGGTATATGTTTGCATAGCCTCTGCCCTGATGAATAGCTGAAGGGATAGTTCCACAATGAATCGTACCCTACAGTCTACCTTACCTTATTGAATGGTTTCACAGCTTGCGTTCGAAAGAGTGGTCACACAGTCTGTGAGCTAGACAAGGATAGGATAGGATAGGATGTACATTTGTATAGCGCGAATTGCTGCCCGGAGGCGTCCAAGCGCTAGGAAAACCGAATACCTACAGCAGGCTTGGAAGGAGAATTAGGAATGAGATTAGCTAGATTGAGTGAAATAAATGGGTCTTTAGTTGTCTGCGGAAGGTTGAGAGGTTAGAATTAGCTCTAAGGTGCAGTGGGAGGGCGTTCCAGGCTCTAGCACCGTTGAAAGAGAAGGTCCTGCCTCCGGATCTGGATCTTTTTATTTTGGGGGTTTTTGCGAGAAATATTTGACAATACCAACTCGACTGCGCTTCTCTCATAATCGTGCATCAGCATCCCGGTACATGTGTCCCAATGAACAACAACCCATTCTTTCTCCTGCTATAAACCCACAATCTTTTCTCTGATCAATGTTGAGCCAATCTCTGGCATGATTAACAACGCGTGGTCTCTAGTCCAGTCATTTGTGTAATTAGGCTACCAGAAGGGGCCATGTAACCTCCCATACATGCAAGTCTCCTGTCCTACCATTTGGCTGACCATCGAAATATAGCTGATAGTCTTGATTCCATCAGTGAAACAAATTGGATGGGACTACTGCACTATAATGGTCTGTAAAAGGAAATTCCAGGACTCCAGCACTGCATATGGTAACACACTCTTCAACATTATGGTTACCATATGGTTGAAGAGTGTGTTACACTCAAGCAAAATGGGCAAAGTAGCGTACTTGCCAATCTCTCTGGATGGGTGAATAATACCAGAGAAATTTCCTCATGTAGGAAAGTGGATTATTAGTAGATGGAGTATTCACCTTCAGCTGGTAATAAAACCACAATCACTAATAGGTCCAGTCAAGTCTGAATAAATGAATCCTTGCTCAGCCCTTAGTAGTTTGGCAAACTAGCAGTCAGGCTTAACTTAGGAGACAATTATGTGTAACTGCAGGTAGGATAGGATCAGTGCTAGGTCCCAGTCAAAGGTTTACCTTCGGAGTTGCACTTAGGGGCCTATTTACAATAATTGTTGCGCAGGGCTGTGCAGCAAGTTACCTTGCCACGCTGCCCAGGGTCACAGGGGAAGGGCAGAAATGTGCTGTATTAATCCAATATGGTGCATTTCTATCCTTTGCCCCTGCACTGGCACCGTTTCGGTAGCTTAGCACCGAAGCAGGCACCTTTGTACCTTGGTGATAGGGTGCCTGTGTTGTAGGCAGGATTGTTTTTGTGCAGGAAGGTCACCTTCCTGCACAAAAACAATCCATAGAGGTGTTTTCCTCTTTCTATGTATGCTGCAGAATTCAGCACACACAAAGATGAAAAAACTGGGAAAAATAAAGATATTTCTCCTCATTACGCCTCATCTGGGGAGGGGTATCTTTTGGGCACATTGCAAGGTTTGCTAGACTTTCTAAATCTACAGTGTGTCAAAGACCATGAGATTTACGTGGGAGAACCAACTTCAAAGCCCATGGGACGCCTCCCTTGCACAGAGTATAGTTTTGAAGCCATTTGAAGCCATGTAAAGTAGTGTTCTGTGGCTTCATAAATATGATTTACAGATTTGCGTCGTGCATGTATCATGTGTGGTGCAAGCATAATTCAAAGCTCCACTAAATATACCCCCCAACAGTCTCGTTGGCGGGTTCTCGGATCTGAGGTTCAACTTGGTGAGGTGCATGCGGCAGCATTGTACCTCTGTGAATCTCTGGAAATCTTTGCCCTCGACAGAGAGGAGCTCTAGAGCTTTCAGCGGGACAAACCAGTGTGATCAGGCCAATTTGGGAGTCAACGATGGCAGCTTGACTCTCGACGCCAAGCTGGTCTCCTCCTGGAGCTTTTCAGAAACACTTTGTAGAAAGTTTCCAAACTTTCACATCTTGTTCCTTGTTGGTTCCTTTGGGGGTAGAGGTGTCCAACAGCACCAGCCAAGGATTAAGAGATTCTGGATTGCCTCTTGGGGGCTAGGACTCAATCTCCCACAATGCACCTGCACAGGCCAGGACAAATCCAATTGCAAATGGTCAGCTTGCAGGAGACTTGTTCCAGCTCTGTTTTACCTGTGGCTCATCGTGGAGTCCGCTCCTTTTTCTTTGAGTCAGGCATAGTCCTTTCTTTTTGGAACCTTGAGAGTACAGCAGGTGCAGTCCTTAGTGAGTGCAAGCCTTCTGTGGTGCTGTCCAAGGGTCCAGCAGAGCAGTCTTTCTTCTTCTATTGTTCGAGGCAGAGTTTTTAGGAGCTCCTGCAGGTTTCCCATAATTATCCTCCATTCTTGGCTGGCAGGAGCGAAGAACACCCTCAACAAATAGGGGTAAAGTTACCTCCTTCTGTTATGACCACTTCCTGGGTGGCATATTTTTGACCCAGAATTCACTGTTTTCACAAAAATCAAAGTGGAGAAAATCTCTCCTTTATGTGTGTGTCTGTGTAACCGAACCCAAATCTGACTACACTCCTCTTCCAGCCCCTCTCCTAATCTAATTAGGGGGGGGCTCCCATCAGGCTGAGGATCAAGGAAGTGGGGGCGGGTCTGGTTTCTGTGACATATGTTCTCCAGCCTATGAAGTCCAGCATATCTCCCCAGGCCCTTCCTCTCCCTGGCTTCTCCAGGAAGCAAATCTCCTCCCACCAAATGGCTGTATTGTTCACCTCAGGCCTCTTCACACCTACTCAGGTAGCAGCTTAGCTCAGGCTGTAAAAGACTAAACAATCAGAAGAGGCTGCTACTGTGCTGCTTTAGGTAACTTCAGGATGGAAAGTTCTAAAACTACTTTTCTGTGATAGTTATAATACATCAAGGTGTGGGTTTTATTGTAACCAATATTTTGATATTTTTAATGATATTGCTAGCTAGCACCAATAAAAGGTTAACCTTTATTAAGTTAATAAAGCCTTCCCATGTTACCCTATGGGGCTTGCAGCACTACAATAGGGAAAACTATTTTGGCTGTTTTTCCCTACCAGGGCATGTAAAACATACTTTATATTGTCCCTGCTTTTTATAACAATGCACCCTACCCTCGAATTTGGACATTGTTTTTTTTTAAAACCAGCCTGAAAGGCATGTCTGGCTTTAAAGTGACACCAGACACCACAGTAGTTCACACTGTCGTCCACTATGTCCACAGGGGTCTCTAAACCCACATGTCCTACTATATACCAGGGACTTACAGGTAGGTTGTCTTGGCCAATTAGAATAATACCAATTACTAAACACCTTTTGAGGACAAAGTACTGGCACTGGGCCTGGATACCAGAGCCAAGGGCACTTCTCAGAGTCAGTAACCACTAGCATCAGTCAAACAATGGGGTGAGCAGGGCAAATAGGATGACTTTCCTATACCTACGGTCCACACATAGATGAATTCCATTTTAGACGTTGCCCTGAATATTCGTGTTTTGACCTTGCACATAGTGCAGCGTGTGACCTGGTGAATGCCAGCGAAGTTGAATTTCTGTTGGTGCAAGCAGGTGATAGAAGAGGTACCACGAGTACCATCCCAATTGCTTAAGTACTCAGCAGTGTTGATTACCCAATGCATTTGTGAAGAAAAGCATTATCTGGACGTCAACATGGAGACACAAAGCTGACGGAAGAGTGGAATAGGAGTTTACTAGAACTACTCATGTGGCTACTGTGAGTAGATAAATGAGAGATCTCCATATAGGTAATATTCGAGTATTCAAGTAAGATAGCCAAGCAAACACAACGGTGACTGATTTACATCTGGTAGACGTACAGCTGTAGACCTTACTGTCAAAATCCAGTAAAAATCAAAGGTGATATGCTCTAAATGTCTCCCCAATCATTGCCATAGTCATCAAGAGGTATATTCAGTAGCCTTCCCTGCTACTTTTGAATTTAAATGTAGGGGAAATATTTTTGGTAACTAAGCAATATACATGCACATATTGGTATAATGCAAAGTATGATGGCGTGAGCTTAGATGTTAAACATCCATATTAGCCACAACTCAAGCATAACTATACATTGTTTTTTTGTGTTTGTTTTTAGGGATTTTCAGGATTGAAAGGAGAAGCTGGCCTAACTGTAAGTATATGTTGTAATGCATGTGTTCATTTTTATATTACATTGTGCTATCATGTTGCCCTCTGCACACAATGCTTTTGATTACCTATGTGCATGCAGTTTGCTAGCTATTTTCTGCTCATTCCAATACACAATATACAGTTGTTCTAAAAACAGATGGATTTGTTTTGTTCTACTTTTGTGTTTTGTCTAATGGGTCTTTCAAAGTTAATACTAGAAGTCAACTCTTCATAATTTGCTAAAAGGCGTCCAGTGAAATATTGAAAGATGCTACTTAACTGCCATGTTGCTCGAACAATGGCCATATTAAACCAAATATAATTTGTTTAAGAAGACAGTGCACAAGAATGTGGTGTTTGTGTGCTGTGTGAAACTCCAGATTCGTTTAAGGGATCTCCATTGATAATCATAAGCACTGACTGACTGACTCAGAACTGGAGGTGAATTGGTGAAGCTGGCGATTGAGTTCGAAGCTGAGAGGCTTGCAGCAACATGCATCTGGGATATAATGATCTAGAATGAGACAGAGATGACAAGAGGTCCACCACTAGTGTAACTTCACTGGAAGGGGAGTACTCCCTAGAATACTCAGAATCAGCAGAGACTAGAATCGTCCTTTTGTATAACTCCCGCAGAAAATGTAATGTTCTTCTTAACATCAAGCCTTTTGTTATGCCTCGACGTCCAAACATCTTTTGATGTCAAGAATCTCAGTGTCTTGATTGTTATGGGTCTCTGAGTCATCGATACTGAGTGACTCGATGGTGATGCATCCCTTAATGATGAAGAGGTAGCAATTGTGCCTGTCCTCAAAACTGAATAGAGACAACCCTCTTTGGAGCATTGTTATGATCTCCATCTTGAGGAGTCCTTCGAAAACGCGAAGAAAGCTGTGCTAGAGGGGGTCCAGGCTCATTCCCCTTTAGATCGCTATGACATTGAATCTGCTTTGGTCCTCCTGCAGGGAATTTGGAGAGGATGTTTGTTCCACAGCTTTGGAACAGTGACCAACAATGCCTTTCCTCCAAAACGGACCCATTTTGCAACCAGTGGCATAACAATATTTGCGGAGGCCCCCCTGTATGATGCATGGAGGGCCCGCCACTATGAACTTTATCAGGAACTCTTGGCGGAAAGTACTGTGCTGAGGGGGCCCCCCCGCACAGCGTGGGCTGCGGGGGCCTCTGTTACGCCCCAGTTTGCAACTACAAGCTTAATGTTAGCTAATGAATGTAGCGTTCACCCTAGTTGGGAAAACGGTAACAATTTAGTAGGATTCAAAGGTACTGTCTCATGGACCACTCTACAGTCTGGTGATAGCCTCCACTATACAACTTTTGCACCAATTGGAATAAAATCTCCAATTGTGGTATGACAAATACTCCTACCCTCAATTGGTTTGAGTCTGCATTGGACATGCAGTCCTAAACACTTGCAGCATACCTCTTGCTGCTCCATTCAGCAATGTAAGACCAGCTTGCAGGTCTGTCCTTGGCATGGTCAAATGTAGATTTCCCCCATGAAAGCGTAGCTAGAGCTTGTGGCGCCCGGGGCTATCCCTCAGATTGCCGGCCCCTGGGGAGGGGGTGGCTGGGAAAAAGGACGGCAAGCACTTGAAAGAGGTCCGAGAGACACCTAGTATCGCCTCTAATAGTTACCTCGATCATGCAAGTTACATGCACATACATGACACGGTCCAAGGCTACACAGTTGAATACACCGCTGACCGGCAGTACAAAGGAGAAAACACAGACTGCATGATCTCTCTGGGGACTCAGAAAAACCGCATGTGACATCCATCAGAGAGCTGCGTGAACGAATACCTGGTAATCCCCTCAGCACAATGTAAACATGCACATACATGACACTGTTCGGGGATCCATCATCTACAGCTGACATTAAATGACCAAATATCATGGTCCCCCCAATTAACTGGCTTCATTTTAGCTTCTGTATCTATTAATTAATAAAAAGCTTTTCAATTGCAGGAAAGAAAACAACAAGTAAACGCAATATATCTATCTATCTAACTATCGATCTATCTATGGGCAAAGTGTAATCTATTATTTGTCAGCAATGTTCTGGATAGTAGGGGAAGTGATTTACAAGAAGCAAAGCCTCAAGTGTGTCATGAGGACTATTCCCTAACTCAAAATTGGTAGTACATAACACGTTACCCTTTGCATTCTTTATGTATGGCTTGTTTAGTAGTTATAAACAAATACATTTAAATAAAATAAACATTTAAGAGGAGATAGTGGATTAAATCCGTACAGTGAGATGCAGGCACACTGAATAGGCCTTGTGAGCATCAGCAGAGATAGTATACTCTAAAGACATAGTAGCAAATAATCTCTGAGGAAAAAGAGTGTTTTTTCCACATTAGATGGGTTGCTCTATGGCAATAACATAAAATCTGACATTTGTTCTGTGGTATAAAATGGGAGTGGGGGGGAAGGCATACATGTATTAGTATACATTCTCCCCAGTAGCATATTTAATTTAGCCACATTAATTTTCACTGTCATAGCATCGATCTATATATTGTTCCATTAACATAGATGCCCATATATATATATATATATTACCTACTGGCGGTCGCCAGTAGGTAGTTATAGTTAGGACCACGTTTCCATAGGAAATCCGCAACATTCTATTTTGAATAACTTTGGCGCCGGTCGACGAATCCTCGCGAATTTTTCAAAATAGGTGGGGCGCTACGCTCCGCTCCTACCCTGAAAGTCTCGGGGGGATTCGTCAAGCGGGGGCTGAGATAAAAGGGGGGTCCCAAAACGCGTTTTTCCCATGCATTTTTCCATAGGACCTTTAGACAGGGCTACAGCCCGAACGGCTGAACACAATTACTAGAAATTTGGCAGAGAGGTAGTCCTCAGGTCAAGGAAGTGCCTTTTGTAGGTTTGGTGTAAATCTGTTCAGTAGATTCTGAGAAAATAGCCTTTAAATCAATATATATATCTGAGCCAGCTTACGGTGCGCTTACGGTACGCTTACCGTACGCGTACGGTGGCGTGCGCGAGCGCGATTCTGATTGGCTCTTAGATCTTAGTAAACATTCGAATCGGCCGAAACCAGGAAGCGGCGGCCGCCATTTTCTCTCTCGCACTGAGAGTGATGATTAAAATACAAAGCAAAAAAACATGTAAAGGGGCTGTTTAGACAGCTCCCACACACATAGCCATGTAGAGGGAGTCCCCAAAGATCCCCCAAGGCCAAAAACTGAATTTTTATTTTTTCGCTAATTTCGCCGATTACGCTTACCGTACGTGTACGGTAAAAAAATATTAAAAAAAAAATATTATCCACATTCTCCCCACCCCGTGTGCAATTGGTGCCCGCAGTGCACCAATTGTGCATGGCATATCAGAATTTCGAAAAAGCCAAAATATTAAAAAAAAAAATATTAAAAAAAAAAATTATCCACACTCTCCCCACCCCGTGTGCATGGCTTATAACAGGTGCGAAAAATTAAAATATTACCTTTCAAAACGAAGTGCATCATATGTCCTCCATGTGCGCACGGTGCGCGAAGCGCATCGTGCGTGCTCGGCACTAACTGCGTAAAGTGGGCGCGTGGTGCGCGAAGCGCACCGCGTGCTCACTGTGCACGCACGGTGCGCGAAGCGCACCGTGCGCGCACGGAACGAACTGCGTTAAGTGGGCGCGCACGCCATGAATGGCGTAAAGTAACTTAGCATTTAAAAAACCGTACAAATTCACTGAAAAAACCATAGGTTTCACACGTTATAGTTAGGAATTAGCATTTAAAAAACCTTGCAAATTCACTGAAAAAACCATAGGTTTCACACATGTTATAGTTAGCGGAAATTTTACTGATAAAAAACCAATGAAATTCCCCCGTTATAGTTACTGTAGGCAACTATAACTCACGCGACCGCAATCTTCTGCTGATGACATATGTGTCTTTATGAAAAAAAAATATTTGTAATATATGTATAGCTAAAAATGTATGGAAGAAGACATGGGCAAATAAGTGTCTAAATACAGTATTAGCATCAGCAGAGGATTGCGGTCGCGTGAGTTATAGTTGCCTACAGTAACTATAACGGGGGAATTTCATTGGTTTTTTATCAGTAAAATTTCCGCTAACTATAACATGTGTGAAACCTATGGTTTTTTCAGTGAATATATACATATACACATGACAAGCGCAAATGCACATCAATATACTGCTATTGATTGGTATTTATATGAAATCTGTTGCCTATTGTGAATACGCACTTAGGCAACCGTTCTCTTCTGCTCCAGAGCCCAAACTAGTTCTGATACAGACTCAACACAAAATGGCTTCAGTTTCTGCTAAATTATATAAACAAGCATTTGCAATGCAATAGATCTCGCATTTACCCGAGTTTAAGCTATTGGCATTATAAATGACAATGCCGTTTATTTCTGTTTTAAAAACTAAAACACAAATAAAAGGCTTTGTTATTTGCAATGTCAATAGCTCAAACTCGAGTAAATGTGAGACCTATTGCATTGCAAATGCTTGTTTTATAGGACTTTTCTGTGAACTGTCTGCCACTCTGCCACTCACTAAAGATCCTTTCCTCCCCTCTGAAAACCGTTTAGCTCTTACCTCACTCAGACTCCTGTACTCCAGCAGCCAGGGTATCTATGGTAGGGGTTGGCCAGCACTGACAAAGTCAAAAGCTGGTAGCCAGCTACAGGCCTAATGGTTTTGCCAGTAAAAGATATGGTAGTTGAACCTAGATCAGAAAGTGACCATAATCCTCTATGTGTAACGCACTGCTGGTGGAAGAATGGCAACTCAAAAGAAGAGGAGACGAAATCCATGCTACCTGAAGTTTTCCCCTCCAACGACATGCGCAGGCTCAAGTGGAGTGTGGTTAAGTCCAATGACAAGGTTACCGATAGCATTGACAATCAGCTGTCAAAAATTATATTGGAGTTTGAGAGTTATAAGACCACTGTCCCAGGCATCTCGCTAATCACTGGACTCCACAAAACTTTTTTCAAGGGATTACGCCGGTATTTTTTCAAACCTGCTAGGAAAGACAAGTCTCCCTCCCAAGCGTCTACGGTGGTATGATAATGACTGCAGGAGAGCCAGAGCCGATCTTACTACAGCCCTCTCCAGTGGTCGTAATGACCACGTGCGGAAAGCTCGCCAATTTTACAAAAAATGTATAAGTCTGGCCAAAAAGAAATGGGACGAGCTCTATTGGTCTGACTTGAAGGATGCCAGCCATGTCAGGGACACCAGACTATTTTGGAATATCATCAAGTGGGACAGAGGAGGGTTACCCGACAGACCCTAAAATTATGTCTCACAAGATGAATGGGTAAACTATTTTAAACCCCAATATGCATGTGACCCTCAGTCTAATCCCACCTGGGAGATAACTCATGTTTTTTTTCGCCAAGGACCATTTAGCACCAAAGATGCCTTAATGGCTCTGGGATCTGTAGCATCTGGACGAGCACCAGGACTTCATGGGGTTCCATCTGATCTTTTTCTTCACAACAAAAATTGCTGGAGTAAATACATCATTTTACTAGCAAATGCTGTTGCTGAAGGTGCCCCAGTCCCTAAATCTTGGGGGGGGGGGCGGCTGTTATAATCCCAGTGTTCAAGAAGGGTGACAGAACGCTGCCTGGTAACTACAGAACAATTAGCTTGATCGATACAATCCAGAAGGTTATAGGGAGGATGGTACTGAACCAGTTATTAGTGTGGACTGAAGACAATACGATCCTGTCCCCTTTTCAAGCTGGTTTCCGTAAATTAACTAGCACAGTGGACCAGGTCTTTCGCTTCGTGCAACTCCACTGGAAAGTGGTTACTTTGGGGAAAGGCAGTCTCTACGTAGCTTTTGTGGACTTAAGAGCTGCCTTTGACCTCGTGCCTCGACAGCGGTTGTGGGCAGTGTTAGAAAAATGAGGGCTCCCCGCAGAAATTTTTACCCTGATAATGAGGCTCCACGAGTCTAATTTCGCTAAAATCCAGTGGGGAGGACCGGGTGACGTTACTCCTGAGTTCCCGGTAGAACGTGGTGTGCGGCAAGGCTGCACCATGGCTCCTACGCTTTTCTCCCTATATATCAATGGGATAGTTAAATCTATGCTTAGTGCCACCACTGATGCCCCTAAGCTTGCCGGAGTTATCACCCCGATATTAATGTTCGCGGATGATACGCTTATCGTATCAAAAACTCCGAGTGGCTTGCAAAGAGCTTTATTAGTTTTTGAGGATTTTTGTCTTGGCCATGGTTTGGAGGTAAACGTGGCCAAGATAAAGCTCATGGTTTTTAACCCACATCCCAGCTTTAGAGGGAGAAAGTTCTTCATGGATGGACAACCGTTAGAATTGGTTACTAATTTTGTTTATTTGGGCATACATATAACTAGTAACAATAAATGGGACAAGCATATAGAGATGGCCGCCCTGAAGCATAGGCAAATATCAGGAGCATTAACTAGGGAGCACAAAAAATCTTTTACCAAGCCCGTAAAACCTGTGCTCCAAGTTTATGAGGCTAAGGCCTTAAGTTCAGCTTTGTATGGGGCAGAACTATGGGGGTTTAATCGGCTGGCTGTTTTAACTACAGCCGAAAATACATTCCTCCATAGCACAACAGGCCTTCCTCAGAGCTCCCCTATGGTTCCCTTAAGATATGAGCTTGGTAGGAAGGCCATTGCGGATATAGCCAGACTCCGTCCGGTTCTATATTGGCGAAGGCTCTGGACTACTCCGGAGCTTTCCCTGTATGCCAAAGGGCTTATGGATGTTATAGAACTAGACGTCTTTCACAAGATCGATTGGTTGAGGCAGCTCCGCCAGACCCTGATAGATTTGGGTATGGAGGGGTTGTGGAGCGACCCAGCGGCTGCACAGTTTCCTCCAAAGAAGTCTATCCAATCCATATACTGGGAACGAGTTGACCAATATACTGGGAACGAGTTGACCACCAAGTATGGAGTAGAGCAAACCCCAACGGGATGACTGGGCGCTATCTCGAGGTAAAGATCACACCTGCTCTAGAACAGTACTGGGACTTGATTGCGAAACCCAGAGACAGGAAGCTTTACTTCCAGCTTAGAGCAGGCTCTCTACCACTAAAATCTCTCACAGGTAGATGGTCTAGTCCCCGAGAGGAAAAGTGCCCCGCTTGTGGGTCACAGACAGAATCTATTGCCCATTTCCTGTTTGTCTGCCCAGCATTAGCCACTCCTAGGCGAGTGTGGTTGTCACCTCTGTGTAGAACTCTAGGTACCAGGAGCTGTGTTGTTGCTTTAAGAATTCTATGCACTAGCACTTTACCAATTGTCTCCATATCAATAGCTAAATTTTTGGGCTGGGCATGGACCCTAAGGGCTCAAGCCTGTGGCAAATACTAGAAACATTTCCATTATTTTGCCCAAATTGACGCAATATAGTGTGATCCTTATTAATTGATCCTCCATAACTTTGTAGCGGATGTGGGTTCATTAATCATGTTTTATCAATTCCGTTGTCATCTTGATCTGTTTAATGCTTTTTTACCACTTTTTAAGTATTTATTGATGAATTTCAAAAGTTTTAATGGGTTTTACATGTTATGCTGGGATATATGTTTGTGTCTTCTATGATTTTTTTAAATCGAATAAAGACTAATGATGATGATGATGGTTTTGCCAGTGCTTTTTTTTAATGAAGCATTTTACACCTGGTTTTTGGGAACTTCATCAACCTTTGTTCGAAGATGTTAGAACAACATTGAAGGGATTCTGCACACTTAAAAACATTTTGATAGCTCTGCTCATTAAAGGGCTCGCAGAGCCAAGCCAGAGCATCGACTGGGTTTTCCCGGTTTATTTGTTGGGTGGGTTGGGCAGGACAGAAGAAAAGAAAGGAAGAAGGGAGGATGGAAGGAAAGAAATGAGGCAAGAAGGAAGGAAAGAAAGAAAGAAGAAAAGACCAAAGGAAGGAGATAGTAAAGAAAGAAAGATGGAAACAAAGAAATAACAAAGGCAAGAAAAAGAAAGGAAGGAAAAAAGAAAAAAGGAAAAAAGAAAGCAAAAATGAAAGAAAAAACAAAGGCTCAAAAAACGAACCAAAAAGGAGAAAGTAAAAAGAAAGGAAAGAAAGGAGCCAAGAAAGAAAAAGGAAGATAGCAAGACAGAAAGTAAGAAAGAAAGAAAGCAAGAACAAATACAAGAATGAATGAAAGCCAGAAAGAAGGAAAAAGGAAAGAAAGGAAAGACTGCAAGAAAGAAAGACGGCATAACTTAATACAGAAATCTACACAACCTATTATGCTATGAAGTAGCTGAAGTCAGATAAACAAAACATACTCACTCCAACAGCTATTTTCAACACCATTGGCAGGATAACGAAACTGATGAGACCGGACTGTGCCTTTCTTACATTAAAAGCGTCCTGCTATCACTGCAGGCACTTGACTGTCCTGAAAGGCCAGGCAGGCAGTGCAGTCTTTCGGGGTGTGAGCAGCTGACAGGTTGGACATCCCTGGCTTGAAAGGCAATATCAGACAGCTTGCACAATCGTTCACGTTCTAAGCACTCAACTGGAAGCTCTTATCCTGCTTGCTTCCCTGTGCTGCTTTTGGGGCATGAGTAGCCATCAAAATGAAAATCACTTATGGCCAACAAGAACTGGCTCTTTAGACTTTCAGGGCTTCTATAGCTGGAGAACCACGCTTCTCTCACAAGTAACACTTTATTTTCAGCAAAATATCCCACAGCGGTGGCACAATCTCTCAGGGCTTGAACCTTTGGTAAACTGCACTTGCCTAACTGAAAGTCCCTAATAGGTAGTGCTATCTGACAGCTCAAAGAGCCAGATGTGCTTTCCTGTTGACTAATCCACGGCAACTGTGCAATCCGTCATGGTTTAACACCCCACACCCCTCTTGTGCTTCTGTCACTCAAAATGGTAAACATGTGATGTAATGTATTGGTGCTATAATTTGTAAAAATATTTGTATATACAGAAACATTTGTTAGGTACTTTTCAGTCTGACAGCCTAGAACAGAATGTCGTTCAGTCAAAGGCTCGAGGCTAAAAAGTAATGGATGGCTTACCCAAGCCCACGCTCCAACAGTTTCTCAACAGTATGTGCCAACTTCATGCAATAGTATGACTGGCTATCTATCTCAACCTTAAATTTGAGGCTCAAAAGTAAATATGAAAAAAGAAGCATGAGAATTATAAGAAAATATTTTGTTTTGATTTGGCAATACTTTTTACCGCATGAAAAGCATACATTCTTAACAATTGGGCACAACTAGGCTGCACAATGTGTATGAGTAACAAGAGGTGACAATTGAGGTAATTAAAGAAGAGAATCCACCCATAGCCCTAGCATACCAAAACATTTTATTAAATGTGGATTAATTTCTTGCCTTTTTGTAGACCTCAATAGATTCCAGTGGTGCCTGCATTAGCATTGTGAACGCCAGCGCCATCATTCAATTTGTGGCACCACCGCAAAACGGCCAGCACGGAGGCGCGCACCTTCCTCAAAACTCCCGGCCCGCTCCAGCAGCAGGATGTGACGTCCGCAGCAGTTGCGACCGTGCGCTTGCAGTTCAAAAACGGGACACTAGTGGCCCGTTGCGGCAGCCTTTATAATTTATTTGAGGACACTGACTTAGTGAGTGTCCCCAAATAAATTATAAAGGCTGTCACAACGGGCCACAAGTGCCGCGCGGCTGCCACCCCTAATTAGTGCCGCCTGGGGCGGTCCCCCCCCCAGCTACGCCGCTGCATGGAAGGCAAGTCGCTTACTCAATGCACAAACCCAAGGTAGGGAGGTTCCCTATTTAGGCAAGGGGTGGAGAGGCATTCAATGAGGGAGTACGTCCTCCCGTGTATAACACTAAATCACTTATAAGTACTCCCACGATGGTTCAGCCAATGATAGCAGTACACTGCTAATTCAGATGGTGGTATGCCCTATCCGAAGTATAAGACACCACCTAAGTGTGGGGAAGGAAGCAAGTCCTTTTGATTTTATTTTCCCTCACACACCCTAGTGGTGTCATGCTTCATCATCGGGACACCCTGACGCCTAGAAGTCAGGGTGGGCTCAACCAGTATTTCAGGGAGCACTTGATGAGATGTTATTTGGCCAGGAGGTTTAAAGATTTAAAAATCAGTGTCAGACCCCAGTGTCCCTTTATTCTTGGGTTTGGCGCTGATAATAAAAATAAATACAAAGGTGTCCAGCGATATTATGGTCCTAGGACCCTATTGCCAACATGTTTCGGTCCTGTTAGCCCCGTAAAGGGTGCAGGGACTTTCTTCAGGGCGTGTGCCCCCTGTGTGAAATAGAAAGGAAATACCCTATACTACTACGCAAAATAAGGGCAGGTAGCTGCTCCTTATGATAATTGTGTCGTTCTGTTAAAAAATCACTCCATCCCAATTTGGGAGAGGATAAGCATCCTGTGGGCCCTCTATACGTGGGGTAGCCCTGTAGTCACACAGCCACCAAGGGTCCTGCCCCGTTTTTACACCTAATCGGTATGGGTTCCCACGAACTGGACTGGATGCTTATCCTCTCCCAAATTGGGATGGAGTGATTTTTTAACAGAACGACACAATTATCATAAGGAGCAGCTACCTGCCCTTATTTTGCGTAGTAGTATAGGGTATTTCCTTTCTATTTCACACAGGGGGCACACGCCCTGAAGAAAGTCCGTGCACCCTTTACGGGGCTAACAGGACCGAAACATGTTGGCAATAGGGTCCTAGGACCATAATATCCCTGGACACCTTTGTATTTATTTTTATTATCAGTGCCAAACCCAAGAATAAAGGGACACTGGGGTCTGACACTGATTTTTAAATCTTTAAACCCCCTGGCCAAATAACATCTCATCAAGGGCTCCCTGAAATACTGGTTGAGCCCACCCTGACTTCTAGGCGTCAGGGTGTCCCGATGATGAAGCATGACACCACTAGGGTGTGTGAGGGAAAATAAAATCAAAAGGACTTGCTTCCTTCCCCACGCTTAGGTGGTGTCTTATACTTCGGATAGGGCAAGTCACTTACTCAGTCATGTTTTTTCATTGAATTATATTCATTGTAATTTTTTTTGCAGAATGCAAAGAAAACTATTACTGGACATGCTACTCAAACCAGACTTGGAACAACTCAGAATATATACATGCCAGTTTAAATGAGGAGCGCTACTTAATTTGTGCACATGGAACACATTCAGCGTATGCATCTTCATTTTTATAGTCCAGTCCAAATCTTATAGGGAATCAACAGAGAGATTTACTTAGCAATAAGGCTGACATTAGAAACTCAGAGCAAGACACAGAAGAATAGCAGCCGCACCGCCAGTGGTGGTGGGAACTGCCAGCAGCCGGTGGCAACATCCAGCACAGTCTGGGCGCCACAGAACCTATGTATTTATTTATTTTACAAACAAATCTCTTTACAGAGATCCGCTGCCCTCGGGCTATGTTTGCGCTACACATCCAGACATACACAAATTATGTATTAATGAATTCAGTTGGCGCCTGTAGACTGTGTTTGGATTTGACACTTGCTCTGTTCAGTCCCACTTCTCTGATGTTGATGGTTTTCCTGTGCAGGTGTAGACAAGGTTAAACAACTTAACAGGTTGTCTTCGGAAGCTCTGCAGTAATTAATGTAGGGGTTCCTGCTCGTTATCTACAACCTATAGGAAATACGCTAAATTAAAAGAATTGTATTGTGGAAATAGAACTCCAGAGACGTATATTAAAATCTTCAACCGAAAGATGCCATTTCGACTATATGAAAGATGATGGCCCATATGTACGAAATCCCAAAATTGCAAATCCATAAAAAACACTATTTGGTAATCGCAAATTGGAATGTATGTAACCTGCGATTTCCTAACTGGCATTCCCACAGATTCGCATTCGCTATTAGGAAATCACAAAATTGCAATTTCCTAATAGGAAACTGCCATTTAAGAAACGCACCATTCTGGAAATAGAATGAAGATGTCCAGAAGGAATCATAATGTAAAGAGGCTCAGACCCTACAAAAACCATCATCAGGTGTTAGAATCACAAAAACCCCATTCAAGGAGGTGAATATGTTGCAAAATTAACCAGTGCACGGCAGTGTTGGGAATACAATCTACCCTTGGTGCTGCCAAGTGGGAGGGCATGCCACTACCCAATCGAAACAGTGCCCATTATCTCCTACGTGCAAACTTGTGGTGGAGCTAACTGGAGGACAACCATATTGGTTAATAAGTAAGGTGCCCCTAACTGCGATCTATATAAAAATGCAGTGCCAGCCCTCTTCGTTAGCACATGAGTTTGCTACTATTCAGTGTGCTGAGGTAAGGATCGCACTGCAGGGGTCCAAGCGTAAACCCATTGAGGGATACCTGTGCTGGTGATTTAGTGTAGCTATCGTCCCATGGTCTCTGGTCGCTAACCAGGAACACTTAATACTGGTGTATGGGGTCCTCTAGTCAGAGAATGCCCACAAGGACATAAGCCACCGTGTAATGCTACATCGTGATCATGCGCATAAAAATATACTTGCCAATAGCGATAAAGGATAACTACACAAGTGCTGTGATCAAGTTACGGTATGGAATCTCTCAGTATCATGACAATAACCCCACCATCCATGCAGCGTGGGGCTAATCATAGGCGTTTTAGGATCTACTTACATCTGCGGTAAACCAAAACCTGCTAATTCTTGTTATCAGGTTTTGTGATCCTAATGGAAAAAATAGCCATCAGCTCAGAGGCCACAACATTATCCCAAAGTGACCATACATATTGTACTATGTATCCAAAACTTACTTACAATTTACTCTGGCAGCATTTTGGGTGCTTGTTTGATTTTGGCATCTGGTTACCATCAGATCCGATTCGATGATAATAGCATTGCCTAAATTCCCATTTTGCGACTAGTCGCAATTAGGAAATGCTATGTACATGCGGTTACTGAATCTCAAATAGGAAATTCCTATTTGTGAATTCCTATTTTGTTATTCGCAAAATGCATATTTATACTGGGTAGGAATGGCATTTTGCGATGCCGTTTATGCTGTTCGTACATACCGAAATAACGGACCGTTGAAAACATGCAATATTGGTTTGTACATATGGGCCTTTTTGTTGCTAAGCATTCTAATATGTTCCTTTGTAAGAGTTACCAGAAAGCACCTTCTGGCATTAACATGAGGTAAATCAATTGCTTCGGGAACGAATTGAGGTTGAGATCAGAAACTAGTGAAGAGGGCCACCTTATTCGGTATTTTGATGCACTTGGTAACGGGCTGCCACTAGTGAAGAGTGCCACCTTATTCGGTATTTTGATGCACTTGGTAATGGGCTGCCACTAGTGAAGAGTGGCACCTTATTCGGTATTTTGATGCACTTGGTAGCGGGCTGCCACTAGTGAAGAGTGGCACCTTATTCGGTATTTTGATGCACTTGGTAGCGGGCTGCCACTAGTGAAGAGGGCCACCTTATTCGGTATTTTGATGCACTTGGTAGCGGGCTGCCACCAGTGAAGAGGGCCACCTTATTCGGTATTTTGATGCACTTGGTAGCGGGCTGCCACTAGTGAAGAGTGCCACCTTATTCGGTATTTGGATGCACTTGGTAGCGGGCTGCCACTAGTGAAGAGTGCCACCTTATTCGGTATTTGGATGCACTTGGTAGCGGGCTGCCACTAGTGAAGAGTGCCACCTTATTCGGTATTTTGATGCACTTGGTAACGGGCTGCCACTAGTGAAGAGTGCCACCTTATTCGGTATTTTGATGCACTTGGTAACGGGCTGCCACTAGTGAAGAGTGCCACCTTATTCGGTATTTGGATGCACTTGGTAGCGGGCTGCCACTAGTGAAGAGGGTCACCTTATTCGGTATTTTGATGCACTTGGTAACGGGCTGCCACTAGTGAAGAGTGGCACCTTATTCGGTATTTTGATGCACTTGGTAACGGGCTGCCACTAGTGAAGAGTGCCACCTTATTCGGTATTTTGATGCACTTGGTAACGGGCTGCCACTAGTGAAGAGTGCCACCTTATTCGGTATTTGGATGCACTTGGTAGCGGGCTGCCACTAGTGAAGAGGGTCACCTTATTCGGTATTTTGATGCACTTGGTAATGGGCTGCCACTAGTGAAGAGTGGCACCTTATTCGGTATTTTGATGCACTTGGTAACGGGCTGCCACTAGTGAAGAGTGGCACCTTATTCGGTATTTTGATGCACTTGGTAACGGGCTTCCACTAGTGAAGAGTGGCACCTTATTCGGTATTTTGATGCACTTGGTAACGGGCTGCCACTAGTGAAGAGTGCCACCTTATTCGGTATTTTTATGCACTTGGTAACGGGCTGCCTGAGACGTCGCTCATCATCATTAAGACAAGGGCGTCCCTGTTGTCAAGCACCACAGTGTGGCCCTGCTTGTGTCCTGATTACGGTCAGCCAGGAAAATACTGAAATATTTATTTTACCTGATATATTCACTCACTGCAGGAATCAAAATTGTTTGGGTACGATAAATATCACCCAATTACGATCACAGCCTGACCAAAGAGGCTTGACACACCAAACTCTGCATGTTCTGTTACTTACCAAGGATTTTTTCCCCAATACATTTTTTAGCTGGTTTTATCTGTCAAGTTTTACAGGGTGAAAATGCGGGTGGTGTGGTGCTTAGCCAAGAAATCACAACTGGGATATGTGGGGTAACAGGAACTACTGCACATATCATAGTTAATCAGGCTTACCGTAATCAGAGCCTTAGATGTCCTGAGTGGTGTAGAAGGCCAGTGGTCCACTACAACAGATATCCATCTAGAGGAAACGCCGAGTTCTGCGTACTTATCAGGCAGATGGGCTCCCTCTTAGATCATGGTCGTAGGAAGAGCAGTGGAAAAGAAAGTTTGCAGCTCAGATCTAATAGATTACATCCTGCTGGACTCTACCCTAAATACCCCCTACCTAGGTTTCAATCTAGAAGCAGTCCTCCTACCAAAGGAATACCATAGCTATAGGAAATAAGGGTGAGGTGTGGTGTGGCGGCAGCAGTTTTTCCGTGACTGGATATCTTGGTGTCCCACTACAAGATCTAATCCATAATTGAGTAGAGGTATCCCCACCACTCAGGTTACAACAAGGTCTCAGCAGAGCAGGCATCTTTCGAAAGCTTCAGACCATTTGCTTCATATTAGCGTGTGGTTCCGTGTGTTCCGAATCATTTCAGCTAATGAGACCTGAAATGATAAGGACCTTATCCCCAAGCCTTCTTTGGGAAAATGCTGTTTCAAATTGTAAAGAGACGCGGAGGCAAAGATTATGGTTGTCAGGCAGGTCAAACGCGACTCCTGGAGCTATGTAGGACTGTTTCACAAAACAGTCGCAGTTCACTACCCTTCACAGAAGGGTGGTAATCCTCTCGAAAACAGGAAGGGGTCCCCAGGAGACCCCTTCCCCGTTGTGAGTGGCTCACCAAATATTTGTTAAGGGCAGGCAGGGGTCCCATGGACCACTGCCTGCCCTTAAAGAATGAAACTGAAAAGTTTCATTTTTATTTTTTAAATGCATCCCGTTTTCCTCTGAGGAAAATGGGCTGATTTTTAAAAAACCAAAACCTGTTTTATTTAAAAGCAGTCCCAGACATCGTGGTCTGCTGACCCCAGCAAGCCACCATCCCTGGGAGTGCCTGCCATTCCCAAAGGAGTCGCAAATTGCGACAGCCTCGGTAATATGCATGAGACATACAATTTGCGACCCCATTGTGAATCTCAAGCAGTGTCTCAGACACTGTTGTGCATCACTCACGTCATCATAGATTTGACGTCTAGAATGCTGGTTTTATACATAAAGTAAAGTGGAGCATGAATTTGTTTTCGTTTAACATGCATTTTAAATAAGAGATTTAATATGCAATAGGTTTTATCTTTTCTGCCTCTTAGTATACATTGTGGATCACATTTATTATGCACTAGTGGATTATGAAATTTGTTAAACTTATTGTCTATTTATTATATATGCGATTGGAGAGTCTGCAAATTTGTATGTACTATGTCTGTTCCCTACGCTCAATAAAAAATATTTTTTTTTAAAAACTGTTGTGCATCACAATTTGTGAGTCGCAAATGTGATGCAATTTGCGGCTTGCAAATTGGTGCATCGTACATCTGGCCCAGTATGTGTTATTTACATGGAAGTACAACACATAAGGTAGGTGATGTGATATTATTTCACTACACGCTTGGTGGTAGTTCTAGTGGGGAAGTGACGCTCCTAGGCAGTGCGCGGATATTATTGGGTAAGAATTAAGGGGCCCATTAGGGTGACGGTCGGAAAATCTCCCCGACCGCCATGGTAGCGGGAGAAGACCACCCGCAAGAACCGGGGCACAATATAGCCGGTCCAATTAGGATGCTCCGCAGTCGAAATCCGACCGCGGCATTGGATTCTTGCGAATAGCATTGCGGCGGTCGCTGCTGCCAGCAGCACCGCCGTGATGTCAGAAAGAGCATGTCCTGCATATCCCTGCACTGCGTGGTAGGCACGGCACAGTGCCTGCCACCTGGTACAGGGACATGGTACACCCACACCCCCCCAAACACATTGGGGCCTGCAATGGGCCCCCGGAACATGTCTCCGCATGCCTTTCCATGGCGGTTTCACCGCAGCGGAAAGGCTGGCTACCGCTGGCATCATAATCATGCCGGCGGTGCTTGGCCCTGATCCGCAAGAATTGTAGTAGTCCAGCTCCGCCCGCCAGGCAAGTAGGCGGACTGCAACCAGTGGAAAAGTGGCAGTGGAAAATAACACCGTGGTAGTCACGACCGCGATGCTAATCTGACTGGCGGTTTTCTGGGTTTCGATGGCGGCCATCCGCCCGCCATCCTAATAGACCCCAAAGTGTGAGTGTGGTGCAAAAAGTGTAGGGAGAACCACCCCTCTCCCTAAACTGTGGTGAACCACAAAGAAAGAGTTTAAAGGTCCCCTGCACATGCTCGTAGTAAACAAATTCAGTTAGTACAGTTATGAGAGAAGAAAGGGAAAAGAAAAAGAAACACTCTTTATCCACTGTTTCGTGTGGTTCCAGGATTTATTGTCCTTGTTGTGCTTTCCTTCGTACAAAGCCTTAGCCTAGCCAACACGTGTTTCGTTGCTACCACTGGGTACACCTTTGAGCTCGATGTGCTAATAATTGGCACACATGATGCCTTATTAACATGGGAGGGCAACACATGTGTCAGATAATATGCTAACGTCTGGCGTCCAGGTTATCTCATTTACTTGGGAGTCCAGCGCATAAAAGAGGTGATATGCTGACATTTGGCACACAGGATACCTTATTTACGTGGGAGTGCAGAACATAAGGCAGGCGATACGCTATTCTATTCTATGTTGCACTTGTATAGCACATGGCTACTGGATGGCATCCCAGTGCTGTGTGAAGCGACTGTTCAAAACCTCAGAGGCGACTATTATGAAAAATCCAGGTTTTTAGAAATTTATGGCATGGAACTTCCTTTGTGATGGGTCTCAGGGGTACGGGGAGGAAGTTGCATAGTCTAGGTACATTGAACCGGAAGGACCGACCTCCCTATCTGGATCTTCTGTTAGAGGGGCAGTTGGCAAGGAAGACACTAGAGGAGCGAAGGGTTCACCCAGAGATATAGGGAGAAATCAGAGAATGGGTGATCAGAGGCCCGGAATTCAGAAAGGCTTGGTGGACAATGCTAAGTGCTTTGAACCTAATACGTTCTGCTACCGGGTGCCAAGTGAAGGGATTTGAGACTGTGGCGAGAGGAGTGGTGTTTAGGAACTTTATGGAGGTTATGAGCAGCTGCATTCTGCACAACTTGCAGTCTCCTTATGGTCATTTTGGGGTCCTCTAAATAGAGGGAATTTCCATAGCCCAGGCGAGAAAGTGTAAGGGCCTGGACCATTAGTCTACCAGAAAGTGGTGGGAGTAGAGGAAAGATTTTTCTAAGCATCCTAAGAATTCCAAAGCATAGCTCTGCAAGTTTAGTTGCCTGGGCCTCCAAATGAAAAGAGGAGGCCAGCCATTTACCCAGACATTTTATGGCAGGTTTGGGAATAGGTGCAGGACCCAGGCAGCTTGGCCAGCCCAAATCCAACAAGGGGTTTGGATTATTTCCAAGAATCAGGAGCTCAGTTTTGTTTCCATTCAGTTTCCGACAGGAGTTATTCATCCAGGAGGCAACCTTCTCCAGGCATTAGCCTAGGGTGGCAGACTGAGGGTTATGATTCAGTGTGAGAAAGAAGACAAATTGGGTGGCATCCGCATAGCTCACAATTGAAATTCGAAAGGGTTGTCCGACATCTGCCAATGGCTTCATATATACATTAAAAAGTGTAGGGCTCAACGAGGAGCCCTGTGGAACACCGCATTTAAGTGGGTAGGAAACTGAAGCATAGCCACACTCACACATCTGGAAAGATCTGTTCTTCAGAAAGGATTTGAGTCACTCAAGAGTGATACTCGAGATTCCAGCACTGTTAACTCTTTTAATGAGGATGTCGTGGTTCACAGTGTCAAATGCTTCTTTGAGATCGAGGAGGATGATGGCTACCATCTCTCCACGATCCAGCGGCTCTTTAGCATCCTCCACCTTTGACAGGAAGGTAGTCTCAGTGCCATGGTGCGGACGAAATCCAGTTTGAGTGTCATGAATAATACCATGGCTTTTTAAGAAATCAACTAGTGTGGAATTCACATGCTTCTCTAGAAGCCTACTCATGGCCGGGAAAAAAGAAATTGGTCTATAATTCCCCAAACGGAGGGGGTCCTGGTTGGCTTTTCTTCAGTGAATCCTTCACTATTGCCTTTTTCCATGTTGGAGGGACAATTCCTTTGCTCAGTGAAAGGTTTAGTCAATCAAAGTGGAAAGAATTTCCTTTGCAGCCTTCCCTAAAATACAGGGTGGGCCGGGTCCACGGGTGAGCCTGATTTGACTTTGGATAAAATGTCTCAGAGGATATCTAAGCTGAGGGTAGGAAATGCAGTGAGCACATCGGGAGAGAAAAGTGATTGATGCTCAATGGTCAAAGCTTCCATGGAGGGTTGGAACGTGGAATACATGTCCAAAACTTTCTTATGAAAAATTTCAGCAAGATTATTACAACGGGAGCAGGAGGTAAAAGGGGAGGACCTTAGAAGGAAGGCTCTATTTGTGTTTTTACCACCTGCCACATTTTTGGTGCAGAATTAGAGTCAAACTTGATTCTTTGCTCATAGTATATTGCTTGGGCTCATCTAATTTCAGATTGGCAGAGTCTAACCTTTTCCTGGTATTTCTGTTTACTGGTCTCGCTATATTCTTCCCTCGAGCACATTTCTGCTTTCTTGCAATCTTGTTTTAATTTACAAAGGGAAGGAGTGGACCGTGGTGCAGACTTATCTTTACTATCGCTAACAGTTGGCAAACAGGATACCTTATTTACGTGGGAGTGCAGCACATAAGGCAGGCGATAGGCTAGCATTTGGCATACATGATGCCTTAACATGGATGGGCAGCACATATGTTAGGTGATATGCCAACGTCTGGCGTCTAGGATACCCCATTTACTTGGGAGTGAAGCACATAAGTCAGGAGATAAACTAGTATTTGGCACACAGGATACCTTATTTACATGGGAGTGCGGTGGATATCTACAAAAAGTGAACTTCATTGAAATGAAAAATGCTCAACAAAGATGGAGAAAATGCCAAGCTCATAATATTTCTCTTTTTAGAAAGAAGATGTCATCAGGCTTATACTTGAAATCTGTGGTAAGATCAACAATCCAACACATTTGAATGTTTTAATATAATTGGCAAGTTAATGTTTGAGTATTTACTATTTCCATTGCTAAGCCAGTATAGCTTTGTTTGTTTTCTTTTGAAAAATGTGATTTTCATTTAATGTCAAACGCCCAAATCTCAAAGCTCTTTATGCAGACAGCACTAGTTACGACGTCTATTTCACCCTTATTTTGTCTCTGTCACTTAGAAAGGCCAAAGGATTGCTTCCTACAAGTTATGTTTTACATTTGAGCACTTTCTGGCTTTTCGGGAATTTGGAAAGCTGCAAGAGATGCAGATTCCCAGGACCACTCCGGGAATTGTTTTTAAGTTCCTAGAAAGGCAGAGAGTTGAAACTAGGGTAATAGTAAATACACGTTTTGTGACTATCCTGAAAATCTGGTATGGAGTCATCCTTCCTGCACCCATCCTGGACATCAGTGCCGTTGAATGGTGTCCCCTCACAGTCTATCATGTCTTTGGGTTAGCATTACCTTTCGAATAATGCGTTTGGTTTCTGCAAGTATGAGGCATTAAAGGACTGACTGAATGGCTTGTGGTGTTTGTGTGCTGTAACGTTTAAACAAGAGAGAGAGAGAGAAAGAGAGGAAGAGAGAGAGAAGAGAGAGACAGAGAGAGAGAGCGAGAGAGATAAAGAGACAAAGGGGCATATTATCAAGGCGGCGTTATGAACTTTTTCGCCGCTTTTGCGTCCGTTTTCGGCCGAAAAGCGGCAATAATTTAATCGCCTAATCATCAAAGACACGCTATTGCGTGTTTTGCTGACTTAGCGCCCGTTTCCAGCACGCCTAACTTTGCATCACTAATGAGATGCAAAGTAGGCGTGGCTGTGAAACCAACCAGGGAGAATATCGCGAAGGCAGCTTCACGATATTAACAAGGAAGGGTAGCGATTTTTTAAATCGCGTTAAGTATGCCTTAAAGCAGGAATTTAACTTCTGTTAAATTCCTGACTAAGGCATACTTAACATGGGCGGTGGATTCTGTGGCTCAGACCACAGGCCTCTATCATCTAGGATATCGCCGATTTGCACCATGGAAAACGGCTCTATCCACACTATCTCTTGAATTTTTATCGCCTCGGCAATGCGCGTTGTTGATAACGTGCTAACCAGGCAATAAATTCCAGAGATAGCCGGCGATAAATATGAAAGCGCTAAGCGCGCTTTGCAATATTTATCGCCGGCCCTTGTTAATATGCCCCAAAGTGAGATGAGAGTGAGAGAATTAGAGTGAAACATTCTGCTGATTTCTTTCTACGTCATCTTCTTATTGACTGGACTTCCAGTATTTTAGATTAGCTTTTGCTTCAGGTACGTCTCGTGTCCTGCACACGTTCAGCATCTTTTAGGACATGACAGATGGCAGAGGCCTGACTGTGCGATGGTCGGCCAGGAGGGAGGATAAGATATTACCCTGTCAGAAGGAGGAAGAGTGTTTGTGCTGATGTATGCTCTGATGGAATGGCACTTTTTGGGATAAAAGGAAAGGGAGATAAGCATGTTCAGTGATTATAATTTATAACAGCCTATCACATATCTAATAAACACATTAACAAACATAAAAAAAGACATGTATATGATATACGAAGATATTCTTTTAAAATTCCGTGGCAATGTCATCACAATAATAAACAAACTGCTTTACTCTTGATCCTGTTATGCAGATACATTAATGAATCAGGCACTGAATGTTCAGTCCAGGGGTGAATGGTGGGAGAAAGGTGTGTGGTGGTTATTGCTTCATACCAAATGTCAACCAATGCGGTGATTGTTTTTCATCTAAAACTATTTGCCTTTCAGGTTGTGGAGTGGAATGTAAAGAAGTTCCCATGGAACTAGTCTTTGTGATAGACAGCTCTGAAAGCGTGGGGCCAGACAACTTTCAAATCATCAAGAACTTTGTAAAAACACTCATTGATAGAGTGACTGTCAATCAAGCCACCACCCGCGTGGGTATTATAAACTTTAGCCACCAAGTAGAGTTGATGGCCACCCTACAGCAATACTCAACAAAAGAGGATATTAAGCAGTCTGTTGAGCAAATGCAGTACCTTGGAGAAGGAACATATACAGCTAGTGCCATAAGGAGAGCAAACGAAATTTTCCAGGCGGCGCGACCAGATGTGAGAAAAGTGGCCATTGTCATTACAGATGGGCAGGCAGATGTTCGGGATCAAATGAAACTGGAGACTGTGGCGAGTGAAGCCCACGCAAGAGGCATTGAAATGTTTGTGATTGGAGTGGTGAGCAAGAGTGACCCCAACTTTGTTGAGTTTCAAAAGGAAATGGACCTCATTGCTTCAGATCCAGACAGTGAACATGTGTACCAGATAGATGACTTTTTAACTCTACCAGGTAGGTTTGCAACAGCCTGTTTCATTTATGATAAACAGATCCACTGAAAGTATGCAATTTTGGGGCTGCTGCATATTTGCCATAATGATGGATTTGCCATATAACCCATCATCTGCTGCATAATTTGCAGATTTTAGCAAAAAAAGTTTGTTTCTAGCAGATCAAAAGTCACTAAAAATGTTGCAACACTTGTTGGTGTGCAGCAGAAGACACTTTGCAAAGGTTGACTATTCACTTTGCAGTTCAATATTACTGTACTTGGGTGTTAAACTATCAATCAATCAATCAAGACATTTGTAAAGCGCCCTACTCACCCGTGAGGGTCTCAAGGTGCTAGAGGGTGGGGGAAGCAGCAGCTACTGGTCGAACAGCCAGGTCTTGAGAAGTCTCCTGAAGGTCAGCAGGTCCTGGGTTTGTCGCAGGTGGGTGGGGAGGGAGTTCCATGTCTTGGCGGCGAGATGGGAGAATGATCTGCCGCCGGAGGTCGTTCGGCGAATGCGTGGGACGGTGGCGAGGTCCGTGGAGCGAAGCTGGTGTTTCGGGGTGTGGAAGGTGAGTGGTTCGTTGAGGTAAGTTGGTCCGGCATTGTGGAGTGGTTTGTGAGAATGGGTGAGGAGCTTGAAGGTGATCCTCTTGTTGATTGGGAGCCAGTGCAGGTCTCTCAGATGGGCAGTGATGTGGCTGTGGCGAGGGATTCCAAGGATGAGGCATGCGGAGGCGTTTTGTATGCGTTGAAGTCTTTTCTGGAGTTTGGCCGTGGTTCCCGCGTAGAGGGTGTTGTCGTAGTCCAGCCTGCTGCTGACGAGGCCTGGGTGACTGTCCTTCTGGTTTCGGTGGGGATCCATCTGTAGATCTTGCAGAGCATGCAGAGGGTGTCAAAGCAGGAGGAGGAGACCGCGTTGACTTGCTGGGTCATAGAGAGCGTTGAGTCCAGGATGAACCCCAGGTTGCGAGCATGGTTGGTGGATGTGGGGGCCATACCAGCATGGTCGGCCACCAGGAGTCGTCCCATGCGGAGAAGGTTGAGCCGTGGATGAGGACCTCCGTTTTATCCGAGTTCAGTTTAAGGCGGCTGGTCTTCATCCACTCTGCGATGACCTTCATTCCCTCGTGGAGGTTGGATTTGGCGGTGGCTGGGTCCTTGGTGAGGGAGAGGATCAGCTGGGTGTCGTCGGCGTACGAGATGATGTTGAGGTGGTGTGCTCGGACGATGTTGGCGAGTGGTGCCATGTAGATGTTGAAAAGGGTCAAGCTGAGGGATGATCCTTGGGGTACGCCGCAGGTGTTGAATGGGGGAGGCGGACTCTCTGGGTTCTGCCAGTGAGGAAGGAGGTGATCCAGTTCAGGGTTTTGTCGCGGATCCCTGCGTCGTGGAGGCATGTGCGCAGGGTGTGGTGGCAGACGGTGTCGAAGGCGGCCGAGAGGTCCATGAGGTTGAGAGCCGAGGTTTCGCCGTTGTCCAGCAGGGCCCTTATATCGTCGGTGGCGGCGATGAGGACAGTTTGGGTGCTGTGATTGATTCGGAAGCCGGATTGGGAGGAGTCCAGGATGTTGTTCTCCTCAAGGAAGTGGGTCAGTTGTCTGTTGGCGGTGTTCTCAATGACTTTCGTCGGGAATGGTAGCAGGGAGATGGGTCAAAAGTTCTTGAGGTCTTTTGGATCCACCTTAGGTTCCTTGAGTAGGGCGTTGATCTCAGCGTTTTTCCAGCTCTCCGGGAAGGTAGCGGTCTCGAAGGAACTGTTGATGATCTTCCGGAGTTGGGGGGCGATGATGGAGCTTGCTTTGTTGAAGATGTGGTGGGGGCAGGGGTCTGAAGGTGAGCCGGAGTGGATAGTGTTCATGATTTTGATGGTATCTTCATCGTTGATGTTGTTCCAGGAGAGCAGGAGGTCGGTGTGTTTGGTGGGCATTGGGTCGGGGTGTTGGCGTCTGTCATCGTTGTCTGGGTGTCAAAGCTGTTGTGGATGTCTGCGATCTTGTGGTGGAAGAAGGTGGCCAGGGAGTCGCAGAGTTCTTGCGACGGTGGGAAGTCGTTGGAGCTGGGGGTGGCGAGTTCTTTCACTATGTTGAAGAGCTCTTTTCTGTTGTGTGCGTTGTTGTCGATGCGCTCCTTGAAAGAGGTCCTTTTGGTGGATCGGATGAGTTGGTGGTGCTTGCGTCTGGCGTTCTTGAGGCCTGCGTGGTTGTCTGGAGTCTGGTCGTGGCACCACTGCTTCTTGAGTCTTCGGCAGGTTTGCTTGGAAGTCTGGAGGTCGGCGTTGAACCAGATGGCTAGTAACTAGTAATAAGAAGGTGAAACCTTATTATTGTCCAGACAGTATTCACATGTGCAAATGACAAAAAAATGAACTGATATAAAATGTGCAGCATCGTGCCGCAAAATTTGAATTTCCTTGCCCCATAATTTCGTAAACCCCGCCGCATAATTTGATCCTCCCTTGCTGCATAATTCCAGTGGGCTTGATAATAAACAATCAGGCAGGAGGGAAATACTTTCTTTTGCATGAGAACAAAGTTACATTTCATAATGCCTCAACATAGTTTTTACAAATTAAGGTAAATTGACATTACTACTTTTTGAATTCATTCCTTGTCATAACTCCAGAACTTTGTACAACTGAAAGAGTATTTAAGGGGATGTATGACGTTACAACGCATGCTGTTACAACGCATGCTGTTACAACGAAAGTTTTACAACGCGAGTGCATTGACAACGCAGGACATTACAACGCAAGTCTTTACATCGACTTGCACTAGATGGCGTGCTAACATTAAAAAAGTGTAATTTACTATTCCAACTCCAGTCCACGTAACAGTAGGGAAGGTGTTGGGATAGTAAACTACACTATTTTTAATGTTAGCACGCCATCTAGTGCAAGTCGATGTAAAGACTTGCGTTGTAATGTCCTGCGTTGTCAATGCACTCGCGTTGTAACAGTTTCGTTGTAATGGTAGTGCGTTGTAAAAGTTGCGTTGTAAAGGTTGTTCCCCATTTTAGGTCTCAGACGCCAAATTCAGAAAATTTGGGAATGTAAAAATCCTTAGTAAATCTGCCCCCCGGCTACTTCAGTGTGAAAAGGGGTGTTCATGATCGGAACAATCAGGAGCTCTGGAGTTAGGGTTGAAGGCAACATGAGTTTCTCACGTTGCCTGTCAATGGGTCATGAAGATATTCAGACCACATGCCCATCCAGTCTTCCGCATCACAGGGCGACGGTCACATATGAGTCAATTGCAATTACATTGCTCATCAGTTGATCATGCAGCTGTTTAGCTTATGCACCCATCCTGTTCTTGGCCTCTTAGTAGAGTGACCAGAGCAACAATGGCCACATAGGTGCGAAATGTAATCTGAATAAGTGGGGAAACGTGTGAAAGACATACAGAACAATTGAAATATTGCAGTTCCAAAGGGAAACAAAATACAGTGGGGAGAATGTGTGTAAGTTTAAGTGAGCAAGAGAGGATAGTGAAGTGGAGGAGACTAAACGAAGTACATGCAGAAGGAGAATGCAAGGACAGCAATGAAGAGGAAGGACATGACGCTGTTGGAGGGACTCTAGAAAGAGAGATGTGGGAAGTTAAGAGCCTAACACCAAGGAAGCGCTTGCAGAGGTAAGTGATGTAAAAGGGAGAACAAGAGTAAATGAGAGGCTCAGAAGGACACCCCTTCTTCCAAAGACCTTTGTTTGTTTACTTTAGATTCTTATATTTGATAGTTTTTCAGACTATCACACTATTTATGAATTTGTCAAAGAATCAGGCCAAGCTCTTAATTAGATTACATGCCTCGTGTAAAGCATCCCCAGGTACACTGTTTGGCCACACGCCTTTTAGAGACCCCTCTGCCCCTTTCTTCTCATTTAAAGGACTAGTTATGAAAACCCCTCGTTGCACATGTGTAATTAGAGCAAAATACTGACAGAATCATTGATGGTCAATTGGTGGACATTGTGTTACACTTAGGCTGGCAATGAAAACATACATTCCCAATGATTCATTTGCATTGTTATCGCATATTTGCAGCACTTCATACCCCTTAGGACGCACTGACACGCACATGCACTAGTAGACAGGTAGCACGCTACCCTGTGGGGAGCGATGCTTGATTGCAAGAGTGTGGAGTTGCAACGTGGACTATGTGGAAGAATTCCAGTGTTTTGTGTGGCTAGCCACTCTGTGCTCTTATCCTGCGTTATGTCACAATGCCCCAGCATGTAGTGGACTGAATAAGTAAGAGATAGAACACAGGGCAGCTCTTCACATACCCCAGCCTTAGCCATGAAAGTGCAGGAATATTTCACGGGTGCCCTTTCAGAGTACTCTTTCCAAGTGTACGGTTTTTAGCCAAGTGAAAATTAGTCTGTGAAATGCACTATTGTACTGCACGTTGTCAAACATTTTCGACGGGGGAAAACCCCTCATGGTCTCATTTCTGTCCTCTGTCTCTTCCTTCATCTCTTAGCTCTCTACCTCCTTTCTATTTCTCTTTTCACTCTGGAACACTAACATAAGAAGGGTACACACGGAACGGTATGACATTAGTAATTTGATGTGACGTTGTAAGCCCTGTTAGAGATCTACTAATGTGTTCCTGTATCTTCTTTATAAAAAATGTGTAATAAAACTTGTTGAAATCAAGAAAATAAATAAAATAAAAAGAAAGATGGGCGTGCTTTCCCACTGAATATCAACTCTGCAATGTACAGACAGGAAGGGAGTGGGGCCAGTATTTAAAGTGGGTGGAACCACCAGTGTAACTCTGGTCCCATAGGTGCGAAATGTAATCGGGGTTATGGCAGTTGGTGAAGTAGATGTGGTAGCGAGGAAGTGGGGTAAAGCCTTCTAAGATAACATCCGCATTTGTAAATGTTATGCAGTTTCATACTCAAGGGAATCTAAAACCTTTGCAGATTGTCTTGGGTATGCCTGGCATCTTTGTGAATCCCATCAAAATCAGAAGCTTTCAATAAATGTAGGAGTCTTCAAGCAAAAGCAAGTGTATTCATTTCTCTAGCCAGGCCAATGTGGATCAGACTGTTGTGCTTCTAAAGACATACAGGCACATGCATCAAGGTAGGATTTTGCCAGTCCTTAATTGCGATTATTAAGGAATCGTAATTAAGGACTCGCAAAAGCCTATGCATGTAGGAATCGCTATAAAAATAGCGATTCCTACACATTCCTTATTTGAGACTCGCAAATTGCGAGGCGCAAATAAGGAATGGCTTCCCATTCATTTCTATGGGCCTCCAGGCCCATAGGAATGAATGGGAAATTGCATGCCCAATTTGCGAGTACCAATAGGTCCGCGCAAATTGAGCATGCAATTTCAGGATGCAAGGATGTCAAAAGGACACCCTATTGCACCCCTGAAATTGATCTGTGCACATATGTTGGGCACACACATGCTCTAAGGGCATGTGTGTGTGCAGCATGAAACTTTGAAAAATGCACTAAAGTGCATTTTTCTAAGTTTTTGCAAATTACCGTGAAGTTCAACTTCATGGTAATTTGGTAAATGATGTGGTTCTGGAGCTCCACTCCCAACTTTTGTTGTTCTCACAACGATTCCAGAACTTCTAGGCAGGGTGCTAGGGAGTGATGTCCCCTCTTCTAAATACAGACTTTAACTCCTGCTGAGACTGGAAGAGGCAGATCTCAGTCACTGATCCTCACGAGGTGTGTATTTGATACCTGTGCTCGGGTATGACCCCAAGTTAAGCTACATGCATGCTCTCAAGCACCCAAAGGCAATCCAGGTCCAGAAAACAAAGCTTTACATTGCAGAACATAAACAGAGGTAAGGGCGCCGAAGCTCAGGACTTGCTCCCCACTCCAAGTCATTGACCTGGTCCTGGTCCTCATAACTTGATGATTCCTACAAATGATCTATTTCCCTCTTAAAGTCTTCAGGTAATATAAAGTCCAAATGCAAAAAGATGATTTGGGCCTCAATCCCAGCCCGCCAGGCTAACTCGAAAGAGAACGTGCGAGGGCTTCATGATTAATATTTGACGCATTTGAAACTCCAGTTTCAGAACCGATTCCTCATCTGATCATAGGCGCCATTCTGTTTTTAGCTGTCATTCTGACCTCATACAGGAGACACAAAGAATCGCTCTTTCTGCACCAGGTAGGGCTAATGTGGATTGAGGTACCCCCTTAGTTACTTTCTGACTGGTCTTTTTTGGGGACTTTGTGTCGACCTTTTTGAGACTTTATCTCCTGGTGCAAGGATGTCACCCTCGGTGACAGTAGGTTTCCAAGGATCCTACGCTGGATCCGGAGCGGAGCCGCCGGCGAGACTGAGACCTTCCTAAGCACCTGCTCCAGTGCCAAAACCATTGGCATCGCTGACGTTGTTAGGCGACACCATCCCCATTGTTAACCCCGACTCTGACACGGAGCCTGGATTGGCCTGGAGAGGGAGACATTTGGGAAAGGTCTAAAGACCCTTATGGCGAAGACCCAGTTGAAGAGGACAACTAGTCATGCAGTCTGTCTCTGCACTGCTGATTTTTTCAGCTGTGTTACTAGCACACTGATTTACTCGAGTCATTTGGGGGTTGGGAGGTGCGACTACTAGCCACTGACTAGACTGTGGCTGTGCAACTTGCCTGTTTGTAGCACGGTGCCGGACAGACAACAACAATCTCCCCAGCACAGGGCAAGCCTAAAATAAATTACAGCTGCCTGCCTAGCTGTGACCTAAATGAGTGCATCCCACTATCAGTTTTTTAATGCTTACTGCTCATGTCGCAGGCGGAACTCGAGTGAGTCTGCGAGTCACTGAACTGATTATAATTAAATTATGAACGTCTTCCACACCGCTTTATCTATTTTCCGTAATTTTGGCCTAAGTTTGATAAATTAAAGTTGTTTAAAAATTATTTCTTAAGCTTTGCAGCAGTTAACTTAGAGTTTCTCTTTGCTTAAATTGGTGTAATTTCTGATATTTATATTTTTCCCTCTTCTTCATTGCTTATGTTTTCTTGTGAGAAATTGTCGCTCATAGTCGTTGTAATGTCACTCATAATTAAACTGAAATTATGAAAATGTTAAACATAACATTCTGAAACCTTGGCAGCTTTGAATCAAATGCACTAGTGAGATCTGCAAAACACAAATAAAGTAAGCCTGGCTAGTCTCTTGTATATTTCCCAATCAAGAGCTTGAGATTTAGGCATTGTTCCATTGTCCCAAATCCCTTTCTGAATCAATATTGGGTCTCCGGCAAGATTGAATTGTCGGTTGCTCAGTCCTCCAATCTCCTCAAGACAACCTGCACAAGAGTTTCGCAGATAAATCCATGAGGGAAATGGGACGGTAGCACTTCCGGTCACATATATCTCCCATCTTGCATATGGGCATGATAATAGAGATAGCCTATGAAGAAGGTAGAGAACCCCTTGCCACTGCATTAAAAAGTCAAGTAAGAACTGGGGCCCACTGCTCGTCCATTCCAATAAAAGCAATTACCGGGACCCGCCGGTTCCAGGAGCTTTCCCTTTGGCACATTTAAGCATTGCATTCAGGACCTTGTCTAACGCAAAGACCAGGGGAAGACCACTTCTAGGGATGGAGGGCCAGATGTAAGACCCTAAATTGCATGCGCAAATGGGTTTGCGACCCGTTTGCACATGCAAAATGTTACAGGGCCATGTACAATTCCTAAATAGCGAGTCTCAATTTATTTGTGACTCGCTAATTAGGAATTGCGAGTCCCTATTAGGAAGGGGTGTGCCAAGGGCATCCCTTCTTAATAGCGAGTCTCTACCCTATGTAAGAATGTTTTGCAACCGCAATTGCGGTCGCGAAACACTCGCAAATTACGGCCCTCTTCAAGAGGGTGGTAATGGAGTCGCAAATGGGAAAAGGTCCCCAGAGGACCCCTTCCCCTTTGTGACTGGCTCCAAAAATATGTTTTAAGTGCAGGCAGTGGTCTAGGGGACCACTACCTTGCCTTAAAGAATGAAACGAAAACGTTTTTTTAAAATGCATACTGTTTTCCTTTAAGGAAAGCGGGCTGCATTTAAAAAAAAAAGCCTGCTTATTGAAAAGCAGTCCCAGACATGAAGGTCTGCTGAGCCGAGCAGGCCACCATCTCTAGGAGAGCCAGCAATTCCTAATGGGATCGCAAATTGCGAGTGGCTCATTAATATTCATGAGCCTCGCATTTTGCGACCCCAATGGGAATTGCGAACAGTGTCTCTGACACTGTTGTACATTTGGACTTTGAGCTGCTATTGATTAAAGGGTCGAATGTCCTTGCAAACTGATCTACCCGCACTTGTAAGGGAACAGGAGAAGTTAGATCAGGGCAAGAATCACTTTTCAGAAATGGGGAATTTATGGTGTGCCAAAACAGAGTAATATTGTCAGTCTCTGCTGCCTGCAATAGGTTCAGACAAGCATTTTCCTTAGCTCCTTCTTCCTAGCTGCTAGAGCCTTATTATACTCTTTCCTTAGACGTTTGACAGTGATGTGATCACTTGCGACATGATGTAAAGCAGCCCTCAGATTTTTAGACTCTTGTGTACACGTGTGGTTGAACCAACCCTGCCTTACAGCCGACCCTGTTTTGGCCAGGCGCGCCAAGAAGGAATAAGGGCCTCAGTAATAAGCTTGAAACCAGCATTATCCACAGCAGGGGCTAAACACATGTCAAACTCATTTCCCATTTCGGACAGTAGTCGATTCCTGACCATCTAATACGTACACCATTTGGTCTAGTGGGGAGTAATAAGTGAAATATCTGAAAGAAACACAATAGTTAGATTCCTTACCTTAGAATATCCCCAGGCGTCAGGCTGGATCCGGAAAGATTTTTCGTCAGCAGTACCCCTGCGCGTCGGTAGGCGTCGTCTGCGGCTCCGCGTCCGTCGTCAGCATCGGTGATCGCCGGGATGACGTCATCGGAGTGCTTAGACGTCGCCCTCGCGCACTGACGTCAGTTCTTCTTTTTTCCGCGCCAGCAAGCGCAGATCCGGGAAGAGTGTACCCTTAGTCATTTTTTGACTAACTTTTTGGACATTTTGTCTATCTTTTTCGAGTCGACTTCGACTCCTGGTGCCGGTAGGGATGCCCGGGTTCAAGCCGTGTGACGTCTGTTACCGACATGTCTGTTACCGACCCCCACCATCGGTGTCTCTACTGTCTTGGGGCCGACCACGATGACAAGTCGTGCCCCGACTGCCGGGCCTTGACGTCGAAAGCTAGGCGGGAGCGGTCCCACAAGCTCCTCGAGATCCGGCAGTCGGCTCCTCGAGGTCCCGGTCGAGGAGGAAGTTGAGGACCGGTCGTGGAGCCGCAGTCATCACCGCTCGTCGGGATCCAAGTCCTCGCACTCAGGTAAGTCGAGGCATGGCAAGAAGAAGTCGAAGAAGCGACATCGCTCTTCTGACTTCCCTCGCTGGTCGTGCGACTCGGCCGAGGGTTCGGGTGGCACCACCCGCGTGGCTCCACCGGAGCCGCAGGAGTCGCATCCAGCCCCACACCCTGCGGTCCCTGGGCTTCATGCGACTCCAGGCGAGATTCGAGACTTCCTCGTGGCCATGAGGACTCTCTTCCCGCCTTCGAGGCCTGCCGTCGCGCCTCCGGGCCCCGCAGGTTCGACTGGGGGTCCTAGCGAGCCGGCGTCTTCGGCCCCGGCGCCATCTTCGACTTCGGCCCCAAGGCCGCAGGCCCCCGTAGGATCCAGGCCTGGATCCCGGTCGACGCCAGTTTCCCTCACGACTTCTCCGCTAGCGCCGACCCCCATGGTGTTGCTCCCGGCGCCATCCTCGGACGACGCCGTCCCTGGTTTCAGCCCCGGTCCGGGTCCGGCGTCGGAGCAGCGCCGCTCGGGGCCGTCTCCGGCGTCGATGGGTGAGTCTTTCGCCTATGACCCAGATCCGTCATTTCTCCCTGTTTACCAGGACATGGATGAAGGGGAGGACTGGGAGGGGTCTGAGGACCCTCTGGCACAGCAGTGCCAGTTAAGTCAGGACTGGACAGATGAGATGGGGGAAGCCAGTGGTCTAGACACTTCGCCTGACACTGGTTTCATCTCTCCTCCTTCCGTGGCTACGGAGGTGGGTGCTGTGGTGCTGCGCAAGGCGGCCAAGGTCTTGCGCCTGG
This sequence comes from Triturus cristatus, assembly GCF_964204655.1. Classification (NCBI taxonomy): domain Eukaryota; kingdom Metazoa; phylum Chordata; class Amphibia; order Caudata; family Salamandridae; genus Triturus; species Triturus cristatus. Next base: position 239,822,021 of record NC_140593.1, on the reverse strand, counting down.
TGCTCCCTGCAGCGGCCGTGAGGACTAACCTCCTCACTGAGGTGCTTCAACTGCCAGTAAGCTCTTCGGAGCCTCTGCTGCAGTTTAATGAGACCCTCGCCGATGTTCTGATGGGCACTTGGTCCAAGCCATCCACAGTCTCTCCTGTGGATCTGAACGTGGCCCGGCGCCACTGCCCAGCTCCGGGCGACCCCTGCTTTGTGTCCGTACACCCCACCCCTGAGAGTCTGGTTATCCAGGCCTCCATGTCCCAAACAGCCTTCCCGTCCGCACCTCCGGACCGGGAATCCAAAAGGATGGAACAGTTTGGCAAGAAACTGTTTTCCTCACTCAGTCTTGGGTTGCGGTCCAATAATACCACATTCCTTTTGGACCGATACACCCACTATCTGTGGGATACGGTGGCGGACGTGCTGCCCCAGTGTCCAGAGGAGGCCATGACAAGGCTCGCCCAGGCTCTTGCTGAGGGGTGTGATGAAGCACGGTATTCCATTAGATGTGGACTTGACACCACGGACTCGCTGGGCAGAGCGATTGCAACAACGGTGGCGATTCGTCTTCACGCCTCGCTGAGGTCCACGAACTTTTCAGGGGATGTCTAGAGCACTCTCATGGACATGCCCTTTGATGGCCGTCGCCTTTTTGGCGACAAAGCAGATAGCACGCTGGAGCGCTTTAAGGACTCCAGGGCTACGGCCAAGTCCTTGGGTCTGTCGGCCCAGCACCAGCGAACTTCTGCTTTTTGCCCCTTTCGTGGCCAAGGAAGGGGCACCCCGCGTGTTCGTCCAGCCACAGGCCGCAGAACCAGCCTCAACGTGGTTGCGGACGTGGATTCCGCCGTGGCGGAGCAGGGGGACAGAGAGCCGGTCAGTCCACATCTGCTCCCACAGCATCCTTAAGGAAAACTGTAGTAGGAGCTCTGGTTCTATCCCGTATAGATTACTGTAATGCACTATACTCTGGGATTGGTGAGCGACAACTTTTAAAACTCCAGTCTCTGCAGAATGCGGCAGTAAGATTACTGCTGGACCTCCCAAAGCATCATCCCACCTCAGCAAGCATGAAGAGGCTTCACTGGCTTCCTGTGCGTAACCGCATTCAATTTAGGATTCCTATGCCTTGTGCATAAAGCAGTACATGGAGGAGGTGCAGATGACATGAAAACGCTATTTCCTCGGTATGTTCCAAGTCGCACACTCAGATCCATGAGTATGGGTCTAGTCGGCATTTCTAAATTCAAAAGGGTCCGTTGGGGAGGTAAGGCATTCTCTTTCCAGGCAGCAAGCTTATGGAACAGATTACCAACAGAACTACGGTTAACAACAAGTAAGATCCTGTTTAGAAAGGCCTTAAAAACCTGGCTCTTCACCAAACCGTAGATCCTCTCCACATACCCTTTTCCAGGTCAGCGCCAAGACGCCTCGGCATAAGTGCGCTTAATAAATACTTCAGTCAGTCAGTCAGCATTTGCCTCAAAGCCTTCCAAGCCCGAGCTTTCAGGCCCATTCCACGCCAGTGGGAGGCAGAGTTCGCCATCACCTGCTCCACAGGCGTACCATCACTTCGGACAGGTGGGTGCTGCAAATCGTCCGAAGGGGCTACTCCCTCCCCTTCGAGGCGACCCCTCCAGCCATGCCACTGCAGTACCACCGCATGTCGGGGGATCACTTGCAACTTCTGCAGGAGGAAGTTACGGCCCTCTTGGCCAAGGGGGCCATAGAGCGCGTTCCTGGCCCAGAAGTAGGATGGGGTTGTCACTCCCACTACTTTCTGGTTCCCAAGAAGGGCAAAGGGGGCCTACGCCCTATGTTGGACCTCAGGAGCATCAATGCCTTCCTCCGGAAGGAGAAGTTCAAGATGCTTACATTAGCTCAGGTTCTGGCTGCCCTAGACCCTGGATGGTAGCGTTGGACTTGCAGGACGCTTATTTCCATATCCCCGTCCTGCCGGCCCATCGGCGTTACCTGCGGTTCACGGTAGGCCACGAGCACTTTCAGTTTACCATAATCCCCTTCGGCCTCACCAGTGCCTCTCGGGTGTTCACGAAAGTGATGGCGGTGGTCGCAGCTCATCTGCACAGATTAGGGGTTCCAGTCTTCCCCTATCTCGACAACTGGTTGTTGAAGGCGGGCTCGCCCCGAACAGTCGTCTCCCACCTCCAGACTACGGCCGACCTCCTGCATTCGCTGGGGTTCTCCATCAACGTGCCGAAGTCACATCTGAGTCCCTCCCAGAAGCTCCTCTTCATCGGAGCGTTTCTGGACTCAGTGCAGTTTCGGGTCTGTCCTCCCGAATAGCGGGTTCGGGATATTCAGGCTCTGATTCCGATCTTTCAGCCTTTATCCCGAGTTTCGGTCAGAATGGCCCTACGGCTTATGGGTCTGATGGCCTCCTGCATTCTGCTGGTTCATCACGCCAGGTGGTGGATGCGGGCTCTGCAGTGGGACCTGAAGTTCCAGTGGGCTCAACATCAGGGCAACCTGTCCGACCACGTCCTGATCTCGGAGGGCACTGCAAGACAGTTGCAGTGGTGGCTCACGGACCGCGATTGGGTCAGTGGCAGATCCCTCTCCCTACCCCAACCGGAGCACGAAGTGGTGATGGATGCATCCCTCCTGGGATGGGGGGCCACATGGGAGAGGCGGAGATCAGAGGCCTCTGGTCTCCGGCGGAGTCCCGGCTCCATATCAAGCTATTGGAGCTGCGGGCGATCCGGCTTGCACTGAAGGCATTCCTTCCCTCTGTCCAGGGAAGTGCAGTGCAGGTGTTCACGGACAACACCACCGTCATGTGGTATTGCAACAAACGCTTGCAGGTGGAACACATTTGTGGCATGGTGCACAGCAAAGGCTGTGGATCCCCTTTCCGCCCCTCTTTCTGAGGTTTTCCTCTTTCTTCTTTCCCTGGCCCAGCAGGGATCTGCTATGGGTACCATCAAGGGATATCTTTCAGCTATTTCAGCCTTCCTGATCAGCCTTCTCTTTTCAAGTCCCCTGTTGTCAATAGATTCTTGAAAGGCATTACTCACATGTTTCCTCCTGTTCCCTTTGTAATGCCTCAGTGGGACTTGAATCTGGTGTTAGCTTATCTGATGTGCGCTCCCTTTGAGCCACTTCATAACTGTCCTCTTCATCTTCTGACTCTCAAGACTGCTTTCCTGGTTGCCATCACCTCTGCCAGAAGAGTGAGTGAGCTCCAGGCTCTTTCTTCTAAACCTCCTTTCCTCTCTGTCCATCAGGACAAGGTTGTTCTGAGGACTCGTCCTTCTTTTCTTCCTAAGGTGGTTACCTCCTTTCACATCGGGCAGTCCATTACCTTACCCACCTTCTTTCCGCCTCCGTATCCCTCGAAAGAGGAAGAGAGGCTCCACCGTCTGTACCCAAAAGGTGCGCTCTCCTTTTATCTGGATCGCACAAAACAGTTCCGGGTGGACGACCAACTCTTCGTTGGCTACGTGGGCGCTAACAAGGGGCGGGCAGTGCACAAGCGAACCATCTCTCGGTGTGTCGTTTTGTGCATTAAGGTCTCTTATTCCTTGGCTAAGAAGGATCCTCCTGTGGGGCTGAGGGTCCATTCCACTCGGGCCACAGCGGCTACTACTGCCTTGGGACGGGGAGTCCCTCTGCAGGACATTTGTCAGGCAGCTACATGGGCCTCGCTGCACACGTTTGCCAAGCATTACTGCCTGGACAGCCAAGTCCGGAGAGACGGCTTCTTTGGCCGTTCCGTTCTCCAGGACTTCCTGGTGTGATCTTGGTTCGCAGACCCACCACCGGGGTTGGTATTGCTGGGGTATCTATTCTAAGGTAAGGAATCTAACTAACATGTTTCTTTCAGATGCACAAGTTACTTACCTTCGGTAACGATATATCTGTAAGAAACATTAGTTAGTTAGATTCCTTACCGCCCCACTCATACTCCCCGTTCTGCAAACCGAAATCTAGGGTTAAGGTCATCCCTTTCAGGGCCCTAGTTTCATGGCACCAGTGTCGGTTTCTTGCATGGCTCTGCATTCCTGGTGCGGAAAGCTATGTACAGAACTGACGACAGCGCGCGAGGGCGGCGTCTAAGTACTCCGACGACTTCATCCCGGCGATCACGATGCCGACGACGGACACGGAGCCGCAGACGACGCCTACCGACACGCAGGGGTACTGCTGACGAAAAATCTTTCCGGATCCAGCCTGACGCCTGGGGATATTCTAAGGTAAGGAATCTAACTAACTAATGTTTCTTACAGATATATTGTTACCGAAGGTAAGTAACTTGTGCATTAGCAGGGGCTACTGAAGGTCAACATATAAATTCATGGATAACATTAATGGATTGTAATCACTAACTGCGGTTCATTTAACTCTGGTATTGGAAACCAAAGGATCAAGAGTAGAGCTAACCAGAATGTGATAAATTGTGGAGTGGGAGCCCCTTCCCACAAACGTGTGGGTCTGGAGATTTCCTACACGAGTATGTTCTGTCAGCAACAATAAATCATATTTGTGAATTGGAGTATTTAAACCTTTTCCATATTCGCTGTGTTGAAAATGTAGGGCACTCTCCCCAGCCCAGTTAATAAAACCACACACCAGTCTTGCCGAATAACAACACCATTGGATATTAAAATCCCCAGCCCATACCATTGGACAAGCATACTTAAATTCTTAAATTGTAAAAGAAATGCATCTAGGTCACAATGAGTAGAATCAAACACATTATTATAATAGTTAATAATAATCACGTCAGTCCACTCCACTCCAGTCTCAAATTTAGGCTGACTGCGATGGAGCATGGACCAAAGACAGGGACCAGGGTAGACCTGCTGAAAATGTTACCTTCTCAAAGTCCGGTGCAAAGAGTTCCATTCGCGTTGGAGGAGGCCGTGAAGAGCGAGGAGAGTGTTGTCGATGGTCGTTGCTATAGACAAAGATTAGGCCTCGCCTTGTGGATGGTCATTGCTGTAGCATAAAGATCCTGTCAGGTATTGTGGACAGTCGTTGCTGATCCTTTCCATTGTCAGTCACTGAGGGCAGTCATCACTGTAGCTTGAAGTGTAGATCTCTCATTTCCAGACGTCGCTGTAGCACGACACGTTGGGCTCTCTAGAGCTTCACGTTGGCGACATTCACGGGCAGCAATATCAGCAAAAGGGCCTGGTTGTGGTTGCAAAGAGTCCGAAAATTCAAGATTCCTCCCTTTCTTCACAAAGGTAGCTCAACTGATGCCAGACAAGGGTCCAGGATCTGGGGAGGCACCTCTTGGAGAACAGAAAATCACTCCAGCTGGGACCAGCAATGCTCAGGCAAGTCCAGTGAAGGGAGGCCTCTGGAGCTTGTTGTGTCCCTGTAGCTCAGAACAGGAAGTCAGCCACCTGATCCTTGGAGTCACTCCAGTAGTCCTGGGATCAAGCAGCAAGGCAGACCTGAAGCAGCAGGCTAATCCGCTGAGGGTAACAGACAAGCTTCAAGCTGCAGGGCAGTCCTCTGGTAGCAGCAGGTACATCCTCTGAGGTGCAAAGCAGGCCTTAAGCAGCATGGCAGTCCTCTGAAGTGTAAGGCAGTACTTCTGGGGGTCCTCCACAGGTTCAGGAGTGAACTGAAGAGCTGGTTCGAGGGTCCAATATTTATACCAGTTGCCAGCTTTGAAGTAGAAGAACCTTTTAGAGTTCCACCCCACAGATTGTTATGGAATTTCTATCTTACCTGCCCAAGCTCCTCCAAGAGGTCTGGGGTGACAAAAGGCTAGTGTGAAGTTCTTTGTGAGTGTGCTGAGGCAGCTCCCTTGAAATACAAGTGGGGTAGGGAACAGCTCCACCCCTTCTATCCTGTCTCATTCTGCAAACATCTAGTCCCCCTTTGTCTCTTTGTCTGGGAACAACACACAAAGGCCAACACCCAACTGCACCCAGTCATGTAACCCAGGACACAGGTTGCAAACACTAAATGGTTAGGACAAGAAATCGCCAACTTGCTAAGAGTGGCATTTACAGAATTGTGGCTTAAAATCAAACTTTACCATTAACAAGGGTTTTAAATTACAATTTATTTGAGTTTAAACATGATATTCCTACCTGCTCCCAATCAAACGTTATTGTATTAAATGTAATAAGGTAACCCAATGTTATCCTATGGAAGGGATGGGCCTTGCAATAGTAAAAAACATATTTTAAAACATATTTTAAAGCTTTTGACTACCAGGACATGTAAAACTTAAAGGGAGATGCCAACCTTTTTAAGTACACTGCACTCAACAATATGTATTAAACAGTAAGGTTTAGGCCTTAGGCCTAGGCAAAGGATGTATTTTGCCAGGTCTATTTGCAGTTAAAAACTGCACACAGGCTGCAATGGCAGGCCTGATACATGATGTAATAGGCTACTTAAGTGGGTGGCACAATAAGTGCTGCAGGCCCACTAGGAGCATTTCATTACAGGCCCTGGCTACCAGTTTCAAACTGACATTTGGACCTGGAAAAATAAGTTCTTGACAGACCTAAACCCTCCTTTTTAATACATATGTCACTCCTAGCGTAGACCCTAAACAGCCCATAGGGCAGGGTGCATTGTATTTAAAATGTTGGACATGTACTTTTAAGCTGTACATGCCCCGGTAGTGAAAAAACACTTAAATTCATTTTTTACTACTGCAAGACCTACCTCCTCTAATGAACAGCATTGAGTTACCTTAATACATGTAATAAGTGATAACTATTGTTTGGAAATAGGTAAAATGTCATGTTTGGTCTCTAATGAATTGTAGTGTAAAACCCTCCTTAATAGTAAAGTCAGATTTTAAGACACAATTCTGAAAAGGCCACATTTAGAAAGTTGCAATTTATTTTTCCATTTGGTACCTGCACTCTGTGTCCTAGGTCACATATCTGAGTGTAGCTGGCAGTTGGTCTTTGTGCATTTCTCCCAGAATTAGATGTTGGCAGGATTGGCCACCTCTTTATTACACTCCTTGACCTGTGGATACTATAGATGAAGAACTGCCCTGCTGCCAGAGGACTGACTGCTGCTGGAGCCTGCCCTGCAGACTGAGAAATAAGACTGTGTCTTCTCCCTTCATCCCAGGCTACCAGAGACATAACAAGCTCCAGTGGCCTGCCTGCAACAGTCAATCACAACCAGAAACACAAGATCTGAGTTTTGAGATATAACATTGACAGCCCAGAGACACAGCTAACATGAAGCTACAGCAATTACCGTCCTCGATGCCTGACCGGAACTGCGCATGACAGCGATGATCATCTACAACACCTGGGAAAGTGTTGGATAGCGTAGGGTTAAAAATTACTATTTCCACTGCAGTCAGTGCAACTGATAACACCGGATTCTTATTTTACCTTACCACTCCTAAGAATCCTCAGCCGACTGGACCTTTTTACCTGTTGTGAAGTGTAAAGGGGATAAAAACAATTAATTCGAAGTTAGATCAATGGACCAATCAATTCAGAACTCGAAAGGATCAGTAAATCCGAACTAAATTTTAGGAGTTTTATTACAAAGCCAAAAATAACTGAACATACAAGCACCTCATAACGAGGTTAAAGAAATACATAGGCACTAATATAAAGTTAATTCTACGCAGCAATCTAATCTGGTGAAGCATAAAAAGAATAAGAATCTCCAGAAATATTAAACAAGCGATAACTGCTCCAACAGATAAATCAGTCTTCATTGATACCTGTGAAGAAATCCATTAATCTGTCCCTACACTATCACTAAGGTGACATCCCTACTTAGCATCTCACAAGCGAGATCAAGAAAAGGTGTCAGCTCATGAAGACTTCCTAAGACGTACACTCACATTGTAAGGGTCAGTAGCCAAAGCTACAAATTCGCTCTAAGTCTCCTTCCTCAATATCAATCCTTTCCTTCTACCCTCCAATGGCTCTCTCCTCCCTCTGCTCTCTCCTCCCTCTGGGCACTATCCCTAATACAAAAGGCACAATTTAGAGGACACGTGTCTGAAACACCTCCTCTGTCTAAGCACCTCTCGTAGGTAATTTTCCACCAAAACTTGTACTTCGTCCAACAACGGTTGATATGTCCTTTGGTCCCAGGCTTCCTCCAATTATCGCCATTCCAGGATACAGTGTTTCAGCTCCCCTCCATACCTAACTCCTAAAACAAAAGTCATCTGCCTAACTAACGAAGATGGTGTACTTGCACCTGCAACAGAAGCATGAGAACAGAATATCCTTGAACGCACATGAATTTCGCTGACTACCTCAAAAGGAGAGCTTTTCCAGGGAAAGTACCCTTCAGGCCTACATAATTCAGCTAACATTTGAAATGCGAATCGGCCTTTCATAGCAAAACTAGAACATTCATTTAGGCCTTTACACATCAAGAGTTACACGCATTAATCAATGTTGCATCAGCAAGTACTATTCTTCATCACGTCTAAGGCCCAATTGTTCATTTCTACATATGCAGACTTTAATATGATGCACGTTTAAATCTAATGCATTACATTTCACATGCGCTACTTCACTAAGCATTTGCAATGAATATCGAAAGTTATACAATCACATTTAAATGCCACTTTCACCTTCTCAAATGGCACAAATTAATTTTCTATCATAACACGTACACAATCTGTTATTTACTTGTATATTTCTAATGATCACCTTTTAATACAACACGAGAATATATGCAGGTGCAGACTATCGACGATTATGATGCACCCCTACAATTTTCAAAACATCATGACGCTCTATCAGTTCCCCCCTTTGATGACTAGTGTCATCACAAAAATCACAATTCCCTGGAGAAAGAACCAACCTAAACAGAGTCTTCCCTGTCGGAACTTCTCTAGATTCTTGATATTCTGGTAGTGACTGTCCTGCAGTCTAGCCATCCTTATCTCTTGCTCCCTGAGGGATCTTTCAACTTGGTTCGCCTTGTACCACTGGTAAGCTCTGGCAAATCCCCACAAGCAAACCACACAGACCACAGTGATAACGATAGGCTTCAGAATATAACCAAGAATCCCCTTCCCCAAATTCACAAACCAATTTCCTACTCTGCCAAAACCTTTACCAACCTTTTCCCAAACACCCTCTTCAGTCAAATCCTGAATCTCATGATGGATCACAGTACAGCACTCTTGAACCTTCAACATTTTACAGACTCCACCCTCTTTTGCCAATAACACATCTAAAGCAAGACGGTTCTGCATCATCATCGTACTTATCGACAACATCTCCCCATCAACAAGTATCAACGACTTACCTGTATTAGTCGATAACTTGTCAATAACAGTCGCCAACTTTCTAATCTTCACATCATTCTGAATCACTCCCAAACTTGGTATTACTGCTCCAAAAATATATCCAATCACTGCTCCTGCACTTGCTCTAGAATGCTTTTCACCTTCCAAAAGTTCTAATTCCTCTGTGTTGTAGATTTTGGGGAAATAATTCCCAGATTACAAGTGCCATACCAATTCGCAGGCAGTCTCACATAAGCATTCTTTCCACACACATAATATACTGTTTGCACTACTTGTACCGGACCTTGCAAAAAGTTCTTTGCAGACTCTTCCATGGTGAAAACATGATTATACGTACTCTGCCCCACATAGACCTTATCATAATAAGTCTTTACGCGTTTCACACACAGCTTCCCCTTCTGCACTAGGTCCAATGCTATAGGGCCATAGCTCCCCTTGGCTCTGTGAGCCCTCTCCTCCTCTGTCTAATCTACTGGACTTTCTCCGGTGTTACGTGTTTGTGTTAACTGTCTATATCTATCTTCTACTTGATCTACAAATTTCTTCTTGACACTTGTTAGTGAACAGGTTAGATTATGTCTATGGGCATAGGCTGTGTCTAACGGTGTAGTCGGTATGAAATACTTCCCAATCCTATCTTCCTGCTTATGATAATCATACTTATTCAGGTGCTTGTAAGCTGGTACCTCTGAAAGCACTGCATCGTAATTCGAAAAGAAGTACTCATAATGACCTCTCCCATAGAACATACTAAGCAACAAACTACACGAAATTCCGTACGTCAGCGGAAGATGGTGATATTTAATACCCTCGTCCACTGAGGCAGGCAACCACATACACACATAACAATATTTCGCATCCATCATCTCCACATATTCATATAGCATCTTGGCATACGCATTTAGCTTAAAATCACCTCTAGACAAATCTACATGCAATCTACGATTATTCCGATCTAGCATAGCCTTTTCAGCTCCTATGATACCCTCTTTCTTGTTTGAAGTACTGGGTGTAGGTGTTCCCTTCACCTCTATGACTTCTACCTCATGTGGAATAGAAACTGCCACTATAATAACCACAACTATTGAAACTATCACTCCCCCTATAAGTGTACCTATCATACATTTGGACATACAGTTCGGATTTCCAGCCTCCATTTTCGTTGTCGGCTTGTTTTTCCGCAAACGAACACTTAGAGTCTCTTTCTCCACCACAAGTTGCTGTTTAACCAGTTCAGACACCACTCCGGAAGTGCTGGAAATCCCCTTTCCAGTACGTTAGTTCTTTATTTACACAGTCCAAAAAGACTTCCTTAACTCTTTTTCTTCTATGGAAAGTCCCTACATTTATTCTTCTTCCTCTCGGGCCCAGGTTATCTGCTTTAAAGCACTTATTTACAAATCACAGTTCATTCGCAATCCACGATAAGTTCAGTTCCAATTGCAGCTAAAACATGATGCAAAATTTCAAGACCAACATCTACCATTTGGTGAGGTGGTGGTTCAAATCCAAACGTCAGAAAAAACAATCTGTGCAAGATCAGGATTCGTACTTTGCTCAAAACTGGAGGTTTCTGAACCGTGATCGTCAGCACCCCTTCAATTTCAAGCCCTGGAACTAACAGTTCCACATCGATTTTCAGTTGAGGACTCCTGCTGATCACTTTCATGGACCTCAGCCTCCTGGAACTCAGTCCTCCCGGCATCAGTTACTGCGTAAGTCCACTCCGGGACAGCGTATCTCTGGCAAGGCACCCTTGTCCTTCTTGATCTCGTCAGATTTTGAGTTTGCTCTTCTTCACTCTCTTCCGATTCAGAAATCTCAGACACAGGGGCAAGATCTCTCTCGGGAGCCAGTCTCAGATTCAGCCTTCTCTGTCTCCCAGGCCACACTCCTTCTGCACATACAGCCCTTCTGCTTTCCTCCAAAACCCCCTGCGCACCACTTCCTTCCGCTGATTCTGACTCTGTATCACTCCCAATGTCACTTTCTTCCTCAGAGTCAATATCTGGGTTGTGTATAGCATAACCCTCCTCAGCTTGGTTTGTTGAGCAACCAGCTTTGTCAGCAGTCCTTACCTTACAGCTTGACTTGTCCCCTCTCGTGGCCCTGCTGCCACAGCTGAATTATCATTCGTGAGAGAAGCTGTCTTTTCCAAAGGTGCTGAAACTCTGCGGGTGTGGGAAGCATGTATCAAGTTTGGCAATCCTCCACACTTCACTGCTGTGTTCGTTACCAGTATTACCTGGTAGGGGCCTCGCCATGAGCATCTAGGCAGCTCTTCCTCACATGCTTGCGAACAAGTACCCAATCTCCCAGGCGCAGGCCGTGGCATAGGTCACTTGAAGCTGGAACAGCGGCAGCTTGCACCTGCTGAGACACAGAAACGGATCACATCAGCTAGTCCTTTGCAGTAATCAAGGATTAAGTCAACAGTAATGTTTATCACAGTTGTAGACGGTACTGCTGGCAATTGCATCGCCTTCCCCATCAGGAACTCATGTGGGGAAAGACCGGTTCTTCTATCTAGGACACTGCGAACACTCATCAACACCAAAGGCAATGCATCAGGCCATTTCAGAGATATAGACGAACACACTTTTGCCATCCGTGCTTTCAAAGTTCCATTAATCTGCTCCACTATCCCAGAAGCCTCTGGTCGATAGCTACAATGGAATCTCTGATCAACATTTAAGGCAGCACAAAGCAACTTCATGATCTAGCTGTGGAAGTGTGTTTCTCTATCCGACTCCAACGAGGTTGTAAAACCGAACCTGGGAATCAACTCCCTCAATAGTAGCTTCGCCACTGTGAGGGTGTCACACCTTTGTGTTGGGTACGCTTCCACCCACCGTGAAAAAACAAACACCACCACTAGAATGTACCTCAATCCATTGCACTTAGGCATCTCGATAAAATCTAACTGCATCCTATTGAAAGGCCCTCCTGACCTCCCAATGTGACTCAGTGTAACCACAGTCTTCTTTCCAACATTCATCTGTTGACAAGTAACACACCTCTGACACACTGCTTCAGCAACCGCACGAATTTGTGGATTGTACCACGTCTGCCTGAACACTCGCACCATCGGATCCCTTCCAAGGTGCACAGCACCATGAATCTGCCTTGCCGTCGGACACAACAAGTCATCTGGTAACACTGCTCAACCATCATTTGAAACCTATATGTCAATATCCCCTTTCTCACATCCTGACTTGATCCATACTTCCTTTTCCTACTCTGAAGCATCTTCCTGCAGGCGCTTGAGCTCATCTCCAGTGTCTGCCATGGCCAACATCATGTTGAGCTTGGTTCTTTCTTGGCTCGCTCCTGTGTAATCTCCAGTAAAAATACACCCTTACTCCACACAAAAACGTGCAACTTCATCCGCGTACATATTGCCAAGAGAAACAAAATCAGTCCCCCTCCCATGTGCTGCAAATTTCACTACAGCAATTTCCTTGAGACATTGCAAAGCCTCCAACAGTTGTCTCACATATTCCCCAATCCTGATGGGCGAACCAGATGATGTCATGAACCCCCTCTGAGACCATAGCTGTCCCAAATCATGAGCCACACCGAACCCATACTGGCTGTCGGTGTAGATGGTGATTTGGATCTGATCGGCTGCCAAACAGGCGCGAGTCAAGGCAATAATTTCGTCCACCTGTGCACAGTATACTCCTTGTAGACGAGCAGCTTCGACCACTCCCGTAATGGTACACATAGCAAACGCTGCTCTCAACTGACCAACATTGTCCTTAAGCATGAACCATCGACAAAGAAAATTTCATCAGGGTCAGGCAGAGGTTCATCGACAATGCCAGGTCTCGGTTTGGTGCAAAGTTCAGTCACATCAAGACAGTCATGGTCTTCACAATCTTCATCATCTGCATTTGGCAAAGGCATCAGTGTAGCAGGATTTAAAACAGAACACCTTCGCAGAGTCACATTTTATGCGGCAAGTATGACTTGCTTGTAGCGTGTGAGTCTATTGTTGGTCAGGTGTTGTGTTTTAGTCCTCTTCATCAACAGTTCAACAGAGTGTGGAACGTAAACTATCAAAGGGTGACCCATGACAATGCTTTCAGACCTCTCAATGCTGACATCTGTTGCAGCAACGGATTGAGACATCCGGGCAACACCGGAACTATTGGATCTAAAATAGCTGAGAAATAGGCAACTGGTCTACGGATACCTCCATGACTCTGAGTCAGGACTGACAATGTGCAACCTTCTCGCTCACTACAGAACAATGAAAAGGGCTTGTTGTAGTCAAGCATTCCCAGAGCCGGAACAAAACACATGCCCTCTCTCAACTCCAAGAATGACACCAAACAGTCGTTGTCCCATGGTACCGGATCACTCACATCCTTGTGCGTCAGCCTTTGCAAAGGCTTCGCCTTCAGGGAGAAATTGGGAATCAACCAATCCCAAGAACATTCTGACTTTCCTCTGAGTGGTAGGTACAGCCATATTCATGATCGCCTCAATCCGATCTGGTGCCACCTTTCCCTTGCCTTTCTCAATTCGATGACCCAAGTACTCCACCTCACTCAAACAATACTGCAAATTATTTGGGGTCACCTTGTGTCCATTCTCTGTCAAATGATTCAGTAGCACAATCGTGTCGATCTTGCAAGCATCCTCAGTTTCTGATGCGATAAGGAGATCGTCAATGTATTGCATGAGAACCAAGTTCTGCGGCAACACAAGACTCTCAAGGTTCTTTTTCAAAATCTGGTTAAAAATCGATGGACACTCTGTATACCCTTGAGGGATACGATACCACGTTAACACACGGTCTTCCAGCCGGAAAGCAAATAAATATTGACTTTCCTCGTGGAGGGGTTTAGAAAAGAATGCTTGACACAAGCCAATCACAGTAAACCACTCTACTTTGCATGGAATCTGGAATAATATCACTGAAGGATTCGGTACCACTGGACCACATGGAACTACAATCGTGTTGACCTTTCGCAGGTCTTGCACGATTCTGAATTTTATGCTTGGTTTCTGTAGTCCTATAATGGGCAAGTTGCATGGACCTCCCATTATCTCCTACAGGATTCCCTGCTTAATCATGGAATCAATTATAGGTTTGATCCCAGCGATCGTCTCTGGTGACAGATTATACTGAGGAGTTCTCGGAAACTCATCATTCTGCTTAACCTGGATCTTAACTGGCTCAACACCATTGATCAATCTAATTTCTTCTCCCGTGAAATCCAACACATCCAATGAAACAGAGTCTCTTAAGTCAAGTGGAAGCTCTTCCACTGTCAACGCAGGATACATTTCTATGCACAAATGCGGATTTGCAACCTTAAAGTTGGCATAAGCATCCTTCGTCTGTACTTCCACTCCCTTAGGTGTGCATTAAATGGTGCAGTTTAGCTTGCACAAAAGATCTCGTCCTAGCAAGCAGACTGGACTTGAGTCGCTCACCACGAATTGGTGTCGATTTTTGAAAGTTCCTATTTTCACAGGAATCGGCTTGGTCAGTGGATTAGTCATTTTCTTGTTTGCCACTCCTATGACTTGGATCGATTGTCCCGAGAGGGGTAGGTTGGGAACTACTGCAGATGTTACAGTAGAACGGGTAGCACCAGTATCAACCAAAAAGGTGGTGGGGTGGCCATCGACATCCGCCTCTACAAACGGTCCCCTCTGGTCTACCTCAAAGATTGCCCCAAGAGTGCAGTCTTCCTCCCGTCTCAGGCACCGTAATTTCAATGGGTCTGAGCTGTACTCAAAGTTCTCGAAAAAGGGCATCTGCTGGTACGTTTGATTTCCCTGCGGAATTCTCAGAGGTTGCAGGACTTGCACCTGTGGGACCATCGTCTCCCCTTGCATAGATCATGGTCTTGTTACTCCATTGATGACCTCAGGTACCTGCACTAACTCTGCCTCTTGTTGCACCTGGTTTGCTGGATTCAATCTATACTCGCGCTTCCAATGCCCGATTTTGTGACACAGGTGCCACGCAGTGGTATTTTTCAATATTGCCACATCCATCCCTGTCTTGGGGTCTACAGGTTTCCCTTTCCCTTGACCCTGCGCATTCTGAGTCCCTCCTTGATTGTTTCCCTGTCTTCTCCCTAGCGTCCCCCCATTTGGCTGAGTCTGGAGTTCCCTGTCAGCGGTTTGCATTTGGACTAGCATCAGCTTGTCCTTAAGCTTTCTGTGTTTCGAGTCCACCTCATCATTGCAGTACCTGGCATACCGCAGTATTTCATCCACTGACTTGTTCTGCCAGCAGATCAAATGTTGCTGAATCATGAAGCTAACTTCTGGTCTCAGACCCAAAACGAACTTGGAAACAAACTGTCCCATATCCTTGGGGTCTAATGTATCTAGCACACTGTACTGCTTAAATGCTTGTAGGAGGCTCCCGTAATATTCATGGATAGACTCCTTTGGTTCCTGGACCGTTCAATCTATCTTAGCCCAATCAATATTTTGTGGCGAGATTTTGGATTTCAACCATGTAATTACCTGTTCAAACTTTTTCATAACAATAGGTGAAGGACCATTTGTAACAGAATCCCTATCTGGTTCAAAAGTTGGCCAATCAACTGCAACTTTACAAGCTGCCCACAAATCACTCGGTACTACAATGTCAAACAATGTATTCAGATCAACTCACAACACCTTCGAGATTTTAACAAAACGATCGACCTGCTGGTACCATTCGACAGGCTTCTCCCTCAGCCGAGGAAAGTCATTTGTAAATGCTGCCAAATCACCTCTGCTCCAAGGCACATGCACATATCCTCCATTCTGTACTTCTCGTAAAGGGTAATTCTCCACACATATCATTCCCCCTCCTGGAGGCGGTGTCTCTCCTACACTCTTTTTAATGCTTTTCTTCTTAGACCATCTTTCCTCCCACTTATCAAGCATGCTCCATGCTCATATCCCTATAATCAATTCTCGAATGTGTGCCTTCATTCCTATGACTCTCTTCTCTTCCAGTTCCTGGTCATGTACTGCAATCTATGATTTCTCTGTAACATTTTTCTTTTGGTCAGGTCCACCTCATACCTTTTTGCCAGTTCAGTCAATTTCTCATGTGCTGACCTTGCCTTGTGAGTTACATCCTTCGCTACAAACAGTAACTTGTCTGGTTCATAAAGTTCCACTCTCTCCAAAGGCAGGTTCCCACTAATTATCTCATCTACTTCAGCTTTCAATCTCACCACATCCAACATCTTTGCTCTTATAGCAACTTTCAGGGTCCCTCAACTAGATGCGGCACTTGATTCTTCATTCTCTCTGCTCTGATCGCCACATCGGGCCTTTTCCGCTATATTCCTTAGGACTGGTCGACTTTCTGAGTCTCCGCGATTCCAGTTTCCTGTTATCCTGTCACTCTGGTTTCTTACTGGTGGTTCCCACATACTTAGGTCTGATCTTGAATCAGCCAAAGACTTTGGTCTTGCCGTTCTCACATCCCCCTGTCCTCTAGAGGAGTCTGCAGTGACTGGTAATGGCGTACTCGATTCTATGGGTCTCGGGAGGTGAACTATCCCACTCACTGTTCCATTCCCTCCAGAGCCAATCCCTTCTCCTCCTGCTGACTGCGCCGGACTCCCATTTCTTACCTGATCTGGGTCATATACTGACACTATGGGGCCAACGGTAAGCAGTACCGTAAGAGCATCCGGTAGCCTTGTAACTCCATTAACATCAATACTTGCTGGTGTCCGTGTTATCATCCCTTCTGTTCCTGTTGAGATTTTCCCCACTACTCTCGCATTGGGCTGAGCCTGCGATTCTCCCATCCCCTCTGTCGGTACTGACTTTACCTCTTCTGAGTCTGGGTTATGTGGGGGTGGTCTCTCTGACAGTAACCTTTCTTACAGGCTGTCATCTCTCTCACTATCGTCTTCATCAACACTCTTCTTCTGCCTGTCTCCCACCTTCACCTTCAACGGGAATATTCTATCCCCCTCAATAGTTTCCACCCTCCAGCTTTTCTCCAGTGCGTCCCATCACGCATCTTGAAATGCCCTAATCGACTTTTTCACACTTTCCTGACTTCGATCTCATTTCCTGTCATGTGCTGCTCTAATCCATGCATGTAACGCCTCAAACTGTGTTGGTCTGGGTAGAGGTCGCAACAAAGACACTGTTTTCAACTGGTACAACGCCTCCAACCTGAAAGTACAGTAACGTGAAAAAGCCAATTCTCCCTCTTTCTGCCAATTTTCAAGCCGCATTATAGTATGCAATCCTCCATTCGTAGCCATGTAATGGGCCGGAGTATCTTCGGGTGGAGCTTCTTCTCCTTCCAGAGTAACCACCCTTCTATCTCCTCTACACATGTCTTGTAAAACTTTAAAACATTTCATGATGAAATCAGCTCCTTTCTACACACAGCGTTTCGCTCTACTTCCTGATATTAAACCACCAATCCCAGAGCGGCTTCACACCAACTGACCTATTGCAGCGCGGCACCCACTGACGTCACTCTTCCTCCACATGCAGCAGTTCCCCTCCTTCACAATTCGTCTCTTACACACTCACGTGTCTCTTTCATACAATGAAATAACTGTTTGTCCACCAAATGACCGAACAGTCACTTCTCAGACTGCCTGTCCACCAACGACCGGACAGTCTCATACAATTGTCGACCTCAACTCCGGCAATCGTCTGTCCACGAAACGACCGGACAACTGCCTCAGACTATCTGCCCACGAACGGCCGGACAGTCATGTACTTAATCAATAGGATCTACCCGCTCAATAATCCACATACAGTAGCCCACGGCCTGCGACGGTTACTCATGCACTCATACACACGTTCCCCTATCACCAGTGGGTCAGTCAATGACGTCTCATGGCTCCCACAATAACTGGTCAGACAATTTCAACTCTGGGTGTCTTCAACACCACAATCTCTTATCCCGGGATATCAAAATCAAATCTTATGGACCGCGCGTGCTCACAGTCCGAAACCACAATCACTCGACTCTCACACCCACTCCGCAAGACATCACATAATCAGCACAAAACCGAAATCTAACAGGTGTGCCTCCCTGTTCATACTCACTCTCCCACGAACTGCTGCTTCTGCCGCACCGTTACTCTCCGCCGGCTTCCATCAAATGCCGTCATCCTCCGCTCACAATCCACTGGATCACCATCACTTGGGCTCTATGGGATCAATATCTACCCTTCTCTACTTCTCCCCTTACTACAGAGATAACCATCCTACTCTGCTACCAACTGATAACGCCAGATTCTTATCTTATCTAATCTTACCACTCCTAAGAATCCTCGGCCGACTGGACCTTTTTACCTGCTGAGAAGTGTAAAGGGGAGAAAACCAATTAATTCGAAGTTAGATCAATGGACCAATCAATTCAGAACTCGAAAGGATCACTAACTCCGAACCAAATTTAGGAGATTTATTACAAAGCCAAAAATAACTGAACATACAAGCACCTCATAACGAGGTTAAAGAAATACATAGGCACTAATACAAAGTTCATTCTATGCACCAATCTAATCCGGTGAAGCATAAAAAGAATAAGAATCTCCAGAAATATTAAACTAGCGATAAGTGCTCCAACATCTAAATCAGTCTTCATTGATACATGTGAAGAAATCCATTAATCTGTCCCTACACATCACTAAGGTGACATCCCTACTTAGCATCTCCCAAGCAATATCAAGAAAAGGTGTCAGCTCGTAAAGACTTCCTAAGAAGTACACTCACGTTGTAAGGGTCAGTGGCCAAAGCTACAGATTTATTCTAAGTCTCCTTCCTCAATATCGATCCTTTCCTTCTACCCTCTAACGGCTCTCTGCTCCATCTGCTATCTCCTCCCTCGGGGCACTATCCCTAATACAAAATGAACAATATAGAGGACACGTCTCAGAAACACCTACTCTGACTAAGCACCTCTCGTAGGTAATTTTCCACCAAAACTTGTACTTCGTCCAACAACGGTTGACAATTGGAAGGCTTCTTCCAATTATCGGCATTCAAGGATACAGTGTTTCAACTCTCCTCCATCCCTAACTTCTAAAACAAAAGGCATATGTCTAACTAACGAAGACGGTGTCCTTGCACCTGCAACAGAAGCATTAATAAATGTTGCATCAGCAAGTACTATTCTTCATCACGTCTAAGGCCCAATTAATCATTTCTACGTATGCAGACTTTAATATGATGCACGTTTAAATCTAATGCATTACATTACACATGCGCTACTTCACTAAGCATTTGCAATGCATATCGAAAGTTATACAATCACATTTAAATGCCACTTTCACCTTCTTAAATGGCGCAAATAAATTTTCTATTATAACACATACACAATCTGTTATTTACTTGCACATTTCTAATGATCACCTTTTAATACAACAAGAGAATATATGCGGGTGCGGACTATCCATGATTATGATGCACCCCTACAATTTTCCAAACCTAATGGCGCTCTATCACAACAATAGGAAAAGTGTTGAATAGCGGAAGGGTAGAAATTACTATTCCCACGCCAATAAGTGTAACAGTAGGGAAAGTGTTGGATAGCTGAGGGGTAAAAATTACTATTCCCACTTCAATGAGTGCAACAGTAGGGAAAGTGTTGGATAGCAGATGGGTTAAAATCACTATTCCCACTCCAATGAATGCAACAGTAGGGAAAGTGTTGAATAGCGGAGGGGTAACAATTAATATTCTCACTCCAGTCAGTTCAAAATTATAAATAAATAAAATATTAACAACAAAAATATTTAAAAAGCAAAATAAATATAAAATATATAAATATGTTAAAAATTAAAATACAAAGATATTTAATATTAACATTTAAAGATCAAACATATTATAATGTTAAATACATATGACAAATATCTACAAATATATTAAATAAAATAAAAAATAATTTTCAACCAAATAAATATTTTTAATTAGAAATTATTTAGAAACAAAAACATTAATTACTACATACATTTACTTTTTTTATTTCCTACCCTATAACACCACACAATTCACAACCCACATCTACATTTTAAATAAAATGTACTTACATAATTAACATAATTAATTACCAATGAAAGAAATATTATTAATTAAAAAACAAATTAAAACTCATAAAAATTAGTGAACCTCCCCCACTTAACCCCTACAATCCTCAAAACCCACAGCTGAAATTAAACTGGAAAAAAATATTTACACGATTAAAACGTATTTTAAATTAAAAAACTAATAGTATTTAACAACTAATTATAAAGTGAGTAAAATTCATTTGCTCTCCACCCTTTACTCCTATAAAAGTAAAAACCACACATAACAAATATAAACAATTACCATGGGGCCATATGTAGGTAAAACGTGTTTTGCGATTCTCTAATTGAAATTATTTGGGAATCGCAATTAGAGAATTGCAAAACGGAATGTAGGTAGGATTAGCAAAATATTTTGCGATTCCCACCTATTCCTTATTTGCGAATCCCAAATTCAGATTCGCAAATAAGGAATACCTTGCCATTCATTCCTATGGGCTAGAAGGCCCATAGGAATGAATAGGAAGACATTCTCAATTTGCGATTCTCAATTAGAGAATCGCAAATTGAGAATGCAATTTCAAGGTTGCAAGGTGTCAATAGGACACCCTTTTGCACCCCTGAAATAAACATGTGTGCACATGTGGCGTACATACATGCGCTAAGGGCATGTATGTGTGCCACATGGCACTGTGAAAAATGCAAAAAAGTTCTGAGGTTGGTGGTAATATGCGATTCCTTAAGCCAAAATTGCACAACTTGGGTGCTTCCTACATTGCATTTAAGGAATCGCAATTTGGGATTCCTTAAATGCATTAGCAAAATAAGGAATCGCAAATTTTGCGATTCCTTATTTTGCATGTGGGTTTTTGTGTGCTACATAGCACACTGCCCAAATTGCGATCGCAAACGCCGAAATTCGGCGAATTTCAGCATTTGCGATCGCAATTTGCCTTCCTACATATGGCCCTCAATTAATTATCAATTAATTATTTATTATTAATGATAAACTAATAATTAATTAATTAAACATAAATTACTTCCCACCCTTTACCCCTGTAAACCCCACAACTCACACCTAAAATGAATTACATAATTTCCATATTTAATTTTCAATTAAGTAACTAATATTAATTAAGACCTAATAATTAATTAAACATAAATTACTTCCCACCCTTTACCCCTATAAACCCCTCAACCAGCACCTAAAATGTATTACACAATTTCCAAATTTAATTTACAATCAATTAATTATTATAAATTAATAACGAATTATTGATTAATTAAAAATAAATTACTTCCCATCCTTTACCCCATAGACCCTACAATCCACACCTAAAAAAAATTACACAATTACCATAGTTTATTATCAAATAGTTAATTAATATTGATTAACAACCAATTAATAATTAATTACAAATACATTACTTCCCACAATTAACACTATAAAATCTCAATTAAATAAATATTAAAAAATAATCATTAATTTATTTTAATTAAATTACTTCCCACCCTATTCCTCTATAAACACACAACCCACTACAGAACTAAAAAACGCAAAATGTAATTAAAATAAAATTGATAACTACTACAAATTCAACACATATATTAAAAAATATAAATAATACTTATACAAAAACATACATCACATACATTTAAAATGTAAACTAAAATACATAACTCTAATTAAAAAATCTATATTTTAAACAACTATATTTTTGCAAAAGATATTTATGAATTCTATATTTTTATAAACGATAGTTCTTACCTTAAATTCGATATTCTTTACGAGGATATTCTTTCTGTCGATATTTCTGTGTCACGATATTTCCAACTCAATATTTGTGTAAGTCGACATTTCCAACACGATATTCTGTCTGAATACCTTTTTATATCTCACCTGCAAAGTCATTTGCACAAATCTAGTCTTTATAAATTAGAGTGTATGGATTCAAAAACTCAGTTATTTTTGATAAATGTATGTCAGCAACATAATATTGTAAAATGAAAAACTCTAAAAATAAATCTACTTGCTATCAAGATTCACAACTTTACTCCATTTTAACACTGCTTTCTATGAATAAAACGTTGTACTTAAATCCCAAAGTTATTCCGTTGTGTTATACAATCACACGGACAAAATCGCTATCCGTAAATTCAGAGGTGTTACATCAGAAGTTTTTTTGAAATGTGTTGCAGGCAACTAATGATGTTAGGTAGGAGTTCTTAGGGAAGGTGAACACTTTTCTAGAATTTGATCAATACAAAGAGATGGTAAATTCAACCGTATGTTACTTGGGCATCTTCCAACTTTGTATACACAAAAGTGCTGTTTTCCCTTTCCTGTACAATATATTTGAGAGGGAAGAAACCACGTCAGTCATTTTCTAGCATCTGAGTGATGACTGCCAGCTTTATTAATTTAGATAACTCATGTATTGTGTTGAAGTTCCTCATAGTGACCAACTGCTAGATGTATTTCTGAAAGGTGGTAGTCACAAACGTCAAATCTTTGGTGTCAAGCACCAGCCTTGATTTCCTAGAGTACTGCATAAATTAATGTATTTGTGGTTCGTTCACTTTATTCCCCATTAGCTTGTTTTGTGATGCTCTGGCTTGTAACAGCCAGCCACTTCTTAGAACAGACGAGTTCATAGACAGATAGGATGTACAGAGCTCAATGCATGTCATGTCATTTCTCTCGCGTCTGTGTGACTGCAGGGCAGTTTTTAAATTATTGTGAAAACTATTAATATTGTCCTTGTAAACACAGAAATCAAATACTATTGTGAGTTCACTGACTTTCAGATTAAGTCCTCTTAGGCCTTGTCTTTCAGTGGGAAGTGAGGATGAGGTCAAGGCTTACTCTAGAAAAGGTGGTGTGAGCTAGAACATGTATCACTCATAATAAATATGCTGTTCAAACTTTGTTATTTTCTAAAGCTTACATTTTATTTACATTAGTTTACTATGCTTAGTAAATTCAGTAACTCTTATCATGTAATCTTTACATTCAGGCAGGGATGGCAGATAGTATGTGACTCAGTCTGTGACTTTAAGAGCTTGCACATATTCCCAGCAGAAATATAAATACACACCTGTAAATTGCAAGCTAAACGCAAGCACTGCATTGTGTTTTGTCAATTACTGTCATCTAGTTGGAAATCTTACTTAGTTCATGGTTTGGTGGAAGCACACGCTGTGCAGGGGTTGAAAAGACACATTGGCATCCTGGACTCACATGGGCCATTATGCCAATAGGAGCTCTACTCTGGTTATAATGGTGGGGGTAACAAAGGACACACAGTGGGCGGAGAGGCGCATGGACCCTCATGCTTCTCATCAGTGCTGCTTGGGGAATAACGAGTGCACATTGGTCTTGAAGGCGAATGGGCCCTCACACTTCTTATACTTCTTGTACTGCTGAGAGAAGAAAGAGCACATAGAAAGTCAAGGAGACATACAGAGCTGAAGGCTTCTCCTCACTGCTCCTCCGCGGTATCCTCTACAGTCGTCTCTTGGAAACTGCAGTTGCATCGACCATCCTCATGGCAGCACTGATGGTTTCTTGACTGAATAAGGAAGGTTCTTTACATGCAAAGCAGTCTTCCTGCTTCTCTTCTTTAGATATAGCCATGGTAGTCTTTTCCTCGGTGCCAGGGGTCTACCCCTTACCTCTGCAAGGGAGAAGTCAAAGGTTTTGCCTGTGGTCCCAGCCTTTCCATGGGTTCTTTGAAGAGGAATCAAAAACTAGATTAGGCAAAAGGATCAGCGGATATACACTACAATACGGTTGGCCTGCAACTAACTGTCCCCACCGGTTCGATGTGGACAACAAAACTTCGAGGGAGCCAATCATGTAAAATTGTATATTCCTTGCAGGTGTGTCACAGTGCTGTGGTAACTATCTTCAGGCCAACTGTCACTTTCATGTGTGTCATTGCTCTCTGGCCAATTATATGTTGTTGCTGTGGTCTTTCCTTTCCACCAAAACAGGATGGAGGACGAAGGGTATGGGAATGCCCTCAACCAGTTCATTGTTCATGTGTTGCTCTTGCCAGTCCACATGCTGATCATCTGCAATGAGCTTGGCGCAGGTCCATGACCTTCCTACTTCTTCAAAAATGTGAATTAAAAACCTGAAACATGACCTTGATTTACAGTCAATGCTACAGGGATCGAATAACCACAAGAGCTGCACTGGTGGGGGTGAGGGTCACATGTAGGGAGAAGGGGAGAATGCAGCACTGATTTCCACTAACTGTGCGGTGCCAAAAAGTCTTAGACATGCAACCAAACCCCCAAGCTGTTTACATTTCTGTGAATCACAATTTTACTGCAAAAAGAAGAGAGTCCTGAAATGGGTGCAATTCTCAGTATCAAACTCACAAAAAGTAATTCTGGAATCAAGAAGGAAAAGAGAAAAGAGAAAGCAGCAGGGAGGATCAGTGTCTCCAGGGGAGAACGCTTCTTAAGGATGAGAACCCTCATACATCCAAGGATGATATGCTTCATCATTGGGTTCCCGTCTCACAACAGGACGGCAAGGTAGCTGGTGTGGGCTACAACTCCCAAAATGGGAGGAGCAGAGGTGTTTTAAATTAGATGAGCAGATGTTGTCGCAGAGTCAGGGGCAGATTGCAAAAGGAAGAATAAGGATAAAACTCTCTCAAGAAAGGCTGGACTGAGTTTATTCGGATGCCCTCTGTGATAAGAGGATAGAAAGAGGAAAAACCAGGAAGAAATAAAGTTTTTTCTCTTTGTTACGCCTCATTGGGGAAGTGTAAGGTTTTGACACCTCCCCAGGTTTACATGGTGTTGTAAATCTGTGAAAGTGTCAATATCCATGGGCGTTGCTTTGGAACGCCCATGGAACACCTTCAGTAAAGCAACACAGCGATTTGCGCAGCATTGCCTTACTCCATGTCTATGAGCCCATTCAAAGTCACGCAAGTGGCTATGCGTGGCCTTTTAAATATGATTTGGTAGTTTGCACCGCCGAAGTGGCTCATAAATAAGCCCCCCAGTATTTACTAAAACGTGACAATACTATATTACATCATGGAAACATATGGAGGATGTCATGTGCAAAAGGGTTCTTGTAACTACTCCATGCATAAATATGTAAATATATCATCAGAAGTCATCACTCCTAATTATTCCAAATTTGTGGAATAGGTAGCCTAAATTGGATATTATCGCATGTTTGTTGTGTACATAGCCCAACTACTGTAACATAATTACTGTCTTGGGGGATTACTCTGAATTTAGGGACAGTTTAAGACTAAGCATGCTCCTAAAATGTAAGCAGAGCAAGTGTGTGTGTGTGGGGATGTGTGTGTGTGTGTGTGTGTGTGTGTGTGTGTGTGTGTGTGTGGTTGTGCGCGTGTGTGCGTGTGTGTCTAACATTTTCAAACCAGTTGATCTTCAGCTTTGACATTATTAGCATAACAAGCATTTCCAAAGCAAATAGGTCTGTCTTGTATGTGCTGCAATCTCATAGGCACACCACTCACCCTCCTCTCCTACAGACTCAGCACTCACACACTACACACAGCTAACCCTACACTAATAGAGACACACTGCTTACTCTGCACTCACACCATCATCCTGGCATCATAAAGGCAAAACACACACCTATGTACTCATTAGCATACCTCTCACCCTGCACTGATACTGGGACAGGCCTCATACAGGTACACCTGTCACCGGACACACAATACACACAGCCCACCGAACATTTATACAGGCACGCCCTGCACTTGTGCACTTTGCTCATCATGCACTCATACAGACACATCTTTTATCCTACACTCACTAAGGTACACTGCTCACCGTGCACATGAACAGGAGCACCTTACACACAGGCACATTGCTTACCCAGCACTCAAACAGGAAGCCCCTTATCCAGTGCATACACAGGCACTTTCACCCAGGCACACTCCTCATCCTGCATTTTTCCTCCAGCAGTCACTCCTTGTAATGCGATCCCCACAGCCAACTCCTGACAACCCTTACATGTACTTACCAGTTGTAAGGGAACATGTGGGAGGGAGGTGGGACATGAGACAGTTAGCCCAGTGCCCTCTGTGCTGACACCTCAGTCTGTTACCTCTGGCCAGCCTCAGGCTGAGAAGGGGAGGGCCGCAGGTTGTTTCTCACCAATGACACTGGCTCAAGCTTAGCTCTACCTCGCCAACTGGAGCACAGTATACAGCAGGTTCGCGATGTAGCTTTGGGGTCATGAAGGCTGGCAATGGTATTAGGTGGCGCTCATTAGGTTTCGCCTGACCCAGCGCATGCGCTGGTCTGACGAGACTTATTGAGAGGGCTCCAAAAAGTGCTACCAGGCCAGCCTAGAGCTACAGTGCATGTGCGCGGGCGCGCGCATCGCGCTTTACCGCGATTACTTTCACTTTCGGGCCGCATGACCGCTTTGATGTTTGATCGTGATCACTTTCACTTTCGCGGCCGCTTTGCAGAGCCAATAGGTCTCGCTTTTGGGACCTTATAAGTATTTAGTTATGCAACTGTTGCATGGCTAAACACTTATAAGGTCCCAAAGGCGAGACCTATTGGCTATGCCAATGCTTGTTTTTATATGCTGTGGGGCTCAGAAGTGAAAGGGTACTTAGTCATGTGGGGGCATATTATCAAGGACGGCGTTAACATTATCGCCGGGTTAGCGGCAGAAAACTGCCGCTAAAGCGGCGATAATGGTCTTGATAATATGCCCTGGAGAATTCCAATAGAAGCCCAGGTTCACACCAGAACCTGAGCTTCTATGGGAATTCACAAGGGCATATTATCAAGCCCATTATCGCCGCTATAGCGGCAGTTTTCTGCCGCTAAACCGGCGATCATTTTTAACGCGGTCCTTGATAATATGCCCCGTGGAGCGGAGAACCCTGCGCCTTCACATTTTGAAGCAGTAGTAGGCAAACCCTCGCCAGTCGGTAAGATTCCACTTTGAGCCGCCCAAACTGACCACCGTCTCGTTACATTTGGACATTGTGGCCATCCTAAATTAAGCTCTTAGTTTAACGGAACCAGGTTTGAGTCTCGGAGTCGGCTCAACATCCTGTGATTCTTATTCACCCCATGCCTACAAACATTAATGTGTCCTTGTGTAACGTAACTGGTGCTCATGTGAAGCGCTCACATACCTACGGAGTTCTCGCTATGTAGAACTGCAAAAAAAGAAAAAATAAAGAAGCTGAAAGAGTTCCTTTCAAAGCTGGAGGGAAGTTTAGAACTATAGGCTTTGTGCTGCTTGTCAGATGTGCTGTTGCTACAGCAGCCCTGTTGCTGTCACCCATGTGGAGCTTGCCACTGTGCAACATTATATATCTCTGAGACAATCTGTCCGCAGCAGGGACAGTTTCTTTTGGGAGTGGACAGTAAACATATAATAACAATAACCCCATGAGCATGGCATGGGCCCTTTGCTGTCCATGCAGTGCATTGGAACTACTTTATCAGAGTTCTGACACAACTGTCGCCCAATAAATGCCTGTAAAGAAGCTCTGCATGGGCTGGAGCCATAGACCCATTCTCTATACTGCTTCTAAATGCTCTTTTTCTGTGATTACATGCCAAACCTAAACATGAGCAGGGATGTCCTCAGTGCTTAATTTGTAAAATATTAAGTGCCAGGGCCCTGACCAGGAGGCCACTGCAGCTTGCACCACCCATCGCCTTTGTCATCGCTACCAAAACAACTACTAACCATCTCTTTCACCTGCAAGTGCGACAGTTCAGATTATTCCAGGTCCCCAAAGCTAAAGGAATGGCTGGGGAAGCAGGTATTAGCACTATTTTAATGTACATTGTATTGCTAAACAACCGTTGTTCTGCTCATCTCTAAAGTAGATGAGCAGCGCCACCATGTGGTAGACTGTTCTATGTATGGTGTGGACAATTAGGGGATGGTGCCCAGCACCGGAAACTAATTAAGTGCCGGTGCTTAGCACCGGAAAGCACAGGCTCAAATTAAGCACTTCCTCAGCCAAGTTACAAGATTTCAAAAGACTGCACTTGCCGGAAACTGTTTATGTTTTTGGACAATCCTTCTCCACTTGTTTGATGCTGTCTGTGTTTCATTTCTAACTTTTACGTGCAGGCCTAGTAGTTGTGAAGTAGTCAACACAGATCTAGCAGCCCACTGACCTGCACCTGCACCCTCTCTCTAACAGGGAAACACCACTGGGTGACTATTAATTATTTTTTACCTTAAATCTCAAGACAAAAAAAACTATAAAAAGGGATGTCAATAAAATGATTTGCCATCAGTGCTTAATTTGAGCTGGTGGTTGCCAGTGGGAACACCGTCACTTATTTTTGGGGACCAGCACTTATTTTCCAGAATCAATGGGAAAAACACACAGATCGGGAAGATGGAGGATGAGAAACTATGGCAATAGGAGTAGAAAGGGACCTTCAAGATTGAGGTAAGGGGCAGGGAGCATCAGGTAGCGGATTAAAGACGCATTACGTGGAGTTAAGACATGCTTGCCACCAAAATACAATAATGTGCCTCACATTTACGGATATTGAGCAACAAAATGTCCTAATCCATGTCGCATATCCGAGGGAATCAGGAGGCCCATCAATACTCTATTGGACTAATTAACAAATAGGGAGTCGATGGGCAGTCGCCCTGCAGGTTAAAAACCCTCTAAATCACCACTGTAATCAGGGGTCTCCAACCATGTTTAGAGGAGTACCACTTCAATCTGTCCCCTTATTATCCATCAGCCTGCCAAACAATGTAGAAAACTTGTCTGGGGACTTGTGACAAAAGTCTGCTTCACACGAAAAAATATCAAGTAAGCCAAAGTGAGAAAATGCATAGAAAGTTGTATCGGGGACACTGCAGGAGGGAATCTCGAACCTACAGAGAGCCTGTTTCTCTTCAGTGCTAGCTTTAAATGTATAGGGAAATGTAAAGCTCTTATGCATTTATTCCCCATAATGCAATATCTCGTATTGCATTTAGTTATTGAGTGAGCAACATAAAAAGCACGTCAACACTGACCTGTTCTAGCCCAACAAACAACACATCTATGGAAGTTTCTCCTTATCCCTCCATTTTGTTCTGAAAATGTAATTTTTTTCTAGATGAGATTTTAGAAACCCTAATATTTTTTCTGAGATTGCGCTAGCCTTTTCATATCTCTGTGTGGTTTAATATTTTTATTTCGCCTTTTTCAGCGCTGGAAAACAAGCTTTTCAAAAAGATCTGTGAGAAGGACTTTGATACCTACATTAGTTTAATGGAGAAGTCATCACGTGCCCCTGGATTTAGAATATCTGACGACGATAATGGACACAACGACAAACCATCTAAAGCTACAATTCCTCCACCAAGCATAGACCGCGCAGTAAGTGAGCCCACGATAACCACTGATTACATTACCAAGCTGAAAAGGGACATTTGACGTTCTGTCTCTTGTAATAACGTTGGATGGGAATGGAGTGATCTGATTAGAGGGGTACTGTTAAACGTCTTTAGGGCTACACCATAACATCATTTGCTTTGCACTGTCCAGGGATCACAGCTAAGTATTACGTAATAGCAAAACTTAAAAAAAGTAACGAGTGCTCTTTGATTCAGAGAGAGGTCACTGGAAAGGAGCCTGGGCCAGTGGCGTAACGAAAGTTTAAGGGGTCCCCCTGCAATGTACACATAGTGACCCCCGCTCCGGATTTAATCCGGAGCGCTCAGGCCTGAGTACTGTGCTGAGGGAGTCCTCTGCAGCTCGGGGCCCCCCGCCCCGCGGGGAATGCGGGGGCCTGTGTTACGCCCATGGCCTGGGCACATCTCAGGATGTAGATGTGGCTGATATGAGAAACATTAAGAGTAGGTCAGAGGCCCGGGGTAGCCTTTTGATACACATATCACTGTGGCTGACATCCAGGTGTGAACCTCTAGTCACTCCCATGCCCTGTGTTCTGTGGCTATCCAATTTGGAATTGCTCCTTCTGTGACAGACTGCTTCTGGAGGACATTTCAAATGGAAACAGAACCCCAACACAAACTTTAAGGACTCAGACCCTAAATCTTATTTGGCACATGGAAATGGACTATAAGAAGGGAGGCCGAGGCCCCCCAAAAAGGCCAACGGTCAAGCAGCCAGACGGGCTGACAGAGGAGGGGAAGTTCTGTAAAACCTCTGCCTATGACCAGAGCTGAAGACTAAGGCCTTCTAGTCTTCTAGCTGGGTGAGAGGACATCGTACAGGGACATCCAAGACCACCCGCTTCTGGAGCCTGGGGCACCATTGCTTGCCATGTGAGGTAGAGGAGAGCACCGGAGGGAGCAGGATCCAGGGGAGGATCCTGGTGAGTGAATCCAAGTAGCAAGGTGTGCGGAGTTGGCTCCTGCACCAATCTGCCCATTGCCTGTGTGCAAGTTCAAGTCGGCAGCCTCATTTGCCAGACGGTGCAGCAGCAAAATTTGCATGGGATTGGGCCGTCATCCTTGTGCGGTGTGTAAGCCAGAAACCTCTTACGCCAGACAGGGCTGCCATTTGTAAAAACCTGTTGCTGTGCCAATCAGGATATTGCCTGAGTGAAGAGCAGGTGTGGTTACCCTATATGCCAGAGGGTGCCACTGGAGGAAGACAAGGTTCATAACCTAGTTGCTGTCATCTTTGTAGGAGGGGCCACCATGGTGACATGTGCAGGCCCGAGTCCAGACTGAGAATCAGAACCAGAAGCTTTCAAAATAAACCCCTCCCTCATCCCCTGTGTGGGGAAGACCAAAATACACTTACCTTTGCATCGGGGAAGCGTCAAGGACACCCAGCCGCAGCCCCTGCAGAGCTGCCTGAGTGAAACTTTCCTGAGGCAGCTGCTGCAGCCACTGCACCCGCAAGAGTGACGCCCTTGCGTGTTCGATTGGCCAATCCCTGCTGGTGAAAGTAACACTGAGTGAAGGGCCAGAAGGCCCTGGGGGAACTTGTTTGCCAGAAAGCGCTTCGGTACTGGAACACTTTTGATCCAAACAGTCGGAGTGGCATTCCTGAGACTCTGGTGGCTAGTGGGCCTAACCTGAATGTTGCCTATAGTGAATGGGGGATTCAGATAGTGAGAAGGAATGGGAACACATGGGACTGCCAGGAAACACTAGAACCCTGACCTCAGGGAGCTATTAGCATTGTTTGTGGATGATGTATCTTACTTTGTGGTCGTATATAAAGTCTCCTTTTTTCATGAAAAAAAAGAATTTGATCGTATAGTGGTTTATTGCTTCTATTGAATGTATCTTAAGTTGTGAGATGTTTTTCACCCATCTGTGTTGATCCAGTGGAAGTGTGTGTAAATATTTTTGTAAGCTCAGACATGAGCTCCCTACCACACCTTACAACTCAATCCTCAGCAACACTATTCACAGTAACTCAGAGTTTGGCCCATTGAAACTCGACAATATTTCACAACCCCGAGGTCCTCCGATAGATCTTTGTAAGAGCTAATAAGGACTCAGATAATTAGAGATGGAAAGCCACTCCTTCATGAGGACCTGGAATAAAGAAGTGTCAATCTAATAATAATACTTTCCCAATATCAATAATATCATCAATAAGAACATCAAACACATGGATTAGTCATCAAAATGCCTTTATCTAAACTTCAAGATGAATGGTCAAAGCATAAAAAATACAATAGAATCATTTAATTGACAGTAATTCTTTTGTAATACAGGTAAATCACAATACATCACAGCTTAGAGCAAATACATCATCAAATAACATCTTGCGTGAGGGAGAGAAGAAAGAGAGAGATAATACATTGCAAAATACAAAATGCAACTTGAAATCATACAAACCAAGAATTAGTTGTAGATTTTTCAGAACCAGGATATGATATAAGTCCAATAGAATGCTAAAGTATGGGAAACAACCTTTACCTACACAGTAATTACATCGCACTACCTTTACAACGCAGTCAATACAACGCAACATCCTTTACAACACATGCCATTACAACACAGCCATTACATCGCATCTCACTACAACGCATGTCATTACAACGCATGTCACTACAATGCATACCATTACAATGCATACCAATACAACGCATAGTTTTTACCATTACACTATCCAACACTCACCCTACTGTTGCACTCACTGGAGTGGGAATAGTAATTTTTACCTTAAACTATCCAACACGTACCCTACTGTTGCACTCACTGGAGTGGGAATAGTAATTTTTACCCTTACACTATCCAACACTTACCTTAAATGCAATGTAATGGTATGCGTTGTAATGGTATGCGTTGTAATGGTATAATGCGATGTCATGGAATGCGTTGTAAATGTAGTTTCTAAAAATGCATTGTGTTTGACATGCAATGTAAAATCTTGCGTTGTAATGGATGTTGCAATGTAAAAACTGCATTGTAAAGGCATGCGTTTTAAATGTTTGCGTTGTAATTTTGTGGTATGATGTGGAAATCTGTGGTCTGGTTTGGAGATATGTGGTGTGTTGTGTAACTACGTTGTGTAGTTGTAATATATGGTTTGGTCTGGAATTATGTGGTGTGTATTTTAAATGTATAGTTTGGTCTGGAATTATGTGGTGTGTATTTGAAACTGCATTGTAAAGGCATGTGTTTTAAATGTTTGCGTTGTAACGTCATACATTCGTGCGTGGGTGATGGTCTTGCTACATTCGGGGGGATCCACTTGAAGGTCTTGCGGAGGATGCGGAGGGCATTGAAGCAGGTGGAGGCGGCGGCGTTGATCTGGCGGGTCAAGGTGAGGGAGAAGTTAAGAATGATGCTGAGGTTCAGGGCGTGGTCAGTCAGGGTGGGTGGGTTTCCGAGGACCGGGGGCCAGCAGGAGCTGTCCCACACAGTAGGGGAAGTTACGGGGACGAGGACCTCAGTCTTCTACGAGTTAAGTTTTAGGCAGCTGTTGCTCATCCAGGCTGTGACGTCTTTCATTCCTTCTTGGAAGGTGAGTCTGGTGTCTTTGGGTTTTTTTGTGAGGGAGAGGATGAGCTGGGTGTCGTCGGCATAAGATACTATGCTGAGCCAATGCTGTCTGAAGATGGCAGCGAGGGGGGTCATGTAGATGTTGAAGAGCGTGGGGCTGAGCGAGGATCCTTGGGGTACTCCACAGTTGATCTCTGTAGGTTCCAAGAGGAAGCGAGGGAGTCTGATCCTTTGGGTTCTGCCAGAGAGAAAGGAGCATATCCAGTCGAGAGCGGTTCCTCGTATGCCGGCGTCGTGGAGTCTGGCTGCGGGAGTGCGGTGGGAGACGGTGTCGAAGGCTGCTGAAGGTAATCAGGAAAGTTCAGCTCAGGGAAAATCAGAGTTCAAACTGACAGCTTGTCAGGCTCAAGATTTACAGGGAAAATAGCTGTACCTGTCCTTTTTCCACGGAAGTATTATACCTTCTTACGTAATCAATTCCTACTCACAAAATAACTTTTTCAAAGTTTGCATGAATTCTATTGGTCAAAATCTGTGGTGCCGCCGTGGTGTGATCGTTTTCTAACCCAAATCGTCCGAAACCCATACGTAATATCTTTGTTCAATGTTCACTGTTTTCTAAGAATGTATTATATCACTTCTCTTCGGAAATAGGAAATGCATTTGCGACTTCTCATGTCTGCTTCACACGCGCTCCTCTGAGCTTGCAACAAGGTTGATACAGGTGTTTTTTTAGTTACATGTCCATTATTCAAACTGTAGGAAAGAACCTTCAGCGATAATACTCATAGCTATAATACAATCAGGTCAGCATTTCTAGCCTATTTGAAGGAAATAATAAAAACTAAATATATTTCAAATCTCGAGGTCTACATGGGAAACTACTAATTCATCATTTTCTAATGAACAAACACGCTAATATTGAAAACATTTAGAGAAATGCATAAGAAATAATACAAGAAGCATAATTTTATGAAACTTAGAAACATAGTCTGATTACGATTCATTAGAATTTAAGCAAGCACTTTCTCTTAGATTTTTATGTCAAAGAAACTATAAGCAGGAATCATTTTACTTAAGTGTTTTCATAATAATATTTTGCTAAACTATGATTTACATTATTACTTTTCACATTATTATCCCAGCACATTAGTGGGTTTCTCTCTCTGTCATGAATGACTCAATCTCAAACCAGTTTGTGACACTTCTGCAAGCTTTTACAATGCAGTTTTAAACTTTCACGCATTCACAAGACACTCTATAAGTCATGTTTCTTAAGTAAGGATTAGTATCATACACAACGAGCAGGATTTGATCGAGCAAGACGTTCTTAAAAATCAGGCTCCATCAGTCTTCCTGCTGCTTATAAAAGACAGACAGCATATGTGTCTATTATTGCTGATGCATACTTATATTGTTATTGTACTGTATTTCGCTGAAAGTCTCAGAAACAAAATTATTTGCTATCCAAATAATTCCAATCAATATTCACATGATCATTAAAGACATTTGCTTTCAGTTCACATTTTTCAAGTTAAATGTCAGACGCTGTGCATAGCAGTTGGCTTTGCAATGATTTTACAGGTTAAGTTAGGCATTTTCAATCTCGTTTATATTTTAGTGCCTTGCAAGATGTGATATTTAACTCATGATATTGAACAATGTGTTCTTCGGCAAGGAACTGAACACACACATATGCGATCTTTCACTGAAGAAAAGAGAAACAGGGCTCTGGTGTTAAAATGTTTTTTAGTTAATTGCTCTTTTGATATATGACCTGAACATTAAATCATACTTCTGCTTTGAGATTTGCCTCCACTCTGAGAGTCACTCTTCTAGTGTAGCTTCTCAAAATGCATGTTTTTTCTTGAATTTAGCTCATTCCCCATTCCATCTCCTCCCCCGTTGGTTTAGAGCGATAAAGGAGCCCTCTATCCCCAATTCCTCCCATGTATGAGTCTGCCTCATTGAGGAGGGCGTGGCTAAATGCTGTGCAAGGCGGCCGTGTTTCAGTAGTGCTCAATGATTGTGCCACCTTCCAGGGAGAAATACCCTGAAAACTAGAACTGGGGTACTGCTGGTAACACAACCAAAAAGAGCGGTGGTGGGTCTGGAGTCGAGAGAAACAGACAATTGGGTGATCACTGGACCTCTGGTTCACCATGAGGCGTCAAGCGAGGCCCCCCTTGACCAGCTGGTTGCTCATCTGGACAGGAGAACTTATCCTTGGGAGAACCAGGCAAGCAGCGAACAAGACGTAACAGACTTGTGGTGGCGCTGGCACTGGAGTGTGCAGCGGCCAGCGATGGCGCAAAGCACATAGAGGAGAGGCTATTGGGTTCCAGATGATGCAGAAGGTCTGCCGTTGAGGTACCAGAGGCTTTATACAGCGTCATCTGAATACTGTAGTGGTGTGTAAAAACATAATCTTGTATTCTTATTTCTTTAACGTCAGTCTCTATGCACCTGTATTTCACAACATGCACAGCTTTCTTATCAATCTGAAGTGCCCTTTAGCCTCAATATGCCTGCTAAGATTCATGGCTCTAGTAGGCCTACAAGCAATTTTATTTGCAGTAGTACATTTGCACATTTTCTGCATCTCGTAGAAAAATGTAGCGTCGCTTTCGATACTGGCAACTAACTAGAAGCTTGGTTTTAAAAAATGAATGAAGTGAGCAGGGCGTTCGTGTATTATATCTTTTCTTCACGGAGGTCTCGCATTTTCTCTGCGACAAGATCCTGCCACCTGTTAATGAGATAAGTTTTGCTGAAAGTAATATGTTTCTGTCACGTGTTTGCCCCTATAGACTTGTATAGAGAGAATTCAATTATGCATACACTTTAGCATTGTAAGCCCAAAATGGCCTTTTTTTGGGTGAAAGCTCTGGTCGGTTAAAATGGCAAATGTCTTTTGATTATTTGCTATGCTGCTCGCTATTTTTGTGGCTGTCTTTTGCGTGTATGAGACTTTTTGGCTTCCCGAAGTGTTATATTTTATGTTATCAGGTGCTAGAGTGGAGATGGCAGAGTAGTGAGGGGAAACGTTCTTAAGAACAGTCAGGCGTGACATGGCTTCTAAATTGAAGCACTGCCGACAACTGTGGCCCTATATACAAGTCAATTTCTGAAAGGCAGTAACTCTAAATAGATCAATGGCGGTGAGCGGGAAGGACTGGAATGTGCACTGGCTGACAGTGACGAGGCCTACCTGTCCACATGCATGGCAGTGAGTGAGACATGCCAGCATTATATGGATGAAGGTATTTGGGGCCTGTTGTGCCCTCCTGACTACAGCATATTATGCTGAGGGGACACCATAAATGGGAACCTGGGCCTTTACAGAATTACAACTTGCACATGAGTCTGAACCCACAAGACAGAAGAAAGACTAGTCTGACCATAGTCTGGGAAAGATAAGGCAAAGGAAGTGGCTAACAAATCTTAGGCCTACACAAGATTTATAGAAGGGGAAACTGTTTGAGTGTTTGCCACACAGCTGACTCTGTTCAAGGAATTGTTGGTGGTGTCAGAGGTGGTTGTTCTGATTGTTGCTCTTCATATTTCCCACCTTGTTACAGGGACTAAATGAGGAAATGAAGAAGTGAATTTGTGGGATGAAAGTAGGGGAACTAATCAGTAATTACACCATGGGAGTCATTGCTACAACCTACAAACCAGGAAAGGTGAAGACACAACTCGTGCACAACTCGCAGTTGTGATACGCACACTTAAAGGGAGGTAAAGGGACAAGCCGGGCTTGGCAACTATAGAAGACTTATCTTGAGGCGCCGTAAGGATTTGTGTTTGAAGTGGGAAAAGGTAAACAGGCTTGGCAACAGCATGGACGAACACACCTGATGAAATATGCCTTCAGCAGGCATTAGAAGGAGTTGTCCTTTGATGCTAGGAATGAAAAATTGAATGACAGAACCTGATGCACATGAGAAAGAGCCCCCCCTTCGTGAAGAGCTCCAGGCAGTGACCACCTCTAGAACAGTACTGAAGCACTAAATCAACTCTATTGCTATAGAAATTAAAGTGGGTGCAGAGGACATTGAGGACATACGACAGCCAATGTGTTGCAATTGATGAGCAAAACTATGATCCTCCAACAACGGATATGTGACGTTACAACGCATGCCATTACATCGCATGCTGTTGCAACGTAAACGTTTACTCCGGCTTTCTGTTAGGGGGGGCGCTGGAAGTTGGAATAGATTAATTTTCTATTCCAACTCCAGTGTGTGCAACAGTAGGGAAGGTGTTGGAGTTAAATCCAACACCTCTACCCGCTGCTGCACACCTTTTGCGTTGCAACAGCATGCGATGTAATGGCATGCGTTGTAAAGGTTATGTTGTTAAGGTTGTTTCCTCCAACAAATCCTTAAAGCCTCAGAAGACAGATCTAGGCACAATATGGTTTGCTTTATTGGCTTACTCGAAAGATCAGAGGTCCATAGGTCAGAACCGTTCCTTCAAGAGTGGATTACAGCGGTAATGAAGGCAAAGGGACTGACAGCATTATTCTTTGATTGGAAGAGCTCATAGAGTACCAGTTCCCCCGCCACTGTTATATGTAACATGCATGCTACACATAACAAAATTGCTTGCATTTTTTAGCATAGCTCTGAAAATAAATCCATTCCGAGATAATAAAAAGCATAATTAAAATAAATATCTTCTGAGAACACGGTTATTCTTTGGTCTATCTGTTTGAACTTGCTTTGATGTTCACAAAGAATCAGGAATCCTGTTTTCTACCAGTTTGTAAGGGCATTTCCATCTGTTCCACAAAATGCGAGAAACCTCGAACACTATGGTCACTTGGTATCGTATCACATGCATTTCCAGGAAGATGATAAATGTCAAAATCACTTGATTGATGTAGACAATACTATGAAAAGATAATCGGAAAAGCATAGCCCCAAACCAGGGACAAAGTTTTATTGTGCAAAAATGCAAATAGTTCGAGAACTTACAATAGCTTGTACTACTTGCCGAACAATAAAATAGACGCAGATCACAATTTTAGAAGATTCACCACAGGTTTATGTTTATATGTTTATAGAGCGCTCCATTGCGTGGCGTCTTGGCGCTAGGGTGTGTGGACAGGATCTGCGCCCTGTATTAACTGGGGACCTATGCGGGGGTAAACAGCCATGTTTTCAAATCCTTCCTAAAGAGCTGCCAATTGGGTTGAAGTTTCATGGCCGTAGGCATTTTATTCCATAACTTTGCTGCGCAATTCGATAGCGACCTGCCTCCCATCTTGCCCGTATGGTCTTAGTGATCTTAAGAAGACCCATACTGGCAGAACTAAGGGCGCGTGGGGGGGTATAGGGTGGGAACATTCTTTGGATGTCCTCAGCACCGCCACCGTACAGTGCCTTATGCACAAGGCATAAAGCCTTAAATTCCACCCTCTGTTGGGCAGGGAGCCAGTGTAGTGATTTGATTTCTGCCGAAGTTGACTGACCTTTAGGTATGCCTAGAAGTAGTCTTGCTGCGGCGTTCTGTGGGGATTGCAATTTTCTCATCTGGAATTTGTCAATGCCCATTTTGTCAGTGTTAATTTTCAGGAAGCTATGGTTCATCCAGGTCATGATCTCAGTGAGACAAGCATGAAACCTGGCGGCGTGGCCTCAGGCTGATTAGTAATGGAGATGACAATGGAATTATCAGCATATGACCAGGGCAAAACCATGCCTCCTGTTAAGCCTGACCAACTGGGTTACGTAGATGTTACACATTGTCGGTGATAGGGCTGATCCCTGTGGGACGCCACATGGAAGTTGGAAACTATCCGATTGCAGTCTATCTCAGAACAGCCTCTGCTCCCTCACCTCCAAAAAGGATAGGATGGCCAGGGCAGAGGCCTCCACCCCCACATCTCTCAGCCGCTGCACTAACACTGTGTGATTCACGGTGTCAAATGCAGTCGACAGATCCAGGAGTATGAGGACCGCCCCCCCCCACCCCCCCCCTCATCCACCGTCCTGCGGATCTCTTCAGTTGCAGTGATCAGGGCTGATTCAGTGGAGTGGCAGGACCGGAAACCATGCTGTGTGGTATCCAGTAGATTATTGGCGTCTAGATAGTCAGGCAACGCTATGTTTACTGACTTTTCTAGGATTTTTGCTCCTATTGGTAGGCCAGCGATAGGATGATAGTTTTTTGGTTCGGTTGGGTCCAAGTTTGGTTTTTTAAGAATAGGTCTGATAGATAAGAGGTGTAAGATTGTCGCAAATCTTCTTGGCGGCCAAATGCATGATGGCAGCGGGGCAGGGATCTGTGTGTGAGCCAGGTTTTATGGAAAGGAGGAGTTTTTGTACCTCATTGTTTGTGACTGTCTGGAAATGGGATAGTCTACAGTGAGTTGAGTGTGCCGCTTGCAATTGATCTTTTTTATCCTGAAACCCCGGAGTACTCAGAAGGCCATTATAGATCCCTTGCACCTTATCCTGAAAAAATAGGGCCAGTTTGTTACACATAGCTTTGTCTGGTTTAAAAGCATTGTCCTGTTGCGGTTTAGCCAGCAGATTAACGGATTCCTTTATCTTAGTTGTGAAAAAAAGCCTTTTTGCAGCAATAATTGCTTCCTTGTATTGTTGGATAGCTAAATTATAGATTGTTTTCATTTCATTACTGTAATCCTGTCTCCAGAGACGCTCAGCTCTTCTGCAGTTAACGTTTAGGCACTTGAGCTCGGGGCTGTACCAAGGTGACGATATCTTAGATCTCTTTACCGTCACCAGTTTTTCAGGCGCAACACGCTCAGCCGCTACCAATAGCCAGCCATTGGACTGCGAGGCTGCTTCATTATTATACTTCGCTAGTGGGGCAGGAAAGTGACCAAGGGCCAACTCTAGGTCATTGCCTTGAACTTTATTCCAGCGCCGAATTTGTACCTTGGATGGCTTAATCTGTATGCAGTGATGTGGCTGCTCAACTTTGATGTTGAAATGGACAGCCTAATGATCTGTACATGGGAGGGTTAATATTTTGGTCAGATTAATATCAGGGTTGTTTGTAAAAATGCCATCTAACGTATGTCCTGCCTGGTGAGTGGGTTCGGTTATTAATTGATTTAAGTTAAAAGCCTCAAGAATGTCAGGTGAATAATACCTTGAAGCGTACGAGTCTAAGGGCCCGATGCACAAAGCATTTTTACAGTTGCAAACACTCTGATTTGGATTTTGTGACTGCAAAAATTATTTTTAAAATATACTAATCGCAATTTAGGAATCATTAAAGTTTTATCGATGCCTAAAATGGAAATGCCTCCCCAAGTATGCATCTGGAAGGGGTGGATTGTTAGTGTTCCTTCACATCACCGAATCGATATGCAATGTATCAATGTTTTGTGACTGAAATCTGATTGCAAAATATTGATAAATTACCTGACTTCCAAGTTGGGATGGTAAAGCATTTGCAAAAAGCAGGGGTCTCTTTGGAGCCCTTTTAACTTTGTGAAGGTAAAAAATAATTTGTTGGCAATCATTGCCTTCTTTCAATAATAGAAAAACGTTCCTTTAAAATTCAGCCCTGTTTTCTTTGAGTAAAACGAACTGCATTAAAAACAAGCATTTGCAATGCAATAGGTCTTGTATTTGTGAGAGTTAGAGCTATTGGTATTGTAAATGACAATTTATTTTACCTATGTGCTTTTGTTTGGAGGGGGAGTGGATGTATGTGGTGTGGAGTTGAATTATGTGGGTTGAATTGGAATTGTTAATTGTGGAATTGTGTAGTGTTTATTGTATTTGTGTAATGGAATTATTTGAAATGGTGAATAGATATGGATGAGAGATGTACAGAATAGATAGAAAGGAAGATAGAGTGGGATGAGCAGTTTGTGCACAAAGTGGTGAATGAACTCCAGACAGAGGAGCAGAAAGAGTATGTGAGAACGAGAGAAAGAAGAGGAGAGCAGGACATAGACGCATGAATAGGGAGCGCATGTGCATGCAGAAGACACCCTAAGAAGAGGAGGAGAGCGTGTGTTTGAGGGACGGAAACCTTGAAAGGCTATGGGGAAGAAAATGTGCATGAAGACCTCAAGTGAACCAATTGAGAGAGGCGGGAAGAGTGTGAGAGAGCGAGCGAGATGTGTTGGAGAGGGTACAAGAGAGAGAGAGAGGGATGAGTGGGGGGCAAAGGGGGTGAAGGAGAAAGGTGGACCAATATACATCATGAGGAGGTATAGGAAGGTAGTATGTGTGAGCAGGCGGTATAGAGAGGAGATAGGGAGTGTGAGGGAGGGATGAGGGGGCAGTGGATTTGCGAGATGAGTGGGTAGTCAGCCTCAGCCCATGCAGGTAAGAGCGGTGGGGCGGTGGGGCTGGGTGGGGGGAAGATTTTGTCAGACAACAACAAGGGAAAATTTATTATTTATCTATTTTTCCCTCGTGGTCGTCTGCCGAATCCCCCCCAACCCTGCCCCACCACTCTTAGCTGCATGGGCCGTGGCTGTCGTTGTGGGAGTGTGAGGGAAAGATGAGAGGGGCAGTGGGTGTGTGTGTGGGAGAGATGACAGGGTTGGTGAAAGTGTAAGGTAGGGATGGGTTGTCTTAGAATTGTTTGTTGTATGGAATGGAATTCTGTGTTGTGGTGTGGGGTTGTGTAGTGGAAATATGTGGCATGGTGTGCTTTGGAATTATGTGGATAGTAATTAAATTGTATTAAGTGTACTGGAATTATGTTGAATGAGATTGTGTCTTAAGGAGATAAATATGTGGAATGGTGTTGTGGAATTGAATTATATGACGTGCTGTTAAATTTTGTGGTATAATGTGGAAATCTGTGGTCTGGTTTGGAGATATGTGGTGTGTTGTGTAACTACGTTGTGTAGTTGTAATATATGGTTTGGTCTGGAATTATGTGGTGTGTATTTGAAATGTATAGTTTGGTCTGGAATTATGTGGTGTGTATTTGAAACTACATTGTAAAGGCATGTGTTTTAAATGTTTGTGTTGTAACATCATACATTCGTGCGTGGGTGACGGTCTTTCTACATTCAGGGGGATCCACTTGAAGGTCTTGCGGAGAATGCGGAAGGAGTTGAAGCAGGTGGAGGCGGTAGCGTTGATCTGGCGGGTCCAGGTGAGGGAGGAGTTGAGAATGATGCTGAGGTTCAGGGCGTGGTCAGTCGGGGTAGGTGGGTTTCCAAAGGCCGGGGGCTACCAGGAGCTGTCCCACGCAGTAGGGGAGGGTCCGAGTTCCATGAATTCTGTGGCAAGGAACTGTGTGGCGTTGAGTGAAATTATGCTGATTGGCTGGCTCTCAGTGCCCCAACTTCAACAACAGACATAGTACGAACTACTATATAAAAGGTTGTAAATTTGCTCACTCTCAAATCGTAAGATAATGTAAAAGGTAGGCATGGAAGAAATATGCCAATGGGAAATAAAAATACATTAATGGAAATAATGTATGTTGTTGATAAGAACATTTTGTATTATCCAACTGACATTCTGTGCACCAAGCTCTAATGACTATAATTTATATAATTTAATTCTGGCAACTTGTAGCACAGCCTATTGCAACAGCATCCATAAAAAAGACGCCCGAAAAACACT
The DNA here is from genome assembly GCF_964204655.1 of Triturus cristatus. Classification (NCBI taxonomy): domain Eukaryota; kingdom Metazoa; phylum Chordata; class Amphibia; order Caudata; family Salamandridae; genus Triturus; species Triturus cristatus. Next base: position 239,779,245 of record NC_140593.1, on the reverse strand, counting down.
TGCAGACAAATACCACATCCCCCAAAGTATTTTGACAGAACTCTGTTCAAGGCTGTACCCGGCTTGAACCTCCCAGACTGACAGCAATGGCAGATATGTAGGAGACGTGTAGGATGTCAGCACAGAGGACGGTGGTCCACGTTCACAGTAGAAAAGGATGCCATCGATCATACAAACACATGGTTCCTGTTATGAAAAACAACTTGCTGTAGGGCTCACATTCAGCCCCACACATGAAATACTAGCAAGACCTTGCAGCTAACTTGTGAATCCTAAATGTCAAGTTCAAGTTCAAGTTCAAATATCTTTATTCGAATGTAAACATTACATTCATAAAAGTACATTTTAAAAACATACAGACATAACATATTCCATTGATATAATATAAAAGAAAACCATCCATTTCATCTATGAGACGCAAAATAATGTGCGAGGGTATTGTAGAACCAGAATAACACATAAAATGCAACAAGTTAAAAATATAAATAGTTATACAAAGTTAAAAAGGGTTAAAAGTACAACGATAGTAGCAGCATAATTAACCTTCCATACTTTTCCTGAAAATAATAGCTAGTTTCAAAAAGCTACATACAAACAAAGTACAGTCACAATTCAGGAGTTGGAGGTAATAAAGTGCTGGTTTGATCTGGGTAAATTGTAGATCTTTTAAACAAGGCTTTAAATACAACTTCCGAGGTACTAAATAATAAGGACAAACAAATAAGAAGTGTGCCAAATCTTGCGGAGACTTCCCGTCGCAGCCGCAAGCAGGTAACACTTGGCCTCGGTGGGCTCCTCTTGGTGTTGCCAACAGGAGATGAAATAAGTCAAAACGGAACCTTGTCAGGAGATAGCGTTCATACCCAGACATAGGCCAGGATAGATATGGTTCCATTTGAGGACCTGTTTTAAGTAGGGCGTGTTTCCTTACACTGTCTTTCATCAGCTCGCCCTCCTCCCGGGCAAGATACCTAGTAGACATGAATGTCTTTTTCACAAAAATTACATCAGCTTTGGTTATAGAATTTGGGGATGAGAACAAATCCGGCCGTCCCATTTCAGTGAGGCGGTCGTTAATGTACCTCAGCCACGGAACCTTGAACCTACCTTCCCAGGTTAGAGCTTCTTCTAATATAGCATGAGTGAGAGGTATATCGTCGTTTAGCCAGGAGTTCAGCCAACATAATAGGGGATTTGCTGCTATTCTGTCACTCAGGAATGGTACACCTAATTCCTCGTGTACCGAAAAATTTCCGGTGCCCCTTGGCAGCCTCAATACCTTCTTTAAGAAGTTATTTTCTGCAACCTCCAGGGCTCGTGTCTGGCAGTAGCCCCATATCTCACTGCCATAGCAAGCGATGGCAACACTTTTGGCTTGATATAGTTTGAGCAAGGCGGCCACCGGGCTATTGCCCATTTTTCTTGCAAAGCCAAGTATTGCTGCATTGACACGTATTACTTCGCCCTTCTTTTTAGCAACAGCTGGGCCCCACTCTAGTTGGTCGTCGAGGAGGACCCCGAGGTATGAGAAGGTTTTGGAATTTGGAATTCTTTCCCCATTTGTATAAAAAGAATTAGGTTTACGCGACCCCTGGCCTATTTTCATAGTATAGGACTTTGAGTTATTGATACTTAAGCCTCTAAACTCCATAAATTCAAAGAAAGAATTCAGAAGTTTTTGGAGACCAATTGCGGTCCTTGAAATAAGGACAGCGTCGTCCGCGTAGAGTAAGACTGGGACACCTTTTCTGCCTACATAGGGGTAGTCTGCACCTATTCTCAACAAACAGTCCTCCAACTCATTTATGTACAAATTGAAGAGAAATGGTGCTAGAATACATCCTTGGCGGACGCCCCTGTTTATTCTGATGTCCCCTGTCACCTTCAGGTCTTGGGAGTAACGGACGTTGGCTCTTGTATCTGAGTGCAAATCGATCAGGACATGAACTAAGTTCTGATCAATGCCCATTTTTAACATAATGTCCCATAATTTACCTCTGTCCACACAGTCAAATGCGGACGATAGGTCCATGAAAGCCATGTGTATGGTTCCCTGGCGGGCTAGAGTGTATTTGCTTACAATTAAATACAGGTTCAGACACTGGGTTACTGTTGAGTGGCCAGGTCTGAAGCCGTATTGTATTGAAGATAGAATATTTTTCTCGTTTGCCCATGTTGTAAGTCTGTTCAAAATCACACCCCCTACCACTTTTGCTACAGAGTTAATTAAGGATATTGGCCTGTAGCATAACGGGCTACCACGATCACCCTTTTTGAACACAGGGACGATAGTTGATTGTCCCCAGGATTTTGGGCACCCAGAAATTGCAGCTGCATTTATTACATTCGTAAGGATAGGAGCCCATAGCCCGATACAAGATTTAAAAAGATCCGGAGGAAGGCCATCCGGACCTGGTGCCTTATTACTAGTTAAGCCTTGGATTGCCTTTTCTACTTCGTTGACTGAGAAACAAGGAGAATTCTCCATTGAGGTTAAGAAGTCATAATCTGAAAGTTGATCATGGCTTTTAAAAATTGCACTAAAATGGGACACCCAATCTGCCTCTGGGATGTTTGTGCCTATTGCAGTATCACTTGGGTTGTCAAACAAAGGTTTGTTGACAATCTCCCAAAATTTGCTGCTATTTCCCAGGACAGTTGGGTCAAGCAGGGACTCCCAGATATTGGCCTTAATTTCCTTTTTCCGCTTATCTAATGTTTTTTTATAAATAAAGCGGAGGATCTTGATTTCGCCTAGATCTCTAGGTTTGATTTTTAACGCCTTTCTTAAGTCTCTGCTTGCCACGGAGCATGCGTGATCAAACCATTTAGGGTAACTATCAACTTGCCCATTCACTGGAACTAATAACATAGAGCTTACTGTTAACGCTACACCTTCAAAAGTGGCTAAAATTTGCTTTGGGGACATAGAAGTTGAGACACAGGTCGCTAATTCCTCACCACATAACTTGTTAATATCATTGTAGAGATTTTCTTGATTTACCCTATGCCATTTCAAGCGACGTTTACCATTTGTACATTGTAAAATGCCCCTATCTTTACATTGTTTACGTAATTCAAATATACCCCCATTCAAGTTAATAGAAATGGGGTTGTGATCACTATAAATATTCATGTGAATAGTAAAGCAGGAGGTCTGATTAACAAGGTCAACAGATAATAATATGTGGTCAATAAAAGACCCGTAACGAGACCCTTTAAACGTCGGGACATCGAAAATTTTGGATTCTGGGACCAAGGACATGGCTACAAACAAGTTATTTTCATTAAGTAGATCATTAAGAAAAGAGCCACGTCTAGTATGATCAAAGTGAAAACCATCCATGCTGTTACACCCAAGGGATCCCATTGGGGTATCTCGAGGGTTACCGCATGGATGTACGTTGAAGTCACCTACAATCAATACTTTACAAGGTAATATGCCTGATCCTTCTTTCAACATTTCATTCAACAACAATATGTTACATTCCCCTTGACTAGATGTGGCGTTATAAAAATTGACTAAAGTCAAAGCATTTTTGCCTCTCTTCAGTACAAGCACTTGAAAGTTGCTATTTACATATTGGTGATTAGTTATATCACAAGAAAGGGCCAAGTTTATAAAAATGGCCAGGCCCCCTTTTGCTCTGCCGCTAGTTGAGGGGGATGCTGGTCTAAGGAAGCTTTGATACCCTTCAATGAAGGCAATGTTTTCTTCCAGCCATGTTTCTTGGAGACATATAATCGCATATTTTTTGACAAATGCCAGCCAGGCAGGGTCACATATCTTGTCTGCCAAGCCTGCAATGTTCCAAGAAACCAAACTCATTTTACAAGCATCATCATTCTCTATGTTCATGGGAGCCTCGGTACTAATAAATTCTAATAACTGGTTTGGTTGTTCATCAACAGTAACTCCCGAGATTTCTACTGCAGAGGGTTTTAGTTCTACGTTAGATAGGTGAACATTAAGTGCTTCAGGCTGATGATGCAGTATATTAGAATGCTCACGATCAAAGGATACGGACCTGGGTAATAAACGATCTGTGTCTGGTTCTACAAGATTATTGCTATCTAGTTCTTTGTTTGGATAAAGAATAATAACATCGTGGTTAAAATCGCTTAATGAGGAATCAGCAAGCGTAGGCATTGCTGCTGCAGCATACAGTCAATCAACCCCCTCCAGACCATTTTGCTCGTAAAAAACATCAAACCTATTTGAGGTTGGTACATTGTAATATGTGTTAGAAGGTATTGATTGAAAATGATTTTGATAGCAGTATGGGCCATCTGGGGTCTCCCGTCTTTCATAATAAGCAACTGGATGGTTAACATTTCTGGGCCCCCCAAATATATCACTTCTATGCTGTCTGTGAGTTCCTGTATTATAAGAATACTTCATCGGTATTTCTCCGTTAAAATGTGAATTGTAGATGACATACTTTTCTTCTTCCTCAATGATAGGGTGTATAGACAACTTATTAATGCCGTGATCATTTGAGGGATAAAAATAACTTAAGTCTTTAGTACGGATCAAACTATTGATCGTGTCATCTTTCCAGCCAATAATGTGCTTTACTGCACGGTTATCAGCAAAAGTAACGAGAATGCAGTCCCCCTCGGTAGATTTAAATCTGTGGCCCACCCAGTCGACCCTCCTGACATTTAAAATTTTACCACTGATGTGTCTGGGGATCGGTCTATGGGTGGTTAACCAATGACTTACTTTATTTTTCAAGTCCTCATATCTCTCTGCCTTATCCTTTTCTAGTTGCGGGACACCTATCATTACTATGGTGTGTAGTTGGGATTCCGGAGGGAGATTAATATGAATGGGTTTTTTATTTTGTGGGGGCTGCATAGGATTTCGTGTTGATCGTATGTTTGTGGCTAGGGGTACCGCTGGTGGAGTCCTAATGGGCTTAGCTTGGTCGGCAGGTGATACTTGGGATAAATCTTCTGTGGCCCATTCGCTCTCGTCATTGTCAACTATGGAGCATGCCAGCATAGGAGATACACTCGGCAACACTATTGGTTCTTTTTGTGATCTTATGTGTTGTGGTTGGTCGTTCTGAGCATTAACTCCCGCGGAATTAATAATTGCCGTATTGCAACTGACAGTTTCTGTATTGTCAGTCTGTGTAAAAGTAGGAGGAGGTTTAGGGTTAACGATCTGGTCATTATCTCGATATTTCTCGAGTTTTACTAAAATTAACTCTATATTAGTAATTTTCTCATTTATAGGCTGAAGAAGAAGTCTAACCAGCCGTTCTAAATCTTTCAAATGAGATGTATCAGTTAAACTCACCCTTTCAGTCTGAGTTGTCTCATCCATGTGAGGTTTTTTAGTTTTTGGCTGATTTTCTTTGGCTATTGGTAAATCTTGCTTGGCAGGTGTTATAATCATGTTAGATGTACTCGTTATTGGTTTAGCCAATCTGAAATTAAGCCATACATCTTTAGCTGAGGGCTTATGGTTACCCAGAGGTTTATAGATCTTCCTCACAATAGATTTGGTTTTTTTTCTCCCATTGCGCCCTTTCTTCTTTTTGGGGGAAGGAGACTTATCTGTTACTGTTATACTAGTCAGGGGGGAACTTTCAGCAAGTACTTCTCCTGGGGAGTTTATTAACATATTTCCTGGTTGTACTAGGCACGGACTAGCCCCACCATTGGTAATAGGTGAGGGGCTTCTTTCATTACTATTTAGAGTGATTAGACCTGAAGGTGTTTCATTTCTACAACCTTTACCACTCGGTAACCCCGAGAAAGATTGCAGCAAGAGTGAGTCGTCCACGTTTATGGTTGACTCCACAGTGTTGTTGTGCTCAGTGGTGTGCATTGAGAGATTTGGAAAACACATATTCGGGGTCAAGGAGAGGCGTCTCTCCGTATTTTGGATCGCATCAGCTACTACACTGATCGTTTTCTGCAGCATGAGGTCAATAGCTGTTAAAGATGGCAAGGGTGTGGATGGGGCGGGATTTTTTCTAGTGGATGATCTTGTAGCCACAGGGGTCTTTCTGGCTTTCGTCATTTTTTACAAACTATCCCACACTATTACAACACAGCTAGATATGACACTTAACCTGTACACAAATCCGTACGAGCTAACGTATGGCACACGGATAGGATACAGGAATCACCTCAAAGCTTTGACCTGGGCGGCAAGATGAATGCAATGGGGGTGGCCCGTCCCGTCTCCCTCGGTCCCCTGAGGGCCACAGAGGGCCCGCCCTTTGCCCGGGCTTAGCCCGCGCGCGGTCCCGCGATGCGGGGGGCGGAGTTATTTTTAAAACGCCAGCGGGCGCGAAATGCAGAGTGTCCGCCTCCGGAAGTTGGTGCAAGGGAGCCTGGGCACCGTAGTTCAATGTAGCCTCCACACAGCGGTCGCCGCCAAACTCAAAGCGACAGCGGGAGGAGAAGAACGGCAGTTAGGGAATCACCAGCTCCATAGAAAGCGCCACAGGTAGGGATATTGACACCAGCTGCATTGCCAGAAGTGCCGAGCGTAAGAACCCCTAAATGTCAAATATGATTAATAAGCAAGGGCAGCATCTGTCTACGGCGCAGCCGTGGCGCACTCTCTCGAACTATATGGAACAAAATTCGGAGGAAATTAAATGTGACTACGTTAGAAAACGTTCGTACTAAACTGTGACTACACGTGTGTTTAACGTATTCAAAAGCCACACAGAAAGAAAAACTCTCCATTAAACACACATTAGAAGTGTTTTTTTCAACTCATGATGCAGTTATCATTTTATAAAAAAAAACAGACAATTACACCTGAGGATCACTCCAGTGTCCAATTGCATTAGAAAAAGCTTTGCTTCTAAGGGCCTGCATTCTCCTTTTTATAATAACCTCTATTCAAAGCAAAGCAAACGTCAGAACCTATGAAGGAAACACTGCAATGCTGAGCACAGTGCTTTAGTTGACAGCGTTTTTAAGAGGAAGATTTAAAAAAACAACAAACCTCTAGTTAATGCATGGTGATACCAAGATAAAATGTATGTGGTGTGGGGAGCCCCACCAAAAACTACTCAATTTATACTGCGGGTATTTTCCTACAGCTATTGTTATATGTACATATTTGAAATTGACAACATGAAAACTGTTCCTCAGTTACACCAAACTTGCAGGTAATGAATGTGACAAGACAGCTAGTTCAAGGGGCATTGTAGCTTTTATTTCCTTACCATAACACAATTAATTTGCAACAGCGGAGCTTACAGGGTGTGAATTAGCCAATCCCATTTCTTTAGCCATCCTGCTGGGGTCTTTCAACTTGTGTTCTGAAGCACATCGAAATGAACTGCTCAATATAGGAACCGTGCTAAGTAGCACCTTGGAGCAATTTTTGCGATGTTGTAAACTTACCTGCACCTCAGAAAAGCAAGCCAACATTGAAAATACCAGTATGCATTTGTTGAACTGTTTATCCCCGTTAACGATGAAAACAAAATGCAGCGACTGGAAAGATGAAATGCTAATCAAATGTAAAAAAGAGACCAAGCGAAAGCCTTTGCAGCCCAGTATACGCACGGAAGATCAAAGGGAACATTCCAAAACCAGCAGATGGTTGGAAAGCAACTAATAACAAGCAGCAAGGGGCTGAAAGCAACAATGTCCTGTCCAAACAACTGTTCAAGAATGAAAACGTACGGAAACTGTACTTGGTCAGTGCAACTCTGTCCTTGAATGGACGTGATGTATGGGCTACCAAACGAGTTAGGAGGCAGCAAAAAAAGAACAACATTGGAGTGAACGTACGGCAAGCAGGAGATGGGACCAAAGTAGTTTTTTTAGCTACAGCAGGTCTTGCAGACAGCGCATGCGCGCTGCCTAGGCTCGACCTACAAATGTATCTTATTAAGGCAATCACAGACATGGTGGTTTGCTGACCATAGTAGGCCACTGATCAGAGTGTGTCACATATACAACCCACCACATTTATATTCACGAGGTACGTTGGATTGCGACCTACTATGAATTGGAATTCAGCAAAACAACCTGTTACAAAAAATACTGCTATCAAATTGTGACCAGATTTTTGCGACCAGTGACTAATATTTTGGGTCCCTATATTCATTCTATGTAGTCACTATTGGAGCCTACATTAGCCATGAAGTGATTAAAGGGAATGCTAGTATCAAAATGGCTAAAATAGAAAATGCCACTAGGAAGCTAATGCCTCCTAACCACCCATGTTTCTGTTTTGCTCCATAAAGTGGACACACCAAGGCACTAACCTGTCTGACTACCAGCAACCCTTTGGACAGAGCCTGCTCTAACATACCCACTGGAAGAGATAATGATCCTACTCTGGTCTTGTTTCTACAGTACCAATTGTGTACTCACTTTAGGCCTTACTTTTGGAAAAGTGTGAACTATAAGGAAGTGCGCCATTAGAACGTGGCCCCCCGGGAACCCAGCCACGCCCCCGTGGTTCCTCTTCAAAGTATTGGGCGTGTCTACAGCATGAATCACTTCCGGGGCAACATCGTGACGTCACTATCGGCCGGGGCAGGCAACAACGAGGGGGAGGAGTGGGCGTGGGCCTATTTAGGGCAACTTGCCCTGGTCTTCGCCCTCTCTTCTTTATGGCGCCGGCCCCGGTATGCAGGGGACTCAGTGAATCTTCTGGCAGCGGAGAGTTGTCTTTCTTGTTCTTTCTTTGGTCCCCATGCAGGTGGTAGACGGTCTGGGCCGCAGATGGTCGCAGGACAGCTGGTCGGGATAGTGTGCTTCGCGGACTGGAGAGAGCGGGGCCTTGGGAGGAGAGCGTCTCGTAGTGATCTTAATTTGCGGTGGGATTCCCCGCTCAGGCAGGCTTACGGTGGTGGTGCTTTGCAGCACATGGAGGTAAGGGGCGGGGGTCTTTGGTCTCTGTGGTGGGCAGTCGCGGGGGAGGTGTGTTCGATAAGTTAAGACCAAAGGGGAACTGTAACACGGTGACCCCTTGCACCTCCCCCCCCTTTTTCCCTTTGGCTGCCCGGTATAGAGAGCGGACAAACGCACCTTAAACGTTGTACGCGTTGGTAATCTCTAGTTTCCCGTTAACCCTCTAACTTGTTACATGATTAAGAGCCTGATTGTTAGGGTGCCCGGTGTGCATGGCGAGTAATCCTCAGCTAAGATAACATAAGCTTACCGTGAAGGGGTAGTGATTGTTGTGGTATCAGCACTCCCTTGTATTTGTGATTTTATCTCGCCAATTGCCGAGAGTGAGTTGGGGAATTATGCCAGGCGAAACGAGAGAAGGAAGGACAGGGAGCCTGAATTGGCCCAGTGCTTTAGCTTGTCACGATGTGAGACAGAGTGCTTTCGAGGGGACAATTGTTCATCAGCTGGTGATTTAGAGGTGTCTAGTGCAGTGCGGCTCCGCTTAATCAGAGGCATCAATGCGCTTAGTCATTGGGCACAGGGGGCACACATGGATCTGAGAGAGGGGTATTTCCGGTGAGATGGGTTTATTTGGTGCGGTCGGTCGTGGGGGGCGTGTTTCTTAGACTTCCAGGCGTGGGCATCCTGGGCAGCCGTCCCAGGTTCGCAGCGGCGTGGGTGCGGCCTCCTGCCAGGGTACGGTATTGTAGTTTGTGTCTTCCTGTGGTGGCCTTGGTGGTTGCGACCGAAGGTCTTGTGGGCTACCGGGATACTGTCTGGTAGGTCTTGGTGGCAATTTCTGGGTTTGGGGGCACGGACGCTCAGTGGGTGTAGTAGGACGTTTTGCTTGGGTTTGGTGCTAGTATGGATTACTGAATGCCGTATAAATGTAATCTTGTTTCGCGCATGACGCGGCCATTCTGACGGCAATGGTGGGGGTGGTATGGAAGAGCGAGTGCTTCGTGGGAGGTTCGTGGGAAACTTCCACGGCGCAACGGAGTGGTTGTCCCTCTCGCGAGCCATGTTGGCCCTGAGGCGAGATTGTGGTCACTTTGGTGACTTGATAGGGCTGTGTGGGACGCCAAGGGGGGGCAGACCGCCCACCACAAAGGGTAATAGGAGACGAGATTGTTCAGCCATGCAGGGCGGGAGATAAATGATATAAATACACCGCTCCTGAACTCGTAAGGTTGCTGGCTCAAGCATTAAAGCATTGTGCCCATTCCGTGGAGGGGGGCCGTTCATGTCACTGGGTGCTGCCGGTTCAGTAGCTGGGGATGGTATTGGTGGTGGCGCCGACGGGCTCGAGGAGTGGAACGTGCGGTCCGCCACCACAGTAATAGTGCGGTAGGTCGCTCGTGTTGGTAGCTGATAGTTATTAATTGGTGATACCGGGTAATGCGAGGCATGTAGGACCGGTGACCCGGACACGCAATTTAGGGGCAGTTTTCTTGGCCGTGAAGTCGACGAGCCAGATTAGAGCGTTGGCGGGAAAGCACGACATGTTGCGGTCCTTGAAACCACGGAATTCCACGTTTTTGTGTGTCCTTCTGTGGCGTGATTGAAGTTCAGGGAGGGCGCTCAGGTGCTTATATGGCTAATCGTGTTGGTTGTGGTACATAGGCAGGGTTTCCTGGGATGGAAGTTGGCATGGAACACCAAGGTGGTGGTGCCCCAGCAGGCGGCTCGAGGATCGGTGCTGGGAGGGCGGGGTAGCTTAGCTGCATCGCCACAGCTTGTCAGATGGACCAGGGTGGCGTGCAGGATGGTACTGGCTACAAGTTTTGTGGCTCAGGACTGGCCGGAGGGGCAGCGTGTTATGGCCAGGGCAGGCAGGGGGCTCACTGCCCGATGTAGGTAGCACTAGCTGTGTGTTATGGCTTTATGCTTTATCAGCGATACGCCTACCGCTCGGTGTTGGAATTTCTGTCACAAGGGGTTTCAGGGCTCTTTCGAGGTGCTGACTAAACAGACCAGACAGTAAAAGAGTGATGCTTGCTGGTTGGTGCAGCACTGAGAATCTGTTTTTCTGCCAGTATTAGCAGTTTATTTACTGCTGAGAGCTAGGAGTATTAGCTCACAGGGTGAACATTGTATGTACTGCTCAGGGCTAGGAGTATTGGCATTGTTGGAGCTTTGTAAGGTAGGCTGCAGTAGCCGTGGGTAGACTGTTCAATGCTAGCAATATCAGTATGGCCAGTAACAGCATTGCGGGGGGCTAGCAGTACTTACTCGGTAGTTAGGGTTCTTTGGCGGCATACTGTTTACTGCCCATTGCTGGAGGTCCATGCAGTCCCACAGATGTTCCCACTGTTAAGTGCATCAAGTATTATCAGCGTTTACTGCGGATGGCTAGTCTTATTATTAGCAGTGTGTTGTGATAGGTGCTAGCAGACTTTTTTCAATTTCAATTAGTGGGAGTCAGTATTCTTCCCGGTACGGGCAAAAAATTGTCAGTGTAGTTACTTCTCACAGTAGCTTCTTAGCAAGACCTACTAGGGTTTGGGGTAGCAGTCGGCACAGTGCTCAGGTCTGGGAGTCTGGGTTTATTAGTACCATCTGCGGCATTACTCCCTCCAGGGTGGGGCATTCACGTGCGATGGGGGTCTTACACATGTATGTAGGCGCGCCGGCTTGGAGCAGGCAGAGTCCCCATTTTCCTTCATGGGATCAGAGCCCCCCCCGTATCATGGGGGCCGCCGGGCCCTTCCAGTGTCAGCAGTAGACTGAAAGTTAGCTTACCTCGTAGAATGGGGACACCCTGGGCAGTATGTTCAGGTTACAAGAGTCCGGGAGTTCACATTTTGGATACCAATGGATCGGATGCCCTTCCGTCAGATAATTAGGGTTAAGAAGAGTGTCTTGCTTTGCCTACCTAAGCGTCATGTTACTCTTTTCGAGTAGTCCCATCTTTCCCGTTTTCTTGTAATTTCAGCGGTTCATTGCTTGATTACATCGCTGTGCTGCTGTTTTGAAGATAATTAGGCTTAAGGAAGGGGTCCTGCTCGGCCACGTATCTAAGCATTTAGTTCATTCAGGGGATTATCCCCATCTTTCCGGTATGCGGTATTTTCCGCGCTTACGCATCACAGAATAGGCAGAACATACGTGTCCTGATGATGGTTTCGGGCATGGAGGAATTGGTAGTTGCACGGGCACCCTTTGCTGGTTTGTGCAGGGCTACAATTTCAGATGGGATTAGATTGCTGGGTCGCAACACCACTTTTTGGGGTTTGGGTCTGGCCCTAGCACAGTCAGGGGGGGTTCACCCTGCGAGCACACTCAGAAGGCATGCGAAAGAACGTAGGCTCTTTGTCCACCGAGGGCTCGCGCAGGGCTGTTTGCAAAGGTTGAGATCACTAAACAGCAGGGTGCTGGACACAGCATCGGATGGTGTTCGGTTGCATCAGCAAGCGGAGGGGATGAAGAATGAGGTCAGTTCCCATGGGTGATTTAGACAACAAGTAGGGCACCCGTGGGTAGATGACGCCTTATCATGCTTCGCTGTCCACCTGACCAAGAGGGGGCCTACTGGATTAGGCGGGCCACTCTTTCCCGGGGGTAGGGTGGGACTCTGGGACACTTTCAGCTACACCTGCAGTTTGACCATTCCAAGCAGCTGTGTTGGGCCAGGGAAAAGGCTGCGCGCATAACACTGACGGTAATTAAGGGTCCATCAGGCCTCCATTCAAGCAGCAGCTATACGGCTCGGTTATAGTAGTTGGTAGGGGCATCCCTTGTGAGCGCACTCAGAGGTCAGGACCAGGAGTGTTTAGGCCTTTCTGGACCTGGGGGTGTCAGCGGGGGAGGAACATGCCCGACTGGAGCCCCACTTGGGGCGGCTGGCATTTATAGGGTTCGTAAAGCAGGCCTGTACCTGGCGCAAGCACACAACTGATGGTGGTCACTTTCGTTGCCAAACTTAGGGGACTCAGAATGCGGTCAACTCCTTCTTGAGGAATATGATGTTAGCAAGTTACGGGTTGGGTGGCACCCACCTCAGGGGCAGTCATCCGACAGACTTACCTTATTACCCGCAACAGGGGCGGGGTTGGTTTTGGGGGCCCGCCCAGGGGGAGCAGTCTGGTGGGGGCTTTGCGACTCGGGGCAATGGGAGGTCTGCAGTTCCTGGACACTGGGTTTCTAAGGTTGAAAGGCTCACTCCCTACTGGAGGTTATAACCTGAGTATATTAGGAAGGGTCCTGTAGCGGCTGGGTGGTGCTCAGGGGGGTGTACATGCCCATCGATTATCAGGTGCAGACTTGCGCATAGTTAGTGCATATCGCATGCTGAACTAGTTCCCGCAGCTGAGGGATCAAGTTGGTTGGTCACTATGATCAGAATTGGGGCCGTGACATGCACAGCAAGCCGGATATTTCACTTAGCAAGATGGAGGTAGTACGTTTTCCAAAGCAGTGTAGACACTGAGTCACTTGCCCGTGCGTTGGGCCCGTATGGCTCATTGGCAAGCAGCAGCGCGAGTTGAAGCTGGGGGCGGTGAAAAGGTCTCCCTCGGGTGAGTGACAAGGGTGATCCACGGATCCCACACATTAGCAGCTGGCGGAAGACGCCATGTGGGACTGCAGTCCCCTGAGTTGGTTTATCCTGCATTACAGAGGTAACCAGACTGATGAATCCGTGAATTTGAAACCGACATGGCTCCGAGCCTGAAGAGTGATAGGAACCTAATGGTTCAGGGGTTGCCTTGTGGTGGGGAGGGCGAAGTGCGGTTTGCCCTGATCGCCCTTGTGGCAGTAAGGAGGCCACATACATTGCCTTACATTGTTAAGGGGAGTCCTCCTGCATACTCCCTAGGCCAGCACTGAGGGGGAGAGACGGTAAACTCTCCCCAGAGAGAATGGAGACACCGGCTGGGGGCAAGGGCGCCAGTTCACAAACTAGGGCATGGGGCATCCGCCCCTGGTTATTCCCTACGAGCCCCAATGGGCAGCCTGGTGGTGGAGGGGTGGGCCACTCAGGTGGCGGACAAGGACCAGATGGCAGAGGCTCACCTCTCAAGGACGCAGGTGGGTTGCGCCTTGCGTGGCTCTCAGTTGGTTGGGGGACGCGAGCCAGAATGCCCCTTAGTGCTGGAGCAATAGACAACATTCTTCTGGTATATAAATTAAATTCTGTCAGACTTGCTGATGGATTAATGATTTTATGATCAACTTAAATGTAAATATTGCTTAACGATTGAATTTGATAAATCCATATCATATCGAATTGTATTAATTAAATATTGTCATGTTTATGTGATGGTTTGTAATAAACATGGCCTTTTTTACCCACAGCTCTGGTCGTCAAGTATTGATTTGTGGGTTTGGATCGGGGCGGGCCGGGAACCAACCTAGGGGGTCCGGGTCCTATGGGACTGGACCAGTGGAAGGAAGAGATTACAAGTTATTTGTAGCTGCTGCAATCTCTGGCGCATTTTTTTCAAGATACACCATCCTCCGGCTCATGGACCCCTGCTGGATTCTCACCTACTGCCAGGCACCAATACCTAATGAGAGGAGAGTTCTCCAGTGTGAAACACTCTCAGGGATGCTTTACAGAGGAGGTCCATCATGTACAGCTTCCTATTGCATCGCCAGTCATGAATTGATGGAACTGCCTGGTAATAGCTCTTCTAAGAGACAGATTCCCACTTAGACAGAACCGTTGCTTCCTTGCCTGGCGACGAGAAGGGAATATTAATTTAAGCAGCATTGATTTTTTACGGATTGTAAATTTCATTAGATGAAGGCAGAAATAGGGCACTACTGCTTTCTTTACAGTTTTGTTTCCAGTGGGGAAACAGTCCAAAGGAGGCTTTACAGAGAGGACTTGTCATGTAAAACTACCTACTACATCACCAGTCGCGCATTTGTGTCTTGTAGTAGAACTATTGCTTCCTTGCCTAGCGGCAGGAATGGAGTATTCATTTAACCATCATTGTCTTGTTACAGACTGAATACAAATATGATTACATTAAGGGAGAAGTGAGACACTGCTGTTGTCTTCACTATTTTTGGTTCAACCACAACTGAAGAGAAGCAGTGCCAGCCCCCATTTTGCCAATTGGGCGCTACTGTTCACCTGCATTTCAGGATAAGATTTGCATGAGAGCCTGCATCAAGTAGATTGACAACCATGATATGTATCCCTATAAGGATGCCTGTTAGTGTGGTCGGCAGCGGATAATGGCCTGGTCTTGCATATAACTACCCTGTTGAAAAGTGGCAGCTTAAAGGAATTGTTGGGTTAACCCTGCAGGCAAAGGAGCTGCAGGTAGGCCAGTCTCTTATCTGCCCCAAAATAGTAGTTGATAAATCTGAGTGCCAGGCGGCTGCTGCATTTTACCTCTCAGTTTTTAACAGAGCCTTAATAGTTCAAAGCATTTTCTAAACGTGTATGTGGTCATTCTTTTCCTATCAGTCTCAAGAGATTTTAGCTGTTGAAAGAAATTTAGTTTCAGTCCTCTTCCATATTTGCAATTTGTATTAATCTTGGAAATGTGAATCCCGCAGATGACCCATACTATAATAACGGTCATATTTCCAATGTTCTAGGTGCGTCCACCTGAAGGAAGACGGGAGCCTGAGACATTTCAAGATGCAACAGAGACTTGGAGAGATATCCCAGACCAAACTCTATTACCTCTCCCTCCCATCTTTAGCACTCAAAAAGCTTCAGAATCATTCAGTCCCATTGCTTCACCATCACCAAATCTGATTTTAGAAGAACCACCATTTCGTCAAAAAGAGCCATTCCTGGAAGCTATTGGTCACAGAGGTATGTGCTACTCAACATATTTGGGAAATCTGATGAATCTAAATATTATTTCAATATTGCCTAACTTGTCAATGTCTCTTTCTCACTTCTCCCTTCTCCGAGCCTTCTTTTACTCTCGTTTCTCCCGCCTTTTAGCCTTTCCATTGCCTCTATACAAATGTTGTCTCACCTCTGCAGTTACTCATTACTTCCTTTGGTCTCTGTCTGTCACTGGTCTCCAAGACTCATTCTTCCAGGTTTTATCCCTCATCTCTTATCACACTCAGCATTCCCTCTCTCTTGCTAATTTTTGCTTTCTGACTCCTATTTCCTAATATGTTACAAGTGTTCCTCTTTTGGAATACTCCTAGTCAAAATCTATATTAACATTAATGGTGTGGCATTGCTCTGAACATTCGCCTGACCAAGCTCCACTGATTTCTGTGTGTCAATTTCCATGTAACATCCCTTAGGTTATAGCAGGATATCATGGCCTAAATGGCTCAATGCTGCATCAATTTACATTCCTTTGAGCATGACCACATATCTCTGTAGACTCCAGGTACCTTGGTTATGCCAAATAATGCTCATCTTTCTCCTAGATAGGTTTTATCTGATCCCTTGACCATAAGTACATGTTTCCAAGCAGTGAGTCTTGTCCTCAACACTCTTCAATGAACATATTTTGCACCTTTGTGTACTTCATCGCAGTCTCTCTCCGCTTGGACCCTCATTACGAGTAGGGTGGGAGATGTTGACGTAAATATTCCACAGGGTGCAATCTGGTACCCTGGGGATCAGACTATATCAGGTGTCATAATTACCTCTAATTCCCCACTGAAAATAGGGACTAATAAGGGGTGAGGTACAGGGTGAACAGCGCAAGTGCATTTTGAGTGCAAAGTGATCACTGTGACTGCAGAGTGTACTGTGTTTTCATGTGACAGCAGGGTAAGTAGAGGGAGAACAGTGTGAGTTCATGGGGAATGGCATAAGTGCTGTGTTGTCATTGTGAGTGCAGGGTAAATGGTATGAGTACATGGTGATCAGTGTGAGTGCATTGTGATCACTGTAAGTGCAGGGTGAATGTGAAAGTGAATGAGGAGTGAGCTGTCTGAATGCAGGGTGCTTTCCCAGACACTTGAAGTAACTCAGCATGTTATTGAGGGCTGGCGTAGGGTTTCAGATACAAGTTAAACTATTGCTATTATGGTATTATCCAGGGACAGGGCCAGGCTGGCCCGAGCGGGCTTCGGGCGTTTTCTCGGTGGGCTAGAAAGGTTAGGGCCCGTTTTGGACCGGTGGGGGCAGAGGGAGCCAGTTTTGCAGCAGTGCTGCAATATCGCACCCTGTGCCAAAAGCATCTGCAGTGTTTTCCACATGCACCCTCCCATGCGCCCCCTCCCTCGCGGCCGGTCTGACTCAATTGCCAAGGCTGGTTTGCGTTCCCAGTCCGGCCCTCTTCAGGGATCGAGGGTGGAGGAAATAAATATTGAGCTCATCCTGCAACAAACTTCCAGTCCTGTGATTAGGGTTGCCAGCTCATTATATTGATGTCCCAGACGATACTAAAATAAGCAGTCAGCTAAAGCTTATCTTCAGCACTTATCTGTGCATACTTGGAGCAGCATATACAAATAGCAAGCATTTTTAATTGTGTTCTAGGACTGCCTTAATGATCCATGACTGATAATGAAAGGGAACAAAGACAGAAAAGTTACATTACAAATGAATACATACTTTTTCATATAGAATCCTATTTAGCGTCAAGACGAGGACTTTGCAGGCTCTTTAAACAAAAAATGGCTGCCATTTTTCTTTTGGCAACCCTACTTTATATTCCTTTTCATGAAATGCGTTCTCACACTAAGGCAGAGGGGAGGCCTAGGGGGTGCAGGAACCAGAAAAAAACTAAGCCTCGAGAACCACTCTACAAAGGGATGTAAATATGCAAAAGGTCTTTAAAGGCCTGTGAAAAGTGACTCCAGACACTGCCCAGTCGAGCCCACCGCAGCTCGAGCTGCTGCAGCCCGGGCTGAGACACACGACGGCGGGGGCTGAAGTCCTTTCAGCCCTATGGGCATTGGCGCCTGACTGCAGTATCTGTTTGTTTCCACCAGCGAGCAGCCACTTCCACATGCAGGAAGTGACTTATCCTCACCTGGTGATTCCGGTCCATACATGTCATCATTCTAAAAGAGAAATCTGTATCCTACAATGCTGGAATGAAAACCAGAAATAGAGTAAGGCATTCGCCTCTAGCCGCTACAACGACAGCTTATGCTGATGGCAAGTGATGCTGTTGTCTCCATATGAAGACGATCTGAATGCAAAAAGCCAACACGGTTCGCTTGCAAAAGCGCTCTGTGGAGCGTGATCCTAACAGTTGGCTTCAAAGCTGGCATTGGCCACAGGCTAGCCCGAGTGTTTGGATACACGGGTGGGAATATTTGTACAGTAGATGATGAGTACCTTATTGGGTAAAGCACAAGCCAGGAAGTTACTCAACACCAATACTTGCCAGAGTCTGCCTATCTATCCTCGCAACATGGGAGCCCTCAGGATTCTTATATACAGTAGATTGTTTGCACATTAACAGATGTGGTGGTGATCAGGCCATTCGCCGAGTTCATTGCAGAGAAGAATAAGAGCAGCATCTGTCCTGCTGAATTAAACACCCCAAAAGCAGCTGGCAAATTTTTCCAAAAAGGAATTAGAATCACTTTGTTATAATTCAGGTTAAAATGCTGCGTCCAAGATTCCGTAGAAAGATGCACATATTCTCTCCTTCCTGTAATAATATATTGTGTGGGGGGAAATCAACATTCCCATAAATATCTACTTTCTTCTGATCACTTTTTCTTTTCAGAAAACATTGAAGCCAGTTCCAGTTTTTCTTGTTTAAGCTTCAGCTGCAATCATGCTCTGTGGCCTGCCTTCCACCTGGTCTGTTGGCTCTGGCAGCAGGCATTGTCGCGTGCAATAGCTTATAAAAGTTGAGCAGCTGCTCATTTATGTATTACAGGTAATTAGAGATGTCACAACTCGCCTGTAATTAGGAAATTAGAGACAGGCTTGTATGCACAAATTACAAGATACCTTGTGTCATAAAGCACTTATGGAAATTGATGTTTGTCATATAATTCTGGGAATCCTCCTGGGAATCGCTGTAAATTTCTAAAATGACAGGACGCTTACAAGAGAAGATTCTTCACACTGTGAATCAGGGCTCTATTAATCTCTTACATAGACACGGGAGATAATTGCGACACGCTTAAAGTGGACATTCATATATAGCATTTACCACAATATGGGAAATGCAGAAGCCATATGCAAGGAATCCATGGCAGGTGGTACTGGGCCCAAATGTAACCCTTTGCCACAGGTGTCCTGAAGCCACCTATTTTGAGGAGACCTCAACTGGGAACTAAGTACCCTTTTTAGGTCTCGTCTGATTCAGCGCTTGCGCTGATCTGGCCGAGACATTTTGTAAACAGGCTTTTTCAAAGTGCTGCCGTGGCCTAAAGCTACAGTGCACGTGAACGTGCACGCGCGCCCTCCGTTGCACACGATCGTAATCGCGTTTGCGATCACTTTCACTTTCGCGGCCGCGTTGCCAAAGCTTGTTTTTAATTTCTCATGGTGACTGGCCCTTTTACTCCGGTTGTTACACGGTACTGTGCTTAAGTCAGTCAACACTATTTTCTTTATAGAGTTTCACTAACTGCAGGCACAACATGCTTTATTACATTCAATGCACAATGCGCGCGTTCACTTTTCAAGCAGCCAGGACACAGGCTTGAACCTGGCTCCCCAGCTGCAAAGTCGGCGGCTCTGTAAGGCCACAATTTCTCCCGCGCTTCATGTCGCACTTTGACTCATTTTAAGTGCTGTACATATCCAGCCTTAGTATCACCGAATGCAATCAATTTATTTTAAAGCGCTCGAACGACTTTTGGACGGTGGGGCTGGAATCAGCTCAATTACATCTCAGACAGCAGCTTGAGTGGTTGTTTTTAGTGTGAAGTGTGGCGTTCTGCTGAGCTGTTGTGAAAAGCTTAACAGGTGTGACGTCATGTACAAACCGCACCACAACAATTTAAGCAGAGTCATAATCAGGGTCACTGGAAGCATGCGACAGGAGAGGAATTCATTATGCTGACTGAATTACGAGGCAAGAAAAGGCAAATTATGCAGCGTAATTCGGAACATTTTGTGAGAGGATTACTTCATCATTTTTTATTTTTTACCCTTGTAAGCACTGTTTTAGCAAAGTTTTCAGTTTATTAGTACCACTTTCATACTCAAATTCAAGCTTGTTTTACTTTGCTTCCATTTCTGTTACGTTTTTTCTGCCTTAGTTCTTTTTTCATTTCTGTTTTTATCTTTCTTTTCATCTTCCTTTCCTTCAGTCTTGGTTTTCAATCTTTCTTTGTGAACTTCCTTTTATCATTTAATTCCTTCTTTCATGTTCCTACGTTTCCATTTTCGTTTTCATCTCTCAATACTTCTTATTTCTGCCTTTTACACCATTATTTCCTTAATTTCTCCTTCATTTCATTGTTTTTATCATCTCTACCTATGTATTGCTGTCGATTTTGTTTTTCTCTTCCTCTCTTTCTTGCACACTTTCTGTTTGCTACCCCTTTAATTTACGCTTTTCTGTTAAATGTATTGATGTATTGATTTCTCCTGTACTCTCTGTCTCTCTTTTGGTGTCTGTGGTTTCTATAGAATTGCTAGGCCCTCGGCCCTTTCGTGTTATCTGAGTATTTATGTGCTTCTGTCTGAGTTTCTCTTGGACTAAAGGCAAAGAGGCCATAGAGACTACATAATTAATTTAATTTAATGATGATATTTCCCAATCATTTATCAGGGGCCCCTTTGAAGGTGGTGGGAGCTCTGGGCAAATGCCCACTTTGCCCATGCCTCAAAACGGCTCTTATGATTGGAAGCAGATTTAGTCTATAGCTCTAAGTCACTTAACTGCCAATGATGTTCTGAACTCTGATTGCTGACTGCCATCTTGCCTTGTTTCTAAAAGTCTATGCTGGCGCTGCCTTCAGACACCCTTTGCCAGCCTGGCAGCAGTGACATTCCTCTTGTGATAACAGTTTATGACTTTTATGGTGGTAAAAAAAAAAGTAAAATTAGCAATGAGTCCCCAACGCTGCGAAAAAAAACTCTTAACACATCAGGGTATTACTATCTTGTTTTGCAGAAACAACCACACTACTCTGAGAGTCTATTTCAATAAAATGTAAAAAATGATGGACAGCTTATTTGCTCTGAAAAAAACCTGCTAGAGTTGTGGGGGGCTCCAATTCATACGAGGACCTCTGCCTCTATGCAAAGAATAATGATTTATGAAAAAATCATCCCTTTGGCAATTTTTGAAGCATGGTTTAACGTTATATTTTGATTAGATTACATGTAAGAATAAGAGGAAAAATAGAAAAAAAGAGATAGGATATTTTGATGAGATTCAACCAATGTCTACACAAATAGAAATATGATGTAGCGAAATATGCCTCCCTTTCTAAAACACTTGCAAATATCTCAGATGCTTGCATCAAATGTTTACACATATAGAACGTCAAGTTCACAGTCAAAGACAATATCTAGTTTAAAAGGCTCATGGGCAATGGTTTAAATGAGGTACTTTGAAAAAACATGATCAAGACGAACTTCTGTGTCACTTTTGATGCAGCATTAGGATTTACCCACCAAACAGTATTATCTACCAACAATTTACAGACAAAATGTAATAGAGAACGATTCTCTTTGGACTTACTGTTTTTAGGATTCTACATCAATTCATCAAAACAATACGCATATTTAAGCTTCCATACCCATATTGTTTCCCAAGTTTTACTCAGAGACCATTTATATGGAGGGATTTATTGACGGCTAACAGAAACAAGCATTTGCAATGCAATAGGTCTCGCATTTACGCGAGTTTGAGCGATTGACATTGCAAATGACAATGGCTTTTATTTTTGTTTCCGTTTTTAAAACCAAAATAAAAGGCATTGTCATTTACAATACCAATAGCCTAAACTCCTGTAAATGCGAGACCTATTGCATTGCAAATGCTTGTTTTAGCACTTGACTCTGGATAGCAATACAAAGCAGTCCAAGGCTTAAACAGGGGAGATGCTGTGGGCTAGAGACGCGGAGTTCAGCAACAAACAACGCATGATGATGCAATGTCCAGTCAGTGAATTTTCTTTAAAAAACAGAAAAGTACTTTATTGCCACACAAGTTAAATATTAGCAAATTGATATGTAAAAGAATTAAGGTGGAAATGCATATGGTGACACTCTCTAAAGGGTCTCACAAGCACGAGAGCGCATACACTAAAGAAAGATCCCACAGGCCAAGTGACCACCTAAATGTACCCTGAATCACCTGCCCTAGAGGCAACTGTACGAACTTGCCCCAGCAAGCCAGGAACCATAAAACCACAATAACCCTGTATGCCTCACACAACATGATGGTTACTTTTTGAAAAGTCAAGCCTGGGTTTGTCAGGGTGTCACACAATAATTAAAGGCCAAATGTACATTTAAAAAAATGCAAATCATTATGGAATCACATTTCAGGACCGTACCACCTCTCAATGTCATAAAAGCATATGCAATGATTTACCGTCAGCTGTCTGCATGTCAAAAAGGTTTCCAGTTTTCAATATAGCGCAGCTTATGATGGTTTTTTACCATCCACTTAGCTGCAAAGCAACCACAGTGTCTAGCAACAAAGGTTTATGCAAACCACACCATAAAAGGAAAGTCGCACCTCCTAAAGTGCAATGAGTAAATTGTCCCGGGATTATCCTTTTTGGGCCCCAGGGGTCTGGGGTGACTGAAACAGAAATTATTTGGAGCTCATTGTGGGCAGCCCCCCCAAGTACAACTAACTTACATGGTGCCACTGTCCTCTTCTGTGAACCTCCAGACTAATATGCAATTTTTTGTCATCGCCCTGCTGGCTAATGGGGCTGAGCCAGCCATTACACACCCTTTAAAAAGTTGCTGTGGCCCCTCAGCTTTTCCATATTATTTTCCTTTCTTGAGACTCTTGTGGTGTATTTTCTTTCATTTCCAGGTGCTGCGGTCTTAACTGGGATACACGCCAAACATGTGAATGGGGCTCCCAGGGAGCCCCATAGCCCCACAGCCCTCGAGATCCTGCCTGGATCCAAACCTGGCTGGTAAAGCTTTTGAGTGCTATGCTAGAGCCGACTTACTTCTTCTCCAACCTACGGTCAGTGTGGCTGGGAACTGCTGTACACTCACTCCAGACACAGACATGGGGAGTGAGTGAGGCACGCCAATGCTCCCGGAGCTCTGGCTCTCCCCAGGAGGTTCTGTAAGCGGAGCACAATATCACCCCACAATGCCCATGGGACACTGGCCCTCTTCAGGGGAAATGAGCATGCTGTGGGAGCTCCTGTGAGTGAAGTGCAGTGGCACTCCACAATACATCCGGATCACTTTCCCTTTTCGTAGGTGAAACTGGAACATGGGGACGCCCACATTCTCTCCTTGAAATGGCACACGCCCCCTAGGTAGCACGTAGCCCTATGGGCTCTGATGCACTTGAAGTAAATCCCGTTTAGTATTTCCGTAATCTGGTGTTGTCTTGGAGTGTTGCTCACAATCAGCAATTGCAAAGCAGGGTATATCTAGCCACAATGGACCATTTGCATTTTTTTATGTTTTGCTCCTAGTGGTATGCTCCATTCACCAGGAGTTTTGGATTTTATATTCCTGGCTCTAAAGTGCTTCAGATTTGTAGAGTATATTTTTTGTAACTGCTCTATCTCCAATGAGGGTAGAGCTCAGGGCCAGTGCACCTGGAATGAACAAATCTGGAGACCCGGCACAACGCAAATAAATGCACCTGCTTTATAGAAAAAAATACTGGGTGTTCCGCCTCCAAACCTACATAATGGGTTTCAATGATGATATCCCTTGGAGTGAACTTGATTAACATTAGTCACTCCAGAATATCTTGTAGCCATCCCATACAGGTGGATTGATATAACACACACTTACATCTTTTTTACGGCTTGTATTGGACCTTCATTAACATATATTCCTCCCTTTCAAGATTGTTTTGGAACTCGTTTTTTCTGAGTCCCTTGTGGATATAACATACTCTGGTTCTTTATTAGATCAGTCACCTTTAAATGTATACGTATATTGTGACTTGTAACACTCCAACATGTTCAACGCTTAGCCGTGCCGATCCCTTTGCTACCCTTCTAGCTGTCGAGTCCCTCCACAGTATGCTACAGTGACGGGCGCATGCTGTAGCGTGCCACTCGCACACAAGAGGATGCACGGCTGACACAGGATACTATGGCGCAAACAACAGATATTTTAGCCACGACCTCCCCTTAGTGAGGTCAGCCGGCAATTACCATGCTCAACGCTCTGAATACATCTTCCCCTTTTTTTGGACTCTCTAAATTTGGGGCTTAATGTTGGCTATACTTTGTCGGTTTCCAGAGACCACACACAGCACGGTTTTCCCTTCAAAACACAAGGGACCTAATTAATACTCAATAAGGGTAAGACATAGTGGATGTTTCTCTTGCTGACCTCCACAGTGTGGGGGGGGGTCCAACATTTGTTAATTTCATGTTTGTCTTGTCCAGTGTGTCACTACTGATTGTACCATGCACAGGGGGCACATTCCACAATTACCCTGATATGCATCCATGTTGAATGCTAAAACACTACTTTTAAATAATGCACTTACAATGGTAAGACTTGACGGAGATGCCTAAAATCATATGCCTCTCTCCCAATTTTTTTTCAGATCGGATTTCTGTACCCTCTCTTCATTATGGTTCCATAATGAGACATTGACTTAACTACACTTCACAAGTGATTTATTCAGATTGGGCACTTTACCATTTTGAACACCTGTCCCAATCCTTTGTAAAATAGAAAATGTGACAGTCCTGAAGAATTGCCACAGATCATTTATACCTTCATTCAAGGCAAGACAATTTTTGACCCTGACCGTATTTAACTTTATAAATAACAAGCATTGAAAATGCAATAGGTCTCGCCTTTGATAAAGTTAAAGCCATTTGCTTTGCTAATGGTATTGTATAGCAAAACAAATGGCTTTAACTTAATGAAAGGCGAGACCTATTGCATTTTTAATGCTTGTTTTTAATCATATCTCATTGATCCAGAGAAAGAGAGAAAAAGCACAAAAACGAGATAGATGAAGAGAAAGAATAGAGGGAGAATGACTCGGTGAAAAAAGGAACCAAAACAAGAGAGACAAAGTGCCAGGAGGTGTCTGGTGGCGCACGGAAGAGTATTGGCATTGACTCAAAATGACAGCCTTTGTGTCTGGCTGGAGGAGCTTGACTAAGGATGGCTGCAGGTGTCTGAGCAAGTCTTTGGCCTCAGCAGACACTCTTTTACCATTTAAGCGCTGCATTTTGCGACCTCCGTCTTTCTGCTCCTCCTTGATTGACAAGTTGACAACTTAAACGAACAGAGATTGTGGATCGACTCCTATATTTTTATTTCCCTCAACCATTTGACTAAGTGGTAATTCTTGAATCAGGTCTGACTGTGGCCAATTCTCTCTACTAATGCTTCCCAAGCAAGAATTACTTCCACTAGGACACAAACTCTGTTCAGACTGCAGTGATCAGGGGAGCACTGAGTCGGTCTTTCGGAAATGCAGAGGTAAATGGGGAGTCCTACCGTAGTTGACATGCCTCGAAATTCTCCTCTTTGTGCTCTAAAATTGGCTTTATCTAAGGTAGGTTCTTCAGAGATCTGGATTTGGCCGAGCCTTGGGCCCAAACTTTGTCTGGAACCCAGCGTCCGGGCTACTGAAGGCTGGCGTGACATGCACCAAGGCTGCGCAGTTGTGATTCTACCTCATGCCTCTCTCATCCACCACCAAACACGTCCTGTCTCTTTATCTCACTGTTTTTCATCCCTGCTTTCTACCTTTGACATCGTTTTCCCTCTTTCGCTTCCTTCTCTTTTTGTGTTTTTCTCTGTCTTGCTCTGGGTCAAAATCTGTTGAGTTTAAAAAAAGAGTACGTCCCCAAAAAACAGAATGACCTGAAGCCACCATCTCAAATGAAGCTTTAATTTGGCCCAAAAATTATCGAAGCAATCCCAATGGGCTGCCTAGAGCCACCAGCAAAGTGATTGGTTAAAAAGGAGCTTACGTAAAAGATTTCCATAAAGCAAGGAATGAGGCATAGAGGTTCACTTTCTCCCTTATTGATTGATATTTATGTAGAACCTTTATCAGGCAGAAGCAGGGAAACTTCAGAGATAGCAACATTTAATGTAAGGGGATTTGAGAAAAGGGAGCGCTCTATGCCATAACATTGCTGTGTTTACAAGCTGTCCAGAGACGAGTAGCCTCAAAAAGGAGGGAACAAACAGATATGTTGGCAATCCCTGGCGATAAGGCAACTGATACAAATCAGATACTGTAGTTTAATACCCACTTTCAGGCAGAAGATTAGATCCCTCAGAGTCACTGTTGTTCCCAAAGTGGAACTGCTGACTCAGATTAACTAAAAAAAAGAGTGACGGATGAAGTCAGAGAACTACCTAAGAGATGAGCGGGTATCCGCTCAACTTTACAAGGAGGATCAACTTGATGAAAATGTCCCTTCTTCTGAAATATGGTTTTATTTCTCAGTTTATCCTCTTTTGTTTAGATTAGTGTAAGGTACAGAATGCCAAAGATATGTGTAATGTCTATCTATGGAGGGGCACAGATTAGTGTGGAAGAAATCAACCTGTGCATTAAATAAGGGTGGACGGGCCCTGCCAAACGTTCGGTTATACAGTCGGGCCCTTCAAGTCAGATATGGAGATGTGGACTTCTGCCCCACACCCCTTCTCGGAGTTTGGCTTGGACCGCTCTGCCTCAGTACCATGAGGGTCAAGGGTGGCTATTAGAAGATGCTGTGCAGCTGTTCCTGTGAGGCCAGAGGAAGACTTCCGAAGCATAGAATGAGAGAATGAGCGCCACCGACCACTAGGGGTGGCACCTGCATAATTGGTGCTCAGTTTGTTAGTAAGGTGGCCTCAGAACGAAAAGGACACTTCAATTTGAGCCCGAAATTCCTTGCTCCTCCCCCACAAATCAGTGTCCACATTTCATCATCAACTGCACCGGCGGTGCATTTTTATTGCCTTCTGTCCTAGATGAAATCAGCCCTTCTACTGTCTATCTTCCTCAGAGCCCCTGGCTTTAGCAATGTAAGAGGTGTACTGGTGGTAGCAATAGAGGTTCATGCTGTGTGCACCAGCAATGTCAAAACTTAATAAAGTCTCGACCTTCAGTTGAGAACAATACATAAGCTCGTCATTCCCTGGTAGTGCCTCAAGAATCTGGAACTCTCTGCCTCCCTCACTCCCTCCCTCCCTCCGCCCAACAACCTGACTAGTCACCTGCAAAGAGGACCTCAAGCTCCTTCCATGTGACAGACACCTTGGGCAATCCCTCATGGCCATACTTCAGTGCTCTCTCCACCAGGATCTGAACTACCTTTGTTGTGTGACCCCACAGTCTAAAGCTTTAACTGTGTACAACCTTTGACCAACTGCTGTAATTGTCTCTTGTGGTAACTCCTGCACACATCCACCAAAACTAACGTTCACGTTTAATCACTGCAACTGGAACCCGCTGTACCCATGTATCCTGCTACTGTTGTAATGCGCTCTGATGCCTTCGAGCCATGTCTGTGCTATATAAAACTGCCAGACTAAAATAAATACATTCAGAACACAAATGAAGTGGCCTTGAGGGTGGTGCGCGTTGCAAACAGCCAGGCTGCTATCGTGTGCTCACTGCCTCTGCTTCAGCAGTGACGTTGTATGTATTGTTTTCACTATGGTTGAGTTCCTTCCAGAGTGGACACCTGTCCCTGCCAGTGCAGGTGTTACAGTGTACGCTGTACTATGCTGTTCTTTCTAGGGCACAAGCATGGCACCTTTGACACTTGTATAGTGTAGCGATTCCACTTGGTAGTGAAACAGCTGCTCCCTTCAAGCTTACTGTGCCACGCATACGCTCTGCACGTGAAGAGTACTGTGAAAGGATATTTTATCCTTTGTTATACTAACTTTGGCTTTAAGTACGTTTCTATCTATTTATGATGTATTGTATCTGCATTTGCACTTTTATGGCCCTGGTGGGCGAAATAAAGTTCTTTGGAGTGACTGGCTCTGCACGTGAAGAGGACTGTGCTGCACATGTACACTAGGTGTGTTTGCACACGGGAGCAGGCGTGGCTTCAGGTTTGGTGCACTTGAGCCGGGGTCAGCCGGAAGAGCAGATGCTAAAATTGCTACAGCCCCATCACGTAACGCCAGATGCAGAGTCCTAGAGCAGAGCACAAGAGTCTGTGGGCACTGGATGACCGGGGAGGGGGGCTGAGACTCAATGGCGTTACCAGCTCTTGCGATGTCAGTACATATAACCGGTTGTGCACATGATGCGGGGGCACTGCTTCCTCAGGGTGGACAGCCAACAGCCGCTGGGCAAGAGTTCCTAAAAGTAAATAAAATGGACAGTCTGTGTCCATAATGTCACCTCACCTCCACCTCCTATCTGTGGGCAGCCTCATTAGGAAAAGCAGACAATCAAGGTTCACAACCGGAGGAAGACGAACGAATGGCGCAGTTTTATGTCAGACGACAGTCGCGCCCACTGATAAAAAATACACTCCGTATCTACAGCCACCACTTTAACAACAAGTTATCGCTGTGAGAGTCGTGCGTTCTGCTCAAACACCGCTATCGCGGACAGGAGAAGTGCGTGTGTGTGCACATAGCCTGTCTGGGCGCGTGCCATCTCCTGTCTCCCTTCGCTAGCAAAAGCTAGCAAAACCGACGACTATAGGTCTGGCCAAGGTGAGCAGCGCATGCGCTGCATCGCTAGGCGAGACCTAAAAAGGAACTTTATTTCCTGTTTAGTTTTACGCTGTTTTTAAACTTGACAAGAACCATTATTATAATTAAGTACTGGTATTGTGGCCCTGAGTCGATTTTAACATTTCACTCACTTCCCTTCCAATCTACACCTTTCAAATACCCTCACTATAGGCTTGCTATGGCATATCATTCTATAAGGTCTCCACTGAAGAGTCTCCTCAAGGGGCCCCTTGGGCTTTGCAGCACCAGCCCAATGAGGAGCTACCCAATGATGAAGCATGCCACTCATTTGGGTGGGTGAGGGCTCTTGCTCCTGAATATTCACATTCCACCAACCACCACTGCCATGGGTATACACTAGTGGTGTTCCCCTTTATGACACATTTAGGAATTGCATACTCCTTGAATATTGACACGGTCAGAGTGTACCTCCACTCCAAAGAGGAGTTCATCCACGTAGGGCCCATCTGTCCTTGTCCTCTCAGGTTTCAGGGTTTTTCAGAATTCTTCCTCTGTCATGATGTTTAAAATTAAAGGTGGAGAGTTCTAGAAAGTGGACCACTCTTCTTAATCCAAAGATGTCACATCATGTCTTCACCCCTATTTTAACCAACTGCACTGAGTTTTGGGGGCTTTCAAAAAAATGGTAAATTGAAGCTTTGGTCAGCCACAGCACTTCAAAAGACTTTAGCTTTACCCCAACTGACACAGCAAGCTGGTTCCTTGAATCAAAAAATTCAAAAGAGCCTTTCCTGTGAGTAGGACCATGGGTCTGGCTAACAGACATGTCAGTAATTAGGGGTTAATAAGCCCATACTGATTTCTCTCCTACTCTTTTCCTCTCCCAGAAGCAGGCTAATCCTCTCCAAATGGGTCTATTGTCTGGACTAGGCTTAGTCCTACCTGGTGGCCAGCACTGTAATTAACTTGGCCCAGTAGGGTAGTTCATAGCTTGAAACCCATTATGGATTGACTCAGGAAAATACTGCAACACCCAGAGTACATGAAGGAGTGTAAATATGGCCAAGTCAATATTAAATTTGCACTTGGGAGTTTTTTTTATAGCTATAGAAACAGTTGTTAATCTTTGCTCCATGTGGAGCCAATGCGGAGTTCATATGTTGGTGCAGCTTTCACCTACAGTATGAATACAGCAAAGCACTAAAAACTTACAATGAAGTACTACAAACTCAAAGTAAAGCAATACAGACTCACATTACAGCCGAAATTAAATGAGGATATTTCTTTTTGAATGCGCAATTAAATAATATTTAAAGGTCCAATCTGAAATAAGCTACCTGCACACAGAGACCGAACTGAATTAGATAGTAGTCTCACTCACTCAGCCCATGCACGGGTGCACACATGCACGTAGGTTGTCAAACCAGCGCAGAGCCTACCACCCCAGCTGTGCAGCACCGGACCTTATTTTAGAAGGCAGACACTGGCGTATAGCACTCAAGTCCATCTTAGCAGAGCTTACACTGAGTGAGACACAGTTAGTAGAACTCACTCTCAACAGAGGTTAAAAAATCGGGTGGTCCAAAGTCACAACTTTAGGATAGTTCATCCGGTCAGAACTGAATTCGTCGAACCATATTTTAAAATTTGTGTTTTTCCCAGTTAGTTCCATAGCATCTGCAATGCCCCATTTCCCTGTTAGCGTATTTACCAGGTGTTCTATGTGTACTCTAGCCGGGGATGAGTTTATGACTGACCAGCTTATACTGCATCCAGAAAATCTGATATAACACACCAGACAAGTCAACTGGAATTGCCGTATGGAGTCATCTGATGGAACATAAACTGTTTAATGTTTGCAATTCTTGTGCCCACAGCCAATCTTCTAGGTGAAAACTTATTCTATTCGCGTTAAGAATGCGTGATGACTTTGAGTTGGTTGAGGAAATGTTGGTCATGATTTGCTGCAGAAGCGCTTGTTCATTAGGTTTGAAGGTGATCCTTTGTCACTACTTAGCCATCTGACCCTACCAGAGCCCGAGTCAAGTTGAAGAGCATGAGTAACCATGTCAAGACGATCAGTGTAGAACAGACTCTGGTGGGTTCAGACTGACTGCACTCATGGCCCGGTGCCAAAAAGCCAAAGTTGTATTGCATGTGCGTTCAGGCAGTAATGTTGGCTCAGTACTGTAACTATTTGTGTGGTTTGTTCTGTGCTGCTCTAAATTTCCATGCCTCCATCTTCTTCAAGCACTACAGAATAGTTATTTTTCTTCACCAGCTGATGATGCCATTATGTTGACCCGTATGCGGTGCTACTTATGGCCTGATGTCCTTCCTCAGGAAAGATAGTTAAATAGTTAGCCTGTGTTTCCTGTATTTTACCAGCCCACCTTTTGATATTAAACAAGATGATGTAAACTGATAAAGGCATCCCCACACAGTGAGGGGCACATTTATAGGGGGAGTTGTGTCACTCTTCCATCACGCAACATGGTGCATGTGCGACACAAGTCCAAAATGTGATTTATGATGCCATGCAGGGCCACCTTGCATGGCCCTGAGGGGCTTCATCAACCAGGGGTAATACAACACAACGCACATCGCTGCCTTGTGATACTGTGCCTTGGGAAGGCATTCCATGGGTGGAGCCTGGATGTTCCCACACAACTCCCATGGATTTTGGCGCATTCTCAGATTCTCAAAAAGTGGTAGACCTGGGAATGCACCAAAATGCTACACCTTCCCAGGGGAGACATGCCAAAGGAGCAATATCTTTTTTTCTCCTCGCTACCTCCTCTTTCTATGTGAGCTGCATTCTGAAGCACACATAGAAAGGGGAATATGCCCCTCAGGATTGTTTTTGTGCAGGAAGTTGCCCGTTCCTGCACAAAACAATCCTTCTTACAATGCAGGCACTAATTCACGATGGTACATGGGTGCGTGCGTTGGTGCTAAGCAGCCAAAACGGTGCCTGCGCAGGAACAAAAGCAGGATTGTGCTGCATTCTTTTAAATACGGTGCATTCCTTCCCTTTCCCTGTCATGCAGCGCAGCAAGCTGACTTACTGCACTGCGCTGCGTGACTGCGTACCTCTCAGTTTTTAATGTGAACCCTAATGTAGCACCTGAAGTTGTTAATGTAGTTCAAAAAAATCTGTTAAAGGTTGAAATCACCAGTGTCACAGCTGCTCATGTCTGTGTCTTGCTGCTTCTATGCGCTTCAGCTCAGGGTAGCATTTAACTGTTTAGATTTGTAGCTTACCCTGCAGGGAGTACAATGATCCTTCAACTCGTGATTCACTCAACTGCATATAAAAACAGGATATGCATAAGGAGTTCAGTGGGAAGGGTGATCTCTTCAGAATAAGACATTTACAGATAATTCGGAGAGCCGAGATCCAGTGCCTTGTCTACAAGCCTCATCTGATGGAAGCTTGCCTTCATAATGATTTCCAGATGTGCGTATTGCTCCGTGTTGAGTTAATTCATAAGATGAATGTGTCTGCAATAAAAAGGGGGTTATTTATGAAGGTTGCGCGCACGTGTGAGGATGGCGCAAAGCCACACAAAGCATTAGGGGGCATATCAGCAAGGTCCTGCGATAATTATCACTCAGCGCTCTTAGCGGGAGGATAATTATCGCAGGCTAATGCCGGATTATATCGCGGTTATAGCGTGCTATCAGCAAAGCTGATCTCCCAAGCGATAAACAGTGTGATTATCACTGGAAATCCAGCGATAATCGCACTGCGACCAGTGATATCTTGCTAATAGGGCAGGGTGGTCTCAGCCATGTAATCCACCTCCCATTGGATTACATGGCTAAATCAGATTACAAGCAGGCGTAAGGAAAGTAGCGATAACTGTGGTTATCGCTACTTTTCTTATCGCTCTGCTTGTTTGCGTGCAGCTTGATAATTGGAGAAATGTCGGTTAGCGACATTTCTCCAGTTATTTTGGCACGGAACACCCACTTTGCATCTCATTAGAGATGCAAAGCTGGGCGTTGTTGTAAGGGGCGCTAAATCAGCAAAACACGCGATAGCGTGTCTTTGCTGATAAGGCGATTAAATTATCGCCGCTTTTCGCCCGAAAACAGACGCAAAAGCGGCGATAATTTCATAGCGCCGCCTTGCTGATATTCTCCCAGGTGATTTGCCAACCATTATAAAAGCCAGTGGCTGCAGTGCAAAAATACACAGCACAGCGCAAGCATCTGAGCAACCCTTGGGAAACCTAAGCCAGGGTATAAACTGTTCTCCAGCCCAACACACACCTAGAAAAGATGTATTCCCACATCACACAGCTCCACTCAGCTATTATTTGTGGAGATGCTTCATTACATACCCCAGAGTCAAGGGATTGGCAAAGTCTGCCAGTGATAACATATTTTAAAAGTTTCAATTTCAGTAATTCGAAGCTAATATTCAGAATGATGCTGCAAACCGTAGTGACCTTTGAGCAGCCAGTAAATAAACACATCTCTTTAATAAGCAACAATCAGAGATGCTTGCTTCCCTTCCTGAAATGCATGAACCCAGTTCTTGTACCAGTGTCTAGATTATAGAATGAAAAGAGCTGGTTTTGCCGACTGTTTTTGACATTAGGATTTTTTTTTTTCTTTTTTACTGCACATGACAGTATATATGTCTTACCCACTGTTTTTAAGTTTTGACTAAGGGCAGCTTTAGCTGTGTGTTGTGGAAGACCTATTGTTAACGGTACCGATAGCTAACAGGCCTATTGTTAACAGTTGTTTGGGTCAGTCCCTTACTCATGGTTGAACAGTTTTCATGTCTATCCTACTTTCCTGCTTGGATGACTTTTCTCCTTATCCCTATGTTTGCCGCACCTTAGGAGTTTTTCATTCCCACAGTGCTTTGATTGGATGTCCTGCATCTATCTGCAGTTGACGCCAGATCTTTTATTACAATATATATGAGGGACTTTTTTCTCTCCATCTCTCTCCCTTCCTGGTCTTTCTTCTTTCCCTGTCGCTCTTTTTAATTAATCCCCATCCAAAGGCCATTTGTGCCCGACTCTAAACGTGCTTTGAATGACACCCACCATTCTATGGCTAGGAGGCTATCTTAAATGTTTTTGTTAACCATTCCAAAATAGCCACTTGCACATGCACACACATGTGCACTTGGCATATTTAAGTGTATTTAGCTTTATTTTAACAAGCCCCAAATTTGGCAGCCGCAGGTGCACAAACACCCATGGCAAACATCTTTAAATGGAGTTTCCTAAAATATAAAGAAGTATATTGAAAGATATGCCACTGCAGATGCACATACATGCATCCACAGTGGCCACCTATCAATGATTGTTCTTACACTTTAAGAAATTCCATTCAAAGATGTCCACCACAGATATGCACACCCCCACAGTGGAAATTTTTTAATGGCATCCACTGTGACCATATATGAGAAATAAGTCAAGCATTAGCAAAGCCAAAAGTTTCACACCCAGGACCCATTAGCTTTACCAATGCTTTTTTCTGTAGGTGAGTCTTGAGCTTTCGACCTCGTACATTCCCCCTTCAACCTCCCTCCTCCATGACATGCAGACATCACAGCTACGAAAGATGGAGATGAGATTGTTTGCCCATTTCCTTGACCCTGTGCTATCTGCAGCAATTGTTTTATCTTGTGTTATTGCAAGACCATGTCCTATTACGGATGGCATAGCGCTCTCCTGTAGCTGTGTACAGACTCAGAATGTGACTATCACATAACCTTAGATGACGAGGCATGTGCACCATTAGAGATCAAGACTACTTCCCTACCCATCCAAGCTCTGGCTGGGTGATCCCCCTTCCGATTACTGTGCCGGTGAGGTGAGGTAGCATGCTTATATCCCTATCTGCTTGCAAGGGGCTCATCCTGTGCTCTGTGTGCTGCAGCGATCCCTGCCAGGATCGTTGGTGCTCACATCTGTATTCCCAGCAGTTCTTTCTCGGTGCTGCATGTTAACCTCCTTATGTGCTACCTGGGATGTTCCTGCAATGCTCTCCACGATGGTCTGAACACTAATCCTCCCCATTGTGAGAAGTCTGTGCCGAGCAACACCTATTCACACCAGACCCGGACTGCCTGTTTTATTCACTGGGCATTTCCCCGATGGGCTGGAGCCTTTTGAGGTCAGTTTTTAGAGAAAGGGCTACTGCCGGTAACCAACGGGGGCCGGCACAGGTAAACGCGGTGGGGTGGGGCAGGGTGCGGCTGAGGGGAATCTGACAGGCAATGGAATAGGTATTATATATTTATTTAACTATACCTATTCTGTTGTCTGTTGACTTCCCCCCCACCCTGCCTTGCCCCCGCCCCACCGTCCCACTGCGTTTACTTGTGCTGTACCAGTGACACTTTCTTCAGCTTCCCCAGGTAATTACAGCAGACGAGAGGGCAGCTTCTGGGTGAAAGAGAGGAAAGAGAGAGAGAAAGAGGGAGAGATGAGAGAGCGAGCAGGTAGGCAGCTGGGCTGATTTGAAGGTTTTTGTCAAGGCTGCTCTTAGTTCCCAGTCCGGTCCTGCTCCACACTCATAGCCTGAAGAACCTTTCAAGGCTGCTCTAAGTTCCCCGTCCTGTCCTGCTCCACACTCTCAGCCTGAAGAACCTTTCAAGGCTGCTCTTAGTTCCCAGTCCGGTCCTGCTCCACACTCACAGCCTGAAGAACCTTTCAAGGCTGCTCTAAGTTCCCAGTCCGGTCTGCTTCACACTCACAGCCTGAAGAACCTTTCAAGGCGGCTCTTAGTTCCCAGTCCGGTCCTGCTCCACACTCACAGCCTGGAGAACCTTTCAAGGCTGCTCTAAGTTCCCAGTCCGGTCTGCTTCACACTCACAGCCTGAAGAACCTTTCAAGGCGGCTCTTAGTTCCCAGTCCGGTCCTGCTCCACACTCACAGCCTGAAGAACCTTTCAAGGCTGCTCTAAGTTCCCAGTCCGGTCTGCTTCACACTCACAGCCTGAAGAACCTTTCAAGGCTGCTCTTAGTTCCCAGTCCGGTCCTGCTCGACACACACAGCCTGAAGAACCTTTCAAGCCTGCTCTTAGTTCCCAGTCCGGTCCTGCTCCACACTCACAGCCTGAAGAACCTTTCAAGACTGCTCTTAGTGAATAACCGAATACAGACGTTCCTCTCCCGTGACCCCCCCCCCAGCCTATCAGTACTCCTTCCTCTTGATAGCTATTTGCAGGTCTGAAGTAGAGTCCCCCGGATGTAGCCTGACCCACACTTTTTGCCCTTATGCCTCGCCTTTTGTTTTTAGTTGTTATTTATGTTAAACCTATGTATCCTGCTTCCCTAGGAATATCCGGAGCCATGTACGGGGCTGGGCCCCGGGAGTCGACTACTGCCTTAACAACTGTATGATCCTTTCTGAATCTAGCGGCCGGCCCTGGTGGTTGTAGGCCCATGCTTGTAATTGATTTATTGTTCAATAAAATTTAAAAAAAAAAAAAAAAAAAAAAAAAAGACTGCTCTTAGTTACCAGTCCGGTCTTGCTTCACACTCACAGCCTGAAGAACCTTTCAAGGCTGCTCTTAGTTCCCAGTTCGGTCCTGCTCGACACACACAGCCTGAAGAACCTTTCAAGCCTGCTCTTAGTTCCCAGTCCGGTCCTGCTCCACACTCACAGCCTGAAGAACCTTTCAAGGCTGTTCTTAGTTCCCAGTCCGGTCCTGCTTCACACTCAGCCTGAAGAACCTTTCAATGCTACTCTTAGTTCCCAGTCCGGTCCTGCTCGACACACACAGCCTGAAGAGCCTTTCAAGCCTGCTCTTAGTTCCCAGTCCGGTCCTGCTCCACACTCACAGCCTGAAGAACATTTCGAGGCTGCTCTTAGTTCCCAGTCCGGTCTGCTTCACACTCATAGCCTGAAGAACCTTTCAAGCCTGCTCTTAGTTCCCAGTCCGGTCCTGCTTCACACTCACAGCCTGAAGAACCTTTCAATGCTGCTCTTAGTTACCGGTCCGGTCCTGCTCTACACTCACAGCCTGAAGAACCTTTCAAGGCTGCTCTTAGTTCCCAGTCCAGTCCTGCTTCACACTCACAGCCTGAAGAACCTTTCAAGGCTGCTCTTAGTTCCCAGTCCGGTCCAGCTCCACACTCACAGCCTGGAGAACCTTTCAAGGCTGCTCTTAGTTCCCAGTCCGGTCCTGCTCCACACTCACAGCCTGAAGAACCTTTCAAGGCTGCTCTTAGTTCCCAGTCCGGTCCAGCTCCACACTCACAGCCTGAAGAACCTTTCAAGGCTGCTCTTAGTTCCCAGTCCGGTCCTGCTCTACACTCACAGCCTGAAGAACCTTTCAAGGCTGTTCTTAGTTCCCAGTCCGGTCCTGCTCCACACTCACAGCCTGAAGAACCTTTCAAGGCTGCTCTTAGTTCCCAGTCCGGTCCTGCTCCACACTCACAGCCTGAAGAACCTTTCAAGGCTGCTCTTCCCAGTCCGGTCTGCTCCATACTCACAGCCTGAAGAACCTTTCAAGGCTGCTCTTAGTTCCCAGTCCGGTCCTGCTCCACACTCACAGCCTGAAGAACCTTTCAATGCTGCTCTTAGTTAACAGTCCGGTCTTGCTCCACACTCACAGCCTGAAGAACCTTTCAAGGCTGCTCTTAGTTCCCAGTCCGGTTCTGCTCCACACTCACAGCCTGAAGAACCTTTCAAGGCTGCTCTTAGTTCCCAGTCTGGTCCTGCTCCACACTCACAGCCTGAAGAACCTTTCAAGGCTGCTCTTAGTTCCCAGTCCGGTCCTGCTCCACACTCACAGCCTGAAGAACCTTTCAAGGCTGCTCTTAGTTCCCAGTCCGGTCCTGCTCCACACTCACAGCCTGAAGAACCTTTCAAGGCTGCTCTTAGTTCCCAGTCCGGTTATGCTCCACACTCACAGCCTGAAGAACCTTTCAAGGCTGCTCTTAGTTCCCAGTCTGGTCCTGCTCCACACTCACAGCCTGAAGAACCTTTCAAGGCTGCTCTTAGTTCCCAGTCCGGTCCTGCTCCACACTCACAGCCTGAAGAACCTTTCAAGGCTGCTCTTAGTTCCCAGTCCGGTCCTGCTCCACACTCACAGCCTGAAGAACCTTTCAAGGCTGCTCTTAGTTCCCAGTCCGGTCCTGCTCCACACTCACAGCCTGAAGAACCTTTCAAGGCTGCTCTTAGTTCCCAGTCCGGTCTTGCTCCACACTCACAGCCTGAAGAACCTTTCACGGCTGCTCTTAGTTCCCAGTCCGGTTCTGCTCCACACTCACAGCCTGAAGAACCTTTCAAGGCTGCTCTTAGTTCCCAGTCCGGTCTGCTTCACAGTCACAGCCTGAAGAACCTTTCAAGGCTGCTCTTAGTTTCCAGTCCGGTCCTGCTCCACACTCACAGCCTGAAGAACCTTTCAAGGCTGCTCTTCGTTCCCAGTCCGGTCCTGCTCCACACTCAAAGCCTGAAGAACCTTCTTGGCTCTGCTTGCTTTGTTGCTGTAAGAAAGTGAGTTGAGGGCTCCTGGTTCTGCATTTGCTCTCCTACAGGTTTCGCTTTCTGCTGAAGTTGATGAATGCATTGAGCTGTGTCTAAGCCGTGCTATCTGCTCAGATGCATGAAAAGCTGAGCAGTTTAGATACATGCCACTAGGACACTGTGTTTTTTTTGCGCTGTTTATAAACGAAAAACCTGGGAGCAGTCCTCCGAACCGCCTAAACCTCTTGCACAGGCGTACTTTTTGTTTTCGCCTACACAGCCTGAAGAACCTTTCAAGACTTCTCTTAGTTACCAGTCCGGTCTTGCTTCACACTCACAGCCTGAAGAACCTTTCAAGGCTGCTCTTAGTTCCCAGTCCGGTCCTGCTCGACACACACAGCCTGAAGAACCTTTCAAGCCTGCTCTTAGTTCCCAGTCCGGTCCTGCTCCACACTCACAGCCTGAAGAACCTTTCAAGGCTGCTCTTAGTTCCCAGTCCGGTCCGGCTCCACACTCACAGCCTGAAGAACCTT
The DNA here is from genome assembly GCF_964204655.1 of Triturus cristatus. Lineage (NCBI taxonomy): Eukaryota > Metazoa > Chordata > Amphibia > Caudata > Salamandridae > Triturus > Triturus cristatus. Next base: position 239,740,708 of record NC_140593.1, on the reverse strand, counting down.
TTAAGGCTGCTCTTCGTTTCCAGCCTGAAGAACCTTTCAAGGCTGTTCTTAGTTCCCAGTCCGGTCCTGCTTCACACTCAGCCTGAAGAACCTTTCAATGCTACTCTTAGTTCCCAGTCCGGTCCTGCTCGACACACACAGCCTGAAGAACCTTTCAAGCCTGCTCTTAGTTCCCAGTCCGGTCCTGCTCCACACTCACAGCCTGAAGAACCTTTCGAGGCTGCTCTTAGTTCCCAGTCCGGTCTGCTTCACACTCATAGCCTGAAGAACCTTTCAAGCCTGCTCTTAGTTCCCAGTCCGGTCCTGCTTCACACTCACAGCCTGAAGAACCTTTCAATGCTGCTCTTAGTTACCGGTCCGGTCCTGCTCCACACTCACAGCCTGAAGAACCTTTCAAGGCTGCTCTTAGTTCCCAGTCCAGTCCTGCTTCACACTCACAGCCTGAAGAACCTTTCAAGGCTGCTCTTAGTTCCCAGTCCGGTCCAGCTCCACACTCACAGCCTGGAGAACCTTTCAAGGCTGCTCTTAGTTCCCAGTCCGGTCCTGCTCCACACTCACAGCCTGAAGAACCTTTCAAGGCTGCTCTTAGTTCCCAGTCCGGTCCAGCTCCACACTCACAGCCTGAAGAACCTTTCAAGGCTGCTCTTAGTTCCCAGTCCGGTCCTGCTCTACACTCACAGCCTGAAGAACCTTTCAAGGCTGTTCTTAGTTCCCAGTCCGGTCCTGCTCCACACTCACAGCCTGAAGAACCTTTCAAGGCTGCTCTTAGTTCCCAGTCTGGTCCTGCTCCACACTCACAGCCTGAAGAACCTTTCAAGGCTGCTCTTCCCAGTCCGGTCTGCTCCATACTCACAGCCTGAAGAACCTTTCAAGGCTGCTCTTAGTTCCCAGTCCGGTCCTGCTCCACACTCACAGCCTGAAGAACCTTTCAAGGCTGCTCTTAGTTCCCAGTCTGGTCCTGCTCCACACTCACAGCCTGAAGAACCTTTCAAGGCTGCTCTTCCCAGTCCGGTCTGCTCCATACTCACAGCCTGAAGAACCTTTCAAGGCTGCTCTTAGTTCCCAGTCCGGTCCTGCTCCACACTCACAGCCTGAAGAACCTTTCAAGGCTGCTCTTAGTTCCCAGTCCGGTTCTGCTCCACACTCACAGCCTGAAGAACCTTTCAAGGCTGCTCTTAGTTCCCAGTCTGGTCCTGCTCCACACTCACAGCCTGAAGAACCTTTCAAGGCTGCTCTTAGTTCCCAGTCCGGTCCTGCTCCACACTCACAGCCTGAAGAACCTTTCAAGGCTGCTCTTAGTTCCCAGTCCGGTCCTGCTCCACACTCACAGCCTGAAGAACCTTTCAAGGCGGCTCTTAGTTCCCAGTCCGGTCCTGCTCCACACTCACAGCCTGAAGAACCTTTCAAGGCTGCTCTTAGTTCCCAGTCCGGTCTTGCTCCACACTCACAGCCTGAAGAACCTTTCAAGGCTGCTCTTAGTTCTCAGTCCGGTTCTGCTCCACACTCACAGCCTGAAGAACCTTTCAAGGCTGCTCTTAGTTCCCAGTCCGGTCTGCTTCACACTCACAGCCTGAAGAACCTTTCAAGGCTGCTCTTAGTTTCCAGTCCGGTCCTGCTCCACACTCACAGCCTGAAGAACCTTTCAAGGCTGCTCTCCGTTTCCAGTCCGGTCCTGCTCCACACTCACAGCCTGAAGAACCTTTCAAGGCTGCTCTTAGTTCCCAGTCTGGTCCTGCTCCGCACTCAAAGCCTGAAGAACCTTCTTGGCTCTGCTTGCTTTGTTGCTGTAAGAAAGTGAGTTGAGGGCTCCTGGTTCTGCATTTGCTCTCCTACAGGTTTCGCTTTCTGCTGAAGTTGATGAATGCATTGAGCTGTGTCTAAGCCGTGCTATCTGCTCAGATGCATGAAAGGCTGAGCAGTTCAGATACATGCCACTAGGACACTGTGTTTTTTTTTGCGCTGTTTATAAACGAAAAACCTGGGAGCAGTCCTCCGAACCGCCTAAACCTCTTGCACAGGCGTACTTTTTGTTTTCGCCTACACAACGCTTGTGCCGTACTTGCAAAATCTCTTGTAATGAAAAAGAAATCTTAAAACGGGCTTAGAGCCCGCCCATTACTTACCTTTGGTTGGCTTCCACGTCACTCTTGTTTCCTTTCTTCCTGTTGGTCAGAGCCTCCTCCTGCCTCCAGCTTCCTGCTCAGCTTCATATCTGCGTCTTGCTGTGGAGCTTGAACCAAGTACTACTTCTGGCAGCCAGTATCCTTTCACTGGTCACACACTTGTAACGTACATTTTTTTAATCACTTTCCAGCATCCGCATTCTGTTCACTGCTTGTACATCCCTACCACCACCTCACTTCCGTCGCTGAATGCCTCTTCACTACATGCCTCTTTCTCTTCCAGGGGATCCTCATCAATAGTCATAAGCACTGAATATTCCCGCCCATGTGCGGGGACCCCGGAAATAATAAAATTATATATGAAAAACACATATATATATACAGCTCTGTATATGTATAAACATATATTATTATTTTTTCCAAGCCAATGCAGCCCCCATAGTAGGCTAGACAATGTAGATATAAATATCCAATAACACACCATAGGTATAATAATACACCTAAATCTCTTTTCTTTATTTTTTTTTATTTTTTTTAATGAGGTAAAACTCATGAGAAAGAAAAGAAAACACTGTGCAAAACACAGATCCACAAAACATTGTTAGCCTGCAGGCTGCATTGCAATACAATACCATAGAGCCTGAAAAGCCTTGTACAGGTAAAAACTGGCACCGTGCCTTTAACCCCTTCGCCGCGGCACAAATTTTGCCGCGGCGCTGGGAGGGTTTGGGGTGTTTGCGGCGCCGCCATGCTCGTGACGGAACCACTCCGTCATGAGCCACGGGCGCGCTGTGCTCATGACGGAGTGGTTCCGTCACGACTCCGCCCACTTGCATTGATCGCCCGCACAGGCGGGGAATCAGTGCCGCGTGGGCGGAGCGGCCGCCAATGGCCGCAGGATGACGGAACCACTCCGTCATGAGCACACGGCGCCCGTGGCTCATGACGGAGTGGTTCCGTCATGAGCAGGCAAGGGGTTAAGGCAGCCCTGATTCCAATATCCCATCATGCCTCAGGGGTGACAGTTGGGTCAGTTGTTCTTTCCGGCTCCTTCAGTTAGGACCCTGGAATTCAGCTCTCTTCAGTTTTGACTTTCTAGTCAAGATTTGCTAGTTTTCTAGTGAATTGTTTGCTTCATCTTAATTATTTCCTTTTGGTGAAGCATTTTTCCTGTTTTGCTGACAGATTTCAAAACTTTTTTCTGTCAGAAAATGCCTTCCTTGTTCATGCCCTGTCCATCCTGTGGCAAAAAGAAGGCTTCTTCAGATACTCACGATGTGTGTATCATCTGTCTACCGGACACTCATTCTCCTGCTTCCTGTCGACATTGTAAAGACCTTTCTAAGAGGACTTTGAAAGAAAGGGAGAGTAGTAGGCTTTATGGCCTTTCTGAAATGCAGTCGACGTCGAAGCAGTTGATCCCTGTGTGTTCTCCATCGGCGTCGGGCTCGGCGTCGAAGACTCCAGCGGCGGGATCGTCATTGAGAGGTGAGGAGACCAGGGAGGCTCATGCTTCCAAGAGAAAATCAACGTCGATGCAAGATCCGGCAGTGAAATGCATTCGTTCGTCGTCGAAGACTTCGCCGTCGAGGAGATATCGTTCGGCGTCGAAGGAGAAACATCATCGTTCGATGTCGAAGTCAACATCTAGGAGGAAGTCGACGTCAAAGGAAAGAAGATCGACGTCGAAATCTACTTCGAGGCGAAGATCGTCATCAAAAGAACATGGGCGATCATCGACGTCGAGACTTGGTTCGCCGTCGACGGAGAAGCGATCGCCGTCGAATACATTGCCGATGTCGAGACGAAGATCGTCATCGGAGCATGAATCGACGTCGAAGCGGTCGCCTCCGTCTGGATCGACGTCGAGGCAGGTGCCTCCGTCTGGATCGACGTCGAAGCAGGTGCCTCTGTCGTTAGAGATGTCCATGACGTCGGCGATGAAACAGACGTCGAGGCGAAGTTCCCCGTTGGGATCTAGGCCTCCGTCCAGGAGAAGCTCTCCGTCGACGACAAGGCTCTCGACGTCGAGGCATGACTCGTCGCCGGTTATCCACTCGGCGTCGAGGTCCAGATCTCCGGCGATAGGCCTATCACCGTCAAGACAGTCCTCCGCTGTGGGGTATCAGGAGCGTCAGCTGACATCCAGGTCAGCGTCGAGACGCAAGACTCCGCATAGAGTGAAGTATACTCCGGATGTGGCATCGGAGCATGATTCATCTTCTGGCTCACCGCCTATTTCTATTTCGCCTTCAGCCTCAGCAGGATCAGGATCTCATCCTTGAAGATCCAGATCACCTGAAGTGAAAATTTCATCTCCAGCTCCTATTTCACCTATAGAGCATCCTTGGCCGACAAGTCCTCGATTGACAGCGTCACCGACACCAATAAGGCAGGAAGAGGATCATCCTCCGGGACAAAGCCCCACCAGAGTGCTGCCTCAGTCTATACCACCACGTATGCCTTCCATGGCGCATGCAGTAAGCATTTCCTCAACTAGATTGAGGAATCTTACCCAGCCTAGGAGACCAACAAGTTCTCGCTCTCGGGAAAGAGAGTATGATCGGCGCTCACGTTCGCCCAGGAGAAGATCGAGGTCCAGCTCTCGCAGAAGATAGTCGGGGCGATCTGAGAGAAGACGGCATAGGTCTCCTACATCCACTCCTTCTTCAAGCCGTTCTTCCAAGAGACACTTCAGATACTCCTCCATCTCGAGTTTCACCAGTGGATGACATCAGCACTTTCCAAGATGTTTTGTGCAGGGGAGCAGCAAAGTTGAACATTCCAATACCTGTTCAAGAGACAACTTCCTCAGTCATTTTGGGACCCTTCACAAAAGAACGGCGTCTCGTCCACTGTTGCCCCTGGTCCCTGGGTTGCTTAATCCAGTGATGGACGTCTTCCTCACGCCGCCTACCATCAAGTCAGCTCCGGCGCGAATACTTAAGAAATATCGTCCTGCTCCGGAGGATCCTCTGTTTCTCAAGGCGGACCCTCCACCTGACTCTGTGATCACTGCGGCCGCCAGGAAAACCCATTTGGTGGCTTTGTCATCCACAGTGCCGCCGGACAAAGAAAGCAAGACGCAAGATTCTTGGGGAAGAAGAGTATGCGGATCGGCTGCCTCCAGTTTGAAAGTGGCCAGTGCCTCAGCGCTCTTGGGGCGCTACGACAGATCACTTTGGGATTCTCTCCAAAGATTTGTAGAGAAACTTCCGCAGGAGGATAGAAAGGACTTTGAGGAGATCTTGCAGGAGGGCAGTCTGGTCTCTAATCAAGTCATAAGTGCGGCAGCAGATGGAGCAACGCTGGCAGCTCACTCCTACGCCCATGGTATTTCAGCCAGATGATCTTCCTGGCTAAGATTAACGGCTCTGAAACCTGAGGCACAAGCCAGAATTGTCAATCTGCCTTTTTCTGGGAGTTCACTTTTTGGTTCACATACCGACGACGAGATGGCTCGGATGAAGTCTGAACTCGAGACCATGAAAGCCATGGGGCTAGAGAAAAGGAAAGAATTCCGTCGTCGTAGGGGAACTGACAGGCGTGCCTTCCAGCAGAGGGTTCAAACCCCTCACTGGCAGAAGAATCAAGACCAACAAGGACAGAAAAAACAACTATTTCAGTCCCGCAGATCAACTAGAGGACGAGGAAACAACCGCCAGTCCAACAGTGGAGACAAGGCTCAAGGCAAGCAATGAGCTATCGCTTCCTCCAAAACCGTCCACCGCTCCGGTGGGAGGAAGTATTTCACGACATCTTCCAGAGTGACAAAACATCACCAGAGACAAGTGGGTTCTGACTATACTGCAGCATGGATACTCTCTTCGTTCCCGGAGTCCTCCTCCATCTGTCCACCCGGTACATTCGTCTCATCAACTCAAGATGCTAAGAGAAGAGGTGGCAACCCTCCTACTCAAATCGGCCATAGAAAGGGTTCCGAGAGCACAGAGAGGGAGAGGAGTCTACTCCAGATATTTTCTAATTCAGAAGAGAAGTACGAAAACAGAGTTCAGACCCATCTTGGATTTACGAACACTCAACAAACATATCAAGAGGGAGAAGTTTTGCATGCTTGCACTTCACCAAATATATCCACATCTCCGTCGAGGCGATTGGATGTGCTCGCTGGACCTGCAAGACGCGTATTTTCATATACCCATCTGCCAGCGTCATCGGAAATTCCGAAGATTCGTGGTAGGAACCTCCCACTACCAGTTCAAGGTTCTATCATTTGTCCTGAAATCAGCACCTCGAGTGTTCACAAAGTGCATGGCGGTGGTAGCTGCTGCCCTGAGGCGCGCAGGAGTCTTCGTCTATCCCTATCTAGACGACTGGTTACTAAAAGGTCCATCGCCTCAGGCTGTACGTTCACAGCTGACACGCTGCCTGGATCTGTGTCACAGATTGGGGCTCCAGGTGAATCACAAGAAATCCACCTTCACACCAACGTAAAGGATAAACTACCTAGGAGCGATTGTAGATTCTGAACTAGGAAAAGTGTTTCCTTCGGAGGAGAGACAGTTTTCCCTCGCTCAAAAAGGCAGGCATGCTATAACCAACAGGCTATCTTCAGCGCGACAGATATCATCCCTGTTAGGGGCCATGGCATCTTGCATATTCCTAGTGCCCAACACCAGGTTGCGGATGCGTCCTCTCCAACAGGATCTAGAGGACAAATGGGACCAAAAATCCTCTCTGTGGGAGGACAAAGTGTGCCTTTCGACAACGGCCAGGCAGTTTATCAAGTGGTGGTTGAAGTCGAGCAATCTGCAGGTGGGGATTCCTTTCCATCAGGAACCTCCATCGCAAACACTGATCACCGACGCATCACTACAAGGTTGGGGCGCGCATCTGGGGTCTCTTCAGACTCAGGGGCTGTGGTCCAGCAGCGAGCAGCTATATCACATCAACATGCTAGAGCTCAGGGCAGTCCATCTCGCCCTCAAGGCATTCCTGCCCTCAATCAGCACGAGTTCCATTTTAGTACAAATGGACAACACCACCACAATGTACTACCTGAACAAGCAGGGGGGTACTCGTTCCAGGATACTCTCGCTGGAGGCTCAATCCCTGTGGCACTGGATCCTGGCAAGGAACATTTCCATAACGGCGGTGCACCTGCCAGGCGATCTCAGCGTTCAAGCGGACTCACTCAGTCGACACTTTCAAGACCCAGAGGACTGGGTCCTCAACGACGAGGTGCTAGAGAACATTTTCGAGGAGTGGGGCCGTCCACAAGTAGATCTCTTCGCGGACGAAAACAACACGAAATGCCGAGGCTTCGCCTCAAGGTACTATCGACCAGGGTCTCTGGGGAATGCCCTTTTGATCGACTGGTCAATGACATTTGTGTACGCCTTTCCTCCTCTTCCGTTAATCCCGAAAGTGGTGACCAAGCTGCAACACTCGACCACCAAGATGATCCTAATAGCACCGGACTGGCCGAGGCAGTGGTGGTACCCAGATCTCCTTCACCTATCGATCCGGCCGCACAAGCTTCTGCCGTGCAGGCCGGACTTGCTAACCAAGATGCAGGGGAGGATTTACCATCCCAACCTTCCCTCGCTGAGCTTAACAGCATGGCTCCTGAAGTCCTCCAGTATGGCCATTTAAACCTTCCCCAGGAATGTATGACCATATTGAAGGAAGCTAGGAGGCCTTCTACGAGACACTCATACTTCTGTAAGTGGAAGAGATTTTATTTATGGTGTATTCAAAATCAATATAATCCTAAGAAATGTCAAGGGGAAGTGATATTACCCTATCTACTTCACTTAGCCAGGGTGGGGTTGAAATTCTCCTCCATCAAAGTGCACCTGGCGGCCATTACGGCCTATAAGCGCTCTCCATCTCAGCATTCGTTCTTTAAGATTCAAGTGGTAAAAGATTTTTTGCAGGGACTCAAAAAGGTTTACCCCCCAGTGAGGCCTCCCTCGCCTCCTTGGGAGCTGAACCTGGTTCTTTCAAAGCTTATGAGTCCACCTTTCGAACCCATACATAAGGCTACATTACAGCACCTTACGTGGAAAGCAGCCTTCTTGGTAGCTATCACCTCAGCACGTAGGGTGAGTGAAATACAGGCCCTCTGCTCAAAAGAACTCTACACGGTTTTTCACCTTAATAGGGTGGTGATGAGAACTCATCCTTCATTTTTACCTAAGGTGGTGTCTGATTTTCATGTGAATCAGTCTATCTCACTACCAACTTTCTTTCCCAACCCCTCCTCGCCAGCTGAGAGGGCGTTGCATTCTTTGGATATTAGAGTTCTCAAATTTTACCTAGATAGAACTAAGGCGGTCAGAAAGTCTGTTTGTAAACTATGGTGCTGTCCGTACAGGTTTTGCAGCATCTAAACGTTCTATTGCCAGATGGATTGTGTCAAGCATTAAGTTAGCTTACCAACTAGCTCAGAAACCGTTGTGGCCTCTTCCTAAGGCACATTCCACACGAGGGAAAACGGCTACTGCTGCGTTTCTCAATAATGTCCCACTCTCCGAGATCTGTAAAGCTGCTACTTTCAGATCTGTCCGTACATTCACGAGACATTATTGTCTGGACTCGGACACCAGAGCAGCCACTCAAGTAGGGCAAGCCTCCTTGAGGAATCTGTTCAACAACTGATTATTTTGGTTGTTATCTTCAATGTATAGTGCAGTTCTCATTTGCCTTCGGTGGAAGATGGGCTTGCTATTCTATTCAGTGCTTATGACTATTGATGAGGATCCCCTGGAAGAGAAGGATAAGTTACTTACCCGTAATCCTAGTTCTCTTCCAGGGGTATCCTCATCAAAGTCATAAGCAACCCACCCGCCTCCCCAGGCAAATGAGAGGACTGTATTATTAAATATGGAAGAAGTATATCTTTGTGTTTAGGACTACGGTCCCGCAAAGAACAACTGACCCAACTGTCACCCCTGAGGCATGATGGGATATTAGAATCAGGGCTGCCTTAAAGGCACGGTGCCAGTTTTTACCTGTACAAGGCTTTTCAGTCTCTATGGTATTGTATTGCAATGCAGCCTGCAGGCTAACAATGTTTTGTGGATCTGTGTTTTGCACAGTGTTTTCTTTTTTTTCTCATGAGTTTTTACCTCATTAAAAAAATAAAAAAAATAAAGAAAAGAGATTTAGGTGTATTATTATACCTATGGTGTGTTATTGGATATTTATATCTACATTGTCTAGCCTACTATGGGGGATGCATTGGCTTGGAAAAAATAATATATGTTTATACATATACAGAGCTGTATATATATGTTTTTCATATATAATTTTATTATTTCCGGGGTCCCCGCACATGGGCGGGAATATTCAGTGCTTATGACTTTGATGAGGATACCCCTGGAAGAGAACTAGGATTACAGGTAAGTAACTTATCCTTCCCATTCCTTGTTGACCAGTCCCTCCCACCACCTCACTCCCATCACTGCATGCCTCTTCACTAACTTGTTGATAGTCATAGCTTATTTTATATAGCGCAAAGTCGACTAGAAGGACTTGAAGCACTTTACATGAGTGCTAGGTACATTACACAAGGACACATTAATTTTTAGAGGCACAAGAAGTTTAAATGATTTCCTAGAATCACCGGATGTTGAGCCTTTGCTGAGATTTGAAGATTGTTCCCCAGCTTCAAAGTCAGCAGCTCTAGCCTTAATGCTAGAACCTCTCCATGCTCAGTGTTCGTGCTAGCTACACATTTGACACGCTGGTAACTGCAATGGGGATTTATTCAACGATATAAACTGCATATTAATTATAGAGAAAATAACAATTTTCACTTGTTTGTACTTGGGATGTGTTTTTTGTTTTTAACTTTCAGCATTGGTATTATGTTTGTGGCTTGCCTGTCCCTACTAACACCTTGATTCTGTCACTGCATGCCCCTTCCCTATTCGCTGCTGGCTTGTCCCTTCTACCACCTCGCTCCAGTCACTGCATGCCCTTTCCCCACCCCACATAGCTTGTTTTGTATAGTTCGAAAGGACTTGGAGCACTTTACATGAGTGCCAGTTACAATACACAAGGACACATTAATTTTTACAGACACACGGAGATTCAGGGATTTTCCCAGAATCATAGGATGTTGGCCCGCTGCCGAGACTCGAACCTGGTTCCCCAGCTCAAAAGTCAGCAGCTCTGGCTGTAATGCCACAGTCTCTCCATGCTCAGTGTTCCACTAGCTACACTTTGACACACTAGTAATTGCAATTTTTACTTGTTTGTATGTGCATAGCTTAAAGGGGGAAAAAAAGCGATATGACGTGGTCTGGCCACGTCATATCACCTTTTTCTTTTTTTACTTTAAGCTCTGTAGCACAGCAGCTCACACCATTGTTTGCATAGACGTAACCTTTTGTCTTTGCCAATGCTTGTTTGAAGAGTGTTGCTAGTCAAATGTGTAGGAGAGTAGGGTCTGCTTTCTATGTTCACCCCCACTTTTTGCTTTTGCTTTACTGGTTTTCGACTTAGATGTGGCTGTGGGCCTGCTAATCAGACAAAGTACAGCAGGTACCCCAAAGTCAGTGGGCAGCTATCTTGTGGCTCTCCTTCTCTGAGAAAGGTAGAGACAAGCTCCTCACAGTTAGTGATGAGGATGCAGACAATTACACTGTACTGAAGAGTGCTCTAATTGATGGGTTTGGCCTAACCACTGAACAATACAGGTTGTTGTTCAGGGATACCCAGAAGACACAGACTCAGGACTGAACTGACTTTGTAGATTGTGCCACTAAGGCTCTGGAAGGCTGGCTAGTGGGAAGTAAGGTTAAGGACTATGCAGGATTGTATAATTTGATCATGAGAGAACAAATCCTTAACAACTGTCAAAACCAGCTACTGCATCAACACCTGATTGATTCTGATCTGACTTCTCCCCAAGAATTGGGAAAGAAGGCAGATAGATGGGTCAGGACTAGAGTTAAGCAGAAAAACCAGAACCAGGGCGGTGATCAGAAAAAGGCAGACCAGAAGGGTAATGATCAGAAACAAAAAGACCAGAAGTCTTCACCAGGCCCCCAAAAGGCTCAGGGGGAGGGTGGTCCCAAAAAGGATAAAAAGAAAGATGGCCAAAAGAAACCATGGTGCAACTATTGTAAGTCCAACTCACATTGGTTTAGTGAGTGCACCAAGAAGGATAAGCCCCCAGCCACCATTGCCCCTAAGGCAACTGTACCCCCTAGTTCAGCTGTAAGTGGTGGTTCCCAGCAAAAGGGTGTAGTAGGGTTAAACCTGGGAACTGAGGAGGATTCTGGCCTAGTCAGGATACCTACTCAGGCTGTTCTGATCTGTGATGGGGACATAGCTTTGTCCTCTACTGTAGGCCCCAGTAACCTGGGCAAGTACAGACAGACTCCTTTTATCAATGATAGGATGGCTCAGGCCTACTGGGACACTGGGGCTAGTGTCACAATGGTGACACCTGCCTTTGTGGACCCTGGACAGATCATACTAGGTGAGAACTACCTAGTGACCAACGCTAGCAATGCCACTACCTCCCATAGTGTGGCAATTGTTAACTTCTCCTGGGGAGGGGTAACTGGCCTCAAGAAAGTTGTTGTTAGTTCAGACCTTCCTGTGGAGTGTTTACTGGGCAATGATCTTGAAACTTCAGTTTGGTCTGAAGTGGAGTATAGGACCCATGCAGAAATGCTAGGGATAGATGCACATGTCCTTGCTGTGACCAGGTCACAGGCCAAAAATTGCACCACTGAACAAGTGCTGGATCCTGGAACTATGGACCAGTCACAAACCAAGAGAAAGAGCAGTAGGGTAAAGGCTGTGCCTTCCCCCCTGCCTCAGGCACTGGATCAGCCCTCACAGGAGGATGATTCTGAGAGCCCTGAAGGAACTGTCCTAGAAGAACTTGAACCTGATCAGGTTGAGTTTCTTGGGACAAAGGGACCTTCAAGGGCAGATCTGAGGCAGGCACAATTAGACTGCCCCTCTCTTGAACCTCTCAGACAGCAGGCTGCTGCTGAGGCTGCAGGGAATGCTCAAGGTACCCATAGAGTGTATTGGGATGAAGGGCTGCTGTATTCAGAGGCTAGAGACCCAAAGCCTGGTGCATCCAGGAGGTTGGTCATACCACTGAAGTTCAGAGGCTTCCTTCTTACCTTGGCCATGATATTCCCCTTGCAGGACACTTAGGCCAGAACAAGACTTGGGACAGGCTTGACCCTCACTTTCACTGGCCCCATATGTCAGAAGATACCAAGGAGTTTTGTCGCTCCTGTGTCACCTGCCAAGCCAGTGGCAAATCAGGTGGCACCACAAAGGCCCCCCTCATACCACTACCTGTGGTGGGGGTTCCCTTTGAAAGAGTGGGCATAGATATTGTAGGACCAATGGACCCACAAACAGCATCTGGGCACAGATTCATACTGGTGATAGTGGACCATGCCACCAGGTATCCAGAAGCTATTCCCCTGAGGACCACAACAGCTCCTGTTGTGGCAAGGGCCCTACTTGGAGTATTCTCCAGAGTGGGCTTTCCAAAGGAGGTCATTTCTGACAGAGGTGCCAACTTCATGTCAGGATATTTGACTGCAATGTGGAAGGAGTGTGGTGTGAACTACAAGTTCACCACACCCTATCAACCACAGTGCAATGGGCTTGTTGAGAGATTCAACAAGACCCTAAAGGGAATGATAAAAGGTTTACCAGACAAGCTTAGGTGAAGATGGGACATCCTTTTACCCTGCCTTCTGTTTGCTTACAGAGAGGTCCCACAAAAGGGGGTTGGCTACAGCCCTTTTGAGCTTTTGTTTGGGCACCCTGTAAGAGGACCCCCATGTTTAGTAAGGGAAGGATGGGAGAGACCTCTCAGACAACCCAAACTTGATATAGTGGATTATGTACTTGGTGTCCGCTCCAGGATGGCAGAGTATATGAAGAAGGCTTCTAAAAACCTTGAGGCAAGCCAAGAACTCCAAAAAGCTTGGCATGACCAAAAGGCTGTGCTGACTGTTTACCAGCCAGGGCAGAAAGTGTGGGTGTTGGAGCCAGTGGCCCCATCAGCACTCCAAGACAAATGGTCTGGACCCCACACTATTGTTGAGAAAAAGGGAGAAGTCGCCTACTTGGTGGACCTTGGGACTCCCAGAAGCCCCCACAGGGTGCTTCATGTCAACAGATTGAAGGCATATGTTGACAGGGCAGACATGGGCTTACTCATGGCTACAGATGAGGGGCAGGAGGAAGAGAGTGACCCTCTCCCAGACCTGTTGACTCAGAACCCTGATGATGGCTCAGTTGATGGTGTGGTCTTTTCTGACAGCCTCACTGTCCATCAGCAACAGGACTGCAGGCAAGTTCTGCAATCATACAGACATATGTTCTCTCTGACCCCAAGTCAGACAAACTGGTGAACCCATGAGGTGGACACTGGTGACAGTCTGCCTGTGAAGAGTAAAATCTACAGGCAACCTGACCATGTCAGGGACTGCATAAAAGTTGAGGTACAAAAGATGTTGGAGCTGGGAGTCATTGAACCTTCAGAGAGCCCTTGGGCTAGTCCTGTAGTTCTTGTGCCAAAACCTCACACCCAAGATGGTAAGAGAGAGATGAGGTTTTTCGTGGATTACAGAGGTCTCAATGCTGTCACTAGGACAGATGCCCACCCAATACCTAGGGCAGATGAGCTCATTGACAGACTGGCAGCTGCTAGGTTTTTGAGCACATTTGACCTGACAGCAGGCTACTGGCAAATCAGGCTAGCTGAGAATGCAAAGGCCAAAACTGCTTTCTCGACCCCAGGAGGACATTATCAATTTGTGGTAATGCCCTTTGGTTTGAAGAATGCACCTGCCACTTTCCAAAGGTTGGTGAATCAAGTCCTTACTGGGTTGGATGATTACTGTACAGCTTATCTTGATGATATGCTGTCTTTAGCTCCACCTGGGAGGATCACCTGGTCCACCTGAGGAATGTTTTAGAAGCCCTGCAAAAGGCAGGCCTCACTATCAAGGCCACTAAGTGCCAGATAGGGCAGAGCAAGGTTGTATACCTGGGCCACCTAGTTGGTGGGGGTCAGGTTCAACCACTGGAGAGCAAGATCCAGACCATAAAGGACTGGACTCCCCCAACTACCCAGACTCAGGTCAGAGCTTTCTTGGGCCTGACTGGGTACTACAGAAAGTTTGTTAAGAACTATGGGTCCATTGTGACACCACTTAATGACTTGACCTCCAAGAAAATGTACCAAAGAAAGTTCAGTGGACAGTAAGCTGTCAAAAAGCATTTGATGACCTGAAGCAGGCCATGTGCAGTGCACCTATTCTGAAAAGTCCAGACTACTCCAAAGAGTTTATTGTCCAGACAGATGCTTCTGAGTTGGGTGTGGGAGCTGTTCTTTCACAACTTAATATAGCTGGTCAAGACCAGCCCATTGCTTGTATAAGTAGAAGGTTGACCCCTAGAGAGAAACGTTGGTCAGCTATTGAGAGGGAGGCCTTTGCTGTGGTTTGGGCCCTGAAGAAGCTGAGGCCATACTTGTTTGGCACTCACTTCAAGATTCAGACAGACCATAAGCCCCTCTTGTGGCTAAATCAGATGAAGGGTGAAAATCCCAAACTTCTTAGGTGGTCCATTTCCCTACAGGGGATGGACTTCACAGTGGAACATAGACCTGGGACTGACCATGCCAATGCAGATGGACTCTCCAGATATTTCCACTTAGAACATGAAGAGTCAACTGGTCAAGGTTAGTTTAATGTCCCTAAGTCTGGGGGGGGGGGGGTTGTGTAGGAGAGAAGGGTCTGCTTTCTATGTTCACCCCCACTTTTTGCTTTTGCTTTACTGGTTTTCGACTTAGATGTGGCTGTGGGCCTGCTAATCAGACCCACAGCCCTGCTGTTCTCTCTCTAAATTAATACTATGTACTTTAGGTGCATAACCCATTTGGATAGGATCACCTTATTGGCCCCTGTACAGTGTACCTTAGGTACCCAGGGCATAGGTGTACCCTAGGCCTACCAGGGGCTGCAGCATGTATTATGCCACCCCTGGCCTGGCCTTCCATTATGACACAACTGGCTGATCACTCAGCTGGGGCAAGGTTGTGTAATCACCCCTTGCTTAGGTGTAGTATTCCTATACCTATCTTATATATAGACACATGTGTACCTATCAGCCACTCCTATGGCAGGCCTTAACAATCCTGGAGGCAGAGTGCTTGGTAACATGTGAGATGGTGCTCTAGCATGAGCTGAGCCTGTCTGCAGCTTTCGGAACCATGTCCTTATAGCTGTTCTATGATATAGCCTACCATATACTCTTAAAGTGCCTTATAATCTTAAACAGTTATGGTAACTATGGTTTGGCTTTATCAAAACATGTCGTGTAAGGTGTCTAACACTTTGGAATAATACCCCCATCCCATTTCTGGGGATGAGGATATTATCCCTCCCTTCTAGAGGGAGAAGACATGTTGAAACCTACTTACCCGGTTAAAGTTAACCAGAGCCCGAGCATCACAAAATGGATGCTGCTGCCACGACACAAGTCTGACCTCCTGCTGCTGGGAGTGATCCCGGCACGGGAGGCTTGGACAATAGGTTTCCTGCCTTGGGAGGTGCGAGCACCACCCCAGACAGGCCTTAGTGTATTGGGGCAGGGAGGGATGAAGGAAACGAGACACTGCCTGGGGCACACAAGGTGTCCCATGCTTAGTCCAGTTCAAACCGGTGCTGGGGCACACCAGCCCCAGTCCTGGCGCGAAACTGGACAAAGGGAAGGGGGTGTAACCACCCCCCTCCCAGGTCCCACCCATAAGGCGTGACCTAGCAGGCAACCCAGCCCCCCAGATTAGTATAAGAGTGGTAGCTGGGCCCCAGGATATTAGATTATCCTGAACCTGCAACTTGAACAGAAACTCTGGACCTTCGACATTCGACGAAAGAAGAAGACTGAAGAATCTCCCTTGTGGCCAAGGAGTGGCTACCCTGTGCAAACAGGCACCATCAAGAGACTTACCCTTTGCTTTGCTGAAGTTCTACGAGGGACCGACTGCAGAGCCTGACCAGAGCCTTTACTTCCAGACTTCTCCGACCCTGATCCACATCCACAGCCGAGCTGAGATCCGTGGAGGCGACGAGAGACGTGGGACCGGCTACCTGGGGAAAGTGGCGAGTATCTTCCAGCGCAGCTTCGGAGGTACCCTCAAAGTTGTGCACCGGGGATTGAGAAGGCCCAACCCCAAGCACCATCTGCACCGAAGATCAGCCCCCCACACTCCACGAGTCCTGCGTGGGGCCCTTCTGCATTTTCCTGCTTGCCGCGTCTGTCCGGTTGCTTGCCCGTTGGCTAGCGGCCTTTGCGACGACACACCTTTGAATCTCCACTGCTGGTTTGGCTCCTCCAGACTGGCTCCTGCTCCTCTGCAAAAGAGAAGCACCCCAGACCTTCCTGGTCTGCACCAGAAGCAAGTCCTCCATTCTTCGTGGGTTCCGCTTGCCAAGGCTTGGTGAGTCCTAGTTCGACTTCGACGCCGCCGACAGCAAGAGCCTTCGTGGGACAGCTCGCCTCCTGGTCCTGGTCGTCCTCGACATCTCCTGGTACCTGTGGCAGCTGCGACGAGTTTCACCTCTTCACCTGCAATCTTCACGACATCGCCTGGTTCCTTCCTGGTTCCACGTGGTCACTGGCTAGTGACCCAGACTCTGTCCCTTCTGCTTGCAGGTATCCTCTCTTCTTGATCCCAGCCTTGGGATCCACCGGACACTCTGCACTGACTGCCTGTCAGCAACTTTCCTTCAGGCATCCATAGAAGTCCACGACGAAACCCGACGCAAGTTCACACCTATGCACCCGCAGCCCGTGGGCTAGGTAACTCTGGTACTTCGGTGCTCACAAGGGTATTGACTATCCTAGGGTCTAGTTTCCGAGTCTCGACTTTCTAGCTATACCAGAAGTGTCCTTAAACTGCTTATTTCTAACTGCTAGTGATTCTATTGACGTTTACGCATTACGCGTGAGTGTTTCCACTCTGCACCTGAATCCCGTGGGCCTCCCACTTCCTAACTGTTGGTAGTGTAGTGTAGCCCCAGCGATTCCCTAGGCCTAGGCCTAATCTATTTCCGTGACAGTGGTCCTTATACCTCTTCTTTAGTATATGGTTTTTGTGGCCCCTAGGGCCTAACTGTATTACTTACCTGTGTGACTTAATGTATGCTTAAATAAGACTGCGTTGTACTTACCTCGAAGCTCATAAAGAGTGCTGAGGGTTTGACTAGAATAAATATACTTTATTTTATATATATCTGTTGTGGTGTCCTTTCATTTGGTATTCAAGGGATTGTATATGGTATCACAGCTGGCTTCACATGCCATTCAGAGTTTAGCCTAAGACTGCTCTTGTCCATGCTACCACTAGGATAGCTGGTCTATAAGGTTGACTTTACAACCAATCACCATAAAGGTTGTTTGGACTGATATAGGGTGTACACTAGAACTAGTGACATCATACATCAGGCCAACTTCTCACAAAATGTATATGAATGTAGAAATGTGCCTTGAACTTGGAGCCTCCCCCCACTCTGAAGATGTGTTCACTTCTGTTTCTTTAGAGTGGGTTACAGACACAAGACAACTTTATCAGAGAATCATCCTCTAAATGAATCTTTAGCTAAGGAAATACTTGAAGAAAATAGCCCATTCTGTTAGGGGTGTGTGAAATGGAGTGCTAATGTCTAATATATGTGTTTATTTTGCTTAGCTCCCAGATGTTCAGAACCCCTGAAACCCGGAGAATGCCGAAAATATGTGGTGAAGTGGTACTATGATAAGGCAGCAAACTCGTGTGCAAGATTCTGGTACGGTGGCTGCAATGGAAACAGCAATCAGTTTGAATCCGATCAGGAGTGTGTGGAATGGTGTGTCCGGTACTAAGCAAGTAAGTGACGCTGCAGCCTATGGACCAGGTACTAATGCATGACGTGTGTTGATGCCTCTTCAGCTGTTTGCATGTTCACATAACATCTGGTCTCTAGTGATGCTTTGTATGTATTAAACACTCCGGGACTCATTGCGAGTGATGATGTACACGAGGAAGTACCAATACTGCAGAGTATGGCTTTGGTCAGATGTGGTATTACTGCAGCATGCACTTCAGGTTGGAATGAGGGATCAAGTGGTAATACTGCATCTCCCCCTCCCCCATTTCTAGTTGCAAAAAATCTGATATTGCAGGGTTTCCCCACATAACTTTCACCAGGTTGTACCTGGCAGAATTGGTATGCCCATTCTGCGCAAGTTGTAATCCCGATATTTAAAGTGGTTAACGCAGTGGCGTAACAAGGAGGGGGGGCGTGCAAGTTTTGGGGACCTCCCCCTCGCTCTTACCAGCGGCCATCGCGGCAAACGCAGGGATACCCAGCACCCCCCCAAACCTGCAGCAAGGCAGCAAACGCAGGGGCCACCACATGCGGCCAAAGGTCTAGCTACGCCACTGGGTTAACGAGTAACTGAAAACAACTAGGGCCAGATTTCTCATCATATGGCGCGATGCAACACAGCAAGACAGCTTGCCGTGCTGCACTGCATCAAATGGAAAAAGCAGGAATCTGCCATAATTACTAACATAGCGCATTCTTGCTTCTCTCTTTGTGCTGCCACACTTGTGGTTGCCAAGCACCAACGCAGGCACTCTTCCGCCATGGTGTAAGGATGCATGCATTACAGCCAGGGTTGTTCTTGTGCAGGAAGGAATCCCTTCCTGCACAAAAACAATTCCCAGGGGCAATTTGCTCTTTTTGTGTTCTGCAGAATGCAGCAGATGTAGAAAGATGACATAACAAGGAGTAATAAACATATTTCTGCTCGTTATACCTCACCTGGAAAGGCATAGGATTTTGACGCATTCCCAGCTTTACTAGTCATTGTACATCTGGAAATGCACGAAAACCGTAGGTTTATGCGTGAGAACACCCATGCTCCACCCATGGAATGCCTTCCCTATGCACAGTAAAGCCAGAGAGCGACTCGCGCTGCATTGCGTAACTCCAGATTTACTATGTTGTGCAGAGCCACGCAAGGTGACTTGGCATAGTTTAGTGAATCTCACTGAAGCCCTTATGTTACATCGCGTTGCAATGCCTTGCTTACTCTAGATTTATTAAGCCACGGAAGATGGCTCTGCATGGCATAGTAAATCTGACTTAAGGGCTTGCATTGCCTTTTGTCGCCTTACGTGAACCAAGGGCAACGCAAGCCTTTGATACATCTAGGCCCTAGTATCTAATGAGCCTTTTTTTAGGTCTTCAATCAAGGTGTGGAGGAAAAGTGATTCAGTCATAACAAGAATTCCTCGCCGAATAAGTAAATCTGAGTTTCGCGGTAATGTTTCAGGTGAAATCGCCACACTATCTCGGTGTTCTGGGGCAACTAATAAGGAATTACCTGCAGAGATCCTTGCAATAACACAGATGTTTCCATCAATTCTCGGTTCCTTCGAGGATGAGTTGTAGCAATGCAATAGTTTTGCATCCTGAAATTATCCGTTCCGGGTACAAAATTTCTGATGAGAAATTAATGCCTACATTATATAGACCACCTAGCTCTCCCCGAACCCCGCCCCCAACACCCCACCCCACACACACTTAGTGGATAGTTTCTACGTTCATGCCCAGCCACAAAAATCTGAAGTGTTGTCACAAAATAGGAAGGTATTCTATATAACTATTCTATAGCCTACAATCTGAGGTAAAGGATTGCCAACTCTTCACTCTGGGAAAGCTTTTAACAAGCAGCTTGTTCAAATATGCTTCTATGTGTACATATTATTTACTGGTACAGCTCGTTTTTCTCGATAAATGTAGCCATACTTTGGCACATTTAATCATAAGGGGGTTGAGGACTGAATATAACGGCAAACAGTCGTGGAGCTCTGTAGTTATTTGTTTAATGAGAACCAGGAGGATTCATTCTTCTGAGTATAGAGTGTGCAAATAGAATGCATTAACTTTACGTTCAAATCAGGAGCATATTCTGAAAAATCTTCATGAAGAGAGAGAAATTCTCCTTAAAATATCAACAGTACAATAAGCAGAGATTATCTCAAGCTGATAAAAAGAATAGCAGTTGTCCATAGAGGCATGTTCTCATTGGCTGTGGAGCTGCTTCGTTTCTAGTGATTGGAGCAAAAATATGATTCATGTGCTCCTATTGGTCACTCTTTGTGTTTCCCCCCTTTGAATACATTTATTTTATTTATTTATTTATTTGAAAAGTTTTATATAGCGCTGGCTAGACCCGGCTTTATCAGAGCGCTTTACATGAGGACAAGCATTGTTTCAGAGCATAGTTAACAAGTTACATAGTTACACAGTTTCAGAGCATAGTTACAAGTTGCTGGAGCGTAGTTACATGCGTTAAAAACATATACGTAAGGTAAAAAGCAGGTAAGGGGAGACATTCAGGGGAGCAGGGATAAGTGCAGGGGAGGTAGACAAAGAATGAAAGCGGGAAAGAGGTGGGGTAGTGTGAAGGAAACACAACCGGGAGACGAGACGATGTCCGGTGTGCTGTGATCCCAGTGGAAATGGTGTTATTCCCACACCTCCGCTGTGTGTGGCTCCCTTTACGACGTGGACTCTCTCAGAGGGTTCTCTGAGACTCCAGGGTATACATACTGGATCCCTCCCCAACAAGGGGAGAGGGAGTGCTTTGGCAAGGGGCGCCATTCCCACAATTCCGCTGTGTGTGGCTCCCTTGATGCTGTGGACTCTCTCAGAGGTGGCTCTGAGACTCCAGGGTATAAATGTTGGATCCCTCCCCAACAAGGGAAGAAGGAGTGCTTTAGTAAAGGGCACATGGTTACAATAGTTAGAGTTGCAAAAGTCCAAGACAGAAGAAACAGGGGGGGTTAGGGGGCTGGGAAGAGGGTCAGATCTGGCAGATCCGCAGTGGGAGTGAGTAACCTCATGGGGGCCCAAGAAGGGAGAGTAGAACAGGCCCCACGCTTAGATGGGGGCTCATAGTCATAAGTTGACGTCTGGGTGCCATTTTAGAGTCAGGCAAGTTCCAGGTAACTGGGCACAATGATCCCTGGGCACAATGGCTGCCATCTTAAGGTCAGGCAGATGAGATCTGTTCGGCCCGTGCTGAATACCCCGGAATCAGGGTATCACCAGAGGCACACACTTTCAATGTCAGGGGGTCCCTCGGCATCAGTCGGAGTCCCCAACCACCAACATCAGAGGTCTCCTACTGGTACGCCCCGCAGGGCGGATGACGGGAACCCCTCTTCTCGTTCTCCGGTTGCAATTGGCCTCCGCTCCTCGCTACTTACCGCCGCAGCCTTGGGGTCTCGATAGTGGATGTAGCCGCCCCCCACTGTCACCTGCTTGGCCCCGTTACAGCTGCACTTCGCACCCAGCAGGCACTCAATCGGGCGCTTGGCAGGCCCAGCCTAGTAGTGCAGCCTCACCTTCAGCGGTTCTGGAGCCCGGATTACTTCCCCAGACACTCCTGAGACCCGGTCTTCAAGGATCCCTCGTCCGGTGGATTCCACCGCACAGTGCAGTTGTCTCCGGGGATCTGGGTCGCGGTCATTTGTTCCAGCATCGAGTCGCACTGGAGTGCGCGTCGGCGGGTGCGGTCCTCTGTCGTTACTGCTCCAGGACTCACCAGACGATCGGTAAGTCCAGGCAGCCAGCGGGGGCACCAGGTCGCTCTACAGCTCTAACCGCAAGGCTCGTTCTATGGTATCTAGCGCAGGTCCGCCATTTTTGCCGCCACCATGTGATCTTGGCTGTACTGCATCCCAGACGGCTCCCGACCGTTTTTTTCAGGGCTGTTTAGGCAGGGGAGGTTCGCTGTCTTTCCAGGTACCTTTTGAGCCCTCGATGCCTGCGAATGACCCAGATTTGTGCCGGATAATATTCCCAGCCAGAGGAGCTACGCTAGTGCGCAGCCATCTTGCAGCTGGCTCCTCCTCCTCCAGCCTTATCGCAGCCTTATCACATCTGGCCGCTGTATTCGTATAGAAAAGTCTATATCTGTAATTGTTATATTTTTTAGGTTCTTGGCTAGTAGTAATTGATTTTTTTAATTCATGATTGCATTAGCTAAAAATTCGAAAACACTGATTCAAGGTGCTTTAACGTATCACCATTGTTAGATGTACCTCCCTTCTTTTGCGAATTGGGCACCTGATGTACTGTGGAGCAGATTCACAAAGGGTCTCCACAGTTGGTGCGAAGGCCCCGCAGCCGCGGGGAAGTCTCCGCACTCAGGCGGAGTATCTGCAATTAGAGTTCTTATTTTGGAGATTGCACCCCATGCGCGGAGACTACCCCACGTCTGCGTGCCTATGCCACGAGCGCGGAGGCCCTGTGTTTCATCGTAAAGAAAAAAAATTGCAAATGATCACAATTTTCTTATGGAGTAAATAGATTGTTGCCTTCCCTACTGAAACTGATATAACTATGGCAGCAGGAAACCTCAGTTTCAATATGGTGTATGGCTCACCACCTACGAGGCACACAAGATCTAGCTCCTAGAAGTAAACATGTTTCTGTCAGGCATCCTGAGAGTTCTCTCCAAAGCTTATCACTTATGGTGAGGCCTTCCTGCATTTAGCACAAGAATAGCTACACCAAAACAACGTTCCAGTTGAGAAATAAATATATTACAAATACCAAACAAATTTGGGCAAAAATATTTACTAATTAAAAGATACCAAAACATTTAAAATAGGACATGGAGATCAGTATTTATAAATATATTTTTTTAAAACATCCCCAGAACACAGTAGGGAGAAGAGCTGAGTGAGGTTGGATAATTGTAAGGATGAAAGGAAAATCTTTGAAGTTATCGTTCAGGAGGAGTTTCAAGCAGCACTACAAACAGAAAACTTCTGGGAAGATGTTCTCAACATCTGGCTTGAAGATAACCTCGACTGGCTGAGCCAGGGACAACCGAGATGAGCTGAGCCCAAGTGTAGGAACACAGCTGCGGAGTGGAGCCCAAGCAGAGGCTTCTTCTCATCAAAAAGGAAGGAAGCCAAGCACCTGGCTGCTCCTTTGGTGTGGCTTTTATAGACTGATGGGTCCTCAGATCCTGGGATACTTGAGTCTGCAGTAGTTCCTCCAATCCTGTTGTAGCCTGCCACTACGATGGGGCATACAGTCACATCATTTGTGGTGCCATCATAGAGGGAAGATTGAATTTGCTGGTGATGGGAGGGGTGTTCCAGCTGTGCAGCACGTGACAGCCAAACTCCTTGGCAGCATGACTCCTCTCACATCAGCGCAGATGGCATCCTGAGTGGCAATGCCCTGAGCAGTGGGTGGAAGGCGTAGCCAGCCTCGCCTAGGACTATTGGTGGATGGCACTAGGGGCAAGCACTTGTAACAGAAAACTTTCATGACTACCACTGCGTGGCAGTCAGGAAAGATTTTATCTAGGAGAAGCTTTGATCACTGGTATCGGGGCCACTCTCCTGGGAGGGGCATAGGTGGTAAAGTAACCAGTCTCAGCATCTGGATCTGAGAAACTTGTAGATTTCCATTTAGGTTGCAACAAGTCTGCTGCATTGCAGCTGCAGGCCTGATCCACCCTGATATAGTTTTCATTTGTAAGATTTCTGGAAAAAGAACACTGGCTCTGTGCCAGATCAAACCTGCTCTCCTTGGACATCTTCCTGCAGGAAACAACTGTCCTTCCAAGAAGAGTATGGGAGATGAGTGTGCTGATTTATGCAAGAGGTGTCCTGGGTTCTCTCCCCGCTCGCACATTGGCGATGAAGAAGGACAAATTATTTAAACTAAGATGTATGCTCTCTCAATTATTACTGATTTGTGTTATTGGATATTGTGCAAGGCTGTAAGCTTAGTTAATATTATTTTATAATACATATATGGTTTCAAAAAACAAGTAACATATTTGCTTAGCATTAGGCCTCACCACACTATTAATCCTGTTAATAAAAACATGGTAAAAATATGTCATAGTTCATTCCCCAAAACATCTATTCAAGGAAAAGGTTCATTAACCCAAACCTATACTGGCGCTGCGCTTTGGACACTATTTTTAAAGTCTTCGATACCTCCCACCATTTAAATGTCTTGCATACACCTGTAGAAACGTTATGTCCACTGTGATCTCGCCAACTTATCTTCTTGTGGTTTGGTGTGGTCCGTATCTAGCAGATGTCATTTTTGAGGAATTTTCCACCAGGATATAAAAATAATAAATGTTTGCCCAGATCATCATTATGGTAATGTTTGCATGATGTGGTTTATTTTAGAGTATCAAAGAACAGCAATGGGTCTTGGCTCCAATCAGTAAGGCTGAGACTCTAATACACAGAACAACAAGAAATTGCCAATACTGATATTATATCAAACCTTCATTCACTGGTGCATAGAAATGAAGTCTATCACACCCCTTTTCTGTAATTGAATTATTTCAACTTTATTTTGTTTTTTTGGATTCATAGAAATTGTTTTAAATATACATCAATACATTTGAAATACTGGTAGGATTGGGAGAAGTCAGTCACAAGTCGGACCGGTGCCCCTGAAAGGATGGCAGAGCTGGGGCACTTTCTTAACTTCTTTCCAATGTCAAATTCAAAATACTTTATTTAGACGGTCAAGTCTATCAAAGTGTGAAAATGCCAGATAGAGTTAAAATAAGGACTAGTACCTCGTTATTACCAGAAATGTAGACTAATAGACAGAAAACCCAACCATCTTCCTTCAGGTTCAATCAATGGTGGTACAGGTAATAATTTAAAATACATTTTGTAGCTTCTAACTTAGTAAAAATGGTCTTTGGTTAAAATTTCGGCTGTGTAATATAAAAATACAACTGGTAAAATATCTTCAACATTGGACCATACAAAAGCTTATTATTTCTGTCCAGTCAGGATGGATAAAATAATCAGTACTTTAAGTAAAAATAGTATATCTCTGTTTCGGGATTATTATTGGTACTGCAGGGAATCGAAGTTAAGCCGCTTCTTCTTTGTGTAATTCTACGTTAGTTCCTAGTTGCTTATCTGTTTTATCCACAAATTTTACAAATTTGGCAATCACAGCTGCGCATTGTTCAATAAATGGCTGACGGCAGATGGTAATGTCCGTAGCCCCTCATTAGTCCACAGGTGCTAGAGAAGTCTTCTGCGATCTTCAAAGAGGGCAGGGCATATGCAGAGCAAGTGGGTTATTGATTCCTGAGATTGTCCGCATAATCGATATGTTTTAGACTTGGTTTTCGCTGTCCATGGAGGAGATAAGTCTAATGACAAAGAGCTTATCCGCAGCTGCAGGTATTTAGATTTGTAATAGGGTGAAAATGGTTCCATAATATATTTTTGTGTGCCTTTTCTATCATAACTGCTGAGGACCAGCTAGGCATGTTCTCTTTTAGCAAATGCCTTGTGATCAGATTCAAAAGATTACGGTTTTACTTTTCTGTTCAGAGCTATTTTAAACTGTGGGTGCGGTAGTTTTAAATTCCATAGCTTTGCCCAGCCTGTTTGCTCCAGGGCTTCAGAGAGGAGGTGTGTACGAACATTTGAGTAGCATGCGCTGTAGGGGCATGCTACTCCGAGCCAGATAAAGTTTTTCAATGATCCTTGCTCAGCTATCCTTGTGGAGTGCAGATATGTCATTATGCTGGCCTCCTGTATGATCAGTTGGTCCCATAATGCAAATTCCATCCTGATCTGGGCTGGCAAAGTATTACACTGTAATTTAAATAGTGTTCTAAAAACTGCACTCTGTGCATTGTTTGAAAAGGACCCCAGTTTTTCTGGGAAGGCATCTGATCCATATGACAATGTTGGCACTAATTTGGCAGAAACTATTTTCAACAGTGATTCAAAGTAAAACTTTTAGTGCTCTTAAGAATTGCTCGAAAGGCACATTGCAACAAAGCTAGTTTTGTTTTCAATGAACTTAGATGTAGTAGGTAACCTTCTTTGTCACCTAGCCAGCATCCCAAATATTTAGATTTGGTTGCGATGGTCAGGCGGTGGTTATTAAGATGCCTGTTGTGTTTTTTCTTTTTCTGGCCGAAGATAACAATATTGTTTTTTTCATAATTGATTTTCATCTTGTTTGCCAGCAGTGCGTGTCTAAGATATCTAACAATCTCTGGAGCCCTACCGGCGTTTGGCACAGCAGGACAACATCGTCCGCATATAGCAGAGAAGAGATGTGTTGATTAGCTACTTTTGGAGCATGACTGTCTGCTTTGTTTAGTGCAGTAACCAAGTCGCTCATGTACAGATTAAAAAGGGTAGGTACTAATACACACCCCTGATTGGCGCCTTGTTCCATGCTGATTTTTTCAGAGACTGTGGTGTATGAGGCTCATTTTACTCTGGCCCATGTATTAGAGTAGAGCAGCAAAGCGCCTTGTAATAGTGGATTTGTGAATTTCCAGGCTGTAAATTTGGCCCAGAGTAGACTACCATGAACTAGGTCAAAAGATTTACTGTAGTCTATGAAGCAGCAGTACAGCTCTTCTTTCTTCCTTATTTGTTTGGTTGCAAGCATCCTTATGGCCACCAGGTTTTCTATGGTGCCGTACCATGTTCTAAAGCTAGATTGGTTGAAGGGAAGCAGGTTATTTGTTGTTGCCCAATCTTTTAAATCCTCGAGTAGTAACCAGGCAAAATATTTTGCCTCAATGTCGAGTAGTGCATTCTGTCGATAAATGTCTGGCTGTGAGATAGAGTCTTTTTTGTAAATGGGATGAAGAATCGAGCCTTGCCGGGATGGTGGAACGATGTGACTAACTATGCATCTCTTGAATAGGTTTTCCAGTATACCTGACCAGAAATTGATGTCGTGTTTGTAGACTCATGCTGGGACGCCGTTGGGGCCTGGAGCACTATCTGCTCTACATTTTTGAACTAGTGTTGCTATTCTGCTGGCATCAAAGGTTATTGCGTATTGATGATGTTTGGTAACAATTGACATCAAGGTAAGCTGTGCAGAGTTTTATTTACATGAGACTGACACATCATTGGGTGTTGTCGATGTCGATTTATGTGGCGTGTTAATGTGCTTTTTCGAATTTTCTGCAGTGACCTTGTTCCCATTTGTCGTATTTGAAGTTGAAATTGAGACAACCTGTTTATAATTATCCAGAAACGTCTTGCATTTTTGTTACGATACTCCATGAAGAATTTGGTTTGGAGTGATTCCTTATAGTGTCGTTCAGGTTGCCAAATGCATTCTTTAAACTGGCTACGCAGGGTTACGACCTCACCATGTAAGTTGTAATTTGATTGTATTTTAAGAGATCAATACTTTTTGTTCAGTGTTCTCTTTAACATCCTCAGTTTTTTTTCTGCATCAGGGTTTAGTGTTCATGAGATTTACAGGAGCAGTGCCTTGTTGGCTGTTGGCCGGGGCGGCAAGTAGCTTTTGTGCTAGCATTTCCCATAAGCTTACAGTGTTGATAAAAGGCCTCTCCTGGTCAGATAGTAGTGTCTCCAGTTATGTTGTGATTCTTTTTAGCCTATCACTGTTAGTATTGAATAGGAATTGATTGAGGTTAATAATGACCAAACCTGTGGCATGTGATCGCTTTCACAGAGCAACTGGATGGAGTAAGTTTGAATGGAGCTGAAGAGCGTAACAGAATTAAGGTGTAATCCAACACTGCTGACCTTTTCGGGCAGTGGTGAGTAGGGCGGGTAGGTTGGTCTTCTAGAAAGCGTCAGTTCAATGCTCACAATGACAGGGCTCTAGAGCTGCAAGTAGCTTACACCCCAGAGAGTTTGCTCTTTGTGGTCATGAGACTTGTGAGAGTGGTGAGAATAGATGAGTATGTCCTTTGGTCTTTAGGTTTTAATTCCTGTTTAGAGCTCTTTCGTGGGTTTAGAGAGAATGTATTTGTCTATTTAGATATATATACCAGTTTAGACATATTTGTCTTTTGTGTTCATTATAAATTTATTGTCACATGTGTTTTTGCTCCGTAACTGATTATTTGAAATATCAATAAATTGATTTATATCATTTGTTAATTCTACTTTTGTATCTTGTATGTTTGCCTGTTTTCTTCGATTATTTTTAGTTGTTGGTTCTCCCCTGAACCCAGTATAGTGTTCTCTCTTATCCTCTTGAGACGTTATTACGCTCCTTGAATTTATCCTTGGCAGGTGGCATTTTCCTTCCTGGACCCCGGGGTTGGACCTTTTTCCTTCATGTATTGAGATGAGCCAAGGTTTATATTATTGTTATGAGTTGTTGTAGTTGTTCTTGATGTAATCTCCTTATGCTCTGATTGGGAGTATGCGGACTGAGGCTCTCTGTTGATACTTTTTATTTCCTGTGTAAAAATGATTTTTGGTCTTTCACTGCTGCTTTGCCACCTATGACATGGAGGGGAACCTCGGACTTGCTGGAGGTGGCCGTCCCCATGATTTATTTTGAGGGTGCGCCATCTATATCCTGGCTGGCGTATGTTGTTTGTTCTATTTTCACCGTTATCTGATTTTCATCTGCCGTTATTTTGGGCAGTGTATGCAGGGGCGGCTGGTGACATTTGAAAGTGGTGGCCGCAAACTTTGTGTCGGAGGTTAATGAAGCAATTGTGAAAGTGCAGTTATGAGATTAATAGACTAGACAACCACACTGCCAAAAGCATACTGTTGAGCAACTCTGGTACAAGGGACCAACCGACTCGCAGCAAATCTGGCTCTCATTCAAAACTGGCACTCCCAGGGGGCTGCAAATGTGAAGCACGCATCACCTGCACAATTTCCCTCCCCCACCCCGTCAGTCCCCCAGACCTTCAGCAACCAGAATAACCCCCACCCCCCAAAGTGCATTTCCACCTTCACCATTAAACACCACCAAGAGGCAAGAGCAATGCAAAGGTCTCAGCGCATGCTCACGTCTGTCAGACACCAGTGGCATTCACGCTGCCGCCATTTACTTTGCACAGTCAATCTAGTGACGTACATGTGCGAATGTGTGTACTGCTAACACAGGCACACCACAAACTGACATGTACCCATACCCTGAAGAAATGTCTGCTTTACTTATTGCTGGCCTTGTTGCTTCACTATAAAACCTACACGTCTCTTAACATTCGAAAAATCCACATTACTAATTACGGACCAAAACAATGTCAAAGCTAAAAAAAAAATCACATTTTTGCAGTCCTATATTATCACGATTTTTCGCAATTTTACTAAGGAACACAGCCTTTTAAAAAACCGTAAAACGTGTGAGTCAGAGGGCAAACATTTTATACACATGGGAATATTCATCACATACCCCCAATAGACCGCACTCGAACGTCCACCCCATATTTCACTTGAATGTACGTTTATTTTATAGTTTTCATACAACCCTTCTTCACTTAGCAGTAGACAGGGCCTCATAAGACATGTTTGAACTTTGTATTAAAACTGTCAAAGATCTGTGTTGTCTTCACACTCCTTGTAGTAACAAATACAAATAAAAAGTGCTGCGTGCAGCATTTTACATTGGAAAAAACGAGCTTTGCCATATTGATTCGAAAAATCTAAAGGTTTTGTTCACCCTTGCCCCCACGCAGCCCTGGCCTCAACCCTTCACACCTTGCAGCCTGTCTCTCTCCCCGGAAGTGGAGAATGGCTCCCTCTCACTGTAATACACTGAAGGATTCACACGAATGCCAGGATACATTCAATTGCTCTCACAAAGAAGGCCGTCACGTCAAAGTGCTAACAGCCCCTTCCACAACCATATTATTAATAAACCCCCTCGTATTCCTGTCTAAAAAGTACTGTCTGGGTGGTTTTCACTGCATTAATGTTGGGGGGCGTCCGCTCACAGTGTTCGACCTCTCTGCTTGCTGCAGGAATTTTTTGTCGTAATATCAGGAAAACTGAGAGTAAAAACGTTCTCACCAGAGCATAAAACAAGCCCACAAGCAGCCAGTAACCCAGTCCATACACTACTCTGGAAGACCAGCCCTTCTGGCACTGCCGAATTGCCAAATACACTAGTCCGTCCAGGCGTCACTGAAGGAAAGCACATTTCCAAAACAGCATATATAGGGAAATTGTTGTGAGTGTTGAATTTACATTTCAGTCAAAACGTCCCTGGAAAAAAGAAAAACAAACCCTCGAACTTTGTAGGATTCAAACAAAAGACTGAACGAGGTGGACAGTGTTATTGAACAGAACATGGAACAAAAGTGACTTTTTTAAAAGTTCTGTGTTAACCATCTATGATGGTCGATACTGCACAGAAGTAGATAAACGCTGCCATCTGAAAACAGGAGCACGGGGAGGGCATCTGCTTAATGTAAGCCTGTCCTACATACACACCAACCCCTGCACAGACCCTCCAAAGATGTGTGGAGGGGGGGGGGGGGTTGGGGTCGCGCACGGGGGGGGGAAATGAAATATTTAATTAAAAAAAAAAAAACTTACCTCACAGCCGGTCCCGTCCACGCCACCTCGCTCTCTCAGACCTCTGATCCCCTGGGCGCCTTCACTAGTGACGGTACTGGAGGAGGGGCCTGCCAACCCCTCTCAGCCAATCTTGGCGCTGCCAGCAGCGCCAGGATTGGCTGACGGCACAGCTTACGCTACGCCCGCCGCCTGCCCATTAGGAGACCGAGGGGCTCCTAATGGGCATGTGCAAGGCAGTAAAATCACAAGTACGCATGACTGGGCACGGAGTAAAAATTAATCTCCATGCCCACTCATGCGCACTTGTGCTGCCTTTCCCTAGCTTGTGACAATGCATGTCAGTCAACATGACGCCGGACCGCCCAAGGTCCGACGTCATGCTGACTGACATGCATTGTCAGTTAGTTCTCCCCCACCCTCGGCGTCTCTGAACTTAAGTAAACTAAGTTCAGAGACACCGAGGGAGCTGCGGGCGCGGGCGGGGAGGCTACGCCCCAACGCCCCAATGGACGATCCGCGCCTGAGTGTATGTCTTAAAGATCTGATGAGATTATCCGTTTTTTGGGTGATGTTACAAATTTGGGTGGTGGTGCTGATCTCTGGGGTCGCCAGGGTTGAGTTAGAGGGAGTTTTGCCCTGTAGGCGTTTCCTGTTTGTTGGTGCGAAAGTAAGTGTCTAATGTCATTGTCTTGTGTCTCGCTGTAGCTTGACCTGTTTTTTGTTCAATTTCTTAAGACACTTTTTATTTCACTTTGATAATTGAACTGATAGGAGAGGGTGACATGAAATGTCCGGGATGGCACAGGGTTTTAGTGCAGTATTTGGATCCTTTGTGTTCTTTTCTTGTTGTCTTGTGAGATCGTTGTTGTTCGAGTTTGTGAATTCAATATTACCAGGTGCTGGGTGAATCTCTGCATCCACTACCATGATGTTCTTCCGAGGGATTGAGTTACTGCAGGTGGTGGGATTTTTTGATTGGTCGTAGCTTATTAGAGCTGGTGGCGTTTGAGTGCTTCTGGTGTGCAATGCAATTAATTGTGTTGTGTTAAGGAATTATTATTCGGGGTATCCTCCTTCCTAGTCTTTTTGACTTCCTGTAGTAGTTCGCCCAATAGTGAGTGTAGTGCGATCAGTTTTGCCATGAGGATTGAACACATACAGTCTTTGTTGTTTTCATTAAAGGAGGGAGTGGGGGAACCGGAGTGCATGTGTGGCTTATGAGGTTCTTGGAGTAGGCTTTTATGGTTTTATTAAGCCTTTTGAAGCACAAGTCTATATTTGTGATATACTGGGCTGGGGTTTCAAGCAAAGATATTTGAATGACAAACTTGATGGACTGATATTCCAGTGCTTCTGCGGTGGAATCTAATGTGTTAATCAGTTGCTCCCACATCTCCATGTTTGGCAGGGGGTTGATGATAGAATCTTGTGAGGCCAGTATGAATTTAAGTTTGTCAAAAAATACTGAATCATTTGTACCTGAGGAGTCAGTGATGATAATGGGTAACAGGCTGGGTGGCTTGCCCTGTTCTTGATCGGGGTTTACCTTGCGCCCTTCTCCGACAGCTGTGGTTATTTTTATTCAGGGTTAAAGGTTAAGTAGCAATGTAATCCAGATTAATCTAAGGATTCAGGAGACTGTTCCAGGGGATATCATCATTTAATCCCCTGGTGGAACTTCCAACTCTATAGATCCATTTCTGTTCACATAGAAAAAGGGCTCTTTCTGGATTACCACTACTCAGATTGATTTTAGGTTTGTCAAGCACTGTCCAAAAGAATTCCTCAGCCGAGTGCTTCTTTTCTTTGAAATGATTGGTCAATCTGCTAATAGTTTGTTGACATCTGACGGTCGACCTATGCTCCATGATCCTTATCTTGACCCGTCTTGTCGTCATACCAAGGTATAACAGATCACAGGGACACTTCAGCAGATAAATTACATAAGCGGAGTTACAGTTCGTATGATTCCGCTGTTCCCAAGGATGGAGTAACCCTACATCAATGCTCTTTGTATTTGCTGTAAAATGACAAACATCACACATACCGCATCTTGTGTGACCTGAAATTGGTGGAAGCTCTTTCAGTGTGCAATTTATTGATTGATTTCTTTAAAAATTTAAATCCTTACCTCAGCATTACCTTCTTACAGAGAGTGCGTGTGGACGGCTGTCCTCACTTCCCCGCCATTTCCAGTTTACTAATTCAATAAACTCGGTAAGTTGGGCATAGTGTATGGTGCCGGGTGGTCCGGTGGTGTCTTTTGAGCAATTATTTCCTTTGTAGTTTATCGTTTATAACTACACCTCCTGTTTTGTATATTAACTATCGGGGGCTATAGCTAGTAGCTATATTGATACAGTGACTGTAGGCAACCACCTTTATCCCCACATGAGGGGAAATATGAGTATGCTTCTGTGAATATTGTGTTTTTTCCGTGTGTGTTGGGGAATATCCACCAGTTTTATGTTCATTTAAGTGTTTTTTATTCACTTTAGGTTCCTCTCCAAAGGCGAGAGACCTCACTTGAGGTGTTTTTCTTCGTTTCCAAATTGGGAGGAAGCAGGTTCTACACCTAGGATCTTATGTGGTGAGAAGTCCTGAGGAAAGCCGGGGTATTATTTAGAGCTGGCTGAAACATGTCGACATTCATGCAGAGTGGGGGGGTTGGAACCTCATTATAAGCTCTACAACCCACGTTGTTTGGTTTTTAAATCCGTTCTGGGCACCTATTATTAAATTCGAAATAAGGATTTCCTGGGATCGGTTTTATATCACGGACTATGACTGGTTCTGCACCTTTAACTCACCTTTGGTTCCACTTATATTGTGTGTTGTATTGTCTTCCCCTCCCTTATTGCTCCACCTCCAGCATTTGGTTGACGCGGAGGTGTAGTAGCAGCCCTATGATGAAGCATGACACAGCTTGCTGTGTGGAGGGCAGTTTTACTAAATTGGTGGATTTTCCTCCTCCCCCCCACACTCATGGTTTTTCACGTAACTTCGTTTTTAACCCTCTTCTTTTTGTGATATTCACTTTTAAGTCCATGCCTTGCAGCAAAGGGGGTGACTGCGCACAGGGGGACACAACATATGCACCTCTGCAGGCACCCCATGGCCTGGAGGCAACCCCCTTTGTTTCCTCACTGCCACAGTTGTTATAGTAGCCTCAGCACCATGAAAACTGTGGTGGTGAGGAAATCCTAATATGCTTGGCAGTGTCGCAGCGGCACTGCCAGCATATTAGAGCCGCTGACAGCCGCGCCACCTCTGCGGCATCCATGATCTCTGGTGGTTGCAGTGGTCCTGTGGCGTTTCCATTAACATATTTGTAATATGACAGGTGGACCGCCACCACAGGTTTGGCAGTCTGAATGACCGCCAAACTTGTAATCAGGCTGTTAATCTTCCCGTGCCGACACAAAATGAATGTGTGCTTATGTTGGGTGCTCCAACACCTGCAGTTCAAGTTCGCACTATATAAAAGCTACAACAAAAATAAAAGTCAGAGGATGGGTCAAAGGCTTCCGGCCTTCTGGCTAATTTATTGTGCTGTGTGGGGAACGGTAATGGGAGGGAGGGGGAACAAGCAAATATAGACAACGGAAGGGAGCAGACATCAGAGCCAGCTACAAAAGATGCACTCTGTAGAGTGAATCAACAAAATGAAAAAAATAGCTCCCAAAAGCGCGAGCAGTGTAAGGACACATACTAGGGCCATGATCTAGGGGAGGGTCTCATGCAAGAAGATAGAAGTTGTCACCAAAGTGCTGACCAGCAAGACACAAGCAATTTTCAGTATCTGGAAGGGACGCCCTTAACACACACCCTCCAAATAACGAATCTGTACATATTCCCAAACCCAATTGGCTACTCGGTAAGAATCAGTAACATGTCACTAAATAGCTATCTGGGTTTGGGAAATAAAAAAATGCCAGTTTGTTGTTGGATAGCCTGTGTTTTTCTGATTTGGAGCCTTACCGATCATAAAATGGTTCTGTACATGAGGGCCCTAGTCACTATAGTAAATGTATATGTGTTAATTTACTCCCATGTAAATCTACTCATGCACCTAAGAGTAAATCTATGCTTACGTGTGATTCACAATTTTTGAGTGGAGATTTACAGCTTTGTGTACATTTACATGTCTTACCTCATCCTTTTAGGGGGTCGAGACATCTAAGACTGAATATTTTAGTGTAAAGTTTCTGCTAGTTACTTTTTACACTTAGGTGGAGATGTCAGACACGGTGAAAAATGTATAAAGTTTACTCATTTTCTTTTTAAATGTCAGAAATAGTTTTAAGTAAAATATAATTGCAATGCTTTTTTTTAAAGTATTCATTTTAAACTAGAACTAATACAGTAACATTTTTAATCACAATAAACCTTCAAAATAATGTTTAAGTGTTTAATAAATAATTACATATTTTAACAATATTAGTTTGTTTTTATAAATATACATGTTTCAGCAAAATATAACAAAGTCCAACTTGACTAGCATTTTTATTTTTAATTAATATTTAGTTCATTTAATTACAAATTGTGTTTAATATTTTAGCAGTCTTTTACTTTTTCAATGCAAGTTCAAAAATATAATTTAATGGTTTTTCCAAATAAGGTAATTATTCATTTTTAAAATCCAAAACCATATTTAAATCAAGTCAAGTCAGAGATACTTATATCGCGCACATATCACTCAGAGAGTCTCATGGCGCTTGCAGAAACTCCGAAAAGAAAGAGGACCACAGATTAATTGCCGAAGAGCCAGGTCTTTAACTTCTTACGGAAGTCACCGTGATCAGGCATGTTACGGAGATAATAAGGCATCTTGTTCCATGAAGAGGGGGCCAAATAGGAGAAGGCACGGCCACCCTGCCTGGCAGTGTGAATCCTGCGGGGGGTAAGCAGGGCAGCATCACTGGATCGCAGGGCTCTATGGGGTTGGTACCAACGAAGTTTTGGCAGCCAATACTTGGGACCATTTCCATACATTTGCTTGTGAGTTAAGCATAGTGTTTTAAAAAGGGTTCGCTTTCTTACTGGGAGCCAATGAAGGGAGTTTAAGCAGAGGCGGGCCGAGGTCCTATATGGACAGTTCAAGACTAACCTGGCGGCTGTGTTTTGAAGGACTTGGAGTTTAGCCAAAAGATCTAAATTAATAGCATGCAGAAGCGAATTGCCATCATCCACTCTTTTCATGATAAGGCCTTGTATTAGAGGTCTGCGGGCCTCTAAAGGGAGCTACTTAAACACTTTACGCAGGCTCCGCATAACACCATAGCATGTGCTAATCACATGCTTTGCGTGGCCGCTCATAGACAGGTTATTGTCGATGTAGAAACCCAGGTTTCAGGCCACGTTCTTGTGCGAAGGGCAAGGTCCGAGCCTAGACGGCCACCAGTCATGCGTCCAATGGTCAGCTGCTTTGCCAAACAGCATGATCTCAGTTTTGGTTCCATTTAATTGGAGATGGTTTGATGACATCCAGTCATCCACCTGGATCAGACAGTCTTTAAAACGCTGCCTAGTTTCCTCTGGGTCAGGGCCCAAGGTGATTAGAATCTGAGTATCATCTGCGTAAGATATGACATCAAAGCCATATTGTCTAATCACAATGGCCAGCGGAGTCATGTAAAGGTTAAAAAGGGTGGGGCTTAATATAGAGCCCTGGGGAACACCCATCTTAACTGTTCGTTCACTAGACGTACGGTTGCCCATCTGGATCATGGTTTTGCGATCCCTCAAATAACAGCTAAACCAGTTTAGGGCCGGCCCCCTGACCCCCATCTCCCAAAGTCGGCGTTCAAGTATATGATGGGAGATGGTGTCGAAGGCCGCCGACAAATCAAGCAGAATAAGGATGGCTGACTGTTGCTTATCCAAGGCTGATCTGATATTGTCCGTGATCTCAATCAGTGCTGTCTCTGTTCTATGTGCCGCACGAAAACCGGATTGGGAGGGATCCAAAAGATCATGGCTCTCGAGGTGATTTACGAGATGCTTATTTACTAGAGACTCCAATATTTTTCCAAAATAGGGTAGCAGGGAGATTGGCTGATAGTTCAAAAATATTTCTGGGTCCGCTGAAGGTTTTTTTAGAATAGGCCTGATTCTGACTTTTTTCCAGCACAGTGGAATTTCAACTAGTCTGGTTAGGACTGTAGGGGCCAGTGAAGGGAATATTTTAGGAGGGAAAGGGTCATCAGGGGAGCCAGATTTGATTTTAGTGATGGCCTCAGCGACCGACTTGAGGTCACATTCCTTAAAATTCAGTAAAAAGTCACCTGAGCTCAAAGGAATCTGAGAGAGTACTTCCAGGTCTGTGTCTATGTATGCAGGGGTCGGCAGAAAAGTACTATGGATATTCATGATTTTGGCCTCGAAGAAGTCGGAGAGGGAATCCGTCCATGTTTGAGAGACGGGCGCTGCGGATGCGTTGGTAGTTGTTGTGAACTCTTTAAGGATATGGTATAACTCCTTAGAGCAATTCTCTGCCCTATTTATTCTATCAACCAAGTATGATTTCTTGGCTAGTTTAATATCAAGCATATAACCATTATGCATCTTTATATAGTTGTCACGATTAGCGAGATTTCTAGTTTTCCTCCACAATTTTTCTGCGATACGGCACAGACGTTTAGTGGCCTTAAGTGAATCCGTGAACCAAGGAGAGTTTCTAGTCTTGGGCCTAATGTTCTGGACCGGGGCAATTAAGTCTAGAGTGGTTACAATCGCATTGTTTAATTGCAATACATCGTAGTCAACACTCGAATCGTAGTCTAGGGGATAAAAACTGAAGTTATCTTTGAATAGTGAGGTAGGTCTACTAAAAATATACTCATTACCCGGATGAGATTTCTTTTTAGGTGCGGAAGGAATAGCAAACTTCAGTAGGTGATGATCCGTCCATATTAGTGGTACTGGAGTTTCCACAGTCAGGTCCAATACATTGGTGAACAAAAGGTCAAGCGTATGACCCGCACAGTGGGTAGGCCCATTTACCAATTGGCCTAACCCAAGAGTGCTCAGATCTGAGAGTAGTTTATCTGTGTCTGGATTGGCAGATAATTCCGCGTGATGATTAAAATCCCCAATAAGGGGGCGTGGCTTTCTGCCAAGCAAGATGGCCGCAGCTTAAGCGAGCTCCGAGGGTGAGGCCCACTCCCCACGCATCCGCCTATTTATCCGTGACTCTCTTCAGCCCTAAGGTCGAGAAACGGGGAGCGGAGGCGAAGCGACCTCGCCTGCTCCCGCTCCTGAATCCCTCCGTGGCTTGAAATGCAATTGGCGAGCTCCGGAAGGTTACGGCCTACCAGACCGGGACCTCGGGTTGGTAGAGTGTCCCAGGTGCGGCGCAGACGATCCGGACCGCTCTGTGCAGGCTGCCGGCTCGGGGCGGACCGGGCGCTGTCGCGCGCTGCTCGCACCCTGATCGGCTTTCCCCCAGCACACGAAGCATCGGTGGACCCGGGGAGGACGAGATCTAGGCAGCGGTGGGGCGGACGGCCCCGTAGTCACTTTCCGACCGGGCTGAAGGACCCGCCTGGCGGGTGGGGCCGGAGACGTGCTCTGGGGTGCCCCGGTCCTCGGCGCTGCTGCCGACCCTGAGAATTGGCTGATGGTGCTGCCGGCGATCGTTGATGGACCTACGTGAAGTGGCCCCCCTTCTGTTGAGCCGGGGGGGATGGGCTGCTGACTGTGGATCCGCCTGGTGTTGGGCCCTGAGCTGCTGGGGGAGTTGGCCCTGGACTACCAAGTTACACCCGAGGGTGTGCCCCGTGGTGGTGATCGGCTCCGCTGCTGGCCTGGTGATATTGACGCCCGGACGGGGCCCCCCGCTGCGACAGCTGCCTGGTGGTGGACGGAGCGTAAGTCTGGCGACGCGGCCATGAGCGGGAAGGGGGCCCAGGGAGGCCAGCAGAGCAAGCTGGACAAGTTCGCCTACAGCAAGGACCCCTCCTCGCTGCCGGACCGCGCGGGACGCACAGAGCGGACGGCGACGGAGCCGGAGACGCCGAAAGTGACACTGGAGGACATCATGGCTGCTCTGACGCAAGTGCAGTCCACTGTGGGCTCAATCTCGTCGGATGTGTCCCTTCTCCGTGCGGACTTTCAAAAAATGTCAGCCAGGGCCACAGATGTGGAGCAAGTGATGGCCACCCTAACGAAAGACTCCAGCTATCTCCTGCAGAAGGTATCGCAGCTGGAAGCGGAGAACAAACGTATGGTGGCTAGGTTGGACGACCAAGAAGGGCGCTCTCGACGTAATAATGTGCGCATAACTGGGATTCCCGAAAGTGAGGGGCACCCTGCCATGGACCTATACGTGGAGGAGCTGGTAAAGTCCAAACTACAGCCCAGGGGTCTCTCTGCCTTTTTTTCGGTGGAGCGCGCCCATAGGGTACCCGGTGGCCGGCCGAGGGTGGGTGCGCCTCCGAGACCGGTGCTGGCTCGCCTGTTTAACTTTCGCGACCGAGACGCCATTCTCCAGGCGGTGCGGGTGGCGCCGCCCATCCGTCTCCAGAACTCCACAGTGTCTTTCTTCCCGGATTACACGGCGGCGGTGGCGGCGCAGCGGAGGAGCTTCCTGGAAGTCAAAAAGAAGCTTCATGCACGTGAGCTCCCCTATGCCATGCTTTTCCCGGCGCGGCTCCGAGTGGTGGCGGATGGGACTACGAGATTCTTTGACACGCCGGAGGAGGTGCATGACTGGCTGGAAGGATGGCAGCGCGTCAAGGGTAACAGACGTTCGGACCGGCGACGAGGACAGTCTGGGGGCTCTGAGGATCCTGATGGTCGACAGCGGCGGACGGGTGAGATGAGGAGGGATCTGCCGGATGAGGTCCTGGCTGAGGCCTTCCCCGGCCTCAGCCAACTGTAACGCACTCAGAGACCCACCGGCGCTGGAGTGGCCTATATCACGTTGTTTGACTGTATAACCTATGGGACCTTGGGACAGGGGAGGTACTGGTCTTACTCGGACCTCCCGCTCCTTTACATGCAAGTACTGTTCGGCGTTATGGGGTTCGAGCACTCTGCTGAGTTGGGGTGGTGGGCAGTTCCAGGTCCGTATGGCAGGGAGGCAGGGAGGGGGGGTGGAGGTTGGGGATTGTTTTCCTGTTTTCCTTATAAGTTTTGGTTTTTGGTGGCAATGACACTTGAGACACGCAATGCACGTTTTCACTGTAATGCACATGCCCCACAGCAGTACATCCGCGAGGCTCACGGCTTCTCGCCCCAACCACCGTAATGTCCGGGGTGGAGTGCGACACGCAGTCTGAGAACAATCTGACCCCAGTACGGCCTCTCTCAATGCTCACGTGGAATGTGCGGGGCTTAGGCGACAAAATCAAGCGGGGCCTGGTATTGCATGGTATTAAGAGGTGCGCCCCAACGGTGGTCCTGCTCCAGGAAACCCACCTGGTTGGCACCGCTAGCAAAGCACTAGACAGATGGGGGTACAAGATGGTGGCACATTCTGAGTTTACTTCCGGATCGCGGTGGGGGGCATACTGGTGCGCCGACAGTCCCATCTAATTGTGCACAGCGTTCACACGGAGGGGTCGGGGCGATTTGCAGCGATCCATACCCAATGGGAGGGGTGCCCCCTTAACATTGTGTCTGTTTATATTCCACCTGCACTGCAGGCTGTGGCGTTCCCGGCGCTTAGTGGCTTCCTGCTGGCACTACCGGAGGGGGAGGTGATACTAGGTGGTGACTTTAATACGGTTATGAACGACCTCAATGATCGCTGTCCCCCACGGCCAAGGGGCAGGGGCGTATCGCGCCTTGAGAGCTTTGTGGAGGCGATCGGGCTGACGGATTTGTGGCGGTTGCATCACCCGACGGCACAGCAATTCACGTTCCATTCTGGGGTGCACAATAGTTTGACTCGTATAGACTATTTCCTGGGATCGACTGGTTGTGTTCACAACATTGACAGTGTAGAAATCAGACTGCGAGGCATATCAGATCATTCCCCGATACTCCTACACTACACAACTTACCACTTGATGCGTCATCGCATTTATCCGTTGTGTCCCGGTTACCTACGGCTCCCCGAGATTACTAAGTCCATAAAGAAGGCGACGAGCCTTTATTTTCAAGAAAATACCACCTCGGTGGCTTCCCCTACTGTCCTTTGGGAGGCGTACAAAACGGTGGTTCGAGGGCAGGCTATGGCTTCCATCGCGGAGCACAAACGCGGGCAGCAGTCCGAGCTGGAGTCGCTGGAGCGTGAGCTTCATGCGGCGGAGGCTCGCCAAGCCCGGGACCCGTCCCCCGCGGCCTCCCATGACCTGCGACTGGCGCAGATTATGTACAGAGAGCACCTCGCGGAGCGCACCAGACAACGCTTGGAGGCCTCGCGGCATACCCTTTATGACGTGGGGGATAAAACGGGGAGGTTGCTGGCGTGGCTTGACCGCCGCGACAGTGGCGCCCGGTGGATTGCGCAGCTTGATACTGCTGAGGGCCGGACGACGTCCGACCCACGCGCCATAGTGCGTGCCCTAGCGGAGCATTATCGGGGGGTTTATACCTCCACTTCCTCCATGACGATGGAGGAGGCATTAACATACATCAAAGACCTTCAGATGCCCACACTCTCCCCGGCGGCTCGGGAGGCCTTGGAGGCTGAGCCCACGGTGGAGGAACTCCAGGCGGCTATTGGCGCGTTGCAGCCCGGTAAGGCTTTGGGGCCCAACGGCATACCGATTGAGCTATACCAAAGGCTGTCCGAGACGTTGGCCCCACACTTACTAAATATGTTTACTCACAGCCTGCGCGCGGGCGAACTTCCGTTAGATCAGCGCACGGCCACCATTGTGGTGATTCCAAAACCAGGTAAACCCGCTGCTCAATGTACCTCTTACCGTCCCATATCACTAATTAATGTAGAGGCCAAGATCCTTGCTAAGCTACTGGCTATCAGGCTGACGCCACATCTGTCTGAAATTGTGCACCCAGATCAGTCCGGCTTTATGCCCGGCAGAAGTACATCCCACAATCTAAGATGCCTACACGGGGTACTGGCCCGGGCGGGACGGGTGTGGGAGCCGGCGGTGCTTCTCTCTCTGGATGCGCGCATGGCGTTCGACATGGTTGAGTGGCCCTTTCTTTTTGCGGTATTATCACATCTGGGCTTCGGGCCCAAATTTTGTGCCTGGGTCAGACTCCTATATACTAACCCACTAGCTCATGTCGCGGCCAATGGGCATATGTCGGAGGACTTCCCCCTGACGCGAGGGACACGGCAGGGCTGCCCCCTCTCGCCACTGCTCTTCGCCCTGGTGCTTGAGCCGCTCGCGGCGTGGATACGCTGGGAGCCCATGATACGGGGCCTCCGGTGGTCGGATGGCTGGGAGGACCGCGTCTCCCTATACGCGGATGATGTGCTATTGTATCTGTCCTCCCCTAGCCGCTCTATATTGGCGTTACTTAATACCTGCGAGATTTTCGGCCGGGTGTCCGGATATACGATAAATTGGTCCATATCGGTCCTATTTGTGTTGCATGGCCATCCCCCACGCTTGCCATCGGGTTATCCGCTCCAGGTGGCGGACGGCTCGTTTAAATATCTCGGGGTGCATATTACGTTGGATCCGGCGGAGTTTTTTCGGCGCAATTTAAGCCCTCCGATGGACCGCCTCAAGCGAGATGTGCTTCACTGGGGAGCGCTGCCGCTGACTCTGCTGGGGAGAGCGGCGCTCTTCAAAATGATGGCTCTGCCACGTTTCCTATACGTACTAGAAAACACGCCGTATCCGGTGCCTCCGGCCTACTTCCGCGCGATAGCAACGCAAGTCTCCAGCCTGTTGTGGGGTAACAAGCCGGCACGCATTGCGCAATCCAAACTAGTTCGCGGGTGGTATGACGGGGGAATTGCGCTCCCGGATATCCAGCTCTATTATTGGGCAGCGCAGCTGAAGGTTATTAACCAATGGCTCCATGCGCCGCAGTCCGATCCGGCATTTAAGGCGGACAGAGACATACTGGGTGAGAGGGGTATGCTGTCCTCTTTATATGATGGACGATTGGCCCCGAAGTTGATCGGCCCTTTGCGACAGACGATGTCTATCTGGCACACAGCACAGGCTAAACTCGGGTGGCGGGGGGTCCTGACTCAACTCACACCTCTTTGGGATGCTAAGCAATTGGGGCGGTTGAGGGGCAGTAAAGGATTCGATGCCTGGGACTCCATCGTCATTTCGGTAATAGGTGACATGTGGCACAAGGGGGCAATCGTCCAGTTCACGCGACTGCAACAGCAATATGAGCTCGCTCCTTCGGAGTGGTTCAGATACACTCAGATTAAACACGCCCTGATGATGCACCTGACACCCGGACAGGAGGTTCCGAAGTCATCCCCGTTGGAAGATAGGTTGCTGACGGAATACATGCCCCAGAAGGCTACGTCCCTCACATACCGCAAGCTTATTAATAACCTGACGGACCCCATGGGGCCCCTGCGGGAGCGGTGGGCAGAGGAGGTCGGTGAATTTGATGACCCGGAATGGCGTGAGGCGCTGGCCTCGCCGCGAGAGGCGGGTATCCCTTCAAGGCTGCGACTGGTGCAGCTTCGGATCCTGCACCGCTCGTACTACACCAGACAGTTATTGCACAAGATGGGTAGAGCAATGCACCCCTTCTGCTTGCATGGTTGTGGGGAGGTGGGGACCTTTTACCACACTATTTGGGACTGCCCGGTCATCCAAGACTTCTGGAGACGAGTGATGAGGACGATGTCGCAAGTGTGCAGAGTGTCGTTGGTGCCTGAACCCCGGCGATGTTTGCTAAATGTGTGGGAGCCCAATGATCTCAATTGGCAGGCACAGAGCTGGGTGACATTGGGGATAATAACGACTAAAAGGAACATAGCCCAAAAGTGGGGGGCGGAGAGGGGACCAACACTGACCGCATGGGGAAGGGACATGGATGCAGCAATGTTTGCGGAACGCTCAGTGTTTATCAGGCGGGGGTGCCCCCGCAAGTGGGACAAGGTTTGGGGGGCTTGGAACAAATTCAGAGGAGAAATATGTAACCCTCCACCACTGTCACAAGATGAATCCTCGGACTCGGACTAATGGGGCGGTTCCAGGGGTAGAGGGGTCGGAGATTACTACCGGCTGTGCGGCAATGTGCTGGTTTGGGGTCTGCTTATGTATTTCCAAGTGGTGTATGCTGTTAGCAGATATGATGGGCAACATGAAGTTTCAAGTGTCTTGTTGGTTTGCTTGCAAGAAAATTAATAAAAATGTTAAAAAAAAAAAAAAAATCCCCAATAAGCAGGAATTTATCTGAGGCCAGAACATGAGGGACGATGATTTCGACTAGCTGGTCGGAAAAATTGCCATTTGAGCCAGGGGGGCGGTAGACCAGGGCTCCTCTCCAGGAGACATTTAAAAGACGACAATTTTAAAAGAGCAGATTTCAATGGTGCTACAAGATACAGAATCCAGGATGCTTATAATAAACGCTTCTTTGTATATGATAAGTAGGCCCCCCCCTCCTTTCTCCTTTCTATCGATTCGAATAATTTTGTATTCTGAGGGAAGGGCCACATGTAAATCAGGACCAAAATGCTCATGTAGCCAGGTTTCAGTGATAAAACAGATGTCTGGGTCTATGAGAGTCAGAAGATCCCATATGTCCAAGGCATGTTTAGAAATAGAACGTGCATTGAAATAGATAGCAGTCAATGAAGTAGAACGAGCGTTCGTTTGAGAAGTTTAGGTCTGGCAGATGGGGTAAGACTAATCTGATCGTAAGAACGCCTGATTTCTGGGCACTGAGACATGACGGATTCATAAGGGCTTGAGTATGCAATGAGCGGGATGTTGAGGCATTTTAATTGGGAACTAGAGTATTGAATTAAGGCCATTTTAAGAGTAGGTCCCGGTAATAGCAGAAAGGAAAATGTGAAAGCCAAATAACACAAAAACCATGGGCAAACCTGTGCAGAGCAAGGAATTTGGCCGCTGGACGCGACCGCTCGCGGACGGGCACAGACGGGCTTGCCTTTGGCGCGCCGCTGCGCGCGTCCGCGCCCGCGCCCTGATTAAGTAGGAATTGAGCCAGAAAGACTAGAGCGCGTCCCTAGACTTCCGCGATAAACTGGAAGTATGATCAAGCCCCTACTGACCCTCCGTGCAATCGGCACACGCCGTGACGGAACGGGGTCGGGCTCGCACTAACAGGAGGCAGGAATTTGGAGCGGGTAAGCTTAAAACGATTAAACAACAGTTATAGTGGCTTTCAAGTAATTAGATTTTCAGCAAATGACCTTAACGATATTCTAAAAGCGTGCAAACTGCAAAATGTAACGAAAAGTAGTGCAAGCAGTCAGGGCAGTAAACATAAATTTAAAACACAACATTTAAGTTTAAAAATAGAGCGATTTCAAAGCAGTGAT
Organism: Triturus cristatus; assembly: GCF_964204655.1. Lineage (NCBI taxonomy): Eukaryota > Metazoa > Chordata > Amphibia > Caudata > Salamandridae > Triturus > Triturus cristatus. The sequence continues at coordinate 239,695,791 of NC_140593.1, read as the reverse complement.
TAAAAGCTAAAAGCAGCAGCCAGTCTGTTCTAACCGGAGTATTCATTTTATATAAATTTTAACAGTAACATATGTATAGATTGCTAGCTCTCATAGGATATGCAGATATGCTGTCCAAAAACGCGCGTAGATTTGTAGCAACAGCAATGCTCTTGGCGAAGCGCAAAATAGTTATCCGTTGGGGCACTAGGCAAAAACCTACAGTTAAACACTGGCTCAAGAGCATGTCATATTGCGACACCACAAGTGAATTATACGCCGGTCTGCAACCACCCACATCCCACCCTAAGGACATATGGCAGCCCTTAAGAGACTACCTCCGTCAGCAGGAGGAGCGCAAAACACAACCCAGTCAAGGGGGACAGAACTCGGGCAAGGTGTTTGAACAGCTGGAGGGTACGACAGGAATCGTAGTGTGAATTGGCATTGGCTGGCGTGCGGAAATTGGTGATCAGATGCTGGTCAAAGAATAGAAGAGTAGGGAACAAGTAATGTACAGCATAACTGACTATAACTATAACTGGGAAAACAATGTTTGTTTACGGTGCCGGTTGTACCATGATTGTGGACTTGAGGAAACTGCATCTGCATATCAATGTATCTTACGTTCCTGTGTATTGTTAATAAAACGATTAAATAAAAAAACATATATATAGATAATTGCATAGAAACAATAGGAGAGGCATACGTTTCCACATGTAGGTTTGTAAATAGCATTTTTTAGCATGCCAGTAGTACTTCTTTAGTACTACTTCATGTACTACAAAAAGCAGTTTGTGAATAGGCTCCATAGTCTTTTTCTCATTTATGACCTGCCAATGGTCATTCATCTATTACTCTTGGGCTTTAGGTAGGTGGACTGTCACTTGTGTGTCATCTGCATTACTATGAAATGTACATGTTTATTTTACATGTCAAATGGGCTCTTTGCAGATATTAAATAGAACCAATGAAGGACTCCGTATTGTACCAAGGTTATTTTCATACTCCCCTGTCAGACAAAGATCTAAGCACAATTTTCCCCAGGGAAAAATCTAAACTAGTAGTTGGCAAGACTAACAAAATCTACAGAAAGGCCCAACTTAGCAATAGTGAGGGATCACCAGTGTCCAATATTTAAAGCCACATCTTTACACAGTTTAGAGGCAGATATTTAAAATCAGCGTTTGAAAAGTTCCCTCTAATGTTTATGATAAGGAAGTACATTTATTACATGTTCTAAATCATGGACATTTCTTTTTTTAAATTGTCATGGACTGCTGGAATTTAGGATGACTGAGATTTGGGTTGTATTACATTGAACACTCTTCCTCTACAAGCAATCTAAACTGTGGCAATTTCATGGAACACAATTAGGGGGACAACCACTTCTGCATGAAAGTTTTTACTTTTTTTTTTTTACTTTGACATTCCTTTCTAAGTCAGTAGGTGAAAAGATATAAAGATTAAGAATATTGTGATTTTGTTCAGATCATCTTTTTACCAATTATTTTATTTTATTTGGTAGAAATATCATAAATGATGCACCTACTCAAACCAGATCACCTGAATCCCTATTTCCTAATAGGCACTTGACACATCTAGCTGTCGGATACTATAGATATTGTTAATCAAAAATGTTTTCGCAGCATTTCTACCGCCACTTTAACCAATCCACACCCAGTTTCCAGAGAGGTAGTGAGTGGCAAATGCTGCCTGAGCATGGCCCTTCATTGTAATTGTTCACCTGTGGGCAATATTAGAGGCAGCTGTAAATAAAGAATTAGCATGGAAACTGCATTGTGGCCCCTCCTAGTAAGAGGCATCATTATAACTTATGCTAGTTAGTTATGCATGCAGTAATATTCAGTACAAAACCAGCAGTGTAAAAAGATCAACATGCTGTAAATTCTTTATATTATTCATACATTGAAAGGTATGTGACGCTAACTGTTTTTTTCTATTAGCATTCAGAAGATGAAGATAACCATGACTGAAGAAAAGACATGGAGGATGATTTTGAAAAACATATCAGCATGCCACAGATCTAACAACATGTAAACAGTCTACAGGTCACGGTGTTACTAATACAGATGATTAAATCTGGAAACTGGGCAATCCTGACTTTTATTTTTGTAATATGATTCGTGTTTTCAAACTTGATGAAGTTGTTTTTTTATTCATTTGTGAAAAATGCAGATACATCTGAATAATGCACATTAAGCATTATTTCCCTTTCTCAAGTAACTATCAGTGTCCATACTGTGTCTGTAGGTGATAGCATATGGGAGTGAACTATTGTGTTCAAGCTTATTTTTCTTTATCTCTTGGATTCATGACCTTTAACATATATTTGAATAAAGGTGTTTGAAGGTGCACTTACAAATAGTTTTATAATTAATGACAAAAAAAAATAGAAGAACATTCATATAACTCTCTATTGAATATAGTACCATCTTCCTGGACTGGAACTTTCATCACATCTTTCTCTAGATTGTACAATAGTTCTAATGTATTGCTAAGCGTAGGTTAGTCAAATTGCTGACAGCATGCATTGAACAGACACAGTGATATAGAGCATGGAGGATCTTGAGGTTTCAGTAAAAAATACAATTAAAAAGAAAGAGTAACACAAATGCAGAGATAAAAAGTAGGAACATACAAAAAACTGAATAAATGGACAAAACGAAAGAAGTTGATGAAAAAATGAATGGGTTAAGGCTTTTGGGTAGGTTTAAGTTATGCTGAGGGTTTAAAGTTCCTTTTAGAATAGAGTATGAGATGGAGATTGTTGCAAGGTAAGGTTAGGCTCAGTGTAATGAAAAGAGTTAGAGAATGGCAAAGGTATTTTGTTAGATTGCATGTGGGGGTTCATTCGGTTAAGTATAAAGGCTGCTAAGTGTTAGAATAATGAAAGTTGTAAGTGATGGCTTAAACCCTTGGATGCCTAGCAATGTATGTATACGTCATAAAAAGGTGTCCCCAGGATGCCCTTATAACATGCATATATGTCACTTTTTAAAAATTGCGCCCTCTTGGGGGTGTTTGTTTTGTATGTTTACAAACTGCTTTAGTAGTTGGGGATGGGGAGAGGGATTTGCTTGTACTCAATCTTTTCTGGGTACTGTCAGACTTCCGATGAGACGGTCCATTGCTCTCTTCACCTCATTAGTATGTGTGTGACTTCACTTACATATCAGATGGGTCTGGGAGGGATTTCTCTAACTCCTCCCAAGTCTGTTGTAAAGATCAATCCACAGAAAATGTAGTTAAATCCATAAGAGTTTAATAAGAAGGTCCATATACACCTCAGCCTACACACACAGCTATGAATGTAAGACTCAACAGCTGTCCTTTGAATACTAACATTCTGAGTAGTGATTGTTACCATGACATGTGGAACTAAAGGGGTATCAATGTTCCATTGACATCGGGAAATACAAAGTACAGCATACTACACACCTTCCTCCTAATAACCAAAAAAAATGAACATCAGGAGAATAGCAAATTGAAACTAATTGTAGAAACATGGAGGAAAAATTTTTTAGAACATGTAAATCACAAATAGTTTTGTAGATAGTTAGGTTTGAAACAAAGTCTAGTGCTGGGTTGTCTTAATTGATTGTGTATAGAATTGCTTTCTTTGTACGAGGAATCCTCACCGTCGTTTCTGTAAAGTTCCTCAGAGGAGAAAGAATGAGAACATTTGGCTTCTGAAGATCACTCTATGATCTTCAGTTTTGACAGCATTTTTGAAAACTTTGATGACTCTTATGGGTAACAAGAACTTCGACCCATTCACAAAGGTTCCTTTGCGAGGATTCTTTATTTTAACTAAATCACCTACCTGTAGGAACAATTTTTTACACCTTTCATGTTGTCAATCATTCTTTTCACTTATTTTTCAAATTTCCCTTGATCATCTTCAATTTCCTTCAATCCTTGAGATTTGTTGAGAATTCAAGCAGGGCATAACATGGTCTGAGGCTGCCTTTTACAAAAAAGTTCAAAAGGAGTTTTGCCTGTTGTTGAATGTGGTGAAATTCTGTAACTTTTGACTTTATTGAGAAGTTCAGTTTGCCAACACTTTTGATAAGATAAGTCGCGTTGGATGGTCTCTTTGAGCACTTTGTTGAACCTTTCAACAATGCCATTAGTCTCTGCGTGATACAGTGCTGACCTTTGTGAATGATGCCTCTATTGGATAAATACTCGCTCATTTCTTTAGAGGTAAATTGGACTCCGTTGTCAGAGAGCAATATTTTGGGAAAGCTTTCCCTTTCAAAAATGTTTTCCAAAAACTTTATTACATCTCTAGATTCCGCAGAGTTGGTTATTTTTACTTCCGGCCATCTGGAATAGAGATCCAACAGTACAATAAAATATATTTGTCAGTGTTACTGTGATGGATGGGACCTAGAATGTCTATTGCAACTTCTTCCCAGGCCATTCTAGGTAACTTTCTTAAGACCATAGGTTGGACCCTAGTTTTAAGAGCCTTGTCACATGTAATGCAATCAACACATTCTCTGACTGACCTTTCAATGCAAATATCCATACCAGGCCACCAGTAAGTGTGCAAAACTGATTAATTGATCCCTCAAGATGATAGGAGGGATCAACCTGGGCAGTATTTCATTTTGGAATGATAGTTCATCCTTGACCCGATGGAGCCCTGCTAAGGCATCATTGGTCTTATCGTCCTTGTTCCAGCCATTCTTGATGCAAGCAATAACAGACTTTAAGACAGCATCTTTAGAGAGTTCATTGATCCAGGTTTCTTCTTTTATTATACTGTCATCAACATAACAGACCGCATTTTCATCAAATTCATTTAATGTTTCTTCAGAGGAGTCGTTCTCATCACTTTCTATAGTAGTCAAACGAGAGCAGCAGTCAGCTATGTTATTTTTTGCACCAGGGACATATTCCACACGAAAGTTGAATTCTTGGAGAGAAATTACCCATTTGCGTATTCTGGAGGATACATTGTCAATTCCTTTCTTTTCAAATATTTCTTTAAGAGGTTTGTGGTCAGTTCTTATCACAAAATTGTTATCCCACAGAAATTTCCAGAGCTTCCTCACTGCCCAAAATACTCCCAATGCTTCTTTTTCAATAACAGAGTAGTGACACTCTGCTCCTCTTAGACTTCTGGATAACAACAATATTGTAACTTCCTCTCCATTGAATACTTGTAACATGACAGCGCCTAAACCTGTTCCACTAGCGTCTGTCGTGATGGTTACTTCTCGGTTAGGATCAAAACTGTTAAGTGAGCAGGCTTCAGATAATTGTCTTTTTATGAGTTTGAACTCTCTCTCACATTCAGAGTTCCATTTGAAATTGACTCCCTTCTTCATCAAAAGTCTCATATTAAAGGTCTTGTCTGCAAAGTTCTTTATAAATTTTGTGTAATACTCAGACATGCCCAAAAATTTGACAACTTCATCTTTGTTCTTGGGACTGGAAAGCTTGTTGATGGTGTCTATAAGTTCTTTTTTTGGCTTGATACCAGACCGGTGATGGTATGTCCCAAGTAGTCAATGCTGAAAATATTGAACTTGCATTTCTTTGCTTTAAGAGTCAAGCCATTGTGTTTAAGTTTATCTAATACTTTCCTAACTCTGCTAGTATGTTCTTGTTGGGTGTTACCAAAAAAAAACCATCATCTTGGTATATCTTTATTCCATCACACTCTTTAAGCACATGCTCCATTACTCTCTGAAACACAGCAGCAGCTGAAATAAGCCCAAAAGGCATCCTCAAGATCTTGTATGTCCCAAACGGTGTTATAAAGGCCGTTAAATCTTGAGATGAGGTATGTAGCTTGCCCTGATGATAAGCTGAAGTTAAATCAACAGAGGAGAAAAACTTGGCTCCACCTAACAATGACAACATTTCTGTAATATTAGGTAAGGGGTAGTGATAAACAACAATGCATTTGTTAAGTTCTCTTAAGTCAATGCAGAGCCTAGACTCTCCATTGGCTTTAAGTGCCATGACCACTGGAGCCAACCATTCTGTGGCTTCTACCTCAGTGATGATTCCACCTTTTAACAACGTGTCCAATTCAACTTTCCTTTTATCTTTGACCTTGATGGTAAAATTTCTAAGTTTACTAATTACGGGTACAGAATTTTCCTTAAGAACAATCTTGTGTGAATAACCTACCAAACATCCTAATTGGCCATTAAATACCTCAGGAAACTCATCTTCGAATGAGGTGACAACTGTTTGTAGACTACATTGATCAATACTGGAAATACCGTCATGGTTCAATATTGAGTCTACAGGTTTATCAAGTTTCAATCTTATGGAAGGTGTTTCGTTGGGATCTAGAATGACTTTAAGATCTTTTTGGAGAGCCCAACTCACCAAAGAATCACCTCTTTCGGAGATGTAAATCTTTCCTGATGTCACATTTGTCTTGTAAGAGATTTTACCAGGAAAGAAACCAAAAAGTTTGATGGGTTCGCCACCATAACCCTGAGCATTGATGTCAGGTTTTTGTAAGCTTATCTTACTACACAAATGATTATCATAAACTTTCTTGGGAATTAGTGTGATTTTAGCTCCAGAGTCAAATAACATTTGAACAGGAACGCCTTCAATGAGCATAGTGTCAAAAGGGCCACTTTTCTCACCATCACTAATCCTTATGATGATTTCCTCAACTTCACACTCATCTCCACAACATATTTCTTGAACCCTATTCTGCGACAACATTTTGATACAAGACCTCTCTTTTTGCATCTTTTGCATGTGGCTTTCCAGCCAATGCAATCTTTTAATGCCCATATTCCCCACATTTATAGCAGTTACCTTGGAACTTCCTGACAAACAAATCATTTTTATGTTCAACACATTGTTTGCTACCATTCTTGTAATTGAGAGGACCCTTGTAAGGAAAAGTACCACTACTCTCTCCTTTGTACTGTTGAGAGGATGTCATACCTTGTTTGTCTTTGGATTTGTGCACCACCTGAATATTACCTTCTTTAGAAGTTTCTACATCTCTTTTCTTTAACTCATCAACACAAGTCTTAGTGTGTTCACAAGATTTTGCTATTGTAATTACCTCAGAGAGAGAAGGGTCGTGTTTAGCCCAACATGCTTCTTTCACTTTTTCTAAGGTACAACCTAGCATGAACTGGTCTCTCAACCTTTCCTCATAGTTGGCTCCAAAATTACAGGTAGAAGCCTACTTTCTTAACTCAGTTAGATATTGTTCAATACTCTTGCCAGAGTTTTGCATACGTTTGCCAAAATGATCTCTCTCTAAAACCGTTGAAACTTTCGGCAAGAAGTGTAAATCAAGTTTCTGTAAACAAATCTCATAATCATTAAGATTATCAGAATCTTCAGAGGATAACTCAGGAAGATGTTGAAATATCTCTTGTCCTTCTGGACCTAAACAATGTAGCAAAAGTGACATTTTCTTTTCTGCACTTAACGAGACACCACACACTCGAGAATAGTGTGAGAAAACAATCTCAAATTTTTTCCACGGTATAGGTGGCTCACCAGGTGCAAACAATAAATATCAATCCACAGAAAATTTAGTTAAATCCATAAGAGTTTAATAAGAAGGTCCATATACACCTCAGCCTACACACACAGCTATGAATGTAAGACTGAACAGCTGTCCTTTGAATACTAACATTCTGAGTAGAGATTGTTACCATGACATGTGGAACTAAAGGAGTATCAATGATACATTAACATCAGGAAATACAAAGTACAGCATACTACATCTGTCTAAGAATCAAGCTGTGGGTAGGGCAACAGAAGCGGCTAAGGACATGTACTAGTGCACCCAGCTTTTCCCTAGATAGATATTCTCACCAGCTCAGTCCACTTTTATCTGCTGGTGGGAGGATGGGAGGAGCAGGCCAACTCTTCCCACCACCAAAAAAAGAACTAAATCAGGGGGTGGGGATTGTAAAGAGAGAAAAGGGAAGGACTAGGATTATTCCTTCCAATATCCACTTTCTGATTTCACTTTACTCAGACACACATATCTGTGCCACTAGCAAGGAGCCAGATGCTTATTGGATTTATTCTTAGCCTAAGCAAAAATCAAAAGTGCACCTGGCTTCTTGCTAGGACACCAAACTGTGTTTTTTGCGCCCAGAGAAATCCCAACAATGTATTGTTCCTTGATACGACATAGAATTGTGGAGACAAACAGTGGCGTAGCTAGCACTTTTTCCGCCTGGGGTGGTATTTCAGTCTGACGCCTAGTGACGGCCAGTTTGTGCATGTAGGAGCGGGGGTGTGCGGGTTAAGTGAAGGGGTGAAGTGCTGCCACACCACCCTAAAAATAAGTGCCACCTTGGGCGCCCCGCCCACCTCCGCTGGCCCCCTAGTTATGCCACTGGAGAAAAAGAGTAATAGATCACAAGGTTTTCACGTAGTATTTTTTTGCGCAAAAGGAACATCCTAAAAAATAATATATCATTACTTTTGAAAGACTCTTCCGGTAGCTTGTAGTTTGCTCTAAAGCCCATGATACCCAGAGCCTGCAATCAATCTGTGGTTTACGATGGTTCTTCATTGTGTATAAAATAGGCATCACTTGACAACAAACACGCCTAATAAGTACAAATTTGGGGTGAAGGAAAGCTGTATATTTTTTACATGGACGCAATAATCTGAGTTTAGGGCAAGGAAACGTCTGTACCACATGAATTCTGGATTACCCATAAAGCCAGGCGATTCTGACAAAGTTTTTATGATGACTGATAGGAAGCCAAAACTATTGCAGAATTCAATATATATTAGCAAATATCCTGCTAACCTGTATTCCCACACTTCGCAAAAACAAAATGATACCCCACATGTGCATTGCTTGGGATAGGAAAGGCCCAAGGACGTAGTTGTGAAAAGAGCAAGAAAAAAGCTTGTAATTAGATACATTTTAGGATGCAGATAGGCCTGGGGTTGCCTGGCACTTAGTTAAACCCACCAATCCCAGACATTACTGTAAACTAGATATCGAGAGGAGTCCTGGGTGGTGAGGCTAAAATAGATGCCCCCACGTTTTCTTACCCAAACTGCAGTCCACCTAATACATTAGTTAAAAATAGAGGGCCTCATTTATGAAGCCCCTTGCGCCGTCAGAACGTCACTTTTTGTGACACTCTGTGGCGCAGGAGCCTGCTCCTTATTTACAAGACAGCTCTAAGCCACTTTTTTGGGCTTGATGCTGCCTCATAAATATTGACTATGCCCCTGATTTACCGGAAATCATAAATCTGAGGCAGCGCCAAAAACGTACGCCTCCCCAGGGGAGGCATAAGGGAGGCACAACAAGGAGAAATATCTTTATTTCTCCTCGTTTTCCCCTTTCCTATGTGTGCTGCTTTCTGCAGTACACATAGAAAAAGGCCTCTTATGATTTTTTTTGTGCAGTAAGGTTTCCCTTCCTGCACAAAAACAATCATCCTCTAAACACAGGCACCCTTGCACCATGGTGCAGCGGTTTTGCACACTCCAACATCAGGCATCCCGGTCCTTTCGGGTTCGTGGTAGGAGATCCAACAGACAGCGTCTTGGCCCACAGGACAGCAAACCTCAGAGTCCCCCACCCCGACACCACTAGCCGCCAAGCTGCTTTAGTTTGTCCATGTCAGCAAACGACCGCGCTGGGGGAGGCAGAATCAGTCATTTTCTCCATGGGTAACACACCATAACATTCAACGGGTGGGTCCTGCAGATAGCTCAACTTGGTTACGCCCTGCCATTCCTCTACAAACCGTACACTCCATGTTCCAATCTTGCAGGCCCACAAGTACTACTTGTGGTTCAAGGTGGTTCATGTCATGAGCATTTTCAGTTTGCTGTGCTCCCTTTCAACCTCACCTGTGCCCCTTGGGTGTTCACGAAGGTGATGACGGTGGTCGCAGCATACCTTCAGAGGTTGCTTGTACCAATCTTCCCAAACCCGAGGGTTGATGGTGGCCTAGTTACTGTCAGTCCTGTGCCATCTCCAGATAACAGCAAACCTCCTCACATCATTTAGTTTGCTATTAACATGCCAAAGTGACACCTGACTCCTTCTCAGAGGCTTACTTTCCTCCAAGTCATCCTGCATATGGTGTGTGGATATGGTGCATTACCAGGCCTTCCTTCCAGATCAGAGAGTCCAAGACATTAAGACTATGATCCCAATGTCTCAGCCTTGGTCCTGGGTCTCATTAATAGTGGCTCATAGGTTTCTTGGACTATTGGCCTCCTGAATCCTGCTTGTCAACCATGTCAGGTGGCATATGTGGGCGAGCTTTGCGGTGGGATCTGAAATCTGTGTGCCCAGCACAAAGGGAACCTTTCAGGTTCCATCCAGATTTCAAAGGAGACTGCCAAAGATATACAGTAAAGGCAGCTTGAACCACATTTACACCAGCATCAGACCCCTCTACCTACTTGCCCAGTGCTGATGGTAGGTATGGACGCATCGTTGCTGGGTTGAGAAGATCATCTGAGAGAGGTGGTGATCAACTGTTTGAGTTGTGGACCATTCACTTGGCATTGAAAGCTTTCCTGCCATCCATCAAAGGGAGCCTGGGTCAGGTCCCTATGGACAACCCTACCGCCACATGGTACTGCAACAAATGGTAAAGTGGAGTCCTGGACCTTGTGTCAGGAGGCCTTGCGCCTTTTGAACTGGCTGGATTATCAATGCATTTCCCAGATTGTGGTGATATCTCTAAACTTTAGGGCTGACAAAATCAGCCAATGACGGATCATGAATGAAAGTTACACTTGGAGGTGGCGCAGCCTCTGGATCGATCTCTTGCCACTGTGGAAAACATGCAATATCAACTGTTTTGCATGTTGGAGTTCCCAAGAAGGCTCACTCTCTGAGCCGCATTCTGCTCAGAGTGGAGAATAGGATTCCTGTATGCTTTCCCACTGCTACCTTTCCTGCCCTGAGTTCTGCTGAAGACCAGAAAGGACTGGACTCAAGATATCCTAGTGACTGTGGATTGGGCAAAGAAAGTGTGGTATCCAGAACTTCTAGGCATTAGCTTTTGTTCTCCGATCAGGCTACTGCTTCGGGAGGGTTTCTCTAATAGTAGCAGGGTGGAGTCTTTCAACCAGGCATGCAAAATCTACACCTCAATGCATGGAGAATGAGTGGTAACAGTTGACTGCATTTGATTTTCCTCCTGGAGTAGTGGTTGTCATTGTTGCAGCTAGGGGTCCTTCTTCTAAGTCTATTTGCATTGGATGCTGGAACAGGTTTGTTGGTTTGGTGTGTCACACGGAATACGAATCCTTTACACACCAACCTGTCAGATCTCTTGGTATTTGTTTTATCTTTGACCCTGTAAGGACTGCTGTAGGTTCGGTTAATGGTTATCTGTCAGCTTGTTCATCCATTTTGAAATTACAGGACCATCAGCCCTTGTTCAAAACACCTGTTGTGATGTGATTTTTCACAGGCTTAATACACATTTCCACCTAAACCCTTTATGATGCCACAGGGAGACTTTAAATTGGTTCTCACTGTTCTACTTTTGTTATTTGCACCCCTTTTGAGATGCTGAACCTGCTGTACTCTATGTCTTCTGACCCTGAAGGTGGTCTTTCCCATTGCGATAACTTAAGCTTGTTCAGTGAGTGAGCTTATAGCTCCGTCAGTCAAGCTGCCCTGCACTATCTTTTTTCTGGACACCCGTGTGCTGTGGACTAAAGCAGCGTTTCTTCTTACAGTAATGCAGTGGTGGACACTTATTCGAGCAGGAAGGGGGAGAGACGGGCCACCCATGCTCACTCAGTCACACCCATGCATTCACAAGTGCCCACACACCCATTCACAACACGCACTTACAAATACACATTTGTAAATTCATACACACACACATGCACGCATGCACAAAACATTGAAAAAACATAAAACTTACCAGCTGCAGTGTCCCAGAAGGGAAACTTAGCTGGTACCTGACGATTGGGACTGCTGCCTCCTCTCACTGGTTGACCTCAGTTCAGCCAAGATAGGAGGTGGCAGTCCCTTTCTCATAAAGCCGAACACGAAGGAGCCACATCGTTCCCTTCCAAGCTGCACTACCAAACGAATCCAATGAACCAAATTCATGATTAGCTCCTTATTTACTCCACTTTTCACTTCCTTTAATTCATTTATTTACCCTTGGTTTATTCAATCCATTTTACTCGTTTTTTCTTGACCATTCGCATTTTTCACAAAATACGCAGGAGTATCAGATGTTCCACATGCCACGCTTTATTAAAAAACCCAATGCATTTCGGGACAACCCTCCATCAGGGGTATCTAAAAAAAGTCATTCAAAAACCATCAGTCAAATCTCAGTATCACATGTAATACGATGCATAAACTGAAAAACACTCATTTAAATTCCAATAGTTTAAACACTTGAATGAATATATCATTTCAATACTATTACATTCTCCCGCCTAAATATCAACCAAAGTCTAATCACCACGTTACCCCCGCGCTATATATATCTCAGGTCACAGCGTTCAAGGTTGCTTAATCCCTCAGGACCCTGTATTCACCTCCAAAAGCTTTGTTTTGTCTCTGTGCCAGAATAACACCCAATTAAAGTGCACTCGTGCCCCCCAGCTTATCGATAGTAACTGCTATTATTTCCCAAATTTCATACGAACTCCACACTGCTTACCGTGACATGTGCTTCACTAACTCATCAAAACCTTGTGCGGTGTCATTTCTTTTAAACGTTTTACCGTTTCTTTTTCTCCCTTATAAACCCCTACTTCCCCTCAGGTGATCTGTCACATGTCATGATATGCTTGCTAAAATGTGGACCGGATTTCAACTAATGCACTCACTATTTCGCGCTAATGCACTCCATGTCCCAGAATCCGTTGGAAATGTCTAAAACAAATCATCTATCATCCATCAGGCTTTACTTATCCTCCAACCTTTTAAACATGCATAACATTATATTAAATAAATTAAATAAATAGCGCCTCGAGTATTCAACAATTCATTAAACATAATATGGGTAAAGTGGTATGATAACGAACATATCAATTGTGCCCACAATGTGTTCACATCATCTGCAAAATGATTAATTAAGTCCGTGTAATTGTACTCGTGCATGGTAAAGAAACATCACTCCTGTGTAGTTCGTCTTGTGTACAGATCTCTCTTTAATCTCTACTTAGTATTCCATTTTCAGCCTGGTTGCAATCTCGCCGGTTCAGGACGGAAGGTTCATTCATAATATAGGACAAAGGTGGTGAGATGCACTCCCGATTTTTCCGATTCTCTTTTTCATTTTTGTATTAATGTTTGTTCATTTCGCCTTGTAGAGGCGTGCATACTTGTTTAGCGCTCCGCCCAATCGCCCAATCGCGCTGCAATCATAAAGCGATTGGGCGGAGCGCTAAACAAGTATGCACGCCTCTACAAGGCGAAATGAACAAACATTAATACAAAAAAGATTAAAGAGAGATCTGTATACAAGACGAACTACACAGGAGTGATGTTTCTTTACCATGCACGAGTACAATTACACGGACTTAATTAATCATTTTGCAGATGATGTGAACACATTGTGGGCACAATTGATATGTTCGTTATCATACCACTTTACCCATATTATGTTTAATGAATTGTTGAATACTCGAGGCGCTATTTATTTAATTTATTTAATATAATGTTATGCATGTTTAAAAGGTTGGAGGATAAGTAAAGCCTGATGGATGATAGATGATTTGTTTTAGACATTTCCAACGGATTCTGGGACATGGAGTGCATTAGCGCGAAATAGTGAGTGCATTAGTTGAAATCCGGTCCACATTTTAGCAAGCATATCATGACATGTGACAGATCACCTGAGGGGATTAGGGGTTTATAAGGGGGAAAAGAAACGGTAAAACGTTTTAAAAAAATGACACCGCACAAGGTTTTGATGAGTTAGTGAAGCACATGTCACGGTAAGCAGTGTGGAGTTCGTATGAAATTTGGGAAATAATAGCAGTTACTATCGATAAGCTTGGGGGCACGAGTGCACTTTAATTGGGTGTTATTCTGGCACAGAGACAAAACAAAGCTTTTGGAGGTGAATACAGGGTCATGAGGGATTAAGCAATCTTGAACGCTGTGACCTGAGATATATATAGCGCGGGGGTAACGTGGTGATTAGACTTTGGTTGATATTTAGGCGGGAGAATGTAATAGTATTGAAATGATATATTTATTCAAGTGTTTAAACTAGTGGAATTTAAATGAGTGCTTTTCATTTTATGCATTGTATTACATGTGATACTGAGATTTGACTGATGGTTTTTGAATGACTTTTTTTAGATACCCCTGATGAAGGGTTGTCCCGAAATGCATTGGGTTTTTTAATAAAGCGTGGCATGTGGAACATCTGATACTCCTGCGTATTTTGTGAAAAATGCAAATGGTCAAGAAAAACGAGTAAAATGGATTGAATAAACCAAGGGTAAATAAATTAAGTAAAGGAAGTGAAAAGTGGAGTAAATAAGGAGCTAATCATGAATTTGGTTCATTGTATTCGTTTGGCAGTGCAGCTTGGAAGGGAACCATGTGGGTCCTTCGTGTTCGGCTTTATGATTGCAGCGCGATTGGGCGGAGCGCTAAACAAGTATGCACGCCTCTACAAGGCGAAATGAACAAACATTAATACAAAAATGAAAAAGAGAATCAGATAAATCGGGTGTGCATCTCACCACCTTTGTCCTATATTATGAAAGTCCCTTTCTCATCACACAGTGGTATGGGTAAAGTGAAATGGCTGACTCCACCCCCCTCAAACGAGGTGTCAGCGATAGATACTCTGCCCTGGGCACTTCAGGCTTAAAACTGAAGATCCCAGGTCCAGGCTATCAGTGACACACCTCGTCGTCATGAGAGGGAGGGCCTTGAAGCACTTTGTCGAGCTGAGGACACACCCACAGGGATGTGACTTCTTTAGCCCGGCAAAGTTCTGCTCAAGCAGCCAAGAGCCTGTGGATTTAGCAATTGTACAGCACCTGGCTGCCTGATCTGAACATAAAGAGTGTCTGTCAGGCTGACTTTTGCTCAGCCTGACAGACACTCTTTATGTATGCAGAAAGGTGAGGGGACAGGGCCCCTCTGTCCTTCAAGATGTGCCCCTGCTGAGGTTACGACTCGCTTCCTGTTAGACAGTCCATAAAACTTTCAATGTTCTTTTGCTCAGCATCACCCTTCAAAAGATTAGAGGCTCCATCATTTGCACCCCAGAAGAGCACCAAGTTTTTACATTGATCGTTAAAAAAAACGTGCTCATTTATAATATCCATATAGCTCTGAGTTTGAAACCTCTCACCAAATGTGCAACATAAACAGTAATTCTGCCACAAGTTTGTGACCTGCGCTACTATTGGACAATAGATTGTGCAAATTACATTCCCAAGGAGAACCCACACATGTGAGATGTTACCAGACTCCAGACATTCACGGCAACATTTTCTTAGTTAGTTAGTGTGCAAACACCGAGGCAGTGAAAGGGTTAAGAAGAAGGTGCAGCTGAACGGAGCGACCAACATGGTTAAGGGATGGCCTGCTCCCTTATGAATTCCCAGAGGCAACATGGTATTGATATTAAGAAAAAACATTGTTAGGTTTAATGAAGAAGTAACAGTCAGAGATTATGTAAAGGGCTATTGTATATCTTTGCAGATTTCACAAATGCAGTGGTAAATTATTTCCTTTTTCCTTTGGCAGTCATGTTAGCTTCACATTTTCATGTTTTCTTTTTCCCTCTACTCTGTTATAGCTACGTGTTTGTATTCTCATTTTTTTTTTACTTATAAACGTATCTTCTGAGCCTCACATTCAAAGATTACTAGAAATGAGACAACAATTGAGCAACATTTTGATAGCAATGCCATTTTTTAGTTTGTTTAAAGACGCTGATGTTCAGCAGCTTTTGCAAACAAACAATTTTTCAAACAGAATAATATTCCATGTGAATTTAACTCTGCACTTTTAAGTTTAAATTATTTTAGTATACAGTTTGCGAAAGTATCAAACTATTCCTAGGGACATAATTTAAAGTTGTAACCCCT
Organism: Triturus cristatus; assembly: GCF_964204655.1. Lineage (NCBI taxonomy): Eukaryota > Metazoa > Chordata > Amphibia > Caudata > Salamandridae > Triturus > Triturus cristatus. The sequence continues at coordinate 239,679,741 of NC_140593.1, read as the reverse complement.
TTTGATCAAGTACAGGTACTTTGCCTACATTGCGAATTTATAAATGTGGGTATACCAGGTTCCTAGTTCTTATGCAAGAATGCAATTTTCAATATATTTGAGAAAATAAAATTTCTTTTGTTTCTATGAGTTTACGTCCCCTAAGAATAAAATATTTAAGATACACAGTATTCATTTTTGAAAGTACAGACTATGATAGCATGGTTTTCACAAAGCAAGTTAGGTAAAGCTTATTTTACCATGGCAGGGAATCCAGCTTAATATAGTGTACTTTAATGAGGAAAAATGCTCACAAGAACATACTGTAACGATTTCCACTCTCTCACTAAAATCAAAGTTATAAGCTTTGCAGTCATAATATTAATAAAAACTCTTGGCAAATAATACAAGACATGCTGTTGCAGAAAGGTGGCTATAATAAAGGGTGATTTCTCCTGTTGGTGTGACATTATTTTAGGTTTCACTCGCTCAGATTACCTTTCCACTAATTTATAAACGTACTGAAATATGTTATTCCATTGAACTATATCACAGTACTGTATGTTATGAAAAGGAGAAATACTTGATCTAAATAAAACGGTGATCCGCCTTGTGGTTTCCCTGGTTTTTATAATAACACATTTTTAATGAAACAACACTCTACATCACGCATTTATGATTTAATAAAGCAAAAAATATATATTTAAAGAGGAGTATGTACAAATGTATCTTTTCAGACTATCTGAGCAGAAATAGCAATAGGTCAAGTGCGCCTCTCCTGGAGGCTGATGTGTCCACATGTTTTGCAAATAAAAAATATGTTCAAAGCTGCCAAGTGACCTAAGTCACATACGACAGCTTTTCCAGGTTTGGCTTAAGCATATCCACAAGAACCAGGATGCATGGCTGTCTCTGAGCATGTCATATAGGCAGTAGTCGCACATGCTGCTTTGCGATGGGGCTTTAGTGCTGGGCCTATGCTCTTTGTAAGACACTCAGCATGGGTCTTCTGTGAGAGAGCTGCTATTAACCTGTGCTGTATCGTACTTTTTCTCTGGTGTTTGCTATCATTTAAACCTGTTTCTCATGGGTATTTCTGACTGCAGATTTCTCATCTGGTAAATATTCCAGGCACCAGACTGGATATGGACAAGTCCAAAATAGCTCTCACTGCCTGTAGCTGGCGACTGGCTCCAACCCTACACCAGAAGCAAGGTCGCGGTGATGTCACCCGAGTCAAAGAGCAACCCATTTGCCTGACGTCAGCTGCTTTATTTATTTTTTGCGGATTTATGTAGCGCGAACTCGACCCGAAGGTATTGGAGCGCTTTAATTGAGCACCAGTTGCGTTACACAAGGACTTATTCATTTGTGGTAGGCAAGGGGAGATCTAGGGGCATATTATCAAGGACGGCGTTAAAAATTATCGCCGGTTTAGCGGCAGAAAACTGCCGCTAAACCGGCGATAATGAGCTTGATAATATGCTCTATGGAATTCCCATAGAAGCCCATGTTCTGGTGTGAACATGGGTGTTGTAATCTTATGTGTTCCTTTTGGTGATGTCACCTTGTTGTCATCCAGCAGCTGTAGCCTGGCAACTGGGCTTCTATGGGAATTCTCTGCGGCATATTATCAAGCCCATTATCTCCGGTTTAGCGGCAGTTTTCTGCCGCTAAACCGGCGATAATGTTAACGCCGTCCTTGATAATATGCCCCTAAGTGTTTTGCCCAGAATCACAGGATGTTGAACTGACACCGAGGTTTGAACTTGTTTCCCCAGCTCGAAAGTCGGCAGCTCTGGCAGTTAGGCCACATCCTATCTGAAACTTTCAACCGGATTTGCAGCTCACTCCTCAGAGGCATTTTCTTCAGAGACTTTACTCAAACAACAAAAAGTGTAAATGATAGAGAAGTGAGTTAGGGTTATCATACCTAAAATATCAGGGTTCAAGCCCTGTTACTCCTGTGACAGAGAATTGTCTATTAAATGCCTGCAAGAGTGTCTGTCTTGGTTGGGTTCTAGGTGTGATGGAAGATCGTGCGTGTGATCAGCATGCTTCCTAAAGCCATCAAGGATCGCGAGGCCAGGCCAGGAAACTGGTGATATGTATGTTTAAAGACTAAAGGCAAAAAGTGCCAAGAAAAAGTAAGGCATCAATCAGTTCACTGTATGTGATTAACTTGGACCTAGGTGCAAATTTCAAGTCGGCTGTAATGGAGCATAGGTGGGATATACTAAGCGGGTCAATCTCGATCAATGATTTGATCTTCTGATGTAGTCTCTGAAATGGAAGTCAAAATCCTGCATCGGGGCAAGGTTGCCGGTTATATCCCCGCAGTCTTCTTGAAGCCAGTTAGCTGAAGGATGAGGTCGTATTGAAGCCTTTGATTCTGGTTGCAAAAGCTCCTAGTGGGACAAATTCAAATCTCATGGCCCCCAAAGTCTTCTCGTTGGACAGATACTTTTCACGCCTCTGGTAGACCTGGGAATGCGTTAAAATGCTACGCCTGCTCAGGTGAGGAGTAATAAGGAGAAATTTCTTTATTTCTTCTCTTTTTTCATCTTTCTATGTGTGCTGCATTCTGAGGATTGTTTTTGTGAAGGAAATATCCCTTCCTGCACAAAAACAATCCTGCCTGCAATTTAGGCACCCTTGCACCATGGCGCAAAGGGTCCTGCGTTGGCGCTGGGCAGCACATTGTGTGCCACCACAAGAAAACGACAGGAATGTGCCATATAACGTTAAATATGGCTAATTCCTGCCCTTTCGTGCAGCGTAGTGCCCCTTATTGCTTTTCTATGGAGAACAATATTTCCAGAGGAATATGGCACGTTGGTACACATGCTTTTACAATGCATGCCATTACAATGCGGTCGTTACAGCGCGTTGTTACATCGCATACCTTTACTACGCAAGTCGGAACAACTTCTTGCTGTAGGTGGTGCTGGAGGTTGGAATAGTATAATTTACTATTCTCCTTTCGTGCAGCGTAGTGCCCCTTATTGCTTTTCTATGGAGAACAATATTGTCCAGAGGAATATGGCACGTTGGTACACATGCTTTTACAATGCATGCCATTACAATGCGGTCGTTACAGCGCGTTGTTACATCGCATACCTTTACTACGCAAGTCGGAACAACTTCTTGCTGTAGGGGGTGCTGGAGGTTGGAATAGTATAATTTACTATTCCAACTCCAGTATGTGCAACAGTAGGGAAGTTGTTGGATTTTAAATCCAGCACCTTCTACCCCCTAACGCAGGTCGTTGTTCCTACTTGCGTTGTAATGGCATGTGATGTAACAACACGGTCGTTGTAACAACCGTGTTGTAATAACATGCGTTGTCTTGAATGCGAGGTAAACGATGTTTACCGTCCAGAGAGATAAGCCAGGAGTTTTATCTGACAAAGCCCCCTCAGAATTTGCCACTATTACCGCAAGGTCCTGCTGAAGCTCCAGAGGTCTTGGAAGTCCAAAAACTTTATAAGTCCCAACTTTCAGAGTTCTGAAACAGCTTCTCTTGGTCACTTCTAAGGCTTACAGAGCCTCAGAGACTGTGGTAAGTACTCAAGAGATGGAATATGAGCCCTAAATAGCTATATTACAAGAACAGAGATGCACAACAGAGAAGGGAGAGAACAAAGGAACTCCTCTGCCATTGGCACCAGTAACTGCCAGAAGTCTGATGCAAACATTCTCAGTCTTACATCATAGCATTCTGAACTTATAACATAATGACATTGCTGCTTTGGAATCCCCTGGATTTAGGCTTCCAATTCCTGCTTAAACCAGTTGAAATACTACATAACTATACTAATATATCAGATATCTCCCTTTTCCCAACATAACCAAAACTGTCACCAAGAGACTCCACACAGGGAATGGGGAAAGGAACACAAAGAACCCACAAACAACAACCTAAAACCAATACTAGAGCACAACCCAAATAAGAAACAAAACCGAAATATAAAAAAACACAAAGTGAAAGATATGAAGATAAAATACATTAAAATACAATGCTAGCTTGCCCGAGGACGTTTGATGAAACATTTTCACTTAAGAAACCTGCTAGGTCACATGATTTTCCTCGTACTTCTTCGTAACAACATCCTCTGAGAGTCATTCATACCTTTATTCCCCTTCGGATGTTGACCAGTTTGTACAAGATCAGGTTACTTAACACTGTTATTCTCATACACACACTCACTTCCATCACCTACCTTAAACACTTTTGCAAGATTCCACCACTGTCCACCATTCACCATAATGGAACTACCATAAAACTTCTCCGTTGTCACCGGCACACTGAATTTCCTTTTTCCTTTTTTTGTTTCAATCCGATGTGAACAATATCACTGATTTTAATATTGACCAGTTTAACAGTTTTCTTTTTGTTGTACATGTTCTTATGTTTCTCTTGTTTATGACTGACATTCATTTTATCAAGATCCATTAATTCACCTACATTGGACTCACTTTTAAGCCATTTAGCCATCCATGCCGGGGGAAAACTAGTATTGGCTTTTCTGCCCCCTCAACATTTCAAAAGGGGAAAAACTTTGATAGTTGAATGGGGTGTGGTCCTGTGAAACCACAACATACTGCATACAACTTTTATAATGTCTTGTTCCTGCATTTTGCCAACCTGATGCATTCACCCACCACACTACAAGATTCAGGGAAAAGCCTGAAGTTTCCTACTAATAAATTGGTTCTGTTTGCAGAAATGAGAAATTCTGGGAACCCCTCCCTCGAAAAAATTGCTCCTAAATATTCAACCATAGCACCAGCAGAGGGTTCCCTGACCACTTTGAGTTCTGACCGTTTATAACTATAAGCTATCAAAACAACGATAAACTTACCACCACCTGGCAATGAATCATACAGACCCATTTTATTAAATGTAACTTTAATCCAAGGAAACAATGGGCACTCAATAGGCATGAGAGCAGGACAGGAAACCTTTCAGCTCTTGTCAGCCGATTTACACACAGAACAATCTTCACTCACCTCATTCACTTCTATATCCATCCTAGCCCACCAAAACGATTCGCTGACATGATGTTTGGTAAGCGTTCAACCCAGATGTCCCTGATGGACCTTTCTAATAATACTGCTTCTCACAGAATGTGGAAGAATCAATGTATCTTCTCAAGAGCAGACCATCATCAACAGATATTTCATCCCCGCCTGTACAGTACGGCTGCAACAAAGGTGAAAAAGTCTTTTCTCTGGACTATACTCCCTTAACTAGCTCGATAACTTGTAGAAACACCTGATCCTCTTCTACAGCTTTCATCCAATCACCTTTAGAGCAAACCTTCAAATCAGGTATTTCTAGTGAAGCTACTAACAACCTCCGAAGTTCTCCTCCATAAGATCTGACAACTTCACATCATGGTCATCATCTCTTCTGCTAGGGAACTGGGGAAAAAATCAGCCCTACCAACTTGTGTGAGAATGGTCTGTAAGCCTACCTGACTTACATCAACTGTGATGCAACAAGGTAACCTTGGATCAAAAGGGTTAAGCGCTTCCGTTTTTGATCTGGGCAAACGCCACCTCACAATTTTTGCACCACACGAATTTAGAACCTTTCTCAAGCAAATTATTAATGGGTCTCACCAAGGTAACATAACCAAAGATGAAACGTGAATAGAACTCACATAATCCCAAGAATGCTTTG